>NC_043977.1:10252015-11709515 GCF_902148855.1 Sphaeramia orbicularis
TTTTCCATTAGGTGTGAGTACAGACCAGTAACCCTCACTATAGGGTTAATAAGAAAACCTTCAGTTTGGGGTTAAAACCTATAATAAGTAGTTTAGTTTTACTTCAAAGTAAACATTCTCAATAAACAACCTCCCAAGTAATTTTCTATTTCACTTTTTTAAACCTTTATATTTTCATCTGGAAGTTTTTATTGTTTATGTGAAACTTATGTCTTAAACGTGGGAATTATACTAATGTGATGTACAGTTTGTGTCCAAACTCAACCACTGTCAACAGTGATTTATTCAAGAAAATGATCAATAATAATAATAATAAATAATAATAATAATATACATACATACATACATATATATCAAGTCAGGTATGAACAAGTAACCATGCAATACTACTAATTGTAGTTTTAGAAAATACTCAGTAAAAATAAAATCAATAAATGAAGGTGATGGACAGAATAATATACTAAACACGTTTAATGTACGAAAGAAAATCACATTGAATTTAAAAATTGTAGTATTATTTCATATATTTGTATAGATTTTTATTTTAGAGAATTCAGCTGAAGTTTAGTCAGTTTTTAAGAAGTTACACATTAATACAAAAAATCTAAATCTACAGATCTGTCAACCTAGAACAGTCTACACTTTTTTTTTTGTTCTTGGTTCATAAAAGAAGCGTCATGTTTGTTAGATCTCCAGCCGTGATTGGCTAAAATGCTTCACGCCACCCAATAAATGACCGTGATTTGTTGTCAGTTATAAATCTATCCAATAGCCTGGGTCAGTTGGGCGCGTCAGGAGGCGGGTCTTGTGTAGCGGTAGTATCGTGTGCGCAGCCCCGGTCCGACCTCTCCCTCCCTTCGCCATCATCTGTTCGTCCGTGTGTGGAACCTGCTCCTCTTCTCCGACCCGTAACCGAAGATGGCTGATCTCCAGGTGGGTACGAAGCGGGCAGGCATCGCGGAACGGGTGTTTATTCCGCCGTTTGTCCCGGTAACATGTTCAGAGAGCTGCCCGTTAGTCGGTGCAGGTTTTAGCTAACGGAGCCTCGGTGGAGTCTGTGAAGTCAGCACACGGTTCATGAATAAAGATCAACCGACACTAAAATGCATCTAAATAAATGATTGTACTGAGTTAGTGGTGAGTTAAATGACTTATTTATCAGCTCGGTAACATTATGTCGGTGCTTGAATCGTTTTATTGGTGTTCGTGACATGTTGGTCCTCAGCTTTCCCACGCTCCCAGGTCACATTTGAACGCAACACAAGAAGTGATCGTTCATTCAATAAAATATACTTTAAGTACTTCACTGTAAAATACTTATATTTTGACAAGTGCGACTTTAACGCAGTATTTTTTTTTTACTCGTGGAGCATTATCAGTGAAACTCTGATAATCAGTCAGGGTTTTTATTCTTATATGTATGATTTTGACTAATTTTACAGCTGTGTTTTTAGCTCTAATGTTTTATACATGAATGATTAAAAACCTGTTAAAAGTAGTTTCATTATATTTACTTGAGTAAAAGTGAAAAGTACAGCCCTCAGAGTATTACGACATATTACAGTCCTCGGAGTATTACGACATATTACAGCCTTTACGTCTTTTCTTAGTCTTTTATCCTCTTTCATCTTTTACTTTGTTTTTGTCTTTTTTAGCCTTAAAGGTTTTCCTTATGTTTACAGTTTATTTTACTTAAAAACTTTTCATATTTTCATTGTGTTGGATTGTTTTTTTTTCTGTTGAAAGTCTATTCTGTGTTTAATTTATTCTTCTTTTTTTTTTCCTTTGTGATGATGTGTTTTCTAGTGAATCCAGAATTATAAAAAGTTAACTGAGGAAGATCATGTGAAATGAAACTCATAGATTTGTGGTTTTCAGTGGACGGGAAGGAGATGAACGCCTGTAGAAAGTAAAGCTCAGTATTTACCCCTGAGGCGATGTGTAGAAGGAATAGAAGAATAAAAGTGAGTTCAAGTACCTCAAATCTGGTCAGTACTTCTACAGTTGAATCTGTTAAAATCTGTATGTGGAGAGTAAATATTGTCAGTATCGTGCATGTGTTTGTGATTTTATGGTTTGATTTAGTTTGTTCTTGTATTGGAGTATTTTTCATAGTGAGTACTAGTACTTGTCCTTCTATGCGGCTGAATGCTGGGTCACATGTCTCATTCAAGTATCGATGATAAAGGTAAAGTTCAGTCCAGTTTGTGATAAACAGATCTCATTTTGACCTTTGACCTCCAGTCATGAAGGTGTGGCGTGTAACACGACCTTTACTCCTGATCTGTGATTGCCACCATCTGCAGGCGTCTGTTTCTTCATATGACATCTGCAGGTTAACATTAACGGCTGAGTTGGTTGAACTGGTTTAGAAAATAATACTCAGCCTGATGATGCAGTCAGTGTTTTTTCAGTAAATAGGACCATTTTGACATCACTAAGGTGCAGATTATACACTGTAGCTGATTAGAAGGACCGGTCTCATACCAGAGGGTTAGGAGTCCATGCTTTATCTCTAATATATGAAAACATCCAAACTGAGGTAGAAATAACCGTTCTGATCAGTAAATCTGAGGCAAATGTCTGATTAAAGTGACCTTCAGCTGTGTGTTGTATGTGTTGTGTAGTTTCAGTCCTGGAGGATCAGTTCTGTGTTTTATTTGAGACCGGCCTGTGAGCGGTGGCGTCTTGGATCCGTTCAGTGTTTCATCAGTCGCCACCGTCGCCTTTGGCCCAGTTGGATCTGAATGGACTCCTAAAGCCCAGCGGGTTCAGCCTCAGCTGAATCAATGGGCTGATTGTGTTTCAGTACTGAAGGGTTATCTGAGGTCAAAGGTCAATGCAGCCAAAGCTCTGTGTTTTCAGAAGGAGGGGACGGAGTTTAACAGTGATCACAGACGCCTTTAAAAGTTCAGTAATTAACTCAAATACAACATGTGACACAATTTATCCCTCTGGTATCATCGAGGTCCTTCTAAATCAGACTAAAGCGTATAATATGCACAGTGGGGTACTAATGTCAGAATGTTTTTCATACAGTTTGTTTATTTTTACTTTTTTATATATATTTTTATTTCATCAACTTGAGGCATAAACAAAAATACCAAATACTCGATAACTGACATATTCTTAACCCCTTAAATGTCATGTTTGTAATGTAAACAAACATTGAATTTCATCAAACATATCAGTGCATCCCTAATGATGACATCTTTAGCCTGATCACCCAGCTATATGTGCAACTATTTCATTTATCAGTTGGTTTAATTGATTTTTTTTTTTTTTTTTTTTTTTTTTTAGGTAAAATGACAGGCTCGCTTCTCAAATTTGCCAAATATGTTCAGTTTTCTTCCAGAAAGTTATTAGTGAGGAATTAAATGGACTTGTATTGACATGTTCAGTGAATGAATGAATATCTGTTGATTATGAAAAGTTCCTTAGTTCCTTTTCATAGTTTTTTGTCTTGTTTTTTTGTGTGTTGCACCACTTTCATCTTTTTTACTGTTTTCTTCTTGTTGTGTCTTAATCATTAATAATATCAGGTTTCTTCAGCGTTCACGAAAACCCACTTTTTGCACTTGACCCTTGTATTTGTGCACATTTCTTACCTAGTATTTTATATTTAGTCCCATATTTGATACTGTATTTTATTATGGTCATAGTTCTATGTATATAGTTAGTATAATTTTATAGTTCATTTTTATAGTTTTATTTTTGTGCTCATTGATGTTTTATCTTTTTTTAAATATCCTACTGTATTATTCAGCTGCTGTGACAAACCCACCTCTGACCTTTGACCTTTGGTCCTCAGGCGAAGTTTGATGCGGCCGCGGCTGAAGTGAAACAGCTGAAGGCAAAGCCGACAGACGAGGAGATGCTGAAGGTTTACTCTCTGTTCAAACAGGCGACAGTAGGAGACGTCAACACAGGTAGGACACACACACAATAACACACAACAACACACCACGTCCATATAAAATAACTGTTATTAATCCAATAACTGTTAATAATCAGATAATTGTAATAATCAGATGTGATGTGTTTACAGTCACTTCAGAAGTAGGATAATCCATAAACTCTGGTTTAGACGTTTCAGTCCATTATTGGATTTATTTCAGAGTTTGAATGTACGTAGTGACATAGAATCGAACTTCCTGTTATTTTCTTCTATGTCACTTCTGTTTCTGTGATTTAATAGTTTTTCCACATGTTCAGATGTAACAGAACTAAATAAATCAGATGAACCTGCATACATGCATGAAGACATGGGAGTATTGGGGACAAATCCAGGTGTGTTAATCTGATTTATTGTAATCAGATTACTGCTGTTATCTGAGAAAACAGATCAGATTAGACTGTTTACACGATCAATAATAATCAGATACTGATCAGAGTATTAGTGTGGATGTAAATGGGGTCAGTTTCATCAGTGTACATCTGTAGACCTACATCTGAAAATACATTAATGTAAACATATTAAATGATGGGGCCTAAGATGGTGCCCTGAGGGATCCCATTCTTAATTTAATGAAACAGATTTATGATCAATAATAATGTGATACCTCCACTAATCAGATACTGATCAAAGTATTAGTGTGGATGGAAACAGGGTCAGTGAGAGACATTTTCCATCATCTGATTGGACAATGCTGATGTCCGGTGTCCTCTCTCTGCAGCTCGTCCAGGGATGTTGGACTTCACCGGTAAAGCCAAATGGGACGCCTGGGAGAAGCAGAAAGGTATGTGTTAATTTTAAGAATTGAAATTGAAAAGTTATTTGTCTCATTATTTAAAAATACCCAAAGCACCTCGGGGAAACTTAAATAACGCTGCTGTATCTGTATTCTGCGTTTTCCAAATAACCTTTTTTTTTTTTAAAATAATTTCCATGCAAGTTCATTCCACTTCATTTTGTGCTGTTTAAAGTGTCACCACTAGATGACAGTGTTGTTCTGTTACACTGGTCTACAGTCTTTTTTAAATAAAGGATTCAATGTGCTAAATCTTACATACTTTAATAAGATGAAAAGCAAATGATCAAAGTGCTGTTTTCATCTATATAATAAAAGCTAAGTGGCCTGTGTGTGTGTGTGTGTGTGTGTGTCTGAGGGGAAAAAAATCCAGAAAGAGCTGACTGCTGCAGTTTTGCATACTAATGTATTTTTGGTCAAGGAAGACAGTTGTAAAAACGGCAAGTTGATAGGACCAATATTTTGGGAGATAGTTGTAATTTTGGAATACAATAGCCTTACAGTCACACTGCTATGGTCAGAACGCTTTGGTGGTGACTGCTGGACAAATGTGGTACAGCATGCACAAATACACAACAGCAGAAAAACTACCAGATCTAGAACCAGTGGATCCCCACTGGTCAACACACTAGTTGTATATGATAGTGTTATTAAACATAGTGGTTTATGTCCATTTATCCAGTAGGTTTATAAATGTTCCAGTATAAAGATGAGTGACTCAAACTTGGTAAAATTTCTAAAGTTACTCAAAGGAATTCACTTCACATTACATGGATTTACTTCTGCTACATTGAGCTGCTCAGTGTCAACGGATGCAGACGTTTGATGAAATGTTGGTTCTTGTTCCTTCAGGAAAGAGCAAAGACGACGCCATGAACGAGTACGTCAGCCTGGTGGAGGAGCTGAAGCAGAAGTACGGAATTTAAGGAAAGCACGTTTACTGAGCGCTGCTGCAACGCCTTAAAGCAGAGGAGTGGCCTTAACATGTGAACCATACGGTGGATATAGAAGTCACCGTGGAGAACAACCACTGCTGGACAAACAAACTGACCCCATGTGACCCTGACTGACCAGTTACCTTGTATCGGATCATGTTTTCTACGAGAGTCCTGTCATTTCAAATAAACCTTTCTTCATCTCTAGTCTTTGTCCTGTTCTGTTTCTATTAGTAGTTAAAGTATCGACTGTTCTGTTTATAATGAACCATGTATGAAGAATATTCTGACTATAATACACACCTAAACTGAAAGTCTGCATCTGGATTTGACTCAGATACTTGAGATTCTTCAAATGACTGAAGTGCTGATGGATATTGAAATAAATATTTAAAACACCTGTAAATTCCTTTTTGTGTTTCAGACCATTAAAACTGACCGTCCAGAGGAGTTTCAAACATTTACTTAACCATTCATTGGCACCCCCTGGTGGTCAATCGTTGCACAGATCTATAATATGTGCCTATAGTGCATCTTTACAAAAAATTTTGCAAAATCTTCTAAAAAAGTGTTTCAAACCATTTAAAATGACCATCCTGAGGTGTTTGAAACATTCACACTAACCTGAACAGTAAACTCAGGTTGTTTATACAGTATTAAATATGTATCTATTCAACTAATCACTACAGAACAGGTGGGAATTGAACTCATAACCTTTAAGTTCCAGACCTGATCCAGAACCCATGGAGCTACAAGGAGACCACGCCCCCTTCCAGCTGTTCAGGTAAAACAGGACTTGACCAGAGTCAGTCCTGATCCTGACCTGCTTCAGTCTGTTCTCACCTGGTTCAGTGGGAATCAGTTCCCCTCCGGACAACAGAACTGAACAGAAGAGAAGAAAACAAAACCGAAAACCACAGAACCGAACAGAAGAGAACGGAACAACAGAATAGAACCACATAGAACAGAACCAAACAGGATAGCATAGAACAGAACAGAGTCTCTTCTCAAGATGGCACTGCCAGTATTACTACTACTACAACCTTCTACTTCTACTACTACTACTACTACTACTACTACTACTACTACACTAATAATCCTTTCTACGGTGAAATCCAACTCACTGCCTTTTTCTCTTCTCTCATAAGCATCTTTCTTATCATGTGTATCAGTACTAGTGTTATTTACACACTTCCGCCTTCGTGTTCACACACATTTTGTTCAGGAAATGACCTGAAACCTTCATGTGAAACTGGACTCCTCTGTTATTAAACACTGTTCCCAGTTGTGGCTGGTCTGTTCAAAGTTCTTTAATCTGCTCTTATGTGCTACATCAAGTCAAAGCGAAAGTAAAGAGGCAGACAGAAGCAGACGGACAGATTACCGATCAGCAGCCGATCAGATCAATATGTTGGTGATCCAGCTGATGTGTGTGTCTCTGCTGTGTGGTCATGTGATCAGCTCAGGTAAACACCGACCGTTTGTCATCTTTAACTGAACTGAAACAGTCATGAACGAGGCTAAACTGTGTTTACTAAGGTCAGGTTGGCAGTAGATTGGCAGATTCAGACTTTGTCCGTTAATAGCGAACAAACAAAAGGACCACAAAGCACATATGTTACCCTGTTGTGATCTTGGTTATGCTGGCAGCATACTACAACATCATTTCAGCAGAAATTTCACCCGCATTTCGTTACATCACAAAGTATTTGCTTTCGTCAACAGGACCGTTATGCACAGACGTTTAGGGACCGTCTACAAAGTGCTCAAACGCAAATAGTGGGAAATACGCTTTTGCTGAAGGAGGGACATTTTAAGTAATTCTTCCTCAATCGCTCCGCCCACAGAGGGGGAGGAGCCTCCATATTCACAGCCCATGACAAGGACACCTCCTGTTGTGTATTTATACCTCCTACTGCCAAGTTTACGTTAGTAATGTGTTGACTTCAGTTTGTTTGTTAACTTTAGTTTAGTTTGTTTATTTACTTCCTTTTAGTTAGTGATTTACTTCTATTAAAGCACAGGTGTCAAACATGCGGCCCGGGGACCAAAACCGTCCCGCCAAAGGTTCCAATCTGGCCCATGAGATGAATTTAGAAAGTGCAAAATGCAAAAATTACCCTTAAGATATTAACAGTCAAGGGCATCAAACTCAAAAATAACAGCATAATAACCTAGAAATAGTGACTCCTAATTTTCTTCTTAGTTTAATGTGAGAAAAATAAAATGATATTATGCCTCTAAAGAATGACAACACCAATTTTTTTCTCTTTGATTTTTTGCAAATAACATTACATTCTGATATCCTTTAATAATAAAATGTCAATAACCTGAAAATGAACAACCTGGAATGTCTAAAGAAAAATAAGTGCAATTTTGACAATATTCTGCCTGTTTTGTGCCTTGGTAGATCTGATCTGTAATGTACATGTAGAGTCATAAGTTGAGACAGAATATTGATAAAATTGCACTTGTTTTTCTTCAGAAATTTCAGTTTTTTCCCAGTTGTTCACGTCTTTTTTGTTTTGGATAGAAATAGTTTCATCATCTAATCTTATTTTTTTGCACTAAAAAATTTGGAGTTGTCATTATTTATAGGTTATTATGCTATTATTTGATTGGTCCGGCCCACTGGAGATCAAATTGGGCTGAATATGAACCAAAATGAGTTTGACACCCCGGTATTAAAGGGTTTGAGTTTTATTTCCAGAACACTTTATTTCTGTTTTGTTGGAACTATGACAGACTACTATGTCCAGGAAGCATTTCAGTAATGTCCAATCAGAGCTTCAGTTTCACCTGTTTTACTCAGTTTAAAGCCTCTTAGATTCATGGGTACTGTAGTATGTAGAGTCTGTGTTTGTAGTCCAGGTCAGAGGATGACCTCAGATTATTTAACAAACCCACTGTTTATTAAAGTCCTGGTGAAATGGCTCATAGACGTCTGTCTGCATTTGTACACATTCATACTGAGGGTATTCTAATAATACATCCATGAACACGACAGTGTAGAAGACAGTAATTTCCTGTTTCAGTGTCACATGGTCTCTCCATGCCCCGCCCCTACCTGCAGATCCTGTCTCATTCCGTCCAATGGGAGAAGTGAACACAAAGTCATCGAACTAAACACTGGACCAAAATTATCTTTGGGTCAGGTGTTTTGGGTTTTCTTGAAACACAAATTTCTTGAGCTTTTATTTTTATTTTTTGTCAGCCACTAGGGGGCTTCATATCCCAGGGATGTTTGATCAAAATGTTTTTCTTCTCACAGCCTCAGGTAGACACTCCCTGTGGGCGTTGGCCTCCTACATCTCTGGGTCCACCATGTTCCCAGAGTTCACGGTGGTCCTAATGCTGGACGACATCCAGGTAGCCTACTTTGACTCAGAAGTGGATGGGATAAGGAGGACCGCTGCCACCGAGGTGGAAGTGGACCTGTTGCAGGACAAAGTGTTTGTTCTGCGGGACATGTGGAAAAGCATGAGGAAGAGGATGAACCTGGCCAAACTCCACCTTAACTTGACGACAGGAGTTCATGTCCTGCAGAGGCTGGCAGGCTGCGAGGTGATGGATGGGCAACCGGTGCTCATCATGAACAACGCCGTCAACGGCCAGGACGTCGACGGTGTGATGTTCAATATGACGCACTTCGCTCTGTTCAGACGACCGAACTGGGTGATCCACTGGGACGACATGGAGTGGGCATTCATCCAGACACTGTACTCTAACATCTACCTGCCGGCCTGTGCACAGACTCTGAAGATCCTGTTGAATCGAGAAAAACGCCTTGTGATGCGTCGGGTTCGACCTCATGTTCACTTCCTCATGAAGCAGGTGGTGGGCGGGGCTCAGCTCACCTGCCTGGCTACAGACTTTTACCCCCGCCACATCAACCTGACACTTCTGCGGAACGGCCGAGCGATAGATGAGGAGCAGCTGACGGGTGGTGCTGTGCTGCCCAATGGTAACGGTCTGTACCAAGTGAGGAAGACTCTGACGGTCAGCGTTGAAGAGCTGAAGCTGAAACACAACTACACCTGTGTGGCGTCTCACCTGAGCCTGGACAACCGGCTGCAGGTGAGCTGGAGGGCGGAGTTCTCCCGCTCTCACAAGATCCCCATCATCTCAGTTCCTGCCAGTGTGGCGCTCACTGCCGGTCTGCTGGTGGTGCTACTGTGGTGGAGGAGGAGGAGGTCAAAGGGAATCGCCATGGAAACACAGGAGCAGCAAGTAGAGCCAGAGCTGTGAATGAAGGATGTTCAGGCGATCTGAGAAAGTGAACACACCGAAGTCCAGGGCAGAACCTGAATTAAACTAAAAGTGTAAATTACGCAGAATTCGTTATGTCAGTGAGACTCGTTAACGACAACGACAGTAGAGCCGTTTGTCATGAATCAGCAGCAGTAAATCTAGTCACATGGATTCATTATCCTTCTTTCACCACCAGTTTATCTCACTCTCTCACTCAATACCATTAAATAGTGTTTTTAAGTGATGCAACAAGCGTGACCTTTGACCTTCTGCCACCAAAATTTCTTCAGTTCATCCTTGGATCCAAGTTTTGCGACATTCTGTCAAACTGTTTGTGAGATGTTGAATTTTAGACATAATGGAGACACATCTTGTCATAGAAATGAACCAACACATGTAAAATATGTTTAGTTCAATAAACAGAAGCTTTGAAGGTTTTTAGTTTAAGGGTTTTACTGATGGTGCTGTGGTACAAGTGGTGCTGGTTTTGATTTTTCAGAAAGAGTGAGGCTGTTGCATTTGTTTAGTGAATTTCTTCATCTGATGGACATGATATAAAATGACTTCCTGTGTTGAAAAGGTCAATTGAACTTGGACTGTACCACCCTTGCTATGAATGGACTGTTCCAGGTCCCCCATGATTGGTTCGATCCACACTGCACAGCCAGTTCACGCCGCTGTTCAGGTTTTGCACATATGTCACATGATCACATGGTTTTCTGTTTATGATGCCATACTGGCAGGCAAGCTTTCCTTGGATCGTACAATTGCCCATTGTTGGTGATATTTATCTTTCTCCTGTGTAGATCTACAATAACATAAAGCTTTAAGCAGTGTGATCATGGTAACCACATGTGTTGCGATTGGTTGCAATAGATGAGTTTCATGTGACGTATGCATACATTAAGTCTAGGAGGCGGAAGTCACACCGAGTTCGTAGTGTGTTAAATGATGGACCTGCTAAACTCCTGTGTGCCGTTTATTCCTTAGCTTTCACCAAGTATAAGTTAGGCATACAGACCGCTCGGTTCCATTGGTGGCAGCGGTGGTTCTGTTCTGCCGATCGCTGTTTATAGTTATTACCGTGGTTACCGTAGCTTCTCAGTATAGTTAGCCTGTGTGCCTGTTGCGCTTAGCAGCGTGGAAAAAAAGAATTGTCATCATGTGGTACGGTGATGAAGACCCCTTTAAACCTACCAGGAGGGCTTCCCCTGACCTATCACCCTATAGAGACAGAGTGATTGTGGATCTACCTGCTCCCTTTGCTGGCGATGGCAGCCAGAGTTTCCTCAGCTGGAAGTGGCAGTCAGAGCTACAGCGGGTGACACTGGTGAGTTCAGTGGGGAGCTGGTGACAATACTCCCCACCCGTCTGTGCAAGTCTGCTTTTCTACTATGGGACAGCCTTCCCGATGCGCTCAAGTCAAATTATGCGGCAGTGAAAGAGAAGATGGGATTGGCTTTTGGACAGAGACAGTTAATGGACCGTTTTAGAGCTAACATATTGGCTCGTTCATGAGTTCCGGGGGAGAGCCTGGAGGTGTACAGCTGATGTGAGCCGGCTGGTAGCTGGTACTCGTGTTTTTCCCTCCAAGTTGCGCATGCATCACTGTTGTTAGTAACCATTGAAACTCATCTATGGTGCCTTTATGACAAGCAGACATACTCGCAAATAACAAAACACGCAAACACGAGTCCAAAGAAAAACATGATATAAGGCAACAGTTCTGACTTTCTGGATCCAGATAACGTGCCTACCAATATGGCGGTGTAAACAACAATCACATGACCAGTGACGTCAGCTGCAAGTCCTGAATAGTTCAGGCTTAGAAGCATAACTGTTCACAGATGGTTTTGCTTGTTCCAGTGTTTTCACAATTTCAAGAGTGCATCCATTGACTGTAAGTCCTTTGTTCTCATATAATGTGTGGAATATATATTTATTTGTATTTAATAATGAGTTACCTTAATGATAGTTCTACCTGCTGTGCATAACTTATATACTAAGTCTGTTAAGTTGCTGATGTTAGCATACAGCTATGAGGTGACAAAGTTAGTGCTAGACCAATGTAATATATAGAGTGTAAGTGTTTGGATGTATGTGTATCTGTCAAGTACAACGTTATGATGATGTTATAATTATAGTACAGTCTACTCTCGTTAAACCGCCTGCCGTTATACCGCCATTTCCGCTTATCGCCATCCGCCAGCCCAGTTCCATGCACAAACAACACTTATACCATTGATTTCCCGACCGTTATACCGCCAGCGGCGCGGCACCTCCGAGGTGCGCCGCCGTGGCACCTCCGAGGTGCGGCTCCCAGTGTTGTCTTTTCCGTGGAAACCGGGTCGAAATGGCTCTTTGAGTGTTAAAGGTTGCCGATCCCTGCCTTACAACATAACAGAATCAAGATTTATTTAGAAACGTAATTAGAACGGGTTAACGGAGGCAGCATAGACATCATATAGTAAAGACATGCACATTATGGACGCAACCCGTTGTAACGCCATTTTCGCTATACCGCCAATTTGGCCGTGAACGGAAGTTGGCGGTATAACGAGGGTAGACTGTAGTAACTTTCCATGTGTACAGCAGATGCCCATATAGACTTCAGCATAACATTGTGTATCAGACCTCTGTTAGTGATTGTTGTTTTATGTTATTGTAGAAACCACTCATCACTCGTCCTATGTTTCATCCAATGTAACAACCAAGAATATTGAAGAATAAAGCCATATAAAGACATTCTGTGATCTGACCGTCACTTAATGGTGGATTTCATAAAAGAGAACCCTAAGTAATCAAGAAGAACACAAACTTCTTTTCATCCTGTAACTCAGATATTCAGCCAACAGGTGAACAACACTGGTTGTTCAACATCTTGTTGGTTCATTTGTGTATAAATGGGTGACAGCGGTCATCAGGTCCTGACTCAGCTGGTCTGGATCCAACTGAAAGCATCAATTCACTTCCTGTTTGTCCCGGACAGATTAGCAGCAAGAAAACATAACAACAGAAACACATCGACTGCAGCAGATACTGAAACACTGCAGAACTGAAGACGACGCTGATGCCGACGTCAACGTCAAGAGTCGAAGTTAAAGAGAAAGTGATGGAAACTGAAGTTGCAGAGACTAATCAACTTCTTTTCTTCCTTCCACCTGTGAATGCTCTAAGAGTGTTGAGCTAAAGACTTAGTGGGTGTGAAATGTACAAAACCTTTATTATATTTGCAAATACAGAAAGGTTTCCTGTTTTTTCACATCTGGACCACATTACACCAGGTCTAATGTGTAGATTTAAAATCATTGGTACTAGACTATTTAAATCTGGACTAGGTTATTAGAGAACTGCAAGTCACATAAATAAGACATTAAAATAAACCTTCAAGACAATGACAAGAAACAAAAATTGTCAAATGAAAGTACTGGCATTTTGAATTCTTTGATTCAAAAATGATTACTGTTTTTCAGATTCACTTACGTTACATTTACTGTATGAAGTCAAACATCTGGTCATCTTTATTTCTGGTGTTAAACTACAGATACAACTCATGAAGTTTATTTGACACAAACAGAAAGTGAATAATATGTTTTTCCAACAGTCTGTTCTTAAGCTTAATGCCAGAAATGAGGTTCAGTTTGTGTCTTCAGTAGCAGAGTGGTGTTGGCGGCATTGGGGGAGTTGGTAGCGTTGGTGATGGTGGAGTTGGTGGCACTGGTGGAGTTTCTGGCGTTGGTGGAATTAGCAGCGTTGATGGTGTTGGTGGCATTGGTGATGTTGGTGGAGTTGCTGGCTCCTCCTCCACTCTGACTCATGGATCCACACTGTCTCCTGGATGGAAGACACTGCATCAGCCTCCACCTCCTCCACCGGATCTCATTCTGCACCTGAGGATTAAACAGCTCCTTCAACCATAGCTGGACTGATTTCTTGAGGAGCTTACACATAAACTTGCAGCTTCATGAGACAAGACTAAGAACTAAATACTATCATGTGAAACTAATAACTGTTAAAGACTAGCATGTAAAAGTGTTATAGCCTTTAAAACTGGATGTAAAACCAGTATCTTAAGGTTAAGGTCTGAGGTTAAAAAACTATGAACATTATAAAGATGATTTTTTTTTTTTTTTTTTTTACCAAATTGTTCAAGATGTGACAACTGCATAAAATAATAGAACTGTAAGAAGATTTTAAAGTGTGTGGTAAAATAAAGGCTAAAAACTGGATAAAAAGGTTCATTTTGACCATTTTTGACCAAAATGTTGAAACTTGAAAACTGGATAAAAAAGTACAATTACCAGTGTTTGGTAAAATCATGGCTTAAAAAATGCTCATATATTTTTGGGACAAAATTGGTCTTGTTCTTCATGTGACAGATGACAAGATCAAAATGAATGTGAGGGTTATAGTTAAGGTCATGTCTTTACTGACTCAATCCAGTGTATTTCTGCAGGTGGACAGGATCAGGTTTCTTGGAGATCTCTCTGGGTTTCCCTCAAGGCTCCAGTTTAGTTCCTGTTTTTTTCTGTTCATGAATTGTAGTAGCAGTAGTTTATTTGCTCATTAATTACTTTAAACAACAAACAAAAACAATATATCTATTGCTCCATATACAATGCAACCGAAATCCAGGATGAAGGCCTGGTTCAATAAAGCTGGTTCTTCATGCTGACAAAACTTCTGTGGAAATGTTGATAATGGCACAAGGAAGACATGATTAAATTTTAGTGGTGATCGGGCAGGGAAGCCCTGCCCCCCACCCCCGATCACCACCAAAATTTATTAATTTCTTCCTTGTGCCAGTATCAACATTTCCTGAAAATTTCTTGAAAATCTGTCCATAACTTTTTGAGTTATCTTGCTAATGTAGCAAGATGATTTTATAATAAATATATATTTTTTGAACATTCTCAAAACAGTTCAGTTTGACACGTATTTTATTTTTCTGTAATATTTTCAAACCATCGGTTGTTTGGTTCCACTTTTCACTTGTTGCGCGGGGGTAGTAATTAGTGAGACACACCCCCTCCTCCATGTGCGCAGCTCTCTCTCTCCTCCTCAGTTGGAACTGAGCAGCCTGCATGCTGGTGAGTCACGTTTAACTTGCTAAGCTAGCGGTTTTTAAAGTTAAGCTAGCTCTAAATGAGAGTTAAAAATACGAAAATAAACTTATAACAAGTAAAAATATAGTAATGTAATTGTATTAAGGGTTGTTTTTATTTCTGTTTCCCCCCATTTTGCTCATATAGGGAGCTGTGTCAAGAGTTGTGTCACTAATACATGCCTCTGCTGATCTGTTTTAAGGATTGTCTGTACATGTTCTTTTCTTTTATTTATGAAATCATATATAAAATAGTACTGTACTTTTAATGCTGGTTTTATTGTCATTATGTCGTTTTGTTTGCTTGAAAATTAAATGTACTAATATTAGGGATGGGAATCAAGAACTGGTTCTTTTTGAGAACCAGCTCCCAGTAGGTTGATTCCTTGGAATCGTTTGTCTGCCTGCTTAATGATTCTGCTTATCGATTCCGCCATCGTTGCACATGCGCAATGACGTCACACGCACGCATACTTCATTATTTTGGTCAGAATGTAGCCAACATGGTGTTGAGGCAGAAATGGTCTAAACAGACGACACCAGGTCCACTTACTTGTAACACTTGCTAAGCTTCCATGTCTTCAAAAGGGTGGAATCCCTCCAATATCCTCAAACATTTGTCCACAGCATGTGACTCATTTACAGGGATGTCACGTATTTGATACGATACTTAGCGCTAGTGAATGTGGCAGCAGAGTGAACGCAGGGCCCAGTTCCGGTTCCGGTGCGGGCAACAAACGCCGTATCCAAATACAAGTTTCCGAAGGTAGAGGAAAGGAAATGAGGTGCACAACAACGGGAGACAAGCTGAGTCGAACCGGTTCCACGTAAATGCAGCAATAGAGGAATTAGTAATGCGTCTGTAGTTTCACTTTCACTGCATGCCACCGACCCCGCCCCCCCAATTAGGGCCCGGCGTCATCTGTTATTATTATTTGTACATACTGTATATCAGTGGTGATTTCTCATAGACTGCAAGGGAAGCCCGGCTTCCCCTAAAATTATGAAAATTAAATGGTTAAATATGTTCGGTTGTGTTGACATTTTATTGACTACAAATGTGTTAGAACACGTTCATCTCAAAGACGAGTTCGTTCAGAATCAGCTTTATCACAAATCAACGGACTTGATGTTGTTCACTTCTCATACATTCCCGTTGCGCTGTTTTCTCAGTCGATCTCTGCTCAGTGCATTTGTCCGTAGACACCGGGCGTCTCTGGGCTTCAATGGGACTGAGTGAAACAGTTTTTTTCATTGCCTCAAAACTGGACGGTAATTGGATAAATGCCACGATGTTGTCCCGCCCCCGGACGCCGGGCGTTTCTGGGGGTGAATGGAGCTGTGGGCGGAGCTCGGCCGAGCTGGACGCCAGAATCCCACGTGCTGATTGGAGGATCAGTCGAAAGGCTGAATCCCGTTTGATTGACAGCTAGTTTGAGATCTACTCCTTCACTGACACAGTTCAATTTAATACTGTCGCGCATTCTGCTGTGAAATCAAGAGAGAAACCACTACGAAATTACTTGTTCATTTCCTGCACTGTAAATAAAACACACTCATTGTACTTCCTTCTTTCAATTTAACAATTTCAGTGTTTTCTTGTTTCACTTACATAATTCAATCGTTTCTTGTTCGAGTTTAATATCGTTTTGTAGACAGTTAAATCAATCAAACTGTCGGCTAGGTCGGAGTGAAAGGAGCATCTCTTGTTTAAAAAGGCTGAAGTCTTACACTCGCAACACAATGGGCCAAGGCAATCTAAGCAGCCCAGCTCTGCTGGACATTGAGAGGACACTGGTCAAGTCCCTGGAAAAGATGCCTACTTGGTACGATAAGATCACTGAGCATTTTCTTAAAAAGGAACGGAGGGCTGAATGTATGCTTAAATAACTTGACAACTTTTTTTTTTTTTTTTTTTTTTGTGATGTAAGCCGACAATGAGCTTCCCCTGTCTGATAGACGAGCAGCCGCCACTGCTGTATATGTTATATTTTCTGTGCAGAGATGGAAATATAAAAGGCAGTTAATGCAAACACACCCGTTTGTTCTCTTTTATTCCCTCACCCAATGAGAATCGATAAGAGAATCAATAAGTAATCGGATCGATAAGCAAAATCGATAATGGAATCAGAATCGTTAAATTCGTAAGCTTTTATAACAATGTACCTCCGAGTTAGAGCTGAGCAGCCTGCGTGCTGGGAGCCCTATCAGAGTTGTGTCACTAATACATGCCTCCGCTGATCTGTTTTAAGGTGTTTAAAGGCATTAAAAGCTGTGAGTACTACAGTCTTGTCTGGTGTCTTCATACTTGTATGATGGTGACTGAATGAGCCATGCTACACTAACAAACAAACAAACAAACAAACAATCAAACAAACACGCATGCACACAATGCAAAGCAATCACAATACCTCCTGGCGGAGGTAATAAAAGTATCAACTGTTCTGTTTATAATGAACCATGTATGAAGAATAATCTGTGACTATAGGCCCTTTCCCACCAAAAGGCCCAGGAACTTTATTACCAGGAACTTATTTACCAGGAACTTTTTGGGGTAAAAAAGTTCCTGGTAACTGCGTTTCCACCGCACCCGAAAGTTCAGGGTAATTTATTCAAATCAGGTTGATGATGTATGAGGGAGCAGTAAAAGAAACTGTAGTCCTGTTCATGTCCATTCACAAACTAACCTCTAGCACAATAAAATGACACGCTACTTTAAGGGGACGGATTGGGTTTAACATTTTACTGGTTGTTGAATCACTTAATCCATCTGGAATACATTTTAAATGAACCATCATTACATATCCTTAATTTGTATTTAAAAATGGTAGAGCATGTATTTTCAACTTCTCATTCCTTAAAGCTATACCTACCGATGTGGCATTTCTCACAGCACTTAGTAGAAGTTTGAACATGAACAACCCGCCTCCCTCCAAAGCCCCGCCCACTTCCCTCTGCCCGAGCTCTGAGGCTCTCCTCCTCTCACCTGATGCACACAGAGGAAGCAGAGGCAGAGGTCTGGTCCGCTTCGGTGTGTCCGCGGACCCCTCCCTCAGTAATCAGATACATCATCCACCTGCCGCGGGCCCGTGGCCCCTGTTCCATCAGTAGACTCTGTATTTAAAGGTGTGGTCTGTGCAGTACTGGGTCAGTGTCTTCACTGCACCACGGAGATGAGGTGCCCCGGTGACGGGCGCGCGCACTGTGAACACGTGGCCTCCGCAAATTTTTCCGTGGACATTTGAGGTTTCATAGTCCATACATTTATCATCCTACATTGTGTGACACCATGTACATGTACGTGTTTGAATCCCACGGTCATAAAAGCTGAGCTTTGTGCAGACCTGTTCAGTCCAGTACACCAGACTTCCGGACTTTTATCTCCATCCTTCATTCATCAGACTCCTGTTTGTTCCCCTTGGTTGTTGTTTCTGTACATAAATCCATTTTTTTCCTTCCACATATGCATTTGAGTTCTATCCATACACATCCTAGACAGTAGACTGTGGTCAGTGACAAGAGAAGCAGCGCGAGTGAAGCCTCAGATTCAGAGGTACACATATTGGATGCGGGGACAGCGATAATGGATCGGATGCTGGACGGCCATAATAGATGATTGACAGGAGGCTCAGTCAGGTTCGGCCAATTATTTCATTCGGACCAAATAAAATGATTGGTCAGACTTTTATCAGAAATATATGAGAATTAAACATTTTTGAGTTTCAATACCTGGTGGATTTCTTTTACATTTTAGTTTGACACACGTTTATTAGGAGCATTTTAAGATGACAAAAGAAAAGTGTAAAAATGCCACATCATACGGTACAGCTTTAAACTAAATCACATCTAACTTTATGTGTGATGGATGGTTCTGTTTCATTTCTATTGTTTTACAGATATAGTCCAGGTTCAACCCTAAAGTCAGACAGATTTACTCAAATGCCTGCATTTAATTCAACTGCAAATGACTGGTAAAAGTACTAATACTCATATTTTGATGCCTTGTAAATGAATAGACAGTATTAGGTTAGATTTTTTTTAATTAAAATTTGAAAGAAAACAAGGTGCCTTGAGATTAAAAGGGAAATAAACACGTGTAAAAGGTTCAGGCTTTTGGACCAGGGTCTGGTCCAACTAGTCCAGGACAGCCGGTCTGGAACTCCATGGTCCCAGTCCCTTTTTCGCTTTCCTACAGGAAAAGTAATAAAAATGTTAAAATGAACAACAGAACAAATGATGACAGATTCCTACCAGTGTGATGTGACATGTCAGATCTCTTACCTGGGCTGTTGTAAACAGCAGGAGATGATGGACCAGGACACAAACGAGCCACAGGTTCAGAAAAAGAGGTGAGTCCATCCGGTCCATTTCAGGTGGAAATCACAAACATACAGAATAAATCAGTGTTCAGCTCACGCCGACAACACAAATACATCCAGTTCTGTGATTTAGGTTTAGTGTCAGACTGTTGACCAGTTAGTATTAGCATTAGCATTAGGTTAACTGGACTTCACTTCTGACTAAACAGCTGATGTTCCACTGACTACTGTTACAACATGGAATGAACTAAACAGGGAATATTTCTGTCATATACAGACCATTGGTTTTTTCGACAGTCGGATCCACTGCGACCGTTGTGGTCTTTTAGTTTCTTTTAATCCTGCATAAATTTCTTCTTCTTTCCTCGTATTTCTTTAGGCTTGTGTCTTATTTTTGGCTCCAACAGCTTTTACTCGCTTGTTTCGTGTCTGCGATTCACAGTCCATCTGAATTTCCTCGTCGTCCGTCCACTTGTTGTAGCTTCTCTTTTGGTCCATTTTTCGAATTATCAAAATACAAAGCTTGTGGAAATTAAATGAGTTAAATATTGGCGGTGAACAGAATGCGGAAATGCTGCGAGTCTAGTCCACCACTCAGCCTTCTCCAGCACACAGCCCCGCCCCTTAAAGTTCCTGGTAATCTGGAAAGTACTACCTCTGTACCAGGAACTTCTTTGGGGTAAATTCGGGGCCGGGGGAGGGTCAATTACCAGGGTAATTTTCGGTGGAAACGCACCAGGAACTTTGAAAGTTCAGAGTAATACAGGAAGTTCCTGCAAAAGTTCCTGCGGTGGGAAAGGGCCTTATAATACACACCTGAGCTGAAAGTCTGCACCTGGATTTAACTCGGGTACTTAAAATTCTTCAAATGACTGTGGCGTGCCGATGGATATTGAAATTAATGTTTAAAACACCTGTAGATGCCTTTTTGTGTTTCAGACCATTAAAAATGACCGTCCAGAGGAGTTTCAAACATTTACTTCATCACTCATTGGCGCCCCCAGGTGGTCAATTGTTGCACATACCTACAATCTGTGCGTCTCGAGCATTCTTAAAAAGAATTTTGAAAATTTTCTAATCAAGTGTTTCAAACCATTTAAAATGACCACCCTGAGGTGTTTAAAACATTCACACTAACCTGAACAGTAAACTCAGGTTATTTATACAGTGTTATATATGTATCTATTCAACTAATCACAACAGTGCAGGTGGGAATTGAACTCATAACCTTTTAGTTCAGATTCAGTCCACTAATAACCCGAGTTTGTCATTAGTGTTTGGACATGGGAGGACTGTGAGGGGCCACCACTAGCGGCCAGCTACCGGGCCAGGAGCCACCACCACTAAGGGCCAGCTACCGGGCCAGGAGTCACCACCACTAGCGGCCAGCTAACAGGCCAGGAGTCACCACCACTAAGGGCCAGCTACCGGGCCAGGAGTCACCACCACTAGTGGCCAGCTAACAGGCCAGGAGTCACCACCACTAAGGGCCAGCTACCGGGCCAGGAGCCACCACCACTAGCAGCCAGCTACCGGGCCAGGAGTCACCACCACTAAGGGCCAGCTAACAGGCCAGGAGCCACCACCACTAGCGGGCCAGGAGTCACCACCACTATCGGCCAGCTACCGGGCCAGGAGCCACAACCACCAGAGGTAAGCTACCGGGCCAGGAGCCACCATCACTAGTAGCCAGCTACCAGGCTAGGCCAGGAGCCAAGCTAATACAGCAGACATGGCAACTAAAAAGCTTGCAGAAGACATGGAAGAAGTTAAGAAGTCTTTGAACTTTATGTCTGAGGAACTAAGCAAGGTGGCAAAACAACAGACGGGACTACTGGATTTAATTGAGGAAATGCGGAAATTGAAGGAGGTGATCAGGGAAAAAGACAAGAAAATAGACGAACTGGAAAGAAGAGTTGAAGATCTGGAGCAGTGCATAAGGATGGATGATCTGATGATAACAGGATTAAAGACAAACCATCGCACTTATGCAAGCATCACAGCAGGTGACAAGGATGGTGAGGATGCATCAAACACTGAATTACACTCTGTGGAGGAACAAGTTATTAAGTTTTTAAACAGCAAAGAGATTCCTTTACACCATAAAGATATAGCTGTTTGTCACACCTTACCCCAAAAACAGAGTAAGAGGCCAAACATTATTATTTGTTTGGTGAGTAGAAAACAGAAGATTGAAGTGCTTAAGCATGCAAAAAAACTTAAGGGTACAGGGGTGTACATAAATGAAAATTTAACAAAGAGAAATGCTGCAATTGCAAGACAAGCAAGAATCTTGAAAAAGGAAAAAAAAATCCAAGACACGTGAGTAAGAAATTGTAAGGTAATGATAAGACTGAATGGTACTCCTGAACTGGCCAAAGTTGTTGTTATTAGAGACATAACTGAGCTTGATTAATACAAATGAAAATGAAGAACAAAGTACAGAGGTGGACCAATGAACATATGTCATATCAGATTTTTGTTGTGATGGAGCTATGAGGTCAGTTACTGTTGGGGACTGAAATATGAGAATGTGTGAATACACTGAATTTAAGTCTTTTGACTTTCAAGATCACAAACCCTATGTTTTAGAGAATGATATTGACTCAGAGACCCACTTCTATCACAGCATTAAAACAACATGTGAATATTATTCAGAAGACAAGTATAAGTCTAAAATGAAGGGTTTTTCAGTGATTCACTTTAATAGCAGGAGTCTCTATAGTAATTTTGATACAATTAAAGATTATTTGCAACAATTTCAGCATAAATTTAGTGTAATAGCAATTTCAGAGACTTGGCTGAGTGATGAGAAAGAGTTACATGATGAATTAGAAGGATATGAAATGTTTTGGCAAAACAGAGCCAATAAAAGAGGAGGGGGCGTGGCCCTATTTGTGTTAAATGATTTGAAATGTAAGATAAATGGTGACTTGACAACTGCTATAGACAATCTGATGGAATGTGTAACGGTTGAAATTAAGATGGAAAAACACAAAAACATATTTCTTAGTTGTATTTACAGGACACCAGGGTCATGTATTGAAAAATTCAATAAGGAGATTACTGAGTTATATGAACAATATTGTGATAAGGTGATTTTGGTTTGTGGTGACTTTAACATTGATTTACTGAAATGGAATGAACATGCAAAAACGGCAGAATTTGTAAATACTATGTTTAGTTTGAGTTTTCATCCTGTAATTACAAAACCAAGTAGAATCACATTGGAAAGAGCAACATTGATTGATAATATTTTTACAAACATTATTGATGGTGAAATAACGAGTGGTCTATTTCTGACTGACATAAGTGATCATTTACCAGTTTTTATAGAACTGGAAGTGAACAACAAATTATCTTTAACCAACTATATGAAAAAACCTTTTCTGGTTAGAACAAAGTCACCAGAAGCAATTATGGCCTTAAAGGAGGAACTCATAAATTCTGGCTGGCATGACGTTTATGTAGATGATGTTAATGATTCATATAATACTTTCTTAGAAATATTCCTGACATTGTACAACAGACATTGTCCTGTGAAAGAATATAGGCAAAATTTTAAAAAGAATAAGAAACCATGGTTAACTAAGGGATTGGAAAGGGCTTGTAAGAAGAAAAACTGGCTCTATAGGGAATTTCTGAAGCACAGAACGAAAGAAAAAGAGAATAAATATAAAAGATACAAAAACAGATTGACAACAATCATAAGAACACATAAAAAAGCTTATTATGATCAGTTGTTAGAAATACACAAAAATGATATTAAAGGTACTTGGAGAGTGTTAAATGATATGATTAAAAAAAGTAATAAAAAGGATGTTGCTACATATGTTGTTAAAACCGGTGACACTGTGGTGGAAAATACAGAGGACATCGCGAACATATTTAATGACTTTTTTGTTAATGTCGGTCCAAATTTGGCAAAAGATATTACCCAGTGGGAAAAGGATGATAAAAACTTTGATTTTGCTATTGAAAACAATAATTCAATGTTTCTTCTTGGAGTTTGTGAAAGTGAAGTGTTGGAAGTGGTCAGGAAGTTTAAAAATAAAAAATCTACTGATAGAAATTCCATTGATATGTCACTCATAAAACAAGTGATAAACAGTATCCTTCAACCATTCACTTATGTATGTAACAAATCATTTCAAACAGGCACTTTTCCAGAAAACTTGAAAATAGCTAAAGTAATTCCAATTTATAAAAATGGTGATAAGCACATGGTGTCAAATTATAGACCGGTGTCACTGTTACCACAATTTTCTAAAATTATTGAGAAACTATTTGTAAAGAGGTTAGATGACTACATAGACAAATATAGGATATTAAATGATCATCAGTACGGATTTAGGAAAAACCGATCAACATCTCTATTAGTAATGGAATTTGCAGAAAATATTGCAGCAGCGGTGGATCAGAAACAATATACTGTTGGTGTTTTTATTGATTTAAGGAAGGCATTTGTCACAATTGATCACTCAATATTACTCCGGAAAAGTGAAATGTATGGTATAAGAGGTGTGGCACAAAACTGGTTGAAAAGTTATTCACAAAATAGGTCTCAGTATGTATCAATTGGAAATACAAATTCACAACTTAGAAAAGTAACATGTGGGGTCCCACAAGGTTCAGTTCTGGGACCCAAGTTATTTATACTTTATTTAAATGATATTTTTATGGCATCTAGCGAGTTAAAATTTACAATATTTGCAGATGATACTAATTTGCTTTATTCGGGAGCAAATATGAAACAAATATTAGAAACTGTGGAAAAGGAATTGATCAAGTTAAAAAAAATGGTTTGATGTAAATAAGTTATCACTTAATGAAGATAAAACAAAATTTATGGTTTTTGGTGGTGCTAGGAGAAATTTTGATATAAAACTGAAAATTAATGAAATTGAAATTGAAAGGGTGTATGAAACAAAATTTTTGGGAGTGATTATTGACCATAAACTCTGTTGGAAACCACAAATAGAATATATCAGATGCAAAATGTCCAAGGCTGTTGCGATTCTTTATAAAACTCGCGACTTGTTAAGCAAAAAATGTTTGCATATGTTGTACTGTTCACTTGTAATGCCATATATGTCATACTGTGTGGAAATATGGGGCAATGTGTATAAAACTAATTTAGACCCGATAATTAAACTCCAAAAAAAAGCTATTAGAGTCATAAACAAAGCTGGTTATCTCCAATCAAGTAATCCACTTTTTGTAGAATCTGGTTTACTAAAATTTTTTGATATTGTATATTTAAAAACAATGGAATTTATGTTTCGCGTTAAAAGTAAAAACCTTCCTTTTTGTATTCAGAAAATTTTTGAGTTAAGAGAAGGACATTATAATTTAAGAGGGATGTTTGTGTTTGAAAAAGGTAAAGTAAGAACAAACGTTAAATATCACAGTGTTTCAGTTATTGGTGTCAAGCTATGGAACAAGTTGAAGGATGAAGTGAAATTGTGTAGCTCACTGTTGAGTTTCAAAAAGACTTTAATTTGTCAAATTCTGAAGGGCTATGAAAGTAATATGATAACAAAATGATTTATAACACTGAATGTAGTATAATTTGTGTTTAAGTATTTACCTGCTGCAACTACGGGTGTAAACGTGAATTAAGGATGTGAATAGGAGAAGCAGAAATAAGCCTCCGGCTTCAGCTTCTGCCTTTTTCAGTTACAAAATGTGTTAATTTTATGTTTGCTTGTTTTTTAATATGTATGTGTTTTGTTTTGTTGTTGTTTTTTTTTAATATGTATATGTTTTGTATTTTGTATTTAACTGAAATAAACATTCATTCATTCATTCATTCATTCAGTTCCAGACCCCGCGGAGCTACAAGGAGACCACACCCCCTTCCAGCTGTTCAGGTAAAACAGGACTTGACCAGAGTCAGTCCTGATCCTGACCTGCTTCAATCTGTTCTCACCTGGTTCAGTGGGAATCAGTTCCTCTCAGGACAACAGAACTGAACAGAAGAGAAGAAAACATAAGAATGGAACCAAATAGAAAAGAACCAAACAGAATAGCATAGAACAGAACAGAGTCTGTAATTAGGATGGCACTGCCAGTATTACTACTACAACCTTCTTCTACTACTACTACTACTACCACTAGTAACAATACTACCACTACTACTACTACCACCAATACTACTACTACTACCATCACTACAACCTTCTACTATTACTAACAATACTACCACTACTACTGCTACTACTACTGCTACTACTACTACTACTACTACTACTACTACTACTACCAATACTGCCACTACAATCTTCTACTATTACTACCAATTCTACTACCACTATCAGTACTACCATTACTACTACCACTACCAATACTACTACTACTACACCAATAATCCTTTTTACAGTGAAATATAACTTACTCTGCCTTTTTCTCTTCTCTCATAAGCGTCTTTCTCATTCAAGCGTATCAGTACTAGTGTTATTTACTCACTTTTTCCTTAGTGTTCACACACATTTTGTTCAGGAAAGGACTCATAACCTTGATGTGAAACCTGAGTCCTGTTATCAGACACTATTTCCAGGTGTGGCTGGTCTGTTCAAAGTCCTTTAATCTGCTATTGTGTGCTTTATCAAGTCAAAGAGAAAGTAAAGAGGCAGAGACAGAAGCGGACGGACAGATTACCGATCACCAGCCGATCAGATCAATATGTTGGTGATCCAGCTGATGAGTGTGTCTCTGCTGTGGGGTCATGTGATCAGCTCAGGTAAACACAGACCGTTTGTCATCTTTCACTGAACTGAAACAGTCATGAATGAGGCTAAAATTTGTTGACTAGGTTTTTTTTGGCTGACTTTGTTGACTTCAGTTTCTTTAACTTAAGTTTGTTTGTTGGCTTCCATTTAGTTAGTGTTTCTTAGATTTACTTATTTAAAGGGTTTGAGTTTTATTTCCAGAAGACTTTCTTTCTTTTTTGTTGGAACTATGACAGACTGCAATGTCCAGGGTGCATTTCAGTAACGTCCAATCAGAGCTTCAGTTTCACCTGTTTTCTGTGGCAAGAGTTTGAGGCTTCTTCTCAGCTGAGATTCATGGTTACTGCAGTATGTAGAGTCTGTGTTTGTAGTCCAGGTCAGAGGATGACCTCAGATTATTTAACAAACCCACTGTTCATTAAAGTCCTGGTGAAATGGCTCATAGACATCTGTCTGCATTTGTACACATTCATACTGAGGGTATTCTAATAATACATCCATGAAGTAGTTTTTTTTTTGCTGACTTAGTTGATGTCAGTTTGTTTGTTGACTTTAGTTTAGTTTGTTGACTTTCATTTAGTTAGTGTTTGTTAGATTTCCTTCTATTAAAGGGTTTGAGTTTTAGTTCCAGAACACTTTCTTTCAGTTTTGTTGGAACTATAACAGACTACAATGTCCAGGATGCATTTCAGCAACGTCCAATCAGAGCTTTAGTTTCACCTGTTTTACTCTTGGAGCGTTTCCACTACGTGGACCAGGTCCTACTGGTACCAGGTCCTATTCCTGGAGACCGTTTCCATTACAAGATACTTCTGACTTTACAGTACCTGGACATCATAGTGATGTGGTGCATTACTTCCATGTCGTCTGCTCAGAGTTGCTGATAAACTCACTCGTTGTCTCATCAAGCTCATGCTGAATTTTTACGTCAGCCACCTAATGTCCTGGACCGACCATGGTGTAGTTTTGTGGGCTGTCATCATGTGGATTAACCTACCACTATATTTACTGTAAACTTCAGCATCTCTTTTTTGTAAAACAGCGGGTTACAGGAACAACTGTCTGACCAGTGTTTACACATCCCGTTTTAGTATCTGTTCCCCAGTCTTGGAACCTTGGCAGAGGTGATACCAAAAAACTAGTACCGGGTACCAGATTCCAGGTCCTTTTTCATAATGGAAATGCAAAAAGACCGAGTTGAGCCAGTGTTCTGTCGAGTTGAGCTGCTCCGTCAAAGTAAACTACCAGCAGCGTGAATTGAAAGCGATGTCTATCAATTGACACTACCCCGTTAAAACATGCTATCTTATGTTTCGACACGCCTGTTTGAAAATGAAATAATGCTTCTACTGTAGAAAAACACTGTTATTTACTTCTTCATATGAATATGGATAAAGGGAGCTCATTTAGACAGACTTATAACTTCTATCAAAATAAAGCTCCCACTACAGGTAACACACCTCACCTTTGTGATACTCAACACATTGAACATGGGACAACAGAAGAAACATTACATTCAAATCAAGTCAACTTTATTTGATATATACACTATATCCCCCTGAAACCCAGCAATGCATTTTTGTCCTCTGTAGTGGACAAGAGTTTCACAGCTTTACTTTAAAATAAAAAAAAAAATAAAATTAAAAATGTCCACAGATAGATATATATATATATATATATATATATATATATATATATATATATATATATATATATATATGTATATATGTACACACACACACACACACATATATATATATATATATATATATATATATATGTATATATATGTCAGGGTAGAGACTGCGATCTGGTAGGATCGGCGATTCTACCAGTAGAGACTCCGATCGTAGTCTCTACTGGGAGAAACTCCGATCCGAACCCTAACCCTAACCCCTAACCCTTCTACTGGCAGGATCGGAGTTTCTACCAGTAGAGACTCTGATCGGAGTTTCTACTGGTAGAATCGCCGATCCTACCAGATCGCAGTCTCTACCCTTACATATATATATACATATATACATATATATATATATATATATATATATATATATATATATATATATATATATATATATATCTCAGTGGTGGCCACTCGTCTTTCATAGAGGGGAAGCTCATTGTCGGCTTACATCTAAAAAATTGTCAACTTATTTAAACATAAATTCGGCCCTCCATTCCTTTTTAAGAAAATGGTCAGTGACCCTATCGTACCATGTAGGCATCTTTTCCAGGGACTTGACCAGTGTCCTCTCAACAGCCAGCAGAGCTAGGCTACTTAGACAGCCTTGGCCCATTGTGTTGTGGGTGTAGGATTTCAGCCTTTTTAAACAAGAGATGCTCCTTTCATTCTGACCTAGCCAACAGTATGATTGATTTAACTATCTACAAAACGATATTAAACTTGAACAAGAAATGATTAAATTATGTAACTGAAACAAGAAAATGTTGAAATTATGTTAAATTGAAACAAAGAAGTACAATGAGTGTGTTTTATTTACAGTGCAAGAAATGAAGGAGTAATTTTGTAGTGGTTTCTCTTGATTTCACAGCAGAATGCGCAACGGTATTAAACTGAACTGTGTCAGTGAAGGAGTAGATCTCAAAATAGCTGTCAATCAAATGGGATTCAGCCTTTCGACCGATCCTCCAATCAGCACGTGGAAGCCCAGCGTCCAGCCTGGCCGAGCTCCGCCCACAGCTCCATTCACCCCCAGAGCGTCTGGGGGCGGGACAACATTGTGGCATTTATTCAATTACCGTCCAGTTTTGAGGCAATGAAAAAAACTGTTCCACTCAGTCCCATTGAAGTGCATGGATGCTGAGCGTCTACAGGCAAATGCATTGACCATAGATCGTATGAAAAAACAGCGCAACGGGAATGTATGAGAAGTGAACAACATCGAATTTGTTGATTTGTGATAAAGCTGATTCTGAACAAACTCATCTTTGAGATGAACGTGTTCTAACACATTTGTAGTCAATGAAATGTCAACACAACCGAACATATTTGACCATTTAATTTTCGTAATTTTAGGGGAAGCTGAGCTTCCCTTGAAGTCTTTGAGAAATTGCCTCTGAGATATATATATATACATATATATATATATATATATATATATATATATATATATATAGATAGATAGATAGATAGATAGATCGATATGTAAAAACTGTTGCATCATGCTGTTTCCAATTAAGGCAATTGTTTAATGTAAAACGGCGAAAATGTTTACTTACTGGGCCTCAGGAGGATATACACTATTTTGATCTTGTGAAGGAAATTTGGTCTCCTTATTTATCCCATCAGAGATGGCTTCATGTTTCTTTCCACAGACCTCCAACCTGTAGGAGGGCACATGCAATTTCCAGTGTTAGAAAGGTGGATTTGTCCTGTCAATGTAGATGGTCACTGGATTTTAGTGGTTTTCTTGTATTTTGTTCAGACCAATTTCTGGCATGTATTGTGTGTGTGTGTGTGTGTGTGTGTGTGTGTGTGTGTGTGTGTGTGTATATAGGCATTTCAGTTGACCTGATGCAATAGAAGTCAATTTTCATAAAAGGGTTCATCACATCACAAGCCTCCAGACACATCCTGCACAGGTTTTAAAGACTCAATGGGACATATCAATAAAATTCGATCCGTTCTACAGAATACATTTTCACTCTCATTTAAAAGTGTTACTCTTCAATTGGGTAAAGTTTTTCTTTTCTTCAGACCCACGTTGACGTGCGCCATGGATTCACGGATGTGTACACTGTGCACGACAGTCTGAGCTCCACTCATGCACTGTGGCTCGAGTGCCGCGGATGAATACTGTAGCATCTGTATCTGAATCTGACAGACATAAGGCCTCTTTCCCACCGCAGGAACTTTTGCAGGAACTTTCTGTATTATCCTGAACTTTCAAAGTTCCTGGTGCGTTTCCACCGAAAATTACCCTGGTAACTGACTCTCCACTGGCCCCAAAGTTACCCCGAAGAAGTTCCTGGTACAGAGGTAATACTTTCCAGATTACCAGGAACTTTAAGGGGTGGAGCTGTGTGCTGGAGAAGGCTTAGTGGTGGACTAGACTGCCAGCATTTCCGCATTCTGTTCACCGCCAATATTTAACTCATTTAATTTCCACAAGCTTTGTATTTTGATAATTCGGAAAATGGACCAAAAGAGAAGCTACAACATGTGGACGGACGACCAGGAAATAGAAGGAGGAGACCACATGAGGTTAATGAATGTCTACTTTTTTACTAGATCAGCTGTACTGAATACTGCCGTACAAACCGGAGATACTTCCTTAAAGCTATACCGTATGATGTGGCATTTTGACATTTTTCTTTTGTCATCTGAAAATGCTCTTAATAAGTGTGTGTCAAACTAAAATGGAAAAGAAATCCACCAGGTACTGAAACTCAAAAATGTTTAATTCTCATATATTTCTAATAAAAGTCTGACCAATCATTTTAGTCGGTCCGAATAAAATAATTGGCCGAACCTGACTGAACCTCCTGTCAATCATCCATTACGGCCGTCCAGCATCCGATCCATTATCTCCGTCTCACATCCGATATGTGTCCCTCTGAATCTGACGCTTCACTGGCGCTGCTTCTCCTGTTACTGACCACAGTCTACTGTCTAGGATGTGTTTGGATAGAACTGACATGCACATGTGGAAGGGAAAAAACTGATTTATGAACAGAAACAACAACTGAGGGGCACAAACGGGAGTCTGATGAATGAAGGATGGAGATAAAAGTCCAGAAGTCAGCTGTACTGGACTGAACAGGTCTGCATAAAGCTCAGCTTTTATGACGGTGGGACTCATACAGGTACATGTACATGGTGTCACACACTGTAAGATGATGTAGGATGATAAATGTATGGACTATGAAACCTCAAATGTCCGCGGAAAATTCGCGGAGGCCGCGCGTTCACAGTGCGTGCGCCCATCCCCTGGGCACCGCAGTGAAGACACTGACCCAGTACTGCACAGACCAGGTCTACTGATGGAACAGGAGCCGCGGGCCCACGGCAGGTGGATGATGTATCTGATTACTGAGGGAGGGATCCGCGGACACGCCAAAACGGATCGGACCTCCACCTCTGCTTCCTCCTCTGTTTTCATCGCGCATCAGATTAGAGGAGGAGGAGCCTCAGAGCTCAGGCAGAGGGAAGGGGGCGGGGCTTTGGAGGGAGGCGGGTTGTTCATGTTCAAACTTTTACTAAGTGCTGTGAGAAATGCCACATCGGTAGGTATAGCTTTAAACTGCCACATACATATCCAACAGTGCATCCCATAATATCTTACACAGGTGTCTCTTAAAGTGTCAGAACCTTTTTCTGTTTTACCTACATTACAAATACATTACATTACAAATGGATTCGGTGAGGGAGCAAGAAGTTGAGTGTTAGAAACATACAGAGAAACGACGTTGGAAACAAAGTGCTAACTTTTTCACCTGACTGAGTGTTCTGAAATTGAACTAAAGCCACTTTGTAAAAAGTCATGGTCGTATTTCATAAATAAATAATCAAGCTCATTGAACTGCACTGCATATTTTGTTTTGTTTTTTTTACCAGAATGAATTTGTTCAATCAGAATGTGCTTAATTCATCTGTAGTATCGTGATTTGGGTGTGAATCGTACCACATCGCATCGTGAGATGCCATACACGTATCTTTAATATACCGGATCAGAGATGCTATATCAAGATGCGTATCGTATCGGCCTTACAACTAAGTTTCCCAACCCTAATACTTACAGAATATGACTCACTTCTGCCTGGGGTAGGACATATCGATGGGCATTTAAACTGTGAAAACGCTTGGGGGTCATGCGCATGCGTGCACATGCTCAGTAACACTAGGAAGCTCAACTCAACAGGTAGGGTGGCTCGACAGGACATCTGTTCCACGTAGTGGAAACGCGGCATCTGTGGAAAGAGTTTAAGGCTTCTTCTCAGCTGAGATTCATGGGTACTGCAGTATGTAGAGTCTGTGTTTGTAGTCCAGGTCAGAGGATGACCTCAGATTATTTAACAAACCCACTGTTTATTAAAGGTCCCGTATTATGCTATTTTTCAGTCACGTCATATAGGTCTCAGAAGCCCAAAAACATAGTATTTAAATTTGTTCGCCCCAAAATCATCCTTTTTTCGGAGTTTCAGCGGTCGAAAAAGTCACTCTCACCAGCCCTCCTCAGAACAGGTTGTTTCTGGGCCTGCTTCCGGGTATGCAAATGAACGCATCTGTCCACGCCCCTCCCCCTCCCCTCTCTGGGAGAGGACGCGGCTTCCGCTAGCGGTACTACGCGCTAATGTTGACTGTGAAGCCATGGCTCTCTCGTCTACAATACACATGTCTCAGACAGAACGTCTTTCCAAACACTGGCTTTCTTTGCCTTGAAGCATGATTGAACCCCGACGGAAAACGGCGGTGTTGTGTCGGGTTCGTGGCCCTGACACGGAAAGATGCCTGCCGCCACTAATGCAGGCAGCTACTAACAAGCTTGATGCTAACTATACTGATGCCAACCACAAAAGGCCCGTGTTCAAAGTAGTTCTGTTGAATGTCTCTTGATATTATCAGCTCTTGCATGTTAACGGGGACGCAAACGTTAGCAGCAGTAACCGAGCTATGTTAGCTGCCATGCTAACGTTAGACGTACACATCAACACCCACCAGCTTATCCGTAATGTAGGGTTATGCAGTAAAGATACAAAAAAATGATAAGAACTGACATCTCCCACACTTGTACTTGGGTCACGAAGCGTTGGTACTGCGTCCTTCTTGATTCGGAGTCTTTGTGCTAAGCCGGAGCTGTATGGGCCTATGTTAAAAAAACACTCGTCCGTGAAATGCCGGGCACACACATACAAGCGTTTGGGAATGTTGTTTGGTACATGACCATCAAAGATATAATCCAGCCACTTTTTACGGAGAGGCTCGGAAGTGGGGAGCAAAAATAAACTATCGTGTTGGTGTGTGCAGCCAACAACACCACAACTTGCGTGTCTCGCCTTCGCCATGTTTGTTGTCCAAGAGGTACTTTGCCAGGGCGGGGCTCGCTTTGCCAGGGTGGGGGCACAGTCAGGGGGAGGAGTTAAATCCGTTTATGTCGTCATAAGCGGACCCAACTCAAACTCAGCCGTTTGAGCAGGCATTTTCACAAAATGTGGTGTAGCAAGGCAGGGAGGAAACAGACAGTTTTCAAATTCGAACCTCATAATGAGGCTACTGCAACACACACTACTATAAGAAAACTTTCACAAAGTGAGATTTGCATAGTACGGGACCTTTAAAGTCCTGGTGAAATGGCTCATAGACGTCTGTCTGCATTTGTACACATTCATACTGAGGGTATTCTAATAATACATCCATGAACATGAAAGTGTAGAGGACAGTAATTTCCTGTTTCAGTATCACATGGTCTCTCCATGCCCCGCCCCTACCTGCAGATCCTGTCTCATTCCGTCCAATGGGAGCAGTGAACACAAAGTCACCGCACTAAACATTGGACCAAAATTATCTTTGGGTCAAGTGTTTTGGGTTTTCTTGAAACACAAATTTCTTGAGCTTTAATTTTTATTTTTTGTCAGCCACTAGGGGGCTTCATATCCCAGGGATGTTTGACCAAAATGCTTTTCTTCTCACAGCCTCAGGTAGACACTCCCTGTGGGTGTTGGCCTCCTACATCTCAGGGTCCACCATGTTCCCAGAGTTCACGATGGTCCTGATGCTGGACGACATCCAGATGGCCTACTTAGACTCTGATTTGGATAGGATAAGGACGACCGCTGCCACCAAGGTGGAAATGGACCTGTTGCAGGACAATGTGTTCATCCTGCGGGACATGTGGGAAGACATGAAGAAGAGGCTGAACCTGGCCAAACTCCACTTTAACTTGACGACAGGAGTTCATGTCCAGCAGAGGCTGGCGGGCTGTGAGGTGATGGATGGACAACCAGTGCTCATCATGTCCAAGAACGCCGCCAACGGCCAGGACGCCTTCAGCCTGATGTACAATATGACACACTTCACTCTGTCCAGACAGCAGGACTGGGTGATCCACTGGGACAACATGAAGTGGGCGTTCATCCAGGCGCTGTACTCCAACGTCTACCTGCCGGTCTGTGCACACACTCTGAAGATCCTGTTGGATCGAGAAAAACGCCTTGTGATGCGTCGGGTTCGACCTCGTGTTCACTTCCTCATGAAGCAGGTGGTGGGCGGGGCTCAGCTCACCTGCCTGGCTACAGACTTTTACCCCCGCCACATCAACCTGACACTTCTGCGGAACGGCCAAGCGGTGGATGAGGACCAGCTGACGGGTGGCACTGTGCTGCCCAACGGTAACGGTCTGTACCAGGTGAAGAAGACTCTGACGGTCAGCGTTGAAGAGCTGAGGCTGAAACACAACTACACCTGTGTGGCGTCTCACCTGAGCCTGGACAACCGGCTGCAGGTGAGCTGGAGGGTGGAGTTCTCCCGCTCTCACAGGATCCCCATCATCTCAGTTCCTGCCAGCGTGGCGCTCGCTGCCGGTCTGCTGGTGGTGCTACTGTGGTGGAGGAGGAGGTCAAAGGGCGTTGCCATGGAAACACAGGAGCAGCAAGTAGAGTCAAAGCTGTGCATGAAGGATGTTCAGGCGATCTGAGAAAGGGAACACACCAGAGTCCAGAGCAGAACCTGAATTAAACTAAAACTGTAAATTACGCAGAATTCGTTATGTCAATGAGACTCGTTAACAACAATGACAGTAGAGCCGTTTGTCATGAATCAGCAGCAGTAAATCCAGTCACATGGATTCATTATCTTTCTTTCACCACCAGTTTATCTCACTCTCTAACTCTGTTTGGCACGGCACCCTGGTACGATTGACAGATGATCAGTGACAGGGTATCTTTGGACTCTGTCTTGCACCAAGCAAAGGCTCCATGATGGATTAACGATTGATGCTCGATGCTAAGTCTTATTATTCTATATCTATCAAAACAGCTTTGCTTTAAAAGAATTGCTATATTGTTGCATAAAATGATGTTTACTTTGAAATATTGTTTTAGACTGTTTTGAGAAGTCAGGTCTGGGTCAGCATGTCTGGGGTGCATGGAAACTTTGGGGACTTTCTATGGCTGGGTGCTGAACTTGAACTGTGCAGGTGCACAAGGCAGGTGCATAACCTAGGACTGGACTTTCATATGTATACATGCTTGCTCTCACATACAGCTGTTCTACCCCATGTGGGATTCATAGCACCCCACGTGGAGTGGTTTAAGCTTTGTTTGTGATTGGTTACCCCCACGTGGGGCAAATGTGTTTTTGCCTGGTAACAAAAGTTAACCAATAATGTGTATGTATGGAATTAACATAACTGGTAAAGGAGAGTTTTCCAAAGTCACTAAAGACTATAAAAAGAGATGGAAAATTTTTCAAAGTTTGAGAGTTCGTCATAAGAGATACTAATGGATAACTGACTTCTCTTTGATGTTCACAATTTTGGTTTTTTTTCCCATTTTTGATGGAATCAATAAATCAAGCTTTTTTTCTGAACTTTTTAAACCTCGACCCTTCTTTTTGGTGAATTTCTTCATTTCTCCTGTGTTGGTACTTCCATCTGAAACCCAAGTGGTAAGTTGATAATTTAAAATAAGTGACCCCCCTCTGGTAGTAGCCCGGATCGCTGGACCCTACTTATTGGGTACTGGAGTAGGTTAGAGGCCACCAATGGTCATGCACTTTGCAGGCACGCAGACGTAGCCTAGGGCGTAGCAAAGATAGTTACTTGGTGGTAAAAGATAAAAGTATCTGGGGCAGTAATCAGAGACCTGGGATAGTACCTTAATAAAAAAAAAAAATCTTAGTGATTACTGTGCTGTGTGTCAACAACTCAATACTATTAAATAGTGTTTTTAAGTGATGCAACAAGCGTGACCTTTGACCTTCTGCCACCAAAATCTCTTTAGTTCATCCTTGGATCCAAGTTTTGAGACATTCTGTGAAACTGTTTGTGAGATGCTGAATTTTAGACATAATGGAGACACATCTTCTTATAGAGATGAGCCAACACATGTAAAAATATGTATAATTCAATAAACAGAATCTTTGAAGGTTTTTAGTTTAAGGGTTTTACTGATGGTGCTGTGGTACAAGTGGTGCTGGTTTTGGTTTTTCAGAAAGAGTGAGACTGTTGCATTTGTTTAGTGAATTTCTTCATCTGATGGACATGATATAAAATGACTTCCTGTAACTCAGATATTCAGCCAACAGGTTGAACAGGTGAACAACACTGGTTGTTCAACATCCTGTTGGTTCATTTGTGTATAAATGGGTGACAGTGGTCATCAGGTCCAGATTCAGCTGGTCTGGATTCAACTGAAAGCATCAATTCACTTCCTGTTTGTCCCAGACAGATTAGCAGCAAGAAAACGTGACAACAGAAACACATCGACTGCAGCAGATACTGAAACACTGCAGAACTGAAGACGACGCTGATGCCGACATCGATGTCAAGAGTCAAAGTTAAAGAGAAAGTGATGGAAACTGAAGTTGCAGAGACTAATCAGCTTCTTTTCTTCCTTCCACCTCTGAACTTTTGTACCATTTTTGATGATTCATCTAACACAATAGAAACGGACTGAAAATAATTCATCTATTTTTTCATAAAAGCTTCTGGTGGGTGTCAATTATCTGCTGGTGTTTGTGAGTGAAGAAGAAGAAGAGGAACTGTAAAAGACCTCTGGGTATTTTTCTAAACAGTTCTTTTCTGTCAGCCTTCAGTTTATTACATATGTACATTAGTGTGGATGGGACATGACCCTGACATTTAACATGTTTGGTGTTAAATCCATCATATATTTGTCATATTTTCTCGTATGTTTCATCCTGACCTGTAGCGGCTGAACTCAGTACCAGGCGTGTCCTGCGTCCTCAGTTTGTTCATCAGGATCCTGACAAAACCCATGAAGAACAGCAGGTTCACCTAGACACATGGCAGTCACATGATCAGCGTCACATGACCAGATTCACACATCGCCATTTTCCTCCATGACGTGAAGTTGAAACACTGTTCTCAACGTACTGCATCAAATAAATGTTAGAAAATCCGATGACCTGTTAAAACCTCACTGCAAACGGATGTTGGACCTCATTTCATATCAAAACATGTTTTACAGACCAGGAACATCAGGCACCAGCTAACAATAGCATTCACACACTTCTTTTCACACACTTTAGCAGGTGTCTGTTAGAATATATATACTAACCTGAATGTCAACCTGGCTACTAACCCACTGTTGTGTTGTGTTTTGGTCTGTCTGTTTTTTGTCTTCTTGTGCTGTATGTAAAGCTGCTGAATACTTGAATTTCCCTTGGGATTAATAAAGTATCTGTCTGTCTGTCTGTCTGCATGTGTGTGTGTGTGTGTGTGTGTGTGTAAGGTGCAGATTATACACTGTAGCTGATTAGAAGGACCGGTCTCATACCAGAGGGTTAGGAGTCTATGTTTTGTCTCTAATATATGAAAACATCCAAACTGAGTTAGAAGTAACCGTTCTGATCAGTAAATCTGAGGGAAACGTCTGATTAAAGTGACCTTCAGCAGTGTGTTGTATGTGTTGTGTATCTGTTGTGTAGTTTCAGTCCAGGGGGATCAGTTCTGTGTTTTATTTGAGACCGGCCTGTGAACGTTGTCGTCTTGGATCCGTTCAGTGTTTCAAATGACTAAAGAGCACCGATGGATACTGAAATAAATGTTTAAAACACCTGCAGATGCCTCTTTGTGTTTCAGACCATTAACAATGACCGTCTGGAGGAGTTTCAAACATTTACTTCATCACTCTTGGCGCCCCCTGGTGGTCAATTGTTGCACTTAATTTATTTCAACACCATGTCCAAGGTATTTTCAAAAACTATTGACATTTCACCACACATTGCTATTTTTGGTCTCCCGGATGAGTATACTCAATACTCTGTAAAAGAGTTAGAAGTAATAGCTTTAACCTCCCTGACTGCTAAACGCCACCTCCTCCTTAACTGGAAATCTACAATAGCCCCTTCCAGTACACAATGGATTAATGAAGTAATGTCTTTTTTAAAAGTAGAGAAAAGTAGATATTCGAAGCGAGGAAACTTGAACAAATTCTATAATAAATGGCTAGTGTTTATGGATTTTTTTTTGTTGAGAAAATGCAATTCCCTACCCCCTCCCTCTTTTTTTCTTATTTTTTTTTTTTTTTTTAATTTTTCTTATTTATTTATTTATTTATTTTCTTATGTTTATGTCAGTTGCTTAATTATCTTATCCAGACTATGTCTTAGTTTTCTTTTCATTGTATTGTTTGTCTGGTTTCATTGTTATTTGTTACAAAACCCCCCCCCAAAAAACCCCAAATGCAAATCCGAAAGTAATGATGTTTACAAACCTGGTTAATGTTGACATCAGAGTGCCATGGTGTTGGCATGTACTTTTTGTTTTCTTGTATGCACATCAATAAAAATATGAAACAGAACTCATAACCTTTGAGTTCCAGACCTGATCCAGAACCCACTGAGCTAAAAGGAGGCTACACCTCTTTCACCTGTTCAGGTAAAACAGGACTTGACCAGAGTCAAGCGCCCTCTAGTTTGTACATCTTCGGTGCCACAGCTGCATTAAGATATAGGCTATTTGTGAAAGACTGTGATACAGGCTGTTAGTGAATTAATTTCAATTACATCACATTAATTACTTTTATAACATCTGGCCTAAGTTACCCAGTTAAATATATGGAAGTGTACAGATTCCTAGTCCGTTAACTGTTCATATGGGATTATTGTATGCACATTAAACACAATCACACAATCCACAGTGTTAAAGGACATTAGTCTCCTCTGGCTCTCATCACTGTCCCATGTTGATAGTTCCAATAAATGCACACTCTATTCATCAGTCAGTGAGACAGTGTAGTATGTATTAATGTATGAAGTAGGTGTTTAGTGATCCAGTCCCTCCTCCAGTATTTTGTGTTGTTCTCCAGTGGAGCAGGACAGATATAGTGTAGTTAGTAAAGATGTTAGGTGCTGATGCAGGTGACCGAGGTATGATTCAAAACTTGATTTTTGCATTTTCCATTTTGTATTTATACACTCAGTAGGACAGATGGACGAAGAGATTTTGTAGACAAATTAGCCTTAGAATAGCATATTTATCCAAAAAGAATTACTTAGGGCCTAACATTTACAGCATCATCAGTAAAATCCTGAATGTCCCTGTCCCCTCTCTGATGGAGATCTCCAACCACCGGTGTCCTCCAGAGCTGTCAACATTATAAGGCCTTCATCACCCTTCTTCCCATGGTCTCGTTCCCCTTATGTCGTCTGGGAATAACTATCATAACCCCCACTCCAGATATAGTAGGGTATTGAAATAGTTTTAAGCAATCAATATTATAGTTGAACTAATAATAATAACTGTGTTTATGTTTATTTTATTAGTATTCTTGATTTAGTATTTCTGAGACACTGGTACTTGTTTTGGAAATGGTATTTGTGAAAGAGAAATGACAATTTAAGTAATTTTGTAACCTTGTATCTTGTGGCATAATTGTTCCTCATCATCATATTCTGAGCGGTCTCCTCCAAGACCGCATTCATGAGGCACAAGGGGTTGGTGAACTGTTTGATGAATATGAAAATGACGTGAATCAAGTGCTATGGCCTTCGCAGTCTGCAGAGCTCAACCAATTTTATTTATGTTTTATTTTATTTTATTAAGAAAAATACACTTCATTAGAGTAAGGCATAGTTGGTATGTTCATCAACACAGCCTCCGGATGATCAGATCTACCACTGCCCTGAGCATGCCGTCTCTGGAAGTCTACCAAAGGACTGAACCGGGGGAGGGATTAAACCTGGTTCAATGGGCGTCACTGATCCTGGGTGGTTCTGCAGCGAGCACCTTCTCATTGAAAGCGAAAGTAAAGAGGCAGAGACAGAAGCAGACGGACAGACAGATTACCGATCAGCAGCCGATCAGATCAATATGCTGGTGATCCAGCTGATGTGTGTGTCTCTGCTGTGTGGTCATGTGATCAGCTCAGGTAAACACCGACTGTCTGTCATCTTTAACTGAACTGAAACAGTCATGAACGTAGCTAAAATTTGTTGACTTTAGGGTTTGTTTGTTTTTTTTGCTGACTTTGTTGATATCAGTTTGTTGACTTTAGTTTAGTTTAGTTTAGTTTGTTGACTTCCATTTAGTTAGTGTTTGTTAGATTTCCTTCTATTAAAGGGTTTGAGTTTTATTTCCAGAACACTTTCTTTCAGTTTTGTTGGAACTATAACAGACTACAATGTCCAGGATGCATTTCAGTAACGTCCAATCAGAGCTTTAGTTTCACCTGTTTTACTAAAATGCCGCTTTTCCACTACGTGGAACCGACTCGACTCGGCTCGGGTACCAGGTCCTATTCCTGGAGACTGTTTCCATTACAGACCCCGTCAAAACATGCAACCTTATGTTTCGATACTCCTATTTGAAAATGAAATAATGCTTCTACTGTAGAAAAACACTGTTATTTACTTCTTCATATGAATATGGATAAAGGTAGCTCAGTTAGACAGACTTATAACTTCTATCAAATAAAGCTCCCACTACAGGTAACACACCTCACCTTTGTGATACTCAACACATTGAACATGGGACAACAGAAGAAACATTACATTCAAATCAAGTCAACTTTATTTGATATATACACTATATCCCCCTGAGACCCAGCAATGCATTTTTGTCCTCTGTAGTGGACAAGAGTTTCACAACTTTACTTTAAAATAAAAATAAAATAAAATAAAAATGTCCACTGAAAAGGACATTATATAAAAAAAAATGTATCTGAAAAAACTGTTGCATCATGTTGTTTCCAATTAAGGCAATTGTTTAATGTAAAATGGTGAAAATGTTTACTTACTGGGCCTCAGGAGGATATACACTATTTTGATCTTGTGAAGGAAATTTGGTCTCCTTATTTATCCCATCCAAGATGGCTTCATGTTTCTTTCCACAGACCTCCAACCTGTAGGAGGGCACATGCTGCGTCCCATTGAGTCTTTAAAACCTGTGCAGGATGTGTCTGGAGGCTTGTGATGTGATGAACCCTTTTATGAAAATTGACTTCTATTGCATCGGGTCAACTGAAATGCATATAAATATATATATATATATATATATATATATATATATATATATATATATATATATATATACACACACACACACACACACACACAATACATGCCAGAAATTGGTCTGAACAAAATATAAGAAAACCACTAAAATCCAGTGAGCATCTACATTGACAGGACAAATCCACCTTTCTAACACTGGAAATTTCATCTGAAGAATGGGTTTCATACCAAATTATTGTTAATTCAGGTTACTGGTGTTAGGTGATATGGCTAGATAATAACAAACAAATAGATTACTTTTCTAAGAGGCTGAAATCTTCTGGAAAACAAACTTCCAGCTACCACAGCGCAGAGCTGACGAATGGGTTCCTGTTAAAAAAGTTAAGTGTGTAACACTAAACTGTACTCCAGGGAACATTAAACAAATGCATTGAGAACATTATAATTTTACGTCCAGCATTTGCCTGCCTTTTTTCAGCAAGGATATGAATGTATGCATCAATTACCTGTATTGCAAAAAACAAACATTCCCCCCAAAAATTAGTAATAGGGAAAAAAAAAACACTTTGTGGTTTGATAATACTTTGAATTGTCACCACTTACGTCATCAGCCAGCTAGTGATCTGGCTTCTCTTGGGGACTGGATCATCTTTGTGTTCCCATAGAAGAGCTGTCCTACTGCAGTGAACATTCATAAAGTACATATAAACAAAAAGACATTTTACCAAAACATAGATATATTTGAATACACCTTTGCCTACTCACCCTTTAGTCTAAACTTCTCAGCATATCTCCTTAAGCTTAATTTTTTAGATTTATTTTACCCGTCTGGGTATTTCCTCCCAGACAGGTCATGTAGATTCTCCTTGGACCTCTGCTCCAAACCTATAAGCCTTCACAAATGTAAAAACTATAAAACACACAACAAAACACATTTTTGGTAAAAGCCACATTCAGACATTTTTATACACATACACTCACACAAGTTGGAGATTTGCATATGATAAATGACAAATAAGGAAGACTGGGGAACTAGGTATGTAGGTATTTGTACAATAAGGCATTTCTTTTGTTTTCCAAACCTAGCCTACTCTTCCTCAGCGTGTATGGAATCATAACTTAATTCATGCGTGCACATGCTCAGTAGCACTAGATAGCTCAACTCAACAGGTAGGGTGGCTCAACAGGACATCTGTTCCATGTAGTGGAAACGCGGCATCTGTGGAAAGAGTTTACGGTTTCTTCTCAGCTGAGATTCATGGGTACTGTAGTATGTAGAGTCTGTGTTTGTAGTCCAGGTCAGAGGATGACCTCAGATTATTTAACAAACCCACTGTTCATTAAAGTCCTGGTGAAATGGCTCATAGACGTCTGTCTGCATTTGTACACATTCATACTGAGGGTATTCTAATAATACATCCATGAACACGACAGTGTAGAGGACAGTAATTTCCTGTTTCAGTGTCACATGGTCTCTCCATACCCCGCCCCTACCTGCAGATCCTGTCTCATTCTGTCCAATGGGAGAAGTGAACACGAAGTCACCGCACTAAACACTGGACCAAAATTATCTTTGGGTCAGGTGTTTGGGGTTTTCTTAAACCACAAATTTCTTGAGCTTTTAGTTTTATTTCTTGTCAGCCACTAGGGGGCTTCATATCCCAGGGATGTTTGACCAAAATGCTTTTCTTCTCACAGCGTCACGTAGACACTCCCTGTGGGTGTTGGCCTCCTACATCTCAGGGTCCACCATGTTCCCAGAGTTCTCGGTGGTCCTGATGCTGGACGACATCCAGGTGGGCTACTTTGACTCACATGTGGATGGGATAAGGAGGACCGCTGCCACCGAGGTGAAAATGGACCTGTTGCAGGACAAAGTGTTCATCCTGCGGGACATTTGGGAAAGCATGAAGAAGAGGCTGAACCTGGTCAAACTCCGTTTTAACTTGACGACAGGAGTTCATGTCCAGCAGAGGCTGACGGGCTGTGAGGTGATGGATGGACAACCGGTGCTCATCATGTACAAGGACGCCGCCAACGGCCAGGACGCCGACAGCCTGATGTACAACATGACGCACTTCACTGCATCCAGACGGCCGGACTGGGTGATCCAATGGGACAACATGAAGAGGGTGTTCGTCCAGACACTGTACTCTAACATCTACCTGCCGGTCTGTGCACAGACTCTGAAGATCCTGTTGGATCGAGAAAAACGCCTTGTGACGCGTCGGGTTCGACCTCGTGTTCACTTCCTCATGAAGCAGGTGGTGGGCGGGGCTCAGCTCACCTGCCTGGCTACAGACTTTTACCCCCGCCACATCAACCTGACACTTCTGCGGAACGGCCAAGCGGTGGATGAGGACCAGCTGACGGGTGGCACTGTGCTGCCCAACGGTAACGGTCTGTACCAGGTGAGGAAGACTCTGATGGTCAGCGTCGAAGAGCTGAGGCTGAAACACAACTACACCTGTGTGGCGTCTCACCTGAGCCTGGACAACCGGCTGCAGGTGAGCTGGAGGGCGGAGTTCTCCCGCTCTCACAGGATCCCCATCATCTCAGTTCCTGCCAGCGTGGCGCTCGCTGCCGGTCTGCTGGTGGTGCTACTGTGGTGGAGGAGGAGGAGGAGGTCAAAGGGAATCGCCGTGGAAACACAGGAGCAGCAAGTAGAGCCAGAGCTGTGAATGAAGGATGTTCAGGCGATCTGAGAAAGTGAACATACCGAAGTCCAGAGCAGAACCTGAATTAAACGAAAACTGTAAATTACACAGAATTCATTATGTCAATGAGACTCGTTAACGACGACAGTGGAGCCGTTTGTCATGAATCAGCAGCAGTAAATCCAGTCACACAGATTCATTATCCTTCTTTCACCACCAGTTTATCTCATACTTTCGCTCAATACCACGGAATAGTGTTCTTAAGTGACGCAACAAGCGTGACCTTTGACCCTCTGCCACCAAAATTTCTTCAGTTCATCCTTGGATCCAAGTTTTGTGACATTCTGCCTAACTGTTTGTGAGATGTTGAATTTTAGACATAATGGAGACACATCTTCTTATAGATATGAACCAACACATGTAAAATATGTTTAATTCAATAAACAGAAGCTTTGAAGGTTTTTAGTTTAAGGGTTTTACTGATGGTGCTGTGGTACAAGTGGTGCTGGTGTTGGTTTTTCAGAAAGAGTGAGATTGTTGCATTTGTTTAGTGAATTTCTTCATCTGATGGACATGATAGAAAATGACTTCCTTTGTTGAAAAGGCCAATTGAACTTGGACTGTACCACCCCCGCTATGAACGATCTGTTCCAGCTCCCCTGAGATTGGTTCGATCCACACTGCACAGCCAGTTCACTCCGCTATAGTTCAGGCTTAGAAGCATAACTGTTCACAGATGGTTTTGCAGATGGTTTTCCAGTGTTTTCACAATTTCAAGAGTGCGTCCATTGACTGTAAGTCCTTTGTTCTCATGTAATGTGTGGAATATATATTCATTTGTATTTACTCGTGAGTTACCTTAATGATAGTTCTACCTGTTGTGCATAACTTATATACTAAGTAGAGCCCGACTGATTAATCGCCCGACTGATTAATCGGGCAAATTATAGCATTTCACCAATTAATCAACATCGGTCAATATGTGGCCGATATATTAACTTTTTTGCTGTGCGGAGATTCTGTCGCTCGCTCCTCCTGTGTGTGTGTGTGTGTGTGTGTGTCACGGAGAGTCAGACAAACAGTAAAGCGAGTTAGTTTCACTTTCAGTCCTGCTCGGACAATGATGCTATCACCCCACACACAATCACATAGACATGGAGCTACTGCCCCCCCCCCCCGGCAAAAATCATAGACCGCTACCTCTGACAAGAATGGACCGCCAACCCCCCCCCATCTTATGAAGTATTCACTCCCCTACACATACCCATGTCCGTGCACTTCCTGTCTCCCTCACAGTTTCATTCTGCCAGCAGGCCTGGGTGTTAATAGTGTAGGGGAGACTGGGGACAGTTGTAACACAGGTCAGTTGTAACTCTTGCTATTGCTCCAATCAGGAACAACTTAGGACTCACCTAATTCGCTCTGCACATGCTCAGTTTAGTCCTTAGTCCACATAAGAAGTTGTAGTGCCGTGAGGCAGACACATCAGAATTTGTGAGTGAAAACATAATTGTGTGGTAACTAACATTTTTTGCTCTAATCATTTTTGTGATTGCATAGTTTGCATTTGAAAGTTGTGTAAATTATATTTGTCAGATAAACACAGATTTATGCAACTGTTTATCCACCTGTCCACAATTAATAATAATAATAATAATAATAATTTATTTGTAAAGCGCTTTCAGTCAAAGTGCTGTACAGATATAAAATCAATCACAATAAAACAATAAAACATAAAAGCTAAAAACATTAACCGTAAAAACACATCATGACTTATAACACAAAGTGAACAAGTGGGTCTTGAGCTTTGCTTTAAAAACATCCACAGAGCATGCCTGCCTTATGTCCAGAGGAAGACTGTTCTAGAGTGTTGGCGCACGGAAGGAAAAGGCTCGCTCACCGACAGTCTTTTTCCTGACTTTAGGCATCGTCAGGAGGCCAGATCCTTGAGAGCGAAGGGCACGAGAAGGTGCATATAGTGTAACCAGCTCTGTCAGGTATGAAGGTGCCGCTCCATTTAAAATTTTATAAGTCAATAAAAGCACCTTAAAATCAGCACGAACCTGACATGGAAGCCAGTGCAAAGAGGCCAGCACTGGGGTAATGTGTTCAAATTTCCCAGCTCCAGTCAGGACCCGAGCTGCAGCATTTTGCACCATCGGCAGGACTCTGAAACTTTTTTTGGGTAGTCCTGAAAGAAGAGCGTTGCAATTGTCCAACCGAGATGTTACGAAGGCATGAATGAGGACTTCAGCATCCTTATCACTTAGAATTGGCCTGATCTTAGCGATCCTTCGAAGATGAAAAAATGATAATCGAGTCACCTCCTTGATATGCTTATCAAAAGCAAGTGACTTGTCAAAAATGACACCAAGGTTTTTCAACTTGTCTCTGCCAAGAACAACACAGTCATCAAGAGATAAAGAAACATTATTGAATAAATTATGCAATTTCTGTGGTCCAATGATCATCATTTCAGTCTTTGCAGAGTTCAGGAAAAGGAAATTTTCAGAGAGCCAATCCCTAACAGCTGAAAGACAAGCCTCGATTTTTGACAGATTAGGCCTATTTTCACATGTTAAAGGCATGTACAATTGCAAATCGTCAGCATAACAGTGAAAATCAATTTCCAAAGAATGTAACAATTTACCAAGTGGTGCAAGATACAGTGAGAAAAGCAGAGGGCCCAGAACGGAACCCTGAGGAACCCCATGCTTCACCATGCAAGGCTCAGACAAGACATTATTAAATAAAACACACTGAGATCTCTCTGACAGATAAGACTTTAACCATGATAGCACCTTGCCAGAGATGCCAAAATGGTATTCAAGTCTTTCAATTAAAATACAGTGATCAACCGTATCGAAGACAGCACTGAGGTCCAACAACAATAATACTGAAGCACAATCAGAGTCAGCGTTCAACAACAAGTCATTAACCACCTTTGTCAGTGCAGTCTCAGTGGAGTGGTTTGCCCTAAAAGCAGACTGAAGAGGCTCAAAGAGATTATTTTCTGTCAGGTAATGGACCAGCTGCTTTGACACCACTTTCTCAAACACTTTTGATAAAAAAGCAAGGTTTGAGACGGGTCTGTAGTTAGATGGTGCTTCAGCATCGAGTCCAGGCTTCTTTAACAGTGGTTTTACCACAGCTGATTTAAAACATGCTGGAAAAACCCCTGAAGACAGGGAGTAATTTAAAATGGATAAAACATACGGGCCAAGTGTAGACCAGAGCTCCTTTATGACCCAAGAAGGGAGAGGATCCAATGGACAGGTTGTTGAGCGTGATGAACTGACAATCTTAGATAGTTCAGACAATGTAGGAAGCTCAAAAACACTTAATCCTTGTCCATTGCTAAAAGAAGGCGCAGCAGCACATAATGAATCAGACTGCAAAGACTGTGGAATTTGCAACCTGATGTCCATAACCTTATCATTAAAGAATAAAAGAAAGTCTTGTGCTGTCAGTTGTGGACAGCTGACCACCTGATTGATCTGGGTGAGTTTAGACACAGTATCAAACAACAACTTAGAATTATGTCTATTGCTATCAATGAGATGTGAGTAAAATGCGGACATTGTAGCTGACATGGCAGACTGATATGTCACTAGACTGTCCTTCCAGGATTGATAAAAAACGTCTAGCCTGGATTTACGCCACTGACGCTCAGCCTTCCTGCAATGTTTTTTAAGAAGTAAAACATTGTCATTCAGCCAAGGAGTAGGGCTCTTTTTAAGACTCTTCCTAACCTTTGCTGGGGCCACCGAATCCAGCAGGTTCCGAAGGACAAGGTTAAAATGCTCAGTCAGGTCATCTACTGAACAATCAATGTTAAAAACAGAATCAGCCAATTCAGGCAGCCTTGAGTTAAAATCATGTAAGGCACTTGGGCTGATGTACCTAGATGACCTTGATGTCACCGTTCCACCTCCTGAGGTTGATGAGATAGGAATTAAAATATCAAATAAAATTAATAAATGGTCTAACACTGGTAAGATGCAGAGATTCTTAACTGAAACAGACAACCCAAAGCCTAAGATGAGATCCAGAGTATGTCCACGGCAATGAGTTGGACCAGACACAAACTGTGTAAAATTAAAGGAATTAATTATATTTAAAAAGTCTGTGACCAGTGGCTTATCCTCACAGCATAAATGAATATTAAAATCACCCACAATTAAAATCCTATCATAATGAACAATAAAACTAGTTAAAAAGTTGGCAAAATCAGAAATGAATTGTTCATTATACTTGGGAGGACGATAAATAACAGCAACTAAGACCACACAGGGATGAGTAATAGTGAAGAGCAGTGACTCAAAAGAGGTAAATGCAGCAGAGTTCACAGACTGTCTGCATTTAAGAGAGTTTTTAAAAACTGAAGCCACCCCTCCTCCCCTCCCTGTCAGTCTGGGGGAGCTGAAGAAGCTGGTATCAGGAGGACAGAGTTCCAGCAGGGGGCAAGGTTATTATCATTAACGAAAATGAATGAAATGACGAAAACTAAAATTGAAAAAACATTTTCGTTAACTGAAATTAATAAAAACTCTAATTAAAAGAAAAAAAAAGATAACTAACTGAAACTGTATCGTGAGCTTACAAAACTAACTAAAACGTATAAAAATTATGGATACAATTCCCTTCGTTTTCGTCTTTGTCAATGTCGGATTGATATGAAATTAATTTATTTCGCTCCAGCAGTTTGAGCTGGTGACACCATACAACACTTAACAGTCTGTCATGTCTGGTCACTGGTGGTTTCCAGTCGTCTTCTGGTCCCCACTCTACCTGGAACATACAGACTAAAGCTGGGACAAAGCAGCACAGTCCTGTCTGGGATTTACTTTAGTGATGAGTGGGGTTGGGTTTTTTTTTTTTTTTTTTTTTTGGCGTACCGTGTGTGCGCGCGTGAGTGACAGAGACAGAGCAGAGCTAAAGGACAGTCAGTGTTGAACTAGCATCCAGGTTAAAACTGGAGAGTTTATCACCATGAAAAGGCCTTCCAAGCCCTGAACTGCACAGTTTAGAAGAGGAGAAAAGAGGAGGATGAAAACTAATCCAATTACAGAGGTATGGAACCTGTTAGAATGGTAAAAAACGTTTGATGTTACTAGCTACAGCTAGCTGAACTGAACTGAAGCAAAGTTGGCTAATAATGGAACTGGAGATGATTAAGATATGAGAGATCTGCTAAGGTGTGGTTTACTGATGAGGAAGTGGGTTATATATGTTTATAAGTGGTTTATATATGTTTCTATCTGCTTTAACTGCTGGTTAGCTGGTTTATAATATGTTCCTATCTGCTTTAACTGCTGGTTAGCTGGTTTATAATATGTTCCTATCTGCTTTAACTGCTGGTTAGCTGGTTTATAATATGTTTCTATCTGGTTTAACTGCTGGCTGCTTTGTGCATCTCCTCTCATGCTTTGCACATCTTCGCAATGTTTCACGTAAGTGACGTTGTGTATGGATTGCACCCCCCCCAACCTGCTATAGGGAATTTATACATTGTACAGTACATTGTGTCTGTGCTCAGTCCATGAGCCGCCCTAACCCTACCCCCAAATAAAGTGTCCAGGGTAACCCATATCCGCGCCTCACTAATTTCTTTGAATAGGATGATGAGGAAGATAAAATATATGAAATAACTAAAACTAATACTAAAACTAAACTAAACTAAAACTAAGCATTCAGAAAAAAACGATAACTAATAAAAACTAACAAACCTGCTCTAAAAAATAATTAAAACTAACTGAATAAGAGGGAAAAAAAGTCATAACTAATTAAAACTAAACTATAATTAAAAACCCAAAACTATTATAACCTTGGCAGGGGGGCCACTTCACCATCACGCAGCCAACTCTCCGTGATAAACATGGCATCCAGCTGATGAGTCTCATAAAATCACGGAGGACAAATGTTTTATTAGGAAGAGACCTGGCATTTATCAATGCCATCTGGACCCTTTGATCTTGATCTGGAGGGAAAGTAGTGCAATACACCCGATGCAGGTTGTCGGGGTTCACTCCGGCTCTCCAGCCCCGCCTCCTCCGTGACGAGCAGCACTGCGTCAGCTGATCGAGCTCCACAGACACCGGGTAAACAGGAAGAAGGCACCGCTGGCGGCAGAATGGATCATTTCGAACAAGTGACAAATCACCACGACGATGTCGATTTTTCTCCAGAAACCAGATCCGAAGCTTCACACGCATGCCTGCGCATGTGCCATGAGCCCGACCCCGTTTCCTACGGGTCGCTCTCCGAGGACAGAAGGCCGACTCTCGGCGGAGCAGCTCAGCAGGCACCGAAGCCAGAAACGGAGGAAGCGTCGTAGTCCTCTGATCATAATCGGCATGATAAAACTTTCCGATCGTATCACGGATGTTATAAAGAGTCTGTCGCTCATAGACCAACAAGGTCTGTGTTTCAGTCACAAGCAAAGACACCACTAGTAGAACAATAACCAGTGAATACGAGACAGGGAGACGGCTTGCCACAACACCCGGCGCCATCTTTTCCACATCCACAATTATTGGATAAAAGTTTAATATATCCTGTGTAGATCAGTGTTCTTATTTCATATATCAGCCAATATATCGGTTATCGGCCAATATCTTGGATATCGGCTTTTTTTAGCCCCCAGTATCGGTATCGGCATCGACCCCAAAAATCCCATATCGGTCGGGCTCTAATACTAAGTCTGTTAAGTTGCTGATGTTAGCATACAACTATGAGGTGACAAAGTTAGTGCTAGACCAATGTAATATATAGAGTTTAAGTGTTTGGATGTATGTGTATCTGTCAAGTACAACGTTATGATGATGTTATAATTACAGTAATAATTTTCCATGTGTATGGCAGATGCCCATGTAGAGTTTAGCTTAACATAGTGTATCAGACCTCTGTTAGTGATTGCTGTTTTATGTTATTGTAGAAACCACTCATCACTCATCCTATGTTTCATCCAATGTAACAACCAAGAATACTGAAGAATAAAGCCATATAAAGACATTCTGTGATCTGACTGTCAACTTAATGGTGGATTACATAAAAGAGAACCCTAAGTAATCAAGAAGAACACAAACTTCTTTTCATCCTGTAATTCAGATATTCAGCCAACAGGTTGAACAGGTGAACAACACTGGTTGTTCAACATCTTGTTGGTTCATTTGTGTATAAATGGGTGACAGCGGTCATCAGGTCCTGACTCAGCTGGTCTGGATCCAACTGAAAGCATCAATTCACTTCCTGTTTGTCCCGGACAGATTAGCAACAAGAAAACATAACAACAGAAACACATCGACTGCAGCAGATACTGAAACACTGCAGAACTGAAGACGACGCTGATGCCGACGTCAACATCAAGAGTCGAAGTTAAAGAGGAAGTGATGGAAACTGAAGTTGCAGAGACTAATCAACTTCTTCTCTTCCTTCCACCTCTGAATGCTCTAAGAGTGTTGAGCTAAAGGCTTGGTGGGTCTGAAATGTACAAAACCTTTATTATATTTGCAAATACAGAAAGGTTTCCTGTTTTTTCACATCTGGACCACATTAGACCAGGTCTAATGTGTAGATCTAAAATCACTGCACTAGACTATTTAAATCTGGACTAGGTTATTAGGGAACTGCAAGTCACATAACTAAATCATAAGACATTAAAATAAATCTTCAAGACAATGACAAGAAACGAAAATAGTCAAATAAAAGTACTGGCATTCTGAATTCTTTGATCCAAAAATGATTTTTTTTTTTTTCAGATTCATTTACGTTACATTTACTGTATGAAGTCAAATATCTGGTCGTCTTTATTTCTGGAGTTAAACTACAGATACAACTCATGAAGTTTATTTGACACAAACAAAGTGAACAATACATTTTTCCAACAGTCTGTTCTTAAGCTTAATGCCAGAGATGAGGTTCAGTTTGTGTCTTCACCCCACATTTCACACCTGGTGTCATTTCATTGTGTTGTTTTGTTGTTTACACTGGGACACTCAGCTGTGTCTTCAGTAGCAGAGTGGTGTTGGCAGCGTTGATGGTGTTGGTGGAGTTGCTGGCTCCTCCTCCACTCTGACTCATGGATCCACACTGTCTCCTGGATGGAAGACGCTGCATCAGCCTCCACCTCCTCCACCTCCTCTGGATCTCATTCTGCACCTGAGGATTAAACAGGTCCTTCAAACATAGCTGGGCTGATTTCTGGAGGAGCTTACATGTAAAATTGCAGCTTCATGAGACAAGATTAACATTAAATACTATCATGTGAAACTAATAACTGTTAAAGACTAGGATGTAAAAGTGTTATGGCCTTCAAAACTGGATGTAAAACCAGGATCTTAAGGTTCTGAGGTTAAAAAACTATGAACATTATAAACATGATTTTTTTTTTTTACCAACTTGTTCAAGATGTGACAACTGCATAAAATAATAGAACTGTAAGAAGATTTTAAAGTGTGTGGTAAAATAAAGACTAAAAACTGGATAAAAAGGTTCATTTTGACCAAAATGTTGAAACTTGAAAACTGGATGGAAAAGTACAGCTACCAGTGTTTGGTAAAATCATGGCTTAAAAAATGCTCAGATATTTTTGGGACAAAACTGGTCTTGTTCTTCATGTGACAGATGACAAGATCAAAATGAATGTGAGGGTTATAGTTAAGGTCATGTCTTTATTGACTCAATCCAGTATATTTCTGCAGGTGGACAGGATCAGGTTTCTTGGAGATCTCTATGGATGTCCCTCAAGGCTCCAGTTAAGTTCCTGTTTTTTTCTATTCATAAATACCATTAGAAAGGAGAATGTTAAAGCTAAACTGCGTTTTTATGCTGATGATGCACTCATTTCTGAATCAGTTGATGAGTTCCAGGATGAAGGCCTGGTTCTATGAAAGCTGGTTCTTCATGCTGACAAACCCAGATTTATGAAGTTCTGTGGCGCTCAGATGTCAGAGAATACTGTCATTTGTATCTTAGAAGGGACGCAATTGATGGTTAGAAGTTTGATCCTATAAATACTTGTTGTTCTGGGTGGATGATGAGATGTGCTTTAGATCCAGACTGAACACCTGGTCACGAACCTGAAGGTCACAATGGGTTTTACCACTGAAACACATTCTGCTTTGGTTTGTCAGCTTTGAAAAGGCTTGTATAGGCCACATTTTAACTGTTGTAGATGATGGAGACATTATTTCCAGGAACACTGCCTCTGGTCAACAGTATCAACTGGAGTCTTTACATCTTAGTTCTTTGGGTTCTGGTCCAGATCTATCAGTGTGGTCTTCATGAGCTTGAACAGACCATGAATTCCATTGTATTTGTGTCATTTTCTATCCTCTGTCAGTAGCTGTTGTAACTTCTGCTCATCTTGTAGCCCTCTATTTGATGTTCTGAGGTTTTATACATAACGTTGTAGACTGGTGTTCTCTTATATCGATCCCTGTTCTTTAAAGAACCTTCAGAATATGAACAATGTGTGACTGAAGAGTGTAACTGGTATTTTCGGCTGTATTTCTGTGTGTCAGTGTTTGATTTTATTCATTCTGTCTGAACTGGTGATTCTTAAGGGTCTTCCTGGTAACAGTGGAGACACATCTATTGACCCACTGGACCCACAGGACTGATGAAACCGATGAACTTTACAGAAAGACGGACATCAGTCAGTTTACGTCCTCACCTCTCCGTTCAGGAAACAGTACAAAACTGCCACAATGAAACCCTGAAACACAGAACACACACAAAGTGTTTCCATGACAGCAACAAACCAGGAAATCTGCCAACCATGCACATGCACTTCTAGTAACGTCCTGTAGGTGTCAGTGTGACAGACAGTCCAATGTTCTAATGTACCTGAGTGGACGCAAAAGCCAGTTCCACGGAGTTCCACACCTCGTATGTTCTATCGCTGACTGTGCGAGGAAGGAAAGCGAAGATGATGTAATGCAAACCTAACAGCGCCACCAGGAGGAAGGAGGACTTGGCCAGTTTCCTGTTGGATTAAAACAGACACGTTTCAGACGGTGATGGAGGCGTTCAGGTCCAATCTGATCAGTCTGGATTCATGTGAATGTTGTTTTATGGATGAAGAAAAGGTCAGACATTCTCTTCACAGTCAGGTTTAATGTGTCACTGAGTTTAATTTAGATTATTCACGACATCACAACAGAATTAGAGACAGAATCACCTGAATGGTGATTGAAGACAATGAGACTAATGGATGTAGTTCAAGTTGGATTTTATCCACTAAAGGAAATAGTCTGAAACTACAGGTTATTACCCTTCAAACTGGCTTTGGAACTTGGTAAACAGGTGAAAATGAACACTAATTAGATGAAAAGTACAATTTTAACATATTTCATGGACTCTGGAGACAAAAATGACACAAATCTGACAAATCTGCATGTTTTACAAACCACTGTTTATCAGTGAAATCATTCATCCATCATCACAACCAACACATGAGTATTTTTTCAGCTGACAATGGGATTAAATCAGGGGTATCAAACATACGGCCCATGGGCCAAAACTGGCCCACCAAAAGGTCCAATCCGGCCCATGGAATGTATTAATGAAATGCAAAAATTACACTGAAGATATTGACAATCAATGATGTTAAAATCCTTTTAGTTCAAGTTCCACATTCAGACCAATATGATCTAAAGTGGATCAGACCAGTAAAATAATAACTGAAGAACCTAGAAATAATGACAAATACAAATTATTCTCTTTGTTTTAGTGTAAAAAAAGTTAAATTACATGAAAATGTTTATTTACAACTTATCCTTTCACAAAAAATGTGAATAATCTGAACAAATATGAACAACATGAAATGTCCTTGGAACAATCTGTGTAATTATCCAATATTCTGCCTGTTATTAAATGTTTTGTGTATTTGTAGATCCACTGTGATCTGTGAGTTATAATGTACATGTGGAAATGATAAACTGAGGCAGAATATTGTTAAAATCAAATTATTTTTCTTGAGAAAATTCAGGTTGTTCACATTATTTAAAGGGTAGTTTGTTGATGTAAACATTTTCATAATGTAATTTAAAAAAATTTCACACTAAAAGATAGACTAAACTTTGGAGTTGACTTTGTTTATGGGCTATTATTACCTGTCAGGAAATGTTGATACTGGCTCAAGGAAGAACTGATTAAATTTTGGTGGTGATGGGGGGGGGGGGGGGGGGGGGGGGGGGGGGGGGCATTTCATGAAAATTTCATGAAAATCCCTCCATAACTTTTTGACGTATCTTGCTAACAAACAAACAAACAAACGTGCACGGGGGGCAGATCTGTCTTGGCAGAGGTCTGCACTCTGAGTGCTTTTCCTGTTCTATTATTTGACTGATCCGGCCCAGCTGAGATCATATTTGTATGCTGTATGTAGAACCTGAGCTAAAATGAGTTTGACAGTTCTGGATTAAATGATAAATCGCTGCTGTTTTGCTTCATCTGCTCCTTCCTTTGTCTCATAGAATCTTTGTTTAGTGAAAATGAACCTTTAAAGATGTAAGTTCATCCTCTGACAAATCAACTTTTGTACCATTTTTGATAATTCATCCAACACAATAGAAAAGGACTGCAGATAATTCATCTGTTTTTTCATAAAAGCTCCTGGTGGGTGTCATTACCTCTGCCAGGAGGTATTGTGATCACTTTGCTTTGCGTGCATGTTAGTTTGTTAGCAAAATAACTCAAAAAGTTATGGATGGATTTTCATGAAATTTTCAGGAAATGTTGATACTGGCACAAGGAAGAAATGATTAAATTTTGGTGGTGATCGGGGGGGCAGATCTGTCATGGTGGAGGTCTGTGCTCTCTGAGTGCTTTTCTTGTTTATCTGCTGGTGTTTGTGAGTGAAGAAGAAGAAGAGGAACTTTAAAAGACCTCTGGGTATTTTTCTAAACAGTTCTTTTCTGTCAGCCTTCAGTTTATTACATTAGTGTGGACGGGACATGACCCTGAATCCACACCTGATGGTGGTTTAATGTGTTTGGTGTTAAATCCATCGTATATTTGTCATATTTTCCTGTGTGTTTCATCCTGACCTGTAGCGGCTGAACTCAGTACCAGGCGTGTCCTGCGTCCTCAGTTTGTTCACCAGGATCCTGACGATACCCATGAAGAACAGCAGGTTCACCTGGACACACGGCAGTCACATGATCAGTGTCACATGACCAGATTCACACATCGCCATTTTCCTCCATGACGTGAAGTTGAAACACTGTTCTTAACGTACTGCGTCAAAAAAACGTTAGAAAATCTGATGAACTGCTAAAACCTCACTGCAAACGGATGTTGGACCTCATTTCATATTAAAACATGTTTTACAGACCAGGAACATCAGGCACCAGCTAACCTTAGCATTCACACACTTCTCAACTAATATATGATACATATGGGAAGGAGAAAATTAATTCAAACGAATCAAAGTGTTGAACCAGATCAAACTGTCCTTCCATAATAAATGTGAATAACTTGAACAATATGAACAACCTGGAATTTAAGACAAATACATGTAATTTTACCAATATTCTGCCTCAGTTTTGTCTTTTCCACATGTATATTACAACTTACAGATCACAGTAGATCAACAAATACACAAAACATTTAACAACAGACAGAATATTGGTAAAATTACATTTATTTATAAGATATTTCATGTTGTTCATATTTGTTCAGGTTATTCACATTTTTTGTGAAAGGACAGTTTGTAAATGCAACTATTTTCAAGTAATTTTACTTTTTTTACTCTAAAATAAAGAAAATTTTATAGTTGTCATTATTTATAGGTTATTCTGTTATTATTCTATTGGTTCTGATCCAATTTAGATCATATTGGTCTGAATGTGGAACCTGAACTAAAATGAGTTTAACATTATTGACTGTTAATGTCAGTGTCATTATTTCATTTCTTAAATTCACATGAGTAAAAAATAATTTACACATGTTTATCACAACATACAGGTCACAGTAGATCTACACACTAAACAAGCTGAATATTGGTCAAATTACACTTAATTCTATTTAAGGCATGAAGGGGTAGTTTGTAAATGTTAACATTTTCATAATTTAATTTTACTTTTGCAATTTTTCACATTAAAACAAAGAAAAAATTTGTCATTATTTATAGGTTTTTATCCAGTTATGTTACTGGTCTGGTGCACTGCAGATCATATTGGTCTGAATATGGAACCTGAACGTCACTGAAGGTTAATATCTTCAGTGTAATTTTTGTATTTCATAAATCCGTCCCAGTAGTTTGACAGATCTGGTTTAAAGAGTCGGATCCACACTTTTCCTGTTGAATCATGTGACTCTATCAGACAGAATGGATGCTAACGTTGGCTGCTGAATTTTGGTTTTAATATGTTATTTATATTCTCATGTCTGTCCACGTCTTCACCGTCTGATCGATGGACAGAATCATTTAGACGTTATCCTTTCAGTTTCCCGCCTTCAGCGTGACATCAGAGGAAAATGGCCGCCGTATGAATGTGTTCTATCGTTACATGGACTTCACATCAGACGGAGACACTGACCGTGATGAAAACCAGGACAGGAAGTCTGAGGATCCACCAGATCCACTCCATCCTCCTCGTCTCCCAGCAGCTTCAGCAAACAAACACAGGAAATACAACTTAGACACATGAACGACGACCAGACATGATGGATCAATGGGGTGTCCCACCTGTCGTCCTCATAAAGATACCGGGCTAAGCTCCACGACATCATGATGATCAGAGGAGAACCTGAACATGGACAGAAAACACAGAACATGAAGTAGAAAAACAAACCCAATCTCAAGGGACTTCCTGGTAAAATAAAGGTTCAATAAAATGTGACCTGAAACAGGATGTGTGATCGGTACCACAGAAGAAGAAAAGGCAGAGGAAGTCGTACCCCAGCAGAAGACGATGTACCACAGCAGACGCCTCCTCTGAGAGAACATGGACACAGCGACCAGACTGTAGAGGTAGTGACCTTCAGCCAACAGCCAGCTGTAGTTCACCAGGATGCAGTAATTAGACAGAGCCGTCACCAGTTTACAGCCCATCTAGGATGCAGTAATTAGACAGAGCCGTTACCAGATTACAGTCCGTCTAGGATGCAGTAATTAGACATAGCCGTCACCAGTTTACAGCCCATCTAGGATGCAGTAATTAGACAGAGCCGTTACCAGATTACAGTCCGTCTAGGATGCAGTAATTAGACATAGCCGTTACCAGATTACAGTCCGTCTAGGATGCAGTAATTAGACAGAGCCGTTACCAGATTACAGTCCGTCTAGGATGCAGTAATTAGACAGAGCCGTTACCAGATTACAGTCCGTCTAGGATGCAGTAATTAGACAGAGCCGTTACCAGATTACAGTCCATCTAGGATGCAGTAATTAGACAGAGCCATTACCAGATTACAGTCCATCTAGGATGAAATAATTAGACAGAGCCAGTACCAGTTTGAACAATATGAACAACCTGGAACAGGTTGTTCATATTCTAATCATACTGTAATCTGGAACGGACAGAGCCGTTACCAGATTACAGTCCATCTAGGATGCAGTAATTAGACAGAGCCGTTACCAGATTACAGTCCGTCTAGGATGCAGTAATTAGACAGAGCCGTTACCAGATTACAGTCCATCTAGGATGCAGTAATTAGACAGAGCCGTTACCAGATTACAGTCCATCTAGGATGCAGTAATTACATACAGCTGTTACCAGATTACAGTCCATCTAGGGTGCAGTAATTAGACAGCTGTAACCACTTTACAGCATATCCAGGATGCTTTAATTAGACAGAGCCATCACCAGTTTACAGCCCATCTAAACCGAAGTATTTAGACCAGTGTTTTTCAACCTTGGGGTCGGGACCCCACGTGGGGTCACCTGGAATTCAAATGGAGTCGCCTGAAATTTCTAGTAATTGATAAAAAAAAAAAAAAAAAAAAAAATTTACTAATAAAAAATCTATGGTGAGTTGACAGAGACAATCACAATCCATAAAAGACATGACAAACTGTGAAGCTGAAACTGAAGCACTGTGGTTCTGTTTATCTGTCAAATGTTCATTGTGGTCAGTTTCAGATGCTGCAGCTCTTTCATAATTCATAGTTTGAGTTCTTGTTTGTTCAGTATTAATTGTCAGCCTTGTAAATCCAAGCTGGACAGACTGTACATATCCTGACCAAGGAAAAGAAAATTCTTACTTTGTGCAGTAATCTACACCTGGCTTTACTGCCTCTGTCCATAATAATATACATTATATGGACTAAATGTAGTCTAAAATTAACGTTTATTTGCAACATATATAGGAAACTATTACACGATCAAAAACAAGTTCATTTTCGGAAAAATTGAAAAAGCAAAAGTCTGTTTTGAATGGCTGGGGTCATCAGAAATTTGTGATGTAAAAATGGGGTCACGAGCCAAAAGAAGTTGGGAACCACTGTTTTAGACAGAACCATAACCAGTTTACAGCCCATCTAGACTGCAGCATGTAGACAGAGCCGTAACCAGTTTACAGCATATCCAGGATGCAGTAATTAGACAGAGCCATTACCAATTTACTCCATATCTATGATGCAGTAGTTAGATAGAGTTGATATCAGGTAACAGTATATCTAGGATGCATTAGACAGAGCCATAACCAGTTTACTGCCCATTTAGAATGCAGTATTTAGACAGAGCCATCACCAGTTTACAGCATATCTAGGATGCAGTAATTAGACAGAGCCATCACCAGTTCACATCATATTTAGGATGCAGTAATTAGACAGAGCCGTCACCAGTTTACAGCCCATCTACACAGGTTCAAGCACAGGGTTCAGGACTGAAACATCCACAAACACAAACACCAAGATACAAAGTGGACAAAGTTCTGCTGTAGGTCTCACCGGCTGGACGCCACAGTGGAAGTGTTCCTCTGAGGAGAACAGAACCGAGTCCCTGATCAAGATGAGCGCTGCCCTGAGGATGAAGGACAGGAAGAGCTGGATGTGGATGCGGTTCCTGGTGCAGTGAAGTCTCCTGATGGACAGAACACACAGTGACACATGTGGACGTGGACCAAATGGTGCAGAAATGGTGTCTGTTCACTGACCTGAGCAGACAGAGGACAGAAATGGCGATGCTGAGCGACGTCAGGGAAATGGCGTAACCCACAGAGTACACGACCCGGACCAACAGGAAGTACCTGTGAGCCTGGAACACCTGAACAACACCAGCACCCAGGTCACAAACAGGTTCAGCAACATGTTTTCAAGGTGATGGAAGTGATGGAAGTGATGGTGGTGTTGGAGGTGATGGAGGGGATGGAGGTGTTGGAAGTGTTAGAGGTGTTGGAGGGGTTGGAGATGATGGAGGTGTTGGAAGTATTGGAGGTGATGGAGTTGATGGAGGTGTTGTAAGTATTGGAGGTGTTGGACGTGATGGTGGTGTTGGAGGTGATGGAGGTGTTGATGGTGTTGGAGGTGTTGGAAGTATTGAAGGTGTTGGAGGTGTTGGAAGTATTGGAGGTGATGGAGGTGTTGGAGGTGATGGAGGTGTTGGTGGTGTTGGAGGTGATGGAGGTGTTGGAAGTATTGGAGGTGACGGAGGTGATGGTGGTGTTGGTGGTGATGGAGGTGTTGGAAGTATTGGAGGTGTTGGTGGTGATGGAGGTGTTGGAGGTGGAGGTTTGGAGGTGATGGAGGTGACGGAAGTGATGGAGGTGTTGGAGGTGATGGTGGTGATGGAGGTGATGGTGGTGTTGGAGCTTTGGTGGTTCGTACGTCCACTGGGAGGCTGATGTTCAGTCCATATTCACAGGCTTCGTCGTGTGGAGGGTAGATGTCGGTCCAACCCTGGTCTGTGCAGTTCCTGAAGACCCTCCCTACAAAAACACATCTGTCAGTCATTCATCTGTGGTTACCATGACAACACAACCATGACCATCAGAGTTATTTACTTCTTATCATATTCATTCTGTCTTATTTCAGTTCCTTGGCTCTGAGTCTGGTTCTGGTCCAGTGTTGGTGCTGGTGTTTGTGAACCTGTTCTACTGAACGAACCTGATGAAAGGAGGAACCGTGGACACGACTGAGAAACGACGGCTCCGACGGCAGCGTTTGGCCAACAGTGGATCTGATCCCACCAGCCCCAGCACCCTGGAACAGAAACAAGACCAGAACCAGGATCAGAACCAGCCCCGGCACCCTGGAACAGAAACAAGACCAGAACCACGATCAGAACTAGGACCATCCTTGGCACCCTGGAACAGAAACAAGACCAGAACCAGGATCAGAACCAGCCCCGGCACCCTGGAACAGAAACAAGACCAGAACCAGGATCAGAACCAGCCCGGCACCCTGGAACAGAAACAAGACCAGAACCAGGATCAGAACCAGCCCCGGCACCCTGGAACAGAAACAAGACCAGAACCACGATCAGAACTAGGACCATCCTTGGCACCCTGGAACAGAAACAAGACCAGAACCAGGATCAGAGCCAGCCCCGGCACCCTGGAACAGAAACAAGACCAGAACCAGGATTGGAACTAGGACCATCCCCGGCACCCTGGAATAGAAACAAGACCAGAACCAGGATTGGAACTAGGACCATCCCCGGCACCCTGGAACAGAAACAAGACCAGAACCAGGATCAGAACCAGCCCGGCACCCTGGAACAGAAACAAGACCAGAACCAGGATCAGAACCAGCCCGGCACCCTGGAACAGAAACAAGACCAGAACCAGGATCAGAACCAGCCCCGGCACCCTGGAAGAGAGACAAGACCAGAACCACGATCAGAACCAGCCCCGGCACAACAACCCTAACCACGATCAAAACCAGGACCAGGATCAAGACCGGCCCTGGCACCCTGGAACAGAAACAAGACCAGGACAAGGACCAGGACCAGAACCAGCCCCTAATACATATTGTGAAAACTAATATGACCTTTTATTACATGGAATGCAGTGTACATAATGTGCCTGGATAGGGTTAATGTAACGCAGTACAAATGCATGAGGGAACAAAAGCATTTTCCACCAGTGAAGAGAAGATGAAAACACTCTAAGAATGTGTGGAAGTGTAAGAAGGACACAGGATGGAGATGTGAGGAGGGTTTCACCAGTGACTGCTGTGGTCCGAGGCCTGATTAATGACGTGGAATTCCATGTTTTGACTCATTGACTGTCCTGATGGATCTGCTGTGGGTGGAGGATTTGCTGTGGGTGGAGGAGCTGGTGCTGAAGGTCAAGCTGAAGGTGAAGCTGAAGGTGCTGAAGGAGCTGGTGCTGAAGCAGGTCCAGGTCCAGTCACAGATGCTTCTCCTCTTCTACATGATGTTGAAAGCGATATGGTTCCAGTTTCCATCAGACTCAGTTTCATGGATCCTTGTGTTTTTAAAGTAACAGATCGACGGTGGCCTCTGGCCCTCAGACTTCGGTAAAAATATCGTCCTGACGTGTCCATTTATGGCAGAATCATGCGTCCACAGTGTTAATGACACTGTGTCCAGTTCAGATTCACTCACAGCCACTTCATCACAGACAAAAACACACTGTGAAACCAAGAGGGTGAAAAATGACCACGACGAGGCTGCACTTGAACCTGTTTATAGAAGACGTGAACATCATCATCACAGTCTGGCCCTCAGCCAATCACATGCTTTTATCTAAATGATGTCATGTAAAACAAAGCTGCTGCTGATGTGAAGGCTTTTACCCGAAGTCTGGACGTAAACGACGGCTGAAGAACTCAACGACCTCTGCATGATCTGTTAACCTTCTGATACCAGAACATCCACAGATCCACTGTTCCACACCCGAACATCCACAGATCCACTGTTCCACACCCGAACATCCACAGATCCACTGTTCCACACCTGAACATCCACAGATCCACTGTTCCGCACCTGAACATCCACCAACAACAATAATAAACGGTCTGTTCATGGTCAGATATGACCCATCAGAGGCTCTGTAGTCACCATGGAAACGTCGCCATCTTCTACAACATTGATTCACCAGTAAAACCCATGGAGTTGGATCAATGACAGTGGATGGACACACTGGGTTTATATTAAATAATAAATAGAATTTTAAAAATTTACAAAAAATGTGTAAAATAGTAAATAATGTAAAACAAAAAAGCAAAAAAAAAAAGGATGAAATGAAGTAAAAAAAAAAGAATAAAATAAGTAACAAAATGGAAAAAAAAAACAGCGAAAGTGATCAGTAAAATTAACCAAAATTAATAATAAATCAACAAAACAATAAGTAATGTGAAGCAAATGAGAAAAAAAATTGACTAAAATGAAGTAAAAAATAAGCAACAAAATGAACAAAAATCAACAAAATAATATGAACAGAGCCACAAACTGAACAAAATTGAAGAAAAAGTTATAAAATAGGCAACAAAATGAACAAAATAACATAAGTGAATGAAAAATGAACAGAATAGGGTTGTCGAAACTTGTTTTTATGTGCAGTTAATGATATATTTTACTGAAAAAGTCCCTTTTTCTTCAGTTTTCTCTGTTTCTGATCTAATAACCTTTGAGCTTTAATGAACATCTACATGATCAGTGAATTAAATATAGAAAATAAATGATTTAAACTGAAAAATGTAAAATACAGTGGATAATATTTTAATAACTGGTGACAAATCATGAAATGAGAAGATGAGCAGGTTCCTCTGGTTGTAATCGTACACTGAACCAATGTTTTATGAAGTTTTACCAAAGAAGAAGAAGATGAAGCTGATGATTCTTCTGGTTGTGACCGTTTATTGGTTCCTCATGTTCATGGTGGATATTGAACTAAAACTGTAAATGTAACCCTTTCTGAAACTGTTAAGTGGTTTTTAAAGCTTTAAATGGAGAAACTTTACAAAAGTCAACAGATGATCAGGACCCGACATGATGAAGATGAAGGTGACCATGACAACGGGGACGAAGAAGAGGACAACGACAAAGAAAAGGAAGATGATGAAGAGTTATCCAGATTAGATTTAGACTGTGATCTCCTGCCTCCGTTTCCCTCCATCTAATCCAAACTTAAGGAGGACGGCGTCAACATCATCTGCACACGTTAATGCAATTCCTCCTCAGCTCCGTCATCGGTACGACCGACCTGACAGCGGTAACCACGGCAACAGCACGCTTTACTGCACTGCAAATGGAATTAGCTGAGCGACGGCGTTTCCTCACAGCGGAACGTTTACCTGAACCATCCACGCTTTTAACACCAACGTATGAAAGTATGAGTCAAACATCCACAACAGACCAACCACACAAAAGCAGCTTACATCCTAAAAACACAAAACAAAATGATCAAACACTGTTGGTCGATAATGAAAGAATCTGCGGTCAACTATTTAGAACTGAAACACCTGAAATAAAACAGACAAAACAAAGAACAAAACTATGGAGTGGAGTCTATGTTTACCACTGCTGCAGGTCTGGAGGTAATCTGTAATAATCTGTATTAATCTGTAATAAATTGTAATAATCTGTAATAATATTTATTAATCTGTGTAAATGATATTAATCTGTAATTATCTCTATTAATCTGTAATCAACTGTAATAAACTGTATTAATCTGTAATAATGTGTATTAATATGTAATAATCTGTATTAATCTGTAATGATATTTATTAATCTGCAATAATCTGAATGAATCTGAATGAATCTGTAACAAACTGTATTGATCTGTAATAAACTGTATGAAATTATAATAAACTATTAATCTGTAATAAACTGTATCAGTCTGTAATAAACTGTATTAATATGCAATAATCTTTATTAATCTTTATTAATTTGTATAAATGGTATTAATCTGTAATAAATCGTATTCTGCAATAATATGTATAATCTGTATAAATGGTATTGATCTGTATTAACATGTAATAATTTGTATTAATCTTTAATAATATGTATTAATCTGTTATAATCTGTATTAATGTGCAATAATATGTAATAATCTGTATTAATCTATAATAATATGTAATCATTTGTATTCATCTGTAATAATCTGTATTAATCTGTATCAATCTATGATATATTAACCCATAAACGCCCAAACATCCACTGGAGACCAAAACCATCTACTGATGGAACTAACACCTGCTGATCTATTGATCTGATCAATCCATGTCCATACTTGGTGTAAAATGCAATTATTGATCTTTTCATGGTCATCAGGTGTGACCCTTTGGATGTTCAGAGGCTCTGTAGTGAAAGTTCTGAAGTTTATGATATCTTTGTCACCTCATTTCAGTTTTCTCTGTTTCTGATTAAAAAACAAAAACAAAAAAACTTCAATTGAAATCTGATTTTTTTAATGAACATCTATGATCAGTACATGAAGTAGAAGAAAATACATGATTTTCACTGGAAAAAGCTAAATACAGAAAATAATATTATAATAAATGGAGATAAATCACTTAAGAAAAGGTTAAATAGAACAGAAAAAAATAATTTGGGACCTGATATAAAAGACACAGTGGGTCTGTGAGGGTTCAGACACAACATGGACTTTAATGTGTTTTCAGTTTGGATCAGATGAAAAAAAAAAAAAAAAAAAAACACTTAAAGACTAAACAGTTTCACTGAACATTTTCTTCTTCTCGGACTCACCTGGTTCAGGTTCTGGTTCTGGACTCACCTGGTTCGGGTTCGGGTCCGGTCGGGGTTCTGTTGCTCCTCAGCTGCTCCTCACAGTCCTTCTCCTCCTGCAGCAGAACCTGGTCCGGGTCACATTCAGGAGGACCCGCGTCCACCTGCAGAAGACCCGGTTCTACATGAGCTCACATAAACCCTCATCCCGGTCCGTCCGGGTCTAACGGATCTGGACTTACCCGGGTCCATCGGAGCAGAACCAGTGCCAACAGAGCCAGTTTTCCGTGAATCAGCATCAGACCAGAACCAGAGGATCCACTGTGTCAGAAACGACCCGGTCCGGGATTAGAGGTGATCCGGTTCATGTGCGCATATCTGGGTCCAGATCCAGAGGAGACGCGCTCTGCCGCGCGCATCCAGGACCCGGTCTGAGGTCCTCCCCCTCCCCCTCCTCCTCAGACCCGGACCGTGTTGTGAAAACACACAAACCATGTCCCGGTTCAACCCAGACCTGGTCCGACCGGTTCAGGTGGTCTTCATCCTCACTGGATCCACCTTCATGGGGATGTTTTTAGAACCAGAACCTGATGAAGACCAGGTGTAAGACCACCGACAGCCCCTGGGGGTCTGCCTGATCCTGGTCTCATTCTGGGTTCATTTGGACTTTGAGATGGACCAGATCACGGCTTAGAAGGTCCAGATGAAACCACCAAGACCAGAACCAGGCTGGAAAAATGACAAATGGATCAGCCCCTGGTGGTGCAGGGTTCATTCTGGATAAGACCTGGTCCTCCTGAAGACCTGGTGGACCTCCCAGAGACCTGGATATCCTGAGGACCTGGACCTCTTGAAGACCTGGTGGACCTCCCAGAGACCTGGATCTCCTGAGGACCTGGACTTCCTGAAAACCTGGATCTCCCAGAGACCTGGACCTCTTGAAGACCTGGACCATCATTCATCAGATAAAGCCTCAGTTCGTTTCTATGTGGTCTTTGGTTTGAATTCCCATAATCCTTTGCATCCAGTTGTGACTCCTCCCCCTCCTGTCCCAGGTGTGTGCAGACAGGCGGGGCTTAAATATGAGCTGATGAAACAGTCTGGTTCATCTGTATTTTTACATTCAGTGGTAGACTCAGACTAAACAGCTGGATTTTCTGTTTTTTTTTTTTGTTTTTTTTTGTCAAATTTATTCCAAATATGGCCCTGATTGGTCCAAACTGTAAAGCCCACCCAGGAGGGGGCGTGGCCAATAAGCGTTCTGTGACTTTATGAGACGTTTGTGGTTTGGAAATGATTTTTGTCATGATTTAAGTTGAGTTTCGACACATTTACATTTTACAGCGACTGTTGCAGCAAACTAAATGTAAAAAAATAAATTAATAAATTTTAAAAAATCTGAATATCGTACAAAAGTTCATTTATTCATTAATTTAAAACTCGTTAAAGACAGAATGAATTATTTCAGCCTCTTTTGTTCAAAGTACAGAGACTTTAGCTTCTAAAAGTATGTTTCTAGTGATCAGAAGTCCTTCTGACAGTTCATATGCCCATCATGGGTTTGTTTCACAGCTGAGAGCTTATCCAGCTGACGAACACTGTGATCTAAAACTAGAGGAAACTGAGCAGTGGAGGGTATGATTTATCTTTTTTTTTTTTTTTTTTTTTTTTTTAAATTATTCTTATCATCAAGTTTAATGTACAAAACATTCATGGCATACATTCTTTGACAGATCAGAATAGGAGGGGGTACGAAGGGCATAGAAGAGATAAAAAACAAACAAAAAAACCCAAACCAAACAATTCATAACACCTCCACATAATAAAGTTAAACAGAGACTAGGGCTTTTTTGTAAGTCATATTTTTCAGTCATACTAAAAAATTTGCAGATTTTGTTCGTTTTTGAGAGATTCAGGACTTTTACAAAATGGTATGATTTGTCCTGTAGTGACTCGTAAAAGATTTATTATGAGGCAAATATCACATCCATTGTGCAAAATGGAAAAATAACAAGCCCTCCTTTTTTGGTTTTACAAACGAATTTAAAATGTTTGTTTTGGCCCTAAGAAAATTGGAAAAAAACAAAACAAAATTGCAATGAAAATAAACCAGAACATTGATCATTACTTATTTTAATTTTTAAAAAAAATCTTCTATGTTGCATCTCTGCTCCTTTACTTTACTTTAAATTGCCTGATTATTTACACTGTATTGTATTTGAATGTATTTTTTTGTTCTTGCCATCCATCTCCCTATGATTTTTGTACTTTATTAGATTTATGTTCATTTGTATTACTATGTTATTGTCCTCAGTGAGAGTTTGTATTTTTTTTTTCAAAAGTTCAAATTAAAAAAAACAAAAAGACTCGTAAAAGATGGCCGACAGAGATAAATGCTTCTACGCATGCGTGACTCACGTCGTCCCGAGATTCAAATCGTCCCTTGATAAACAGTTCACGGTCCACCGATGACCTCCTGGTCCTGGTCCTGGTCCTGGTCCAGGTCGGACCTGGTGTCCATATGAGGGTTGTTGAACGTATCAACACCATGTTAATGATCCGGTAAATGTTCCTCAGACCAATGTGGGTCACATGACCAGAGATGGCAGCGGTGACTCTCCAGGTGAACATCTGATCCAGAACCTTAAGGCAGGAACATCCACCAGGTCCAGACTCACAGGGATGGACTTCCCTCAGCATGACCTTTGACATACATTTTCTGCCTTTGACGCTCAAATGAACGGTTCTGTTCTGGTCCATTCTGGTTTGTTCTGGTCTGATTTGGTCCGGTCTGTTCTGTCCTAGTCTTTCCTATAATCACTAATGTTAAAAAAAAAAAAAAAAAAAAAAAAAAAAAAAAAAGAAGAAATGAAAATAAATAGAAAATAAAATTAAATAAATGCATAAAAACACAAATTAAAAATAATTAACATGAACAAAACTGATCAATATTAAGAACAAAGTTAATAAAAAAGAGTTAAAGTCGACAAAAGTGAAGAAACAAACAAAAAGCAAACACTAACAACAGACTGAATAATCAACAAAACGAACAAAAATTAACCTAATTAATTAAAAAATGAAGAAAAAATGGACAGAATGAAGAAAAATCTAAGAAATAATAAAGTTAAAAAAAAAAAGGAAATCATAAAGGATGAAATGAAGAAAATGGACCAAAAAAAAGAACAAAATAATTAATAAAATGACCAGAATAAATAATAAAAAATGAGGAAAAATCATCCAAATATTCATCAAAGTGAACAGATGAACCTGCTGAGAATCAGACAAACAGCAGTTCAAGTACTGGATAAAAAACAGAATCACATTAAAACAAGAAGAAACAGAAGTGAGTGAGTGAAAATGTCTCCATCTGGTGGTTGAGTCTGGAACTGCACCAGCATCTGATGAAGGGATGAGTTAGAAATCAAGTTTAACCCTAAATCATCAGAGAATCTGAAATGTTAAAGAGGGTTTTACATCCTAGGACAGAAAAATAAAAAACGCACATACTCAGACTGTGAGGAGATGTAATGTTCACCTTTGATCAATTAATTTCATGGACAAATCAGTGTTATCAGTTTAACAGCAGCAGGGGGCAGCAGAGGAACATAAATGCACAATTAAAATACAACGGTTCAAATTAACAGAAAAAACTAATGAAAAGTGTAAAAAAAAAAAAAAAACATCATCCCCTTAGACCAGAAATCCTACTTTTACTTGATTTATTACATTAATCCTCTTATTTGTGTTTAATCTTGTATTTTTTGAGCATATTATTAGAGTTTTATGACATTGATCTTGTTCTAATTCTGTTTTATATAATTAAATATTAAAACGGAACATTTTCTAAAAAATACAAAACGAATCTGATTTCACCCTTAAAAACCAAGAACTGGTTTTATGGTTTGTTTTTCCTCTAAGTTATTTATGTCCATTTATTATAATATTATGGTCTGTATTTGAACTGTTTCAGTATAAATCACGTTTATTCAGTTTGATGTGATTTGTCATGTTTCCTGTTAAAGCTGTGAAATGGTTTTATCTGGACCTGGAAATGTTAGGTTGTTCATGTTATTCTTGAAAATAAATAAATAAACAAAAATATAAAGAATTGATTCTTGAGAGGTACAGTATTTAATAATAACAATGAGGCCTGTTTGTTTATGAATAATGTTGTACTAATAAATATTCTGTAATTATTGAAGAAAATGGTTGAATTGTTGAGTCTGTATGACTGTACTGCCATCAACATTTTGTTATGAATAATTCAGTTACTGCATTATGGATTGTTGTGGTTCGATGCTAAAATTAGGGAAATAGTATTGTTTGATTGTTGTATTAAGTTAATGATAAAGGTGTAAAAGCACTGAGGGGTAGGATTAAATAAGTTCATACTTCTTCCTACTCCTTTTCGACCATGCAATATTCAGACTTGTGTGTGCCTGAAGATAGATTCTGTCCATTTAAATGTTATTTTGTTTATGTCTTAATTTGCTTTTTGTTTTTTCTTTGCATGTTCGAAATAAATAAATAAATAAATAAAATTCCTTTTTTTTAAAAGGATTGTTTGTAAATGTAAGCATTTCGTGTAATTTACTTTTTGCACTAAAACAGATAAATGTGTATTTGTCATTATTTATAGGTTATTGTTATTATTATACTGCTCTGATCCACTTCAGATCATATTGGTCTGAATGTGGAACCTGAACGAACATGATTTTAACACCATTTATTGTTAATATCTTCAGTGTCACTTTTGCATTTCATAAATGGACTGGACCCTCTGGTGGCCGGTTTTGGCCCATGGGCCGTATGTTTGACACCCCTGTTCTAAACTGTAATTTCCCAGTTTGGGATAAACATTTAAAACCTGTCAAAGTGTGAACCAGTGTGTGGAGCTGCTGTTCATTCTGCCGCCACCAGGGGGCACTGTTACACTGTAGAACCTGCACCAGCTCATCTGAAAAACACAAACTCAGTCCAACCTGATGCCACAGCTTTAAGAATATATCCACTTTTATTATTAAAGTATACATCTGTACAATATACCCCTAATAAAACTGCAGTTGTACAAATTATTCAGAGGAAGTCGTTGCATCAGACAGAAACAGAAGAACATACGAGGAGGGTCTTACGTCCCAGACGGAGAACGGCATCATGGGAGTCAGGATTTTACACCATTAGAAGAAAAACCCAAACAGACCAATAGAACACACGTGTCGGTCCAGATGACCTCTGACCTCTGGGTTGGTTGATTTTCATGCTACTTTAAACAGTTCAGTGCAAAACGTCTCACACATCAGCTGACCTTTCACACGGTCACATGACACCGCGGCGCCACGTTCACGGCCACCGTTCCATAAAGTTTAGAGCCTCTGGTCTGAACGTCCTTCAGACCAACAAACAGAGACGGAAACACAACATGGACGTCATGAGGGCGGATCAAAGCGTCTTCACCTCCCCCCGGTGGTCGGCTGAGGTATCGCTCACAAGCCCCGCCCCTTTTATGCTAATGCATGACACTATATGAAGTACACGCCCAATTGTTTCAGTCATTCAGATTTATGCTCAAATCACAGTCTCAGATCAGTTTGTATTAATTTAAGGCATTTGATGAAATTAAAACAGGTGATTGACAGCTCTGAAAACCAATCACTGTCATGTGATGTACAGGAGGGAACCAATCAGGTGGACTCAGCTCCTCATTATGTCTCATATGAAATATTTTGGCTTCGTTTTTACTCAGTGGGAGGAAACAGTAGACATGATGGAAATGATGTTCTAAAGGCAGATTAAAACTAATGAGACAGGAGTGAAAATATGAAGAACATGAACGTCAGACCTCAGGTTGTGAATGTGTTGAAGGTTCAGATGAAATGTGTGAAGCAGATGGAGTTTGAATCTGATATTAGACAGAATTTAGTCTGAAGAACGAGAATATGTGGACGTGAAAACAAACGAGAATGGAATCATTCACATGTACAGACACGTACAAACCAGTGGAAAAGGAGCTTATTTAACCCATAAAGACCCAGATACACACCAGTGTTGAACACCTGCTGATCCACTAATCCTATCAATACATGCAAAGAAATTGTGTGAAATTTAGTTTGTCTTTTCATGGTCATCAGATATGACACATTTAGACGTTCAGAGGCTCTGTAGTTACTGTGGAAACACCATCATCTTCTACAACATTGATTCACCAGTAAAACCATGGAGTTGGATCAATGACAGTGGATGGACACACTGGGTTTGTGTTCAGTTAATGAGAGATCTGACTGAAAAAATACACTTTTTCTCAAGTCTTCTCTGTTTCTGATATAATAACCCTCAAATGTAAAATCAGACTGATGACTAAAGTACATGATCAGAAAATTAAATATAGGAAAAATACCTGAATTTACTGAAAAAAAAAAACGCAAAATACAGAAGATTGTATTATGATAAATGGTGATAAATCACTTAAGAAAGATTAAATAGAGAGAAAAATGAATTTGGGAACTGACACAAAAGTACCACTGGGTCTTTATGGGTTAAATATTTCAGTTCTTCTATTTAGAAAATATTTAATATGTGAACATCAAACCAAACCAAGAGTTTCAAATGAGATAAATGAGATGTGTAGAAAACATCAGATAAACTTATATTCCCTGGTTTTCTCTGCCCACATCACCCCCTACACTTTTTTTTAAATTCCTTTCACATATTTGCTGTAAATTCCAGTCGTATCTTGATGCAGAAACTGTCAAGTACACATGTATGGTCAGTATGGCCTTGATAAAATAATAAAATACACCTTTTTCAGAAGATGCTTATGTAGAAACCTCAGATGTGTGTTGTCAGAACTAGATCCGACCTCCATCTGCTTCTGTTTGGATTTACATGGTTCTGTACTCGGGAACATAGAACCTGGAACCAGCATCACTAATGGAACATATGGTGAATAACTGAACTGTAAACACAACTCTGTCACTGTTCAACAGGCAAACCTCCTGAAAACCATGGAGGAAACAACCTGGTTTGTTCTGAAAGTCCACGTGTGAGACCTGGACCCAGCTGATGGTTGGACTTCACTAAGGTTAAGGTTAACAGGAACTGTATTTAGTCTTTTACCCAGAATACAAACACACCTAGCATTAGCATTAGCACTGTTTAGCACAGTGAGCTGCCATTGGGACCAACTCCAGTTCTTCACCAGCACTGTGGTCAGGAGAATAAACCTAGCATACATGTACCTGTTTATAATTTACTATGAACAGAGTTAGCGCTGGTGTTACTACTGTAGCGTTAGCTCCCACCACTTTTTAAAGGTAAATTATGAAATAATCCAAAACATCCATAAAAGTGTGTGAGTAACTGGAGGGCAGAGCGGGCTTTGAGTTTGGTGTGAACAGAAACCATGTGACACTGAAACAGGAAGTGACTCTGCTGGTTCTGAACTAAATAAAACTCATGAGGTTATTTATTCAGTTTATCTGACGCAAAGTTTACCGAACCATGTTAAATTTAGCTACATGAGCTAATGTCAACAGCGGCCATGTCCATTGTCCATCCTCTGGACACTGTGACATAAGCTCCGCCCACAGACAATGTTGGCAGCGAACAGGCCCAGAGTGTCATGTGATTAAAAAACGAACATGGAAACAAAAACAGGTACAAATAAAAAGTCCAGATTAGGCACTCGTACAGTAGGCGGTCCTTGGCCTCCGACAGCGCAACATTCACTGGCACGAAGAAAACAGGCCACGCCCACACCCATCCAGTAGGCCACACCCATGGCCATCTAACAGGCCACACCCACAGCTCTGGACTTCAGCAGGTTCCACCCGATGGGGAACCAGTCAGGAGGATTTCTGACAATGCGGTGCATATTCAGGAGGAGGAGCCAGGGAGTCTCCGCCCCCTTAGTGGGTTTATTGTTCAGACAGTATGGGGCACTGTGACAGAGTATCCACTGGTACTCCCACATGTACTCCGATGCAGTACTCCATTTCCTGTCATGCTCAGTGTAGTATTCCCACATGCACAGGTGCAGTACTTCCACGTGTACTCAGACGTAGTACTACTACATATGCTCAGATCTAATACTACATGTATTCAGGAGAAGTTCTCTGATGCGTAGTACAACGCAGTACTTCATCTGCTGGCATGTAATTCTCCTGTAAAAGTTAAATGTAGTACTCCCACATGTACTCAGATGTAGTCAACCCATGTTCTCAGGAGAGTACTTGTACATGTATTCAGATGTAGTACTCTAACATGTGGTTAAACCTAGCACTTGATCAGATGAGAAGTAACCCTCAGTGTAGTATTCCAAAATGTACTCCATCTGCTGGGATGTAATCCTCCTGCAAAGTTCAGCGTAGGACTCGTATACAGTATGTATTCAGACGTAATACTCCTACATGGGTTCAGACCGAGTACTTCGTGTGTTGGGATCTAGTTCAGGTTTAGTACTCCAACATGCATCCAGATGTAGTACTCCTGTCTGTTTTCCCTTGAATTACTCCTTCATGTATTCAGGTGTAGTACTCCTTGTAGTCCAATGCTGTAAAAATCCTCTCTGTCTACTGTTAGATGCAGTATTCTGTGCAGTACTGATGCAGTTTCCCATAGTATTCACATGGTTAAATGCAGTTCTTCAACAAGTATTCAGATGCAGTACTACTTTGTGTAGTCAAACCTAGTACTCCTAAGTGTAGTCTCATGTGGGACTTTTTTTTTCTGTATCCACATGTAGTACTCGTTCAAGTAGACGGACGCAGTACTCCTCCTGTGGACGGTCCAGTACAGTAACGTCCAGATGCAGTACACTGCAGTAGATGTACTGCAGTTTACAGACAGATGTAGTATTTCTTAGTGTTGTTGAGTTTTAAACCAGAGGGAAGTGTTTTCTTTGTTGTTTTGTAGTTTTTCCTGTGTAGCACTGTGTAGTATTATGTATCAGGTGTAGTACTGTGTAGTACTGTGTAGTCAGGTGTAGTACTATGTAGTCAGGTGTAGTATTATGTAGTCAGGTGTAGTACTGTGTGTATCTGTGTAGTACTGTGTACAGTGTTGGGGTTACTGCGTTACTGTAATCACCTCAGTACTAATGAGTGCAGTTATTATTATTATTATTATTATTATTTTCCATCGACAGTATTTTATCGATACTGATGTAGTGAAGGTCAGATGTGTATTTGATGAACATGTAAAGACAAATGTCCAACATTATCTCAGTAGGAAACGTCCTCATGTCGTTCATCTGTAACATTTTAAATACATTTACATCATAATCTGAACCTATGATTATTATAGTTTTTTTTTCAGAATCTGTCATTTTCTATAAAACTACAAAATTCTGAAGCTCCTCTTCTCTATAGGATGTGTAATACCGTTGGGGGCCATTAGGTGGCCTCGGATGGCGTCAACCAATCAGAGCAAGCGGGGGCGGAGGCTTCCATAGATTAAAAAAATATGTGATAATCTTTTAATTATTATTAGTTTCTAAATGTGAACAGTACTACACAAACTTCAACTGAAATAGTCTGACAGGTTCATTCTGGGTTTTATTTAAAGTTCTTTGCAGTGATTTACGTTCTTTATATTTATATATTTATATATTTTGTTCTTTTTTGTTGGTGTGAACACTGTTCTAGGGTTATTTATTTATTTATTTATTGTTCATTATGTTCTATCATGAGAACAGTTGAAATGAATAAACTTCATTTTGGTGTAGTAGTAGTAGTACTCAGGACATAGTACTGTAAATGCAGTCTCATGCAGGACATGAGGTGTAGTACTCTTCATGCAGACAGTGTAGTACTGGACATGAATACACTCAGCAGTCACACATAGTACTGTGTACTGTGTGTACTATGTTTGTAGTTTAGTTGGTATCGTATATGTGATGTAGTGACAACACTGGTTGAACAGACGAGTATCATTGTATGCATGAGAAAAAATGACCTGAGTAGATTAATAAAGTACTCTAATCAGGGAGTAAAAAAACAATACTTTTAAAAACATGAGTAATGTGTATTACAGTATTTTTATACAGTAACAACCCCAACACTGACAGTCAGTCAATATTTTGTGTACTCACATATAGCACAGTGTGTACTTGGATGTAGCGTAGTGTGTACTCGGCTGCAGTACAGTGTGTACTCACATGTAGTACAGTGTGTATTCACACAGAGTATGATATGTACTTGGATCTAGTACAATGTGTACACTCTGATGTGGTGCACTATGTACTCAGATGTAGTATAGTGTACTTGGATGCAGTACACTATGTACTCAGATGCAGTACTTTGTGTACTCAGATATAGTCCAATGTATATTTGGAAGTAGTACAGTGTGTGCTCAGATTCAGTACAATGTGTACTCAGATGCCGTACAATGTGTACTCGGATACAGTACACTGTACACACAGATGTAGTACACTGTGTACTCAGATGTAGTATAGTATACACTCAGTTGTAGTGAGCGAATACTCAGATGCAGTACTCCTTCATATTGTCTCTGACTGAGTTGTGTAGATGTAGTACACTGTACACACAGATGTAGTACAGTGTGTACTCAGATGTAGTACTCTTTGACATTGTCTCTGACTGAGTTGTGTAGATGTAGTTCTGTCCTGTATTCTGTCTCCACACTATGTCTATGTTCCTTTTCCTTCACGCCGCCACCACCACCACCACCACCACCACCACCACCTCCTCTTTGGATGCGCCGTCGATATAGGAGGCGGGTTACCACGGCGACAACGCACACCATGATGAAGACCACTGCCGTCACCACCCCTGAAGGTGGAGGAAGACACAGACAAAAGATAAAATATTCCTGTAAAACTATCTGATTGTGGTTGCAGCTGTATAGTACACAGGGTTAATGGTGTCCCTCAGGAGTCGATACTTGGACCACTGAAGTTTCCATATGTATGTAAATAATATGTGGTATTTATTAAATACGCTGTTCTACTTTATGCAGATGACACTGTTTTCTATTGCCCAGTCCTTGTTTCCTACAGTTTATCATTCATTTGACTCAGAATAAGTTGGTGTTGAAAATAAACCAATTAACTTCATGCTGTTTCCGAACATCTGCTTGTCCTAATACTTCAACTGTTCTTGGGATTGAAATCAAAATGATGAGTTCTTATTACTGATCATAAGTTCTCGTTTCTTCATCCTTTAATCACTGCTTTATTGGAATCTGATCTGCTCTGTAAAATATGATCTGAAGTCTCAAAATATTCCACAAATGTTGATCCCCAGAGTTAGAACAGAATTAGGCCAAACAGCTTTAAATACACTAGCTGTTCTTCTAGAATAATGTACAGAAGGACCTGAAACTGTCACTACCGATTACTTTGGGGGAATTTAAGTCCGTTTTAAAGGGTAAAAAAAAAAAAAGTTCTTATGGTGATTGTGATGCCTCCTAAATTTAGTTTTTCAGAAATTTCCCAGTTGTGTCCTTGATCTGTTACTGCAGATTAATCTGGATGTGGTGTTCACTCATTTTCAGCTGGATCTGTCTCTTTGTGTTCTATTTGTGTTCACTGTCTTAAAAACTTGTGCCGTTACAAGATACTCTCATAAAAACACACAAAGAAACAAGTGACTGACAACTGTAAATAACAGTCATTTTTAACCCTTCAAATGCCATGTTTATAATGTAAAAAAAAAAACATTTTGTAATGCAAAAAACACATTTTTTTTTCTTTTTTCTTCAATTTACTACATAAAAAACTGGATTAGTTAAATTTTTTTTCAACCTGGCATGCGTCAATGATTAGCACCAACATTGGTTAATATACATTATCATTTTTTGTACTCAAATGTTAAATGCTAAAATGTGTCAGTGTGCATTTTGTATTACCTTGGTAGAAGGGTGTTCAAGGAGGAATTTAACATTGTTTACAATGTGCTGATTTTAGTGGTTGGGTCAGAATTTTAAAAATTATGCAAAAATGAACAACTTTTGAATTCTGACCTAAAACGAATTGTGAAAAATAATATGACCTTTAACAACATGAAATGCAAAGTGTCCATAATATGCTCATCTAGATACTGGAAGGTTAAAATTACTTTTATCTGACATGGATTAAATGAACTGATTGTATTTTTATTCTTGTATCAGTTCCTTCTGTTTCCTTTGGTTTTCATGCCTGATGTTCCTGTGATTGTTCAAGTACAGATCATTTTCTGGTTCTTCCTGAGTCTAAAGTTCTGGAGATTCATTAATATAATGTTCTGAGTCAGTTTTCTGGAGTTTTTGGAGCTGAAATTGACACAGTCAGCAACAGTTGACAGTTGATTCATTTCCTTATTGTTGTCGTACATAAAGCCATTGAGTGATGAGTTATAATCACACAGTGGAATCATCTACACAATACACACAACCACACACAGGCGTGGAACAGACCTGCGATTACAGCCACATCGCTCTGAGAGTCGGCGCCCAGATGCTCCTTATCTTTACTTGCCGTCGCAGACTGATCTGAGGACGCAGAGTGAGACATTCATTGGCTTCATATAATGAGGGAAAACACAGCGCTGGTCTGTTATTGACAGGAAATACACAAAACACACAAAACAACAGCAGGAAGACGACAACACAGCCTCACAGAGACCGGTTTAGACGGACGAGTCCAAACAGACCAACAAACTACAGCGAACACAGGAGGTCCATGAACCTCACACAAAAGAGGAGGAGCTTCAGTTCATCCAAATCTACACAACAGCTGTTATTCTGAAAAACACACACGTCCATGTTTACATTTTCACATCAAACAGAAAAAACACATTCATCACATTCATTCAGATTCAAATTCATTCAGAAGAATTAAACCCTTTAGTTTAGACTAAAGACGCAAAAGACCATTTATATTATGGCAAAGATGGTAACGTACAAAGACCTAAACCCAGACCCAGACCTGGACACAGACCTGGACCTGGACTTAGACCTGGACCCACACCTGGACCCAGACTAACCTTGCAGGTTGTGCCATGTGATAGAGTCGGCCAAAGCACCACAGTTTGATTGGACGACGGGGCCTCGGATGGTGACCAATGAGCTTCCTCGGTTGAGCAGCGCCGCCTTCAGAGGAGCCACGTGGTTGAACTGGACCGAAGACAGGCAGCCTACGAAGCCCTTAGAACTCGCCTGGACCACCTCGTCCTGGAAGCCCTCGGTCCCTGAGGAGACACGGGACGGGTCAGTACCATCCTGGATCAGGTCTGCACCTGGTCTGGACACAGTTAGTACCGGTCTGGACCTGGTCTGGACACGGTCAGTACCGGTCTGAACCCAGACTGAAGCTAAAACTGGGTTTAATTTCAACATTTTTGACATTCAAGTCTTTTATTACATTATTTTAGATGGTGGATAATAATCTTCATGTACAAAAGAAAATAAAACAGTCAAACCTGGACTTAAATGTCCAGTATTTGTCTGTGAAACATAGAGGTTTAAAGCTTTACTTCCATTCCACTGATGGTTTTATGAGAATATTTAGTTTGATACAGATTCTCACTGTGAATTTTTCCAACTCAATAAACAACAGGATTAGATTAAACTGAAACAGGTTTGATCAATAAAACAGCCCTGTTTTTTCAGGGTTCGTGTTTCATGCAGTTTTTCTACTTTTTATTGAACTGTAACAATTCAAACCAAGTAAATATAATTAAATACTCCATTTCACAGAAAGACTAAAATAAACTGAAATTAATACAAATAAAAGACAAATCAAACTGATTAGTAGAACTGGTTTTGTGGCTAATTTTTTTCTTCATTTACCCTTCCCTAAGTGACTTATCACCATTTATTCTATTATCCTCATTTTTTCAGTGTAAATCCTGTATTTTCCTATATTTAATTCACTGATCATGATGTTCATTAAAGCTCAGAGTAAATTCAAAGGTAAATTTTAACAGATAAACTGATGTTTTATTTTAACTGAGGTCCAAGTCAAAATAATGAGCATGTATCATTGTGATTTTCAGGGTCATTATTGTGATTTTCAGGGTCATTATTGTGATTTTCAAGGTCATTATTGTGATTTTCAGGGTCCATCTCGTCCACTTCGTTGGATGAGATGAGCTTCAGTACAGACTACAGTAAAACTAAATTAAATCTAGTCTGTTCTTCTGACCAGGGTTGGACCGACCATATGGAGTACCGGTCGTTTTCTCGGTGGGCCGATCAATATTGGGGCTGAATGGACGGCTGTTTTTTTTTTTTTTGTAACTACGGTAACCCTCCCAGCCCAGGGAGATAGACATGTAATTGGCCCAGCTGTTTGTCTTTCATCTAAATCAGGGGTCTCAAACTCCGGTCCTCGAGGGCCACTATCCTGCATGTTTTAGATGTATCCCTCTTCCAACACACCTGATTCAAATGATAAGCCTACCATCAAGCTCTGCAGAAGCCTGATAACGACCGTCAGGTGTGCTGGAAGAGGGAAACATCTAAAACATGCAGGATACCGGCCCTCGAGGATCTGAGTTTGAGACCCCTGATCTAAATGGTCAATCCTTGACCTTCAGTAGCATCGGCCCACACAGCTGCAGATTGGTCCACTGGCTTGTCCATTTTCAAAATACTTGGCCCAGTGGCCCTATGAAAGAGGCTACAGTGGCCCAGAAATCCCACCCCCTCATCCAATCGCCTTAATGAAAGAAGACGTAGAGAGAAAGAGAGTCATCCTAGAGAGAGTGGTATCATCTTACCAACAAAAAGAAATTAATAAAATGGAGAAGGCGACAAAAAGATGCAAAGACGGTGCCACAAAATTGAGGGAGAAGAAAAGAGAAGCACTAACAGCTGAGGCTGCAACGAGTAAAAACATTCTGATGATGTTTGCTGCAGGGGGCGGGGCTAGTAGCAAGGTGGCTGCTGCTTCACCGGGTCCATCACAGCAACAGCAGGTGTTATGGGACCAGTCTGATGAGGATGGAGACGGTGAAACCACCAGTAACATGGTACACCAGCCGAAGACTGGAGTTGAAAATGTGAAGGAGGTGGTGATGTTGTGGTCAGCTGAAGAACACATGTACGCTTTACTTTCAACATTCTCGTGTTATACAGTTCACATCAATCAAGCACTGATTAACTACTGTTACAATATTATTGTAACAGAAAACAGGGACATTGTTCAGTAAAGGTGGTGGTATTAAGGGCTTGTGTGTATCTACATTAACGGGGTGAGTCAGTAGACCACCTGGTTATGGTGGGTCAGTCTGGACCAAAAAGTCCAGGGCCGTATTTTTGTCCCAGTCCAGGCCTGCCTCTGACTTAACCCCGTCCTCTGCTCTAATCTGTGCTGATTGCCGATCTGGCGACTGTAATAACATAAAGCCGGTCTAAGTGTGCTGTGTGATGTGATCTGAGCCTCAGTGAAATGGAAGCTGTGTGGTATCGACGCTGAAGTCTAATTACTGAAGCTGAGGAGTGAAGAGCAGAGGAAACGGTGCAGGAAGCCACCGATAGTGTGGAGTCAGACAAACATTAAGGCCATGAGACACTTACTGATGACTTTGCCCAATGTCAGCGATCTGATTAGGATCAGCTCTGCATCCGATGACAGACTGTACTTTCTGTGGACGTCCTGGTCGATCTGAAAGCAATCAGACAGAACCGGGTTACGGGAAACCCAAGCCCTCGCCAACACCATAACACGGCGCGATCGGCTGCAGATTGTGTTGTTGACCGACCAACACAAACCACTATCGGCCACAGCCCGCCCCGCCCACCACAGACACCAGAAACAGCAGAAACATTAAGGCCCAGGGCGGTGGCAGCGGACCACGTTCATTCAGAAAACATACCCGTTAAAGATGTCTGATTTAGAAACAGGACCCGGATGGTGGACGGTCTGTGCATCTGGACCTAATACATCTGTTTTATCTATGTCGAACTTAATAAATATGATGTAGGGGGTGCCATTGAGTCACTGTGTCCCCCTACAGGCCAACAGAGGAGGTACATGTGTTCACACCTGAACGATTACAATGACAAATTACATAGAAAACATCAGTTACCACAAATTCCTGTTGAAGTCCTACCCTGTGACCGTGCTCGTTTTGCGATTTACTCATTTTATAAATCAGTTTTCCCCACTGAAATGAACTGAAATATAATTAATCCATTCCAGCCCCCAAAACCACCCAAAAATTCCCCAAAAACATCTAAAACCCACCCAAACAAACTGGTCCTGACAGGTTCTACTATATAATCTTTTCTTCTTCTTCTTCTCATATTAACTGTAATCTGTGTGATGGATGGGTTTGTTGACATGTTTTTCAGCTGTAGGATGTAACAGGTCCACCTTAGTGGTGTGAACGGTATCCTGGGTCATGTGACCTCACCTGGACGTACAGGTCTCGTCCCTCGCGGTGCAATCGGACCCGGTGGAGGCGTCCGTCGGAGAAGCTGCCGACCACTGGGCTGAACACGTCTGGACTCCTATCGGTCTGGAGCTGGTACCAGATCTGAAGACTACCTGCAAACGCATCATATGACTCTTGGTGAGTTCAGGGTCAGTGGGCAATTACACTATCAGTAACACTGATATAACTACATTAGTAGTTTTAATGTCAGTTTAACCCTTGCGTTCCTCCTTCATGGAAAAAATGTACATGCACTAAAAAACTGATATAAAGTCATCATACATTAATTTTTTTCCCCCTAAATTCAGCCCTGTTCAAAACTACCAAGACTTGTCACTTTTAAATTAAAACTTATGTTTTATCTATCTATTTTTCTATTGTATTTGATGCCTCTTGTCCTGTGCTACTGTAACATTACTATTATCATTATTATTATGTTAATATCACTGCTGATAAATTAACATGTTCCAAATTGTTTTTTTACTGTGATTTTTATTTATTATACTATAATGTTTGTTAACTCTTTTTGGCTCATTGTTTCTTTCTCTCTGTTGTCGACTGTTAAAGCTTACCTTACGTCTTCTTCAACAGTCTGAGTGTTTTACTGGACTCTTTGTAAATCTGTGTCTGTCTCCTCGGCCTCCGATTGAAGCCGTTTTCTGTGTATCTGTACCATTTTTGGCCTTTTTTTGGCTGCGTTTCTACCGTTTTTTGTCTGTTTTCTGTGCGTTTGTTCCGTTTTCTGTCCATTTTCTGTGCGCTCATACCATTTTCTGTGTGTCCATACCATTTTTGGCCAGGATGACAGCGATGTGCTGGCGGCTGAAGGTGCTGACGCTCAGCAGCATGGCCGGGCTGCTGGAGGTGACGAAGCTGAAGGCCACGTCCTCTCTGGCCCGGCTGCTGCTCTCTCTGGAGACGCTGGAGGCCTGAGAGCTCCGGTTCTGCATCACTGAGAAGGGCTCCTGGAAGGTGAAGGTGACCGAGGACTCCCTGTCGAAGGACACCGACACCTCTGGACACGCACACACACACAGACACAGACACAGACACACACACACACACACACACAAACACACACACACATATACGCAGGTCGGGTTACAAACCAAAAGATAAAATGAAGAGGCTGTCACGGTTCATATCAACACTCAGAGATCTGCATCCTGTTTACGGGAGGAAACGGCAGGATTTCCCCAGACGGGAGGCATCACTATCAGACAGAAAAAACAGAACAGAAAAAAAAAAACAGAAGAAGCAGAAGACACCTCTGCATCTTCACCTACTGAAAACACATTAACTGGTTCTATTAATGATGCATGTGTTGATGAATGGAATCTGGACCAGAGGTGAAATACTGGACTTCACATTTAACAACATAAAACTGGACTCAGATTAAACTGTACTTTTATTCTAAAAAAAAAAAAAAAAAGACAAAAAAATTTAACATTACATATAAAAAAAATTTAATTACACAAAAATATTTCCACCTACAAACAATCCTTTAAAAAAATGGGAAAAAATTTGAACAAACAGAAATATCTTAAGAGAAATAAGTACAATTTTAACATAATTTTATTGATGTTGCTCAAATTTTTGTTCATTTTTGTGCATGTTTTCTTTTCATATTTCTTAATTGTTTTGGTTATTTTTACTTATTTCTGTTCATTTCATTCATACTGTTATTTATAGGTTTATGTTATCGTTTCAGTGGTCCCACTTTAGATCATATTGGGCTGTGAATCCAAAATATGAATAATCTGAACAAATAAGAACATGAAATACTTTCAGATAAATAAGTGCAATTGTACCAATATTCTGCCTGTTACTAAATGTTTTGTGTATTTATAGATCCACTGTGATCTGTAAGTTATAATTACATGTGTAAATGATAAACTGAGGCAGAATATTGTTAAAATGGGACGTATTTTTCTTAACAAATTTCAGGTATTTCATGTTCAGATTTTTTAAAGGATAGTTTGTAAATGTAAACATTTTCACAGTGTAATTTTCCTTTTTTCATTGTAAAACATAGAGAAAAGTTTGTGTTTGTCATTATTTATCAATTATTATTTTACTGGTTTGACCTGTTTTAGATCATATTGGACTGAACTAACCTGAGTTTGATGTCCTTGGTTTATCTCTTTTATAAATTGTTTATATTCTGTATATATATTTTCAGTTTTCTCTGGCTTTTTTTCCTTCTCCATCTGCAGACATTGGATTGTGCAACTGTATTTGTGTTGATTGTTGCCTCTCATTGCGACATGTTGTCTTATTTTATTCATGTTTGTCTTCTTTTGTTGTGGTTTTGATCCATAGAAACACAGATGAATGTCCTCAGTGATACATGAATAAATCCGTGTCCTCCTGGTCTCTGTCCTCACATAAAGATGGATCTGATTAGAAATATGTTTCTATCAGATCAACCAGGGTTTACATAGTCTGTGTGTTTGTGTTCATCATGGTTTCATCTCCTCTGAATCATCCTTTGGTTTATGTATAACATGCACTGGATGAATAAATAAATCGTCACAGTCAGATCAAAAATACACACATATAAACATTCATTTATATCCAGATGAAAAACATCAGTCCATGTTTACTTTATTCAACTGAACCAATACATGTTATTCAATAAACTCACTGTGTCTAAATCTGAGGGTCGTGGTCCCACAGAGGCCGTGGTGTTGTTTATATCAGGTCACAGATTAATGTACATGACAATAGATGATAAATGGACTTTATTTATAATATAATATATTAATAATATAATAATACAATGTATGGATTTAGTTTATTAAATCCCAACATGATACAGGACATTTGATAAGTTTACATTTATAATAATAATAAATATGTTTATATTCTATTACCTTAGGTCATATTTATTATTTCATATATTCTTATAATATTTAACATTTATATGTTTCTTTACCTTCATTACAGTTCAGACCTCTGTAGACTGATTATAATGTTACATATTTTTAGATTTTCTTATAAAATTTTAAATTTTTTTTTCTTTATCTTCTTCACAGTTGGGACCCCAGTAGTCTATTTTCTTATAATATTTAATATTTTTAATATTTCCTTACATTCTTTACAGTTGGGAACCCCATAATGATAGATAATGGTTTATATTTTATATATTTTATATTATATATTCAATATTTCTTACCTTCTTTACAGTTTGGACCTCCGTATGCTGACTGCGAACAGTCGCAGGCGTACCCACTGCTCTTCTCAATGCATCGTCCTCGGTTGTGACACAAACTACTGGAGCCGCTACAGTAACCGGGGCAACCGGAGCTGACGCCCGGTGCCATCTTGGCCCTCTCCTCCAGGTCAAAGGTCATGCCATTGACTGTTAGGGTTCGGATGCATCCCAGAAAACCCCTCTGCCGTGACGCTGTCCCCCCTGAGACCAACAGAACCAGAACCACAGGAGTTAGAACCATATGAAGACCTGGTCTGGGATCAGGCTCAGACCACGTGGAGACCTGGTTTGGGATCAGGTTCAGACCTGGACTTCCATCTGTGATGCTCTGGTGATGTGTTGTTAACTGACTCCGCCCCCTGCTCCCCTAGTCTGATCTGAGCATGCTCGATGGGTCTTTACCTACGAACAGCTGGCTGTTGAGGCGCAGGCGCAGGTGTCCATCAGGCTCCGCCTCCAGGAAGCGCACGGGCAGCTGGTCCACCTGTAGCAGCGCCTCCTTCACGTTCCGCTCGGCCCGGACGTGGTGCCACTGGCGGTCGTTCAGGGGGAGGTGGGACTTAACAGCGAGAATGGCCGGACCGTCACCCACGTCGAAGGAGAAGGTGACCACAGAGGGAGCTGGGGGAGGAGACAAAGACGGCGTTGGGCGGGGTCAGGACGTTTTACAGAATTCAACCCAAACAAATGGATTTCAAACATGTTCAGTCACTGGGACGGTTTTAATTAAATATGAAGATTTAAGTCCAACAATAAAAGGAAGGAACGTCAGGACTGGACGGAAATTATACCAACACAGGTTCTGATTCTGGTTCATATTCTGATTCTGTTTCTTTTTCTTATTCTGGTTCTGATTCTTATTGTAGTTCTAATTCTGGGTCTGATTCTTGTTCTGATTCTAGTTCTGGACCTTGTTGTAAATGATCAGTAACTGTATTAAAGCCGGTAGTTCTAACTGAGCCCATCGTGGTCTGATCTGTGGTCGTTTATCTGCCTCAGACCTCAGAGGAGCTGGTGCATTGTGGGTAAATCCCAGTGAATCTAACGGTGACAACAGTGTTCGTGCGTCGGCGTTCGGACGCCCACGGAAAAGCCTCTGTTTGGGGTGGACTCACAGCTCAGCTCTACTCGGATGAAGTGGGTCGGACCCAGATTCTCCAGGAAAACCCCCGATGCGGCGCTGGTCTTGAAGTAAAAGGAGATGTCGACGCCCAGCTCCGCCTGGAGAGTGGGGAAATGGAGGTAGGACGCCTCCTGGTAGAAGGACGCTGCGTTCCACACCGACTCTGAAAGGAAATGGAGAGACGGCGGTGGAGGGCAAGGCTTCACACCGTTAAACCAGCCAATCACACGACAGAAACTCAACACACTGGTTCAAAAACAAACAGGACTGGACTCACAGAACAAAACCCAAAACCAGGAACAAAAATAGCAGAAACAATAACAGAAACCAACCATCGTCTGCAATGTCAAAGGGAAAATATTACATCATACTAAAGTAAAACAGCAGGAAATGAAGAAATAGGATGAAACGTTTAAGAAGGAGGGAAGACTTAAACTGGAGCAAAGGGTTAGGTTCCACATTCAGAACAAAACGAGCTTAAGTGGATCAGAACCAGGAAATGAATAACAGAATAACATATGAAGAATGACAAATACACATTTATATCTTGGTTCTAGTGTAAAAAAAAGTTAAATTACATGAAAATATTACATTTACAAACTGTCCTTTAACAAAAAAGATGAGAAACATGAACAACTAAGAACAACAGCAAATATCTAAGGAGAAATAAGACTAATTTGAACATCTTTTTATTAATGTTTCTCAAATTTTTGTTCATTTTTGTACATGGTTTGTTTTAATATTTGTTATTTTTTGTAATTTTTGAACTTTTTGTTCTTGTTTTATGTGTTTTATTCTTATTATTGTTCATTTTACTCATATTTGGCAATTTGTTTATTTTTGTTCATGTTTCTCAAATTTTTGTCCATTTTTGACATTACTTTTAAGCTATTATGTTATTATTTTACTGGTCCAGTTTTGGTCCACGGGCCATATGTTTGACCCCATATGGATGGTGGTCATGTGACCTGACACTTCATTAGTTCATTATTTTGGTTGTTGGTCGTTGTTAACGTCATATTTTAGTTAATTAAAGCTAAACGTCTACGCTTTAGTCACATCTTCACTGATTCATTTCCGATCCAAACCCTGTGTCTCTTTCCAAATACTTATGGACACAACTGAAGGACTGTTTTTCTACCACGTGTCCTGATTATTTATGGAAGAAGAAGAACCCTTATCACATGTTGGAGACAAAAGTGAATATTCATGTCGATATGAACCAGAGGTAAAACTGTCCGTCTTCTCCGATGTTCGTTTGGTTCATTTGATCTGAGTTTTTAGAGCGAATCCAAACTTCAGATCAAACCGTCGTGGTCCAAACTGATCCGGGTTCAGTCTCTGTATCATATGATGCTTTGGTTTGCATTCTTTTAATTGGTCTGTGATTTATTTTCACTTACTGGTAACTTATTTTTAATGTGTCATTGGGTTTCATGTGCTTTTATGTATATTTTTAAGCACATATATATATATATATATATATATATGTCAGGGTAGAGACTGCGATCTGGTAGGATCGGCAATTCTACCAGTAGAAACTCAGATCGGAGTCTCTACTGGTAGAAACTCTGATCTTACCAATAGAATTGCCAAATGCAAAGTTAATGTTGAAATTCCAAAGGTTTTGAGAAAATTGTTGTCATTTTATATTTCACAAATGGTTTTAATATTTGGTGCTTTCCATAAATTATTTATATATTATGTGAGCGTGCTGAGACTAACTAAAAAGTCCAGATGTGGTCATTGTACACATATAGTTTGAATATTTTGTGCTTTATATGAGGTTGCTGAAAATAACTAAATTAATAAATGAAAACAATTTCAAGCCATCCTACCAGATCGCAGTCTCTACCCTGACATGTACAATGACCACATCTGGACTTTTTAGTTAGTCTCAGCACGCTCACATAATATATAAATAATTTATGGAAAGCACCAAATATTAAAACCATTTGTGAAATATAAAATGACAACAATTTTCTCAAAACCTTTGGAATTTCAACATTAACTTTGCATTTGGCAATTCTATTGGTAAGATCGGAGTTTCTATCAGTAGAGACTCCGATCGAAGTTTCTACCAGTAGGATCCTACTAAATGTTTGGTAGGATCAGAGTTTCTACCAGTAGAGACTCCGATCGGAGTTTCTACCAGTAGAGACTCTGATCGGAGTTTCTACTGGTAGAATCGCTGATCCTACCAGATCGCGGTCTCTACCCTGACATATGTATATATATATTTATTTATTTATTTATTTTGCTTTGTTTATTTTTTATCTATTTACGTTATACAGTATATACTATATAAACTTTGCTTTTCTAATTTTCCAAAAAAAAAGAAAAAAAAAAAAGTAAAAAAAAATTGTTTAAAATGTTACAAAATGAAAAATAAAAACATGAAATATTTTTTTAGACCAAAATATAATACAAATGATTATTTTTAACATGAGAGTCCTAAAACCTATTGATTTGAACCTGGGTCATTTTGACTCATTTATGTCCAGACACTCATAGAAACAGTAGAAATACATCATATAAAACCTTTAACTCCTGCGGTAAGTTTTAGGATATGATGGATTCACAACAAAATAAACCTATTATCTGTAAAAAAAAAAAAAAAAAAAAAAACAACCCTAAGATTTAACGTGTTTCAGATCTGTGAGATGAGGCTTTAGTTCATATACTTTAAATATTTATAAGGTTTTATACTTGCTTTGAGTGTTGAGTGTCGTGTTGTGGTGAAGTTGTGGTTTCATCTTAAATAATTTTCATGTCGTTTTGGCACTTTTCTGCATCTACTGAATTAAAAACTAAACACTGAAGAAATAAGACAGAAATAATGATTAATGAGTGAGAATTAGGAAAAAGAACAAATAAAAGAAAACTAAAGATGAATCAGATGAAACAAAAACAGAAACATAAACTCCATCTTTCATGTTTCTAGTCCACATTTTCTTTTATAAACTATGACCCAGTTTATCTCTGATCATCACACAGTTGCCGTGATCACCTACTGTCTCCATAACAACGCAGTGGGCCGACACGGTACACGGCCTCAGATCCAGACCTGTTGGTGTCTCCGACCACGATGCGGCTGAGGGGGAGGTGGTCTTTGTAGGACAGGACGCCGCTGTCATTGGCCCTGAGACAGACAGAGACGGCGTGAAAAACACACACACATGCACACAAACGCACACACACAAACGCACACAAAATGGAGGGAAACCCCAGAGCAGACACACACATACACAGTGTTTGATCCTATATTTAGTTCATTAACGGCTGTAATTAATCACCTGAAAGGAAACAGAAGCTTTAAAATCAGTTCTAATGTTTCCCAGAGTGTTTGGTCTCAGAGGAGGAACGAACAGGTGGAGGTGCATTCTGGGAAAAAACTAACTCACCAATTCGCTACATAAGATGATGATATTTAAGAATTTATTAAATACAATAATGATAATTAATGGACATATTTAAAGTTAAGTTAAAGAAAAGAATAAAAGGTGCAAAAAAAGACACTCTCTGACATTTTATTACAAAACCCCCCATAAATAAATCTAGGCCTTAAAGGGTTCACGTCTGAACATTAGATAAAGACGATGACAGACCCGACCCTCATCACATGACCAGGTTTAATGACGGTCATGTGACTCAACGGCTGCAGATGTGTTCGTGGTCAAGTTAGTGTTGCGTTCACGTACCACGCGTCTCTGTCGGCGTCGCAGTTGCAGAAGTAGTTCATGTCAACGCAGTTTTCCTCCAGACTACAGGAACACTGCTGGACACCGGGCAGGAACCCACCCCAGTAGCTCCGCCTCTCTCCCCCCTGGTCCAACCACCATGACAGGGGCCGGCCATCTGCAACAGCCAATCACAGAGCAGATCAGTGCATTGCCACAGTGAACACATCCAACAGACACAGAGATGGAAACACACAGAAGGAATTCAACGACCAAAGCCCTGTCAGTGAAAACAGGGAATGGTTTGATCTGATACGTCTTCATTGATGACAATGTGTTTAATGACAACCACTGAAAAATTACCTCTTCACCTTTCACCTTTGAACTACGTCTGTGGAAAAAACCGACCCACTGGATAAGGATCATGGGAGTAAATGAGGGTCCATGGTCGATTAAACTCAGACTCTCGGAGGTTAAAGAGTTACATTTACAAGAAAAAAATTTAAAACTCAACTTCAGTATCAACACAAAACTATTTCCCTTTTTTACCACAGACACGTGAATGTTGCATCTGAAATGACTGTCTCTGTTTGTAATAAACGTGTTTCTAGTTCTTCTGTAACGTTCCATCGTCCAGACATTCATTCATGTTTCAGTCTATCCCATCGCCATCATATTGGTCTGATGGTTCTGGTTCTGGACGACCCAGTTCTGTTTTGGCATCGACAGACGGACTCAGACCTGGGTTCTGTCTGAGCACATGTAGTCCAGAACTGACATCTGTTTGTCTGGACAGTGCTTTCATTCAATAGATTCAACGGACGAGTGGACGTTGGTTTGGTCAAAACTGAAGGAGCTGAAGCTGATCTGGTCTGAACCGGGTCATCATCGATACCAGTCAATCTGGACACGGAGGACAAGGACCCATGTCCAAACAAGACCAGTATGAACTGGGACAGACAAGACCAGGACGGACCAGACCAGGTTAGACCAGACCATGACAGAGTCTGACCTTTGGTGTTGAAGAGGCGGGACTTCCTGCAGGTGTAGACCACTTCCTGTTGACACTGTTCTGACCCAGTGACGATGGCCCGGAGCTGCTCAGCTGACGCGCTGTAGTTGAAATTCATGATGTGGGGTTTCTGCAGAGACGAGCCCTGGACTCGGACTGGGTCGGTGCTGTTATGGGTCACAACGGTCCAAACCCGCTCCTCTGAAAACAGACACACAGAAGGTAACACGCACACATACACACAAATGGTCTAGGTTTATTTACTGTGTATCAGAGTACACACATAAATACACACGTACAAATACACATGTTATGTCTGTCATTGTAGTAAAGGTCCAGTATGTCTACCTTGTCTTAAAACCAGTAGTTTGTGATTTTGTTGTCGCCACTTTGGCTTTTTGGAACTATAAGTGACCATATTTAGACAAAAGGGGTGGAGCTGTGGCAGTTGAGGGGTCATGGGTAAGCTAATGCTAAATGCTAGCTCAGTGTTAACTATATATTAACTATACAGAGGTGTTTTGCTTCTATAGGTATCTGTGATCTTATTAAAGCAGAAAACATTTCCAGATGAACAATATGACTTATAAGAAGGTTCAGGAAAGAAAAAGGATTTTTTTCCCCGTCTATTCCAACCCACCAAACTTCAACCACAGCTTAACCTTCTCCATTGAGACAATTGACACATAAAGCACCAAACTTGCTCAATAACCTGACCCATCATCTGTTGTAGGAGGTGTAATAATGGTGTCGGTTTGTGAAGGATAATTACCTCAAACACTTGAAGAATGCAAACTAACTTTAATTACAATCTGAGTCTATAAATACACAGAAGCAAACGTGTTACTGTGATTTAATATTTCAGGAAAACAAATGTCCGACATCAGGCTTTAATGAAGTGCTGCTGTTTGTTAATTAGACTCATTACAACATAATCCAGTGTTTCCTGTTGCAGATGTGTAAAGTATCAGAGGACGGCTGAGTTTAACGGTGCTTAACTCCACTTTTATCCAACAGAGTCTGTAATGACGACCTGGAACCTGAACGCTGAGGGTTCCAGACGTCGGTCGGTTCCATCAGGCCTATATAATAATCGGTCCTGAGCGGCTCAGACATTCTCCTCCACTTATTATGCATGATGTGCAGCTCATATTTACCCAGCCTTAAGAGGAAATCCCTTCCAGGCGGCCTTATTTACATGTCTAATGGATTCTGTAATTGAGGTCGACCTGAGGCGGCGCCGCTTCCCAACCGCTAGGATTAGTGAGTCCAGGACGGAGAACACAGAGAACCTGAGATACCGCCTCATCCTCACGATAAACGGTCCACATGTATGTACAGAAGGACACAGTAGAGGTGGACAACGACGATAAGGACCAGACCCTCAATAACAGGGGTGTCCAACATATGGCCCATGGGCCAAAACCAGCCCACCAAAGAGTCCAATCCCTCCCATGGGATAAATGTGTGAAATACAAAAATTACATTAAAGATATTAACAGTAAATGATGTTAAAATCATTTTAGTTCACGTTCCACATTCAGATCAATATGATCTAAAGTGGATCAGACCAGTAAAACAGTAACAGAATAACCTACAAATAATGTTAAAAATTGACAAATAAGAACAACACATACAATAACAAGAATAAAACACAATAAAAAACTAATAATTACAACAATAGTAATAATAACAACAATAATAATAAGCAATAAGAAAGGTAAATTAACAACAAAAAAACCAACATTGCACGTTTTGTACATTGATTTTTTTTTTTTTCTAAGTCCTGTTTTTGTATTATTTATTATGTATTTATTATTACACTGGTCCTGGGAGACACTTTTGGTTTCTCTATGACAGTGATTCTCAAACTTTTTACAGAGGAGAACCCCTGAAATACACTTTTTTAGCCAAATACACCCAACTCTCGCTTCAGAATTTTTTATTGAAAATGAGGCAAAATTTATTTCTGTGCCAAAGGTGTCCGTTTATATTTGAAAAACTTTGTAAACAAACCACAAATATTTAGCTGTAATATATAAAAAATAACAAATTTTTTAAAAGGAAATTTTGTGTAAAAAATATAAGCTAAAAAGTGCCCTCTTTCATTGATAAGAAAAATAAATAAATTGGTCATTAATTAATAAATGAACCATTCATCAACAAAAAATAATTACTTAGCTACTCAAATAAACTCACTTTGAATAATATAAAATAGCAATGTTCAGAAAATGTTACCAAAGCTTAAAAAAGATGATTGACAATAAAACTATTATATGAATGTATTTATTGTGTTTTATATTTCAGCATTAATTCTCATTATTTATTTTGTATTCAGGTCATGATGACTTATTGAATGTATTTTCCCCCCAAAATTTAATAATAATAATAATAATAATAATAATAATAATGATAATGATAATAGTAATAATAATAATAAAAATTGCATTTATAAAGCACTTTTCATTCAGCAGAATCTCAAAGTGCTACAGAGGAAAGACAGTCCAATAAAAAATAAAAATAAAAAAATAAAAATATTAATTTCAAGTACCCCCTGGGCTTCTTCCAAGTACCCCTGGGGGTAAGCGTACCCCACTTTGGGAACCCCTGCTCTATGATATTTTCAACATGTTTGATTGACAATTAAAGAAACTGAACCTGAACCGGATCTGATTCCACAGGTTCTAGTAGACCCCGTTCACCTTCCTGTTAAAGCCTGTTTTCCTGGTGGATCATGTGAATGTGTGTGACGGTTTCTGATTGGACAGAGGATGCCCTGGTGGTGGCGGTGCTCACCTGTCATGTTGCAGTAGACCTGTGTGGGCCCCAGGGGGCCGCTACCATCTGGATCAATGGAGTAGAAACCTGACGAGCTGCCAATCAGCTTGTAGGCCTCGCACGACGACTCGTAGATGGCTGGAGGCAGAAACATAAGAGAAGACAAGGTCAATATGACCACTGCATGGAAAGAATTCAACACAAATAAATAAAACCAGCACAAGAATTCAACAGGAAATAGACCATTACTGTACAAAAGTAAAACAAACCCTACAGACAGACAGGAGTTAAATAAAAATCAACAAAACAGTCGATACAATAAGAAACAACATCAACCCAAATGAACAAAATAATGAACTAAATTAACAAAGAATGAACAAACTGGACAAAAATGCAGAAAATAGGCAAGAAAATGAGGAGAAAAAACATCTCAATAATCAACAGAAATTAATAAAATGACAAATAAAATGACAGCAAAAAAACCTACTGAACAAAATAAGAAAATGAAACAAAAAAAAGCAATTAAATGAACAAAAAACCCAAGAAAATCAACAAGAATGAACAAAATAAGTAAAAAAAAAAAAAAAAGAACAAAATACTCCAGAAAAATCGAGAACAATCAGGAAAATAATGAACAGGACAAGAAAACAAATGACAAACTAGCAGAAATAATCAAGAAAATGAAGAAAATGAAATGAATGATCAATGAAATGAGCAGAAAAACAATGAAATAAAAACCAAAATGAGCAAAAAGTGATCAAAATAAGCAGGAAAATGAAGAAAATACTCCATAAAATCAACAAAAATGAATAAAGTAATGAGTAAATAACTAAATCTAAAATAAAAACCCTTGAACCCTTGCATGAATTTTGTAAAAACTTTGATGATTGTTTGATGAAATACTGACCTATTTTCTTTTTTTAATAACAGGGACATTCATGATTCTGTCATTAAACAAACTCTCTGAAACTGGTGTCTAATTGAACATTTATTTTTCATTTCTTCTTCCTGTATTAGAACTTAACAGATGCTTCCTCTTGTTGACTGAAGGTGGTTTCTTCTTCTGTGGTGTTAAATGAAGTCAGTCTGTGTTTGGTCCAGTTTATCAGTGATTCAGGAGACGTTACAGTCATTTCTTCTTCTTCTTGACATGTGAGGACGGCAGATGCATAGAAACACAGACTGACTGGAGCCTCGGTCCTTTAAAGGACACTTATGCTGTTTTCATCATCCCAACGGATACCGTTTATTACACGTTTAATGATGAACGACGAGTGGAAAGACTTAAGGAAAAAACACAACTATGACACCAGAGGGACGATAAAGACCAATGGAAACGTTAAAAACACAATTAGAGATGGAACAGGAAACACTACAAAAAGATTAGAGACGTAAAATCAAACACTAAAACAATGCAGAGAAATGAAAAATTAAAAACTGAAAAAAATGATGAGATGTAAAATTTAAATTGTAAGTAGTAAACTGAAGACCTGAATGTCTGCCGATTAGAACCCTATTAACACTGTCCTCTGTCAGTTCAACTATATTTACCCCAAACGTGGTGCAGAGGATTTTATAATGGAACCAGAACCATGAATACTCACAGTTGTGGCATGTAGCTCCAGAGTATCCGGTTCCTGAACAGTCGCAGGAAAACGAGCTCCAGGACTGACGACATCGACCTCCATGTTCACACAGGTTCGGTAAACACCTGAAAAACACCACACAGCCCCGATATGAACTTTAAACAAACTGTGCTGAATTTCCTGGTTTTCTGTGTCATGAGTGGAGTGTTTTTAAGCTGGGTTTGTAACAGAAACACTTCGATATGTTTGGGTTTGGATCATTTGGGTAAAAGTCGATGAAAAAGGTAAAACAGCGACTCATTAGCTGTGATTCTTCATTTATTCATGGAGGCATTGATGTCGGTCCAGGTGCTTTTCAGTCCCAGAGCTTCTCCTCTGTTTCTAAAAAGTGTCGACTGTCGCTGAAGAGTTTGGGACCTTGTCTCCATGGCAACAGCAGCTGAGACTCCTGGGTATTGTGGTGTATGGATGGGCCGTGTTCGCCATCACAGATCAATGCACACATATGAGCTGAAGTGGATCCGAAAAGGAAACAGAAAACTGAACCGTTTTCAGACACTCCAGGACACCACCGTGAAAATGTTCAGTAATTAACATAAATGAATGTCTTAGTTTGGCTTCACCATACTTTAGTCTAGTTTAACCATCTTTAAGTCTGGTTTAACCTTCACATAGTTTGTTTAAACCATTTTTTATACTAGTTTTACCAACTTTCAGTCTGTTGAAATCATCTCCTAGTTTGGTTTTACGATACTTTGGTCTAGTTTTATTTTAGTTTTGATGTGTCCGTCCCTCTGGATCAAGGTTAGTCTGGACTCATCAGACCATGTGACCTTTTCCCCTTAAACTCAGTCCGATCTGTCTGTCTGTCTGTCTGTCTGTGTTTATGAAATTTTCTAACAAATTCACATTGCGCATTCACATTTGACTGAGTTTGGGTATACTTCAATACACAGAACACCTTTTCTGTCACAGTAAATGGCATGTCTATTCCTGAAAGCAGAACAATAAAAATTATTACACTTTTTTGAGCAAAAAGAGCAAACTAATTTTAAACAAATTATTAGTTGATGAAATGATGTTAAGTTTGTTGGGAGAGCCTGTATATATACCTGGGCACTGTCTCCTTCAGACTCAGGTCCTCTACCAGAGGCCTTGGAGCCTGAGGGTTCTGTGCAGGATCTTAGCTGTTCCTAGGACTGTTCTCTTTTGGACACAGATCTCTGATGTTGTTCCTGGTATCTGCTGGTTCCATCCTCTCAGCTTGGGGGTCACTGCCCCCAGTGCCCCCAACACCACTGGTACCACTGTTGCCTTCACACCCCACATTTTCTCTATCTCCTCTTTCAGCCCTTGGTATTTCTCGAGCTTCTCGTATTCTTTCTTTCTTTGTGATGTTGCTATCACTTGGGATTGCTACATCTATCACTACTAGGGCCCGTCAATTAATCAGGCTGATAATAGCATATCACCGATTAATCAACATCGGTCAATATGTAACCGATGTATTAACTTTTTGCTGCACAGAGATTCTGTCTGCTCCTGTGTGTCTGTGCTGCCTGGAGAGTTAGAGGAAAAGTAAAGTGTGTTCAGTTTCACTTTGACAATCACGGACTGCTACCCCCCCCCCCCCCCCAATCTGTGGAGGGAGCCGAAGACCAAAGTGATGGGTAGGAGATCTTCCAACTGGATTCAGCTGGAGGCTTTGGCCAAGGAAGAGTGGGCCAACATCCCACAGGAGACATAAGAGAACCTGTGGACACTAACAGGAACCATCATCAAGACCAAAGGCTACTCTACTGACTATTAAGAACAGACACTGGACCAAGTAAACCTAGGGTATGAATGATTTTGAACATGGTGTTTTTTGGAAATCCACTAATAAACTACTCCTCAAATAAAGTATTTCTAAGTATCATTTGTTGTTATTCCCTCACTTGTGTATCTTATGTAAGTCTCAAACAAACTTGAGGAAACTCATTCATTTCATCACAAAACAAAAAGTCACAAAAAATGGCAGGGGTATGAAGAATTTTGAGGAGGACTGTACATAATATGATCTGTACAAATCCAGGTCTTTTCTTCTGAGGAGAATGTGTTTTTGTCCATATTTCTTTTCAGTAGATGACGGTTCTTCTTGTCCTTCAGGTTTTAATAATGTGTTTGACATTTTTAACCCAATTTTAGTCGTTTCATCTCTATTTTTTTGTTTTTTTACTTGTTTCCTTCCAATAATTTGACTCTTTGAATCACTTCCATCTTTTCTTCTGCTTGAGCATGAGTTAAAAGGTTAAAGTACCGATCAAACATATGAATGGTTGCAGTATTCATCCAATAAAAGGATGTGATTGGTTTGAGTTTTACTGTTTTTATTGTAAAGTGTATGTTATCCAATTCTAAAGTGTTTAGGAGCTTTACATTGCAGTGTTGGATTAAAATGTGTGTATTTTACAACTATTTCCTGATATTTTTTTGCTTATATTTCCCAGAATGCTAGAAATCAGCAGAAGTGGAGTTGAAATCCTGAGTGTGTCAGGTGAGTTTCCTTCTCTGCCACATTCATTAAACATTGCCTTCCTTCAGCTCATCGGTATTTTGCTGCCGTTGCCTCTGCAGAAGCTTAAAGCCTGTTTGTGTTGTTCTGCTCATGACAAACTCCTGCTGAAGGCGATTCTGCAGCGCTTTGATCTGAGTGAAACGTGTCAGCGCAACATTTAAAGCATAAATAAAGCTTTTAGCAGAAACACAGCGATGAAGGAGGCATTTGTGAAGGGAAAACAAAAGGTGGCAGACGTCCCAGAGGCGTTAACGTCGTACATAAAACACAGGTAACGCCACGTGGCTTCGTTATGACAAAGGCTTTATTAAAAGTGGAATAAAACCATCAGCAGCAACGCGGCTGTTTGTTCACATCGGATGAAGTCGGAGACGCGCCGATGCATTACCGTCAGAGCGCCGTTCGTGTTTACGGGATGTGAACACAATAAGCACTTCAAGGAAACTCCAAACCGCACTCTGTGATTAATAGTCCTTCCTCCAGCCTCCTCCACTTTCACATAATTGCCGTCCTTTCGAGCGTGCATCTATAATTTCATACACTTTCATCTCTCACCCATTAATTGCAGCCGAACTTGCCGCCGCAGCCGGATAAGGTTACGGCCGCCGCTTTAATTAACACCGAGCTCTTTCTGCCATCGTGTCCACGGCTGCTCTCACAGGTCATGAAATTACAGAAGAGTGTACGCCGGACATAAACCCGGTCATGAAATCTGATTGGATGCTGAGACAAAAGACACATGCACACTCATACAGGTTTATGTGGTCGACGGAGGACGGTGATAATGAGGCTCAACCATAGACCAGACCCAGACAGACCAGACCCAGATAGACCAGACCCAGATAAACCAGACCCAGATAGAGCAGACCCAGATAGACCAAACCCAGATAGACCAGACCCAGAAGAACCAGACCTGAATAAACCAGACCCGGATAGACCAGACCCAGATAAACCAGACCAGGATAAGCAAGACCCGGATAGACCAGACAAGGATAAATAAGACCTGGCTCATCAAAGCTAAACCAGACCTGGATAAACCAGACCTGGATCATCAAGGATAAACACCAACAATGATGACAAGTCCTGGTGAAATGATGTCACTTCCTGTTGTGGTGTAAACAAGTAAAGTAAACCTAAGGATAGTTGGTGATAGAAGGTGATTGGATCAGATCTATAAACCACCTGTGGTCTGGACTGGACTGGTTTGGCCTGTCTTAGACTGGTTTGGTGTGGATTAGACTGGTTTGGTCTGGTTTAGACTAGTTTGGTGTGGATTAGACTGGTTTGGTCTGGATTAGACCAAAGTTAGTTAGCTGTCATGGTGCCGTCCTCTGCCAGGACGCTGTTCTGAGCCTCCACCGCTGCTGGTTAATTGGACGGTCCTGTCACTTGGCCTGTCTCGATTGGACATGTCAAGGAAACATCCCCCCACCAATGAATTAACAAAGTAAACACGGTTCTGCTGTCCGCTCACATTACCCATGATGCATCAGCCCAGGGCCTTACCTGTCTCTTATGCTGCAGGTGTCAAACTGCAGCTCGTTGTAGTTTCCCAGCAGCCCCTGCTGGACATGACCCAGGCTGATTGGCTGGCCATTGATGGAGATGAGACGCATGCAGCCCTGGAAGGACTGGGTGGGGTTACGGCAGCCATTGGGGGGGCAACCTGGACAGCGAGATACAAAAAAATACAGGAAGAAACAGGACGAAAGAGTCAAAATGGATGAAAATAAGAAACAGAACCAGAGGCAGAATACTTTATTATAAGCCCAGGAGAAATTATTGTGTGTGTGTGTGTGTACATATATTATATATATATATATATATATATATATACACACACACACATATATGCATACTATATTTACGTATCTATCTATACACATACTATCTATACATATATATATATTCATCTCTCTCTCTTTATTTATTTATATATATATATATATATATATATATATGTAATTGTAATTATAATTCTGAGGTGAAAACAGTTGACTGTACAGAGTTAAAAATCTCCAGACAAACAGGCTGAACTCATCCTGAACAAACTTTTTCTGAAGTTTTTTTTTTTTTTTTTTTCTGAAGACAAAACCCAGGGTTTGTGTGTCAGAATGTTTTAGCTTTACTTCATCAATAAAAACAATGAAGTGCTTGTGATTCATTATGAAGGACACTGAACCTGGAAAATGAGGATAATGATTGGATTTAAAGCAGGTTCATCAACTGTAAAATTATTACAACAGGTTTATAAGTATTTGGACAGTAACACAGTTTATAAATGTTTCCTCTGTTCACAGTGAATCTGGAATGAACCAATCCTGGACTTTGATTCAACTGGTTTAACACAAATATTACACTAAACATTTAGGAATTACAACTATTTTAACACTAGAACCACCATGAGGTCATTTTGACCTCTTAAAAAGTGTGAACCTCGTAAAAACCCTGTTGTATTCTATATTATTCTATATTTCTATTCTATTCATCCTGTTCTGTAAAGGGACTTTCTCATATTTTATTACATGTATTTTTCCATTGATAGTTCAACTGAAGTGACTTTACATTGTTATGCTGCTAAAGTAAAATAAATCCTACCATGACAAAATTACACAATTCTCCTATTATGTTACTTGATCTATTTTTATGTGGTATTTTGAAAAGAAACTACCAAATATTCCCGTAACAGACTTGTAATTTACAGTTCTAACCCTGCCGTGGTTCCAGGTCTAAATGACCCGATGGCGGTTCTAGTGAGTTCCTCTGTTTTCAGTCACTGTCCAAATACTTCTGGACTAAAATAACCCAGTGGATGTTCAACAGACGAGTTAAATGACGGGACAGCGGTGGCTAAGAACACATGCATATTAGATCAGATGTCAGTGTTGAATTATTGAAAATGCTGCACAAACACAAGTTGAACGGATCCCAGAGGACGACAACCACCTGTTGGACAAGAATAGACTGTATTTACATGGATGATCGGATTCAGTTGGATCTGTTTAGAAAAAAAAGGATGTTAGTTATGCGTCTGTGATTGAAATTTCAGGTTAAGGGTCCTGGAGGTCTGGATGGGATCAGATGCCTGAACGTAAATGAGTTTAACATTCCTGTTCTACAAGAAGAAACAAGACAAAAAACAGGAGATAAAAGTGGGTCTGAAAAGAACCAGAACCAGATGGACCCACCCTCTTACCTCCGAAGTAGAAGTTCCCTCTGGGCTGGAGCTGCTCCCATTGGTCGACGGTGGCGGCAGGTTCGTTGTCCAGGGTCAGACTGATCTGCAGACTCCTGGTGTCCACGCTCACAGAGTGCCACAGTCCGTCATTGACCCGGTGACCTGGAAACAGATGCAGTGACCTGGTTCAGTCGGACCCAGACCACTGTCAGGGTTTACATCCAACAAACCACAGAATGAACGTGACACTGAAACATCAGTTCTTTTGGGTCTGGATGAACGGACGGGTTCTGTTTACTGGTGGAACATCAGTGGAATCAGTACTGACGTTTGTTAATGATTGGATGTTACATGAACCAGGTTTATTCTGTATTTACTTGCTTGTTGTCATTATTATTCTACTTTCATACTTTAAAGCTTTTATCAGTTTAATGTCTTTCATTTTTCTGGTCTTTATTTTATTTCATGTTTAATTTAATATCAGTGGTTTTCACTTATTTTTCCACAGTTTTTTTGTCTGAAACTTGCCTTTACATCCACAACTGATTTATTCCTGCGGTTTGTTCATATGTGATTTTATCTTTCCAATTACACAATCAACTGACTGACCGACCAACCAACCAACCAACCAACTGACTGACCGATTGACTGACCGACCAACCGACAGACTAATCGACCAACCGACCGACCAACCAACCAACCAACCAACCATCCTCCTCCTCTTCTTCTTCTTCTGTTGTTTTCCTCTCAGTGCTGTTTCATCAGGTGAGTCCAGACTCCTGAGGACACTCCGACCCCCTCCCCCATCCGCTCTTACAAACTCTATCAAAGTCCAGTGAAGCCTGTCGTCTTCCCAGAAGGCCGCGGGGCCGTCGTTCTCTCCACTCCATTGGTTGTTTCATGGAACACAGCGAGCGGCGGCGGGGGACGGCCAGCTCCTCCAGCTCCATTGACGTCAAACCGAGCTTGAAGTAACAAAACAGAGTGAACCTGTCGGATCCAAACCCCACCCCCCCGGCCCCCTTCACCCCCACCCCCCCGTGTTTCTGTTGCTCAACTATCTGAGAAATGAAATGGCGGCGTTGAAAAACCCCTGCAGAGGTTTCCCATCATGCCGCTGTGTTCCCCGTGGCGGCGGTGTCTCAGATTCCCATCAGAGGCGAGATCGGGCCTTTAATGACGCCGCTCACCTGTCAAAGTGTCCTGATGTTCACTCGTTTATCAACGGGGGCTTTTCGCCGAGCACCGCCTCCAGACGCCGCCGTGTCAGACACAGAGTCAGAACAAAGAGAAGAAGAGTTCACAAACATGACTCAGTCCGACGGCTTTTACACCAGTTCAGTCTGTTATTTCTATTTTAGATACTTTATACACCAGGGGTGTCAAACATACGGCCCATGGGCCAAAACCGGCCACTACAAGGTCCAATCCAGCCCATGGAATGAAAAATTACACTGAACATGTCAACAATTAATGATGTAAAAATCATTTAATTCAGGTTCCACATTCAGACCAATATGATCTCAAGTGGATCAGTAAAATAACAACAGAATAACCTAGAAATAATGACAAATACAAACTTTCTCTCTGTTTTAGCATAAAAAAAAAAGTTAAATTACATGAAAATTTTTACATTTACAAACTATCCTTTCACAAAAAATGTGAATTATCTGACGTGAATAATCGTCTTCTTCCATTCTGACATGGTGTTATCTTAAACGTGTCTTCCGTTTTAACTCTGATGAGTGTGTTATGGTTTGTAAAATGGAGGATGGGACGGAACATGGACAAACATCGATGTGATGTTGTTACGTCGTCAAGGCAACGCGATGTTGAGTTTCATTTGATTCTGTTGTCGTTGTCTGTGTAGAAGCTGCTTTTTCATCATGAAAAAACTGACAAAACATTCACAGCAGGAAACTACAACTCCCATGACCACTGAGGTGAGGTTTATTCAGGAATGACTGATGGTTCAGTCAGCGCCCTCTGGTGGTCGTGTAGTGACATCTTCTACACGTCAGCAGGTTAACGTCACAAATATGGATGGAGACAGAGGAGGTACATGTGAAAGAAACATCAGCTGTCAGAGGTAAACACTGTATTTATTTTATATAATACAGCTTAATATGTTTTTTTCTGATCCTTAAATTGTGTGTTTGTGTTGAAACTGAACTGAATTATCTCAGATTCTGACGCATGATAAACAGGTCTTTTTTTAACCTGTTTCCTGAACTTGAAACTCATTTTATGGTAAAATAAAGACCATGTCCCTAAACCAGTTCCTGTTCCAGCTCAGACCGTCCTGGTCTTGACTGCTGGCCTTCGCTCAAACCGTCCTCCTGGGCTTCAGGTGGCACCAAGGCAGATCCGGGTCTGGACCGCTGTGTTCCTCCACCAGACTACAACCTGCTTCAGGGGGTTCTGGAGGCAAATGGACCCTCAGAGGGTTACAGCTCCGAGGAAAACTCAATATTCTCTTTTCAAGCTTAAACTCCACCTCAATGTGATGGAGTTAAAGTGGGTTTAGTTCTTTTCCTTCATCTTCATTATGTTTCTGCATAAGCATCGTCTCTGAGAATCACCCAAATGAGGATTAACCCCATCAGGATCACCATTAGAACACATTTGTTTATGGTTGTTTTGCATCAGAAAACAGCGTTTTTTGCCAATTCTTTTGCACCTTTTTTCAGGAGGAACTTAACTTTCAATATCTGGCCATTAATTATAATCATATTTATTATGAAAAACAACTGTAAATGTTCATAACAAATCTTTATGAGATTATAGAAATAAACTTTCAACTATTTTCCATGTGTTCGAATATTTTAGTTTGTCTAGATCATTCTGTGTCCATGTTCTTCTGCTTCCTTTTAGTTCTTTCTAGTCATTTTTATCCTGTGTGATAGTCTCTGTTGACTTTCTGTCTAGTTGTAGACAGAGCCCCTCATTTCACTGACAAAAACATCCATCATCTGATTCGAATACAGACACTGCATCTCTATGTGCCCTGGATAGCTCTGCATATATAATTTATATAATATTTACAGATAAAATACAACTATCAATGAACTCTGTCAATGAAAATAATGAAAAAAGGCAAAAAAACATGTCAAAACACACCAACAGAACACTCCAAAACAGCACTAACACTATTATATACAATTACCAACAAGAAGTCACCACTAAAACCTCGCTAAAATGCTGCTATAAGTAATACAAATCTTCCACCTCTCTCTCTCCAACTACACTCTGCTGCTCTCTGCTCCACCCACTTCCACCCCTCCCCCTCAGCCAATGCAGACCTCTACCGTAATGTGTTATAGACCAATAGAAAGAACCCAATCTCAGATATAACATGACGGTTGGATTTGGTCAATAACTTAAATGGCAGTGGATGTGAAATTGTGGCACCAGAGACACAACTGTCCATAAAGGGTCAATATCTGAAGAAATGAGTTTTTATCCAAACTGGCAGTAAATTGATGCTGAGGTTTCTCCAAAACTACAGCAAAATAAAGTAGAGAATCTGGAATGTGAGAAACCTGAACATTATGCAGAAAAACGTCCATCTGTGAGCTGAAGCCCAATAGAAACTGATAGATGACGACTCTGAACTCAGGCTGAAGCAGAGGGAATGGAACGTTCTGGAACAGCCAAGACCGAATCCTGACGTTAATCCTGCACAAATACTGAGACAGAAGAAGAAGACGTTCACAGGAGGAAACTGAGCTCTGAGATCTGACGCTGATCCATGGAGAAGACGAGACGGAAAACCTGCAAGACGACAATGAAGGCTGGAAAACACAGATGGTTCAGGCGGAGACACTGAGGGGGCGAAGACAACGAGGGGGCAAAGTAATTGATGGGGGTGGAGACACTGTCGAAGGTTCATCCAGTTTTAGGATTTATGTGAAGATCAGACCATGGCTTAGAGCAGATTTATATGGAAACCACAACCAGACCTCAGAGTGTAAAAAGTAAAGTGTGTAAATGTTCAGTTGTTTGTTTTGTTTCAGTAAAATAATGTGAATTTAACCATCAGGTATCTGGGTGAGCATATAATGCACACTGTGCACTTCATGTTGTAAGAGGTCGTATTACGGTGGAGGATGAACACATCAGCACTGGTTGGTTTTTACAACACTTTCATATTTTTTTTTTATGTTGCGCCTTCTTCATTTTTATCTTTTTTTCATAATTTTCCTCCTCTTGTAACCTTTCAGTATCCAGGTGAACATATTATATACAGTTTGCACTCCATGTTAAAAAAGGTCATATCAGTTTATACAATTTGTTTTATGTCAAAATTTAAAAGTTCATTTTTATTTGATTTCTAAAATTCTGAGCCATCCACTAAAACCAGCACACTGTAAACAATATTTTCTTGGTAGAACAACTACCAAGAAGCACAATGACCTCGGCAAATGAGAACCAACACAGACACTGTAAACAATGTCAAATTCCTACACTAACGCCCTTCTACCAATTAAATACAAAATGCACACTGACACATTTTAGCATTTAACAATTGACCTAACACAAAAAATAATTATGCATATTAACCAGTGTTGGTGCTAATCATTGACATATGCCAGAATGAAAAAATCAAAAAATAACTAAATTTTTATGTAGTATATCGAGGGAAAAATGTTTTTTGCATCAAAAATATGTTTTTTCTCCATTACAAACATGGCATTTAAAGGGTTAAAAATATGACAGTTATTGACTATTTGGTATTTTTGTATATGGCTCAAGTTGATGAAATACAAAACAATACAAAAAATTTAAAAAATGTTGAAAACGATCTGTATGAAAAACATTGACATTACTACGAAACTGCAGATGATGCGCTTTGGGTGATTAAAGGACCTGTATGATACCAGAGGGTTAATGTGACTGTTCACAGTCTGTCACTGTTAATGTCAAGTGTCTGATGTTGTTTCAGTCAAATGGATAATTCACCTAATCATTTCACACATTTCACACTTCATGTGAAAACGACAACAGCTGATCAGTCACATGATCTGATAACATTTAAATTAAAAAGGTGTCGCTGCATCCCATCAATGTACATTTACTCTAAAAAAAACAAAAACAAAAAACAAAAAAAAACCCAACAAACCATTACAACTACCTGAGCCTAGCCCAGCTGTGTACATTTAGATTTACAGAAACCCAACACTGACATAAATACTGTATACAACAGTTTTTTTTTTTACCTAGTTTATATAAAACTGTAACTTTACTGATGAAAAAACAAACCTGTTGTACTTATATTTTCTGTTCATATATAATATTACTGTTTCTACTAAGTACTAATTTATATGTTTTTGTGTATTTTTGGATACTTTCTTAGTTTAATCCTTACTCTTAATATGACTCCTACGCTGCTGCAACACTGAATAATTGTGGGACTAAATAGGGATTATGTCATTTTATCTCATCTAAATTTAACTTTTTCATCACATTCTTCGACTCTAATCGACTTGTTGTTTATGACAATGATGTGAATAAAATGCATTAATGTGCATTAAAGTTAAAGCCTTCCTTTTCTCCACAGATTGTGCAGGGATGGTCTTTATGTCTTTAGTTCTATTAATAATGAGCCATAATTCTGCAGATAAACGGCTTCTCTACAGAACCGTCTGGTTACAGAACCCGTTTTATGGATGAATTAACGGGTTCCTGTTGGAGTCGGAGCTCCAGGCCATCGTTATTTCAGCCGTAAACGTTGAAACCTGGCAGGTACGTATGGTTAAAACTGAAGAAACAAATGTATAAACCAAATCCAAAGATCATCACAGACACAACTAATGGATAAAAGACAAGTCAGTATCTGACATGACGACGAAAAGGCAGAAAAACATTTATTTATGTGTTTTACTGTGTATTTAGCGTGCATTTTGAGTATGTATTTAGTGTGTATTTTTACACTGTATTTAGCTGTGTTTTACTGTGTATTTTAGTGTGTATTTTTACTGTCTATTTATGTGTGCTTTTCTGTATATTAAGTGTGTTTCACTGTGTATTTATCTGTGTTTTACTGTGTATTAAGTGTTTTACTGTGTATTAAGTGTGTATTTATGTATGTTTTACTGTGTATTTATGTGTTTTACTGAGTATTTATCTGTGTTTTACTGTGTATTAAGCGTGTATTTATGTGTTTTACAGTGTATTTATCTGACTTACTGTGTATTAAGTGTGTATTTATGTGTGTTTTACTGTGTATTAAGTGTGTATTTATGTGTGTTTTACTGTGTATTAAGTGTGTATTTATGTGTGTTTTACTGTGTATTAAGTGTGTATTTATGTGTTTTACAGTGCATTTATGTGTGTTTTACTGTGTATTAAGTGTGTATTTATGTGTGTTTTACTGTGTATTAAGTGTATTTATGTGTGTTTTACTGTGTATTTATGTGTTTTACAGTGTATTTATCTGTGTTTTACTGTGTATTAAGTGTGTATTTATCTGTGTTTTACAGTGTATTTATCTGTGTTTTACTGTGTATTAAGAGTGTATTTATCTGTGTTTTACTGTGTATTAAGTGTGTATTTATGTGTGTTTTACTGTGTATTTATGTGTGTATTTTAGTGTGTATTTAGCTGTGTTTTACTGTGTATTCATGTGTGTTTTACTGTGTGGAAAACTGCCAGGAAATAAAGAAAAGCCACAGATGTCAGAGGCTGGATTTATTGGGTCAGAATTAGATGAAAACAGGAGGAAGAGTTTCTGAAACTGACGAGAAAATGAAAAAAGACCAAAGTTCTAACAATATAAAACTCAAACTCAGGTGTAAAAGTCCAAACCTCCTCCTCCTCGTCTGACATCGACTCAGACTGAATATGATGCACATATTTTTAGATTTGGTCTGAAATATCATCTGTGATGCTATCAAACTGATCTCAGATGTCTGTTATCTGCTCATAAATCTGACCTAAAACTGTCCTTACACATAGATATTCACCAGGACTTTAACCCTTTAACGTCTGTCAATGGGAGGTTTACACCTGTATGACCTGTTCTATCAGGACATTAATGCACTGTTATTGGTCTGTACGTCCATGAGATGATGACGCATCATTCAGCTCAGATTCACCATGATAACCAATCACAGAGCAGACTGCAACTCCTCTGACCAATCACAGAACAGACTGCAACTCTACTGACCAATCACAGAACAGACAGAAACTCCATCGACCAATCACACAGCAGACAGGAACTCCTTCAACCAATCACACAGCAGACAGGAACTCCTTCAACCAATCACAGAGCAGACAGGAACTCCTTCGACCAATCACAGAGCAGACAGGAACTCCTTCGACCAATCACAGAGCAGACAGGAACTCCTTCGACTAATCACAGTTTAACAGCGTTAAAATTCATGCAACTTTGAGTCAAATCTAAACAAAAATACAGATAAATTTAGATTGTACGTGACTCAAACACACAGAAAACATCCAGAAGTCTGATGTTATTCTGGTGAATGTCATTAAAAATAATGAAGAAATGAAAAACATGCACAGATAATCTGTGTTTTTCCATCTGAAACTGACCCAGTTGGATTTATCCATTCATCAAACACGATCAGATCATTTCTGATTCTGTTTGTGTTCAAACTGTCACTGAGGACAAAGCCTGCTTCATGTTCACATTTCTACTGGGTTCTACTGAGTTCCACTGGGTTCTACTGAGTTCCACTGGGTTCTACTGGGTTCTCAAGATGTGACAGGACTTTAAATCCATGAGGATCAGAGGTTACGGCATTCAGCCTTTGCTGTTTTGTGTGATTCTTTCTTAACATTCCAGTATCTGGGTGAGCATGTTATGCACACTTTGCACTTCATGTTGGAACATAACGTGCTGTGCAATTTTAATCCCCCTCAGCCAAATATAGTGTAAGGTCCTGTTGAAAGTTTCTGCCCTATCATTTAAATTAGATTGTCTTTGTGTAAAATTTATTATATACATATTTAGATTTGAAAGAACTCAGATATTATAACTGCAAAAGGATATTTAACCTTGAAAAAGTAGGTCAAGGTCACCTATTTTCAATATTCTTCTGCTCCATGCCAAGATGCATCCACAGTATAAATTTGGTGCAGATATGTCCATGCATTCTTCAGAAAGTGAAATTGCGTCATTGAATGGACAGACAGACAGACAGGTGACAAAAAAATTATTAACCAGTGTTGGTGTTAATCTTTGACATATGCCAGGATGAAAAAATAAAAATAAATTTGTAAGTAGAATTTTGGGGCAAAACATTTTTTTGGTGTTTTTTCCATCAAAAAATTTGGTTTGTTTCCATTACAAACATGGCCTTTAAAAGATTAAAATATAACAGTTATTGAGTATTTGGTATTTTTGTTTATGGTTCAAGTTGATGAAATACAAAAAAATGTAAGTTAAAAACAAAGTGTATGAAAAATATTTTGACAAAATTACAACTCTGTGCATACTATACGCTTTAACTGATTAAAGGACCTCTGTGATACTTAAGGATTAAATCAGAGGTTCTATGAACAGACTGAGTTCTACTGGGTTCTTTGTCTTAAATCAGAGGTTCTATGAACAGATCAGTGGTTTCCTACTCATGTATTTCCATCCAAGGCTTCGTCCAATCAGATGCTGTCGTGTGCATGAGTCCGTGATCCCGTCACGGCTCCAAAAACACACCAGTCCTGACATTTTTCTTGATGCCACTCCGAGGAAATGAGGGTTTTATTGAGGACAAGGCGCTAAAAATACAAAGGATGAAATTACGGGCGGAGCGGCGTCTTGATTTGTTTCAACATGATGGATGAGGGTGGCGGTGGTGGCGGCTGCGAACGGAGTGAAATATTACAAATACAACAAGAAAAACAGGAGGAGAAGGAGACGAGGAGTCAAGCGGAAGATTCACAACCGAGGATTCAGGTCAATGAACGACAAAAAGAACACTTTTACCCACATTTATGTCAGCAAACTGAGGCTGAATAAGAAAGAACAGACTGAAAATATCCAACATTATTAAAGGAAAACGGTCAGATTTGACATCTGAGTGATCAAACATTAAGGAAAAACTGAATAAATAAGAAGATTTAACCTGGTTATGGATCAGTTTTGGACTGAACTGATGGTTTTATGGTTCATTTACAAACACATTCACATTTGATATATATGACATGAAATGAACAGGTCCAACTGTAACCACCATCTGGTCATGAAGTAAAACCTGATTCATTTAATGTTTTATTGATTATTTCCATCTGAATATTCATTTTCTACATGTGAAGAATATTTATGTATGAACTGAACTAGAGAAATAAATCTGCTTGGTCTGAATTCTATCAAGTGGTGTGTTTTAGCGTGAATTTACTGTGTATTTATGTGTATTTTTATTTTATTTATGCATATTTAGTGCATATTTAGCGTGTTTGTATTTTGAGTGTGTAATTAGTATGCATTTCTGTGTATATTTAGTGTTTATTTCTGTGTATTTTTAGTGCATATTTAGTGTGTATTTTTGTGTATATTTAGTGTGTATTTCTGTGTGTTTTTAGTGCATATTTAGTGTGTATTTCTGTGTATTTTTGGTGCATATGTAGTGTGTATTTCTGTGTATTTTTAGACAGTATTTTTAATGCACATTTATTGTGTATTTCCATGTATAGTGTGTATTTCTGTGTATTTTTAGTGCATATGTAGTGTGTATTTCTATGTATTTTTAGTGCATATTTAGTGTATATTTCTGTGTATATTTAGTGCATATGTAGTGTGCATTTCTGTGTATATTTAGTGCATATTTAGTGTGTATTTCTGTGTATTTTTAGTGCATATTTAGGGTATATTTCTGTGTATATTTAGTGCATATGTAGTGTGCATTTCTGTGTATTTTTTAGTGCATATTTAGTGTGTATTTCTGTGTATATTTAGTGCATATTTAGTGTGTATTTCTGTGTATTTTTTAGTGCATATTTAGGGTATATTTCTGTGTATATTTAGTGCATATGTAGTGTGTATTTTAGTGCATATGTAGTGTGTATTTCTGTGTATTTTTAGTGCATATTTAGTGTGTATTTCTGTGTATTTTTAGTGCATATGTAGTGTGTATTTCTGTGTATTTTTGGTGCATATTTAGTGTGTATTTCTGTGTATTTTTAGTGCATATTTAGGGTATATTTCTGTGTATATTTAGTGCATATGTAGTGTGTATTTTAGTGCATATGTAGTGTGTATTTCTGTGTATTTTTAGTGCATATGTAGTGTGTATTTCTGTGTATTTTTGGTGCATATTTAGTGTTTATTTCTGTGTATATTTAGTACATATGTAGTGTGTATTTCTGTGTATTTTTAGTACATATTTAGTGTGCATTTCTGTGTATATTTAGTGCATATGTAGTGTGTATTTCTGTGTATTTTTAGTACATATTTAGTGTGCATTTCTGTGTATATTTAGTACATATGTAGTGTGTATTTCTGTGTATTTTTAGTACATATTTAGTGTGCATTTCTGTGTATATTTAGTGCATATGTAGTGTGTATTTTTGTGTATTTTTAGTGCATATTTAGTGTGTATTTCTGTGTATATTTAGCGTGTATTTTTGTGTATTTAGCGTGTATTTAGCGTGTATCTGGCGTGTGTCCTGACCTGCCCAGGCCTCCGCCCTCTGCTGGGCCAACCCGTGGAGGTTGAGCAGCAGTCGGCTGTTGCTGATCTGCAGATCCAGTCTCTGGGGTTCTGGACTCAGCCGGGCGGAGAGCAGGAGGCCGTCGGGGTTCCACGTCCTGAATTGGAACCTGACTGAGAACCCACCCATGATGGAGGAGGGGGCGGCGGCCGGCAGTGACAGGAAGCTGCTGCCAGAGCTCAGGAAGGTGCAGGCGGCAAGCTGAGGCCGCGAACACGAGAAGGTCACGTTACCCTGAGGACGGAACACGGAATCGTACATCAACCAGGATTAGACTGGAATGGGGTTAGAACTGGATCAGAACGTCCCCGCTTTGACCCACAGACGAACACTCAGCTGCACTTTACACTAAACAGGCGCTGAATTCAACCGAAGCAGCTTCACAACAGAGAAATAAACCTATTTAACTGAGGGAAACTGTAGAAAAACTCCTGAAAAATTATGAAGCAAAATGAAACTGACATAAAATATAAAATAAATATAATAATATTATAATAAAACAGAAACTGTGCTCAATACACAATGAAACAAAAAAGAAAGACGCACCAAGACAAAAACTAACAAAAAAGAATGAAAAAGAAGACAAAATCTACATAAAAGATGAAGAAGAGTAAAAGAGATAAACATGATGTAAAAGTCACAATGAGCCCAGAATTTAGAAAATAACAAAAACCAGAAAAAATAAAACCAGGGGAAAATAAAGATAAAAATGATGATTTACTAAAACAGGAAAGTGTCAGTGAACACAACATCAGTAAAGGTGGTTAACGTACTAACCTTCAGCATTAAATGATGAGATTTCCATCATTCTTGTCTTGTTTTTTCATCTTTTACATCATTTTTTCATAAAATATGCATCATTCTGTTCTGACTACTTTACAAATAAACATATAAAACATTAAAGTTCATGTGTTTTTATAAAATTTATGACATTCTGAATAATTAACCAGATCCAGAACAAAACAGATTCCAACACAAACATCACTTTATCGCCTGTTAAACAATATTCAACTTTTAGGTCCAGAACATTAACAGGTTCAACATGTTTGAGTTTGTGGTTAAAACCTCGTACTCACCACGCTGTAGATCTGAGGTTTACGTCTCTTCGCCAGGTCGATGATGTTGATTCCGTTGTAGTACAGGTTCTCGATGCAGCCATGGAAGTTCTTCCTGAGGAATGTTCCAGGTTTTCCAGGCAGTGGGATTCCTCCAAAACTTAGCTGAAACAGGCAGGACGAAACATCTGGAGTTAATGTCTTTACAAGTCCATAAATGAAAAGATGAGACTTTATGGATCTGACAATGTGCAAATTCACTTAACAGCAACAGGAAAAAAAAAAGAGTGAAGAAAAATGTGCATAAAGATAGAGAAAAAAAACAGACAACAGAAAGTAGGAACAAAACTACACAGGTTATATATATATATATTTACATTAGTAGTATGAATAACAGTGTGTATTAAAGACAGTAATATTATATTAATATATGATATTAACTAAAGTAAACTGAAAAAATACTCAAGGCAAAGAAAAAAACACATCTTCTCCTGGTTTTAAAAAACGATATAAAATGATGAAAATGGAATTTTAAAAAAAAGACAACACAACAGAAAATGGTTAAAGTTGTAACAAAAACCAACAGAACACAAGACGCAAAAAGATAAAAACTAACGAAATGTCAAAGAAAAAAAACAATCAAATTTTAGTAATTCTATTGAATTTTTGGTTCATTTTATTGATCACTGGCTATTTTGTTCATTTTGTTGCTTATTTGATTAATTTTTACTTCATTTTAGTCCATTTTTGTTTGTATTTTTATATTATTCATTATTTTGTACATTTCTTTCATTCACTTTTGTTCATTTTATTTATTAAAATATATAAACCCAGTGTGTCCATCCATTGATCCAACTCCATGGGTTTTACTGGTGACTCAATGTTGTAGAAGATGACGGTGTTTCCACGGTAACGATGAAGCCTCTGAACGTCCAAATGGGTCATATCTGATGACCATGAAAAGATGACCAACTGTATTTCACACCAATTATTTACATGTATTAATAGGATTAGTGGATCAACAGGTATTGAACAGTTTAGATAAGTAGATGGTTTTGGTTAAAAGTGGATGTTTGGGTCTTTAGGTTAATATTTCAAAAATTCCAAAAATTAAAAAATGTAAATTTCTCAAAACTGTGAACAAACTTTACAGACATTGTCCCAAGGAAATGAATTTGACCAGTACTTTAGTCAGAGAAATTGCTAACCAAGACGATGAAGATGACGCCAGACACAGCTTCTATTGACCAGTGAGATAAAAAACAAGGTGAAGATGAAGTAAAATACACAATAAAAATGAATAAAAGACGCATCGACATGAAAAAAAGTTAAAGACAAAGAGGTGAAAGTGATGTGAAAGTTGAGATAAAATGATGAAAACTAAATGAAACACAGTAAACATGTTGACTGTGACGTGCAGACAGTTGTATTAGTAGTAAAGCCTGCGTCGGCGGCAGTGGCGCTGACCTCGTAGTCGACCTCCAGCGAGTCGCCCTCCCCCTTGGTGGTGAAGTGCTGGCTGTGGGCATCCACCGTCAGGTTGACCTGTTTGTTGAAGCGTTCGATGACCACCGAGTGCCAGTGCTGGTCGTCCAGGAGGCTGCCCACGGTGACCGCCACCCAACCGCTACTGAACCGCAGCCTGGTGTCGTCTACGGGAAAACAAAGAAAAACCATCAACCACAGTCGAGACAAACAACCGAGACTTAACATGAAGTAAAAAAACAACAGAATGAACTTTGACCCTGTAAGGACCATTAGAACAGGGTGAGATTTATTTATGGGTTTTTGCTACAGAAGTGACAGAAAATGTCTTTTTTTTGTCATTTCTTTTGCACCTTTTTTCAGGAAGAACTTAACTTTCAATATCTATCCATTAAGTATCATTATTATATGGAATAAATGCTTAAAACAGTGTGTTATAGTAAAAAATAGGGTTAAACAGACTGAATTTTTTTTTTTTTTTTATCATTTATTATGAAAAACAACTGTAAATGTTCACAATGAAACTTTATGAGATTATAGAAATAAACTTTACTCTACTTTCCATGTGTTCAAACATTTGAGATTGTCTAGATCATTGTGTCCATGTTCTTCTTCTAATTTTTAGTTCTTTCTAGTCATTTTTACCCTCAGCCACACTGGCCACAGGATATTGTCATCGGTTGGTTGTCCATCCGTCCATCTGTCAAAAAACTTTGGCATGCACTGATAAGTCAGACCACTGGGGGCAGTAGTGCACCTGATAAGTCAGGCCGAGGGTTTTCAAGTGCACACATGCTATTTTATCCTATGTGATAGTCTGTGTTCACTTTCTGTCTAGTTGTAGACAGAGCCCCTCATTTCACTGACAAAAACATCCATGATCTGATTGTTTTACGAACACTGCATCAGTTTATGCCCTGGTTAGGTCTGCATATAGATTTACATATTATATATGCATTTACATAATATTTACATATGAAATACAAGTATCAATCAACTATTCAAATCACAAAAATACAGATAAAAGAGTAGAAAAACACATACACTAGTAGAACACTCCAAAAGAACACTATCACTATTATATACAATTATTTGCAGTATTTAGTAGTAATTCACCACTAAAACGCTGCTAAAAGTAATAAAAATCTTCAATCTCTCTCTCACTGACTGCACTCTGCTGCTCTCTGCTCTGTCCAATTCCACTCCTCCCCCTCAGCCAATGCAGACCTCTACCCTAATGTGTTACAGACCAATAGAAAGATCCCAATGTCAGATGAAAGATGACGTTTGAATGTCGTCAATAGTGTAAACGCTTCAGGAGTTACAGTCATTTCAGTGACGGTGGATGTAAAACTGGTGCTGGAGACACAATCGTTAGGTTAATAAATTTAATTTACAGAATAAATGGAATTAAAGTGTAGAAATAATGAGTTTAATTAGCAGGCAGAAACAGATCTGCTAATAATGAGATCCTTTTTCTTGTAAATGTCATAATTATTTAGTAATTACAGGACGACTCTGGTAATTATCCCCGACTCGACCTGAGCCAGAGTTAATACAGCAGCAGAGTTATGACAATAATAAGACGTCAAAACACGGAGGAAAAAAAACTGTAAAAACAAAAAAAACCACAATGAGATGCTGGGAATGTTCCATAAACTCACAATGGTTGGAGGAACCCAAGAATCAGATTAGACTCAAACATTTACAGTCGTTCAGCTCCAGTTACAGTTTTCCAATAGAACAGAGCAGATTTAATAACAGGAGCATAAAAACCTGATATAGTTTTATCATCTTCAGTCCCTCATTTAATTCAGCTTCTATAAACAACACAGAGGATAAAGTGAACCATCCGGATGGAGAAACTATGGAGATGTTTAAGAACCTGGGAATTACTGACAACAGAACAACAGTTTTTACAGAAGTTTTAGAGTTTGAACTTCAGTGTTTAACAGAAGGTGATGAAAGTCTGCAGTCAATTTGGGTCAGGGGTGTTAAACATACGGCCCGTGGGCCAAAATGGCCCCACCGAAGGGTCCAATCCATGAAATGCAAAAATTACAATGAAGATATTATTAATAAATATTCAAATCATTTTACTTCAGGTTCCACATTCAGACCAATATGATCTAAAGTGGATCAGACCAGTAAAATAATTACAGAATAACCTAGAAATAAAGACAAATACAATTTTTTCCTCTTTGTTTTTGTGTAAAAAAATTTAAATTAGATGAAAAAATTTACATTTACAAACTATCCTTTAACAAAACATTTGAAAAATCTGAACAAATATGAACAACCTGACAAAACCTCAGGATATTTTAGCCACAAAAATCTTAAAATGCATAGTTGACCAAAACCTCAGGACATTTAGACTACTAAAAATCTTACGACATTTATCTGATTTATTAAACCCATGCATTGTTTTTAACTGTCTGACAGCTATATAAAAAAAGGTGCAGATATAAAGATAAACATTGAGTTTTGCTTTGGTTTAAAATATGTAAGACCATCTTCCTATAGAATATGATGAGCTTTAACCTTCTGCTGACTTCAATAAAACATTCTCTACAACAAAACCAAGAGGTCAAGATTTGGGACTGGGTCAGGTGGACTCACCCAGGTTCAGGTACTTACGGTAGTCTGACCTGAGCCACTCTGTTAGTCTGGGTCAGGTGGACTCACCAAGGTTTGGGTACTTTTGGTGGTCTTTTGGTGGTCTGACGTGGGCAACCCTGTTGGGACCAGGTCAGGTGGACTAACCTAGGTTCAAGTACTTTTGATGGTCTGACCTGGGCCACCCTGTTGGTCTGGGTCAGGTGTACTCATCCAGGTGCAGGTACTTCTGGTGGTCTGGCCTGGGCCACCCTGTTCGTCTGGGTCAGGTGGACTCACTCAAGTTCAGATACTTTTGGTGATCTGATCTGGGCCACCCTGTTGGGACCAGGCCAGGTGGACTAACCTAGGCACAGGTACTTTTGGTGGTGTGATCTGGGCCACCCTGTTGGTCTGGATCAGGTGGACTCATCCAGATTCAGGTACTTTTGGTGGTGTGACCTGGGCCACCCTGTTGGGACCAGGTCAGGTGGACTCACCCAGGTTCAGGTACAGGGCCAGTTTTCCTCGGTGCAGTTCCAGGGTGATGTAGTCTCCTCGCTGACCTTCTCCGTGCAGTAAAACTCCCTCCGCCTGTCGACTCTTAAACCTCAGAGAGATCACGTCCTTCACCGTCGACATGGACTTCTGGTTGAACCGGTACAACAGAGCACTTCTGCCGTCAAAGTCCGCCACGTCTGACTCTGGAAAGACAGAAAAACAGGACGGTGAAGAACAATGAAGACCAACAAAGAACGATGACCAAGGCGACTGTGAGCAAGAAAGTCTGAAGTCATGTCAGGTTCAGAAGGAGAACAACAGGACCTGAAGACCAGTTAAAATATGTAGACCAGAGGTGTCTAACGTGGGCCCGTGGGCCAAAACCAGCCCACCAAAGGGGCCAATCCAGCCCCATGGGATGAATCTACAAAGATCAAAAATTACACTGAAGATATCAACAATCAATGATGTCAAACTGGTTTTAGTTCAGGTTCCACATTAAGAATAAAATGATCTAAAGTAAAATAATAGAATAACAACCTAGAAATAATGACAACTCCAATTTTTTCTCTTGGTTTCAGTGCAAAAAATAACGTTAAATTATGAAAATATTTACATTAACAAACTATCCTTTAACAATAAATCGTGAATAACCTAAAAAAACAATATGAACCTGACCAATATTCTGCCTGTTATTAAAAGTTTTGTGCCTTTGTAGATCTCATCTGTGATGCACATGTATAAATGATAAACTGAGGCAGAATATTGTTAAAACTGCATTTATTTTCCTTAAGAAACGTCTGTTTTTTCAGGTTATTCACATCTCTCTGTTTGGAAAGTTTGTAAATATTTTCATAATTTAAAGTTGTTTTTTTTTGCACTAAAATAAAGAGAAAAGTTTGTAGTCGTCATTATTTATAGGTTATTGTGTTATTAATTTACTGGTCTGATTCATTTGAGGTCAAATTGGGTTGAATGTGGAACCTGAAAGAAATGAGTTTATTGATCCCACGAGGAAATTCAACGGTCAAGGCAGCAACAGAATAAAGTCCAAGAAAATGTGTACATGCATAAAGATAGTGTGAAAAAAAAGAAATATAATAACAATAATAATAATAATAACAATAATAATAATAATAACAGTAATAGTAATAAGAACTAAACAGACTATATACATACAATATTTAGAATAGAGTTTACAATAAAATGAAAAAGAAGGGCAGCGATAGATAATCTGACATAATCAACATCTGGTGTTTTTCCATAAAGATGACAGTAGATTATCTTGTGCTCTGTGGGAGTCAGCCTTTCTTATTTTCTCGGGTGTTTTTCTTTTCTATCCATTGTGAAAGACACTATATTAAACCAACAGGCCGTGAATGTAAAGCTTTATCCTCATTATTTTTAATGATGCTGAAGTCGGACTTCCAACACGTCAAACTGCAGAATAAAGCTCGTGTTAGGGAAAAAAGAAGTCATTAAACACATCACATCATATACGTGCAGCGATCATAGAGATACAAGACATAGATCTGTTCTGTTCATCATAAGTACCAAATAACACTTCAATAAGCCCCTCCCACAAACAGCTGCTGTCCAATCCTGTGTTATCAACCATTACTAAGGACAGGAATCCGGTCAAGCTTTTAAAAACAAGTAAAGGCTGAAGGAATTTTCATCTAGAAACATTACATTTTATCACTAGCTCCAGTCATTATGGAATAGATGATGTTATACATTCATTCATTTATTTATATATTTATATGTTCTGTGATGGAACCTGTACGTCAGATATCACATATACGAACACAACTTTGGAAAAACATGACTGGAAAAACAGGAAAACAGGACCATGAAGAACAAGGAAGGACGATTAAAAACAAGAAAAAACGATGCAGAACGATGAAGAATGACAAAGAATGGCAAAGAACCAGTAAGAATGGTGAAGAAGAAGCAAAGATGATGAAAAACAAGAAAAAACGATGAACGGTGAGAAACGAGGAAAAACAAGAAAAAAATGATTAATGACAAAGAACGGCAAAGAAGAACTGTGAAGAACAACATGGAACAATGAAGAACGACAAAGAACAACAAAAGAACAAAGAATGGTGAAGAACAGCATAGAACAATGAAGAAAGACAAAGAACAATGAAGAACGACAAAGAACAATAAAAGAACAAAGAATGGTGAAGAACACAGAAGTATGAAGAACGACAAACAATGAAGAACAATGAAGAATGGTGAAGAACAACAGAAAAATGAAGAACGTAGAAAAATGAAGAACAATGTAGAACAATGAAGAACAATGAAGAACAACAAAGAACAAAGACCAATGAAGAACAATGAAAAACAGTGAAGAACAATGTAGAACAACAAAGAACGATGAGGAACGGTGAAGAACGACCAAGAACAGCAAAGAATGGTGAAGAACAACAAAGAACACTGAAGAATGACAAAGAATGGTGAAGAGCAGTGAAGAATGATGAAGAACGATGAAAAATGAGGAAAAATCACAAAAAAACAACCAATTTTCAACTAGAAAAAAAGACAAAAAGACAGAAGAAAAAAAGACAATTTCTGACACTTTTATTGCCAAAACAACATTAACAAGAAAAGCCCAGACCTCCGCCAAGGCAGATCAGTGGACCTCCATGGCCCCCCCACCCTCGATCACCACGAAAATTTAATCATTTCTTCCTTGTGCCAGTATCCACATTTCCTGAAAATTTCATGAAAATCCGTCCATAACTTTTTGAGTTATCTTGCTAACAAACAAACACGCAAACAAACAAACACGCACGCGAGCAAACACACAAAGCAAAGCGATCACAATACCTCCTGATGGAGGTAATAAATCTGACCCTGTTCTAATGGTCATCCTTAAAGGCTTAAATAAATAAATGTTCCATATCACTTCAGTCTCATTATGTGCTTTTCCTTCTATTACAGCTTTATTTTTGGTGTTACTCGTCCGTCTTCTGTCTTTCTGACTGTATATCTGTGGTTGTACTGAAGCCGCTGTTGTTTATAAAGCGTTCATATCCCAGATGAATTTGTGTAATGATAGGTACAGTAAATGAACGGCGCCGTCGGACACATCATTCTGCGTTAAGTGCCGACGTCCGCAGATTCTCGGCGTCTGTGGAGGTTTATTAAAGCCAACGTCCTGTGACCGAACAGATAAAGGTGTAATATCTGTACATCAGCCTCGTCCTCTCACCTGTTCTGATTATTACCGTGGTCGTCCTCCACTACCGCCCCGTTATTAACACTGGGGGTTTTTCTACCTTTTATATATTTGTGTTCTCCAGAGACTCTCCTGCAGCCGTTCATGAATTTATGGATTTTCAGGCTGAAATGCTGCAGAATGAGCTGCATAGCAATGTTCCATCTCCTCTGAGTGTCTGAGACGAACAGAGCTCAGCGCTGTCTGTTCGCCTTATAGTCGCAAAAACCAGACGACAAACAAACAATACCACCATCTGTGGACGTACAGCCCAAATATACCACACATCGCCACGGCAACCTGGGAATACCACCCAAAAATAACACGAAGACTGTCCATACCAACCAGAAAACACCAACTACCATCTGGAAAGAACAAACACACACTAAGTCAATCTGTAAATACATGTACATATACATAAAAATAACGTCTAAATAAATAAACAGTAAGTCAACCTGTAAACACATGTACATATACACAAAAATAGCATCTAAATAAATAAACACTAAGTCAACCTGTAAACACATGTACATATACACAAAAATAACATCTAAATAAATAAACACTAAGTCAACCTGTAAATACATGTACATATACACAAAAATAACAGAAATAAATAAACAGTAAGTCAACCTGTAAATACATGTACATATACACAAAAATAACATCTAAGAAATAAATAAACACTAAGTCAACTTGTAAATGCATGTACATATACACAAAAAAAACAGAAATAAAGAAACACTAAGTCAACCTGTAAATACATGTACATATACACAAAAATAACATCTAATAAATAAATAAACACAGAATAAACCTGTAAATATAAACAAAAATAGCACAGAAATAAATAAACGCTAAGCCAACCTGTAAATACATGTAAAAATACAGGAAAATAGCATATAAATAAATAAATAAACACTAAGTCAACCTGTAAATACATGTAAATATACATGAAAATAACAGAAATAAATAAATAAACACTAAGTCAACCTGTAAATATACACAAAAAATAGCATATAAATAAATAAACTCTAAGTCAACCTGTAAATACATGTAAATATACACAAAAATCACACAAATAAATAAATACTGGACTGAAAATAACCTACAAATATGAACCAAAAAACAAGAAAACATTAGGTTTGACGGAGAACCTGAGACTTTGATTTTATGAATTTGTTGTTATTTAAAAGGATGAAAATGATGTAAAATCTATTAAACTGAACTCTGGTCCTGGTCTACCCCCAGTCCTGGACCTGGTCCCAGTCTACCTCCTGGTCCTGGTCCTGATCCCTGTCTACCCCTGGTCCTGGTCCCGGTCTACCTCCTGATCCCAATCCCTGTCTAGCTCCCAGTCCTGATCCTGGTCTACCCCTGGTCTTGGTCCTGGTCATGGTCCTGGTCTACCCCCATCAGTGTGTGGTGTCAGTGCGGTGGACTCACTGTAGGAGCATCCATAGACCTCCACCCTGAGTCCGATCCATCCGCTGGGGTTCCAGTCCAATGGGACGAACCTCAGGAAGCGAGTCCTCACCGAGTGGGTTAGCCGGTTCTGGACCAGGGCCTCTGAGTCCACGTTCCCCACAAACCTCTGCAACAGAGACCACATCAGTACAGTTAAGGGTTCAAAACCGGACCCCACTGAGTCCAACAGAAGAAAACAACTAAAACCTGTGGATGACAACACACTGACAGAACAAAGGCCTGATGTGGTCTGATGTGGTCTACATGAGTCAGACCCCTCTGTGGTCTGTAGATACACTTTCCCAAGTGATTTATTATCATTTATTAGAATATTATCTTCAGTATTTTACATTTTTCAGTGTAAATCCTGTATTTTCTTAGATTTAATTCACTGATCATGTAGATGTTCATTAAAGCTTGGAGTAAATTCAAAGGTTATTATCAAAACAGAGAAAACTGAAAAAAGTGACTTTTCCAGTCAAATATATCATTAACTAAACATAAAAACAAACGTCTACAACTTCATTTTGTTCATTTTTATTATTTTACTTATTTTATTTGTTTTTGTTCATTTTGTTGCCCATTTTATCCTTTTTTTTTAACTTCATATAGTAAATTTTTTTTAAATTATTTTTTCCCACATTATTTTGTACATTTTTTATTCATTTTTCTTCATTTTATTTATTAATCTATACAAACCCAGTGTTTCTATCCACTGTCATTGATCCAACTCCATGGGTTTTACTGGTGAATCAATGTTGTAGAAGATGACGGTGTTTCCACGTTCATTATGGAGCCTCTGAACGTCCAAATGGGTCATACCTGATGACCATGAAAAGATGACAAACTGCATTTTACACCAATTATTTGTGTATTGATAGGATTAATGGATCAACAGGTATTAAACAGTTACATCAGTAGATGGTTTTGGTTTTTTGAGGGTTAACAGACTAAATACATGGTTCTGGATGTTATGAATCCATGAACTCTCTTCATTTTTGAAGTATTTCGCTCATTATCTCCTCACTTTAGAAAGATTTGTTCACTTTTATGCCATATATCAAAGATTTCTAGTTCATGTTTTCCTTATTTTTCAAGTATTTTGCTAATTTTATTCTCATTTTACAAGTGTTTGTACATGTTATCCAATGAATAATTGAGGTAAATCTGTATTTTACACCAATTATTTACATGTATTGATAGGATTAGTGGATCAGCAGGTATTAAACAGTTATAACAGTAGATGGTTTTGGGTGTTTAAGGGTTAAATCCTAACAGAGGTGGAGGAAGATGTTCACTTACAGAAACACTTGACCTAATTAAAGCCTCATTAAAAGTGAAACCCGTCTCCGTATAAAACACTAATATTTATATCAGCTGTAAAGGCTGTTCTATAAATCACCGTCTGACTCTGGAAAAAAATGGTTTAAAAAAAGCCTGAAGGCGTCGAACAGAAAAATGAAGAGGGCCGAACAGAGAGACAAACGGCTGGTGCTGCCGCTAAATGACTGATTAGCGTTGGTTTGGCGGTGGTTTTCCAGGCAGGTGACGCTCCAGATCGATACGAGTGCTATTAGAAACTATCACCCAGACGGATGGAGGACGGCGCCGCTCCGGGCTTTTGTGAATAGTTCAACAGAGTCGAACAAGGCTCATAACTCAGCGTCCCGCCCTGGATCGCATGGTGGCGGTGGCGGAGGAATATCCAGCGCCTCCCGTGAACGCACCGCCTCTGTGCAGATAATGAAGGCGGCGAGTGGCGAGCTAACGGCGGGCTGTTACTGTGATTTATGCGCCGTGGTTTCCTCTCAGAGCCGTTTAAGTGGAGTATGTCGGAGGAGATGCAAACTCAGCACTTCCACCGTGCTGCATAGGACGCCGACCGCCACGTTACCACGACGACTACGCCATAACTCACAGCGCTGTGGCAAATGAGATCAGAGAAGAAGAAACACAGCACATGAATATTCACAAACAGAAGAGTCAGGGTTTATTATTGTTCACACCGACCACAGAGATTTAAAAAAAAACACAGAAAATCACAGAAAACAGGTCGACACGAGGTCACAGCACCGAAAAACAACTACAGAGAATACAGGTCGCAACCAGTGTTGTCAGATGTGACTGACAGTTTCCAGCCCAAATCCAATGTAAAAAAACCCACCCATCTCATTAAAATGTAGAAAAGCAATCGGGGAGTGCAGCCCTCCACCACAGCAGATCAGTGTTGCCCCCCCCACAATCACCACCAAAATTTACTTTACATTTAATTTGTTCCTTGTGCCAGTATCAACATTTCCTGAAAATTTCATTAAAATCCTGCCATAACTTTTTGAGTTATCTTGATAGCAGACAAACAAACAGGCAAACCCCGATGCAAACACAACCTCCTTGGCGGACGTAACCAGCTCAAATGTGTACCTCTCCAGAGACTCATGTTATAACTGTAAAAATATTACATGCGTTATAAAGAACACGTCATAAGAACACTGCACTAAGTGTGCTAAATAAACAAACATGTTGTGGAGGAGCTGGTTGGTAGTCTCAGTAAAGCCACCGTTATCACTGAAACTGTTCGATTAAGGGTGGTCCATGCCGGTTGGCCATGCAGGTCATGTGACCCGGCGCCAGGGGACGCGGCGTGTTTCTGCTTGTTTCCTGCTTCTCATTAACTGTTCGCTACAATAACCTCTGGAAAATCCGCCACTGGGATTGATCGCAGCTAAAACGAGCAACACGGCGCTGACGTAATGGGAGGTGGCGGCGGAGGTGGGAAAGGAAGACGAGAGGCCTAATGAGGCGGCGGTCGATGCCAGAATAGAAATAATGAAGTGACGGCGGGAGGGGGGGATGTTTACACGCTCTGACCCTCGGCCTGCTGGGATACGGCACTGCACCAGGAGACACTCTGCTCCTGTCAGCCCGTCCTCAGGGGTTACAAGCCCTCTGTCACGCCTCACAGAGTCTCATGTGGTCGTGACTCATACGGCAGGAACCTGTCAGTCCGCCACCACTACTACTGCCGCCACTGCCACTGGATTGGATGAATAATAAGAAACAGGAGAGAAATGACTCATTAAAGATGAAGAAACGACAGAGAAAGGATGGAATTAACACGATGACACAGAAGCATCAAGCCCCGCTCACCCCAGACCATCCTGGTGTGGATCAGTATGTGGATCTAGTCCAGGATTTATCAAACCACTTCAACTTGTAACCAGGAAAATTAACGCTCCATAATCATAGAAGGCCTTTACTCACCTAAAGCACATAATATGCACACTGTCATAGTAATGTCTAAATGTTTTTCATGCAGTTTAACTTTTTTTTCTACATTTTTTGTATTTCATCAACTTCAGCCATAAACAAAAATACCAAATACTCAAAACAAACCATATTTTTTGATGCAAAAATCACAATAGATAGATAGATAGCTAGATAGATAGATAACCACAGGACAAAAGTTATAATAAGTGATAGCAGCAATACTAATACTAATACTAATACTAATACTAATACTAATAATACTAAGAATAATAATAATAATAATAAGAATAAGAATAAGAATAAGAATAAGAATAAGAAGAAGAAGAAGAAGAAGAAGAAGAAGAAGAAGAAGAAGAAGAAGATGTATTTTCTGGTTTGGTTTTGTTTGTGCAGTAGTCTGATCCAGGTCTTATCTTGTTTCTTGTTCTTTTCTCTTTGGTTCTTTGTAAAGTGTTGATGTTTCTGTCAGATCTACAGCTGCTTCTGAAAAAGGCAAACGACACTTGAACTTGTTAACGACTCATTAACACGTACAACAGAGGAAAAACGTTGTTCATTACGACGGAAACCACTTCAGCCTAACCCTTAAAATGACTGGAAAATACTGGAAACTGGACCTGGTTGGTTCAGTTGATTCTATTCACTGGGATCACACCTCTATTTATTACATTTAATGACTCACAGCTTCTGTTCATTGACTTACATTGATTTTTTTCCTGGTTTTGTAGATTTAAAGATAAAACTTTGTAGTCGTCATTATTTATAGGTTATTATGTTATTATTGTACTGGTTCGGCTTGGTTCAGGTCATAACCAATAAAAACCATCTCTGAGGCATTTTGGAAGCAAAGATAACAATTTAAACCAAACTAACCAATGCAATAATATTTATCCCAATATAAAACTATATTATGTCATTATTGTTTTGTATCCCAGACCCCTGTTAGAGAAGAAAAACCTGAATTCAACGTGTCCACATACTTTTGTTCATTTGTGTATGAGTTAGGCAGTTATGATATGAGCATAACCATATTTAGCTTCTGTGTTTCATTTGAGTTCATCTTCAGTTTCCTTGGTTTCCGTCCTGTTCTTCTGTGGTTTATTGGTGGCTTCTGGTCTCAGAGGTTCTATTCTGGTGGAAGTTTTCTGGGCCCAGTATTTGCAGTTGGATCCTGTAATGATGTGATTAAAGGCTGTAAAGGAACCGTTGGAACGTATGGGGGCTGATGCGGCTTCACGCTGGGATCGCCCGCAGGATCAAACAGCTCTTTACACAGCGCTCTTCAAGGATGATGACGGTGATAATCTGAACACCCACCAGGATGACTCTCAGCGGGGCTGCACATGAACTGAGCACCAGCTGCATTTACCTCCACAACGCCGCTGCCATTGCTGTTACAGTCAAGGCTCGGTCCGTTTGCTAACGGCGCCGCTGACATTGGTCTAACGGCTCTCGTTCTGGGACGGCGCCAGATATTTCTCCTCCTGAGTGGTAGTTTCATCAGTGGGAGCAGTGGGCCGCAGACGACGCTCATTTCCTGGGCTTTTGTACAGATAATGAAGTCATTACCAGCCCCGCCCCCTCGCGTCTTCACAAGAACTACAATGAACTTCAAATTCAACCCTGGAGGACGAAGCTGCAGAGGCCATGGACACGACGAAGACGGAAAACCACACAGAACTGGACATGTAATTAGTTCAGTTTCTTCATTATTATTATTATTTTCCATTAGACACTCCTCTGCATTTCTGATGACCTAAACATGCACCAAAAGTCTGATTTTCTTCTGGAAAATTCATGACTGTAGGTAAAAAAAGGGATATTTTATAAGGTTTGTAAACAAAACTTCTAACATACGACCAATGGATATAGCATTAGGAGTTTGGAACTAAACTACACACTTGACTGTCAATATCAAGTGTCATTTTTTGCATAAATTCATCCCATGAGCCAGATTGAAACCTTTGGCGGACTACTTTTTGGTCCACGGGCCGCATGTTTGACACCCCTGATTTCTATCCTTACTTGTAGTGAAATGTGTAGATTTCCAGTTGAACCTGTTTCCATGTGTGTTTGAGGTGAATCCAGTCCATTTCCTCCTGATTCTGTGTTTGTTGGGATGTTCTCTGTATTATTAACAGGGATGTTTGTGCTTTTAAAGGAGTTCATGATGACAGTGATGGATTCCCTCCCGTTTCCTCCGGTTGAACTCAGTAAAAATAGGTCAAAACTTAATGACGATGTAAAAATGAGTTTCCCTGGTGAGGAAGACCGAGGACCACATTCATCCTCATCCCCTTCATCTGTTCACAACCACTTTTATTAACACAAAAAATACAACCAGTGTTCCTGTATGTCAGCGTCATGTTCTATCTGAATCATCCCCAGTTGAATTTGTGAGGTTGTCAGGTTCTGTCTCTATGTTCCAATCCTGTGGTCTGGATGCAGGAGACCAATCTAACAATAGAAGTGGGTGGTACTTTAACTGGAGGAGAACTCAACTAATTCAATCAAAGTCCATAAATGACTTCTATCAGTGATCACTAGGAACTATATTGATAACCATTTATATGTTATAAAGCATTAAAATATGGACCATTACAAGGAAAGGAATATTCAGAATATTTCAAAAACTCATTCAAAATTGAAAAATCTAAATTTCTCAAAACTGTGAACAAACTTTGTAGACATTGTCCCCATGGAAGATAAGATGCTATTAATCTTATTGATGATTTTATTCATTTTTGTTGATTGTTTTGTTCATTTTTGTTCATTTTGTTGATGAAGGAAGATACATATTAAATTTCAAATTAATCTGACTGTTGAAATCTAGACATTGGTGACCTTGAGTTTGACCCCTCAAGGTCACTCTAGGTCACAGATCATGGACCCAAATCAAAGTTCATATATAACTTCCTATCAGTGATCAATAGGAACTATATTGATACCTCTAACCATTTACATGTTATGAACCATCAAAATATGGACCATTATAAGGAAGGGACCAGTTTTTCGAAAATTCAAAACTCCAAATTTTTCAAGACTAGGAACAAACTTTACAGACGTTGTCCAAAGGAGGATACATATAAGTGGTTTTATTAGAGAAGGTGTTTGAAGAAATTGCTAATGAAGATGATGACGGACACATAAAAACACACATCTGATATCGGCCATCGTTTCTCTTTGCTCATAAAAGCTGAAATCTCAAAGTAAAACAACAGAAAAACACTAAATGGAGCCTAAACATTAAATAAAGTCCAAATCCATGTGTAACTGAAGCTACATTTACATTAATCTACATTTATTTAATCTGCCGTTTCATTGACTGCATCGATCGATTCAACTGGAACAAATGCAGCAGATCTGAACATTTGTTTGTGTATTTGTTTTAGTCTTAAATCTGAGGTGGATTTATCAGAATACAACTAGTTCATTTTTTCCACTTAACACAACACTACAAATGTTATTGACTCAATATGTCCAAAAGTCTGTGGACAAAAGAACCTAAAGTAATTACATTCAGTCATTGATGGGACTGTAATCATCGTTTTTGAAGGTACATTTGAAACAGTTTACAGTTGAATATAATGAAGGACAAACTCCAACTGATAATGAATTCATCGTTTCATTAGAGTTCTGCTCATCCTGATGGACTTTTACTGAATTAATGACCGGTTTTTATGTCTGTTTGCGCTTTTATGAACAGTTGAATTCTGCAGGTTCGTGAATTCTCTGCGGGTTCACTTCATATTGTTTTACCCACAAGCCCTTGCTGCATTTTCTCACCTAAAACACCACGTCCTATTTTTAATAAGTGTGTGTTTGCGTTGGATAGAGAATGTCCTTGAATTTTGATTAAACCAGTTAAACATAATCTAACAAATGTCACGAATGATGAAGCAGAACTGAGACGTTTCAGTCAAATCATGACCTTGTGTTTGAGGCGAAATGAACAGGAAGTAGAAAAATAAAACAAATCGGTGACCAAAAAAAGAACTGGGAGCTTTGTGTTGACGCTTTCAAAGATGCTACAGTTTGCACAATAAATATTCAAACTGATGAATCACATATCGCGCACGTGCGCGCACACACACACACACAAACTATATCACATTGGGCCCTCTGGCGGTCATATAACAAAAAATACATAACCACCCAACATAATATTAAAAAAAAAAGAATAAAAAACAAAAGAATTTAATGCATCAGCCTACAATGGGAAAACGGTTTAAACTGGTGGAATGCAGTAAAAATGTCACATATTACTAGTTTTCTTTTAAATAAAATATTAACATTAGAGAATTATGAAAATATAGTGTAATGACATTGAGATTAAAAAATGTGGTTATAATGGAAGTCAATGGGACATTTATCTGACACTCCAGAAAAAACACTAATGACATCAAATCAATTTATTATTACTCTGGTCGTGGGAGACACTTTTCATTCCATGTGTGTTTTTTTTTTTTTTTTTTTACATGTTTGAATGATAATAAAGGAATATGAATGTGACTTTATAGCCAATCACCTTTTCCTAGTGGGATGTTCAGATGTGAATCCATGTCAGACCATATTAACACACTCACACATTCTGGACGTGTTCGTGAGGAGGAGATTTAACTGGTACAATGAGGTTCATTTAATCGAGTTCTATGTGAAATGAGTGTTTTATAATGTCTTCTAACATGGAGGGAAACATCTGAGGGTTCATTTGGAGGCAAATTATTTCAGATGAAGACGACTGGTGTTATTGATGGTAATTATTGGTGCTGACCTCCATCATTATCAGTTTAATAAGAACCACTAATGGGATGATCCTGCATATTACTGTTATTACATCTGAAGGGTTAAACATGATCCCAAACCAACCAGACATTGCACAGGCATGGAGAAAATGGGCGATTACGGGAAAACTGATCAAATCCAAGCAATACATGAGTCACTCATTGGCTAATTTTTACAATTTTGTTAAATTTGTTGATTAGTTTGTCCATTTAATTGACTATTTTACTCATTTTTGTTAAATTTGTCGATTATTTTCTTTTCGTTTTTGTGTATTTTGTTGATCATTTTGATAATTTTTGCTCAATTGGTCGATTATTTAGCTCATTTTATGATTATTTTGTACATTTTGTATATGTTGTTGATCATTTTGTTCATTTTTGTTGAATTTGTTGATAATTTTGTTACTAATTTGTTCCTTTTGTTTGTTCCTTTTGTTATTTTTTTCCTGTTCATATATCCTTCCATGTTGCTTATTTTAGTTAAATTTGTTCCTTGTGTAAAACCTCAGTAAATGAATGCTATAAATCTCACATTGTCTGAACTAAAAGGTTAAAGACATGTTAAGGTCAAAGGAGGGTCCCACTAAATCATTATCATTTTAATAAGAACTGTGGTGCTAATGCTCCTTCATATTACTGTTGTTACATCTGAAGGGTTAAACACGATCCTAAACCAAACTCTGCACAGATGTGGAGAAAATGGGCAATTATGGCAAAACTGATCAAATCCAACTGTCATTGTCTTATTTTTTCCAGTGGTTTTATTTCAACAAGTTCCAACCAGAGAATTAACCAAACTGACGTCAAATACAGATGGTTTCATCCACAAACTTTTTCCATAAAAACTGATGAAAACACTGAGTTTGTATTAAATGGTGTTACTGTTGTGATGCATCTCCTTTCAACATTTCAACAGAAATAGTTCCATGGCACCACCTACTAAAGTTTAAAGATGCAGGTCAGTTTCATCTATGACATTTACCAAAGCAGTGACTGTGGTAGTGATGGAGAAAATATCAACATTTTGCCAAAAATAACAGAAGCAGCCTCATTCAGAGCATCAAATATTGAGTCTCCACATCAGGTTTGACCTGGAAACATGAACAAGGTCCAAATGTTTATAAAACCCTCTGGACCAGAACCCTAAACCCAACAGGAAGAGTAATACTTTGGTCTGAATGAGGAACTTTCATCCTGTTTTATCCCTTTTCTGCTGCTACAGACGAAACGATGGATGCACTTACACTATATGGACAAAAGTATGTGGACCTGTTGAATTCAGGTGATTTTTTTCTAACAGGGGTCTGGGATACAAAACAATAATGATAAATGTCATAATATAGTTTTATATTGGGATAAATATCATTGCATTGGTTAGTTTGGTTTGAATTGTTATTTTTGCGTCCAAAATGCCTCATAGATGGTTTTTACTAAATTTCTCTCAACACTGACTTTGTTTTTTGTTTTTTTTTAATCCATGACTGATTTTAACTCTTTAAGTGCCAGACAGTTAAGGGGATAATAAGCCTTAAAAGTGCCACAGAATTTGGCCGTTTTTCAGTATTTCGCGTCGTTTTCATAATATTTGAAGAATCCTGCAGGAAACCGCTCGGTAACATCCGACCGATTGCTGATTAGATCCAAAACGCACCGGACGCAGCCGATTCATTATTGATCGTAATTTGCATAATTCATAATAATAATAATAATAATAATAATAATAATCTTTATCAATATAGCACTTTTCATACATTAAAAACTGTAGCACTAAGTGCTTTACATATCAGTTTAAAAATCAGTACCGCCCCCCACCCACACCCACCCACTCACCCGCACACACACACATATACATGCAAACCCACATATACATGCAAACCCACAAGCTCACACATACTTAAGAAGACTGACTGAGCACGGGTAGACCAGAACAAAAATGTACAAGTAAAAGTAAAACATCAATTTAGGAGGCGCTGTCTCAGGGAGCCATCCGCACCAGGAGGCAGCCGCCGACCCCGGCGACCAGGCACCAGCAACACAGCCCCGCATCCCAACTAGTGGGAGAGGGCCGACTGGGACCCCCACCCACCAGAAAGGAGCGGACCCCAGTGAGAGAAGGTGCCACAGCCCCCGGAGTCCACAGCCGCCCCCCGGCATGGAGGGCTCCCTCTGATGAAACACCGGAGAATAAGAAACATTAAAAAGATATAAAAATATTATTCGGTCGCGTGACCTCAAATTCCCGTCTGCTTGGTCTCAAAAGGGGGACACAGAAAGAACGTCATCGAAATGTGAGAAAGAAATGGGGGTGGATGGTTTGTTTGTACACAAATATGGCGTGTTCTCCAAAGCCGATCTGATCAGCCCGTGGCACTTTACAGGTTGTTTTCGTAAAGCCGATTTAATCGGCCCATGGCACTGAAAGTGTTAAATGTTCTACCTCTAAATTTCAACAATATTTTTCATGCTCTGACAGTAAATAATAATTTTCTACCACATCTAACCCTCTACTTTCTAATCTACTTTCTTCACATGTCACTAAGGAAGAAAAATCTAACATTAAACTTTAAGGAAATATTGATGTTTATAAACTATATGGACATAAATATGGGACACATCATGTCTACAGCTGTAAGATGTCCTGTTCATGATGATTTGATATATAAACATCAATATTAATAATCAATGTATTTATCCCAATATAAAACTATATTATGAAATTCGTCAACTGTTTTGTATCACAGACCCCTGTTAGAAAAGAAACACCTGAACTCAACGTGTCCACATACTTTTATCCATGTAGTGTATGCCCACATACACTATATGGACGTTCTGTTGTCATCATTTATCAGTTATTATTCTATTACTTTACTGCTCTGATCCAGTTCAGGTCGTACTGGGCTGAATGTGGAACCTGAACCTGAGTCTTTCTGAAACATGACTGAATATTAAAGTGGACACAAACAGAAACACTGTTGTCTCTACGTCATTAATTTCCTGATAATTAATCATCACATCAGGCTGTGGAAACACCATCCAACTGGAAGCTTTAATGATTTGAAGGTGAAATTAACCCCTGATCTGAGGTCAGCTTTGAAGTCATCCTCACAGTGGATGAGTCCTTAATTAGCTGAAACTTTAAATGCTCCCGTGGTGTTTTTTTAACCCGGCGGCGGCGGCGGTCAACAGCTGTTTACTGTGCCAATAGTTTGTCAAAGCGAGGGCCATATTCCTGTTTGGGTTTTTCATTTTCGGAGCTAAAGGTTGGGTGTAATTTGGCAGGTGGAGGCTCTGGGAGCAGCTGCCGCTCCCTCATTAGTCCCCTCGGCTCAGGTAGCAGCGCCGAGCCATTACCTTTGAACCTCGCCTGTTCAAATGCCAGACGGACGTCAATTAGTCTGAGCCAAAGGTCGGGGTGAAAGCTGTGGTCGGCTGCCCCGGTGCAGGCCTCATCACAGACGGCCCGCTAATGAGCTGCCACTCATCCGGCCGCCGTGCCGTTTTAATGCACACATGAGTGGAGACGGGGCTCCCGCGTCACTATGGCAACCACCAGTGTCGTACGACTCAGCGCCGGACTTTCTGAAGGCTTCAACTCACCGAAGACCTTAATTTACACAAATCAGCCTGAGTTTCAGACAAAGACGAGTGGGTTTTATGTCCAGACGACAGCTGTAGTATCATCACTGGGATCAGATGGAAATGGTCACACTTTAACTTATGTAAAAAAAGAATCTAAGGATTCACTAAAAAATATTCAGACCAAGACATGAACCTGTTTCTTTACGTCTACATCTACGTTACGGTTTCAGTGTGAATCAACCGACTGATGGCGTCATTTGTCAAACCTCTGGATGTGGTTTTAAAACCCTTTTAAGACAATTGTGTCTCTGGTGACACATTTAGTATTTTATGTCCTTCAAATTAACTCCTGAACTGTTTAAACTATGGACAGAATCCAACTGTTATCTTTTATCTGAGATTGGGTTCTTTCTATTGGTCTATAACACATTAGGGTTAGAGGTTTGCATTGACGGAGGGGGAGGGGTAGAAGTGGGCGGGGCTTAAAGCGGCAGAGCGCAGTTGGTGAGAGAGAGAGATGGAAGAGTTTTATTACTTTTAGCAGTGTTTTAGCGAGATTTGAGTGGTGAATTCTTATAAATAATTGTATATTATAGTGATAGTACTGTTTTGGAGTGTTCTACTAGTATGTTTTGACGTGTTTTTGTTGAGTTTCTCAGGTTTTTTTTTCTGCCTTTTTTTCTCAGTTTTTAATCTGTATTTTTCTGGTTTGTACAGCTCATTAATAGTTGTATTTTATCTGTAAATATTATAGAAATGTATGTAGATTTCTATATATGTGTGTGTAAATCCATATGCAGATCTATCCAGGGCAGAAAGAGATGCAGTGTCTAAAAGAATCAGATGATGGATGTTTTGGCCATCGAAATGAGGGGCTGCCTACAACTTGAGAGAAAGTGAACACAGACTATCACACAGGATAAAAACGACTAGATAGAACTAAAAATAAGGAGAACATGGAAGCAGAATGATCTAGACAAAGACAATATTTGATCACATGCAAAATTATTTATTTCTATAATCTCATTATGAACATTTACAATTGTTTTTCATAATATCATAAATATTCAGTTCTGTTTTTATTTATTTTTTGTTTTTTTACTGTAACACACTGTTTAAGGCATTCATTGCATATAATAATGATAATTAATGGACAGATATTAAAAAGTTAAGTTCTTCCTGAAAACAGGTGCAAAAGACATTTCTGACACTTTTATTGCAAAAACATCATAAATAAATCTAGGCCTGTTCTAATGGTCCTTTAAGGGTTAATGTCATGGTTCATCTGTTCTCCATAAACTAGGTTTTATGGGCTTATTTAAGGTAGCACCAACTCCTTTGAACAACATAGGAAAAAAAGATTTATTCATGTTTTATATATATATTTTTGCCATTGTAAACTGCTGTTTTTGTCCAAACTGAACCTTGTGTCTTTCATTGTGTTCACAGACCTGATGGATGGAGGAATATCAACATTTTAGCAGAAAATAGTTGGGTTTTCATCACTCTAAAATGTCAAAGTGATGAAGTAAATGATCTCATATTGAGTTTTGATGTATTTATTGCTTCGTGCTGGTCGAGGGGGTTCCACACACTTCTTTTTTTCCTGTGCCTTTAAGAGCTGATTATTCCCTCTGTTTTCCTCTGTTTGATCCACTCTCTTGCCTTCGTACTGTACAATACATATTTAAAGACACATTGAGGCCAATGAATAATTCAGACCTCACACAGCCTCCATGTGGCGTTGGTTCAAACTCCCATCATCCTCTGGGGCACCTTTAATTCGAGCACACGGGACCGATCAGCCCAAAACCCACAAACTTCCCGGTCCACCTGTTTTTATCTGTGAATAATGACTCCGTGGGTGTTTTTGGCGAGTGTTGACGCTTTGTGTTCAACAGAACTGGGGCGAGCGCGGCACACGCTAAAACATTAATGAATACGCTAAGAAAACATTAGGCAGAGGAAGTACAAAGTACAAAGTGAGGGGCATAAACAGCAGAGGGGGGTGGTGGGGGTCTGGTCTGGTGAGGTGGATGTTCACGTTGGTCCGTGTTCGGGCAGTAAAACCTCGCTGAATCAGCCCCAAACGCTGCTGATCTGGTGCTGATCGTTGATAAAATGAGAACAAACAGGACATTTGGGCTCCAGCGTTCTGTGACGAGGTGAGAATCAGCCTCAAACTGCTGATTCCAGCTGGAAACTGTTCCCATGTCCATATGTCTGTGCACGCTGCCGCCAACGCCGCCACTTCCATCACCGCTTTCACAACAAAACTACAGGTCAGAACTTATCACCTGGACTAATGCGACAGCACTGAGAGTTTTTCCTTTAACCTTTAACAGATAATGAGCTGATGTATGATATAAAAACACATCAACTGTGAGTGTGATTGACGTCCCAGGCCACCTTAAGTCCTGCCCCCATCAGTGTAAATGCCTACAGTGTATGCGTCCACTCACCCCGAGGCCGTCGTCCTGCCGGTACTGTTTCCAGGCCTGGCCCGTGTCGCTGTACAGCAGCATATACCTGCTGACCCAGTCCGAGCTGTGGTGGCGTCCCTGTGTGGCCACCGCCGTCACCTCCACACGGTCCCGCAGGTCCACCTGCAGCCAGGGCTCCCTGTCCGTTACCATGGGAGACCAGCCGCCGGACTCTGGGGACACAGAGGACACACTGAGGACGAATGCTTTAACCCAGGGGTGTCAAACATACGGTCTGTGGGCCAAAACCAGCTGCCAAAGAGTCCAATCCCGCCTATGGGATGGATTTATGAAACACAATCACACTGAAAATATATTAACAATAAATGAAGATGAAATCATGTTAGTTTAGGTTGCACATTCAGACCAATATGATCTAAAGTAGATCAGACAGTAAAATAAAAACAGAATAACCTATAAATAATGACAAATACACATTTATCTGTTTATTTTAGTGTAAAAATTAAAATTACAAGAATATATTTACATTTACAAACTATTCTTTAACGATAAAATGTGAATAACATGAACAAATATGAACAAACTGAAATGTGTAAAGAGAAATAAGTGTCATTTTAACTTTTTGTTAATGTTTTGTTAATTTTTGTGCCTGTTTTGTTCTTGTTATTGCTTAATTTGATCATATTTGGTGGCTTTTTGTTATTTTTGTGTTTGTTCCTGTTGATTTTGGTCTTGTTTATCAAAATGTTGTTCATTTGTGCACAAGTTTTATTCCTGTTATTCTTTATTTTGTTCTTAAGTGTTGTTTTTTATTATTTTTTTTGTTACTTGTGCTGATGTTTCTTAATTTTCTTAAAATTACTTAATGTTTTGTGCATTAGTAGACCCACTGTGATCTGTAAGTTATAACATACACGTGGAAATGATAAACTGCGGCAGAATACTGGTCAAAGAAATTGCAGGTTGTTCATTTCATTCAAATATTTTAAAGGATAGTTTGTAGATGCAAAATTTTCATAATTTAATTTTACTTTTTTACTCTAAAACAGAGAGATAAATTTGTATTTGTCATTATTTATAGATTGTCTTATCGTTTTATGGGTTTTATATCATATTTGTCCGAAAGTGGAACCTGAACCAACATGAGTTTGACAGTGATGATCTAGTTTTCTTTCAGTCCATATGAGTCTATTTGTGATGTTATGATGTGTTTAAACCTAATGAAATGTTACAATAATTGGATCTAATATGACTTTTATGTGATTAAACATGCATCATGTTGTTTAGTTAAAACTAAACCTGGATCAGATGCAAAAACATCTGCAGGAGGTTGGATTTTAATTCATTTTACGAGTGTTTCAATGAATAATAGATGATAAAAAGGCTGAGATTGTCAGGTAGAGGAGCAGGTACATAGACCTAGATCCTGAAGTCCACCTGGAACCTCCTTAAAACCTCCTGAACTGGACTGAACCTCGACTAAAGCTAAACATTTAGCTTATAAAATCAGAAAATCATCAAACCATATTTCGTATTTGATCCACAATCCAAAGAGTTTCAGTTTATTGTCACAGAAGAGGAAATAAAATGGGAAATATCACATTTAAAAAGGTGGACTCTTGCAATTTGGAGCGTTTTATTCTTAAAATATTCGTAAAAGTAATAATTGATGGTCAAATATTTGTCAAATAATTGATCAATCTAAGTTTAACAGAACATTAGTGTCAGTTTTGTGAACGAAAATGACTAGTTAAACATGTAAAAGTTGTTTTAAAGCAGACGATGAAGCTGAAAAGTCCTGAAACATCCTGATAAAACACAATAATATTAATACGTTAAAGCCAGTATCATATGATCATGAGACAAACCGGTGAGAACTGGTTTATTTGTAGGTCAGATCCTTAAATTCCTCCAAACTGTAGCTAAAGCCTTTATTTCTATCACTGTGCTCAGTTCAAATCCCTCCAGTCACAAAATAATAAAACACACAAAAACACCCTGCATTAAATAATAATCAGAGTCTGACACAAAACATCCAATAACCTCATTAAAATGGGTTCAACCATCGTCTTTTTGTGTTAAATTTGTCAATGTTCATTTCCCTGAGTGTCACGGGTTCCTTTGTGTTAGCGTTAGCATTGGTGTTAGTGTTGGGATTGGTGTTGGCATTGGTGTTAGCACTGGTATTAGCATGAGAGTTAGTGTTGGCATTGGTGTTATCTTTGGTATTAGTGCTGGCATTGGTCTTAGTGTTGGCGTTAGTGTTAGTGATGGCATTGGTGTTAGCATTGGTATAAGTGTTGGCATTGATGTTAGCACTGGCATTAGCGTCAGTGCTGGCATTGGTATTAATGCTGGCATTGGTATTAGTGTTGGCATTAGTGTTGACATTGGTGTTTGTGTTGGCGTTGGTGTTAGGATTGGAATTAGTGTTGGCACTGGTGTTAGTGGTAGGGAAGGCATTAGTGTTAGCATTGATATTAGTGCTGGCATTGGTATTAGCGATGGCGTTTGTGTTGACGTTCGTGTTTGTGTTGCCGTTAGTGCTAGCATTGGTGTTAGAGTTTGCATTAGTATTAGTGTTTACATTGGTATTAGCGTTGGTGTTAGCGTTACTGTTAACATTGGTACTCACCGTCTCGCCTATTGACCTTGGCGTTGTGAGCGGCATAACTGGCGGACGACTGTGACGAGCTCTGGAAGGACGACTGCGGTAATGTGGACGCTAACGGGCCGTTACAGGTATCTGGAAAATAAAGGACACACAGGACACGTCTGAGTTTATGATGGAAAACGACGCCTCAAACAGTGAATTAACCCTTTACAAACAGGACGCTGCAAGTGTTTGGGTTTGTTTATTTACAAAAATGTGAGTTAATGTACAAAGTCCCTGTCCAATAAATAAAGCACTAAAAGAAGAAAAAACTTCTTAGAGCTGTTCTTGTGATTGTCCAGATCCTTGTATTTGTGCATTTTTGCTTATGAAAAACAACATTTGGAGTTTTCAGTTTGGACCAAAACAGAAAAAAACCCCACCTGAAATCCAACAGACTCCAGAACACAACCATAATGTAAACACACAAACACTTGAACACAACCAAGACCGGGTCAGAACTGTGGTGGAGGAGTCAATGTTAACAGACAATTTTGTCGGATGTTTCAGTCACTGAAACATCTGAAACCAGCTGATTTTCTGCCTCAGATTCTTCCAAACACCATCTGAACCAAAAAGATTCACAAACCTGTCCTTTATCCTTCATCAGATGCATTTTGAAATGTTAAAACTATGACACAGCCTACATCAGGGAACACTTCCCAAAACACCACAGAGGTCAAAGGTCAAACAGTAGAATGGAATGTGAAGGTCAGGCACGTCTCAGAAGAACCTGAAGGAACAGGGTTAAGATAAAACACTGAACCCTGATACTAACACCACGACTGTGAACACTGATGAGCATCCATAGTAGTTTAACCTTCTGGTATGTGGGCAAGCGTATCATGCACACTTATAAAAGGCCATGTTATTTTATAACATTTATATTATTTTAGGTCAGAATTCAAAAGTTGTTCATTTTTGTGTAATTTTTTTTTTTTTTTTTAAATTCTGACCCATCCACTAAAATCAGCACATTATAAACATGTTAAATTCCTACACTAACACCCTTTCACCAAGTGAGTACAAAACGCACACAGACACATTTTAGCATTTAACATTTGACCTAGTTCAAAAAATAATAACGCATATTAACCAATGTTGGTGTTAATCATTGACATATACCAGAATGACAAAAAAAAAAAAAAAAATCAAGAACATATATAATCGAATTTGTATGTAGAATACTGAAAAAACAAATTTTTTTTGTGTTTTTTGCATCAAAACATTTTCAAACATGGCCTTTAAAGAGTTAAAAATATGACAGTTACTGAGAATTTGGTATTTTTGTTTATGGCTCCATTTGATGAAAAAAAAAAAAAAAAGTTAAAAAAAAAAGGCGGCGGCAAAAACAAACTATGAAAAACATTTTGACATTACCACTGTACTGAGCAGATTATGTGCTTTAGGTGATTAAAGGACCTCTATGAGTCGAATACTGAAGGGTTAATAAAACCGTCCTGATTGGACCAGAACATCCACATGAACTCAAATCTCCTCTGCACTGGTTTCCTCTGAGGCTGATTTCAAGGGGAAAGTGAAGAAAAGTGGTTCAGGCAGAGTGATGGGTTGTGTAGTTGCGTTGTTGTGTAGTTGTGTTGTTGTGGTGTTATGTGTGTTTTCAGTCCAAAGCCTAAATTACGGCCGATCAGCTCTGAGACCACAGATGTTCAACACAGGAAACATGTCTGGATGATTAACACCACGATGACAGCGACCTCTTAATCCAACAAACCACATTTAAACCCTGGAATGGATGACACCCACTGCCCCGCCCACTGCCCTGCCCTCCATCAGTCCTTTTCAGGTATTTCATTTGATATTGATCCAGATCTAAACTGTGACAAACTAATACACATTATGAATAATCGATTAGTTAAAAAATCAAATCAAAATTTTATTTACATAGTGCCGAATCATAACAAAAGTTATCTCATGACGCTTTACATATCGAGTTGGTTGAAACTAGACTCTAAGCCAATTTACAGAAACCCAACAGAATCCTCCAGGAGCAAACACTTGCGACTAGTGATTAGTTGGTCATTAAATTCAGCATAGTCGACTGATGTTTACTGGGTTTTCTATGGTAGTAAAACCATGTGACAGGTTACATTTACACCAGGAACGCCAAACTTAGTTCAGGTTCCACATTTAGACCAGTATCATCTAAAGTGGGTCAGACCAGTAAAATACTAACACAATAACATGGAAATAATGACAAACACATTTTTTTCTGTAATTTAGTGCAAAAATTAAAATTAAATTATGAAAGTTTTTACTTCTACAAACTATCTTTTTAAAAAATGTGAATAACCCAAAAAACCTGAAACTTCCTTTCAAAAATAAGTGTAGTTTTACCAATATTCTGCCTCAGTTTATCATTTCCACAAGTACATTAAAATTAAGCAAAATTAAAATGCGTTTGACACACTTGATTGTTAATATCAAGTGTCATTTTTTGCATAAATTCATCTCATGGCCCAGATTGAAACCTATGGTGGACTAGTTTTGGTCCACACACCATATGTTTGATGCCCCTGATTTCTATCCTTATCTGTAGTGAAACATGTTGATTTCCAACTGAACCTGTTTCCATGTGTGTTTGAGGTGAATCCAGTCCATTTCCTCCTGATTCTGTGTTTGTTGGGATGTTCTCTGTATTATTAACAGGGATGTTTGTGCTTTTAAAGGAGTTCATGATGACAGTGATGGATTCCCTCCTGTTTCCTCCGGTTGAACTCAGTAAAAATAGGTCAAAACTTAATGACGATGTAAAAATGAGTTTCCCTGGTGAGGAAGACTGAGGACCACATTCATCCTCCTCCCCTTCATCTGTTCACAACCACTTTTATTAACACAAAACATACAACCAGTGTCCCTGTATGTCAGCGTCATGTTCTATCTGAATCATCCCCAGTTGAATTTGTGAGGTTGTCTGGTTCTGTCTCTACGTTCCAATCCTGTGGTCTGGATGCAGGAGATCAATCTAACAATAGAAGTGGGTGGTACTTTAACTGGAGGAGAACTCAACTAATTCAATCAAAGTCCATAAATGACTTATATCAGTGATCAATAGGAACTATATAGATATCTCCAACCATTTACATGTTATAAAGCATCAAAATATGGACCATTACAAGTAAAAGCACATTTTTAATATCCAAAAGCTCATTAAAAATTTAAAAATCTAAATTTCTCAAAACTGAACAAATCTTATAGACATTGTTGCAAAGAAGATATAAAATTAGAAATGAATCCAACCAGTAGTTTCAGAGCGGATGATTGTTGAAACCCTTCAAGATTAAAGGTCACAAACTCAAATCACAGTCCAGAGTCCTGTGGTCTGGATGCAGGAGATCAATCAAAAAAAAGTGGGTGGTACTTTCACTGGAGGAGAACTTAACTAATTCAATGAAAGACCATATGTGACTTCCTATCAGTGATCAATAGCAACTATATTGATATCTCGTATATTGGAGAAAAAAGTTTTTTTGTGTTTTTGCATAAAACATATGGCTTGTTTCCATTACAAACATGGCATTTAAAGGGTTAAAAATATAACAGCTATTGAGTATTTAGTATTTTTGTTTATGGCTGAAGTTGATGAAACACAAAAAAAGTGGAAAAAATAACAATAAAAACTGTATGAAAAACATTTTTGTTGTGTTATTATGCGCTTTTTGTGATTAGAAGAACCTCTACAGGCCGGACACCAGAGGGTTAACAGTATTTTTTTTAAATGAAAAGCTTTTTTTTTTTGTACATTATCTCCATAAACTGAATCACAACTAGTATTAAAATATGTTAAAATGTGAGAAAACTTCAGATTATCAGCATTAAAATGTTTTTATTTCACAGTTTTCATCATTTTGTGATATTGGTTTGTTAAACACATTTTTCATGGTCCAGATGAGTAGACATTTATGGAACTACATGAAAAAAAGGTTAATAAGAAATGAAAATAAATAACAATCAAGTGCCTTGTTTTTTTCATGACTAAAGAGGAATAAAAACCCTCCGGAAAAAAATCTGGACTGCGGTTGTTACAATTCATGCATGAAAGGGTTAAATAAAATAAAATGATGACAGCAGCTTCGACTTTCAGTTCAGTTCATGTTTGACTCAAAAGTTTGCACCAAATCTGACAATGTTCAGTTAAACTGTCGATAAAAACATAGACGTTTTCATCCACATTAGGTTTAAAATCACCCAATATTAATGACTGAACATTTGCACTTGAATCAGAATCAATAAAACAGATCCTGTTTAATATATGTGATCGGTTTTTGATGTTAAAGTGATGATGAAGTAAAATGTAGTAAATGAAAATGAGCAAGTGGATTTAAGATGCAAAAATCCTGTTCAGATCAAAATGAACCAAAGATAGACTGATGATTACTTTATATCATTACTATTTATTAGTACTATACACATTTGTCCTATTTTATTACACTATGGCCATTTTCTGCAATAATAAACTCATTATTTGGCTTTAAAAATGTCAGAAAATGATGAAAAAGTGTCCAATTCCAGTTTATTGTCACAGAAGAGAAAAGAAAGGAGGAAACAGCCACATTTAAATCAATTGAATCCATGTTTTTTTTCTTTTTTTTCTTATAAACTGCCTGAAGCATTAGTAATTTAATCAATTATTACCGTCTTACACACAAACCTGAGGTTGAAAAAGATGGAAAATGCACAAAAAGACGCCAGGAGATGAAAACAGCATAAAAGATTAAAATGATATAAAGATGTAAAAAGACAAAACATGTACAAGAAAGAAATTATGTAAATAAATAAATGTGCAACAAAACAAGTCGACAATGCTGTAAAATATGGAAGAAGCAGAATGAGAATATAAAATAGATTAAAACAAGATGCAAGATGACAAAAAACTGTAGAAAACAGAAAAAAGACAAATGGAAAAGATGAATAAAACATGACAATTTAATAGACAGAGATGAGTTAAAAAAAAGAAAAGGAAAAAATGATGTAAAAGAAACAGGATGAAAGAAAATGGAAAGAGGTTGAAATAGAGGAAAAGGAAAACATCATAAAAAGACATCATAGAAAGACAGATGTAGAAGACGGATGATAAAAATAAATGAAACTGTAAAAGACGAAACTGAAAAATTACGTCAAAAATGTAAAATGACGTCCAGGATAAAAAATACAGATGATGCAGAATAATGAAAACGGCAAAAAAGACAAAAGGAAACGATGGAAGATGTAGAATAAAACAGATTAAAGATGAAATTAAATGAAAAGATGTGGAGTTTATGAAAGACGATGATAAATTATGTAAAAGATGAATAAGTAATTAATAAATATAATTAGATGAAATGAAGAGAAAATGATGTAAAAGAAACAAAAAAATGGACAGAATCAAACCAGTCCTCCAGAACAGATGAGTACATGATTACAGCTATAATCACATTAGAATACTAAATAATAATAATAATAATAATAATAATAATAATAATAACCCTTATATTACAAATGTCAATAAAATGTGTACAATATGTTCACAATAACTAAATAAATAGATGAAAAGAACAATAATATTAATGTTAAGGTACAATGACTGGAAAAAATACACATAAATCCCACATGTTTGACTTGTTATTAGGAGTTTTAGACAATGTCTGGGTTAATTCTGCAGGAGTTTGATGACGCAAAACAGCTGGGAAAAACAAAAAAAACAAAAAACAAAAACAGGACCAAACTATATCTTCAAACCAGGTCAGTCGGATAAAAGATAAGGAAACGAAAACTGCATGAAACGACAAAATGATACAAATAAAATAAAACAAATTAAAATACAAGGGACAAGACAACAGAAAACCATGTCCAAGATCCAAGTTAAGATACGATCAGTTAAATTAAGTTAAGATCAGTAAAGTTAAGTTAAGTAACATTAAGATATGATCAGTAAAGTTAAGTTACGTTAAGTTACGACTGTATTGATCCGACTGTGGGGAAATTTCACTGTTAACAGCAGCAAAAATATAAAAAGTGCTGAAAAAAGCAGAAACATGCAAAAATGAAACTTGAAATATAAAAAGAAAAAATAAATCTGTTATAAAAATGCACATAAATGTAGCTGTAAATATCATTAACAGATTTACTATAGTTGCTAACTATGACATTAGACGTAGAATACAGTGCCAGTCATGTGATCTGTGGGTGGATCGGACTCATTAAACAGAGCCGTTAATGACTCTACCAGACGTTCATCTGATCGTTCCTGTGTTTGGGCCGAGGCGTCGTTTTGACAGGTCCAGGTCTGGACTTGACCCGATCCATCGGCCCTGCTCTAATCGTGGTTAAACCTTCGCAGTCGACTCTGAGGTTGGTTAAATTTGGGGTCGTCTGGTCTGTGAAGCGTCTGAATCGATACAGGAGTGTGTTGGGTTTATTTCCCATGGTGCCTCAGTCTCTCAGGTCTGAAACATGTCAAACCGCCACTGCGCTCCTATAATTCGATCCGGCCTCGTGGATATAAATATAAATATACGCCTTCTCCCTCGCCATCCCATCGGCGCTTTACGCCCCCACATGTGACGACAAATGAGACCTTGGCGTGGAGGGAAAGTGAAAACAAGCCGATAACATTTTAACAGCGGCGGACAGCGCCGTCAGACTGACATGAGGAGCCATAACTGTCAGGACCAAGCGTCAGTCCATCAGCAAACGGAGGGTTTATTAACGCCGCCGCCGCCGGGGATGTTTACAGGCGCATCTTCATCCTCATCCTCAGCCAAACGCCGCTTGTCAATCACTCTGACTTGCGGACAAGGCCTGATTAGGCTGCTGCCGCCGCCTCCTCGTTGGTGGATAATTAAAACCCTCCTCCGCCATTTGTGATGCGTTTGTGTTACTCTACACTCTCCATGCAAAGTGGATTCATGTGAGAAACATGAGCGCCGCCGCCGCAGCGAGGCATCCAGAGGTTATCGCTGATGGTGTTGGGGATAAAAATAATAGATGCCACCTCCTCCATCCCGTTCCCCATGCGTCTCCTCAGGGAGCAGCAAGCAGCGATGCGTCCGAAGATGGATGAGCGTGGAGGCGTTCGGATTCAGGCGGTGACTCTCGCCGCGCTCTTTGGCCTCTCGGATGTTCATCAATTAATAACGAGCTCCGTGAAGACGATGATGACACGCCATAATTAACTGTGGACAAATGAAGCTTTAAATAGGTAGATGCACACAGGAGGCGGAGAAATGCCAGGACGCAAACACGTACAGAATTATATTATATTTTGAAGATGCAGACTGGCAGGTTCTGCAGATATGTCTTAAATCTATTAAACCATTTAAACCTGTGTTTACACCTTTAAAACCAACTTTTACCACCCGAACACGCGATAGTTGGTGCCGTCCACTTTTACTATCAATGCGACTAAATCTAAAGGCTCTGAGCACTGAAAACCAACACCACCTGAGGCCAAGTCCATCCCAGAACCACAGAATGGGGGTTTGTTCAGAATATTATAGCGGGTGACATGGAGGTGAGCCCAGGCCCAGTTGGACCACCACAAGTAGCACCACCTCTATAGCCAAACCGGGTAACCTGGCTACCACCGTTAGCCCAACAACCTCAGGTAAACGGTTAACGCAGTCATCGCAGCCGGTACAACTGCACCCACAGCAGCCGGTGGTCCTGGCTGCTGTCAACAGCCACGGACGGGGGGGCAGCACACAGTGGGAACTCAGAAGTCCAATGGTCGGGGGTTGGCATTGGCCCGGCATCTGCCTGGCCAACCTGGACCTGCTGGTACAACAGCAGCATGCAGCAGCTGGACGTTAACATTTACCCAGTCCCCCCTGGGTTTGGGGTTAATAGTAACCCTTCTAACCTTCTAACCCTAACCCAGCAGAGGCCCACCAGTCAGATTTCTAAGGACGCTAGTAACATTGCCACAGCAATGACCCTTTCAAATAGTAAACCATGCAAAGATTAAGCCAATAGGTTTTAATATTAAGAGCATTGTCTCTAAAAAAAAGAACAAATACAGCTCTTGACCAACTCTAATCTTGATTGTTTATCTGTCTCTGAAACCTTTAAGTCCAATAACTCAGGCTGTTTTTAATGTCCCAGGGTCTAATATCTACAGGCAGAGGAGGAGGGTCATAGTCTATGTAAAAGACACTTATCAGTGTATTGACATTTATTTATTTATTTAAATTTATTACCATCTGAAGTGTCTTTTTCTGTGATTGTCATTCATCAAACTCCATCTCCTAAGGATATATTTTTAATTTCCTATAAGACACTGAAATAGTTTAGCAGCATAGAGCTAATAAAACACTCAGACATTAAAGGACAATACCAACAAGTTCAATATGGATCATATGATCAATAACCCAACCAAAAGAACTCGCTCATCTCAAACTCTCCTTGATTTGATTTTTACAAACAAATCAGATCAGATAAACAAAACCATCCAGTTTAATCACTGGCATGGCTGATCATGACTTCACTTTGGTAGGACAAAAACTATCAACTTTACTGATAGGAGAAAATCCAAAATATATCTCATACTCATTAAGCAGAAGATTTTAACCTTTGGAAATGTGATCATTTATACAAATCTCTGGTTTTAAGAACTGTTCATAGTCTGCACCTCCACCTCATCCTCTAGGTGGTAGTGCTGCACCACCTTACGAAAAACTGCTTTTGGACGATCATCTTTCAACTACAAAGACATAATAGAATGGAACAAACTCCCACTGAACTGAAAGACACGACACAAGTTACAGATTTATCCTCTAAGACTAAAAAAGATAGTTCCAATGTTCCCGTACCTCATGTTCTATCAAGAATCAATAAGCTGAATTTGTGAGGTTGTCAGGTTCTGCTGCTATGTTAGAGTCGATGAAGATGAGGACGACGAAGATGACGGCAACAATGAAGACAACTACGACAACAAAGACGAAGACAACGACGAAGATGATAACAAAGACGACGGCGACAGCAAAGACAACGACGACAGCAAAGATGAAGACAAGGATGAAGACGACAACAAAGATGTCAACAACAATGAAGACAACACTGAAGACGACAACTAAGACAACGACAATGAAGACAACAACTAAGATGAAGATAACAACTAAGCCGACAACAGCAACGAAGATGACAACGAAGGCAACAACAAAGATGGCACCAAAGACAACAGCGACAATGAAGACAACGACAAAAATGATGACGACAAAGATGAAGACACCAAAGACCCTGGACACAGTGCCTTCCCAATAACTCCTGTCCTACTGGCTGGTGAGATAAAAATGGATTTCAGGAATCCAACCCTGTCAGTATTGACACTTCCTTTGAACTCTTTTCTACACCTTGACTGTATGTGATTCCTTTAAAATGTGTAGTTTTTTGTTTTCATTTCCTTCTTTTCTGTTACAGAGACAACAAATGGAAATCAGCCAGAATGCATCTGTACTCTGTGTTTAATGTTTTCTGTACATGGTCCCTCACAAATAAACTAATAAAAACTAATCACAGACGAAAACAAAGATGGTACCGTGAACACTGAGAAAACCCTCAGAAACACACAAAGAAAACGAGGAGTCAGTGAGTTTCAAACACATGAAGGGATTATTCATGTGTTCATGTTGGTTTCAGAGATAGTTAAAACTCTCCTGATCATTAATGAAGAATATTTCACAAATAAAAACTTCTTAAACATGAATACTTTCCACTTTCATTGACAGTGACAGTTATTGATTCCACTGATTTCACATTTTCTATTAAAACTATAAACTAGTTCATTAGTTTTAATCTTTGAGAGACATTTATATTCAACCTAAATCCAACAGATAAAGAGTGAAATTCAAAGCAGCACAAGGATCATAAAAGATGAAGTGAAAAGATGTTAAACATCAGGATCAGACGATGAAACACTGGAACATTTTATTGAAGATAATCCACAAAAGAATTAAACCATTAGAAAAGATAAAACCACAGAATATGAACCTCATAAGACAGAAAAATGAACAAAAACTGGATCTTCATTCTAAACTGGAACTATCTATTTTATTTTATATGTAAAAGAGAAAAACACAAAACACTTTATCAATGAGTTGAATGTAGTAAAAATGTGTTTATCACATGCATTTACACACACACACACACACACACAAACATACATATATATATATATATATATATATATATATATATATATATATGTGTGTGTGTATGTGTGTATATACACACATACATATATATACACACACACACACACACACACATATATATATATATATATATATATATATATATATATATATATATATATATATATATACTTATTTATTTATTTATTTATTACTCTGTTTTATTCTCTCATCCCCATATTATTATTTACACTTAGTCACCTAGTCTCATTTCCGTCAGTTTTATCCATATGTGAAGTTGCTGATAAAGTCATTATCGGCAGGTTCGTGTGTTGGATTTAATGTAAAATCTGTTTATTATTTGAGTTTACTGTGTAATAATGAAAGTGTTGTGGAAACTAAACGGCTGCAATCTGTCATCCTCACTTTGGGATATTTTTAGTTTCAGTTTCACACCTGAAGCTGAGATGGAAAATATAACAAAAATAATAAATAATCAAACACAGACAAGAAGCAGTGAGTCTGAAACTGAGGCTCTGGAAAATACACTAAAATACACTAAAAAGTACAACAAAAATAATAAAATGTTCAAACACAGGCTCAAAGCAGTGAGCCTGAAACTGAGGCTCTGGAAAATACACTAAAATATAAAAAAAAAAAAAACTTTATAGACATTGTCCAAGGAAACTACAAATGAAATTTGAAATGAATTTGACCAATAGTTCAGTCAGAGAAGATGTTTGAAGAAATTGCTAATGAAGACGACAAGACGACGAAGAACACTGCACCTTCATAATAACTCAGCCCATAAATCAGTGAGGAAAAAAAGTGACCTTTTCAGTCAAATCTATCATGAACTGAACATAAACCAAGTGTCTCCATCGGATCCTCTGTCATTGATCCAACTCCATGGGTTTTACTAGTGAATCAATAAAACACAAGTATTGTTTGTATAAATGCAAGGTTGAAATATTCAGACACACACACCTGCAGTGATAATAACTTTTCAGATGATGATGTCCAGAAACTGTCGGAAATAACAGTTTTATATTGTTGAATGTATTAAAGCAGCAGAAGTGAACAACTGAGGTTTATCTAAAGTTTATTCATTATTTGATGATGGGCCTTTGTTCACGTGGACCCCCCACCTTTATTACAGTTCTGTGGACGATTACATCTCTTTACCTTTACTCTGTAAACTCGTCTCTATCGTCTACGTCCTCTAGTCTACAAGGTGGTCTATTAAATCCACGACTCCCATCTGTCCTGGTTCTGTTTCCACAGCTCTGAACGCTACAGTAAATGGGCCTGTTTCTCAATCAGCTCTATCGATGGCATCTTCCTCGAATTCAGCCGGCGTTAGGGGCTAATTGTCAACCGATACCTGGGCTGAGCTCAGCAGAAGTCGTCCAGTCCCAAAGTCTATGAATCCATGAGCAGAGACGGATCGGATGAGGATCTGTCAATAGAACCTGGAGGTCTGGAGCCCAACTGCCACCAGACCCCAAGAACCGATCCACGGTGTGCACGGAGAGCATCAACCTGTACACCAACAGTTACAGACCGAACCGGAACCAGACCAAAATACTAAAAGAACCTGTACACCCACAGGTACAGACAGAAACAGAACCAGACCAAAATACCAAAAGAACCTGTACACCCACAGGTACAGACAGAAACAGAACCAGACCAAAATACCAAAAGAACCTGTACACCCACAGGTACAGACGGAACCAGAACTAGACCAAAATACTAAAAGAACCTGTACACCCACAGGTACAGACAGAAACAGAACCAGACCAAAATACCAAAAGAACCTGTACACCCACAGGTACAGACAGAAACAGAACCAGACCAAAATACCAAAAGAACCTGTACACCCACAGGTACAGACGGAACCAGAACTAGACCAAAATACTAAAAGAACCTGTACACCCACAGGTACAGACAGAAACAGAACCAGACCAAAATACCAAAAGAACCTGTACACCCACAGGTACAGACGGAACCAGAACCAGACCAAAATACTAAAAGAGCCTGTACACCCACAGGTACAGACGGAACCAGAACCAGACCAAAATACTAAAAGAACCTGTACGCCCACAGGTGCAGACGGAACCAGAACCAGACCAAAATACTAAAAGAACCTGTACACCCACAGGTACAGACGGAACCAGAACCAGACCAAAATACTAAAAGAGCCTGTACACCCACAGGTACAGACGGAACCAGAACCAGACCAAAATACTAAAAGAACCTGTACACCCACAGGTGCAGACGGAACCAGAACCAGACCAAAATACTAAAAGAACCTGTACACCCACAGGTACAGACGGAACCAGAACCAGACCAAAATACTAAAAGAACCTGTACACCCACAGGTACAGACGGAACCAGAACCAGACCAAAATACCAAAAGAACCTGTACACCCACAGGTACAGACGGAACCAGAACCAGACCAAAATACTTAAAGAACCTGTACACCCACAGGTACAGACGGAACCAGAACCAGACCAAAATACTAAAAGAACCTGTACACCCACAGGTGCAGACGGAACCAGAACCAGACCAAAATACTAAAAGAACCTGTATACCCGCAGGTATCAAGGTCATGTTCAATCATTTCCCATCCATTAATCCACACATATACTTTAATAAAGTACAGTGTAGTTTTGATCATTTCAGTGGAATTTTACTGTCAAACGTACAGACCTGTATCTGAACCCCATCCAGGTGCTCAGATACACAGTATATAGTCTGTTATTTTCCATATGTCATCAAAGATCTAGATCTAAAATATGTATTTACTCAAAGACGCCTTCATTTGCCACCAGGACAAACACAATTAATTAATTAATTAATTAATTAATTAAAACTCTTATCCTCCATTATCCCGCCCATAGAGGTCCTTCTAAACACCTAAAGTGTATAATGTACACAGTGTTGCAGTAATGTCAAAACGTTTTTCATACGGGTTTTAACTTTTTTTTTTGTTTTGTTTGTTTTTTTTGTATTTCATGAACTTGAACCATAAACAAAAATACCAAATACTCAATAACTGTCATATTTTTGACCATTTAAATGCCATGTTTGTAATGTAAACAAACTTTGTTTGTTGCAAAAAACACAAAAAAAAGGTTTTGTTTTTTCAATATTCTACATAACTGGATCAGTTTTTTGCTTTCATCCTGGCATATGTCAGTGATTAACACCAACATGAGTTAATATACATTATTTTTTGTGCTAGGTCAAATGTTAAATGTGTCAGTGTGCATTTTGTACTCACTTGGTAGAAGGGTGTTAGTGTAGGAATTGAACATTCTTTGTAATGTGCTGATTTTAGTGGATGGGTCAGAATTTTAAAAATCATGCAAAAATGAACAACTTTTGAATTCCGACCTAAAACTCATTGTGAAAAATAATATGACCTATTATAACATGAAGTGCAAAGTGTGCATAGTATGCTCATCTGGACAGCAGAAGGTAAACGGAGTAAAAAACAAGCTGAAATAAAGATGAAACCAAACAGAAATATGAACACAAAAAACTCAGAGATGAATCCCTAACATCCAAATCAAACCTGTACAGACTGAATGAAATGACAGAATCCCAGTCTGTTTTCTGTGGGTTTCAGTCTTTTCATTTCCTCCACTGAGGGTTTCTTTGACTTGTTAGATGTTCTCGATCTGTTTCTGCTGTTGCTTTTGATGACATCCTCTGGGTCTCAAACATCCGTCACCAAGGACATACACAAGGACGTAGACGTCAGAGTTTAACGTTTACCTGATGGATCTGGTGTAAATAGTCTGCGTTAAAGCTATACCTACCGATGTGGCATTTCTCACAGCACTTAGTAAAAGTTTGAACATGAACAACCCGCCTCCCTCCAAAGCCCCGCCCGCTCATCCCAAGTCATCAGAAATGGACGCTTGGTCAGAGCCCCGTTCGGCACTATTTGACGCAGGGGGTACCCCTTCTGCATCGGATTTCGACGCGGAGGGCAGCCTGATAGAACTGCGTGTAAATCCCTCAGTGTCATTGAGCTCTGACCTGATGCGTGTGATGGAAGCGGAGGTGGAAGTGGAGGTTCGGTCCACTTCAGCGTGTCCGTAGACCCCTCCCTCAGTAATCAGATCCATCATCCACCTGCCGCAGCTCCTGTTCCATCAGCAGACCCTGAATTTAAGGGTCTGGTCTGTGCAGCGCTGGGTCAGTGTCTTCAGGGGATGAGGTGCCCAGCACGCGCACTGTGAACGCGCGGCCTCCACGAATTTTCCGTGGACATTTGAGGTTTCACAGTCCATACATTTATCGTCTTACATAATCCTACATTGTGTGACACCAAGTACATGTACCTGAATCAGTACTGCGGTCATAAAAGCTGAGCTTCCTGCAGACCTATCTGTTCAGTCCAGTACAGCTGACTTCCGGACTTTTATCTCCATCCGTCATTCATCAGACTCCTGTTTGTTCCCCTTAGTTGTTGTTGATGTTAATAAATCCGTTTTTTTCCTTCCACATGTGCATTGGAGTTTTATCCATACACATCATAGACAGTAGACTGTGGTCTGTGACAGGAGGAGCAGCGTGAGTGAAGCGTCAGATTCAGAGGTACGCATATCAGATGCGGAGCGCGATAATGGATCGGATGCTGAACGGCCGTAATGGATGATTGACAGGAGGCTCAGCCAGGTTCGACCAATTATTTCATTCGGACCGACTAAACTGATTGGTCAGACTTTTATCAGAACTATATGAGAATTAAACATTTTTGAGTTTCAAAACCTGGTGGATTTCTTTTATATTTTAGTTTGACACATGCTTATTAGGAGCATTTTAAGATGACAAAAGAAAAGTGTAAAAATGCCACATCATACGGTATAGCTTTAATGTGTCACTGACCCCGTTTCCATGACAATACAAATCCAATAACTGTGATTAATCAGATAATTGTAATAATCAGATGTGATACATTTACAGTCACTTCAGAAATAGGATAATCCATAAACCCTGGTTTAGACATTTCAGTCCATTACTGGATTTGTTTCAGAGTTCGTACATACGTAGTGATGTAGAATCCAAATTCCTGTTATTGTCTTCTACGTCACTTCTGTTTTTTATGATTGAATAGTTTTTCCACATGCTCAGATGTAACAGAACAAAATAAATCAGATGAACCTGTATACATGCATGAAGACATGGGAGTATTGGGGACAAATCCAGGTGTGTTAATCTGATTTGTTATAATCAGATTACTGCTATTATCTGATAAAAACCGATCAGATGGCAAGAAAAAGTAAACCTTACCAGCAGAAACACTAGCCCCTTTTACACATCACTTCTATTCCAGGAATATTTCACCTTTATTCTGTAACGACGTCTGTGTAAATGAAATGGTGGATCATCTGGTCCTACCTCTGTAACACCTCTGGAGGTACTAACAAAGCCCTGATAAAGATGGAATCATGATTCCGGAACACTATGTAAAAGGAACACCTATCGTTCCGTAACAAAGGCTTTGATGATGTATTGAGTGTGTGATCCCTGCGCCAGGAGGACTTAAAAATGAGCGCGGGCCGTGTACAGTAAACAAACATACCAACACAAGCAGAAAGATGTGGAAACAGGGAGACACTGAGATCCACGAGCTGTTGTCACTTCGGGTGGAGGACTCAATCCATGCTAACATTTGTGGAAGAGTGAAAGACTCTTGAGAGGTTAGCTAAGAAGATGATGGGTATTTCTGACGTGCAAGTTATACGTCACACTATATGCTGCACCACCCCTTTGATTCCGGAACGCTTGTCCGCTGTGTAAAAGTCCAGCCTGTCTCACCTCTGTTCCTCCTTTGGCTTGGCTCTGGAAACCAATGTCAATGGTGGAAAAAGGTGGGATCAACGTCTCATCTTTTTTCCAAGATCTCTGTGTAAAAGTGGCGTATGTTTCATCTGGTTTAGTCAAATGAAAATAGTCTGAAGAAAAGGAATCTATTTCATTTGCGAATAAACTGAATAGAAAAAAAAAACTGATTCATTTAATCAATATTTGGAAAAAAAAACATATAATAAGAAAAATCTACTTTCAGAATTTACCAGGAACAACAAATCTATGTATTCTGGTCACAGTCATTCTAATTAAAACACTCTGAAAACATAATTTCTTCATGTTTTCCAACATGTAGATGCTGATTTGTTCATTGTTAATGAGTGTGTTTTAATTCTTCCAGTTTCCATCTGCTGTGTGAATACTTTACCTCCTGACAGGTTCAATGATTTTATCACAGGTGAAAAATGAAAAAATCAGCCTCATCCACAAAGTCGCTGCGGCTGAAATGAGATTAAATCTGTGTTTGAGGAAGATTTTTCAGCCTAATATCAGGTTAACATCAGAAACAGATTTATTTTATTTACTTTAAAGTAAAAAAAAGTTTGAAAATGGACTTTTGAATAAAACTGAAGCTGCTTTTTACAGATAATGGAAAATGTTCTTTAGTAAAAGTGTTAAATGTGAAAGTTAAATGAATAAATTGTTATTGTTCCTTCTTCTCTTTAGTAGAAACCGGATTGAGCTTCATCATCATTGCGGTCACCATCATCATCTTCATCATCGTCGTCACCATCATTATCGTCTTAATCATTATCATCGTCATCACCATCATTATCGTCATCACCATCATTATCGTCGTCATCATCATCTCTATTAAAGGTCTATGAAATGTCAGAAATGTCTATTAAATGTCCCGAACACGCTGAGTGACAGTGACGCCTTGGCCTTTCCCATCAGCCCCTGCTTCAGAAATTTCAGCGGGTGTCTCACATTTCCACCAGGTCTGAGTCTGACCCTGGACTGGAGGACTGGGGGGGGGGTGAATATGTGATCTAAAGTGGATCAGACCAGTCAACTAAAAACAAAATAAACACCCATAAATAACAACTCCAAAGTTCCTCTGTTTTCGTGAACAAAAGTAAAAGTGCATTTTAACAACAGTACAGCTCACCTTCTTATTTACACATAAACATTACAACTTACAGATTGTAATGAATAATATAATGTAGCCTAACTTACAAATACACAAAACATTTAATGACAGGCACACTATTGGTACAGTTACACTGATTTATATTTAGACATTTCAGGTTGTTCATATTTGTTCAGGTTATTCACATTTTTTGGGAAAGGACAGTTTGTAAATGCAAATATTTTCATGAAAGTTAACTTTTTTACACTAAAGCAAAGAGAATACTTTGTAGCTGTCATTCTTTATACGATCCACTTTAGATCATATTGGTCTGTATGTGGAATTATTTATTATTAAAATCTTAAATTCCTCCCATGGGTTGAATTGGACCCCTTGGTGGGCCGGTCTTGGCCCATGGGCCGTATGTTTGACCCCCTGATCTAAACCATTTCCCAACAGATACTGGGACAGAAATGCTGTGATGTGACACTGATCCAGATTTGACCATAACACCAGTGCACCTCCGTATACATACACATATTTGACCTGGATTTGAAGTTCCAGCTGCAGATTCATCATAAAACATGTGAACTGACACGGATTTCTGATCTATTCAGATAAACACCAGCTGAACTTCAAAAACCATCACAGATCCATTTACATGTGGATCAGAGGAACTAAAGATTTACACCAAAACACTGCCTTATCCTACATTTTAGCATTTAACATTTGACCTAGCACAAAAAATAATAATGAATATTAAGAAATGTTGGCATTAATCATTGACATATGCAGGATAAAAAAAAATGTATATGAAAATAAAACTTTTAGTGAGATAACAATATGAAATCTAATCCTTTAGTGACAAAACAGTATAAATCTACATGTTTAGCTCTGTGTCTGAATATTTTTAGTGACAAAACATTGTGAAAACCAAGTATTTAAAGACAACTCAGTCCAAAGTTCAGTCTAGACTCATGACAGAATCCAACTGTCATCTTTTTATCTGAGATCGGGTTCTTTCTATTGGTCTATAACACATTAGGGTAGAGGTCTGCATGGGCTGAGGGGGAGGGGTGGAAGTGGGCGGAGCAGAGAGCAGCGGAGTGGAGTCAGTGAGAGAGAGATGGAAGAATTTTGTTACTTTAATCAGTGTATAAGCGAGGATTTAGTGATGAATTTTTGCAAATAATTGTATATAATAGTGATAGTGTTGTTTTGGAGTGTTCTACTACTGTATTTTGATGTGTTTTTCTCAAATTTCCATGTTTTTCACAGTTTTTAATCTGTATTTTTCTGGTTTGCATAGTTCATTGATAGTTATATTTTATGTGTAAATACATAAATAGATGCATATTTATATATACATACAAATCTATACATGGAACATGGACACTGAATGATCGACAAACTAAAATGTATGAAGACATGGAAAATAGTTGAACATTTATTTCTATACACTCAATGTTTCATTATAAACATTTACAGTTGTTTTTCATAATAAATATGAAAATTTAAGGGCTTTTTATTTTTTCACTATAACATACTGTTTTAAGCATTTATTACATATAATAATGATAATTATTAGACAGATATTGAAAGTTAAGTTCTTCCTGAAAAAAGGTGCAAAAGAATGGGAAAAAAAGACATTTTCTGATCCTTTTATTGTGAAGACAACATACATAAATCTAGAGCTGTTCTAATGGGTGTCCTTAAAGGGTTAAATCCAACACCCAGTGCAGATCTGATCCTAATGTCTCATCTGAAGACTTACAGAAGGAGCTGCCGCTTTAATTTGCTGTAATTATTAAAGCGTTCCTGCTGTAATTACACCAATAAACTAAAACTTTGACATTAATCCAGGGCTTTTTTCATGACGCTGCATTATTCTGATGCCGCTGCACATTTCTGTCAAAAACACAAAAGAGCTGAGTCACTTTGTCCTGAACAAACACCTCACTTTACTCCGGCATCGGACAAAACAACAACCACTGAGTGTCTGAAGGTCAGGAAGCATGTTGTCTGCACGTCTGTCTGTCTGCACGTCTGTCTGCATGTCCGTCTGTCTGCACGTCTGTCCATCTGCCTGTCTGCACATCCGTCTGTCTGTCTGCCTGCACGTCCGTCTGCCTGCACGTCCGTCTGCCTGCACGTCCGTCTGCCTGCACGTCCGTCTGCCTGCACGTCCGTCTGTCTATCTGCACGTCTGTTTGAACGTCTGTCTGCACATCTGTCCATCTGCCTGTCTGCATGTCTGTCTGTCCACCTGCACATCTGTCCGTCTGTCTGACTGTACATTTGCCCGTCTGTCTGCACATCTGTCCGTCTGTCCTACTGTACGACGGCCTGTCTGTCTGCACATCTGTCTGTCTGTACGTCTGTCTATCCACCTGCACATCTGTCGGTCTGTCCTACTGTACGTCTGCCCGTCTGTCTGCACATCTGTCCGTCTGTCTGACTGTACGTCTGCCCGTCTGTCTTCACATCTGTCCATCTGTCTGACTGTACATCTGCCTGTCTGTCTGCACATCTGTCCGTCTGTCTGACTGTACGTCTGCCTGTCTGTCTGCACATCTGTCCGTCTGTCTGACTGTATGACTGCCTGTCTGTCTGCACTTCAGTCCGTCTGCTTGTCCATCTGCACATCTGCTTGTCTGTAGGTCTGCCTGCCTGTCTGCACATCTGTATACATGTCTCTCTGCACATCTGTCCATCTGCATGTCTGTCCGTCTGTCTGTCCATCTGCACATCTGTCTGTCTGTCTACACATCTGTCCGTCTGTCTGTCTGTCTGCACATCTGTCCCCCTCAGACCTTCACATTGATCACAATCAACACACCACCCTGTATGGGACTGGCCTCCATTCTGAGAACAAACAGCAGATGATAAATATTGATTTAGACAGAATGTGTGAAATCCTGCAGTGCGGCGCAGGTTTCCTCCCTTTAACTCCCCTGTTGTTCACTCTTAGAAGATTAAATGTAAAAAAAAAAGACAAAAAAAATGCGGTGTTGCCAGTTTTCCTAACTGGACCAATCTGATGATGATTACAGTCATCTTATTGGCACCGCTGGATCTCCATACACAGACGTATACATATTTGACCTGAATTTGAAGTTTATCATTAAAACATGGGAACTGACATGTGACGCCATCGATTTCTGATCTATTCAGATAAACACCAGTTGAACTTCATAATATGTTACAGATCCATTTACATGTGGATCAGAGGAACTAAACAGTTACACCAAAACACCGCCTTATCCTATTAACACTTCAGTATCCAGGTGAGCATATTATGCACACTTTACACTTCATGTTATAAAAGGTCATATTATTTTTCACAATCTGTATTAGATCAGAATTCAAAAGTTGTTTATTTTTGCATGATTTTAAAAAAAAATTCTGACCCATCCATACATTTTTTCCATTTAACACTTGACCTAGCACAAAAAAAATAACGAATATTAACTAATGTTGGTGTTGATCATTGACATATGCTAAGATGAAAAAATATATAAAAACTAATCCAATTTTTATGTAGAATATTGAAAAAAAATGTTGTCTTGTGTTTTTTGCGCCAAACAAACATGGTTTGTTTACATTAAAAACATGGCATTTCAAGGGTTAAAAAAATATGACAGTTATTGAGTATGTGGTATTTTTGTTTATGGCTCAAGTTGATGAAATACAAAAAAATATGAAAACATTAAAAACCAACTGTATGAAAAACATTGTGACATTACTAAAACACTGTGCTGATTATGTGCTTTAGATGATTAAAGGACCTCTATGCGCGGGATAATTAACAATCAGATCTAGTGGAAATAGAGGCCACATCATTCAACCTATTATGGTGTTTTCTTACTGTTGTTCACTCTCACAAGATTAAAAAAATGCCGTGTTGCCAGTTTTCATTACTGGACCAATCCCTGCTGATGATTAGAGTCGTTTTATTGGCTCGGTCAGTACAAAGTGGGTGTTGATAATCCTCTAAACCCTCTGCCAGTAACACTGAAAATAAACACAGGGTGAAAGTCTGCGCCTATTTAAAGCACATTCATTGCACTCTATAGATGGGAAAGTGGTGCAGCATCTGGAAATGGAAAAGGCCTCCACCGGCGCCACATTCATCAACATGGATTTTTTCGACTCCCGGGAGATCCAGCAGAAATTATTGCTCTAAATAGCCTGATATCGTGTATCCGTCGTGTTTTCTTTTCCGTCGCTAAATTACTCATTATAGCCGAACGGCGTTTTGTTCTGACCTGCAGAGTCACTGTAAGGTTCAGAAGAAACACCAGACTCCGCTCGTTGGATTCATCCACACCAAAAAAAGTCTGAAAACCATAAGAAACGAGGCCACAAATGCCGCTGATGATTGGACAAAGGCGGCGCCATTTGTTCTAAATATAGAATAAGAATATCCAACTATATGGTGATAAAGCTAAGAGAAAACTAAGTATTGGATTAAAAAAACAAAAAAACAAAAAAAAAAAACAGGAAAACTGTGTTTAGCAATAAAGGGGGAGTATGAAACATATGCATTTACAGACAAAAACATACAAAACTGAAGCATTTAGCAACAAAATAATAGAAAAACTAAGAAATATATGCAAAACAATAGGATGTCTAAGCATTTAGTGAAAAAAAAACAAAAAACAACAGGAAAACTAAGTGTGGAGCAACAAAGCAATATGAAATCTAATTATTTAGCAGTAAAACTAAGCAAACTAGTGACAATACAATATGAAATGTAAGAATTTACTGAAAAAATTATGTAAAAAAACTTAAGCATTTAGCAGCAAATAATGAAAAACTAAACAACAAAACCACGTGAAAATGAAACTTTTAGCAAAAAAAAAGAAAATTAAACTTTTAGTAAGATAATGATGTGAAATCCACTCATTTAGTGACAAAACAATATAAATCTACATGTTTGGCTACATGTCTAAATATTTTGTGACTAAAATGAAGCATTTACAGACACAATGAACATTGTGAAAACCAAGTATTTAAAGACAACCCAGACCAAAGTGGTTCAGTCTAGACTCAGACTCATGTGAAAATTCCAGATTATTCCAGATGTCGACTGTTCTAATTAAATAATGACGGCAGTATGTGTTTTCAGTGTGATTTGCTCTAATTCAACCCAAAGAACAGTAATGAGTCCACAATGTAAAGACACGAAGGGATCAGAGGAGGCTTAATGTGGTTCTGTTCTATCTGTAAGGTCTGAAATAACCAACCAAAGACCCCCCCGGAGACGCAAAAACTACAGATGGAAGGAAGTACCCAACAGAAATCAGACCAAAGCATCACAAACCACCTACGAATCCGCTGTTATGGACAGGAAATAACCATAAAAACAACAAAAACCACAAAGGAATGAGAGGAAAAAACCTCCAATATTGATGGATTATTTAACTATATATTCAATCAATTTAAAGATTACCAACACAGAGGATTAGTTCAATCTGATTTATACGCCACCGTTATCATTATACATAATCTACTGGTTAAAAACCTGATGCACACAATGAGAAAAAAAACACTTTACACATGAAGTAAAGGGCACTGAAAATATTACAAAAAACTACGCGGTTAACAATAAAGTATTATAAAAACTATGAGGTTAACATTAAAATATAAAACCAATGACATTAACAACAAAATATTATGTAAACTATGAGGTTAACAATAAAATATTTAAAAACTATGAGGTTAGCGATAAAATATGATAAAACAACAAGGTTAACAATGAAATGTTATAAAAACTGAGGTTAACAATAAAATATTATGAAAAAAGCGAGGTTAGTGATAAAATATTATAAAACTATGAAGTTAACGATAAAATATCTAAAAACTATGAGGTTAACAATAAAATATTTTAAAAAACTATGAAGTTAATGATAAAATATCTAAAAACCATGAGGTTAACGATAAAATATTCTAAAAACTATGAGGTTAACGATAAAATATTATACAAACTGTGAGGTTAGTGATAAAATATTACAAAAAAATTATGATTTTGGCAACAAAATGAAAAAAGCAACATTAACAGCAAATAAAAACTTTGAGGATAGTGACAAAATAATGTGATAAAAACTATGATGCTGGCAACAAAATAACAATAAAATCAATGTCAGCGACAAAATACAATGAGGTTAATGATAAAATATTACAAAAACTATGAGTTAAGCCATAAAAAATATCAAAACTAAGTAAAAAGTGATAAAAATAAATACATTTATAAAAAACTGAAAAACTAGTGGTTGTGAAATTAGCTACAAGAAACCCCTGAACACTAAGCTGTTAAAATACTAATATGAAAAGTACGATGTTCACACCAAAATAACATGAACAGTCAAATGTCATAATAAAAGTAGAAAAGACAAAGCCATGTAAAAAACACTGGTGTCCTGTTGTTTTTGTCTCCATTTGGACTTTTTTTGTGTTTTTTGTCTGAATGTTTCCACAGATGCTGATTTAAAACAGAAGCTGACCCTCCTTTAAATATGGAGGCCGTGGAGCTGTGGGGCTGTGATGCGGTCGCCGTGGTGATGGCGGCGTCGGCGTCATCCATGTTTGATGAGGCTGAATGTGGCGCTCTGAACCCACCTTTACGTGTTATTTTATGGACTTAAACTTTCATGCTCCACATTAGCTCGGTGAGCGAACACTTGACGGCAGATTATTTCAGCGCCGTTGTGTCGGTGGAAGCTGATGAATTTATCAGGAGGTAAATGAGGCAGAAAGCAGCGACGTGACGACACCAACCACCGCGGTATCTGAATATTCACTCAGACGGATAAATAAAGCATGGGACGCAAACACACAACAGCTGTGAACAGACTAACACTTCAAACTGAACAGAAACGCAAACAGCCTCTTGAACATGGACATTTAGAGGACTGATCCCAGAACAGCCACAGTTTCACCATTAAAGTCCTTCTGTTCAGTACACACCAGTACATTTACCATCATAATCCATTATAAATACAAGTCATTTTAGTTGGACCCTCTAATATGGACAGGGTTCCCAGACATTTTTCAAGGTCAAATTCAAGCACATCTAATCATCTTATCGTTGGGGTCAAATACTAATCTACAGGAATACATAAACTCAGGATTTTTTTTTTCACTTTTTATCACAATAACGTACATTTTAAAGGACAACACAAAGTTTTATCCAAAACAAGGGAAGCCACTTGGCACTCTTCAGACACAATCTGGTAATATTTTTTTTGACAAAAACTTTATTTTTCAAAATGTATCACCTCTCTGTAAGTAGCTTTGGTTTGAGTTATAAAAATAAATAAATAAATAAATCACATAGTTGTAATTGCAAGCACTTTCAAGCACTTCAACTACCGTACCCACCCAGTCCACAGGTGTCAAATTCATGTTAGTTCAGGTTCCACATTTAACCAGTTCCATCTCCAGTAAAATATTAGCATAATAGTCAAAAAATAAGAACAAATGCAAATATTTTCTCACTGTTTTAATGCAAAAAAGTCAATCCTATCTTCTCACAAACAACAAATGACCACAACAACCTGAAAATTAAGTACATTTTAACAATATTATCGCTCCACTTTTTAATTAGATATGCATTAAAACTATGTAACACATGTAGTAAAAAGCAGAATATTGTTAAAATATTCAATTCAATTCAATTCAAAAGACTATTTGTCCCCAGGGGGACACTTAAAGGTACATCTAAGCCAGTGGTTCTTAACCTTGTTGGAGGTACTGAACCCCACCAGTTTCATATGCGCATTCACCGAACCCTTCTTTATTAAAAAATAAAATTTGATTTTTTTTAAATTCAAGACACAGGCATATGTTTTACTGGTGCACAAAATGAACCATGCATTAACATCACTGTGTTCAAAGAACAAAACCAATACAGTGCATGAACTCACAACAAATTACATACCTTTTCACAAAGACATGACCTTTTTTTAATACTACCACACTGAAATGGTTTTAATTTTAACCTTATGTATTCCAATAATGAACTTATTGTATTTATGCTATTTATCATTTTTAACATTAACACACACCATCACCTAATTTCCATCAGGCTACAATAATAATGAATATTTACTGCAAATCAGTGTGACTTCTGCTGTTGCCTTTGAGAGACCAGTTCAGAAATGCGTGGCTTCACCTTGGCAAGTGCCACTCTCATGTCATTTTCACAGCAAAGTCTGTTCCTTTTCTTCGCGACGGTGCGTTGGTCATCACATGATTGTAACTGACCAGTGCGGTGACCGAAAAATGTAAACAAACGCTACACATGGCTGCCTCCGTGGTTAACAGGAAGTAGCAAAAGTCATAACAACGATGTGGAAAATACTCAAATAATTCATCGTCAGACGAGTGGAAGAGATTATAAACACTTCCGGATGTGTTGTAGTGATATAAGCAACAACAATACACCGCGTATATTGGATGTCAATCAGAGAAAGAGTCTCCGAAGCCGTTTGTTTACATACACGGACCTAGCCCGACACAAACACCTGACTAATGAGTCGAGTGTGTGTCTTGACCTCCGCCGAACCCCTGAGACTGACTCACCAAACCCTTAGGGTTCGATCAAACCCAGGTTAAGAACCACTGATCTAAGCAATATGATGATACAACACTTTTATACAACAACAAAAATAAAGTAAAAAAGAAAAAGATATAGAATAAATAATAGTAACCAGTGCATTGACCTGTCGGGATCCACAGATTCCAGATGTGGTAGCTTTTATGCTGTTGTGTATTCGTGCATGCTGTATCACATTTGTCCAAAGCGTTCTGGGCATAGCAACGTGATTGTAAGACTATTGTATTCCAAAATTACTAATATCTCCCAAAATATTGGTCCTATCAACTTGCCATTTTCACTAGTCTGTTCCTTGACCAAAAATACCTAACGATGCCAAACTGCAGCAGTCAGCTCTGTACAGATTTTGTTTGAATCCCCAGACACACACACCCAGAGGCCACTGGGCTTTTATAACATAGATAATAATAATATGAAGAAGAAAAACAACTACGCTGAATAAAACAAAAACCATGCCCGAATAAAGTGCAGACAGGATTAGAGGTTATTATACTATTTACAGCGTCACAGCACGTCAGCCAATGAGAGCGCAGCATCACAGAACATCAACCAATCAGAGCGCAGCATTACAGAACATCAGCCAATGAGAGCTCAGCATCACAGAACGCCAGCCAATCAGAGCGTCACACAATGTCAGCCAATGAGAACGCAGTGTCTCAGAACGCCAGCCAATGAGAGCGCAGCGTCACGGAACGTCAGCCGATGAGAGCGCAGCATCACGGAGCGCCAGCCAATGAGAGCGCAGCGTCATGGAACGCTAGCCAATAAGAGCATAGCATCACAGAACACCAGCCAATCAGAGCGGAGCGTTACAGAATGCCAGCCAATGAGAGCGGAGCGTCACAGAACATCAGCCAATGAGAGCGCAGTGTCATGGAACGCCAGCCAGTGAGAAAGGAGCGTCACAGAACGGCAGCCAATGAGAGCACAGCTTCACGGAACGCCAGCCAATCAGAGCAGAGCGTCACAGAACGTCAGCCAATGAGAGCTCAGCGTCACAGAACGCCAGCCAATGAGAGTGCAGCGTCACGGAACGCCAGCCAATCAGAGCGCAGCGTCACAGAACGCCAGCCAATGAGAGCGCAGCGTCAAGGAACGTCAGCCAATTACAGGGTGGGGAAGCAAAATTTACAATGAACATTTAGTTGTTTTTTCTCAGCAGGCACTATGTCAATTGTTTTGAAACCAAACATATATTGATGTCATAATCATACCTAACACTATTATCCATACCTTTTCAGAAACTTTTGCCCATATGAGTAATCAGGAAAGCAAACGTCAAAGAGTGTGTGATTTGCTGAATGCACTCGTCACACCAAAGGAGATTTCAAAAATAGTTGGAGTGTCCATAAAGACTGTTTATAATGGAAAGAAGAGAATGACTATGAGCAAAACTATTACGAGAAAGTCTGGAAGATACTATTAAAGAAGAATGGGAGAAGTTGTCACCCGAATATTTGAGGAACACTTGTGCAAGTTTCAGGAAGTGTGTGAAGGCAGTTATTGAGAAAGAAGGAGGACACATAGAATAAAAACATTTTCTGTTATGTAAATTTTCTTGTGGCAAATAAATTCTCATGACTTTCAATAAACTAATTGGTCATACACTGTCTTTCAATCCCTGCCTCAAAATATTGTAAATTTTGCTTCCCCACCCTGTAGCGTGCAGCATCACAGAACGTCAGCCAATGAGAGCAGAGCGTCACAGAACACCAGCCAATCAGAGCAGAGCATCACAGAACGCCAGCCAATCAGAGTGGAACATCACAGAACGTCAGCCAATTAGAGCGCAGCATCACAGAACGTCAGCCAATTAGAGCGCAGCATCACAGAACGCCAGCCAATGAGACCACAGCGTCACGGAACGTCAGCCAATGAGAGCGCAGCATCATGGAATGTCAGCCAATCAGAGCAGAGCATCACAGAACATCAGCCAATGAGAGTGCAGCATCACGGAACGCCAGCCGATGAGAACAGAGTGTCACGGAACGCCAGCCAATCAGAGCAGAGCGTCACAGAACGTCAGCCAATGAGAGTGCAGTGTCACGGAACGTCAGCCAATCAGAGTAGAGCGTCACAAAATGTCAGCCAATGAGAGCGCAGCATCACAGGACGCCACCAAATCAGATCAGAGCATCACAGAACGCCAGCCAATGAGAGCGCAGCATCACAGAACGCCAGCCAATGAGAGCGCAGCATCACTGAACACCAGCCAATGAGAGTGCAGCGTCACAGAACGTCAGCCAATGAGAGCGCAGTGTCACGGAACGTCAGCCAATCCGAGCAGAGCGTCACAGAGCATCAGCCAATGAGAGTGCAGAGTCACGGAATGCCAGCCAATGAGAACGGAGCGTCACAGAATGCAAGCCAATCAGAACAGAGCGTCACAGAACGCCAGCAAATCAGAGCAGAGCGTCACAGAACGCCGGCCAATGAGAGAGCAGCGTCACAGGATGCCAGCCAATCTGAGCGTCACAGAACGTCATCCAATGAGACCGCAGCGTCACAGGATGCCAGCCAATCAGAGCGTCACAGAACGTCATCCAATGAGAGCGCAGTGTCACAGAACGCCAGCCAATCAGAGCGGAGCATCACAGAACGTCAGCCAATGAGAGCGCAGCGTCACAGAATGCCAGCCAATGAGAGCAGAGCATCACAGAACGCCAGCCAATGAGAGCGCAGCGTCACAGAACACCAGCCAATGAGAGTAGAGCGTCACAGAATGCCAGCCAATAAGAGCATAGCGTCACAGCACGTCAGCCAATGAGAGCGCAGCGTCACAGAGCATCAGCCAATGGGAGTGCAGCATCACAGAACATCAACCAATCAGAGCGCAGCATCACAGAACATCAGCCAATGAGAGCGCAGCGTCACAAAACGCCAGCCAGTGAGAGAAATTTACCATTTTATCAAGTCAGTTTCACAGCTCCACCCCTTTTTGTCCAAATATGGTCACTTCTGCCTCCAAAACACCAACAGCCAAATCACAAACTGCTGTCTTTAAAACAGCCGTTCAGAAATGAATGAGTGACATCATGGGTCCTCCATCCAATAATTATAGAGTCTGTGGTTGAAACTGTTGAAAATGAATGTGATAGAAGAAAAAACGATGGAAGAAACACATTTAGGAACCGGGTTTAAAACAGCATCAGCGAACCCCATTTACATGACCATAAAAATCAGATACGACAAATTTATAGTCACTTCAGGAATAGGATAATCCATAAACCCTGGTTTAGACATTTCAGTCCATTACTGGATACATTACAATGTTTGTATGTACGTAGTGACGTAGAATCCAACTTCCTGTTACTGAATTATTATGTTATTATTTTGAAAAATTTGTGCTCGGTTTTGTTCATTTTTTCATTATTTTACTCAGTTTTTGTTCCTTTTTTCATTATTTTACTCAATCTTTCTTCAGTTTTGTCCATTTTTCATTATTTTACTCAATCTTCAGTTTTGTTCACTTTTCATTATTTTACTATTTTACTTTTTAAAAATCATTTTTTTACTCAACTTTTGTTTGGTTTTGTTTGAGTCTAGTGACATAGAATCAAACTTCCTGTTATTGTCTTCTACATCACCTCTGTTTTCTGTGATTTAATAGTTTTTTCCACGTTAAGATGTAACAGAACTAAATAAATCAGATTAACCTGTATATATGCATGAAAACATGGGAGTACTGGGGACAAATCCAGGTGTGTTAATCTGATTTATTATAATCTGATTACTGCTGTTATCTGATATTAACCTGGTGTTTTGACATTGTTCAGATCAGATTTTTCTGTTTTCTATTCATTAGTAGAAGCTCATGTTTGGGATAGATTCTGTTCTCGTATGTTTCTATTAATGACATTTACACCCTGAGGTGGATGAGGATAAACCATCTAAACTGAGACAGAGAAGAACCCAGACAAAGACAAAACATGTCTATAATTTATGTCCCGCTGAGCGTCATAAACCACGGCATCACATCTGAGCAGGAGTCCTTCAACCGACGGCCGATGGATGAGGATCATAAAAACACACAGTTAAAGGACCAGTGGATTCAGTCAGTTTCAGAACCCGGATGGACATAAACACAGGCCCAAAAGAACCAGTGAAGTACAAACACCTCATCACAACACATGGCACGAATCAGTACTTCAACACAGGATTTCAAGTACTGAACAAAAAAAACCAACCCATCAGTATCTAATTTTTACATTCTAATTTTAATGAATTTGAAGTGAATTATACAGATTATTTAATAACCATACCCATAGAAAAGATATGAAAATGATGTAAAAGATGAAAATGTCAAAAATAACAACAAAAACATGACAAACATATCAACCCTTAAAGACCGTGAACTATTTATTATCTGCATTTAACCTTTCCTGGTTGACTTATCAGTATTTATTAAATCATTATAGTCTGTATTTTGTGTTTTTCAGTGTAAATTCTGTATTTTCTATATTTAATTCACTGATCATGTAGATGTCCATTAAAGCTCAGAGTAAATTTAAAAATTATTGGATCAAAACACAGAAAATTGAAGAAAAAGTGACTTTTACAGCAAGATATATCATAAATTAATAAAACTACCCTTTTATGCTGACGATACTGTCCCTTACATTACCATTTATTTCTGTCCATTTCATTTGTATTAGTCATATATATAATGAAACCCTCATATTCTTTGGCATTTTCCAAACAGGCTTAAATTCAAACAGATTTCAGGTGAATTAGTCATTGTTTTTATTTTTGCATCACTTTGCGTCGTCACAACATCAAGACTGAATTAACACTTAAAGACCTACAACTGTTTTTGGCTTCCAAATACAGTTTTCACTACATTTAACCATTCCTTGGTCATTTATCACCATTCATCATAATATTATCCTTCATTTTTCATTTAATTCACTGATCATGTAGATGTTCATTAAAGTTCAGAGTTAATTTAAAGGTTATTATATCAAAACAGAGAAAACTGAATGAAAATGGGACTTTTTCAGTCAAATCCATCATTTACTGAACATAAACCAAGAGTCCTTTTTATTGTATTGATCATGGCTGTTTCTCAGTTATATGTAATAAATGTGGTCAGTACCTCAGTATCATCCAATACTAAATAAATGTCGGAAAAATACGGAGTCTGACGTCAAGCTGTTGAGCGCAACACAAATCTCACAAAAGGAGATCAGAGATTAACCAGATGATCGTTAATATCCATGAAAATACTGACTTTAATGGAAGATAAAAGCCAGAAATGACTCTCACCTGGAGTTTTTCCAGTTAATTTGATGATCAGTTCAACAGTCGCCAGGTTTGAACCTGGCGACTGTTGGCGACATAAACCTAGAATTACTTTAGAATTACTTTAGTTGCAACTTCCTACGCAATGTATCAGCATTTATCCCATTATTCTCTGTATTTTACATGTTTCAAAGTAAATCACATATTTTTCTATATTTAATTCACTTATTATATAGATGTTCACTAAACTCAGAGTAAATTCAAAGGTTATTATAAGAAAAAAAAGTGGCTTTTTCAGTCAAATCTATCATTAACTGAACATAAACCCGGTGTGTCCATCCACTGTCATTGATCCAACTCCATGGGTTTTACTGGTGAATCAATGTTGTAGAAGATGACAGTGTTTCCACGTTCACTACGGAGCCTCTGAACGTCCAAATGGGTTATATCTAATGACAAACTGTATTTACACCAATTATTTACATGGACTGATAGGATTTGTGAATCAACAGGTATTAAACCTCCACCCTTGAATGACTGCTGGAGGCTCCGCTCATTCCCATCTACGTTAAAATGATCAACACTAATTACACATTGGACTAATTCTGTGCAGATTTAAAATAAAGAAAATATAGTCATATGATTTATTGTGTCTGTGGGATTTTTAAGACCTTTGAGTGTCAGATTTAAGGATTAATTATCAGTGTTAAGGATAATTAAGGACTTAATTTAGGGCAAACTTTATTTAGGACACTATGAACACAGTGGAGTCCAGTTAATATTCACTAGTTTCATATGATGTGATATGAAGTTAGAATAGTTTATATTAATATGACGGTGGTTTATATTAACATGAGGTTAGTGGTTTATATTTTAGGATGGTTTATTTTAATATGATGTGAGGTTGAGCTCCATATAAATGTCCTTCAGAGGTCGACTCCACACTTCTAATCCCTTTTACTGCAGTAAAGACCCATTTCTTCTATTTCTACCTCAGTATCTGTTCTCCTTCTGGAGTGAACGATGGACTTTAGCCCACTGTGATTGACATGTGATTGGTCCAAACCCCTGCAGACCAGCTGTCAATCACTGCCCTGAAAGGTCACGTTAGCTCCTGAGCAGACATATCCGATGACTCTCGGAATAAAATACCTCAATACGCTGGCAGAAAAGAGCAACAGGACGGCGTCCGCTGAGAGGAAGTGGCTGCTATTATCTGTGTCACCTGACCCCAGGCCTCGGCGAGCAGCCATGATGGATGTGAAACACCCCCCCCCCCTTTTGTTTCTCAGAGGTAAATATGAGAGCGGCGGCTTGTCCTCCAGAAGCATCTCCCCATTTCATCTCGGCGCTGCATGTCAATTCTCATCAGCGGATGCATTTGAGAAGCACAGGAGCGTCATAAATGAGTAATGCAGCTGTCAGTTTAGCTCAGTTCATTGGCTTACAGCGCTGACATAAACGGCTTATATACCCCCAACACAGGCCGGGTGTCATGGCCGCCCCCAGAGAGCAGCGCTGGACCAAAGAGCAACCGAAGGCGCCGCTGCTTCACACTCAGAGTTCCATCTGCAGAGGCGTGGACTAAAGCACAGACAGGCTGCAAACACAAAAAATAACACCAGTGACCCTGTACGTCAGCATCATGTTCCATCCAGAATCAATCCCCAGTTGAATTTGTGAGGTGGTCAGGTTCAGTCTCTATGTGAGAGTCCTGTGGTCTGGATGCAGGAGATCAATCTCCCAATAGAAGTGGGTGGTACTTTCACTGGAGGAGAACTCAATTAATTCAACCGAAGTCCTAATATGACTTCTATCAGTGATCAATAGGAACTCTTTTGATATCTAACTATTTCCATGTTATAAACCATCACAATATGAACCATTATAAGTAAAGGAACATTTGAAATATTGAAACATTTGTCGAAAATGCATAAATCTAAATTTCTTAAAACTATGTACAACCTTTGTAGACATTGCTCCAAAGAAGATATATATAAAATTATAAATGAATCTGACCAGTAGTTTTCGGAGAAGAAGATATGACTTCCTATCAGTGATCAATAGTAACTATATTGATATTTCTAACCATTTTCATGTTATAAACCATCAGAATATGGTCCATTATAAGGAAAGGAATATTTTTAATATTCAAAAAATTCAGAAGTCGAAATTTCTTAAAACTGTCAACAAACTTTGTAGATATTGTCCCAAGGAAGATACATATGGTCAGAGAAGATGTTTGAAGAAATTGCTAATGAAGATGGCACTGAAGACGACACTGGACACAACACCTTCAACAGTAGCTCATAGAATATCTGAGTTAAAAACACAAACCACGACATAGAGTCAAAGCTCAGCTCAGCTCCCTTTTACAACCAGATGAACATAAACGTTACCCCTTTTATGGATCCGATGCATTATTTAGACACAATCGGTATCAAAATCATCCTGGCACCGAATGTCTTGAATAAAGTCAAGGCCGTGGGTGTATGGTTCTGTTAAAAACAACCCCAGACCCAACAGACTCCATCCTGGATCCGCTCTGTCGGCCTGGTTCTGATCCTCTTCAGTGGTTTTCAACACAGTTTGACATCTGATCTGAAATTTCAGACCCACGGCCTGAGCTGACAGTCCTCTGAGCCCAAACCCACCAGACTGATCCACATGACTGTCAGAACCGACGCCACCAGTCTGCCCCAGTCTGGACACACCACCAGAACCAGATCCAGAACCTCAAACCCATCAGATTGATCCACACGACTGTTAGAAGCGACACTATCACTCTGCTCCAGTCTGGACAGACCACCAGAACTGGATCCAGAAGCCCAACGCCACTCAGCCCATCATCCTGTGTATCCAGCAACGATTGGATGCAACCGGATCCGTCAACCATCGACCGGGGCCGGGTCAGGGAGCCACGGCTTGGACCCAGATCAGGTGCTACTGCCCATTCAGGAGCAGCAGAAGGATTCTGGGAGTTAGGTGAAGTTCTGAGTTGACGCAGTACTGAGTCAGACCCCCATTAATGTCACTTAGACATGAGAAAACATAGACTTGACACTGACTTAAATGTGTTGATGAGACCGTCTTTATCGGACTTTTTTGTTTATTCCTCCAGTATCAGAGGTCCTTTAATCACCTAAAGCACATAATCTGCACACTGTATGAAAAACATTTAGTCATTACTATGACAGTTTGTTTTAACTTTTTTCTTTTTTTTTATTTTTTTTTTTACATTTTTTAGTATTTAATCAAAAATAAAAAAAATACCAAAAACTCAACAACTGTCATATTTTTAACCCTTTAAATGCCATGTTTGTAATGTAAACAAACCATATTTTTGGACACACGAAAACAACACCAAAAAAAGTATTTTCCAATATACTACATAAAAATTGAATTAGTTAATACCAACATTGGTTAATATGTATTTATGTATTATTATTTTTGTGCTAGGTCAAATGATGAATGCTAAAATATGTCAGTGTGCATTTTGTACTCACTTGGTAGAAGGGTGTTAGTGTAGGAATTTAACATTGTTTACAGTGTGCTGATTTTAGTGGATGGGTCAGAATTTTAAAAAATCATACAAAAATGAACAACTTTTGAATTCTGACCTAAAATAAATTGGGAAAAATAATATGACCTTTAATAACATGAAGTGCAAAGTGTGCATAATATGTTGACCTGGATACCAGAAGGTTCATAAACTATTGCAGTAAATTCAGTGTCTCCTCTGGACACAAACTCAGAACTAATGAAAGCTCATAAATCTACATTTACACTGACTTTAACTGTCAGAACACGGCCTTGGAAAGACTCTATTGTTCCTTATGTTTTTGTCTTTTACATCTAAAACATCTGATAAATACGATCATTCATTCTATTTAATATACAGTTTTATTCATGAAAAAAGTTATTTTGTATTTTGTTATTAAACGATTACATTTAAATATACAAATTGGGAAGATATGATATAATTAAATGAACAAAGGCTAAAAGTAAAAAAAACAAAAACAAAACTAAATATAAAACTAAAATAAACCAGTGGTGTTGTTTCTACATCAAACTGACAGTAGAAGAAGAATGAGACACAATGACATCAATAAGAGACGTCATGATAAAATATTATTTCTGTTACTTATTCAGGTGAATAACTGAGACAGTTATTGTTATGTAAAATAATAATAATGATCTCAAATAACTATGATATGATGGCTATTAGATTAGATTATAACATTTTCCAGTCGCTTTTTTTTCTTTATGTTGTCACTATTTACAACTATATTGAGTTCATAAAAATACAAACGATCTGAACAATGTAACTACATTTTAGCATCAGAGTATGTTCTATAATGTTCTGTTAGTTAAAATCAGTATTATTTCGGAACCACAATCACATTAAAGTATTTTCTGAATGATGTGTACAGTGAAACAGTGAAATGCTGCAGTAAAAACCAGAGTGGTATGAGTTTAACTGGATCATCTGACCCATGTTTAACTCCAGGTCCAGGTCTGAAACCAACACCACGAGTCATTCAACAGTGACATGAACAGAACCCACAGAAGGGTTTAGTACCGATAACAGTCTGAGGAGTCAAATCAATGAGAAAATCAATGACAATTAATGACTAACAGAGTTTGTGCCTAATGGACTTCAGATTTTCAGCTTTTTACTGTTTATTCATCATCTGGTCTAGATTCAACATACATGTATAGGAATTACAGCCAAAATAATCACCTCAAATTATGGGAAATTATGGATTCTACGTTGAAAAAGATTGGATTTAAACTGAAGTAAATCTATGAAAATGAAGTCTTTAGTCCAATGATGATGAACTGTCCAGAACCCAGCAGAACCCTGAGGTCCATTCAAGTTCTAGATGTTCCCTCAGTTAATGTAAGAACCACATTAAGGTCTGTCTAGAGGACTGTGTCCGGGAAGTAGTCACATCCTTAAGTCCAACACTGATCAAAACCAAACCAGTGGAACCAGTCACTCTGTCCATGAAAAGATGTGGGGAACCAGAAGAACAGAAAGAACCAGAACCAGAAGAATCAAGGGAACCAGAACCAGAATATCACATGACCTTTGACCTCTGGGATCATCCAGTGACACTGTTGTATACTGGGCCCTTTTACATTGATCTTCTGTATTTAATTATTATTATTAGAAATATTTTTATACTTTTCATGTTTCTTACTTAAATCTTTACTTAATATTTCTATCCCTAAGCAACAGCAACACTGAAAGTTTATATTTATTTATTATATTATATTATATTATATCAAATTATATTATATTCCAGGCCAGTTTAATCTGATGTCTGTACATTTTATAGATTTTATGTCTTGTTTCTGAGTTTATTTCATGTAAACTCAAAATAAGAACAGGTGCTCTGGTTGATTTCATTAAATCTGTTCATTATCGTTGACAGCTTCATGTTTTACTGAATTCTGTCCTAATTTCAATCCCAAACTAATTCACTTTATCAGTTATTACTATGAACCTGACAAAAACAGTTCACATGGACAGTTTGTTTGTAAATGTATTCGCACACTTTTGACTTTTTATTAAATCCTAAGTAAAAATGAGCAAATTGTGTTAACTTTTATTTACTTATAAATCATTTAATTATAGAAATAACCCTTTAAGAACTACCATTATAACAGGATTAGATTTATTTATGTTGTTTTTACTATAAAAGTGTCAGAAAGTGTCTTTTTTGCCAATTCTTTTGCACCTTTTTTCAGGAGGAACTTAAATTTCAGTATCTATTAATTATCATTATTATATGTAATAAATGCTTAAAACAGTGATCTATAGTTTAAAAAAAACACAAAAAAAAAAACGGACTGAATTTCTCATCATTTATTATGAAAAACAACTGTAAATGTTCATGATGAAACTTTATGAGATTGTAGAAATAAACCTGCAACTGCTTTCCATGTGTTCAAACAATTGAGTATGTCCAGATCATTCTGTGTCCATGTTCTTCTTATCATTAGTTTTTTCAAGATATTTTTATCCTGTGTGAGAATGTATGTTCATTTTCTGTCTAGTTGTAGACAGAGCCCCTCATTTCACTGACAAAAACATCCATAATCTGATTCAAATACAGTCACTCTATCTCTTTATGCCCTGGTTAGATCTCTGCATATAGATCAGGGATTACAGCAAAAATTTTTCATCTGACTGAAAATTTTCTTCTGGTCAAAATCATTGGTCACTATTAAAAATGATGCAATACAATACTACTATAGCGTACAAGTTTATATAGTCAAATTTGGCAATACTGTAAAACACACTGAATGGGAGAGTGTACAGGTGTAGAAGATTAGTAACATGGATATAAAAAATGTCATGAGTGGTATTGGTAGGGGGTCTGGGGGTCCTCCCCCAGAAAATTTTTAAAGCTTCAGGTCAATTTTGGTGCTCTCTGGTTAATTTTAAAGGGTATGAAAACCTTTGAAGCAAGTGAAAATAATAACTAGAAGAAAACCTTACTGCAAAAAATGAGTGAAAAACTTTTTATTTAACAATTTAGGAACTCCTAAAACATAACTCCAACTCCAACAGCACATGAATTTTGGGGAAAATGTCTGTGTAAATGTAGCTGAAATTACGTCAACTGAAACAGAAATTATATTCCGTTACAGATACTCTCTGAGGGTATTTAAAATACAGTGGCTTTGCAAATACCAAGGGTGTTACTCATTCATTCAATTTTATCTTCGTACTGTACCACACAGATAGAAATAAGATGCTAAACGGGTCCAAATAAAGCACTTATGCAGTCGGGCGTGTAACCGTGGCGTGCACAGCCGCACGCACAGGAAGGGCACATACACACACACACATAGTCATATACCGGCAAGAGGAGATAAGGTCTGAACCCAAACATGAAGGTACATGTAGATCAGTTCTGTCTTCTTCCCTTTTCGCTGTGGTTCTTTCATAATGAAAGCTACTTGTTAGCACTAAACTAAAGTTAGCGTCTGGAGGCTGAACTTCGGTAAAGCTGAACTTGTCCATGTGTTTCTGAGGCACAGAATGAGCAGCGTTTCCTTCCAAACATAAATAGTCATCAATCTCTCCTCCCGACATAAAAATAAAGAAGTCATTTTATTATCATCACTGTTAAACCTATCAGCCCCCTGTGCCTGTACCTGTGTTAAACACCTGCAGACCCAGGACAGGATCACGGTGCCCACTGGACTCCGCGAAACACATGGGGAAGTTACTTCAATATGACTTTCCCCCCCCCTCAATTTTTCCATTTGACGGAAATCCGTTGTGGTGACGGAGAACTTTAATCCCTGATATAGATTTACATATGTATAAATATACATACATTTAAATAATATTTACAGATAAAACACAACTATCAATGAACTGTACAAACCAATAACATAGTGGAAAAAAAGGCACAAAAAAAAATAAATAAATAAATAAAGCAAAACTTTACAAAAACACTTCAAAACACACTTGTGGAACACTCCAAAACAGCACTGTCACTATTATGTATGATTATCTACAAGAATTCACCACTAAAATGCTGCTAAAAGTAATAAACATCTTTCATGTCTCTCTCACCGACTGCACTCTGCTGCTCTCTGCTCCACCCACTTCCACCCCTCCCCCTCAGCCAATGCAGACCTCTACCCTAATATGTTATAGACCAGTAGAAAGAAACCAATCTCAGATAAAAGACAATGTTTGGATTCTGTCAATAGCGTGAATGGTTCAGGAGTTACGGTCATTTGAATGATGGTGGATAAAAAATGAATCACCAGTGACAGTCGTCTTAAAAGCGTTAACTTTTACTTATTTATAAATCATTTAATTATAGAAGTTAATTAAAAGTCATTGGTGTGTACGATGAGTGAAACCATCCCGATCAGATTCATTATATAAATAAAACCAGTGAATTAGATTTAAAAAAGGTGAAATGTGTGAGTAGACAAACAGATTCACCATCTGAGCAGAAACTGGTGGATTAACATGAAAAGGTGGAGTCAGGCTGAGACGTCGGGGTTTTAGTGGAGACTCTAATATAATCATAAACATCATCCATAAGAAGCTTATGGTTGATCATCTGCACAATCAGCTCATCACAGATTAATGGATCAGCGAATTCCGCTCAGAACTAAAATAAAAAAGAACAGAAATAAAACAGGACAGACATGACGTAATCTCAAAGGTCTGATTTACTCCATGAAATACAGAAAATTATCAATTATCATCTATAAATACTAGAATTATTACATTTCAACCTACATTTATGTCCAATCTTTACTGTCAAATGTAAAGTTACTGTTGTCTTTAACATTGTTTTATCTGAAGGTCAAATCTGTGTATTTATGAAACAACACATGATAAACTGAATATTATTATTATTATTATTATTATTATTATTATTATTATTTTCTTGATTTTTTATGATAAACTCTGTAAAAAGACGGTTCTTCAATGATTTTATCAGAATTAGTGACAAAACATAGAGAAACTAAATTAATCATATTTGATGGTTAAGTGATAATGATGTGATGCATCCTGATGTTTACGCAAAAATACTCCAAAACACAGTAATTCTATTTATGTTTTATAATTATTTATTCTATTTATTCACTCTCAGTTTGACAGATGAGTTAGATTAAAGGTCCACAAATGAACAACCTGGATGTCTAAAAATATCACATATGTTCACATAGTAACAGAAATTAAAAGGTATTTAATTAATTCATTATAATTAATTTAATCATGACATGTAGAATTTATTTAGACATAAAATACGTATAATTCAGGCAGAACTGATCAAAAATGTCCATTTAATATGAAGAATTAAATGTAGGGATAAATTCAGCAGTAACTGTCCACATAAAAAGTGTTTAAGGTTAATTTTCAGACTAATCTGTTCATTTTACATTTAAACCAAAGACTCAGACCAGAATACAGTCCACAACAGTTGCAGTAAAAACATACTGAACATTTTCATTAATGTGAGAAACATGTTTAAATATTTACACAACTGTATTTATGATGATGACTGACCTGAGATTATGACAAACAAAATAATACCGAATTAACAAATAATAAAGAACAGCTACAGTTTGATGTGAGGAAATAAATCCATAAATACATGTCAGTTATTATGATAAATATATAAGTTAATGATGGTTAAACATTGAACAAACCAGATGGATTTAAACTATTCATAAAAAATAAAATGAAAATTATGTAAAAGGTGCAACAAAAGGTGAAAATGACCAAACGGTTTCAACTCCACCAACTCATCTGATTGGTTTCCATCAGTCACCACGTCTCCCTCTCTGACTGGTTGGTTCCTGTCACATGACGACCTGTCCAACAGCACACTGAACTCCATCAGATTCTGTCCTGGTTTCTCAGTTAAAGTGTCATTTTTTCCTGATACTGAGGACGTTCTATCTCTGAAACTTTATTAAAACACTGTGGATGACGGTTTTAAAGTCTCATTAGTGTGGATGCAGCCTGAACAAATACTTGAACACATAAATAAAACAGGTAAAGCTAATACAGAGCCTTCTATTACAGTTGCGTTTAACCATTAAATATATTAAATATACTTTAAATACTCAGTTATCAGTGTATTCTCATTTTTAGTTATTATTACTACACCTGTGACAGTTATTACATAATATATGTACTGCAGTTATTCTAAATAAATGTGAATATTTGACATAACTAATAATCATTTCCATTCACTTGTGTGGAAACAGTTTGTCATTTTCACATTGTTTGACTGGTTTCTTTTAATGACGTCACCTTATCGCATTGCTTCAATGGAGAATTAATTTATATATTTCAGTTACTGCCTTTATACACATACACAAACACACACACATATATACATACATATACACACACACACACATTTATATAAACGTGAATATACACACATAAATAGACATGGAAAAAATTATTAGACCATCAAAAGTCATCAAAAACAATGGTTATGCAATCAAATACCAACTCCTGTGTGTATCATGCAACTAAAACAGACAGAAAAGAAAACATGGAAAGCCTAAAAGCAATGTTTTTGTCAGTACAATGCCATAGATATTGATGTAAGAACTGAAGTAATTTCGGTTATCAAGAAAACCATGGAAAATGGATAGATATCAGCACTGAAATTAAACTGTTATGAGCTATTTTTGTTGTTATCATTATATTTGTTCAAACAAATGTACTTTTAGTTGTACCAGGCATTATTGCAATGAACAAGAAATCGAAGAAAACAAAGGGTGGTCTAATACTTTTTTCCACAACTATATATATATATATATATATATATATATATATATATATATATACATACACACACACACACACATAACATGATAATTGCTACGACTGCTACTTTAATTATATTTGCACAGAGTAGCCGTAACACAATAATTTCCCCTGGGATTAATATAGTATTCTGATTTACATACTAAAGTCATATCACATACATTTTACTTCTTAATTATGATATGTTTTTATCCATAGTAGATCCTTTATTTTAGGTGAATATTTCAGTATTTTCTAGGAAATTTTATGTCTATAAATGGCTCTTTTTCTTCTACTGTCAGACATATAAATAGCGTTTAGAGAATAGTACATGGTTCTAATCCACTGTTATAAATACAACAGAACAGCCTCATTAACATTACTCATTTACTGCATGTAAAACCAAACATACTGTCCTTTTACTGCAGGTTTATTACAATCAGCTGCAGTCATTAAAAAGGTTTGAATGGGACAAAGACATGGTTTTCCATTGATCCAATACTGAGTTTATGACCTGGAAATATTCTAAAATAATGTCAAATTTAAAAGGATGAATTGAAGTCCCATCTAGATTTATGATTAATGACAATGAGATTCAGATTTATTCATTTAGATGTTTATTACTGTGACCTAAAGCATCGTCAGTGTCAGTTTTTTTGGGAGGGTTTTGGCTTTGGTGAGATCTGTTCATTAACCCTTAAAGACCCAGTGCTTTTATGGAAATTTTTCTCAATATTTAACCTTTTCTTAAGCAATTTATCACCATTTATTGTTATATTATCCTGTGTATTTTACATTTTTTTGTGTAAATCCTGTTAATTCTATATTTAATTCACTGATCACATAGATGTTTATTAAGGCTCAGATTAAACTCAAGGTTATTATATCAAAAACAGAGAAAACTGAAGAAAAAGGGATTTTTACAGTCAAATATATCATTAACTGAACATAAAAACAAACATCTACAACCTTATTTTATTCATGGCACTTATTAGTTAGCTCATTTTTTATTCATTTTTGTTAATTTTTATGCATTTTACTCATTTTACTTGTTGTTCATTTAGTTACTTTTTTAAATTTTTATTTTCTAGCCTACATTTTGTTGAGTATTTTATTATTTTTCTTCAGTTTTTTTTCACTGATCATTTGTTCATCAAAGCTCAGAGTAAATGTAAAAGTTATTACACCAAAACAGAAAAAAAGAAGAAAAACTGATATTTTCTGCCAAATATATCATTCAGTATTTATCCACTGAATGTTTAACCCTTAATGGACAAATGACAGTGCTTGCAGATGCTTGTTTTATGTAGAATTAATGATATATTTTGCTGAAAAAAGTCATGTTTCCTTCAGTTTTCTCTGTTTTGATTTCATAACCTTTGAATTTACTCTGAGCTTTAATGAACACCTACATGATCAGTGAATTAAATACAAGAAAATATAAGATTTACACTGAAAAATGAAAAATACAGAAGATAATATTAGAATAAATGGTGATACATCACTCTGTAATGGTTAAATATAGAGAAAAATTCATTTAGAAGTCACCACAAAAATAGACTTGTGTGTTTCTGGGTTAAATATCGATGGTCTTTGTCCTGTTTTCATCTGTATGTGAATTACAAACTCCACCATCAGTCGACCTCCAGTTCACAAAGGAACCATTTTCACACCTACACGGTTCTTTTTACGGTGAAATGTGCCTTATACATTTAACAGACACCAGTAAAGGTCGACATCACACCGGCTGAAGAACTGCTAGGATTCCACATACAACTGTTCTCAAAGAGGTTCCACATTAAACAGAACCGCTGAACCGTGAAACTGGTTCCACATGAAGAACCTCCCAGGCTCTTCTTAAAGTTCCAAACATGTAGAACCCAATTTTCACAAACAGTGACTCCTTTCTTCTGGTTTTCACACCTTTAGTTTGGACTGACTGATCATCACTGTTATTACATAACGGCCTCATTGGTATAAACATGCATTAACTGAATGGAAAAGACAAATATGTGCCTAAGATTGTTACCGTTTATTTACTTATATTGTAAATAAATACATAAATAATACTTTAACAATAATTCAGTGTTATGACTATTCTATTTGTGTGTGTGTGTGTGTGTGTGTGTGTGTGTGTGTGTGTGTGTGTGTGTGTGTGTGTGTATATATCTTATATGTCCAACTGTTCTTTATAAAAGATGTTATTTATTTCTGTATATTTTAATGGATGTATCCGTGTTCTGCAGAATGGACTATATGGTTTTTTAATCAAACCTTTGTGGAAATACAGAACCACAAAAACTCTACACTTCAACAAAAGAAAAACCATTATTAGTTCAATATAGGAACATATGCCAAACTGAATCATATGAAACCATAGACATTGTGTTAGTACTCCTGAAATAAGCCTGTTTTTAAGGGAGTATTGGGCTGTTCAATATAAAACTGATGTGGAATATCCAGGTAAAAGCTCTAATCCATTTCTTCTTGTTACTACAGAATTCTGCTGTTCATCATTTGTCCTCCAGCTTCAGTTCTGACACAAATGCGCCCCCTAGCGGCCTGTAAACTTGGACATCACACTCCACTCCAGCTCATCCCTCATGTTCCCACTCATTTTTAATAAACGTGATAAATGTGGCGCTAATAAACACGCAGCTGCAGCTTCGCGTGCGCCACCGACCAGCTGTTCCAGATGTGGATGAGGAGGACAACAGCTGCTGTTGACCTTCATCTCCTGCCTCAGCCCTGCTCTGCTCTACCAACACCATCATTCAACTTTCAGCTGGAACTTGACTGAGACGGACACACAGGAGGATGCTCCCGGGAGCACCGCGCTGCGTACCGACGCTCCATCTGCGGGTCCGGGTCCCCCAGAGGACGGACGTCCTGGGGCACCGCGGCCCGGGGTCCGCAGCCCGGGGCTCCGCAGCCGGACGGAGCGCAGGTGAAGTTGGAGGTGAGCTGTAGGTGAACGTATACTCACAGTGAGAGGCGGCGGACGCGGCGCTCACCGCCAAAAAGACGCGCAGCAGCAGCGGTACATCCATGATCCACAGCCGGGAGATGTAAATCCGAGTGACCGCCGAGGGCGCGTCAGAGCCGCGGGAAAACCCCACAAAGAGCCGGGATAAGAACCTGTCCTCCGGTGCCGACGAGGCTCCGGTCCGGCGGGAGGAACGGAACAGTGTGACGGTGTGAAGGAGGGAAACGCTCCCACGTCGACACTCCCTCACACTCACTCACTCTCTCTCTCTCTCTCTCTCTCTCTCTCTCTCCTCCCTCACCTCCACCTCTTCACCACCCCCCTCTCCTCCTCCTCCTCCTCCTCTCCTTCAGTCCTCCAGCCGTAATTTCACTCCTTACTCTGTATTTACTGTGAAAAATAATCGAGCGTGACAAACATCCACGGAGCCGCAGCTGCAGCAACAATTCATAGTGTGGGTGTATCCGGATCCACGGCGTCCACACCGAGCCCGTCCGTCTGTCTGCGGGGTTCTGGAGCCGGGTCTTTGTCCGCTGTCTCCCAGGTCCAGACTAGACCCGGTCCGGTGGACCAACAGGATGAAGACACCACAACAGAGACACAACGGACAGGACCGAGGACTCACATAGACACACAACGACTCGACAATCAACAACCCACTGTGTGTGTGTGTGTGTGTGTGTGTGTGTGTGTGTGTGTGTGTGTGTGTTTCAGCACCACAGTGTTGGACAGCTCCTCACTGCAGACACTGAACCAGGAGTTAAACCAGAACCACAACTAGTTTAACTGAAACTTAACCTGATAAATAAGGGACCTACTAAACCAGAACAAGTTTAACTAACAGGTTAATTTACAACTAACTAACTGACATATAATGCACCTACTAAACCAGAACAAGTTTAACTAACAGGTTAATTTACAACTAACTGATATATAATGCACCTACCAACCCCAGAGGTAGTTTAACTACCAGTTTAACTGACGAATAATGTACTTATCAACCTGGAACCAATTTAACTACCAGGTTAACTGATGAATAATATACCTACTAACCTAGAACTAGTTTAACTAACAGGTTAACCAATAAATAAAGTGCCTACAGTTCAAACTACTAACCCTACTAATGTGAATGATGTGAATGTAAACAAAATATGTTGAATGAAGAGACTATAATGTTCAATGAATTAATACAAGAAGCAGAAATGAGATTCTATGCAAACATCAACAAAACACGACTGTGAATGAAGATCTGCAGACATAAAGGTCACAGGCTTTGACAAACGAAGCTTTTGAATTATATTTTTCTGTCACCTGTAGACAACTAGAGTTTGGAACCTGAATGTATGAAGGTAAATCTGAACCATTACTCATCTGTTTTATAGTTAAACTACATTCACAAAAGGTGAAAGGATTCAGAGTCTTTACTTAAATAAAACTAGTGATACAGGCATGTACAAATACTCCTGGACAGGTACAAATACTCCATGTGAAGTATTGAAGGTGTGATTGGCTACAGTGTGAGCGTCAGGTTAGAGGTTCATTTGTAAACCACTAGAGTCCAGGTTCAACAGGTCCATGTGCTATTACAGCTTTAACACACATTCACATCCCCTTTAATTAGACTAAACAATCAAATAGTCATCACAGTATCAGCCTGTGTAATTATTATATAATTACTTAAACAAGGCTGTAATATAACAGGTCCAGAAATGGGAGATGTTTTTTTTTTATTAATAATATGGATTCAGTGACGCTGGTCAGAGGAGAACTTGCTAAATCAAAGTCACATTTTGCCTTTTTTATGTAGATTTAAGTTTGTTTATTTGACATTTCTGAATCAATAGAGTCACATATATAGGACTTTTACAACAAATCATGCATTCCCAGTCCAGACTTTGCAGTTTAATATAAATATTTTCTTTCCAAAGACCATGGGCCTGTTGACCCATTGGCCCTTCAGTGCTTCATTTTCATGCAACAGCCTTCTTTTCTATTTTACAGTAAGTATTGTGTACAAATACTTTAAGTATATTAAGTATAAGTACATACTCTGGATCATTTCATTTTTCTTGGTAGCTCTAATGCCTGGTGTTTCTACTTTCATACTGAGAAATGCAGTTTGTTCCATTATATTTGTGGGTGTCATTGGTCTAGATGTGGTTGGAATAGTAAATAAAACTAGAACTTAAGGTCTGATCTGAACCACATGATCAGATGTGAATGGACCTCCAGACCACACTGTAGACCACAGAATTTGGTCTCAGTCAGGATCTAGACTGAACCAGGATTTTTTAAAAACACTTTGTGAATGGGGCGATATGGTGGTGCAGTAGTTAGCACTGTGTGGAGTTTACATGTTCTCCCTGTGTTTGCATGGGTTCTCGCCAGGTACTCCAGCTTCCTCCCACCATCCAAAGTCATGCACTAATAGGTTCACTGGTTAATCTAAATCGCCCATAGGTGTGAATGTGAGAGTGACTGGCTGTTCGTGTCTATATGCCAGCCCTGCGATGAACTGGCAACACGTCCAGGGTGAACCCCACCTTCACCCATAGGTAGCTCAAACAGGCTCCAGCACCTCCCCAACCAGGGGCGCAGCTACCAATCTACGGGCCCCATGACAAGTACACGTTGTGGGTGGTGGTGGTGGGGTGGGTCCATGCATAATGTCACTTACCCTAGCGTGAAAACGAAACTGAAACAACATTTTTTCAACATTCGATCCTGGCTTCTGTGCATCTCTAATACAATTGACCTTACATGAAATTCTCACAACTTCTACCCTGTTTCCCACTGGACCCCCTCCACTGCTCTATGGGCCCCCCCATAAACGCTGGGCCCCATGAATTTGTCATGTTTACCCCCCCTTATCAGCGCCTCAGCCCCCGACCCTCTGGAGGATGAAGTGGTTCAGAAGATGATTGATTGACTTTGTGGATGGTTTCAACATTTGGACCATTTACAAGTTACATAAAGCTGTTATTGTGAAAAATAGTTCTAATGTCCCTGTATGTCAGCGTCATGTTCTATCTGAATCAATCCCCATCTGAATTTGTGAGGTTGTCAGGTTCTGTCTCTGTTCCAGTCCTGTGGTCTGGATGAAGGAGATCAATCTGCCAATAGAAGTGGGTGGTACTTTCACTGGAGGAGGACTCAACTAATTCAATCAAAGTCCATATTTGACTTCCTATCAATAAACAATAGTAACTATATTGATATCTCTAATTATTTATGTGTTATAAACAATCATTTTTAATGTTTCAAAAATTCATTTAAAAAAAGAAATAAATAAAAATCTAAATTTCTCAAAACTGTGAACAAATTTTGTAGATATTGTCTCAAGGAAAATATAAAATTAGAAATGAATCTGACCAGTAGTTTAGTCAGAGATGTTTGAAGAAATTGCTAATAAAAATGAAGACAACAACGAAAACAACAAAGACAACGATGAAGACGACAACGATGAAGACAATGAAGACAATGATGACGAAGACAACGATGAACATGACAAAAACAAAGATGATGATGAAGACAACGATGAAGACGACAACGAAGGCAACGACAAAGGCCACAACAACGAACACAACAACAATGAAGATGACGAAGACTATGACAATGATGACGCCGGACACCAGAGACAGCGCCTTCATAACAGCTCATGGCCCATCAGTCGGTGAGATAAAAGTGATGCCAATTAATGACACAATGTCAAACGGAGCCTTGAAGCCTCAGATCCTGAACTTTAAGTGTCAGAGGAACTAAGCAGATGAGATCCAGAAACATAGAAACATGGACCTTGGTTGAACTTTCAGATTTCCTGTCCAGGGAGTCCATCTTCATGACTGAACTTTGAGTTTCTACTGGACATTTGGGGTCAGAAAATCCAAACAGCAATCAAACTTATAATGAGCTTTACAAAATACGAGTTCAGAAGCCAAATAAATGGCACCAGAGCAGAGTCATTTATTAATCTCAGAGAGTTTTATGAATCTCTCATTTATGAAATTGATTTTAAGAGCGTTGATGGTTTGAAGTGGCTCAGTCAGATGATTATAACCATCCTATAGTCAGTGGATTCAGTGAAAACCAGCCCAACATTCATTCAGTCATCTTTTCTAAAGGTCTGGTCTGTTCTGAGGGTCTATCTGACTGAATGACGATGAGTATTACAGCTTCACAGTCAGGATCGTCATTCTACACCTTCTACTGTCAGTGTGTCAACGTTTTCAAACTGAAAGAACATCCACCTCTGAGCAGCAACAATACACTGAATATGATACGATCTGACAAACACACAGCTCTTTACGTGGAATTTGATTGTTTTAAAGCTACTCTGACTCCTCCTGTACGTGTTCAACAAAACTAGTACCATCATTGACACTGATTAAGAGATACTGTGATCTGACCTGAAATAGACCAGAACCAGACGCTGTGACCAGACCTACATCTGAAAATTCATTAATGTAAACCCATAAATGATGGGGCATAAGATAGTCCCCTGAGGGATCCCATTCTCAATTTAATGAAACACAGATTTATGATCAATAAAAATCTGAAAACTCTTGTAACAATAAATATAGCCTGTCATTAATGGTTATGATTCTTAGAGTAAGTTTGTCAAATTCTAAACCATTCATTGGTTAATATCTGTTCAATCCTTCCTGTGTGTTGTTCATTGTCAGGTTTTGATCCTGGTGAAACTTTCAGTGTCGTATTTAGATGTAAAGTCTGAATCCTGATGAACGGGCTCAGTGTGTCCTTGGGAAGCAGAACAACACCCCCCCCCCCCATCTCTTTATTAAATATCAGATGTGGGCTGTAATTCAGAGGTCTGTATCCTCCAAAAAAAGCTGAGTCTAATTTGGTATCATGCTAGTCGCCATGGACTGGCGGCACTTTGGTCAGGCTGACAGGTGTGAAATGTTGTTGCTAAGGCGATCGGTGGTGGCGAAGAAAGCCAAAGGAGGCCAATCGGCCGAGGCTCACAGATCACCTAGATGGGTGACACCTCTCTGATTGCAGTTCCCTCACCATCTCCTATCTGGTACATAACCTCTGGAGTGAAGCATCCTCCCATGCAGCCACTGTGGAGAATTTAATTTGGGAAACGGAGACGCTGCTGAGAGTTTCAGTCATAGAGATGATGGATGAGCGCCACTTCTCAGATGCAAAGAACTCTCACATTTAGGCCTGAGCTCTTCTGATGACGCCACCCCTCAGGAGATTGTTCTGGACCCCAGAGGCTGAAACCAGGTTATAAAGCCAAACTTCCTCCTGGCCGTCGATGTCTGTGTGTGGACCTCACTAACACAACGGACACTGTGTACAGATGTTTAAAGGAGGTTTAAACTAGTTTTATCTGCAGTTCATACTTCACATATATCAGATTGGATCTAATACAGAGACTAAAGCATATGTGTGGACATTAGAACTTTAACAAACCTAATGTTGGAGAGACTGATCTCATGAAATCACGTTACATGTCATGCCAGTTCTTATGGCATTTGGTGTGCTGTACATATGCATTTTTGTCCTTTTGCATGTTATTCAATGCCATTTGGTTGCGTGTCAGTTTACGCCAAGGTGTCCAGTTCACCTAATCATAACCCCTAATTCTAATCATAACTCTAACCCTCAGTGCGTGATATTTGATGCAGCATGAACATACACACAGAAAGCCTATAGTGTGTACAGATAGCACGCCAATTAAAAGTGGTGTGTATATTTACACGATTTCGTGATATCACGTTGTGTTGGAACAGGACTGTGAAATATCTACAGTTTCATATTATGCGCCATCATTTCTATCACTACTTCACAGATCAATCCTTTTACAGCATAACTGTTGTTCAGTGGATGTTCTATGTTCTTCGGTACAGATACAGGCAGCAGTAAATACGGAGGTACAGAACTGAGCAGCTCTGAACATTAACCATCTGTAGAAAAGTTCCATACAACAGGAACAGATCAAACATGATTCTACGGACATGAGGGAACTGCTGCGACGGGCTCGTCTTTTCCCGTGACCACATGACCATAGCGCCATGTGTTCGCCAGCGGTAACACAAATGGCGACCGTCAGTAATTGGTTAGAACAAAACGCCACCAAACGGGAGGGTGTGACGGACACCGTTGAACTCCCAGGATGAAAAGACCAGGTTTTCCCACAGAGTCTGACCTCGCCGCTCGGCCTAACCGCTGCTGCTGTCTCAGTAATTGTCTGTAAATGCGTTGGTCTGGTCCAGTTCGAGCTCCACAAACAGATGAAAGGCATGAGCTGCTGCGAGCGGAAAAGGCCCGCTGTCATTGTCAGCCATTTCATTTTAATTGCACGGATTATGGAGCTCGTTTCCAAAGCTAATGTTTCTTGTTTCATTGCCTTTTCAAGTTCCGCCCCGCTTTATTGCGCTCTCTCTGCTTTTTCTTCCTGATGAAAAGCCAATTCATTTCCTTCATTCTTTCATCGCAGTCACGTGGTTCTTTTCATTTACTCCGAGGCAAATGTCCAAATGGGAAATGCAGAAGTGCTTATCATCACAGCCTCGAATTCATCAAGAAGGAACAGAGACGCTGGGGCTGAATATAAAGGAGATGCTCGCCAGCTCCGACTCATCCTCAAATATCTTGTTCTCATTAGACAATTACAAAAACATCTTTCTCTTAAATCCTGTACTGGGTTCAGCTGCCATTCTCAGGTGTATCACATCATGTATTATTTAATTTGTGCTCATAGAGGGGTTTACATTCAGGTTTAGTCTCCTTCTCTTTGTGTTACTAGGGTTTGTAAAAGATTTTTAATCACACAGGAGAAAATAATGTGAAGAAAATACACAGCAAGAGAGAAGTTTGAAGGAAAATAGTTGTAATAACCAATCAAACAAGTGTTCCACTTGAAATCTAACTGTCTTTCTTACATTTAACCAGTAACTAAAACAGTGGTTTGTCTAATACTCAACAGAGGAGCATGTCTGCATTTATATTTACATTCAGATCCTGTTAATTATATTTGTTTTCACAGGGATTAAGGGATTTTTGGAATACAAGAGAAAACTGACACTACAAATGACAAAATACGCTGTAGACGTAAAATAAATACCCTTCAGTGCTATTGTTTAGCAGCTTACAGCACTTGAAGAATGGAGAGATGGAAGTCACTAGTGTTAATATACAACAAAAAGCACCAATAAAACATCTAATATTGGAGAGAATGAACAGAATAGAATAGAATAATACTCTATATTCTATTCTATTCTATTCTAGTCTACTCTATACTAAAAGCACCAATAAAATATCTAAGATTGGAGAAAATTAATAGAAGAGAAGAGAAAAGAATAGAATTATACTCTCTATTTGATTCTAAAAGCACTAACAGAACATCTAATTTTGGAGAGAATGGTTGTGTGATTTAACATGTTTAATATGGACGAACCTTCGAAGGAGGAGGGAGGTTAATACATGACATTTATCATGTGGACTTCTGGTTCAATCCCACTCATTATTTTCCAACTCTAACCAACTTATGCATGTCTAAACTAAACTAACCCTTAACCGTGACTCAGTTATTAAAGGTATTTGTGTTGTTAGATTTTATTGATTGACAGAAATTAACCTCTTCTGTCATTTTAGTCCAGAACTCCAGAAACTTGGATCGGGACTTATCCAGGTTTCTGAGATTGGGTTGAGATGTTTACATAAGAAAATACATTATAAGAGTAAATAGCAAACTAAAATATACTAATACATGTCACTACACCTGATTATTCTGGAACACAATGGTGATTCATCACTGTTAACAGGTGGCAAGTGTAAAGGGTTAGCTGTAGATTTCTGTTAAAGTACATCCAACTCCAAAATAATGTAACCAGGAGGTGATGGTAATAAGAGAAGCCAGACTACTAAAACTAAAATAAACCACAGAATGAGAGTAGTTTCACTAGGTTTTAGGAACAGAGGACCAACGAATAATGATAAATCACCATAAACACAACTGAATCCTTGAAGAATAAATTAATTGTGTTTGATTATTTATAAGCCGAGTAAAAATACAGACAGTAAAAAATAAAGCAGTACGAAGTAGTACATTAATGAAGAGTTCACATTTCTGGATGATGTTCAGGCACTCAGGATCAGTGTCTGAACTCACCTCAAAAACCCTGAACCGTGGGCAGTAGATATGTCACCTTACATCTAATGCATTAATGCTCTGCAGTGTTCACGTTAAACCCCTATTCTATTGATTCAGATGCTGAAATTAAGACTTTATCCACAAAAGCTCAAGCCTGATCATCAGAAACAGAGAGAGTGGCAGATTAACAAAGGTCAGGCTGGACATGCACTTGTCTTTTTGTCCTGTGTCTAAGCCTTATTATGTTAGAGAAAACCCCAGAAAAGATCAGGATGCAGTACTGAGATGAATGAAAAGCACAAGCTGACACAGACAGGCAGGATAAAAAAAAATTGGTCACTTGTAAAGAGTGTACAGGTATTCATATGTAAACCCTGTTTTTTTTTGTTTGTTTTTTTAAGTCATTCTCATCTGCAATAGTTGTGAAATAAACCATCAAATAAACTACTGAAGCAAAAACCAACATTCACTGTACACAATTAAACCAAACTAATCACAAAATCTTTAGTGTTTAACAGAGGTAGTACTGCTAGTAACAACTCAGTGATGGTAATAGTGCATATTATAACTTATATCAAGTGGTTATATTAAGTTAATGATGATTTAACGCTATAAATTATCACCTACAGATAAACTTACTGACAAAAACTGGATACGTAAACCAGTAGAACAAAAACAAGAACAAAAACCCAACTGATGAAAACAATATCAATGTAAAAGACACCACATGACAAAACATGGGCATATTTTACTTAAAACACAGAGTAAAACCCGCTTCCAGATAGCTATCACATGTAGCATAAGTGAACGGGATTTCCCATTGCGTTACTTAGCATCTCCTGTAGCCGCTATGCTACAGTAAAACATTAATGTAAATCATTAGCATAGCGGCTAATGCGGCTACATTGAGTTTAACTCACCACTAACGGAGAGACCGGATTCAGACCTCACGACCGGAAAATCCATATCCGCTCTTCATCCAGTCTCTTAGTGGACACTTTAATGCATGAACTCTGTGTTAATGACACGACACATTTGTTTTAGGTGAACTATTGCTAATTTTCCCGAAAGACAGGCCAAGCTGACACAGTGACCTTTGACCTTTACCCTGTAAACAAAGAAAGCCTTTGATTGGCTCTTTGAAAGGCGGAAGAAAAAATCTCATTGGTCCAATCAAAAAGGAAGTAAAGTTGGTGCATCCAAATATTTAATATTGTCTTTAACACTTTCAGCTGAACTGTCACGGGTTTAAGCTGCTTTTAACTTTTATCTATTTAATTATTTCACTGTTTTATTATAGATATAATGCTTTATCTGTATTTCAGTGGCATGTGGGTTAAATAGAGACGTAACTGTCTAAAAGAATTAACCTTATGTTTAGGTCTGTTCACGGTGAAGACATGGATAAACTGTTTGGTCAGTATTGATTACTATGTTGACAAATGTAAAATAATTATTTATTTACCTTTTAGAGGCTGATTTTTGGTCCTGGGTGAAGACTGATGGTTATTTGTGGTTTTAAATAATGACGCAACAAGATGAAATCATTGTTCAAGGTGCAACAGATAATATCTGATTGTACCTGTCCTCATATAACAGAAAGGAAAACGAGGAAATATGTGAATTGATGGATTAAATTTTAGAAGATGACTGGAAATGATGTGTTTAATGCAGAAAAGAGACTCAGTGTTCACATAAAACCCAAACCTGTGCTCAAGTGTAGGTTTTTTTTTTATATGACATTATCATTCAGTGCATTCCAGGAGGATACTGTTTTCAAGCGAGCGTCTTACCCCAGAGGGCTGTTTATGTACACCTGTGATGAACTGGAATCACAAATGAAGCATTCAGAGATCACACATTTTAGTTTTACAGACATTCACCTGAGATTTAAACTCTTAACAAAAAACAGAATACATGTCCTGTAAACTCTGACGATGGTTGAGAACAGTGTAAGTCTATGTGATAAAAATGGTAATATTAAATGTCAGAAGTGGAGGGTATGCGGTGTAAAGCGCTGCAGATGCTGCAGGATGTGCAGCCTCTCAGGTTCATTCATCGTTTCACTTCAGCTGGAGCGGCAGTGAGGCTGTAACCTCCTCAGGCTGCGAGATAACATCAGTCATTCTGCAGAATAAAAGTCGCATTAAACGCCATCACACTACAATAACTGCCTGCTGTACGTACGTTACTGCTCTGATATGTGGCTACAAAAAAAAGAAAACACTCTTGAGTGGAAACCGCAGGCTGCTGGGAGTGATTAGAAAATGATGAACCTCTGAAAGCTATCACTTTTTTTTCCAATTAACTGCGTCGTCATGTTTTGATGTTGGCTCTGATTACGTGGAAGTTTCCTTTTTAATGCAGATGAGGCCATCTAAGAGTTATTATTATTACAGCACTTCAGGAAAAAGACACGCAGATTAGTTAGAGAGAAGCCTAGTTCAGTTAAAGAAGAGAAAACACACACTGCGTTTTAGCATTCAAGACATTTACTCGACAAAAACAGAAGATAAAACATGAGCTGATAAACTTACACCGACTCCACAGAACCTGTTTCCAAATATCAAGCATATTTCAGATATAACAGAACATATTTAAGATGGAAATAACCACCATCTCCAACCAAAGAAAACTCAAATTATCTGTAAATCCCCAGGCGAAGGTGGAGAGCAGTGTCAAAAATCCAATAAAACCCAAACCACAGATCACAACCAGCACCAGATTCTTTATCTTTTTAATTCCTCAAAATAGAAAGAGAGGGTCATTAAAGGAAAACCGTATTTCAGCTGAATGTCATCTGGTTCAGACTGTGACGCCTTCATTCAAACATTTTCAGTAAAAAGTATCTGCATTCTGTTGAAGTCACTAAATGTCAGTAGATTACATCACCCCCATTTGCATATTCATCCTGTTACTATTTCCATAAATTTAGGTGTTGATAAAGAAGGACTAAGTCAGTTCATTTCAGTTCAGTTTTATCTTCCCCAATGGAAAACCTGGATGGGAGTCAGGGACATAAGATTAAAAAAACAAATATAAAAACCGAAATGTTTACAATCATAATAAAACAGTGTCTTAAACAGTTAATTTACTGATATTAAATGACTTCAAATGGTGTGAATATATTATTAAGAATGTAATCACCAATATTAAAAAATATATGTTTCACCAAATGAAATATGTCAACATGGACAAACCAACAGGAAATCTGAAATTTAGTCTGAAGGTGCACATTAGAGCTCAGTTAAAGCTGCGGGAGACAGTCAGAGCCTAAGTATAATGAATCCGTAAGTCTTTCTGTGATTACTCACCTGAATCTTTTCCCTTACGGTGAACAATTTCTAAGTGTACTCCACCATAAACAAACCCTTTATTTACAAACAGAGCTGGGAGGTAACGCGGGCATCTTCGGAATTTTGTTGCAACGTGCACTGGGGGAAGTGGAAGTTCGCGCAGCCACCTGGCAGCGGCAGTGCAACCATAGGATAATATATGGATGAAAAGCGGAAACGGTTGAAACGCGGAAACGGTTGGAGAGAAACGGAGCTCCAGCCATTTCCGCGTCATGTTTGTTGCAGCTGCCACTGCCAGGCGGAGCTCTGCTTGCTCCACTTGCTCCGCTTCTGCGTTTCAGCCGTTTCTGCATCGTGTTTGTTTTGGTTGAAATTATGTGCTTTAATATTTCCTGTTTCCAATGTACGTGTCCTGTCCATATTCTGGACGCAGACAGATCTAGGAAATAATTTGACCTTTTTTAACATGAAGCACAAGGTGTGCATATGCTCCCCTGGATAGCAAAGGGTTAAACTGTGAAAAGGAGACGTCCATTAAGAACCTCATGATGATTTTACCTTCAGCCTAAACCTTGACTGGACGTTAAATGTAATGTCTTTGTCTCACAGTGTTGACATGAGCACAAGACTGAGTCGCCCATTCAATAAACAAAGACCTTTTCCCTTCATTTTTCTGCCAGAAAACGGTGGAATTTGTAGCAGATGAAGGTGTTTAACAGTAATTTAACTGCAGATGTGTTCTGCTGAAGACTGTATTTGGTCTGTGTGTGTTTGCTGTCCGACAGACTCAGGTATGTGTTTCTGAGGTAAAACCAAGGTTTGTGATGTGATGATGATGGTTTACTGAAGGAGTATAAACACCAGAGAACATGAATCTGATGCTTTCCTCCTCCTGCACAGATTCAGATGTGAGTTTATCAGAACCAGAGGGGGGTTTATTGTCAGATGTGTGGTCGGTGTCGGTGAAGACTGAACTCACAGGTTAACGTATCTGCAGTGTTTCCTCACAGCTTCAACTCTGTTCTCTTCAGACGTTCTTCCTCCTGATTTGGCCTGAAGCCGTTTTCAGAAACAGTTTGAGCAGCCGGAGGTTATATGTTCAGCAGAAAGAAGACTGAGACTCAGGGAAAACACAGAAACCTCCTCGGGACACGTTTACTGAATGTGTATAGTCAACGCTCAGTTTGATCCACGTCCACAGAGGGGCGGTAACAGCCGGGGGGGGGTAACAGCCACAGGGGGCGAAGACAGCAACAGGGGGGTGGTAACAGCCACAAAGGGGCGGAGACAGCCACAGGGAGCCGGTAACAGCCACAGGGGGGGCAGTAACAGCCACGGGGGGGGGGGGGGGGGGGCAGTAACAGCCACCATGGGGCGCTCTGTGGAGGTTTGCATTCACTTTACCTGAACTGCTGCAATGACAACCGTTATTGACACAACTAATCACTGATGCCATGGACGTCCAGGTGACAGATTAACTAGTCTGATAATAGTACAATGACTAATAAACTACTTTAACCCATACAGACCTAGTTCTACTTTAGTGTCAGTTCCCAAATGCATTTTTTTCTCTCTATGTAACTTTTCTTACAATTAATTTTTTACAAATCACTTATATTTTAGCAACTTTTTCCGATGCCCAAACTGAAATTAGACCCAGTTAATGATTCATACAACCTGGTACCAAGGTTATTATCGTTAACGAAAACGAACGAAATGACGAAAACTAAAATTGAAAAAACATTTTCGTTAACTGAAATAAATAAAAACTCTAATTAAAAGAAAAAAACGATAACTAACTGAAACTGTATTGTGAGCTTACAAAACTAACTAAAACGTATAAAAATTATGGATACAATTCCCTTCGTTTTCGTTTCTGTCAATGTCGGATTGATATGAAATTAATTTATTTCACTTCAGCAGTTTGAGCTGGTGACACCATACGACACTTCACAGTCTGTCATGTCTGGTCATTTGTGGTTTCCAGTCGTCTTCTGGTCCCTACTCTACCTGGAACATACAGACTAAAGCTGGGACACAGCAGCACAGACCTGTCTGGGGTTTACTGTAGTGATACATGGGTCGGTTTTTTTTTTTTTTTTTTCTTTTTTTTTTTTGGCGTACCGTGTGTGTGCGCGTGAGTGACAGACAGAGCTGAGCTAAAGGACAGAGTCAAACAGGACTAGCATCCAGGTTAAAACTGGAGAGTTTATCACCATGAAAAGGCCTTCCAAGCCCTGAACTGCACAGTTTAGAAGAGGAGAAAAGAGGAGGATCAAAACTAATCCAATTACAGAGGTATGGAACCTGTTAGAATGTTAAAAAACGTTTGATGTTACTAGCAACAGCTAGCTGAACTGAACTGAAGCAAAGTTGGCTAATAATGGAACTGGAGATGATTAAGATATGAGATATCTGCTAAGGTGTGGTTTACTGATGAGGAACTGGGTTATATATGTTTATAAGTGGTTTGTATATGTTTCTGTCTGCTTTAACTGCTGGTTAGCTGGTTTATAATAGGTTCCTATCTGCTTTAACTGCTGGTTAGCTGGTTTATATATGTTTCTATCTGCTTTAACTGCTGGTTAGCTGGTTTATAATATGTTTCTATCTGCTTTAACTGCTGGTTAGCTGGTTTATATATGTTTCTGTCTGCTTTAACTGCTGGTTAGCTGGTTTATAATATGTTCCTATCTGCTTTAACTGCTGGTTAGCTGGTTTATATATGTTTCTATCTGCTTTAACTGCTGGTTAGCTGGTTTATATATGTTTCTATCTGCTTTAACTGCTGGTTAGCTGGTTTATATATGTTCCTATCTGCTTTAACTGCTGGTTAGCTGGTTTATAATATGTTTCTATCTGCTTTAACTGCTGGTTAGCTGGTTTATAATATGTTCCTATCTGCTTTAACTGCTGGTTAGCTGGTTTATATATGTTTGTATCTGGTTTAACTGCTGGCTGCTTTGTGCATCTCCTCTCATGCTTTGCACATCTTCGCATTGTTTCACGTAAGTGACGTTGTGTATGGATTGCACCCCACCTCAACCTGCTATAGGGAATTTATACATTGTACGGTACATTGTGTCTCTGCTCAGTCCATGAGCCGCCCTAACCCCACGCCCAAATAAAGTGTCCAGGGTAGCCCATATCCACGCCTCACTAATTTCTTTGAATAGGATGATGAGGAAGATAAAATATATGAAATAACTAAAACTAATACTAAAACTAAACTAAACTAAACTAAAACTAAGCATTCAGAAAAAAACGATAACTAATAAAAACTAACAAACCTGCTCTAAAAACTAATTAAAACTAACTGAATAAGAGAAAAAAAAGTCAAAACTAATTAAAACTAAACTATAATTAAAAATCCAAAACTATTATAACCTTGCCTGGTACAACTACAACTTTTTTTGGTATTTGTAGGTAAAACTCACCCCTGAATGATAAAAAAACGCTCATTGACTTAACTAAGTGAAGTGTAAACATGACTAAACTGGAGGGAAATAAATTAAATTGTGCCTCAAAGGGTGTGAGATGAAGCGTGATGAGTCTTGTTTTTGATTTTCAACCTGTCGTCTTGTCGTCAAACACATTCATACACATCATTAAAAACTGGGATGATCCGTAGACGGAGGAGCCTGTGGATGGTCTGTCCACTAACCTGTTTCTGACCCTAAACATGATGTTTTTGTGCCTAAGTCGAGTCCAATCTTAGCGTCAAAGCTGCACTTTTTCCAGTATTTGTTGTTATTTTGCATCTGAAATATTGTGCAGAGTAGAAATCGACCGCTTCTATTGTACAGTGTGAGGATTTGTTGGTAAAAATACCCAGTAGAATATGCGAAAAAACGTAAGCAACTTGTTTGAGAAAATGTGAGGTAGACAAACATCTCCCATCTTTAAAAACCCCTGACTTCCACGGTTCTGTCTGAAGTCACTTCACATTAAAATAACCATCCAACTCTCTCTGCTGTTCGTATAAACCGTCATGAATTCATCCGTTTTCAGACAAAGTGAATATAAACACTGGCCTGGAAATGAAGCAGGATGAACCTTCAGCTCCTCCACAGTCCAATGACGCATGATGCAGACTGTTGGAAGAGATTAGAAAAACCAAATCAATACCAGAGTCAGAAACTGCTCCATGTCCACCAGTGTTAATGTACTTTTACTGTAAAGTGTGAAAGCTCAAGGAGCAGGACATATATTATTTATAAGTGTGTGTAATCGAGGGATGTACAGGGTAAAATAATACCTTTTACTCTCTCAGAACACAGATTGGAGGATTTTTCCTTCCATTAAAATGTGAAAAGTTTATATTTCTAGCAAATATGGTGCAGTTATTATGAGGTGCCCTGGTGCTTCTAACATTAATTAACATAATTTAACACCGAGGCTAAAGCAGCGTGCTCCAAAAATTAATCACCGCTGACAACCGTGGCTTTATGAGCTGATAAAAGAGCCCAGCAGCCGGGTTTCTACTTCTTTCTGCTCTTTTATTCAGAGGAATAATGAAGGAGTAACGGCTTCAGCTGTCGGCACCGTCAGAATGCCTGCGAGGACAGGATGGAGGTCAGGTACTGTCGACCAATGGCGGCGCTTCAGAGGACTCACATGGCGGCAGGCAGCGGAGAGCGAAGCCTCAGCCATCAGAGCTCCGAGCTATAACCGGAAATTCCAAATACTCAATAAGTGTCATATTTTAACCTCTTAAATGCCATGTTTGTAATGGAAACAAACTATTTTTTCATGCAAAAAAAAAACCTAAACCAAAACAAAGACAGTTTAGACTTAAAGGTTCATGCTCGCCAAAATAAGAGACATTTTCACTGTTAACCCTCTGGTATCCAACCCATAGTTCCTTTAACCACCTAAAGCGCATAATCTGGACAGCGTCGTAGTAATGTCAAAATGTTTTTCATACACTTTTTAATTTTTTTTGTATTTGATCAACGAAAATGCCGAATACTCAAAAACTGTCATATTTTTAACCCTTTAAATGTTATGTTCGTAATGGAAATAAACCATATTTTTTTAATGCAAAAAACAAAAAAAATTTTTTTTTTTCATTATTCTACATAAAAATTGGATCATTTAATTATTTATAAAAAATTTTTATCCTGGCATATGTCAGTGATTAACATCAACATTGGTTAATATTCATTATTATTTTTTGTTCTAGGTCAAATGTTAAATGCTAAAATGTGTCAGTGTGCTTTTTGTTCTCACTTGGTAGAAGGGTGTTAGTGTAGGAATTTAACATTGTTTACAACGTGCTGATTTTAGTGGATGGGTCAGAATTCAAAAAATCATGCAAAAATGAATAACTTTTGATTTCTGACCTAAAACAAATTGTGAAAAATAATATGACCTTTAATAACATGAAGGGTAAACTGTGCATAAGATGCTCACCTGGATACCAGAGGGTTGAAGGTAATAACCTTAATGACTGTTGTCACAGTAAAACCCAAACCCATGTCCTGCAGCATCAATATGTTACCAACTGTACACAAATATTTGCACATATTCTAACCACACCATCTTGTTAAATCATCTTTTGAAACAAAAAGAAACTTGAAAACAAAAATAATAAAAAGGTAGATATGATAAAAAAAAATCATGCAGAAATTAACAGCTTTTGAATTCTCACCTAATACATACAAATTGTGAAAACTAATGTGACCTGTTATAACATGAAGTGTAAATTGTGCATAATATGCTTATCTGAATACCAGAAGGTTAACTGTAAAGGAGCCCAGACCCGAAAACGTCCATTAAGAATCTCATGATGACGTTATAACAACCCCATCAACACGCTGTTGGAACGCCTGGAGGACAGGATGGAGGTCAGGTGCTGTCGACCAATGGCGGTGTTTCAGAGGACTCACACGGCGGCAGATGCAGAGTGAATCCTCCACCATCAGAGCGAATCCTGGGCCATCAGAGCTCTGCGGTGGTTTAATTGCGAGCGTCTCTGAGCTCCCAGCTGGGGATTCCAGCTGACGCTGCCAAACCACACAAGCTCTTCATAATGGAGGCTCTGTTTCTGCTGAGACCAAAAATCAGCTGAGTTTATAAGTGCTGCTACATTCTGCTCTCTCATCAGTGGCGTAATTCGTCCCTGCTGAACGCCGCCAATGGCCGCTCTGAAGCGCCCCGCCGCCGTCTCATTTACAAAGACATACGGTCATCAACACTGATCCTGCAGCGAGACCAGAAACGCCGCCTCGCTGTACACTAACGACGCAGCGCCCTTACATTATCCAACACGCTTCATTACCATGTCCTGGTTCAGATCTCGGTCGGTGCTTACACTGTTTGCATTAAGTACATGAGAAAAGCTGCATCGTGACTCAGAGGCTCAGAAAGTTTTTCTGCAGGAGTCGGTCCTGGGGCCACTGAGGTTTTACATCCACAACACATGGATCGCACACAGAAAACACAATAACCCACGAACGGTCCAACAGAACAGCACAAAGTTTGGCAGAAATGTTCATAGGGAGAAAAGGATGAAAGGAAGAGGTTTTGGTGGCCAAAGTTCAAAGGTCAGAGTCACTGTGACCTCATGTCTGTCCATTCTTACGCCTCAAATTTGACCCAGATGTTCACTTGGAATCAAGGATGAACTGAGTAGCTTTTGGTGCCAAAGGTCAAAGACTTTTGGCCATAACTACTGCTAAGTAATGAAACTATATGAACAGATGACGTTCAGATCTGCTTCAGTGAGATGTCAGGTTAAAAATTGTATAATCTTAGCTATAGTTTGATGCAAAATTTGGCATTAATAATTTATGGGACACTAGGATAAAATGAAAATGTGTTGGTGGTCAGAGGTCAAAGGTCCTCACACCTGTCCAGTCTAATAAACATAGTACTTAATTAATTAATTAATTAATTTTTTAAATTAAGGAAATGTTTTCAAGTCTGACAAACTCAAGGATGAACTGATTAGACTTTGGTACAAAAGACACAAGTTCAAGGCTGACAATAAAATAAACAATAAAGGTATGAAATTAAAAACTGTGGTTGTTAGTGATTCAATGAACAGCATGAAAATATATATGAAAACATATGATGCAGGATCAGTGAACACATCAGACACTTCTGCAACATGAAAAAATGAGTAAAAATGAGCCAAACAATCAACAAAATTAACAGAAAAATAAAAACACTCAGAAAATACTCAAAATAGACTAAACATTTTACTTAGACATAACATGGATATAAATAATTGTACTTTTTATGCCTGTATTTTCAGTAAATTCATGCCACATTTGGGTGTAACCCTAACTTTAATCTGCTAAAATGCATAAATTCTTTTATCTTATATGTAGGTCTTTCCACTTTCACTGTGCAGACGTTCTAACATCCATGTTCTCTAAATCTGTCTGTGTCTATAGACTCCAGTATGAACATGTTCCTGTTGTACATATATGCATTACATATGTACATATATGTCCAGACCATCCAGATGTAAACAGGATGGAAACCAGCGGCGCTAACATACATGTAGACGTTGACTTCAGCCTGTGCTGAGGTCGTCAGCTCGGATCCATATATTGATCGGTACAATTCCCTCTGACAAATCTGTGTGTCAGGATGTAAAGCTCTCGCTGCTTCTCGGTTCAATAATGTGAAAGAGGAGGAGGAGACGGACTGTGAACTCATTAAAAGGTGATTTTCTTTCACACATTTTTTTCACTTTGTTACACGGAGGCACAATTTAGGAGGATGAAGGTTTTTCACTGGAGCAGGAGATGAAAACAGGAGGTTTATTAAAGCGTTAACGCTCTGGGTTTACACTAAACTAAACATTCATCCCAGTATATGAGTCTGAATCAGAGAAATAAAAATCAAATAACAGGGATGATGAACTCATTTTCATTCAAATACAGAACAATATGATCTAAAGTGGATCACACCAGTAAAATACGAACACTAAAAAAAAGTAAAATTACACATGAAAATGTTTACATCTACAAACTATCGTTAAAAAAATGCGAACGACATGAACAACCTGAAACTTCTCAATAAAAATAAGTGTAATTTTAACAATATTCTGCCTCAGTTTATCATTTACACATGAACATTATAACTTACAGATCACAGTGGATCTACAAAGGCATAACACATTTAGTCGTTTTGAGAAATTTAAGAAACATGAACATAATCAACAGAAAAAATCACAAAATAACAGCAAATCTGAACAAATTAACAAATAACAAGAACAAAACTCATACAAAATTTGAGAAAGAACAACAAAATGAATAGAAATGAACAACAAAATAACAAAAAGCCAACAAATATGATCAAATAAAACAATAACAAGAACAAAACAGGCACAAAAATGGCCAAAAACTTGAGAAACATCAACAAAATTATGTTGAAAGTACACTTTTTTTTTCTTAAGACAATCTATGTTGTTCATATTTGTTCATATTATTCATATTTTTTGTGAAAGGATTGTTTGTAAATGTCTGTGTAGGTTCTCATTTGCCCGCACCAGTGCTCTTCTTGGTGTTTCTTAAATGTAAACACTTTCATCATTTAATTTAATTTATTTATTTTTAAAGTAAAAGAGAAAAACTTGCATTTGTCATCATTTATTGGTTATTCTGTTATTATTTTACTGCTCTGGTCCACCTTAGATCATTTTGAGCTGTAGGTGACCTGTTTATTGTTAATTATATGTTAATTTTTGCATTTCTTGGACTGGATTGGACATGTTTTGGTATGTTTGTATGTTTGGTATGTTTGACACCCCTGGTCCAGAGGAAGGAGGTGAAGTACGTTGAGTTAATATCTGTTTGGTGATGTGTTCACATACACATGATAATAAAATCCAAAGGCTGTCAAAATACTATGTGGATAAATTAAGTGACACATGTAAAACCTTATTTGTCCTATTTTCCCTGAACGTGTCACAGTGAGTTCGAGGCTCTCTGTCATGATGTTTTCAGTTTGTTTTTTTTTAAATCAACTTCAATCTTATTCTACTTTAACTCCAACTTCAGCATCAAAAACCTTCAACTATTTAATTTTTATTACCGGAACAATACAATCATTTTTTCATTATATTTTAGTTTTAATTGATTCATTTGCTCCGTGTTATTTTAATTATTCATGATGGCTTTTGTTTCTTTATTAAATTATTTCCTATTGTTGTTTTTATCACCATTGTTTAATAGTTTCTTCAGTTCCTTTAATTAGTCTTAATTGTTCCTTTTCATTGTATTCATCCTTTGTCTTTCCATAAAATTATGTCATAAATGTATCATCTGAGATTAAGTAAATGTAAGAAAAATGCTGAGTGTGACATTGGGTCACTGAACACAACACAAACCTGGCGGAGCTTAATATCAGGTTTATCCATGAAAATACTGACTTCAATGGAAAATAAAAGGCAGAAATCACTCCCACATACATATTTATCAGTTCATTCATTCATTCAGCTCACCTCTAAATTAAGTTTTCTCTACATTCGACCTTTACGAGGTGATTTATCAGCAGTTATTTTTCATATTAATAGAATATTATCTTTTTGCTGCTTTATGATGACATGGCAGGTTTGACAGAAAAATGACTCAGTAGAAAATAAAACCGAGAGTATTTAGATGATTTACATAATATTTAATTAAACTGACAGTTTCTCTTTTAACCCTTAAAGACCTATTTTTATGTCGACTTCTGAATGAATTTTTCTCTCTATTTAATATTTCCAAAGTGATTTATCACCATTTATTCTAATACTATCCTCATTCTTCTTTCAGTGTGAATTTTGCATTTTCCTGTATTTCATTCACTGATCATTTAGATGTTCATTAAAACTCAGAGTAAAGTCAAAGTATATTATATAAAAACAGAGAAAACTGAAGAAAAGGTGACTTTTACGTCAAATACATCATTAATTAATAAAACTACCATTTTATGCTGATGATACTGTTCCTTATGTAACATTATATTACCATTTATTTGTGTTCATTTCCTTTTGTATTAGACATATATTTAATGGAACCCTCATATTGTTTGACATTTTCCAAACAGGCTTAAATTTAAATAGATTTCAGGTGAATTATCCATTATTTTTATTTGACATCACTGTGTGTCTTCACAACATCATGACTGAATTAACCCTTAAAGATCTAGAAAGGTTTTTGTGGTGACTTCCAAATACATTTTTCTCTACATTGAACTATTCCTATAACCATTTGTTACAATATTATCCTCTACATTTTACATTTTTCAGTGTAAATCCTATATTTCCTATATTTAATTCACTGATCATGTTCATTAAAGCTCAGAGTAAATTCAAAGGTTTTACATCAAAACAGAGAAAACTGAAGAAAAAGGGACTTTTACAGTAACATATATCATTGACTGATCATAAAAACAAATGTCTACAACCATATTTTGTTTATTTTTATTCATTTTGATTGTTATTTTGTTTATTTTTCTACATTTTATTGCCCATTTCATTATTTTTACTTCAATTTTAATCAGTTTGTTGCTTATTGTGTTCAATCACTTATTATTTTGTTGGTTTCATTTTCATTTTTGTTGATTTTATTGATACCTTTGGCTGTTTTTATCAATTTTGTTGCCTATTTTATATGGTTTTTTTTATTTTTTATTTGCTTCATTTTAGTACATTTTTGGCTAATTTTGTTCACATTATTTGTTATTTTGTAACTTTTTAATACATTTTTTAAAATTTCATTTAATATATACATAAACCCAGTTTGTCCATCCACTGTCATTGATCCAACTCCATGGGTTTTACTGGTGAATCAGTGTTATAGAAGATGACAGTGTTTCCACATTCACTACAGAGCTTCTGAACATCCAAATGGGTCACATCTGATGACCATGAAACAGTTTATTTCAGTAAATGGTTTTGGGTTTTTCAGGGTTAATAAGTCATTTATTTAATATATAATCATTAATAATAATCTATTTTCACCTCCAAAGTGTTGTTATAATCTCAGCCTCTACAGAAGAACCAGTCCTACCCAGACCTTTGTCTTCCAGCCCTGTCTGTGTGTGTATTCTTTGCCTGTGTCTGCGCTGCTCGGTTTCCTGGGAGCTGTAGTTGTTTGGGGCAGGTTCTCCATCAGTCAGGAGGGTGTTGTGGTCCATCTGTGGTGGATTCCAGCGCAGCCTGAATCTTGCACAAGTGCCTCTGAATTGGATTAATGAGAGCCATTGTCTCTGCAGAGAAGCTTAAAAAGTCATTAGGCAGTCACGGCGCTGATAACCGCCCCCCCGCCGCACGTCACCTGACCGGTAATGGCGTCCACCGCAGCCTGGTGGCTCATTACAGGATTAATGTGTGTTTTGGCTGCCGGAGGACATCTCTAATCTGATAGAAGCACCTGCAATATGTTAATGTTGGAGCGGATGGAGGCCCCTTCCACTGGGGACGCCGCCGCCACCAGGCTGCGATAGTGCCACGCGCACATTAATACTTTTAGTGGGATTGGACGGCACCATGTCCATGTCCACGTCATGTCTGTGGAAGGGGTTCAACCACACAAGAACAAACACAGAGTTTACACCTAAAAGACTCATTATATCAAAAACAAAAGTCGTTTTCTGTAGCCACTTTTACACAGAAATCCTAGAAAAAGGTGAGATGATGATCCCACCTTTTTTCCACCATTGACTTATTTCCACAGCCAAGACAGAGGAGGAACAGAGGTGAGACAGGCTGGACTTTTATACAGTGGACCTGCGCTATGGAGTCAAAAGGGTGGTGACGCACCACAGCGTATAGTGTGATGAATAACTTCCATGTCGGAAATACCCCGAGCATAGCGTTGTTGCTAACCTCTCCAGAGTCAGCCCGTCTTTCACCGTTCCACAAATGTTAGCATGAATAGAGTCCTCCACCAGAAGTCACAACAGCTAACGGATCTCGGCGTCTCCCCAGTTTGACATCTTTCTGGTCGTGTTGATCTGTTTGTTTACTGTACATGGCCCTCACTCATTTTTAAAAAAAAAAGCCCTGGCACGGGAGATTTATTTGATATTCTACATAAAAATTAGATTAGTTTTTTTTTTTTTTTTCAACCTGGCATATGTCAATGAGTAACACCAACACTGGTGTGTGCATTTTGTACTCACTTGGTTGAAGGGTGTTAGTGTAGTAATTTAACATTGTTTACAATGTACTGATTTTAGTGGATGGGTCAGAATTGAGAACAGTCATACAAAAATGGACAACTTTTGAATTCAGACCTAAAACAAATTGTGAAAAATAATATGACCTTTAATAACATGAGGTGCAAAGTGTGTATAATATGCTCACCTTGATACTGGGAGGTTAAATGTGATGCAATAAAAAAAAAGAGGAAAAAACAGAATAATTTATTAATGACGAGCCTCTTTTATGTGTTTGTTATGTGTCACTGTTGTGTAATTCAGCTTTCTTTTTACTGCTGTATTTCATTAACTCTCTGTTCAACACTTATTATCTCATATAATATAATATTATGACCTTTTATAACATGAAGTGTAAAGTGCATCATATGTTCACCTGGATACATGGAAGGTTATTGGTTCATTTGTGAGGGGGAATAATAACGTCATCTTTTTACTGTGGTTCTGGTTGAAATTATGTGTTTTAATATTTCCGGGCTTTTGGTTCTGTGCATGTTCTGGATGTAGACAGATCCAGAACTCACTGAAATGACGTCATGTCAGAGATTTGTCACTCCCAAGAAGATGTTTCCTCCAAAGAGTCGACAGTAAAAACATCATCTATGTTTATGGGCATCATGTGGCGCCACATAAACCCGAGGCAGCGGTGGACGGACATCAGCGCCGTAAAACACAAACTGGTCCAGAACTACTGCCAGGACGACCCAACGTGGCAGTGGTGGGTTCCTCTGAAGGTGGCGGTGATGAGGGTTTACGGTGCGCAGCGCTGGGATAATAAAGAGGTTTGTTGCGTTGCTCAGTGTTGAGCTGCTCCTTAGTGTCAACGTTAACTGTGTCAGAGCCTCTTACTCTGTCAACAGTCGACTCATGAATATGGATGAAGGCGCTGAGGGGCTTTTATTTCCATGTAGGCCAGGCGGACGATCCTCCTGCTCATCTGCACTGAGGACAAAGACTCCTCATAAACATGTGCACAGACGACTCTGCAGCCGATCCACCACCGCCAAACACTTCTATTCATTATGGATTCATCTGCGTTCATCAGCGCTAATCACTTTGTCTATAAAGAGTCTGGAAACAGTGATAAATGTGTGTTATTACACCACCCAGCCCACGGAGGTTTGGGCTAGATCAACCAGCAACATAGAATCCAAAGAAATTAAAGACAGCTTCACTTTAAAACAGCAGGAAGACCTAGGTCAGATCCAGTTCAGGGTCAGGATCTGGGCTTCTTCAGGTCCATGATCTGACCTTTAGATCAAACATCATCCTACGTACTTTTATCATTTACCCAGGATTCAGAAAAACTTCGGTGTGTTTCCACTGAAATTACGTGGTAAAACACTGCCCCTGATTAAAGTTCCTAGTGGGGGGGACTTTTCCGATTCCTGGAATTCTTAGGGGCTGCTTTAACTGTTTGGTTTAACTGACTCTGTATCTACCGAAAACCGAAAGTGAAACTTAACACACATCGAACATCCACTTCTGTGCCTCTGTTATTCTCTCTGTTGTCATGTTTACCCCCCCCATTATCGATGCCCCAGCCTCAGAATAAAGTGTTTTGTTTTGTTTTTTGCAGTGGTGCAGAGAATTCAGCAGCACCACTGTAGAATGTATGGAGGAAACCCTGCACATGGGTTCTGCTTCCTGTGTGTTTACATTCTTCTCATGTATTTGTTCGGTACACCTCTATATTGAATAAGTCAATAAAAATAGTGCATTTATATTTCGATAAATATTGAATAAATCTTACATTGTTATTGTAGAACAGAAGATTATTGCAGATAATTCTCATTCACAGGGTTTTTGTACATTAATAGAAGTGACTGAACAAGAGGAAACAGTGGAGTTTTCTGTTATGTATGTTGTATATTGAACCCTGACCGTCCACGTCCTGGATATTTCAGATTTCAAATTTCAGATTTGACAGTTGTTGTTGCTCCTGGTGACACCACCTCTGTCCTGTCTTTGGATGAACCCATGAAGTAGCTGTCCCTGTCCGCCGCCGCTGCTAAGTGGTGTTTTGATCGTTGATCTTCAGATGTAAGCAGGTGTTGCCTCCTGTCGTCATGGTGACATTTATTTTTCCATTTAGCGCCATTCCTTCATCTGCTGAATGCTGCCTGAACAGACCCGTGACCTCCAATGACCCACTAGAAAAAAAACAGCGGCCTGTTGATGACACCGAGGCGACGCGTGCAATGAAACGCCGTCATTAATATGCGGCGACCTGCCCAGGTGTCACATGAATGCCTCTTCACTGCCGCCACTACTTGACTTCAGCCATTACCGACGGCGTCAACGCGCCGCCACTTGATCTGTGTTTTGGAGGCGGCCCATGAATAATGCATGTCTGTCAGCGGCATCGGCATCTGATTGGTGTGTTTCCAATGAGATCTCTCTATTCGGGCGCCGACGCTTAAATGTCATCTCTCAGTAATCTATTACGGGCGGCAAGGCTTTTGTGGCGACCTCCGCCAGCACTGCGTTGTCACATTTTCAGGAAATGTTTTTTCAGATGTGCGCGGTGGTTCATATGCTAATCCTGACACGGCGGGCGTCACATCTGGAGAGACGGTGTGACAGGAATATTAACAGGACCAACCATCAGCATCAGCGACGATGGGGGCTACGGCGGTGCGTTTAATAGAAGATGATGCCTTAACGTCTGCAGATGAAGCGCTGTCGTCGTCGCTTTAATCTGCTCTGACGCTAATGTGATAATCAGCCACATCAGCTGATTATCTGCCTTTAATCCCCACAATTACACGCCCAATGTTGATTCTGTGACCAAATCCAATTATATTTGCACTGCAGTTGACGTGGGTCAGTGAAGGCAGCATGGCATCCATGTGGTGCATCTGGAGCCAGGCCCATGGGCTCATGGGTAATTTAACCTCCTCTGATGAAGTGTTTGTTTAGTGGGTGTGGGTGTAATTCAGCTCTAATCCATATTAATATGGATATTTGACAAAATGATCATTTTTATTCACAGTTTTGCACCTTTTTCACAAGTTAGTAGTGATTTAATCATGAAAATGAGTTTATTCAAATTATCTGTCTGAGTCAGAGTCATGTATTTCTGTTCAGATGTGGGTAGAATCCCAGGCAGACACAGGAAAACCAGTTTATTGATTTAAACAGTTGTAGTTCAACGTCTACATTCCATTTCCAACATGTCCCAGTGGAACCAACCCAGACCAACCCAATCTAAACCAGACCAAACCTGTCTAAATCAGATCAAACCAGTCTAATCCAGACCATACCAGTCTAAACCAGATCAAACCAGTCTAATCCAGACCGCAGGTGGTTTAATTCGTAATAATGATAATAATAATAATAATAATAATAATAATTATTATTATTGTTATTATTATTATTATTGTTATTATTATTATTATAAAAACACTAATCCATATCCAGCAAAAACCAACCCAACCAAACCAGTCTACTCCACACCAAACCAGTCTCAATCAGACCAGACACAAACTAAACATTTGAGTTTAGTTTATATAAATGAGTGGATCTGATAAATTCAGTTATATCGACGCTAAAATAAGTTTAATGTGGTTGTAAGGATTTTGTACATCTTTCATACATTCGTCATTTCCATACAAATCTATTCTAACCTGAGTCTACTGGACTATTATGTGTGAAAACTAATTTAGAATCTATGCATTTCCAGGACAGTGACATTAGTTCAATGTCCTTTGAGAACCCCAGTGTTTCAGTCTGATGTTTGTGTCTGATCATCAGTATACACAGCTTTCATCCTGTATATTTGTCTTTTTTTCTCTGTACCAGTCGTGCTCATGCTTGTATTCCACCAGTGGAAGCGTCTGTTTGTTCGTCTGCAGAGAATAACTGCACCTTCTCTGAATCGGAGTCTGTCAAACAGTGGAGTTTCCACCAGAGGCAACCAAGCAGCTGCTTTTATTGGACTTGAGGAAACCCAGCGGGCGGCAGCAGCAGCGGCGGCGTGTTTGGAGAGGCTGACATTAACAGCAGCTGCTTCCAAACTTGACGCTGACCTTTCCCGTTCTCTGAAATATCTGACACCATTACCTTCTGCTCCTCATGATTAATAGGCTGTTGTTCACAGCCCAAGGAGACGGACCCTTTATTTACCCACGACACACATCAGTACCACTGCCGCTGCACGCTAACCTGCACAAGCTAACACCTGCACAAGCTAACACCTGCACACGCTAACACCTGCACACGCTAACACCTGCACACGCTAACACCTGGAGCATGACATGGACAAGACGACGAGTTCAGCACAAAAACATGGCAGATGAAGCACAGACATGTTCAGGTTTTAATCTGTATGAGGAGATAGAAGAATTAAACTGAGATTAACTGGTTCATAATCGTCTGATTTAATGAATTTATCATCACATAAAAACACAGAAATGAACCTCTGACATAAATCAATTACCCGGTTTCCATCCACACTAACAGTCTGATCAGTATCTGATCTGTGGAGTTATCAGATTATTATTGATCATAAATCTGTCTCATATTGAGAATGGGATCCCTCAGGGGACCGTCTTAGACCCCATCATTTATATGTTTATGTTAATGTATTTTCAGATGTAGGTCTACAGATGTACACTGATGACACTGACCCCCTTTATATCCACACTAATACTCTGATCAGTATCTGATTGTTATTGATCATGTAAACATTATGACCCCCCCCCAGACCACCTACTGGACCACCTGGACTGGCTCTGGTCTCATGAACCCACATTGGACCTGAACCCTGATGATCATACCCCTCCTCCATTTCCATGACACCAAGAGACATTCATTGACCCAAAAAAACATGTATGAACGAAACACAGTTCATGAAACGACAGATAAGAGTAAAAATAACGTGAGGATGTTTTTTATCTTTTATGTTAAACATCATTTGAATAATGTCATTAGTGGAAACACTTCTGTGTATTTTCCCCCATTTTTAACCAGATTCAGATTTACATTTTACATGGAATTATTCATTTATTTTCACTCCGACCTCAAATACAGTTCCTTGTGTTGTTCTGATGCAGATGGTTGATAATAATAAAAATAACAATAATCAGTTCATCAGGGTTTTTCTTCCGTTATTTCACTCAGATTAGTTTCATTATCGGGAAGCTGAAGTTTTGTTGTTTTAGGAAGAACCAGAATATCATCATTGTTTATGACCCAAAACGAAGTGATTTCACTGGTAGAGAAACGTCAAACCTGAAAATCTGTTCCTACAAACATGCATTTTATCATAAATCTGAGCCAATATTTAGACACTTTCAGAGAGTTTCACAGAGAACAGGGGGTTGAATGATTGATCATTTATTTAGAGCATGTGGAGGTAGAAGAAGGACATGAAAAAAGAACAAAAAGAACATAATGAATGTTCACTATGCACATTACGAATGCTGATAGAATTATTTTATAGACTTTTAAACAGATTTTTAACCTTATGAACACAGCACTTTTTCATATTTGAGAAACTATTTTCTTTATTGCAATTTCAAGAGTCAGTGCAACAAAAATTGGCATGTTGCATGTTTGCCACTGCTGTAGCACATCTATAGACAGGTCCATCCAGGTTTTATATGGAGGTGCGTTCCGTGCCGTATGTTAGTGATGTGCGGATCAGAGGGTTATTCGCTGGTCAGGTTGTGTCAAATGAATGTCAGTTTATTTGGGGAGTGGGTTGGGTCAAATAATTCCACAAAAACCCAGCTGGCTGAAAAAAAAACAGACTCACGCATCACTACCCTACAAGCCTCATGAGTACGCACAGACCTTAAAGTGAAAGTGAAACTTACAGATGCTTTATTAATTCCTCTAAGGCTCCCACTGTTGTGCAGCTCATTTTTCTTATCCCTACCTTCAGAAACTTTAATTTGAGGGGGTGGGATGTGTGTTTACCCCCCCCAGGACCGGGCCTGGATCAGCCCAATCTTGTGACTAAATCCGATCCAATCTAATCGGGACATCACTAAATGTAACATGGCTATCTAAAGGGTTTGATAGACAATAAACCACTGTATGGTACTGTCTCTATTGTGGCCTCAGTAGACGTCTGGTTTTCATTCATCTGGGTCTATACAGCATTGTGTTGTATGTTTGTGTGTTGTGTTTGTGCGTTGTGTTTGCGCGTTGTGTTCCAGTCTGTTGCCGTCGGAGGTTTCCAGAGCTGCTGTTCCTCCGTCCAGCTGTTGCCCAGTTCCAGACCATCTCCACTCATTTATCTCACTTGGTCTTTGACGCTGAGGCTCTTATTGTCTGGCGGCGAATCAGAACCGCTCACGAAGCAGCTGCACGACCCGACCAAACAGGAGCTTTTACATCTGATGAATGTGACTGTCCGAAAGTGATGACATCATTGAGGGTGCTGCCAACACCATGGAGGCCAAACACGTGGAGAAACAAGGATTAATTACAGCTGAATATATTAGAATTAACAAAAAACTGTCAAATGACCGGATCAGAACCAGAGGACGATAACTCAGAGCCTCAACACTGTTTGAATCATATTCACCATTAATCAGTAGAAACAGATGTAAACACTATCCCTGTTTACACACACAATCAATATCTGATTAGTGGAGCTATTGGATTATTATTGATAAAAAATCTGTGTTTCATTAAATTGAGAATGGGATTCCTCAGGGCACCGTCTTAGACTCCATCATTTATATGTTTACATTAATGTATTTGTAGATGTGGGTCTATAGATGCACACTGATGACACTGACCCTGTTTACACTAATACTCTGATCAGTATCTGATTATTATTGATCATGTAAACAGTATAATCTGATTTGTGTTATCAGATAACAGCAGTAATCTGATTATTGTCATATCAGTACTTGGACTCTTGTATGTTTTGTCTGTCTTGTGTGTCATTTCCTGTTTTATTTTGTTAATCCTCCTCTTGTGTCATGTCTGGTGTCTTTGCTTCCTCTCCCTGATTGTTTCACCTGTGTTGATTACCTGTCTCCGCCCTGATTTGTTCCACCTGTGTCTCATTGTCTTCCCTCCCTTCTGTGTATATAAACCCTGTGTTTTCCCCTGTCCTGTGCCAGTTCGTATTCCTTCCTTGTGTTGTGTATACTTACCAGCGATTCTCTGAACCTGTTCGTCTGCCTGTCTGTTCGTTCCTGACCCGGTTTGTTCCTCGTCTTCTGAGCCTGCCTGATCCCTGTCTGTACCTCTGCCTGATTCTGCCTCACTGGTTTTCGACTTTTGCCTGGACTCACGGTTAGTGCTTTGCTTTATCCCCATGTACTGTTGCCTGTTTTCTGGATCCTCTGTGTATGACCTGGTCTGTCCCCTGACTCTCCTCTGTTTCCTCCTAGTCGGGTTACCCTCGTGTGCTCCCGACCCGGGCAGAGAGTTTCCCTTGCTGGTCTCGGACGCCGTGACGAATTCACACAGTCTGACCTGCGAAGACTCCTTAACGAAAACTTTTTGTGAACTGTTAATTTTGTCTGTGTTTAATAAACACTCTTTAACTTTATTCCTGTCTGTTGGTTGTGCATTTGGGTCCAAGTCTTGTGTCACTGGTTCTAACAATTATAATAAATCAGATTAACACACCTGGATTTGTCCCCAATACTCCCATGTCTTCATGCGTGTACACAGGTTAATCTGATTTATTTACTTCTGTTACATCTGAACATGTGGAAAAACTATTAAATCATAGAAAACAGAAGTGACATAGAAGACAATAACAGGAAGTTGGATTCTATGTCTCTACATATGTACAAACCCTGAAATAAATCCAATAATGGACTGAAACGTCTAAACCAGGGTTTATGGATTATCCTATTCCTGAAGCGCATGTAAATGCATCACATCTGATTATTACAATTATCTGATTATTAACAGTTATTGGATTTTATATGGTTGTGTAAATGGTCAGTGTTTGACCAGGATCAAAGGAAGGACAAAGAGATCACATAAGAATATTAGTATTCATTGGTCAGGGAGGTTCAGATAGTTCTGTTCTTGGTGGCCGATGAAAAAATTCAGCGTGAGCTTGACAGGGCAACATGCGACAAGTGAGTTTATCAGCAACTCTCTGAACAGACATCACAGAAGTTACACACCACGTTGCTATGACGTCCAAGAACTCTAAAGTCAGTAGTATCCTGTAATGGAAACGGTCTCCAGGAATAGTATCTGGAGTCAAGTTGAGCCAGTTCCACGTAGTGGAAACGTAGCATTTCACTGACCAACCACAGTCAAGGGAGGAGGGACAGGACAAGTGACCCTATAAACACTGATGACCTGTGGACCATCTGGCAGAACCAACCAACCAACCAACCAACCAACCAACCAACCAACCAACCAACCAACCAACCAACCAACCAACCAACCAACCAACCAACCAACCAACCAACCAACCAACCAACCAACCAACCAACCAACCAACCAGTGCACATGTTTTCATGTACATGTTGTTTTGTGGACGTCTGTTTGAGTTAATTACTCATTTTACCGATTGGACTCTGCTCTTCAGTCCAGTCCAGTTTAGCTTAGTTTAGTCCAGTTTGTGTTATGGTTCCATGGGTTTAGGTTCTGCTGGTCTTGGTTCATTCCATCAGGACACTCACCTAGGTTTTGAGCGATGAGGCGAAGGGGGATGGAGAAGATGCTGCAGCTGACAATGACCAATGGCTGGGGTCGGTGGGCGGGTCCACACTGACAACGCTGTGATTTATAAAGTGGGCGGAGGCTCCTGGAGAAACGCCAAGGCTTTGACAATCAGAGGCAAGTGGCGAGGCCCGGACTTCTGCGCCATTTAAGTCCATCAGTCAGACCTGAACCACGTTCCTGGATCCGGATCATCATTCATGCGCCATCAGAACTGTAGCCTCGACCTCAGAACCACGCCTAAGTACACTTAATTTACCCATCAGACAGTGGGGGGCGGGGCCATAACCATAACCAACACAGTTTAACAGCAATTAGGAGGCTGGGATTCCCACGATGCACTGGGGCACAGCAGGTTGGACTCATGTTGCCTTCATGTGCTTTGGGAATTATGAAAAATGCTAGTTACTCACATCAACGCCCCCTCACTTTGTATTTTCCACTGGAGAACGGGAAAAACATTTAGAAGCATGAGAAGGAAATGACCTTTGACCTTTTCAACTAGGTATTCATGGTCATTTTTCATCTTTTATATTTTACATTATTTGTGATGATGTAAAAAAATACATCATCACATCATCTTTTCTGTTATTTTCACTGATGGATTCACTGACTTCATTGTCTTTTGTGTCTTTTTGTTCTCTTCATTCAAACTAAAGCCTGTTTAGTGACTGTAATAGTATAAAGTTTTGTTCAAGTGCAGGAGTTGAAGTTGTAAAAGTTGAGTTTGGGAACTCCATTAATGCAGTTTTCTGTCCAAACTGAAGGTAAACAGGCATTAACACTGTGACAAGCGTCTGGATGGCTGCAGAGGACGCTGGGTAATATGAGGTTCAGGATAAAGACATTTATCGAACTGCGGGAGAGAAAATCTATTGTCTCCTTTAACCTTGAACAGCAGTGATTTTATTTTAATCCATGGAGTTAAAATCTGATGATTGTCGGCTAATAAGAAGATCCACAGTAAGATTAAAACCAAGACTGAAGGAATGACGTGATTAGAGAACAGATAGAACAGATAGAACTCAGACAGAGGTCAAAGGTCACCAGGTACAGGACTGACAGACGTCAAAGGTCACAGGGTCATGGGACGCAGTCTCAGATGGACATGGTCTCAGATGGATGCGGTCTCAGATGGACACTGTCTCAGATGTGTCCTCTGGAGTCAGTCCTCTGTGGACTGTGGTCAATCAGTTCCATGTGTTGAAGATGATCAGTCAGTCGTTTCCCGCTGAGGTCGAGGTCTTTAACGCTGTCAAATGTCTGAGTGACGAGACACTGTCTGAGGTTCATCCAAGCGTGGAGGCTGTCAGTGGCGGCAAAACGGCCCTGACATCTCCTACAGTCACTGAGATGGGGGGGGGGTTAAAAGTGTTAAAGTGTCATGTGGTTTTGGAGACATGAGGAGGCTCATCAGAGGAGAACAAAGTGTCATGTTCGTCCACAGGAACAGAAACACAGACGCCAACACCATCACATCCAGGTTTATCACAGAACCATTAATGACAACAGGAAAGCATTATTTAACTACATTTACAGTAACAGACACAAAACCATCTGCCTTCAACGCATTAAACCTAAGTGGACCTGACTGGACCTGATTGGACCTGATAGGACCTGACTGGACCTGATTGGACCTGAAAGGACCTGACTGGACCTGACTGGAATGTGGTCTTCACAGTGGGGGAAATGCTGGTTCTGTGGCTATGACTGGGTTCAGGTGGGGTTTCCAGGTGGACCCGGGTCAGGGTCTGCAGGTCGGAGGTTCTGGGCCAGTTCTGGGCTGGTTCTAGACAGAGGCGTACACATTCTGGTTGACCAGGTGATGTTCAATGACGCCTCCAAATGATGACACACGAGCGTCTGGAGGAGCCTGACCTTCACGGCTCTGCCCGGCGCTGCTCGGCCCGAGGGGATTGTGGGAGTCCAGTGTGAAGGTTACGGGCCGGTTCTGAATGTCAGCCTCTGTGTTTGTCTTTGTTTTTCTTCTGTTAGTCTTAAATTATGAATCAGGAGGCTGCGTACCCATCACGGCTTCATGCATCCTCAAATAACAGGCTGGAAGTGAATGCATCACAGTCAATTTACTGATAAACAGTGTAATGGGCCGGTTCAGAGTCCGCAGCAGAACTGCAGCGGCGGCCACAGAATTATGCATAGTTTTCACGTCTAGTTTGCAAGTGCTTTCTCTCTGGAGGATTCTTCTTACAGCATGGAAAATTGGTTTCACAAACCTTGGATTAGACCCCTCCCCCCCCTCGCTGTCTATGAGTGATTGGCTGCATGTGGAGATGAAAGGGGAGCCTGGGAACCGAGGCGATGAGGCGGACGGGACGCCGTAATGAAATGAAATGAGCCGTGAACATCGGCTGTGGCTGTTATCACTTAAGAACACAGGCAGAGGGCGAGGGGAGGCCCGCCCACAGGACCTGGGATGGCCCAGCCCCGCCCACTTCTTTAACACTGTAACAGGCCCCACGGCGCTGTGAACACGCCACTGCACGGTTTCACCGCAGGTCAAGACTTCAGCACCCGCCTCAGAAAACTGGATCAGGTACATGCGGATTCACCAGAACCAGACCCACCTTTAAGTCAACTCAAGCGGCCCACTCTCCCCTGTGTTTCAAAACCCAAATGGACCTGGAAACCAGATCAGGTACACATGGATTCACCAGAACCAGGGCCACAATTAAGACCTAAATGGACCCTGAAACCTGATCAGGTCCAGATGGATTCACCAGAACCAGAAAAATTAAAAGCAGAAGTCAATGTGAGACACATTATGCTCTGTTATTACAGTGTGCATTAATGGGAGATAAATAAATGATGACATGTCATTATAACACATAAGTTTATATTAATTTAATATAGATGTGGATTCCATCTGTCGAAGGCCTTGGTTTATAGTGAATGAGTCTTGGTCTATATTCCATTAATGTCCAATACCACCTTAAGCTAAGGGCTTTTATCTGACATCCGCTGTTGGAGAATATTTCTTCTATCTCAAAATGTCAGAAGCTTAAACAGTTTTTTTTCTGCTGGTGGGAAGGCACAGAAGGAGAGAAACCAGGTCAAATTCAAGCTCCATTTTCAGATGTTCTTGTATTTCATTGAACACACCATTCCAATATTTCTGTATTTTAACACAAAAGCAGAAACAATGAGGTCATCACTCAGAGCAGACTGGACAGATAGAGATATATGAATATAGAATCATGTGCATCTAGTTCAGTTACAAACCATTATAAACTCATTTATATAACACGGAAATTTTAATGAATCAATGCTAATGCTTAAACATGTTGACTACTGAACCTCAGTGAGCCCAGGAAAGACATGTGGAACGTTGGGAAAGTCAAAAAACTCCACGTCTTGATTTTCTTTTGCGTATTGGTCAAATTAATGATGGAAAAGTCCTTCAGAGACAGTGGTCATGGTCTGTACGTCTGAGCAGAGTTAGAAACACTTCAGTTAATCTATTATTGCCCTTATACTCTGTCTTCTTTGACCCATCATATATATGACATTTCTTCCAAATTAACCAGCATGATTGAAATTACACAGACTCTAAAATGTCCCATACCATCAATCTTTTTATTTTATAAGGGAATATAAAATAAATCATAAACATACATTTTTGAAAAAACAAAACAAAAACAAAAACCTCTAGAATTTACCTGACTTTTCCGAGCAGAGGTGGGGTAGATGTAAACTCAGTGTTGTGCATGAACTATAAGACCTTAACTGTTATTTATTCCAGGTAAGTTTGTGTATTTTACAGATTGACCTGCTGTTGGAGCCTCTAGTGGTCGTTCATGCAGGTTCAGACACCAATGTTTGCTGTTTCTCTGTTTGATCTTATATCTATAAATGTTCACTGAGGTGTTTGTTGGTACATCCAACCCCCCTCCTCCACCTGCTCCCCCCTCCTCCTGCCTGTGTTTGTTTCCCTTCATAAACCCCGCCCCCTCCTGGTCCCTCGCCGTCGTTTCAGTGTAAATCTGAACTTGCTGTCCTCAGGCTGTGGGTGCTGTGGCCCGGTGCCATGTCATTACTGTCGTCAGGTAATGGAGGGCGGAGTCCTGCAGTAAAGTCAGTCCTTGATGTGACTCCTGTGTTTTAACAAGAACCCGCTTGGTCTTTAACGCCGCCGCCGCCGAACCAGACGACATTTGGAAACTGATAGAATCTGAAGAAAACCCTGAAAGAGATGAATAAATCCCTTAAATAAAACCCACACATGTTGAATTTATAGTTAATGTGTAAATTAGAGGCTGTATGAGATGAGGGCCGTGGATGTTTGACTCTGATTGGACTAAGTCTCCCAGTGGACGGCGCTATCCTCCATACTTCCAAGAGTTTTAGCATCAGATAAACAGAAGCAGCAGCAGCTGTGGGATGTAAATGAGCAGAGAAACAGCCGAGTTTGCAGCATTTATCAAACTGTCCTCTTCAATAAGTGTTTATATCAGTGATGTGAAGGCACAGATCAGCTGTTAAACTGCACATTTAAGGCTGTTAAATGGAAATACTCACATTTTTCTAACCTGTAATGAGCGCTGATGCCACACAGGAAGATTATTACAGGGTTTTCACCGAGTGTCCATCATCCTCTGAGCTGTAATATCACACTGAAGATGGAGGAGGAGGAGGAGCTGAGGGAAAGGCCACAGCATCACTATCACACATGCAGACAGAATACTGCATTAATACTGCAACAGAGACCACACTGAGATACAGTAATACTGCCCTAAAACCAAACAATCAGATGGAAAAAGACACTTTGACAGCGTTCACCACAGTCGACCTTAAAGGTAAAAACATCTGAATGGAGGCCTGTTCACACTCCTATGGATATTTTTGTAAATGTAAACCATTAAAATAGATACATCTGTCTACATGACCTACATGACCCCAACCACTTGCAATAATTCCACAATAATTTGCACATCAATATTTTTTTTTTTTTTTACCATCTGTGACTCATGATATGTAAGAGTTTATTTATTTTTTGTAACCTTCAGCATCAGGAAATATTATCATTATCTGATTCTGGTTCATTTAAAGTCACAACTTCGCATTTGCATCATCTTAGAACAAATGAATTTACCAGAAATGAAGACAAAATGGCTGTAAAAATGTTGTGTTTTTCTCATATGACTTCCACAAAACCTTTAGAAAGTTTGTTTTTTCTTGTTTAGAAAGTTGACTGCAGATGTATTCTTATCCACTCCTAAACTGTCAGAAGTGAATTGCAATCATTTTTTGACTAAAATGCGGAAATTTTAATAAATCAATGCTAATGCTTAAGCATGTTCACAACAGAACCTCAGTGAGCCCAGGAAAGGCACATGTGGGACTCCAGAAAGTTGAGAAACTCCACATTTCCTTGAATTTAGAAGCATATTGGTTGAATTAATGATTGAAAAGTCCGTCAGAGACCCTGGTCGTGGTCTCTGAGGGTTAAATCATGATGAAGATCTTTTTTTGTTGCACAATTTATAGTTGGTTGTAGTTGTAGTTCTATGGTTGTAGTTGTGGTTGTAGTTGTGGTGATGGTTAAGGCTTTAATCTGCCTCTAATATGAGTCTGTCCATTTAAACACAGGTCTGTGGTTGTAGTTTTGTAGTTGTAGTTGAGGTTGTGGTTGTAATTTTGTGGTTGTAGTTGTAGTTTTGTGGTTGTGATGTAGTTTTGTGGTTGTATTTGTAGTTTTGTAGTTGTAGTTGAGGTTGTGGTTGTAATTTTGTGGCTGTAGTTGTAGGTTTGTGGTTGTAGTTGTAGTTTTGTGGTTGTATTTGTAGTTTTGTAGTTGTAGTTTTATGGTTGTAGTTGTGGTTGTAGTTTTATGGTTGTAGTTTTGTGATTGAAGTTGTGGTTGTGTACTTGTAGTTTTATGGTCATTGTAGTTTTGTGGTTGTAGTTGTGGTTTTGTAGTTGTAGTTCTATGGTTGTAGTTTTGTGGTTGTAGTTGTGGTTGTAGTTTTACGGTTGTAGTTTTGTGGTTGTAGTTTTAGTTTTATGGTTGTAGCTGTAGTTTTGTGGTTGTAGTTTTAGTTTTATGATTGTGGTTGCAGTTTTGTGGTTGTAATTGTAGTTTAATGGTTGTTGTTGTGGTTGTGGTTTTGTAGTTGTAGTTTTGTGGTTGTAGTTCTGTAGTTGTAGTTTTATGGTTGCAGTTGTGGTTGTAGTTTTGTGATTGTAGTTGTAGTTTCATGGTTGCAGTTGTGGTTGTAGTTTTGTGGTTGTAGTTTTATGGTTGTAGTTGTGGTTGTAGTTTTGTGATTGTAGTTGTGGTTGTAGTTTTGTAGTTGTAGTTTTGTGGTTGTAGTTTTAGTTTTATGATTGTGGTCGCAGTGTTGTGGTTGTAACTGTAGTTTAATGGTTGTAGTTGTGGTTGCAGTTTTATGGTTGTAGTTGTCGTTGTGGTTGTAGTTTTGTGATCGTAGTTGTAGTTTAATGGTTGTAGTTGTGGTTGTAGTTTTGTGGTTGTAGTTTAATGGTTGTAGTTTTGTGATCGTAGTTATAGTTTAATGGTTGTAGTTGTGCTTGTAGTTTTGTGGTTGTAGTTGTAGTTCCATAGTTGTGAATGTAGAGGATGCTGAAGGCTTTAATCTGTCCCTAATGCGAGTGTCTGTGTCTTCTCTGCGTCTGATCACAGCTGTGATTTATGGCGTCAGCATCTGATTTGAATAATAACACATGGAGCGGCGGCGGCGGCGGTGGTGGTGGAGGTGGAGGTGGTGGAGGTGCAGCGGCGGTGGCGGTCTACCTGTCTGCCATAAGTATTGTAATTTAGTCCTTGAATAATTCCCTGCGGTAATCAGTGGAGCAGAGATCTACCTGTGATTTATTATCACTTAAAATGATAACTGAGCTCGACAAAGCATGAAGGCATGAAGGAAGGCAGCGGAAGGCCGACAGAGAACAGAGAACGCACTAGGAGTGTACGGCGAACGGTGACGGCGGCGGTGACGGCGGCGGTGACGGCGACAGCGGTCTCCAACAACGTGCCAAAGGACTGATTAACAGGACAGAGATGAAGACGTCACAGTCAGAGGAAATAATTAATTATTTAACAAGTGTAAAGTAAAAGGTGTCATTAGTTTTATGCTTGTTTAGATTGTTTACCAGAGTATTTATCACTGGGTTCAATAGAATTTACTGTTTCATGAAGGTTTATGGGATGCTGTAACTTTGTGAAAGTGTTAGAGTCGAGACGTTTGTATAACTATATGCGCAATTATAGAAACAGAAAAACACAGGTCTGTTCACTGGTTCACAGATCTGTTTTATGAACATTGAAATGATCATCTTAGTTCATTTTTAAAATATTTGAATGTAGAAATAAAACATATTGACACTTTAAGTCACTGTTTTTGATGCTTTTAATGAGCACAGCTTCATTTCATGCATCTTAATACGTGAAATCTGATGTATTTCATGTGGTTTTTCCATCACTAACATTTACTGTCCTGTTCTGTTAAACAAAACTACCATATCTCAGATTATTCACCTTGTTCAGTAGATTTGAGAATTAACCAAACAAAATCCACATTAAAGATCTGACTTCACATCTTTGAAAACATCTTCAGGTGTTTCTTCAGTTCATCTGGTTTTATCGTCTGACACCAACATCATTAAATGTAAAAATAAAAGCCATCATCTGGAAGTAAAAGTTGCAGATTCTTCTCAGTGTCTGTCTGAGAATCTGCCGACAATTATCTGAACATCAGAGCTGAGATTGGGGGGGGTGGGGTCGAATGCTGCCATCTCCATGGTAACAGATGCTGCTGGAAGCTGGAGACGGAGCTGATGAGTCACTTTAATTAGACACTGGAAACCACGTTAGTTCATCAACACCTCAAACAAAGACCGGGTTCAAACTGCGGTCCAGGAGGTTTAATGATGAAACCAAAGGTCCACCAGCGCCACCTACTGACCGCACCACACCATTCATTCACTTGTGACTTTGTCCAGTAAATCTGAAGCAGAATTTGGGGATTTTATGGAAGCAACCAGTGATTCTCCAGGTGATTGTAAATGTTGTCGACATGTTGGTGGACAGCGGCTGCAGACCCTCAGACCTGAACCAGGACAAAGATGTTCCATCACATGACACCTGCTGACATCACATGACCCACATCTTGGAGGTCTGGAACAGATGAGCCCCCAACCTGGTTCTGGTTTAGATCTGGATCCAGTCTGGTTTAGATCTGGGTCAGGTCTGGTTTAGATCTGTTTATTTCCAGGTGTTTTTACTTTTTCATCATCATCTGTTAAAGTTTTTAGTTCATTTCAGTCTAGTTTGACTATTATATTTTAGAACTCTGATGCACATCATCATCATCATCATCATCATCATCATCATCATCATCATCATCATCTGCAGGTTTTTCTCCACCACAGAAATAAACCTGTATTCTTTCATTTCATCTGATATTTGAGTTCATGTGTAACTGATGATAGAAGGCCGATGATCCCAGATGTACAAGCTCCACCCACGTCCTGGATCCGGCTCAGCTTCCGTTAAAGCTGAACCAGTGGATGAATAATGGTTCCATTTGTGTGATGATGGAGCCCAGTTTGTGCAGCTCAGAGTCTGGATAATGCACAGTGAGTCAGGGATGCCCTTGTTGCAGAGAATGAGCTAATTCATCTTGACATCGGCCGATTCGGCTCCAGAAACCAATGCATTACCATTGATTAATAGTATAATTACAGCTGCTATCGTCCGGCTGCAGAGACTCCATAATCAGCTTCAAAAAGAGCATCAATCCAATGGCTCGGCCTGTTCAGGGGCTGCTGGAGACGTCGCAAACACCCAGACCACGCACTGAGATCGCAAACACAGAGATCACAAACACAGAGACTATCACAAAGATCCCAAACACCCAGACTACACACAGAGATCGCAAACACCGAGACCAGGCATAGAGATCGCAAACACCGAGAACACCACGGAGATCGCAAACACCCAGACTACGCACAGAGATCGCAAACACCCAGACTATGCACAGAGATCGCAAACACAGAAATCGCAAACACAGAGACCACCATGGAGATCGCAAACACCCAGACCATGCGCAGGGATCACAAACACTGAGACTATTCACAGAGATCACAAACACCGAGATCACGCACTGAGATCGCAAACACCCAGACTACGCACAGAGATCGTAAACATCAAGACCACGCACAGAAATCGCAACTACATTCAGTCCATTTCACTTCCATCATTCATTCACATGATAAAACCATGTGTTCACCCTCAGCATCACATCATCATCATGACAACGCCATGGAAACCTCCATCCAGAACCAGATCCAGATCCAGATCCATCAGTCCTCGGTGTCTCAGTAGCAGAAGGACATTGTTCACTCTGGTTTTATGTGTGTATTAAACCCAACAGAGTGAACAGTGGATGTAAAACTAACACCGTAACACACATGAAGATGAAGATGAGCTCCTGTAATCTTCATCATCACACCGTGACCATCCAGGTGTTGATAACGGTTGCCATGACACTGTCCACATTGAAGTTTTCAGCTGTTAAAGGTCATGGGTTCTGTCCCTGTATCGGCAGACAACAGCGTCCTTTACATAATGGACAGCTGTAGGACACCAACCGCTGCCGCCATCACTTGCCACCGGATGCCGATAAACGCTATGATGGATGAAGGCATCAGTCAGCCGTGAACAAACTCCCATGATGCACCTCAGGGCTTGTCAGCGGCCAATAAAACCTGCAGCTCAGCCCGTTTTTTACTGGAGGACAAGTCCAGAGGTGGACCGGTGTGAGGAGAGGCTCGTTTCCATGGTAACAACCACACGGAGACATGACCAATGAGAAGAGGCCTGGTCTTCACATCCTTTTATATATTAAATATGGAGGTCAGTGTTATATGATTATTCTACCTTTAACCCTGAAAGACTCAAACATCAACCTGAACCATCCACTGATGCAACTGTTTAATACTGGTTGATCCATTAATCCTTTCAATACATATAAATAATTGGCGTAAAATACAGTTGCTCATTTTTTCATGGTCTTCAGAAATGACCCATTTGGAGATTTAAAGGCTCCGTAGTTACTGTGGAAACACTGTCGTCTTCTACAACATTGATTCACCAATAAAACCCATGGAGTTGGATCAATGACAATGGATGGGCACACTGGGTTTATATACATTAATAGATAAAATGAATAAAAATGTATAATAAAAAATTCTAAATAATAAATATCGTAAAAAAATATGTATATAAGCAAAAATGGACTAAAATGAAGTATAAATGAATAAATTACCAACAAAATGAACAAAAACAGCATGGAAATTCACCACTGACATAACATTGATTTGAGTTAGTGATTTATTCTGAACATGCAATGAAATTTAACATAAATGTGAGAAAGCAAACATAAATAATAACACAAATATCAACAATCATAGCAATCTTGGACAGAAGAACAGCATAACAGTTCCATTTACATGCTGCTTGATATTGATACTTCTACAGACTAACGCCCCCCATTTCGGTCTCAGTGCCCCTCCACACCTTTCTCTTTCCAAACGCCCTCTGGTGGTTTCCCAACACCCCCGTTGAGAAACACTGGTCTAAATCAACGCTCTGGATCAATCAAAGCCATCCTGATGGGCAGATTCCTCTTATTACGGACTCATCTTTTAATGAATAGTTGATCGGATGTCCCAGCAGGACATGAACGCACCACGCTGTCAGAACTCGTTCTGATCGGGTTTATTGATTGGAGCTGGACCTGAAACTGTTCTCACACTCAAACGCCCTCAAGAACGACAGAGGACATGTTTCCACCACAGTTTACTTCAAAATGAACACACAGGAAATAAAATGACCAAATATGGACACTGTCTGGTCCCATGATCACATGTAGTTCATAAAGTCTGTATTTAGAAACAGACACTTTTAATCCTTTATAGAGCACTCAATAAAATACTCTGAAATTCAAAGTTTCAACCTTAGTGTGTTATTGGACATTGTCATGAACTGCCTCATGGGTTGCCGTGACAACAGTCTCCCTCCTCTTGCCATAAAACATCTGAACAGCACTTGTTAAAAAGTAAACACATGCAATAAAAGAACTGTTATAATATAATATAATATAATATAATATAATATAATATTACTATTATTTAATATAAAGTCACTCAGATTCACTATTAACAGCTTCAGAATTTATAGTGTTATAAAAACCAACATGATTCTTGACCTCACTGAGGCAAAGAAGTAGCCCCATATTTAATGTCTGCAGGAGTTACCAAAAATAGTCACTTACCCGATAAAGAGTTAAACAAGGGAAAAAAAAACAGACAAGTAGTTGTTAAAGGAGTGATATTTAGCTTTTTTTTTTTTGAATGGAATTATACATTTTAAAACGTTTCCCTGTGGTCTCCATAAACTGTAAATGCTCTGCTTGGGTCTGAATTCTTCATTGATTCAACTCCACAGGTCCATCTTCAACCCTATTTCTGAGTAATGACACCAGAAAGGTGGTTTGGAGTACTGGCCCTTTAAATGCAAATGAGCCACTTCAGGCCCTGCCCCCTCCAGGTTGTTGGCTGTACTTTTTGTCCCGTTCAGCCAACAACTGAACATTTTAGGTAATGGGCTCTAAGTTTGGACATGTTTTCAGTTTTTACTACAACTGCTGCTGCTGCTAAACAATTATGTTGAACATGGGGAAATGTTCGTTGGAAGTCTTGACCTTATATGTGCAAATGTTGTGATGTAACTAGTTATAAAATGTAACAAATTAAGCAGGAATTGGCAATCAACTTGATTTTTGCCCAAATGAATATAGAGATAGCTTTGCAGAACCTGGAGGGTTCAAATTTAAACTTTACAAACTATTAGGGTCCAAATACACAAATAAATGAACCAAAGACTAATAAAAGTGGGTTGAGATAAATATGAGCCCTTTAAAGGTCCCGTATTATGCAAATCTGACTTTGTGACAGTTTTCTTATAGTAGTGTGTGTTGCAGTAGCCACATTATGAGGTTCGAATTTGAAAACTGTCTGTTTCCTCCCTGCCTTGCTACACCACAGTTTGTGAAAATGCCTGCTCAAACGGCCGAGTTTGAGTTGGCTCCGTTTATGACGACATAAGCGGATTTAACTCCTCCCCCTGACTGTGCCCCCACCCTCGCAAAGCGAGCCCCGCCCTGGCAAAGTACCTCTTGGACAACAAACATGGCGAAGGCGAGACACGCAAGTTGTGGTGTTGTTGGCTGCACACACCAACACGATAGTTTATTTTTGCTCCCCACTTCCGAGCCTCTCCGTAAAAAGTGGCTGGATTATATCTGTGATGGTCATGTACCAAACAACATTCCCAAACGCTTGTATGTGTGTCCCCGGCATTTCACGGACGAGTGTTTTTTAACATAGGCCCATACAGCTCCGGCTTAGCACAAAGACTCCGAATCCAGAAGGACGCAGTACCAACGCTTCGTGACCCAAGTACAAGTGTGGGAGATGTAAGTTCTTATCATTTTTTTGTATCTTTACTGCATAACCCTACATTACGGATAAGCTGGTGGGTGTTGATGTGTACGTCTAACGTTAGCATGGCAGCTAACATAGCTCGGTTACTGCTGCTAACGTTTGCGTCCCCGTTAACATGCAAGAGCTGATAATATCGAGAGACATTCAACAGAACTACTTTGAACACGGGCCTTTTGTGGTTGGCATCAGTATAGTTAGCATCAAGCTTGTTAGAAGCTGCCTGCATTAGTGGCGGCAGGCGTCTTTCCGTGTCAGGTCCACGAACCCGACACAACACCGCCGTTTTCCGTCGGGGCTCAATCACGCCTCAAGGCAAAGAAAGCCAGTGTTTGGAAAGACGTTCTGTCTGAGACATGTGTATTGTAGACGAGAGAGCCATGGCTTCACACTCAACATTAGCGCGTAGTACCGCTAGCGGAAGCCGCGTCCTCTCCCAGAGAGGGGAGGGGGAGTGGGCGTGGACAGATGCGTTCATTTGCGTACCCGGAAGCAGGCCCAGAAACGGCCTGTTCTGAGGAGGGCTGGTGAGAGAGACTTTTTCGACCGCTGAAACTCCGAAAAAAGGATGATTTTGGGGCGAACAAACTTAAATACTATGTTTTTGGGCCTCTGAGACCTATATGACGTGACTGAAAAATAGCATAATACGGGACCTTTAATGCCAAACTCTGCAACAACTCTGGCATACTGAGTTTTAACCGTCCTGTATCGGGGTGAGCATATTATGCACACTTTGAACTTCATGTTGTAAAAGTAGATGGTTTTGGTTGAGAGTAGATGTTTGGGTTAAACAGGTGACTTACAGATGAGACGGCTCATAATTAGGATTCCCGTTTCTATAGATACAGGAGGCGGAATCCTGTCGTTCATGTGTTCACTGGTTTCATGTCAAGGCCATCATTGAAGACCAGAGGAAACAGGAAACGACGGCAAAGCTAGTTCCATTTTCGTCTCCGACTCCAATCAGGGCTTTGTTTTTCTGTTTTTCTGCCTCTGAAATTGACTTCAGATGATAGTGTCGTCCAATTACCTGAGACGTTTACGCGCCCAGCCTCCAGAATGTTGATTAAAACGCCTCATAATGAGACGGCGACGGATTGGGTCGAGGTGCCGGAGCAGAGCAGCGCCTTTAACCCTTTGAGGTCCGAGATGGAAAAACACAGAACCATCACATCTGAATGGTTCATGAAGTTCACTGTGAATTAAACCTGAATGGACTAAAACAGTCAGATGGATCCAAAAACAGTTCCCTAGAAACAGTATCTGTATATTTATGGTTTTTCCTGTTGGTTCGTCTGTTTCATATTTAACCCTTTAACCCCTGGCGTGTCTGTGGTGAGCGCTCTGAATGTATGATTTATTTTAAATATTCATAAAGATTCAACCGTTTGCTCAATAGGTAAAATGTCAAACGTGCTGATAGAATAGAGCAGAGCAGTGAGTGAGGCCGATTCACTACAAAAATAGACTTTTTTTTTTTTTTTTTTTTTTTTTACATTATTTTCCGTATGTGTTTTTGGTTTGCTTTTACTGTTGTCTCTAATGTGGTGATTTTCCTTTTGTTTTTCTTTTTTTTTTTAAACTGTGTTTTTAGCAAGTTTGGACCATGTCACTATTTTTTGGAGTTCAGCCAGGTGCCGAAAAGCAGCTGGACTGATTCAGAAAAAAAAGAGCCCAAAACAAAAATTGCTGGACCCAAATTCAAATCCTTGTTGTTGTTCAGTTTGTTCCAGTTCACAGATCATGTTCAACATCCTAATTCTCCTACTGGTGTACATTCTGAGTGCCTTATTTTTTCCAAACCTGTCTAAGTTCAGTTAATCTCTTTTTCTTTTTCTGTTATTCCACCCCGTTTTGACCCTAAAACACACAGTAAAACAAAACCACTGAAGAAAAGGAACACAAGCGCAGACTCACAGCAGTTTTTTTATGCACCTTTACCTGAGTTAAGCTCATTTTCTGATCTTAACCCACGTCTCCATGTTCAGAAATGACACGAATATGAACCAGAACCAGTGAATTCAGCAGGTTTAGACGTTTTCACGCTGCGTCATCCCACTGTCATGGTGACAGTTTCCAGGTGAGATACATGGAGGTGTCATTAAACAGAGGTCACAACTGACCATCAGGACCTGGGGGGGAGGTCACCTGATCTGACCCCCGGGACTCAGAGGACAACGTCACTCAAACCTGAACCAAGACATGGATTCAATCTGTTAAATATGATAGATTTGACCACAAACCTCACTGTTACCTCATTAAGATGTTGATAGTTTATGCATTTCCTCTAAGTGGGCGGAGTCAGCAGAACACGAGGTCACCTGATAATCCATGACCAGGATTTTATCATGATGTAGGGGTCTGTTTGTTGGTATTTGACCATTAAACTCTGCAGTTTTACATCATTTTCAGCCATAATACTGCAGTTTTAGATAAAAGAAGAAGAAACAGCTCAAATCTGTCACTGATTAAATGCAAGGACGTCTGTTTTTAGTCTTTTATTGAGTGACTGAAGTGTGAAAACGACTGTGATAGTGTAACGTCTGCGATCCTGCTGTGGATGAAGACGTTCTATCTAAACCCACATCATCTGGAACCGACACTGTCTGCCTGTGGTTGGATTGGACTCTGATAAACTCACAGGTCACGTCTGGATTTGGGTTGTTTTTCTCTGTTTTAAGTTTTGAACCGTGACCTAAAAACCACAGTGTTTTGAGTATTTGATGCTTCAAACCTGATGTTTGTGTTTTAATGTGAGTCTGACAGGTCGATGTGGAGGAAACAGACGAGAAGACGAGTCCAGAGCAGATCCACAAGGGCCAGAAGAGGAAAAAACAGACCAGAAAACTAAAACTAGACAAACCCAGAACTGAACTGTGCAAAGAAATGACAGAAAACCAGACTGAAACCTGTGGAAGACCCCGCCCCCTTTATACAGGTGGAGCTCCATTCATCCAATCAGAGCCACCAGAGGCTCATCAGTTCACCTGTGGACACACTTGGACTCATTTACTCAGGATGGTCCTTGAATTCTGACCCATCCACTAAAATTCCTACACTAACACCCTTCTACCAAGTGAGTACAAAATGCACACTGACACATTTTAACATCTAACATTTGACCTGACACAAAAATAATCATGCACTGTATATTAACCAGACATATTCATTCATTCATTCATTTTCTGAACCCGCTTTATCCTCACTAGGGTCACGGGGGTCGCTTGAGCCTATCCCAGCTGCATAGGGGCGAAGGCGGGGTACACCCTGGACAAGTCGCCAGTTCATTGCAGGGCTAACCAGACATATGATGGATGAAAAAAAACATAATAATAATAACATTTAATGTAGAATATTTAAAAAAAAAAAAAGTTTTTTTATTTTTTTTTGCATCAAAAAAATAGCTTGTTTAAATTACTAACATAGTATTTAAAGGAGTATTTGGTGTTTTTGTTTATGGATCAATTTGAATAAATAAAAAAAATGTAAAAAAAAAAACAACTTAAAAACAAACTGTATGAAAAAAATGTTACATTATTTTGGCACTGTACCATACACACTTCAGGTGATTAAAAGACTTCTATGATACTAGAGGGATAATTTATAGAGAGAGTTAAATGTATAGAGTTAAATGTATAGAGTTACTATAGTGACTTTTCAATTAGAAACTGAATGAAACTTTAATGAGTCGTGTCTGTTCTTGTAGTTTTTGATTGTGTTTCATTACCTGTTAAAGCTCATTTTAATCCTTTCATGTGCCCCTGTTGTACGTCCCTGTTGTATGTCTCGCCGCCAACCGCCGTTCAGTGTGTGAATGTGACGGGTTTGTCGTTGTGCGTCCTGAGCCAGTCGTCCGCGGTAACCAGACACACTCCTCACACTCTGCAGCCAAATCAATTAACATCTCATCTATAATGTATCAGCATCGACCCATCTGCAGCTCGGCTAATTGTCAAAGGACTCAGGTTGCACTTTTACTGAGGAGCGGCGGCGCTTCGGCGCAGACAGCGACACCCCGACACAGGGGGCGGGGCAGGAGGGACAGCTGGGGGAGGGGCCACAGGTGGAGGTTTACACTCACAAAAACAAAGATATTTTCTACATGAAAACAGAGTTTTGGGTCGAAAAATGGAGAAAACTGTCGTTTGTTTACATCCACATGGAGGAGGAAACGACAACATGGAGGCGCTGGCAACTGTAACCATAGCAACAACATCATCAATGATACTGAACATATAGCAGCTTATGTGCATTTATCGTTGCTTTGTTTAACATGTTTTCTAATGTTTCTGTTTTATCGGCAGGCAGCATCTGTGTATGTTTTATTAAAAGACTCCCAGATGGTGTTTTCTTCAGCGTCGATTAATTGACAGCAACATTTTAGCATCAAATTGTGTTTTTGTTTTTGTTTTTTTTTTTACAGAAGTTTCCATTGACTTCCATTTAAAATATTCCCATGTGTTTCTAAATGGACTGAAGAACAATTAGAAGTAATTAATTGTTTAAAATACTTTTGTTGTCAAATAAATCACATTTCAGTAAATCATCCATTTGTGTTGTTCCCAAAACATTTCTCCACGACTGTTTGAACCATTACACAGCTGAACTCATGTCCTGTAAATAAAGATAAAGAATAAGACATCAAAGACCAACCTGAGGATGTAACCAGCTAGTTTTCTTTTTGCAGGACAACACCTTACTGCACATGCTCAGAAGAGGTATTCTATGTACTGCTGATGTACACTATTGCCACCTACTGAAATATACAGACTAAATAAGTCATGCTAAAAAAATAAGTGTGTGTTTTCTGCCAATGTACGTCCATCATCATTTTCCATGTTTTGTTATATTGTGAAACGTCCATGTGAAATAAAATGAATGTGAGTGGAGTCCTACAGCGTTTTAACACCAGGAAGTCAAACCTTAAAATGGGTCATATTTACCTAAACCCACTTTTATTAGTCTATGGTTCATTTATTTGTGTATTTGGACCCTAATAGTTAAAAAAGTTTGAATTTGAACCCTCCAGGTGCTGCAAAGCTACCTTTATATTCATTTTGACAAAAATCAAGTGGATTTCTTCAACCTGTTTTAATTCCTGCTTAATTTGTTACGTCCATAACTAGTTACGTCACGACATTTGCACATATAAGGTCAAGACTTCTGACGAACATTTCTCTGAGTACGACATAATTGTTTATCAGCAGCAGCAGTTGTAGTAAAAACTGAAAATATGTCTAAACCTGGAGCTGATTACCTAAAATGTTCAGTTGTTGGTTGAATGGGACAGAGCAGCACAGCCAACAACCTGGAGGGGGCAGGGCCTGAAGTGGCTCATGTGCATTTAAAGGGCCAGCGCTCCAAACCACCTTTCTCATGTCATTCCTCAGAAATGGGGTTGAAGATGGACCTGTGGAGTTGAATCAATGAAGAATTCAGACCCAAGCAGAACATTTACAGTTTATGTAGACCACAGGGGAATGTTTTTAAATGCATAATTCCATTTTAAAAAAGTAACATATCACTCCTTTAACGAACAGAGGATGGAACGTGAAGCTGGTTTTAAGCCTCCATCACGCCACCATCTCCTCCAGTGTCTGTTCGTCACATCTTCATTTCAAAAGCGTTGTTTCCTTCAAGTGGCAGCGTCCGGAGCAGCTGGGATCACACTTCTTCTTCTGCTGCTACAAGATGGACTTCAAAGGCCTGATGGCGGCAGCGGTGGCGAAGCCTGAGCGTCTCAGAGAGCAGCTGTTTGAAGCCCACAGGTCAGATGGTCACCACGTAATGAGTCCAATCCACTTCAAACACACAGGATCCAACCCAGTCACCATGGAAACGGCGTCACATTTACATCCTGTACGACGAGACGCTTCGTACGGTGACCGGTCTGTGTTGGACCAATGGGATGATGAGGTAAAGACAGGAAGTCCATATTTGGTCAAACATCACTTCTATTTGTCACTAAACTCAGACACCTCAATAAGAACTTTATCAGCAAATAGAACATGAACAGAAACAAACTGTAGTTTAAAGTTCAAGAAGAAGAACGGGACATGACTTATGCTGCCTTCACGTGTTGTGGGATTTATGGGAAATACTAATTACAAACTGGGAAACTGCACGTGAATGCCCCCTCACATTGTATTTTCCACTGAAGAACTGGAAAAAAAATGAGCTGGAAATAACCTTTGACCTTTTCAACATGATGGAGAGTAACAAGGGATTCATGGCCAACGATAAAGGATGGTTTTATTAACGTTCTGCTGCTGTTAGCAGATCATTTTACACATTTATAGTATAAACAATTACATGTTACACTTTTTTTCATGTTACTTATTCTGTAAATTGTTTTGTTCATTATATTTACTATTTAACATATAATCAAAAAACTAAGTATCTCCATCCACTGTCATTTATCAAACTACATTGATTTATTACTTTTTGGAGGAGGAAGAGGAGGAGGGGGAGGAGGAGGGGGAGGAGGCCTAACCTCCACCAGCTGTAAAACTCATCTCCAAACTGATAAAGACATTGAACCGAGGTACTGAGCGCGCTCAGATGGTATCAGACCGACCTCATGTAAACACGGATGTAGAACGGGAAAATGAAGACGTCGAACATAAAACTACAGCTTTTTTCCATTTTTATGTATTTTTGCAGATAAGCCTGCGTGTTTTCTTTGTCTTGGCTGATAAGGTGTGTGATTGGCTAAGTGGCAGCCACTATCTGATGTGGTTTTCCGGAGACTCCTGCAGCTGGAGGCAGTGGCGTTGGGGCTTCGGCAGTGGCGTTGGGGGTGGGGGGTAAGGGGGGTTGGTTGATGTATGGTGGCGGCGTCCCCTGTGTCAGGTGACAGAGATAATGGCGGCCACATCCTCTCGGAGGAGCGCGTCCTCCTGCTCCCTGATAACCGGGTCGACTCTGCAGCCGCCGCCGACACCCGATCCGTCGCCCTGCGGCTCGCCGCGCTCCCAGAACGCACTGCACTGGCTTTAGCTTTCACAAAACAGGGGAAGATGAGAGCGGCGGGTCTGGGAGTAATGGACCAGAGGATCCATTAGTCAAAGACACACACTGGAAACAGACCGAAAAGACGGCGAGAGGCCACGGCAACCTGACGCCCAATGAACACCAGAAAATGGGGGAAAAAACCCGCCAAAAACATGGACAGAATACAGACAAAAATACTGACAGTTTAATGAAAAAGAGCCGCATCACATCATCATTTGGCTCTATAATACTACTACTACTACTAATAATAATAATAATAATTTTGATTTGATTTATTGATTTATTTATTTCGAACATGCAAATAAATAAATAAATAAATAAATAAATAAATAAAAATAAATAAATAAAAAAAATAAAAACAAAATAAAACATTCAAATGGACAGAATCTATCTCCAAGCACATACAAGTCTGAATTTTGCATGGTCGAAAAGGAGCAGGAAGAAGTATGAACTTATTTAATCTAACCCCTCAGTGCTTTTACACCTTTATCGATACAAGAGTCCAACAATAATATTTTCCTAATTTTAACATCAAACCACGACAAATAGATAATGCAGTAACTGAATTACACCCAACAATATGATCATGGCAGTACAGTCATACAAGCAGACTCTACAATTCAACCATTTTCTTCAATAATTACAGCATATTTATCAGTACAACATCATCCATAAACAAACAGTCCTTATTGTCATTATTTAATACTGTACCTCTCAAGAATCATTTTTTTATATCTTTTTTTAAACTGAATTATGTTAGACATTTGTTTTATCTCCACACACAATTTGTTCCACAATTTTACTCCACAGATGGTGATACAGAAACTTTTTAACGTAGTGCGTACTTTATGAATGTTTAAATTTAACTTTCCCCTTAAATCATAGCCTCCCTCTCTTTCACTAAAAATTTGTTGAATATTGCCTGGCAGTAAGTTATTCTTTGCTTTGTACATTATTTGAATAGTTTTAAATTCTACAAGGTCAATGAGTTTTAAAGTTTTAGAATGAAAAAATAGTGGATTTGTGTGTTCACGAAAACCAACATTGTGAACGATTTTTATTGTTCTTTTTTGCAGTATTAAAAGTCTTTGTAATGAACTTGTATATGTATTTCCCCATATCTCCAAACAGTAACTTAAATAAGGTAAGATCAATGAATTATACAAAATCTGAAGGGATTTTTGATCCAATATCCCCATTGCTCTGGCCAGGATTGAGATGCTTCTAGATAGTTTGTTTTGTACATGTTTTATGTGAGGTTTCCAGCAAATTTTATTATCAATTATCACTCCCAGAAACTTGTTTTGATTCACCCTTTCTATGTCTACACCCTCTATCTGTACCTTTACCTCATTACTGGTTTTACATTTACCAAAAATCATGAATTTCGTTTTACACAAATTTACTGACAACTTATTTTTGTCGAACCATTACTTTTAGCTCTGAAGTGATTATGTCCAAAAGTTGCTGCAAATCCTCACTGCTTCCCAGAATATTTGTGTCGTCAGCAAATAAGACAAATTTAATTTGTTCAAATGCTTTACATATATCATTAAAAACAATTTAGGTCCCAACACTGACCCCTGGGGGACACCACACCCAAACACTCAGAACTACAGTCTTCCATCATCACAAACTGTTTCCTGTTCTCTAAATAGCTTCTAACCCAATTCAGCACCACTCCCCTGATTCCATATTGTTTCAGTTTATTGATTAAAATGTCATGATTTATGGTATCAAATGCTTTTTTTTTTTTAACTCAATGAAAACTCCAACTGTGAATTTTTATTGTCTATGGAATTTGTGATTTCTTCAGTGAGTTCAGTTAATGCTAGTGATGTTGATCGGTTGGTTCTGAATCCATATTGACTGTCTGAAGGTAATTTGTATTTTTCTATGAATGTGTCTAATCGGTCATTAAAAAGTTTTTCGAGGATTTTGGAGAATTGTAGGAGAAGAGAAATAGGCCTGTAATTTGTGAAGTGGTGTCTGTCACCGTTCTTGTATAATGATATGACTTTAGCCATTTTCATTCGACTTGGAAATGTCCCGGTTTGGAATGATAAATAATGATAAATAATAATAATAATAATGAAGTTTGCTGTGATTCATTCAATAACCAACGTAGCTGCATTACCTGATGTTAGCATTAATATATATTGAATTCTGTGGTCTGTCTGCTCAGCGCTAATGAGCTCAGGTAGCCATTTTTAGCGTGTTTGTACATTTATACCGTTATAATATCATCTTTTCTAATTCCTGGTTTTTATATCCAGTTCTCTTTCACTGGTTAAACTCTGATTTCCTTCAAATAATTGTCCAGATTAAACATTTTTTCATTGTTTGTTATTTTATCGTCCGACCTGATGTTATCATATTTCTATCAGACTCTTTCAGTTGTTGTTAATCTGTTCTTTTATTGTTGTTGTCATCATTCAGGTCTGTTGTTATGTTTACAGACCATGTCATCATTGGTGCCATGGTCTCCATCTGCAGTTGTGGAAGGCTCATCCGCCTGGTCCTCAGACTCCGACAGGAGCTGATTGTTGTGGTCAAGGTTGGCGTTGAGGTCGAGGTCATCGTGGTCGAGGTCATCATGGTCAAGGTCATCATGGTCAAGGTCATCATCATGGTTGTCACTGTGGTCAAGGTCGTTGTGCTTGAGGTCATGGCGGTGGTTGTCCTTGTGGTCCAGGTCATCATCAAGGTTGTTGTTGTGGTCATTGTGATCAAGGTTGTTGTGGTCATCTTTATGGTCTAGAAGGTTGTTGTGGTCATCTTTGTGGTCTAGGAGGTCGTTGTGGTCGTCCTTATGGTCTAGGAGGTCGTTGTAGTTGTTGCTGTGGTCGAGGTTGTTGTTTTCGCTGTTTTCGAGGTCATTGTCATTGTTGTGGTCGAGGTCATTGTGGTCGTCTTTGTGGTTGAACTTGTTGTCATCGTGGTCGAGGTCATTGTTGTTGTTGTTGACAGGACCTGCTGACTGTGGTTGGTCGAGGCCGTTGGATGCTTGAAATGCAGATGGTTCTTATTTTTAGCGCTGATGCAACGTCTGTCTGACTTCTGTGTCAGTTTGATTGTACTGGCGGTGGTGGCTGCAGCTCTTTAAAGCTCCTATGCAGATGAATGCTAATGTTGTCTGTTTAGGAATTCAGACGGAGGCTCCGGAGCCTCTGAATGGGCCATGAATTCATCAACGGGTAAATGAAGCAGAACTCACACCAGGAGGCGGAGCCCCGTCCTCAGCATCAAACCATCATCACAAAACAACAGCATTAGAACCCCCACAGAACCACCAGAACCAGTGGAACACGTCTGCATTTACACCAACAAACACTGGGGTCAAACATATGGCCCACAGACAAAAACCAGTCCCATCCCAAAGGGTCCGGTCCAATCCCAAAGAGTCCAGTCTGGCAAAAATAACAGTGATGATATTAATAATAAACAGAGTTAAACTCACTATAGTTGAAGTTCCACAGTCAGACCAATATAAAACCCCTAAAATAACAGAATAATTCATAAATAACAAATACAAATTTACATCTTTGTTTTAGTGTGAAAAAGTAAAATTACATAAAAATATTTACATTTACAAACTATCCTTTACAAAAAATATGAACAACCTGAAATGTCTTAATATAAATCAGTGTAATTGTACCAATATTCTGTCTGTTATTAAATGTTTTGTGTATTTGCAGATCCACTGTGATCTGTAAGTTATAATGTAGATGTGGAAATGATTAACTGAGGCAGAATACTGGTAAAATTACACTTATTTATATTAAGACACAGGTGTCAAACTCCGGTCCTCGAGGGCCGGTATCCTGCATGTTTTAGATGTTTCCCTCTTCCAGCACACCAGACGGTCGTTATCAGGCTTCTGCAGAGTTGGATGATAGGCTTATCATTTGAATCAGGTGTGTTGGAAGAGGGAAACATCTAAAACATGCAGAATACCGGCCCTTGAGGATCTGAGTTTGACACCCCTGTATTAAGACATTTCAAGTTGTTCATGTTATTCACATTTTTTAAAGGGTAGTTTGTAAATGTAAACATTTTCATCATGTAATTTTACTTTTTCATACTAAAACATAAACAACACAAACACACCTTGTTTTCCTCATATTTTGAATTAATGCAGGCTATCTATTTTTGTTCATTTTGTTCATTATTTTGTGGATTTTTGTTTATTCTTTTCTTAATTTTTGCTCATTTTAAGAATTATATCCCCCAATGTTTTCATGATTTTATTCATTTCCTTGATAATTATTTTCTTTGGTTCATTATTTTATAATTTTTTTGGGTTTTTTGTTCATTATTTTATTCACTTCCATCCATTTTCTTGATTATTCTCTTCATTTTTGTTACATTTTAAATACTATTTTACTGGCTCCAAAAGATGCAGAAACAAAACTCAGAGATAGGTTTTACCATTTAATGACTACAGGAAAAAAAAAAAAAACTCTTCAGAATAACAAAGCTTGGAGAACACCGGGCTACAAGTCTTCTGAACTAAAGGCTGGAGAGGTTTTCTGGGTCGACGCTCAGGATTGTGGGCATGCGGTGGAGGCAAGGAGACTCGATCAAAAACAAAATAAGACAAGACGAAGGTCAGAGGTAGAAAAGGCAGTCAGACTGAGATCCAGGATCACAGAGTTTACCGTGACGATCTGATGAAGAGCGTAGGTCGGAGGTGCAGATAAACCATCCCTCTGATTACTGGATGATGAACAGCCGTGGCAATCAACAGCCTGTCGCACATACACGCACACACACACGCACACCATATTCTCACAATTTTGTTCCATTTCTGCATTATTTTCTTAATTTTTCCCTTTTTTTAAAAAAAATTGATTTCCTGTTTTGTTTTGTTTTAAATTATGTTATTTATTCATTTTCATGATCGTTCTCTTCCTTTTAGATCATTTGACCAAACACAAAAAATAATTTATATTATAATATTGGAAGGTCTCAGAACGTCTGTGTGTGTGTGTGTGTGTGTGTGTGTATGGGTCTGACAAATTGAGACCTTTTTAACTGGCCAGTTGGGTAACTACAGTTGAGGAATAGTCCCTTATCCACATTAAAAATCTCGGCAAATTGATTGGACCGATATTTTGGGAGATATTAGTCATTCTTAAATACAATAGCCTTATAATCATGTTGCTCGGTTGACAGGATGTGCAGCACCATGCTGCATGATGGGAAATTAAGTTCAAAACAGGAACAGTGCATTTACTAACTTCAGTCCCCAGATATCGGTATTAATATGACCAGTGTGCTAGTAATGTATATTAACCAATGTTGGTGTTAATCACATATATCATAACTGACATATGCCAGGATGAAAAAAAAAACAAAACAAAAACCTAATCCAGTTTTTATGTAGACTACTGAAAAAAAGTGTGGGTTTTTTTGTGTCAAAAAATATTGTTTACATTACAAACATGTCATTTAAAGGGTTAAAAACATGACAGTTGTTGAATATTTGTTTTTTTGTTTATGGCTCAAGTTGATGAAATACAAAAAAATGTAAAAAGTTCAAAACAAACTGTAAAAGTATTCTGACATTAGTACGCCATGTGCACATTCTACACTTTAGGGGATTTGAAGGACCTCTGTGATACCAGAGGGTTAATGGTCTGTTCTTGTTTTGTGGTGTATTGGTTCGTTCTCCCATTGGTTCTAATTAGTCTGATTAATAATTCAACTCTGACTTTTCGACCTTCTCATTGATTTTTGCACCAACGCTGCTGTTGGAGTCATGTGAGCGTGGATTTGCTGTTTTCCGTCCGTCCTTGAACAGATGATGTTGGTAATTTCTATAAAGCTCGTCGTGACCCTGAAAGCCGTGGCTTTAAAATGAGATAAGGCCAAGGCGGCAGCGGCGGTCAGGGCCTGAGGGGTGAATACATTTCCATCCCAACCGTCCTGTTCAAACAGATTAACACTGAGGTGAATCTGAACAAACGTCCTGATGCTGTTGAAACAGCTGAACTTCATCTGACTGATCTGAAGGGAAACGTCACAGTAACATCATTCATCCATTGGATTCAAACACAACCACGTCAGACATCGACAGAACAATCCGAGTTAACCCTTCAGAGTCCCTGAATGCACCATCATATCCAAATCACATAAATGATTTAAGACAACGTATCAGCAGATAGAGCCTCACTGAGTTTTCACATGTCAAAGTAAAACTGTGAAGTCAATGGTGTTGAAAGGACGAGAAAAACCAGACACATGATACACAATAAAAACACAATTTACACCAATATCATCATCTCATTTGGTTCAGGAAGAGACGATGAAAACAGGATTATAAGGTGAAAAAGTGAAACTACATCAACCAGTCAGATGTGTGGCATCATGTGACATCTGACTGTTGTTGTAATAGTTGTATATAGTTCTAAATGGTTGTATATAGTTGTATGTAGTTGCACTATTTGTATATGGTTATAAAAGTTGCAATAGTTGTATATAGTTGTAATAGGTGTACATATGTAATGCTTTCAGCACAGACCCAGAACCCAAATGCAGAACGCAGAGACGGATGTAAAAGTTTACAGGGTTTATTGAATACAATTAGTATGATAATGATAAAGAACAGGATCTTGAGGACAGCGGGCAAGGAAGTCCTCGTCTGAACCGTCCACCGGGTTTCGGACACGAACCCACGGTTCGGCACCGGGTTTACCGCCGGAACGCCGACTCGGGGAAAGCAGAGGGAGGTCAGGGACGGAAACAGGTCATGCACAGGAAGGCAATCAGACAGGCGACAGGACATAGGGAAAAGGCAAAACTCACGTACCGAATAATCAGGCGAAGGCGTCAAAAAACCAGGAAGGCAGATAGAGGCTGACAACAACCGACAGGGAGCAGGCAAAAGACAGGCAAAACGGATGACAAAAAACAGGTCGAACACGGTAAGGCAAACGAACAAACAGGATCAGAACGCTGGTAAGTAATCTACAAGAGAGAACAAACTGGCGTCTGATCAGGGGAAAAGGCAGGGTATAAATACACAAAAGGGAGGGAAGACAACGAGACACAGGTGGAACAAATTAGGGCGGAGTCAGGAAATCAGGGTAAGGGTGAACACCAAACAGGAAGGGAAGTAAAGACAGCAGACAAGACACATGAGGAAAACTTAACAAAATAAAACAGGAAATGACAGACAAACATAGAAGACAGACAACCCCAGACTAACGTCCGGTAACCGGCTTCACAGTACCCCCCCCTCTAGGGACGGCACCAGACGGACCAGGGGCATCAGGATGACGTCTATGGAAGTCCCGAATCAGGTCTGGGTCCAAGATGAAGGAGGCCGGCACCCAGGATCGTTCCTCAGGTCCATACCCCTCCCAGTCCACGAGGTATTGAAAACCTCTCCCACGGCGACGAGCTGCCATAAGGCGACGGACAGAGTAGGCCGGGTCTCCATCGATGAGGCGGGGGGGCGGCGGCGGTTGGGCGGGTGGAACCAAACTGCTCTCCTTGGCCGGCTTCACTTGGCTCACATGAAAGGTAGGGTGAATTCTCATAGACCTTGGTAGTTTCAAACGAACAGAGACAGGATTAATCACTTTAGAAATAGGGAAAGGACCAACGAACCTGGGTGCCAGCTTGCGGCTCTCCACTCTCAGGGGGAGGTGCTTTGTGGATAACCACACCCGCTGGTCAGGATGGTAGACTGGAGCCGGAGTCCTATGGCGATCAGCAGCCGACTTGTACCGTGCAGAAGCCTTTAACAGGGCCTGCCTGGCCCGGAACCACGTCCTCTTACATCTCCGGATCAGCGCCAGCGCCGAAGGGACACTAACCTCCTTTTCCAAGGATGGGAACAGAGGTGGTTGATAGCCGTACACCACATGAAACGGGGACAGCCCAGACGAAGCACAGGGTAGAGAGTTGTGAGCATACTCCACCCACAACAGCTGACGACACCAAGAGGCGGGGTTCTGCGAAGCCAAAACCCGAAGCCCCACCTCCAACACCTGGTTCAAACGCTCCGTCTGTCCATTAGTCTGTGGGTGGAAACCAGAGGAGAGACTGACAGAGGCCCCAATCAGGGAGCAGAAGGCACGCCAAAATCTAGCAGTAAACTGCGGACCTCTGTCCGAGACAATGTCTTTAGGAAAACCATGTAACCGACACACATGTTTCAACAGCGCCTCCGCAGTCTCTTTCGCAGAAGGCAACTTAGGCATAGGGATGAAGTGAACCATCTTAGAAAACCTATCCACCACAGTCAATACAGCAGTGTTACCGTCAGAAGAGGGAAGGCCAGTCACAAAATCCAGGGCAATATCCGACCAGGGCCTCCTAGGGGTCGGAAGCGGACGCAACAGTCCGGACGGAGATCTGCTTGACGCCTTACAGGAGGCGCACACGGGACAGGCAGCCACATACTCCGTCACGTCCTTTTCCATTCCTCTCCACCAAAACCGCTGTTTAATGATGAACAGGGTCCTCCTCACCCCGGGGTGACAGGCCATCTTGGTGGTATGGGCCCAACTAATCACCTGGGAACGAAGGTTATGGGGAACAAACAGCCGGTCTGGCGGAACACCATCCGGGACAGCATAATTAACCAGTCCATTAGCAACAGCTCTTTCAATGTCCCACAGAAAAGCCCCCACAAAACATGAGCCTGGTAAAATGGTTTCAGGGACATCAACAGAGTTATCGGGGTGAAAAACTCTAGACAGAGCATCCGGTTTGCCATTCTTAGATCCGGGACGGTAGGACAGGGTGAAGTTGAAACGAGTAAAGAATAGGGCCCATCTAGCCTGACGGGAATTGAGACGTTTAGCTGACCTTAGGTATTCGAGGTTCTTGTGGTCGGTCCAAATCAGGAACGGAACCTCCGTCCCCTCCAACCAGTGTCGCCACTCCTCCAAGGCCACCTTGATGGCTAACAGTTCCCGATTGCCGATGTCATAGTTCCTCTCTGCCTGAGAGAGTCTTCTGGACAGAAAGGCGCATGGGTGGAGCTTATTGTCCTTCAGAGACCGCTGGGAGATTACCGCCCCCAGTCCCAGATCAGATGCATCGACCTCCACCACGAACTGCAGGGACGGGTCCGGCACAGACAGGATGGGAGCCGAGGAGAAGGCTCCTTTAAGGGCGTTAAAAGCCCTGTCCGCCTCCACGCTCCATCTAAACACAGACTTGGGAGAAGTGAGACTATGCAGGGGGGCAGCCACTCTGCTGAACCCCCGGATAAACTTTCTGTAGAAGTTAGCAAACCCTAAAAATCGCTGAACGTCCTTCCGAGACGAAGGCGTGGGCCAATCCTTGACAGCACTAACCTTCTCAGGGTCCATTTGAACCCTTCCCTCGGAGACGATGAAACCCAGGAACGAAACAGTCGAACGGTGAAACTCACACTTCTCCGCTTTGACAAACAGCTGATTCTCGAGGAGCCTCTGTAGGACCTGACGAACGTGCTGCACATGAGACTCTTCGTCTGGAGAGAAAATTAGAATGTCGTCCAGATACACAAAAACAAAAACGTTCAACATGTCTCTGAGCACGTCATTCACCAGAGCTTGAAACACAGCAGGGGCATTAGTAAGGCCAAAAGGCATTACGAGATACTCGTAGTGGCCGCTAGGGGTGTTAAAGGCTGTCTTCCACTCATCCCCCTCTCTAATCCTCACCAAATGATAGGCATTACGGAGATCCAATTTAGTGAAAATCTTAGCCCCATGTAGCAGTTCAAAAGCAGAAGACATTAGTGGTAAAGGATATCTGTTACGCACAGTGATGTCATTTAATCCTCGATAATCAATACATGGTCTGAGTGACTTATCTTTCTTGTCGACAAAAAAGAAACCAGCCCCCGCAGGGGACGAGGAGGGTCTAATAAGGCCGGCCGCCAGCGACTCGTCTATATACTTCCTCATAGCCGTAGTTTCAGGTCCCGATAGGGAATACAATCTCCCCTTAGGGGGAGAAGTGCCAGGGCGCAGTTCAATGGCGCAGTCATACGGCCGATGTGGAGGAAGGGACGTGGCCTTGGATTTACTAAAAACCTCCTTAAGGTCATGGTAACAAGGAGGAACCTTCTCTAAGGCTGGAAACTCCTCTTCACTATTCTTAGGGAGGTAGACCGGTGCCACAGCAATCTGTGGAGTCTCAGATACAGTCACAACAGAATTCACACTTAAACAATGGGTCTCACATCCCTTACCCCAAGACTGGACCTCCCCCGTGATCCAGTCAATATGAGGGTCATGTAGTTGAAGCCAGGGAAACCCCAAAATGAGGGGCTGTGAATCAGACTTATACACATGAAAACTAAGATTCTCTGTGTGCCCATCCGGAAACTGTATGTTGACAGGTTGGGTGCGATGAGTCACACGACAGATAACATGGTCATCCAGGGCCCGGGCCTCCAACGGACGCTGTACTGGGACCAGTTCCAGGTTCAGTCTCTTGGCCAGGCTACTGTCCATTAAATTCGCGTCTGACCCGGAATCGATCAGAACGGGAAGCTGCAGAGACACAGAATCAGAACAGAGAAGAACCAGTGGAAACTGACGAGATGAAGAGGATAAACATACAGTCCTGCTTAACAGGGGCCCCTCACCTGACTTGCCCTCAGGCTTAGTAGGGCAGCTGGCGACTCTGTGGCCCTCCTTACCACAGTATAAACAGAGACCCTCGGTAAGGCGTCGTCGTCGTTCTTCCGAGGATAAATGGGTACGCCCCAGCTGCATGGGTTCCTCCTTAGGCGGTCTACCAGTCTCTTTTACCGGGAAATGAAAAGTCTCTCGAGCGACCACAGTACCAGACGAAGCGGATGGGTGATTCTCAGATCCTTCTGCCCGCCAAACTGCCTCCTGGTCAGCGACCCGGATCGCCTCGGCGATGACGTCATCCAGAGAATGGAGCTGTTGACGGAGCGCCATCTCTCGGCCCACTACGCGGCATAAGCCGCCTAGGAAGGCAGCAATCAAGGCCTGATTGTTCCAGCCCGATTCTACCGCTAGGGACCGAAAATCACTAACATACTGCCTGATAGGCCTGTCTCCCTGTCTCAGCCTCAATAGCTCGTGACTGGCTAGTTGGTTTCTAACTGGGTGATCATAAACCCTTTTTAGCTCAGCCACCAGGCCGGAAAAAGACTGAACGGCCGGGGAGCCTTGTTCAAATAGCGCATTAAAGTAGCTCGGGGAGGGCCTTCCAACAGACTAGCAACGTAAGCAATCTTGACAGAGTCTTTAGAAAAACGAGTAGGTTGAGAGTCAAAAATGAGTTGAAGCTGAGTGAAAAAATTACGACAAGTGTCAGGGTTACCTGCGTACTTAGAGGGAGGAGGGATGTTAGGCTCATCCGAACCTCTCGTCGGGGAATTGGTAACCCTGGATTCGCCTGAGGCGGCCGCGGCCGCAGCCTGGGTACTGGTGAGCAGCGAGACCTGAGTAGTCAGCTGATTCATCTTATCCAGCAGGGTATGGAGGGCTTGATCATGTCCCCCTAGTCTCTGTCCCTGGGACTGTATTGCTTCCCGGACCTGATTAAGTTCTGCTGGGTTCATTTTGTGGCCAGTTTGTACTGTAATGCTTTCAGCACAGACCCAGAACCCAAATGCAGAACGCAGAGACGGATGTAAAAGTTTACAGGGTTTATTGAATACAATTAGTATGATAATGATAAAGAACAGGATCTTGAGGACAGCGGGCAAGGAAGTCCTCGTCTGAACCGTCCACCGGGTTTCGGACACGAACCCACGGTTCGGCACCGGGTTTACCGCCGGAACGCCGACTAGGGGAAAGCAGAGGGAGGTCAGGGACGGAAACAGGTCATGCACAGGAAGGCAATCAGACAGGCGACAGGACATAGGGAAAAGGCAAAACTCACGTACCGAATAATCAGGCGAAGGCGTCAAAAAACCAGGAAGGCAGATAGAGGCTGACAACAACCGACAGGGAGCAGGCAAAAGACAGGCAAAACGGATGACAAAAAACAGGTCGAACACGGTAAGGCAAACGAACAAACAGGATCAGAATGCTGGTAAGTAATCTACAAGAGAGAACAAACTGGCGTCTGATCAGGGGAAAAGGCAGGGTATAAATACACAAAAGGGAGGGAAGACAACGAGACACAGGTGGAACAAATTAGGGCGGAGTCAGGAAATCAGGGTAAGGGTGAACACCAAACAGGAAGGGAAGTAAAGACAGCAGACAAGACACATGAGGAAAACTTAACAAAATAAAACAGGAAATGACAGACAAACATAGAAGACAGACAACCCCAGACTAACGTCCGGTAACCGGCTTCACAACATAGTTGTACTAGTTATATATAGTTGTAAATATTTGTATATAGTTTTCATGAAAATGCCTGAGGCATTACCTGCATTGTCATGTACATAGTTTTATATAAATGTATTATTTGCTAAATTTGTAAAAAAAAAAAAAAAAAAAATTAAGTTAAATTTATATGTTCATTCTAAGTTATAAAAATTGTGTGTTTAACATGTTTTTGGTGAAAAACAGTTAAGATTCTAACTTTTTCCGATTGGGATTTGGTATTTTCTGCGATTTTAGGTTCAGTTTGTTAATACAATAAAAAAAAAAAAAGTGTCCAGTTCCACAGGTGAAAACAATGAGACCAAACCAGGCAAAGGAAACGGTTTTATAATGACAAATATAAAGTACTGAAAACCCAAATCCATTTGGACTCCTGCAGGTTAAACGGATCCTGTGGATGTTTTTCTATCTCAGTGTTTCCATTATCGTCTGTGATTAATGTTGGCATTTTTGTGCTGATTCTGCACATCTTTCATTGTATTGACCCCCTGGCGAACGTGTGTTGATGCAGATGTTTCCTGTTCTAAATCTGCACATCCTCCATATAATAACCCATTAAAGGGGGTAAAAGGCCGATTATTGGAGGATCGGTCTATTGATCCTGGATTTAAAACAGATTAAACCCTTTATTGGATCCATTTTTGTGGCACTTGTGTTCGTCCTCTTTGGGTTTTGTTGCAGATTAAATGATGTTTCCTGTTGGAGTTCCGTGGGTTTTAATCCCAAATCGCTCTGATTTTACAAAGACAAAACAGCAAAAACCTCCTGACATGTTCACACGGCATCTCTCATGTTTTTTTCTGTTACTGACCAAATAGAGGTGAAATGAACTCCTTCTGCAACAGTTTGAACAGACAATCACATGACCTTTTTTTTTTTTTTATTTGTTTAATATATTTTCGTAAAGCTCATTACTTTTTCACTGTGTGTTTCCATCCTGTTTATTCACATTTTTCATTTGTACATGGAACAGGATGTGTTCACCTGCTCTGTTCTGATTGGTCAGTTTTCATCAAGTCTGCCTAGCAACAACACAATGTCCTCCATAAAAGGACATCTGAAGAAAAGCTTGATTGTTTTTTTTTTTTCGGTCTTTGTGTGACTTTTGTCTTTATTTGTCTGTTCTGTGTCTTTATGTTTATGACACAAGTCTTTTCTAAAACGTTTTAACCCATTTATTTAGACCTTTTTTCTGGCAACAAAAAGTCATTACTTATTTATCAAAATGTATTACATTATCCTCAAAATGTTGTATTTTTCCATGTAAATCCTGTATTTTTCTATTTTTAATTCACTGATCATGTGGATGTTTATTAAAGCTCAGAGTAAATTCAAAGGTTATTTTATCAAAACAGAAAACTGAAGAAAATCAGACTTTTACAGCGACATCTACAAACGTATTTTGTTTTTGGCACGTATTATTTTGTAATTTGTAAAATGTATTTTGGAATTATTGTAATTGTATTTGTTTTGTTCATTTTGTTGCTTATTTTATACTTTTTTTTTTTTTAAACATTTTTTTTTTTTTTTTTTGCTCGTCTTACTTTATTTTCCCCCAAGGGGGGAATTCATATGTACAGCAACATAAGACAATAAACATCAAATACAACAGGAAAATAACGACAATATAAAAAAATGTAAAACTAATCTGTCAAAGTGACTGAATGACATAAATACTACTAATAATAGTTAACTAACAGTGGAGTCATGTGTATTGTGCTACTGTTCAGCTGTTAATCCTTGCTGTTTAGTTCATATTGAACATTTCTTGCATTTTTCTCCAGATGAAGAAGAGTTTTTATTATTATTAGATCAAATCTCCATGGAGTTTCTGTGTTTTATTCATTTCCCGTCGGTTTAATCTGAGTCAAACCGATGCTTCTGTTTCCTTCAGATCCTTCGGTCTCTTATTGAATCCCATCTGATGTTCTTGTTCTGATTCAGTGACGTTCACTGTCGTCTGTACAGTCGGTTCTTCCTCTGATTTGGTGTAAAATGCTGTCGACTGTCGTCGTCTTATCCAAACACGGCTGTAATTCGGTCTCATTCAGCTCTAACATTTACATAGATTCATCGACTTCAGAGCAGCTGCTGCTTTTTGAAGCTCATTAAAGTAAAACTGTGCCGTTCAGGCCCAACGCCAACACTAAAGTGTTAATGGCGTCGAGTCGAGCCTCAGCTTTAATCAGGTTCTTTAACGGAACCGTATGGAAATGAGGAACCGGGCAAATAGAAGCTCATCACTGGGATGATGAAGGAGTTGAACCCTGGTCCATTCATCACTGAGGAACTGCACTTTTAAGGAGTCTGTGTTCGCAGTTTATGATCATTATCCACTTAAGGATCAGTTTAAGGGTTTCTGTTCTAAAGGTAAAGACACTGATGATGGATACGAAGAATATAACATGATGTTTAAACAAATGAGATAAAAGCACCATGTATGTGAACATCTGCATCAGCATCACTTTAAATCCACAAGGTGGGGTTGAACATCCTGTTACAGATCCATCCTGTTACAGATCCACCTGTTACAGATCCATCCTGTTACAGATCCATCCTGTTACAGATCCACCTGTTACAGATCCATCCTGTTACAGATCCATCCTGTTACAGATCCACCTGTTACAGATCCATCCTGTTACAGATCATCCTGTTACAGATCCATCCTGTTACAGATCCACCTGTTACAGATCCATCCTGTTACAGATCCATCCTGTTACAGATCCACCTGTTACAGATCCACCTGTTACAGATCATCCTGTTACAGATCCATCCTGTTACAGATCCACCTGTTACAGATCCACCCTGTTACAGATCCACCTGTTACAGATCCATCCTGTTACAGATCCACCTGTTACAGATCCACCCTGTTACAGATCCACCTGTTACAGATCCATCCTGTTACAGATCCACCTGTTACAGATCCACCTGTTACAGGTCATCCTGTTACAGATCATCCTGTTACAGATCATCCTGTTACAGATCCATCCTGTTACAGATCCATCCTGTTACAGATCCATTCCGTTACACTGCTTTTAGTCTTGTTTTGTCTTTTAACATTATTTTCATCTTGTTTTGTTGTTTAATCCTTTAATCCTATGTTATATTGTCTTTTTTCCATCATTTCCAAATGTTTTGTTGTTTTCATTCTTACGTCAGTATCATCTTGTATTTTCTTTATATATTCTGTCTTGTCTAATTGGACTGAATCGTATCCTCTAGATTACATATGGTTTTTACTGAGGTCAAACTCTTCTAACGTGTTTAAACCAATAAAAACAGCCCTGTGACCCTGGCTTTGTTATTCTACTCTTCATCGTTTCCGTCCTAATGCAGTTGTTATTTAACCTTTACATGGCCTTCTGTTGATGATGTCACATCTGTTAAACCCACTTCTTTCCGCTTGAACGTCTCAGTAACTCATGTATTTCTCTGACGTATCCGTGGAAACAGATTCTGACAGTAAACTGAGCTGAACTTTGTCTCCTGGCATCAAAAACAAACTGCAGCTCTGATGTCCGGAGAGCATCAGATCCAGGCTGCAGGCTTTTCCCTCCAGTCTGAATAATGTCTGTATTTTACAGAGAAAATTACCCTGGAAAATGAAAATGATGAGTTGTGGCGGGCGGCAGCGGTCAGCATGAGGTCAGACGGTGTTTGTGAAGTTAAAACACAGAGAAGAGGCTTCAGTGGGTGTGAAGCATGTGGACGGTGAAGTGCTGAAGTCAGCCTGGAAGCTCTGCCGCTGCCAAAGCAAAATGTGTTTTCATGTGGAGAAGCTGGTCTTTTCTCTGAAATCATTTCGGAGATAGCGGAGGCACTTGAGAGAGAAAAGACTGACTGCGGCGGATTCAGCTGGATAGTTTCAATCATGGTAAATGGATTTTCCAAATGCCAAAGTAGCTGCTGTTATGGATCGGTCCTCCCAGAAACCAGAGCAAACTCATTTAGGTGGAATATCACCGACTGCCGACGTTTCTGTTTGACAAATCAGACAAATGTGAAGTTCACAGAGAAACACTCGTCCACGTCCGATCGCTGATGAATCATTTCAGACGCTGTTTCTGATCCGGTTCAACGTAGCTGTTGGTTTTAATCTGATACAGGAGGTTGTCTTCATGTTGAAATGACAGGATGAATGTGTTTCTGGTGAATTAGATCAAATAAACCCTGGGGATTCTGTGAGAATGTGTCAAAGCCAACAGTCAAACTCATGAAGCTTCTTCACTGCAGAGGTTTAAAGAGGAACTATGTAAGATCTGACTGTTTTGGTTCTTCTTCACTGTTTTTGTATAAATATGTATATCAGTGGTGGCTGCTGGTCTTTAAAACAGGGGAAGCTCATCTGATGGCTCCATCATAAAACATGTGGAATTATAGCAAAGCAATTAACATAACCTGCACACACTTAAAAACCCTTGGCCTGACTTATCAGGTGCACTACTGCCCCCACTGGCCAGACCTATCAGTGCATGGCAAAGTTTTTGGACAGACAGACGGACGACCAACTGATGACAATACCCTGCAGCCAGTGTGACTGAGGGTAAAAAATAAAATGAATGCTTAATTGAGGCTGTTATGCTTCATCCATACCATAAAACCACAGCACCACACACTTGCATGTGTATGACTTGACCCTTTTCCTCCTCAGCTGATGTAGTCACGGCACTTTGTCAAACGATGTCTCCTCCACTGATATCCACATGGGACTGAGCTCCAACGGGCTCTGATGCCGGTATGCTTCAACATCGCTGTCAGTCAAAATGGGTTCAGCCATTCAGACCAATACCTGCTCTTTTGAATAGTTCATCCAATCCAAAGTCCAGCAGCCTGGCTCCACCTACTGACCCATTCACCCCCAGAGATGCTGAACGTCCATGGGAGGGTTGTGGGTGGGATGATTTTATGCATTTGGTAATGACCACCAAGCTTCCCTGCAGTGAAAAAAACAGCTGGGTGCTGCCTCATAGACAACCTACTGACACTCAACGTCAGTGTGGAATTCAACAGTGTAGGTACTGATAACAGAATGTATCTGGGAATTTGTATCAGAAAGCAAACGATTAACAGCTGACCAGAAGGACATAGCGATAAAATTAAGTGTATGCTTGCACAGTTTTAATGTATATGTAATTCGTAGCTTTATTGTAAATTCAACAGTGTAATTCTGTCCATTCATTTCCTGAAACGTAAGGGAAAGTTCAGCTTTCCTTGCTGTCTCAATGCAATCACCTCTGATGTATCTGTATTTTTCTCTATGCAGCGCCCCCTACAGTTTGGAAGTACATATTCACTGTGGTAAACCCGTGCCTAACCCTCCCCCTCTGACCATGTGCATTTGTTTTGAAAGAAGCTGGTGAAGAGAAGGTAATCCTTGGAGGGATGTCTACTGACGTGGGTAAAGGTCCGATGAAAATCAAACTACCGAATGCTTTGGTTGTGGAACAACCAGTTTTTGGGACATTTTACAAGACTTTGAGATACGAGAAAGTTACTAATGTTACACGTGGCACTCGAACATCGAGGCTAGTTGTTATGCCAGCTGCTATTCAGATGAAACAAATAAGACATGGGTTCAAATAATGAACTACATACATCTCACAAAAACTAGATTCAACTGGCAAAATTCTGTGTCTAGTTGTAAAAACTAGGGTTGGGAATCTTAGTTGTTAGGCCAATATGATACGCATCTCAATACAGCATCTCCGATTCGACATACTATAGATACATGAGTGGCATCTCATGAAACGATACGATTCACACCCAAATCACGATACGGAGCAATTAAGCACATTCTGATTCAACACAATCATTCTGGTAAAAGAATATTTAGTACAATTCAATGAGCTTGATTATTTATGTAACTAAAACTACTAAACATTATTATTTTTTGTGTTAGGTCAGATGTTAAATGCTAAAATGTGTCAGTGTGCATTTAGTACTCACTTGGTTGAAGGGTGTTAGTGTAAGAACGTAACATTCTTTACAATGTGCTGATTTTAGTGGCTGGGTCAGAATTTTAAAATTCATGAAAAAATGAACAACTTTTGAATTCTGACCTAAAACAAATTGTGAAAAATAATTTAACCTTTAATAACATGAAGTGCAAAGTGTGTATAATATGCTCATCTGGATACTGGAAGGATAAAACATACAAATAGAAGAGTAAAATTCCAACCCAGTAGGGTATTATGTTCTGTTTATAACAGTAGTGTACTGGCTGTAGTAACTTCATTTCTGCATTGAATCGGTTCGTTACTGTGGCGTTGATGAGTCGTCAGCTTTTCTGTTAAACGGCGCCGTGACCTGCTCAGACTCTAGATTAAACTCTTGTGATTCGCTGCTTTCTGAACTCTGCTCCGCCCATGAGAAGTGTTAATTAGAGTTAATTACTTTCACACACACAGGGTTACAAAGATGACAGCGTTTCCACGGCAACGGGAGCAAAGTTCAGTGTAAACGCTGCAGCATGTGATGTGTTTCTTAGAGACTCTGGCCTGGTGTTTCATCTGTTACATAACATGCTCTTCACAAAGGTGAGAGAGCATCAGCGTCTGACGATGGGTTCGACAGGGTCAGGATGAGGAGTTTGTTTCATAATCTGTTCAAGTGGCCGTTTCACACTGATATAAATACACAGTTATATCACAGACACTCAGGTTAGAACCACGTCACACCCTCCACACTTAACATTTACACCAAAACGACTGTAATAAACACCATCAGACACACACACAACAAAATACACAACAATATGATAATATGGTTGTTACATGATTATTTTATGATATTTGTTTTAAGTCAGAATTCAAAAGTTCTTCATTTTTTCATGATTTTTAAAATTTTGACCCATCCACTAAAATCAGCACATTGTAAAGAATGTTAAATTCCTACACTAACACCCTTCTACCAAGTGAGTACAAAATGCACACTGACATATTTTAGCATTTAACATTAGACCTAGCACAAGAAATAATAATGCATATTAACCAATGTTGGTGTTAATTATTGACATATGCCAGGATGAAATAAAAATCACAAACAACTAATCCAATTTATATGTAGAATATTGAAATAAAAAAAAAAAACATTAAAAATATGGTTTGTTTACATTACAAACATGTTATTTAAAGGCTTAAAAATATGACAGTTATAGAGTATTTGGTATTTTTGTTTATGGCTCAAGTTGATGAAATTCTAAAAAAAATGTAAAAAAAAAATTAAATTAAAAACCCACTGTATACGTCCATGTACACGTCTATAGGCAGATGCTAAAGGGTTAAATGTGACATTGTATGTTACTGGTCTAAGGTCCATTTTCATCATAATCTGTCATATTTCCATCTGATCTGATGTTCAATACAGATGTTCATTAATGTGACCTGTCCCTAGAACAGACACAAACTCCACCTGAACATGTACAATAATCAGCGTCTTCTGATGGAAAATGACTCAAAAGTGTTCAACGTACGTCTGTGTTAACTTCTAATGAATGCGTTACAGCATTCAAATCTGAATCGGCCTCTGCTGGTAAAATACACAAGAGTTGGTCGATGAAAACACTGAAAATCTCTCTTTTTACTGCATGTTAGAAAACTGGAAATGAGTCTTAAACCATGTGGACGACAATAGGAGCACATTGGACACGTAGAACTCTGAAGTTCTGTAGATGGTCCACATGGTCCAGTTTTACCACATAAACCCAACTCTGCTGAACTTTCTGTACGTTCTCTGCGTAAACATGGACCTGAGAGCGTGTTGTTTTTCAGTGTCTCCATAAAGCACTCAGCTCTGAAACACCAATCTAAGACCTGCTCGGAGCACTCGACAGACCTCCACTCATTCACTCACATCCATTTAAAAAGCATCAAATGGAAAAAACAACCCATCACAACTGGAAAAAGGAGCCTTTCATACGAACTCACAATCTCTGCCACCGGTTGAATAATAGAAACTACCCAGAAATAAACACAACAGCTGAATTATTCAGAGCGATGCCTTTTAGAGAACGAAACAAATGTTCAAAACTGTGGCTGCGACACTGAAAAGGTCACATTTCATTAGAAGCATCAGGAAAAAGAAAACACCAGGAAAGTCCAGGAGATGGAGAGGCTTTTAGATCCAGCAGGAAAACAACTGGAGAGAAGAGGCACGAAGGGATAGAACCACTGGAACCACCTAGAACCATCTGGAACAACTGGAACCACCTAGAACCATCTGGAACCAAAGTCCTGAAGATGGAGAGGCTTTCAGATCCAGCAGGAAAACAACCGGAGAGAAGAGGCACTGAGGAGACGGAACCACAGGAACCATCTGGAACCATCTGGAACACTTGGAACCACCATCTGGAACAACTGGAACCATCTGGAACCACTTAAAACCATCTGGAACAACTGTAACCACCAAGAACCATCTGGAACCAAGGTAAGAGGATGGAGATGCTTTTAGATCCAGCAGGAAAACAACCAGATAGAAGAGGCACTGAGGAGACAGAACCACTGGAACCATCTGGAACCACCTAGAACCATTTGGAACAACTGGAACCACCTAGAACCATCTGGAACCAAAGTCCAAGGGATGAAGAGGCTTTTAGATCCAGCAGGAAAACAACTAGAGAGAAGAGGCACTGAAGAAATGGAGCCACTGGTACCATCTAGAACCATCTAGAACCACTTGGAACCAAAGTCCTGAGGACGGAGACACTTTTAGATCCAGAAAAAAAAAAAAAAAAAAACACAACTGAGGAGAAGAAGTACCAAAGAAACAGAACAACTGGAATGACTGGAACAACTGGAACCACCTAGAACCATCTGGAACCAAAGGTCCAGAGGATGGAGACGCTTTTAGATTCAATAGGAAAAGTTGGACTGAAGAACCAGGTTTTCACTCACAAATGAAAAATATTTGACCACTCAAACATTTTGTTCAGTTGATGTTTTAAATGACTGTAAAACCACCAGCAGTGAATCCACATCATCACTAAAACCTTTAAATCCACATCCAGGACTGAACCCAGGTTTTACTGGGTCATTGTGGTTACACACACCTGCAGTGACCCAGATCAGACCAGAATCTGTCAGTCGAGTCAGATCAACACAGTGAAAACAGATGGGCTACATGGCCAAATGTAGTAACTTTAACTTATATAAGTGAACATTTGGATTATTTTACAGCCTGGAACTAAAAATGGGCTTTTAACTGTCCATGTTGACATGGAAATAACTCCTGGTTTTTCTGCAGTAATTTTAGCCTCAGCACATTGTGATTTACTCATCTTCTTAATATCAATGTAAACATAACCTCCAGACTCTAGGACCACTAGAACTAAAACCACAGAAAATACTAAAATGTGTTTTGTTCATTTTGTTGCATTTATCTTAGTTTTTTTGTGTATGTTGCTCATTTTGATGCTTGTTTTCCTAATTTTTGTGCTTGTGTTTCTTATTTTGTTCATTTGACAGATCTTACATATCTGATGGACATGTATCGTTTCCCTCTGTCTACTTCCTACTTCCTGTTTCTGTCATTCTTTCTACTTCCTTGCGTCCTACAGTGTTTTCCCAGTCCCTGGTGTTTTCTGGTCGTTTTCTGTTCGCTGTGGTCGTCCTGCGGTGAATGAACGCTTGTGAATATGAATAATGACAGAACATGTAATTACATCATGGCGGCGCCCTGGGACGGCCCCCGCGCTCATGTTCACATTAATACCTCCGATCCCCCCTGCCCGACTTTCAGACGGGATCCTGAATGTGGACGCGCCCCCCCCAGGGCAGAACAAAGCGCCCCCCAGGCGTCCTCTGCCTGTTTACAGACCCCCCCCCCTCATTAATCACTGCTGCGAGCATCAGCAGGTAAAACGCCGCAGCTCCTTCACCTCCACCAAGGTTAATGAGCTTCGGCGTGGCAGCGTCGCCTAATGAGTTCACCGGTTTGGAACCGACGACGGGGACAGATGCACTGAAATAATTCAACAGCCACCGTGGTTTTTGGAGCGTCAGCATCTGTCCGAGTCTCACTGGGAACCGTTCTGTCAGAAACATCATTAACTGGCCCTGGTTCAGCTACGACACAGATTAAAAAGCCTCTTAATCTGGATCAAACAGAGCCGCTGGTCCCAGACCTGAACCACATACCATTCAAACAAATAAAACACATGATGACACACAGACTCCGCCTCCCCATGTAACGAGACAACCTCGACAAAACCACCTGAACCATGACACGCCTCTGCATTTTACTGATAGAATATTCTTCTCAGATCTGGTGAAAGTCAAACAGCCATGGTCTGATCGTAAACTGTTTCATCGGATAGATCAGGGGTGTCAAACTCCTTTTAGTCCAGGGGCCACATTCAGCTAAATTTGATCAGAAGTGGGCCAGACCAGTGAAATAATAACAGAATAATATTTAAATAATGTCCACTCCAAACTTTCCTCTATGTTTTAGAGTGAAACAAGTAAAATTACATTACAAAAATGTTTACATTGACAAACTCTCCTTTAAAACAATGTGAATAACATGAGCAAACTGAATAAATAATAAGCAATTTTAACAATATTATGCTTCAGTTTATCATTTACAGACATAATATTGTTAAAATTCCACTTACTTCTCTTAAGACATTTCAGGTTATTCACAGTTTTTGCAAAATTATACTTTGTTTTAATGTAAATACATGAAAATGCTTACATTTAAAAAGAAAAAAAGTGGAGTTGTGAGTATTTGTAGGTTATTACAATAGTATTTTACTGATCCAACCCACTTCAGATTATATTGGTCTGAATGTAGAACCTGAACTAAAATGGTTGTTAATATCATAGTGTAATTTTTGCATTTCACACATTCATCCATAGGGCTGGACTGGACCCTTTGGTGGGCCAGATTTGACCCCCGAGCCACATGTTTGACACCTGTAGGATATATAGTGTTAACAACATGCCCTAAATGCACAAATTCCCTTTTTTTATGATATTCTTTGATTTGGATGTATTGTTTTCTGTATTTGGAACTGTTCATTGACTGAATTAGTGCTTCATTAAAATGATGCATCGTCTCAGTGGGTTTAGAAACTGAAGACAAACCCAGACCCTCCACCTCATGTTCGTGTCAGAGACGTCCAAGTCACACGGATGTGGAAGTCTGACTGGTTGCCAGGGCGACGGAGGGAGACTGAGGCCGACGCTAATGAAACCTAATTGGCTTTTGTTATGTGAAGATGAAACCTGCAGCTCAGATGTGATTGGTGGTGGAGTCCTTATCTCAGATCGTTGTTATCTGACTCAGACGACAACAAAAACACCTCATGTCGCTGCTGTTATGACAAGATACCGTCCTGGTTTGTGTTTGTGTCTGATCAGAGACTTGGAGCCACATCACAGTCGATAACGCCTCAGATCTCAGAAACACAACCTGCAAATGGCCTGGAAACACACACCAAACAACTGTGGGACTAAAGGGACTAAAGGTATCGTCTGAGCCCAACATTATCTCAACCACAACACTCAGTTTGTAAGATTAACGGCATGTGATGGTTTGAAGAGCGCCAACCACACTCACCTGTGATGACCCTGGGTCATAATTTATCTATTTATATTTATATGTATGTGTTTTCTGTTTAGTGTGTGTGTTCTCCCCCGTCCTGTAGGTGTGCTGTGCCCTTTTGTGTCTGTCTATTGCAGGTTTCTGATTGGTGGAGCATGATTGCCCGGCCCTTTAAAGATGGCCCTGGAGCTCCCATCCTTGCTCGCTCTTGCCTCTTGTCAGCTCCCAACCCTGTGTTCGTGTGTGTGACCGTCAGTCTTCGTGCTCGTGGAAAACTCCGATTGTTTGTATTTGTAAATAGTTTTTGTTAAATCGAACCTTTTTCTGGTAGGGGAGGTCGGCTCTTTTGTTTTCCCATTTTCTCCTGTTTTTGGTTAGATAGTTAGGTAAGTTTTCTGTATTTTATTTCTTGCATTTATTTTGGATTAGGAAAGTTAGTTTAAACTCTACAGATATTTTGTTTGTTGTTTTAGCCGCTCCCTCCCCTAACCCTTCCTTAGTTGTTAAAACAAAAGTAGTAATAATAAATATTGTGAATCTTAGTTTTTGACTGACGTGTGTGCTTGGGAGCTGGGAGGGGACAAAAGTTGAGCCTATTATGTTCGCCCTGGTGAACCCCTAGGCCGGGGCGTAACACACCTCAGCGTCACCATCAGTCGACTTCTAATTTTTTTGGAATTAGATTAAATGTTTATTAGACCTTTTAATATCCAAACAAAACATTTCACCATATCATTTTGTTTATGATATATTTTTGTATCACATTTGATACATTGGGTACCTAATAGCTGCAGTATCAAACCTGATGCACACGTTTTTAACACCATTTAACTGTACTATAAAGAATCAATTATTAAATAACATGCATTGTTTCAGAACATGAAAAACAACAATATAAATGTTCTTCTTAATGTGACTTTTTGAAAATTACCAAAGACTTTCCTGCAAAAAGTGTGTAATTTAATGATAGCTGCCATATTGAAAAAGGCAAAAAAAAAAAAAAAAAAAAACTGGCTGCAGTGGGATGATAATCCACCAGGGGGCAGAAAACACACATCAGGTCAAATACAACAGGTTTTTAAGGAAAGTATTGATCCTGTTGATTAGATAGAGGTCTCAGAACCTGGCGCAGCAAATATGATACAAATGGTTTTATAGGGTTAAAACTACGACGTCTGGATCTGATAGAACCAGACCAATTTAGATACTTCAACATCCACTTAAGACCAATCTGACACAAAGAAAGAAGATGACAAGAGGGAAAACAGAAACATCAGCAACTAAACAGAGCTTCAAACAGCAGTTTAAACAGTAATTTAAGGTGTAATACCACTGATGGCCACTAGAGGCTCCATAAAGCCCTGACTGCAATCGACTTACACTGAATGGACTCGAAAAATACTAATTCTATAAAGGCTTTTTCCAGGACTCATTCTGGTGTTATTGGTTTTTCTAGATCCTCTCACAAGTATCTGGTCCATCTATAGATGGCTGATCCATCAATCAATCAGATTTTATCACGTATCAAAGCTTTGCTTGACAGTTCACTCTCCTGTTAACTCAGAGCTTCTGTTTGTTGAACGAAATATTTTTTATTTCTCAAACATGTTGACAGTGGTTGTCAAGTTACACCAACAAAATGCCACTTGCTTATTTTTATGCAGATGTTTGATGATGTTTACCATTTTACTAAGTCAGTAAACTAGCAATTAGCATTAGCACCTGCAACGCCACACCTGTTGACCAAATACGGTCACTTTTGACTAAAAAGCTAACATGGCAATGACAGAAATGCAAACTACAGGCTTTAAAATGAGTTGAAACCAATGAGAGATCCTGGTGTCTCCACCTACTTCAGTGACTCCGCCCATTTCCTTGACTCCACCCACTTCCTTTACATAAATAAATCCTTTAACGCTGCTTTGTTTCTAGTCTATATAATATTAATATAGGTTGGATTTGTCTTGTGAAACTGAACCTTTATAACATCCTGTGTTTCTTCTGATGTATTGATTGTCTTTTTTCTGTCTTTTATATAAATTACTTATATAATAATGATCTCAGATCTTATAATTCTTAACTGAATCTTATTTTATGACAAATGTTTTCATTTTGAGTACATTTTTGTCCTTTACTGCAGCTTAGAAGTTTTCCAAGGTTACATTTTTAAAGTAAAGTCTATAACAGTCAATATCTGTCAAACGTGTGCAATAAAAACACACATTTTTACTTTTTTTAATGATATTCTGTAGCTGTTTGATGCATTAAGTGTCTTATTTTATGCTGTTTCTAGTTTATTTGCAGGATAATGCTCCCAGACTTCATCCATTTTACATGAACTTTGTTGAACAGTGTTTCAGTTGAAGTCCATTATTTAACCTAAGACGCTTTCAGAGGATCAACATAGTCTTAGAAAGGTTTAAGCATCAATATATGTTGGATATAGACTAGAAGTTGTTGCTTTTTGGTGATGGTCAGTGGCTTTTTGAGCATGTTATTGGTTGAATATTCTTCTCAGTTCTCATGAAAGTGAAACGACCACAGTATTTCCCATAAATCAAACATATTTTAGTCCCTGAACAGTCGCTGTTTGACCTTAAATGGATGGATAGTGTTAAACACATGCCCTAAATGCACATATTCCTGGTTTATTATGATATTCTTTGGCTTTTGCATCCATTGATTGCCTTATTTTGATGTTTTTTTGACTGAATAACTGCGTCAGATTCATCGGTGACGGTGGAGTCATTAACCGAGTGCTTCATTAAAATGACAGCGCTGTGTTCTTTGGGCCTCGACTGGAGGAAACGCTGCAGCTTCATCCATTAAAAACAGAAACGGGGAAACAAGCTGCTCCGATGCTGCAGAAGTCGTGCAGCCATTTCTCAAAAGGTAATTTCCTGGGGGCTGCTGGGATACCTGGGAAAAGGTAACTTCATTTACAAGGAGCTCAGACGCTGGTGATTAATTGTTATGGGAAGAGGAAGTGAGTGGCGGTCTCGTATTCACAGGGCGGCGGCGGCAAACGGGCTTATTTTTAGACTCGTCAGGATGGAGGTTCTGAGGGTTTTTAAGAAAAGGATCAAACCCCCGGAGAGACGAGGATGGGAGGAAGAGCGACTGGTTTCCCGATCTGAAAAACAGGAAGAAGTGAAGGTCGAAGCAGGAGGAGGTGACGCTCTAATTAATGGGCAATTAACAATATCCAGTGATAATTATGGTTTCCAGACAATTAGCTGCAGTGTGATGAATGTCAGCGACTCATCAGCAAATGGAAATGAGGAGATGGATCACATACGCAGTGCTCCTGGTCATCGTTAAACGTCTGTCCACTTATTCAGCTCCATCAGCCCTGGGTGGAGGCAGGGCTTTCCTGGGGGGGGGCACAGTAACGGAGAATGGGGGGGGTCCATGGTTTCCTTTAATTCCACTGTACTAAACTAAAACTAGATATGCTCATTAACGAAGCTGCAGCGTCTTAATTAGAAGACTTGAAATAAATGAGAAAATGGCATTTTTAACCTTACAGTATCTGGGTGAGCATATTATGCACACTTTACACTTCATGTTATAAAAGGTCAAATTACGGTGGAGGATGAACACATCAGCATGGGTTGGTTATTAAATCACTTTCGTCTTCTTTTTTTTTCTCCTGTTGCACGTCCTTCAGTTTTAGCTTTTTTTCCATCATTTTCTATTTTAACCTTCTGGTATCCAGGTGAGCATAGTATGCACACACTGCACTTCATTGTATAAAATGTCATATACTTTTGCACTAATTATTTTAGGTCAGAATTCAAAAGTTAACTTTTACGTGAATTTTTAAATTCTGACCCAGCCACTAAAATCATCACATTGTAAACAATGTTAAATTATTACAATAACATCCTTCCACCAAGTGAGTATTTCAGCATTTAACATTTGACCTAGCACAAATAATAGTAATGTATATTAACCAATGTTGGTGTTAACCATCGACATATACCAGGATGAAAATATATACATAAATATATATATATATATATATATATATATATATATATATATATATATATATATATATATAAACTAATCCAATTTTTTATGTACAATATTGAAAAAAAACAGCAACAAAAAAATGCAATTTTTTTTGGTGGTTTTTGCATCAAAAAACATATTTTGTTTAAAGGGTATTATTGAGAATTTGGTATTTTTGTTAATGGCTCAAGTTGATGAAATACCTAAAAAAAAGTTTAAAAAAAAGAAGAACAGAGGAAGGACAGGAAATATAAAAGACAAGAAAGTGGTGACGATGATGGTAAAAATAAGGGAAGAAAAGATGCAAAATGTGATGTGACGACATATGTTGTCACAAAAGAAAAAATAATAATGAGGAATGAAAACAGGACCAGGAAAATAAAAGTGAATAAAATCTGTTAAAATGTGACAGAACAAGAAAAGTGAAAAGAATAAAACAAAATATTTAGTAAAAGTATTTGTGAATCTGTTTTCAGGAGTGATTTAAAAGGTTCTACGTCTTCAGTAAAACCTGGTCCAGGTTTTACTCCATTTAACAGGAAGGTTATAGAGACTCTTCTAAATCCAGTCAATGAATGTCTGGACCAGATCCAGATTTGTTGTGCTTGATCTTTGTCCAAACTAACGTCCAGGTTTTTAAGAGTCCATCCCATCGTCTTCATCAGATAATGTGGCTACGTCATTTCAGATGTGGATGTCCACCGGGTTTATGTCTAAGGATTTGGCCTCTGGAATGGACACTTCGAACCCCGTTCTGGAGAATCTGTCAATAAACCCATCATCCACATGGTGATGTGTTGTTGCTGTGTTCGTCAGAGTTCAATGGGTTTGAACCAAAACTTGCATCATCATGTCATCTTCAACACCAGAGGAAGTGCATAAACACATCTGATGTTGACATGTTGTTCTGTCTTCATTTGTGATTGGGCAGAACCTCTGTACGTAAACTGGACCATGGTTCAGTTTGACCCAGACTGAGACCACCTCTTTAGGACCATCCCTTCATTCATTCCATGGTCTGAGGAGGTTTTATGTCCCGTTACAAAGTGTTGGGGGGTGGGAAGTTTCAGACGTCCAACATTGGAAGAGGCTTTTGGTTCTAGTTACAAAGTGGATCCAGATCGAACTACCCGCACCTCACTGCAAATAAACATTGACGTCAACACAACAATGGCGGCGTACAGAGTGCAAGTTTGCAATGTAAAAAACTTGACGTGTATAACTACCTCATCCGTGGTTTGGCCCCTTCCATCTGGTTTGAGTTTGAGAATACTGTACAGTCAAAATGCCTCTTCAGTAAGAAAGCAAATGAGGAGGGAGTACTGCTCGCTTATCCTCGTAAGACCCAGCTAAGGGTTTTCTGTCTACGTTTGTGAACAAGAGTTTCACAGCTCTATACAAAAAAACAAAAACAAAAACAAAACAAAAAAAAAACTGTCCACCGCAAAGGACATTCCATAATTTTTTTAAAAAATGCATCTGAAAAAACTGTTGCATCATGATGTTTCCAATATAGGCAATTATTAAATTAATAAAAGCCAAAACTTGTACTTTCCTGGGTCTCAGGAGGTTAAAGAGACTTTCTATGTAGACACAACCTCCAGGTGACTGCAGAGGAGTTTTCATTCATCACTAACGCCACTCCATCAGACACTTTAATGCTTTTTAAAAACAGTCTTAAGCCCTCAGCTCAACATGTATCTATCCCATATTCAGCTGACTCTAGAAGGAAAAATATGTTCCTCATCACCCAAAAATAATAAATAATAAAAAAATATGTCCTTTATCCCAAAAAAACCATTGTTACTACCCCTTATACCACTATTTATTGGAGTTGCTTCACCAATAACATCAAATGGAAAAAACTTTGGCTGCTCCCCCACAAGTTTTTAATCACAAATAAGGTTAAGGAGGTATTTCACAAAATTATACACAAATATGACCTAGCTAATGACCATATGGAAAAGTTAAAATGGACACTAATATTAACTGCTCTTTTTGTAACTCGCATCCAGAAACAGTTGTTCATTTATTTTGGGATTGCTGTTAAAACAAAAAACTATGGGCAGACCTCAGCAGATTTATCATTGATCATCTGACCAAAGATTTTATTTTACTCTGGGAAAATGTTGTTTTTGGTTTTTATAATTACACTAAAAGAGAAGGAAATTGCTATTTTTTAAATAAATTTGTTTTTTGAAAAAAAAAAAAAAAAAAGTATTCATAAAAGTAAAAGTATAAAAAAAAAACCTTGCTTTATTGTGTTCCAAAAAGAAATGGAACTTTACTTTAAGCTCATTACGAATTCGACAAATGAAAGGCTATTAAAACATTAGATTTCTGACTGATTTCTGATTTCTCACTTTAGAGATGTTACAAGGGAAAACACAGCCACTGTTTCTGAACATTAGAACAAAAAACAGTACATATCATATATGTACGACCGTCCAGGGTGAACGACACCTTCACTGTTGTGTCCATGTCATCATCACTGCGTCTGACTGGTCGGTTGGTTGATGAGTTGACGGACTGACAGACCCGTCCATAGTTTCAGTCCAACTGCCCGAGGACAGAGGCTCTGTTTGTCCTCATTAATAGTAATGTCCACAGTAGAGAAAGGCAGATTAAAATAAACAATAGACTCCATTTCACATCAGACCGCTGCCGCCGGCCGTTACTTTAAACCAACACGCCGGTTCAGGTCTAATCTGAAGCAGATGAAAGGGAACAAAGAGGCAAACGGAGAACGTTCCTCTGATTAATGAGCAAATTAAACCGCAGTAATGTGTGAAATCCCTCCTCCTCTGCATTAATAAAACATGGGAATTAGTCAGATCAAAAGAAACTGTGAATTAAAATCGGTCGTATGTTCTGCGGAACACAAAAAGAACACACGGATCAAGGTTTAATAGGGTTTTAACTTCAATACAGCTTCATGCAGGGACGGGATCTGATCCAGCTTCAGGCAGAAACACCCGAGTATTCAACACGTTCCACAAAAGACCACCTCAGTTTGAACAGAACAGAACAAAGGAGCAGCTAGAACAATCAAAACACCAGGTGCAGGCCGGTCTGGAGGGGACTATGTGGTTCTAACGGGTCCTGTCAGTGGATCCACAAGAACAATGAAGGTCTGGGCCTCAGGGACCACGTTGACCAGGTCAGAGTATCCCCAAATGCACCGGTCTACCTGCAGGGTCCAGGTCTCAGACCAGGGTCAGACCATAGTCAGACCAGGTGGACACATCTGGACACACCTGCGTTGGAGACGTTTGGTCGTCAATGTTTGTGAAAAGTCGTCTTTGTTTGGTTCATAGTTGGTTGTTTGTCTAGTATTGGATTTTTTTTGGTCATCTTAAATGTTGACTTTGTGTATCTGTACTTTGTTAAATGTTGACTTTGTGTATCTGTACTTTGTTAAATGTTGACTTTGTGTATCTGTACTTTGTTAAATGTTGACTTTGTGTATCTGTACTTTGTTAAATGTTGACTTTGTGTATCTGTACTTTGTTAAATGTTGACTTTGTGTATCTGTACTTTGTTAAATGTTGACTTTGTGTATCTGTACTTTGTTAAATGTTGACTTTGTGTATCTGTACTTTGTTAAATGTTGACTTTGTGTATCTGTGCTTTGTTAAATGTTGACTTTGTGTGCTTGTACTCTTGGACCCTCTGTGGCATTGTTTTACTCTTTGGTATGAACAGCAGTCTCCTCTTCCTGCTCTTCCTCTTCCTCCTCCTCCTCCTGCAGACCTGTCATCTTTGATGAAGCTGCCTCCGTGGTGGCTCCGGGTCAGCGGAGGTTAAATGAGTGATGGCGTGTCATAGCGTCCATCCTCAGGGGGGCGGAGTCGACTGCGCTCGGCGTGGACGAGGGCCACAATATGGCACATGGTTGATAATAGTGTTGGACCGGGGGGAATAAACACGGGGCTGTTTGTAATGAGGTGGAGCTGCAGGGCCTCGCTGTGTTTCCAGGACTGAGTGTCAGCTGACGGAAAATCAGCACACGGCGACTTTGTCACTTCACACAGGACGCAAATAATCAGACGAAACAGCAGGAAAAAAAACACAGCACAAACAAGGACGAGGATCAGAGGAAGAAGGAGACACAACAATCTGGTTGCCAGTTAAGTCATCAACAGAAAATATTCAGACGTCTGTCAAAAATAGACGGGAAAGTCAAAAATAAGTAGCGGAACCCGTTTACATCTACACTAATACTCTGATTAGTGGAGTTATCTGATTATTATTGATGATAAATCTCTGTTTCATTAAATGGAGAATGGGATCCCTCAAGGCATTGTCTTAGGCCCCATCATTTATATGTTTACATTCATGTATTTTCAGATGTAGATCTACAGATGTACACTGATGACACTGACCCTGTTTACATCCACACTAATACTCTGATCAATATCTGATTATTATTGATCAGGTAAACAGTATAATCTGATTTGCTTTATCAGATAACAGCAGTAATCTGATAATACTCTAAGTGACAAATTGCAATATTGGTACAAACAACTGAATTAAATTGACAGCTTTTTGAAATGTTGATATCAAAATTGAATATTTAAAAAAAATAATAATAATACTCCAGCACCTAAAGGGTTAATATCATCCTGTTGAATAAAGTAAATGGAAAAAATTATAATATATATTCATATAAAAAATATCATACATATTTTTATGTTTAATATTAAAGTTGTATATTTTATAGTATATAATAGGAATATAAAGAGAAAAATAAAAAGCAAAGGTTTTAATATTTACCACCATCACCAAACCAAAAATATAATGAGACTGATCGGAAACCACTTTCTAGTGAACGTAGTTTTGTAAAACAATCATATAACTGTCATGATAAAATGTTAAAACAAAGAAAACCTTTGGATCATTTTCCATCAGTGGATTCAGTCGTTTGAACAGAAGTTCTCCGACGGTTCGTCATCATTTTGTTTTGTGTGGAACCGTCTGTCATCACGTCCTGTTTACAGTGCGTTTTTGCTGTGAATATTCACAGTGAATTCAATGTCAAACTGTTGAAGTCGTTGTTCATTTGCATGTGTTGTGTCTGTTTCTTTTCTCCAGTTTCAGCTGATAAATAAAATACGACTGATCCTAATGTTTCAGCTGAAACTAATGAAACATGTAAATCTGAGGAATGTTGACCAAACCCTGCAGTGTGTGATTCTACGATGACGAGAAATGAGATGAAAATGAAGCACTTCACTCCTGAAAAAACACTAGAAAATCCATGAAATCACTGAGAAAATACTTAAACGCAGGGATGTCAAAGTCATTTTAGTTCAGGTTACACATTCAGCCCAATTTAAGCTCAGATGGATCAGAAATAATAGTCCATTTTTTTCTCTTTATTTTAGTGTGAAAAAGGTAAAGTTATATTACCAAAATGTTAATAACATGAAAAACCTGAAAATTCTTTTGAAAAGTATGTCTACGAATACATAAAACATTTAATAACAGGGAGAATATTCATCAAAATTACACTTATTTCTATTAAGATATTTCAGGTTGATCAGATTATTTGCATTTGCTTAAAGGATAGTTTATATATGAAAACATTTGCACGTAATGGTACTTTTTTCACATTAAGCCAAAAAGAAAATTATGAGTCATTATTTATTGATTATTATCATAGTATTTTACTTAGGATTATATTGAATGCGGAACTGAACTACTGAACTAAAATAATGTTAACATCCTTCATTGTTAGTATCTTCACTGTAATTTGTGATGGATTGGACCCTTTGGTGGCCGGTTTTGGCCCATGGGCCGTATGTTAGACACCCATGGTTTAAAGTGTAAATCTGTCAATCTGAGAAAGAAGGTCAAATGAAATTTTCAAACCCTGTCATCATGCATTTAATCTCTTATATTTTACTTCTTTGTATGTAACATATGTTCCCATGTTGTCTTTTTGGTTCCTGCCACTGCATCGTGTTGCTATTTTTGTTCATTTTGTTCCTACTTTTGGTTATTTATCTTCATTTTCTTGGTAGTTTTGTTAATTTCTTTTCATTTTGTTGCCAGTTTTGTACATTAATTTAAATTTTTTTTGCTAGTTTTGTTCATTGTGTTGCTTATTTTGATAATTTATCTTCATTTTGTTGCTAGTTTTGTTAATTTCTTTTCATTTTGTTGCTAGTTTTGATCATTTATCTTCATTTTGTTGCTAGTTTTATAAATTTATCTCCATTTTGTTGCCAGTTTTGCTACTTTCTCTTCATTCCCTTGCTAGTTTTGTACATGTTCTTGCTAATTTTGTTCTTTCTGTTGCAAATTTTGTTCATTTATCTTCATTTTGTTGCTAGTTAGTTACTTTCTGTTCATTTTCTTGCTAGTTTTCATCATTTATCTTCTCTTTGTTGCTAGTTTTGGTAATTTTTCCTGATTTTGTTTGTAGTTTTGCTCATGTCATTGTTAGCATTTGTAGTTTTAATCATAGTTTTGTTCACCTGTTGTGGTTCCGTTGTTGACCAGCTGTTGTTATTCCTTCACTGTGACATTCTCGAACACTCGCTGCTTGACGTGGATCCGTGTGTTCTGTTCACCTGGAGGTTTCTGAACCTGTAATGGAGTCCCAGGGTCACAGATTTAGCTCCACCTCCATCAGTCCGATGCTCATCCCGCTGCTGTGTCGCTTCTCCTTGTATCTGCAACTATCTACTGGGATGGCGGACGTATAATTGCTTGGGTTTCGTCCTTCAGGTAGATCTGTGCCGACTGACGAACACAAACCGCTCATTTCCATTTAAATGACATCATTCCTCTGAGTTTAGTCACACGGACCAGCGTCTTCTCGCCGTCCCCACAAGGTCGGCGTTCCCATCTCGGCGGCATTTTCCCCTGGGTGTGGACCCGGTGGCGATGGGAGGATTTACAGCCTGGTGTTTGTGTTTGGTGAAACCTCCAGAGCGGGAAAAGCTTCCATCCACAGGGGACGAGTGTGGATCCAACAGTCCTCACACATTCGGTTAAATGGAGCTTATTAAGGTGCTTTGAGAAGCTGGTCCTCAGAGACCGATGCTCCTGTTACTGTGATGAATGAGAAGAGACAGAGAAAGCAGCTGCAGCTTCGTTTCACTGAGAAAAACCCACGTCAGTCACAACCAGAGACTGAGGACGACAGCAACACATTCATCTATTTACACCACAGCGACAAAAGGATGAGGACGGCAGCAGAAATAAGACGAAATACATCAGAGGAGACAAAAAAACATCCACCCAAGATAATATTAAACCACACGGAAACACAATGACCTGTAGGTCAGCAGATGACGATACCAGGACAGGTGAACAAAACTACAGAAATACCCTTAAAACTGTCATCACTAGCAATGACATGAGCTAAACTACCTACAAAATTAGGGAAAAAAATGAATAAAACTAGCAAGAAAATGAAGAGAAATTAACTAAACCAGAAAGAAAATGGAGAAATGAACAAAACTAGCAAGAAAATGAAGAAAACTGAACACAACTATCACTGAAATAAGATGAAGATGATGATGAAGTTGAACTAAATGAAGAAAAATTAATAAAACCAGCAACAAAATGAAGAAAAGTTAAGTAAACTAGCAACAGAAAAAGAAAAATGAACAAATTTGCAACAAAATGAACAAAAGTAGCAGAAAAATGAATAATATTGGCAACAAAATGAAGTTGAAGAAGATGAAGTTGAAGTAGTAGTGCAGCATCAGCAGTTGAATGATTCATGAATGTGTTTTGTTTCTGAACCTGAAGGAGATGAACCAATAGGACCAGCAGAACGGGGTCAGCTGACCCAGACTCATCTGGACCTGGACCAGTTCTGGACCAGTTCTGCTGTAAACCATCGTCTCGTCTACATTAAAAACCCTATATTGGAGCTGTTTGAGTCAAACCTGGACGTTCAGTCTCTGCAGAGAATAGAGGTGATTATGATTAATTAATCACTGTTAATTATTCATGGTTTAAAGATACTGAGGAGAAACAGCGAGAAGAAAGAAAAGCCTCTGAATTATTGACCAGCATAAAGGGATCATGGGAAAAATGACGTAATGAAGGAGTTTGATGAGTCGGAAAAAAAACCTGGAAATAGGAAAATGGAGCTTCTATAAATAGAAAAATAAAAATACAGCCTCTTCCACATGAGCTGAGAGAGAAATGAAAACGATCTCATGTAGATGGAACATTATAGGAAGAAATAATTAAATGCAACCCATAAAAACTTCCTATTTTAACAGTTTTACATTTTAAAATTAAGTAATTGTCAGATCTGGTTTATATTGTTAGATTTGGTTAAATCAGGTCAAAAACATTAAAAATAAGAAACAAATGAACTGAAAACACTGGTTATTCAACGATATGGATCTTTTTTTTTTTTTTTTATTAATTTAACATTTAACCAGAACATCCCTAAAGAATAAAACCACCAGACAAGGTTAATTAAATTTAAAAAAAACATGTAGAGATTATAACAAATGAAATATTAAATTCACCCATGGAGACAAAACCATCAGAATATTTCAAGACAACGCTGTTCTACCAGGTTCTTCAACATAAAGGGTATGTTTTCAAACCCATCTTGACCTTCAGGTTCTTCACTAGATGTTCAGTCTGGATCTAAAACATAAGTATTTATTGGATCAGACTTCAGTCCATCAGTAGGTTCTAGGTCCAGATGACACTTATCTCTGTTCTGAGTTCTACAGAACATCATAAATGTGGTTCTCTTAGAATGAAGAACCAGCTTTAAATGATATTGACCGATTCAGACATTAATGAATCATCTGCATGAAGATGAATTCTCAGTGATTCATGATGCCATGTTTACCTTTTCAAAGGTTTTAATCAAAATGAAACCGCAAAGAAAAGAAACCTGAAATATAACAGTTTCATAAAATGGGGTGAAATATTAGAATATCACCAACAATGATATTATGTCTCATCGTCATCACTGATTCAGTGTTTGATAAACTCCCAGTTTTCTCCACAAACTTCTGAATCTTCAAAATCTCACCGGCTTTTCCAGTTTGGAAGAGTTTTCATATATTCCACATAGAAATTATTGAGTGTTTATTTCTTCTACCTCCGTGTTTCTGTTCATTGTGGAAACTCGTCATGTGACCAGATGTTACCATGGATATTCTGATGTATAATCTGGTTTATTATCACACCGGCCGATCAACCATGAGCCACTGAGAAGGTGCTGTTTCTGGTGTTGCCTTCATTGTTGTCTTCATTAGCAATTTCTTTAAACATCTTCTCCGATAAAACTACTGGTCGGATTCATTTCAGATTTTATATGTATCTTCCTTGGGACAAAGTCTGTTCACAGTTTTGACAAACTTTGATTTTTGAATTTTTTAGAATATTATGAATATTTCTTTCCTTCTAATGGTCCATATTTTGGTGGTTTATACCATGTAAATGGTTACAGATATCAATATAGCTCCTACTGATCACTGATAGAAGCCATATGTGGACTTTGAATTAGTTGAGTTCTCCTCCAGTGAAAGTACCACCCACTTCTGTTGTTAGATTGATCTCCTGCATTCAGACCACAGGACTGGAACATAGAGACAGAACCTGACAACCTCACAAATTCAACTGGGGATTGATTTAGACAGAACATGACGCTGACATACAGGGACACTGGAACTATTTTCTTTGTCTGAAAACCATTGAAACTCACTTTAACAACCCGGCTCCAGCCTCGTTGTCCTTTTTCTTTAACACCAGCCATGATCATCCATTAGATGAAGTCTGACAGTGAATCCCGTCCTCAGGCTGTTTGTTGTCTGTCTGTATGAAACATATGAAACCCTTCAGCCCCAGGCCCATGTCAACATGAGGTCGACTCCAGGTCTGACAGGCTTTGGATTCATTCAAGTCCATGTTTGTGCAGAATGTGATCCAACTCACGGAGACACTTCACCTGTTAACGCCGGCGTTCTGACACAAAAACAGTTTACAGATAAACGACGGCCGCTCAAAGGTCAGACTTTATGACATCGACACCAGATTACCAAATGTCACCTCCGTCATAAAGGGACAGTATTTCAGATTAATTATAGAAGACGAAGCTCAGCATTAATCACCAAACAGGAAGGACAACGAGCCTCAGATGTTATAGTAAAATGGATTTAATAACCTCGTCTTTGGCTCCAGTGAACGTTAACAGTAAACTGAGGCTGTTAACGGTAAACTGACAACTTTCACTGTAAACCGAAGCCGTTAGCGGTAAACTGAAACTGTTAGCGGTAAACTGAGGCCGTTAATGGTAAACTGAAACAGTTAGCGGTAAACTGAAACAGTTAGTGGTAAACTGAGGTTGTTAACAGTAAACTGAAACTGTTAGAGGAAAACTGAGGCCGTTAATGGTAAACTGAAAGAAGTTAATGGTAAACTGAGGCCCTTAACGGTAAACTGACAATTTTCACAATAAACCAAAGCTGTTAATGGTAAACTGAGGCCATTAATGGTAAACTGACAATTTTCACTGTAAACCGAAGCAGTTAGCGGTGAACTGAGGCTGTTAACGGTAAATTGAAACTGTTAGCGGTAAACTGAGGCTGTTAACAGTAAACCGAAACTTTGACAGTAAACCGAAGCTGTTAACGGTAAACTGAGGCTGTTAACGGTAAACTGAGGCTGTTAACGGTAAACTGAGGCTGTTAACGGTAAACTGAAACTGTTAGCAGTAAACTGAGGCCATTAGTAGTAAACTGAAACTGTTAGCGGTAAACTGAGGCTGTTAATGGTAAACTGAGGCCGTTAACGGTAAACTGAAACTGTTAGCGGTAAACTGAGGCCATTAACAGTAAACTGAAACTTTCACAGTTAACTGAAACTGTTAATGGTAAACTGAGGCCATTAACGGTAAACTGACAACTTTCACAGTAAACCGAAGCCATTAGCGGTAAACTGAGGCCGTTAACGGTAAACTGAGGCTGTTAAGGGTAAACTGAAACTGTTAGCGGTAAACTGAGGCTGTTAACAGTAAACTGACAACTTTCACAGTAGACCGAAGCCGTTAGCAGTAAACTGAGGCTGTTAACGCTAAACTGAAGCCGTTAGCGGCAAACTGAGGCTGTTAACGGTAAACAGAAACTGTTAGCGGTAAACTGAGGCCGTTAACGGTAAACTGAAACTGTTAGCAGTAAACTGAGGCCGTTAACGGTAAACTGAAACAGTTAGCAGTAAACTGAGATCCTTAACGGTAAACTGACAATTTTCACAGTAAACCGAAGCTGTTAACGGTAAACTGAGGCCATTAACGGTAAACTGACAACTTTCACTGTAAACCAAAGCTGTTAGCGGTGAACTGAGGCTGTTAACGGTAAACTGAAACTGTTAGCGGTAAACTGAGGCTGTTAATGGTAAACTGAGGCCATTAATAGTAAACTGAAACTTTGACAGTAAACCGAAGCTGTTAACGGTAAACTGAGGCCATTAACAGTAACCTGAAACTTTCCCAGTTAACTTTCTTCTTTTTAGCCATGGCCTCATGGACCTTAAAGAACCTCCTGTGATTGGTCTCAAAGTCTGACTGACTCTTTTTTTCAAATTTGTAAACCTCAGTCATATCCTAATTATCACTAATCCATTAGTCTTTCCGTGCTTATGCGCCTGAATCACTTCCCTCACGGTGAACAACTTCCAAGACGACTCCATCATAAACACAGTCCACTTGTTTACAAACCGAAATGTCCCTCGGGCCTTTTCGGAAATTTTGTTGTGAAGTGCATTGTGGGAATGGGAATTCCACGCAGCAGCAACACAGATTATATTATTATAAGTTTATAAAAGGACAGCTGACTTACAGTGATGCCCTCCATCTCTTCTGACCTGTTAGTGGACACACCTCCGTTGCTTGTTGTTGCCATGTTTGTTTTGGTTGTCCCCCAAATCTCATCCTTGTTTTCAAAAACCACGTCACATCTCTACTCGATTTTTTTCAGCTCACAAACAAACATTGAAGACGGCATGATTTTCAAACCATGATAATGATGTGAGTTTATATCTGAAACGGGTGTTTCATTACGTCTTAATGCATTTCTCAGATAAATAAGTATTTGTACTGATGTATTGTGCGAGTTTTCACATAATCATTTTTTTGACCAGATGTGTGATGAAATTCATACGCTGCTTTAACTTATTGCTCATAAACTATTTGGTGTAATTTAATGAATTATTGTAATAACCTGTTAAATATGATGTAAACTGAATTGGACCAATCCGAGTCCAAGTTAATTATTATTATTAATCATTTACATGTCTTCCCATCGTCGTCCAAATCTCAGCCAATTAACCAACATTTCCACGGATGCTTTTATCAAACCCATTAGCAGAAACAGAACTGTAGGGTTCATCCACATGTAAAACTAGTTTCACATTCATTTACTGAAGCTGCTCTGAGCCTCAAATAAATCCTACATCCATTAAGCGTGTTTGACGAAGCCGGATAGTGATCTGAAATCAGACAGTGACGAGGCGTTCGCTGTCGATCACCTCGACTCTATGTTCGCGCTGACTTGCAGAACTAATTTAATTGAACAGAGTTTCTAATCTGGTTATGTGTGGTCCATCACTGACCCGTCCACCGCCTCCGACCACCGGACACACGACACTTTTGCATTAAATCAAAATCAATCGACTGCCGCCGTGATTCTTCTTCCATTTATTCTCCATCGACGAACACGCGATTAAAGGGGAATCAGTGGGAGTTGGAGCCGTGGTGATAAATCTGGATTAATTGCTGATGCTGTGCAGATGTCGGTCTGTGTAGCCGGTAGCGTTTAAGGCTTCATCCGGGTTTGGATGGATTCCAGACGCTGAAGGATGGGAACAGGATACAGGTGCGTCCGTGGTCGACCTTCACGCTTCACTGGGCTCAGACGGAGGCCGACGGCGCCGTTCACGGGTCTGACGGTGCCGCTGATGCTCACAGCTGGATGTCTTGACATTTACACAGAAGATAACATGGATTTAGAGAGTTTGAGAAGAGTTAACCTCCTCATATTCCTGCTGATCTCACCGACCGGCCTCTTTGAAAACATCTGAAGGTGTCTGACGGCCAAACGCAGCACGAAGAAATCCCACCTTATCATTAGAAACACCTCCAACACTCACATCAAAGCACAAAGGAGATGAAAAATGGGACAAACAAGTGACTGAAAAAGACACAATGGACTGGACCGTCGTCACCGTGGAAACGGCAGAAGGAAATGACATTCAGTTTCAGATCAGATTTTACTGAAAAAATCCAAACTCTACAGGATTAACTGATGAAAAACATCAGATGTGATGAAACATTTTAGGTTTCAGAAATTTTGGGGATGGATGAGAAAAAGAAAGAAAGGAAAAAAAAAACTCAACAGGAGATTCCATCGTTCCATTTTCTCATCAGCCTCTGAAAGTCCAAAATCAAATCCTCCTGGAGACGTTTTCGAAACATTTCTGACCTATTTTTCCATCTGTCCCATTTTAACTCCTTCCACAGATTCAACCTGATGGATGAATTCAGGACTGAAGATTTAAAAGTCTGCACACCTGGAATTAAACCAGTAAAACCATCCAGATGTTCCAGTGAAGAATGTGTCAGGTCTTCAACCTGTTTTACTTTGTCTTTAGTCCATTTTCCATTTCTGTCCAGTTCAGATTCTCCACCATGAGGTGTTCAGGGTTCAGCGCCCCCTTGTCTGTCAACCGTTCAGTTTTTTCTTCATCTTTGGTCCATTTTTTAATCATTTTGGTTGAATTTTTATTCATTTTGGTTCAGTTTTTAATTTGTTTTGGTTTAGTTTTTATTGTTTTGGTTCAGTTTTTATTGATTTTGGTTCAATTTTTATTCATTTTGGTCCAGTTTTTATCTGTTTTGGTTCATTTTTTCTTGTTTTGTTTCAATTTCTTGTTTTGGTCCAGTTTTTATTCATTTTGATCCAGTTTTTAATTCATTTTGGTTCAGTTTTTATTGTTTTGGTTCAGTTTTTATTCATTTTGGTGCAATTCTTATTTGTTTTGATCCAGTTTTTATCTGTTTTGGTTAAGTTTTTCTTGTTTTGGTCTCGTTTTTCTTCATTTTGGTCCAAGTTTTATTTGCTTTGGTCCAGGTTTTATTAGTTTTGGTTCAGTTTTTATTTCTTTTGGTTCAGTTTTTATTTGTTTTGGTCCACGTTTTATTTGTTAGTGGTGGGCGGATGGATCCAAATATTGATAGCATCTATACCAAGTCGGTACCGGTATCAGATTGATACTAGCGTGGTGAAATTGATACTTTAGTTTCAGTTTTTCTCTTGTACGCATTGCTGTGGTTTTGTCAAAGAGGCAATAGCCAGGTCGCCGGACTCGCCACTTCTGTCTTAGTGCGGAGCAGGAACACTTTGCTTCTTCTCCCCCCTCTTGTGTTTCGACGTTGTGCCGTCATGTGACTCAGCAGCGCAAAGCAAACAAACCACTGGCTCAGGTGTGCCCGCCCACCAGCACACACACAACACATGCACAGACTGAGACATGGAGCAGAAGAATGGCATGGAAGAGCAGCGCCATGGGGTTAGATTTTCAGGCCGAAAATGAGACGACGGCAAGCTGAATAATTTGTAAAAAAAAAAGGCTATAACGTACAGATAATTTTGATTTCATTTTTGCAGTTTCTGAACACTACCTCAAAAAAAAATCATTTCTTTTAATTTATTTTCTGGTGATCATTTTGTGCACTTTGTTAATTTAAGAAAAAAATTCCAGATATGACAATGTATGGGGAAAATTTGTTTTGTTACTGTTCTGTTGTTTCTGAAAAAAAAAACTTATTTTGATGATAAAGTATTTTTTATTTACTTATAAACTTTGCCTTAATTCTGTCCTGTGTTTTAACTCTTTAATAATAAAAAAGGAAACATCACAAAACACTTAACGGTCATGAAAATTAATTGAGATTTAGCAGTTTGATTATGCATCTACCTTAATTATTGAAACATAGCAATATCGGCGATACTGGCCCTGTATTTACTAGGTATTGGACTGATACCAAAATATGCAGTATCACACACCACTGTTATTCGTCTCCGGTCTACTTTCCATTCCTCTCTTGTTCAGTTTCTAATTCCTCTGAGGTCCAGATGTCCCACTGCGGTGCGTTCAGGTTCAGCGCCCCCTCGTCTGTGTTTGACCCTCAGATGTTCAGTTTAGTTTCACAGTAAACTCACCCAGAGAAGATTGAAGAGTGGAGCAGAAATAAAACCACTCCATCCCTCCTCCTCGTCCCATGATGCTCTCCCACCACAGAGATGATGACCAGGTCTCACCATGGGGTCAGACCTGGTCCGCGGGGGCTTTTGGGAGGGGGTTTGGATCCCCACAGAGGACGTGTCGCTGCCCTGAGACCCAACAAACCCCCCAGGGACCTGGACCAGACTGTATAATCACCATCAGCAGGTAATGAATACTGAGGCAGACTGAACCGAGGGGGGGGGGGGGGGGATTAGAGACACAGAGCTGAATACCACTTTCCTCACATTTCTGTTTGGTTTCACTACATTAAACAAACACTGAACATGATCCATCCACCTGTTTCATCAGAACAGACAATGATACATAAAAAAAAGCTAAAACCAACAGAAATCAGCAGTGTTTAAACCTTAAATAAAACACAGATTTGACAGAAATGTGACTTTTGTGGTTTGTGTAAATGAGGTCTATGACTGTCAAAGACTTGGTAATTTTTTTTTGTAAATTAGTGTCTTCACTGAAAGGATGCTGTTTGTTTTTCCAAAATAAACTTCATTACTTATCTTTTTCCAACATTGAATCTAATGACATATGTAGTTAACTCTTGGGTGTCTAATGCTCCATTGCCTGCATCTTCATTAGTGTTTCAACACAGAAGAATCGATGTTAGTCCTGTTACTATAACTGGTGTCATTAACAGCAGGTCCAATATTAACAGTAAAGAAATACAGAAAGTGACTGATATAATTCAGTATTTCGCAATTATTAATTCTATTTGCGATAGTGTTGGATCATCATATTCACAAAACATCCAAAAAAAAAAAAATCCTTAATGTTAATATATGTACTTTCACCTGTAAAAATTAAATATCAGGTGAACGGTACAAGAGAAAATAATGTTCATTCATGTAAAACAATTAACTATATGAAGATTCTCACCCCTGTTACTAATGGAAAGAGTAACATGAGTGAGTTTTTCAGCATAAAAGTGATTTTTTATCTGTTTCATCTGTGTTTGTTTGTTTTTTGCCAGTACTTTTTATTGCTTCCCCTACCCCCTGCTGTAATGCTTTTATGTTTTATGTAAAGCACTTTGAATTGTCTTGTACATGAAATGTGCTATATAAATAAACCTGCCTTGCCTTGCCTAAATACATGAAATATAACCACATGGCATCCACACTAACACTATGTGAACACTGAGAACATTTCAGTGATTTATAAAAAATGTGCCGTTATAATAAACTAATGAACTGAAAAATGTATTCTGTTAACAGGACTGTACATTATGAGTGATCATGTACAGAAGGTCACAGCCAAGGAATACAGAAAACACAGGAAACAAAAACTCACTGTCCTCCCCGTGGCCTTCAGCTCCTGAACAGGTGATTATGGATCATACCATAGTTTTTCTTCAGGGGGGTGTTCAGGTAACAGGACTGAACTAAAACCTAGGACACCAACAAAATGTAGATTTGAACTAATACATTGTTGAATTATAATAAATCATGGAGCAAAATAAAAGTATTTTAGTTCTATTTGATGTTAAAGTACAGAGTTAGAGTGAAAACCAGATGTAAATGGGATTGACGTTTATCAGAAGAGAGATGATGAAGAAGGCTTCGCTGACGCCGTCTTAAGTTTACAAAAAAAGATTTTATTCAAAAAAGTCCGTCATCATACAGGCACCATGGTCTGCCTGGTGAACTATCAGCCAATATGAAGTCCCCCTCTATACATGACATACCCTTATACATGTCTGTTGTTTACATGCCTAAACATCTGGTATCTCTTAAAGGATATCGGTTCTTCACAGCTATTGGCAACCCCCAACATTCCTGAACTGAACTCTTTAACTCAGGACAGATATACGTGGCAAACTTATGAACTCATCAAACCAAAGACATATAAGGCACTTCAGATACTTCAGGATTCTAAGCATTCTGGGTAGTTTTTACCCCTCGGCCAACTTCTGGCTGAAAGGGGTATTGTAATTGTTTTCTCGTCTGTCCGTCTGTCTGTCCTTTCAACGACATAATGGCATTATCTGAAGAGTGCATGGACATATCTGCACCAAATTTATACTGTGGATGCATTTTGTTGTGGAGCAGAAGAATATTGAAATAGGTGACCTTGACCTACTTTTTGAAGGTCAAATGGCCTTGTGCAGTTATAATATCAGAGTACTTTCAAATATTAATATGTAATTAGTTTTACACAAAGACAATCTAATCTCAATTATAGGGCAGTAACTTTCAACAGAATCTTATACTATATTTGGCCGAGGGGGATTAAAGGTGCGCAGCACATTATGTTTTATTAATGTTTTACATTTTTTCTCTTTATGTTGTAGTTCGATGAATGTGCAGGACACGTTGCTTCATGATAAAATGTATTTTCTTGTCAATTCTAGCATATTTGCTTATACTAAATGGCAGACATTTGGAGGAAAAGCTTCTATCATGTCTGTTCAGTCTTTGTTTCTTCTCTGAACTGAGTTTTATTTTCAGATTTTATTTAAGTTGCTACCATTTTGTGCACTGGAGATTTTGTAAATATCTGATGTTTTAAGGTGTGAATTTGATCTTCTTGTGGATAAAATCCAGACAGTTTTGTCACTGTGAATGAACATTAAAATACCTGAAAAAACTGAATATTTTTCTTCTTCCGATTAAGTTCCAATCATCTGAAGTGAATATTTAAGAGCAATACAGTGGAATATCACCTGCTTTCCATTGTAAATTATCTCTAATATCAGCCTTTTAAAATCCAGCATCAACGTTTGGTCCTAAAGATAAAAAAAAACTAATTTAAAGACACAATAAACCACAGAGCATTAATAGAATGAATCGTTCTATGTGGAAATACTGGCTTAACCTGTACGTTGTGTACTTGTGATAAATCCACAGAGCAGTGGCGATCAGTGTAAAGGGCATCATGTACTCTGGTCTAATGAGTCGTGTTTGTGTAGTTGTTGTGTTTGTGTAGTTGTTGTTTGTGTAGTTGGAAGTCAGCAGAGGGATGGCGTCGTGTTGAACTGAATTGGACTCACCTCAGCAGCTCAAATGGAGCATTAGGTTCATGGAGGCAGAAGGTGAAGCACATGTTCAGACGGCAGGGGGTCAGTGAGGTGGAACCAGTGGAACCGGTGGAATGGTGACCAGGAAAAACCAGGATGAACAGGAAGCACAGACATGCACAGGGATTTACAGGAGGAAATAAAGGCCCTTCACCTATAGAACCAAGAAGAAACACAGACCTATAAACCATAGATGTACAGCAGGAACCCACACCAAAGAACCAGGAAAACCCCAGACCTAGGAGCAGACCGAAGCCCCACCATGAGGAACCCATGAATCATGAACGTGTCTTTGACGTTAATGTTTAATGATCTGCTCCAACTGTTCCATTAATTACATTCCACTCACTTTTATTCACCGATAAATCTAAAAGGTTCTCATGTAAAACCTTCAGTCTGTTCTGATTTATAGGAGAACCTGGACCACACGGAACCACAATCTACACAACTAAAACTACTATTATCATTATTATTATTAATACTATTGTTATTATCATCATCATTATTATTATTATGTCTTTATACTGACAGATGCAGCAGAGATCTTGTAGATTTATGTTTAATGTTATTTTTTTCTGAACTAAAACATTTTATTTTATATTTTTGAATGTCTGGAACAGATATTTTCTTCTGTGGTTAAACATTGTCATTACATTTCTGTCTTTATTAGGAGTTCATTTATTCTCTGCCTAATTTCTTCAGTATTTCTGTGTTTGTGTATGAATTTTTCTATTTAATAAAAATAAACCAATCTCATCTTTTTTAAACCTGATAATTAGATTTAATCCATTTTATATGATTAAACAATCACATATTTATTCTTCTTTGAGGATTTATTTCTGGTTTTAAATGACTAGTGGAGAGGATTGTGGGTAGTTAACCAGCCCTGAGGGTCCACATCCTTAGAACGTCACCAGGAAGGAACCTGGACGTTGGACCAGTTGAAATCTGATTTTATGTTTTATGTAAATGAAGTGTTGGAAAAAGCAGTTGAGTTTAAATTATACCTGGAGTGAATTTTCATTGGAATCTATTTCAACAATCATGGATAATCTTTGTGGTTCCGTCAGGATAAAGTTTCTGTGGCTGGAACGTGCACAGTTGAAAGCTCTGAAAGGTAAAGCATTAAACCCACATCCACCAGGGACCTCCTTCAGACCGAGGACAGGAAAACACCACTAAGACCTGGTTTAACGGCCTCACATTTACAACAAAACCATCAGAATCTGTCACAGCTGAACATGAACAGATGAACAACCACAGACCTGTCCATCAATCATACAAACCTGACTAGAAAACAAACAATATCAGCCAATAAAAGCACTAAAACTATACCAGTGTAAACAGAACTGGGTTCAACTCAGCCTGGACCAGTTAGTCCAACAGGAACCAGATCCAAACCTGTCCTGGTCCAGTCCAGATGTTGTGTTCTGATCCCAAACCCAGATCCTGTTCACAGATAAACCATCACATGGTCTGGTCCTGGACCTGGCCTGGTACTGCACCTGATCTAGTCTTGAACCTGGTTTGATCATGGACGTGTTCTGGTCCCAGTCCTGGACCTGGTCTGATCCTGGTCCTGGTCCTAGACCTGGTCCTGGTCTTCATCCGGATCTGTCTCCATCTCCAGATAAACTCTACAGTTTTAACAGATTTACGCCTCAGGGAAGTTTTAAGGACAGATGTGTCACAAACACAAACATCTGGAAACAACTCGACATCACTGAACGTTCCAGATGTGACGAGAACAAACACATGGTGGATTTATGACACAAAACTAACCAACTGAAAATCACCCCAGAACGAGGATGCAGAGAAAACCACAACGTCCAGCAGGAAATCAAGTCAACTTCAGCTTCAGTTTGACCTTCAGCCTCGTTGTTGTTGTTGTTTATCTGATCAGCTGATTATCAGAGCAGATGTTCCATAAATAATTAGAAACAGAACAGATGATTCTAATGAACTGATCACAAACTGAACAGATGACGGTTTCACTTTTATAATTAAATTAAAAAGAGAACGTTAAGTTCTGCTTCATAATTTAAGTCAATGTAGTAAATATTAAACATCAGTTCAATCAACTGATGATTTACAACATCAATATGTGGGTGAATTGATTAAATAAATTAGACATAATAAAATTATCATGTAAATTGTTAAAATGTCTCTTTTTTTGGAGTTTTTTTAAAGATGTTTCATCACAGGCTGAAATGTTGTAAAATATTTTAAATCTATAAATAAATGGAGGTCAATCATCACATTTAAAGTTCCGGTTAGTCCACGTTCTGCTGCCATTAAAACAGAGTGAATATAAAATTACAAAAACTAAAGATTAGATAAAGAAAAAGATAGAATATAAATTTTACAATTTTACAAAGTAACATAACAATAGATCTAAGTAGAATAAAAAATAAAAATGAACAAAATATAAATAGACACAAATTTACAGTATTAACAATATGTGACAGTATCTATGAACAATATTAACAGTATTTATTACCGATATGAAACTGAAATGAAATGCCTATAAAACCAGTATGTATATCTATGAACCAGGTCTATATAAAAATAGTGCATATTATATTTTGATAAATATTGAATAAATGTTACATAGTTATTGCAGAACAGAAGGTTATTGCACATAATTATACAGCGGTGCTGATTAGGAGGAAAATAATCTGAATTCACCATTTATTCTTCAGTTCTTTCATGTGTCGCTTCCATAAATAATAAAGATGATTCTCAGACGTCAAACTATTGATTAATAAACCCATGAAACAGTTAAAGTCATGACATGTAAGGCTTTGAATTTATCATCCTCGTGTCTGAATGGCTTTAATTTGTTTTGTCTTTAGTGAATTCAAGAAACTGTTTAATAATCAGCCTTAATGTCTGTAAACAGATCCAGACTCTGTTAAATGGGTAAAACCGTCACATGTTTCATCTTTAATTCCCTGAGAATCTGAAGCAGCTGCTTCAGTAAAACCTCATAAACTCATCCAATGACATCTGAGATAAAACACCAGCCTGTGCTTTAACTGACAGTTGTTTTCAGATGCAAAAAGCTTTGTTGGATTTCACATCTACATTGAAATTTATTCATTAAACACTGGGAGCATTTGGCCGTCGACACGAGGAGGGAAAATATCAGCATGAAAACTATCGGCTTCACATTTACAAACAAAAACCAGGAGAATAAACCAAGGGATGAACCAGTCCAGTTACATTTACGACAAAACACCAACAGTTCAGATGGTTTTAGATGTAAACGGGACCATAAAAATGTTATGAAGTCCACAAAAATATGAAAATAGACAAATCCCATGAAAAACCTGACAAACACAGAGGAAGCAATGTGAAAAATCAGCTTTAAAGGTGAAATTTCCGTCTCATTAACATGAAAACAGACACTAAGACCAACACAAAGATACAAAAAAACCCAAAACACAAATTATGAACAAAATGGATAAATCTGATGGAAAACACACTAATATTAAATACAGAGACTTAACATCACATGTAACCTTTATGAAACAAATAAATGACACCAAACTAAAAATATTCACCTGAGAATAGATCGAACACAGCAGGAAAAACAAATTAAAGCCGCAAGCGGCATTGAAACACCTTCGCCACGTGCATGTCCAGTACAAGTATGTCCATCATTAAACAGGTGGCGCTCTAGCATCAAATTTTAATGTCTTATGATGAATAGGTGTAGGCCTGGGAGATTGACATCTGATTTAAATGTGAGCCGAATAGGTGATTGTATGTTCAAACTGGAACAATTTTAGTAAAATTAAATTCGTAGGGGGCGCTATAGTGCCAAATTTCACATATTTCTAATTAATGGGTGTAGGTCTGGGAGCTAGACGTCTGAGTCAAATTTGAGCCAAACTGGTGTTCGTATGTCCGAACTGAAGCAATTTATGTAATGGTAAATTTGTGAAAAACTTCACAAATTTTGCAACCTCATCGCAAAAAAAATGGTAATACCTATCCCAAAAAATTGGCTATGTTTTGATGGCCCATGTCTCTACATAATGTTCACCAATTTTGAGCTCATTTAGCCAAACGCTCAAGGAGGAGATAGTTAATTTACAGCGTCAGCAAAAACACTGACTCAGCATTTTGGAATTTTCAATCCAACATGGCTGAATTACGGGTTGTTTAGGGGCGTGGCCATAATAATATTTTTTGTTTGTCTCCTAACGCTGTGTACTGATTTTCGTGGCTCTACGACAAACTTTACGTGGGACGAGGTCCCATTGGCGTGATGTATTTCCACTTTTCAAGGGGGTGCTGTCATGGTATTCTCTCACAGACATCTACAAAACCTATATGTTAATTCAATTTCACGCACTTAGACTTACAGTCACTGGTAATGCACTTATCAGTCCCACAAACTTACAGTAGTCAAACTCCCCTTCTAAAGCCTACATGTGGACAATAACTGTACCTGTATTTATTTTTTACCATGAATCATGGCAGATGAATTAGCACTTATTTATGATTAAATTATTATGGGACATTGAAGCCTTTAACCAAACAGACATTCCATTTTACTGAGGACAGAAGATTTTTGGTCAACAAAAATACGGAAAATAAAGCTAGAAATATTGACAAATTGTAATAAGAAAATGGATACATTCTGGCATAAGTCTGAAAAACAAACAATGTGATAGGAACAAAAGATGTTGGTGGGTGCCACCCCCCACCCCTGTGAACGGAGGACATGTGCTGTCAGGCTTCGGATGGACATTGTCCCACAGCCTTGACATAACATGACAATCGATTCAAATTTGAACCAAATCGCTGTTCGTATGTCTGAAGTGATGCAGTTTTTGTAAAAGTAAAATTGTAGGGGGCACTATAACACCACATCAATTTCCTTCCGTCTATTTCTAGATCCTTGTTTTTCTTTTTTTGATTTATTCAGCATTTTACTAACAGGTTCTTGTCGTTTTATTGTTCCATTTCATTCATCTCCAGAACATTTTGAGTCTTTAAAGTGTTGACGGGTTCTTCAGGATTCTCAGATGAACATGTTGTAGTCTTGGTTCTCCGGCTGGTCCTCGTCCTCCCGCCTTAATCGCGTCTCCGTGGTGATGATGAACAGCTGACAGACGGTTTTCATAAACAGCTTTGATCGTACAGAAAACAACGCGATGCGAAGCGTTGATTTATGAGTGTTTCTGACTGGCTCTGAAACATAGGCCTGATTAAACTCTGCGCTCCATCACTTTCAGCCGTTAATGATCTGATGGACTTTTTTAATTAAAGCCAGCGCAGATTGGATCGCTGTCGTCGTCCTTCACTTGGCTCTTATCTGACTCTGAAACAACAGCGTCGACACAAAACGCCTCATCAGGATGGAGAATGACTGACGGCTGCTTTATTTCACTTATCTGATCTATGGAGACACATGATGGACAGGTCAACGCCTCCAGGAAGATGACCGGCCAATCAGAGGCAGTTTGACCGGGACACTGGTCCCCAAAAGGACACGGAACCAGGTCTTTATGATCCAGTATATTCTCAGAGGTCGACATATTCACAGCCTCATTTTGATCTAAAATACACTCAACACTTCCTGGAACTCTTTCAAATTAAAAGCTTCTAATGTTTCAGTTGATAAAAACTGTTCACTTTCCAACAAGGCTTTTATTCTGACGGCTTTACATCTAATGGAGCTTCCACTTTAGCAAACAACCTATTAGCAGTGGCTAACATTAGCCACAGAGATAACAGCAGCTAACAACAGTCAACAGTAACACAAGCTAACACCAACTGTTAGCTAATGAGCTAACAGCAGCTAATTTTTACACCGGGCATTCACTCTGAGGCCTTTCCGCCGCAGTCACACCTGTTGGGGATGACCTTCAGGACACCTTCAGGGATGAGGAGATACTCCGTTACTGCTGTTACATGTGTTTTTATTCCTGTTTTGTCACATCCAGAAAATAAAATCTCATTAAATCTGAAAGGTTGGAGGTGAAACCCACCGTTTCCATGGCAACCAGTATCCACAGCTCATCCGCTCATTGTGTCTGGATGCGGTTTCTTCTCCTTCATTTAGTCGTCAGCTGACAGGTCCGCTCTTTCTTCCATCGGTTATTGCTCCAGACTTTAACCTGCTCATTCATTTCCTCTGGGCTCAGATTAGCCGTGTGAATTAGCGCTGATGAATGGTTCATTATGAAGTGATGCAGCGGCAGAATGAAGGTTACGGCTCCTGTTGTTTACTCGTTAAGTGGACACAGAGCCGTCATTAAAGCCGGCCTTGGTCCAGATAAAAACCCGTTTACCCAGAAGGCCTCGGGATAATAACAGAGACAGAATTTACAAAAAGGTGGAAGTTATCAGATGTTAAAGGAACTCAGAACATTTACATAATGAAACTTTATTCTACTTCATTCTTCACTGACCTGCTGCTCAGAACGGTCTTTAGAACATACGCCTTGGAATTTATTTTAGCAACGAGTAACGTGTTAATCAGTGTTTAATTACGTTTTTTTGTTTGTTTTTTTTGTTATTGTCATTGTGGAAGTCTCCGCATTAACCACTTCCTATTTTTATTGACTAATTTGAATGTTTTTTTTTTATTTATTTATTGGCATGTGTTTGTGCTCATAGGGGACAGTATTGTATTACATGTAAATCTGTGTTATTCTCCTGGATGCTTTTTTATTCATTGTCTGAGGCTGCGTTGACACGTACCCAGTATTTGTCCAAACAGATTTTTCTCTGCATTTGTGCCTATTGTTTACACAACAATGGTGGCCACGCCCACTAAAAACTATAGTTTCTAAAAACTCCGGGCAAATTGGAGAAACTGGCAGATCTCTGTTTTGGTGTTTGTGTGTAAACAGAGGAAAACAGAGATCTGGGACGGACATCACAGTTTTCAATGGAAATACTGTACTTTCCGGACTATAAGCCGCACTCACCCCGTCTTGAACATCTCACCATTGCTTCATTGATGCCAAGCTTACGCGCACCAGCTCTATTTCCTTCTTCGTCAGCGGGATCGATCGTTAGAAAACATAATTAGCCGCATCATTTTAGAGCCGCGGGTTCACAGTGTATGGAAAAAAGTAGCAGCTTATAGACCAGAAATTACAGTACATTTGCATCATATGTGCGACTATTGGTTCATAACAGAAGTATCATTTTGCTGTGATTCTTCTCAGGATTCTGATTGGTTAATTGTACTCGATGGTCTCACTGCACTGCCATCTACAGGCTCTTAACAGTGTAGACATACGGGGCCATGGAAACCAGGATTTTTCTGAAAATAGTCATGTGTGCATAAGGTTTTTTTGAAAAATGGAGGGGGGGAATATCTGTTTTCTAAAGTACATGTAAAACGTATCCTTAATAACATGCAAAAAAAGGGGGGAAAACGGAGGTGATTTAAAGGTCCCGTATTATGCTATTTTTCAGTCACGTCATATAGGTCTCAGAAGCCCAAAAACATAGTATTTAAATTTGTTCGCCCCAAAATCATCCTTTTTTCGGAGTTTCAGCGGTCGAAAAAGTCACTCTCACCAGCCCTCCTCAGAACAGGCTGTTTCTGGGCCTGCTTCCGGGTATGCAAATGAACGCATCTGTCCACGCCCACTCCCCCTCCCCTCTCTGGGAGAGGACGCGGCTTCCGCTAGCGGTACTACGCGCTAATGTTGAGTGTGAAGCCATGGCTCTCTCGTCTACAATACACATGTCTCAGACAGAACGTCTTTCCAAACACTGGCTTTCTTTGCCTTGAAGCGTGATTGAGCCCCGACGGAAAACGGCGGTGTTGTGTCGGGTTCGTGGACCTGACACGGAAAGACGCCTGCCGCCACTAATGCAGGCAGCTACTAACAAGCTTGATGCTAACTATACTGATGCCAACCACAAAAGGCCCGTGTTCAAAGTAGTTCTGTTGAATGTCTCTCGATATTATCAGCTCTTGCATGTTAACGGGGACGCAAACGTTAGCAGCAGTAACCGAGCTATGTTAGCTGCCATGCTAACGTTAGACGTACACATCAACACCCACCAGCTTATCCGTAATGTAGGGTTATGCAGTAAAAATACAAAAAAATGATAAGAACTTACATCTTCCACCCTTGTACTTGGGTCACGAAGCGTTGGTACTGCGTCCTTCTTGATTCGGAGTCTTTGTGCTAAGCCGGAGCTGTATGGGCCTATGTTCGAAAAACACTCGTCCGTGAAATGCCGGGCACACACATACAAGCGTTTGGGAATGTTGTTTGGTACATGACCATCAAAGATATAATCCAGCCACTTTTTACGGAGAGGCTCGGAAGTGGGGAGCAAAAATAAACTATCGTGTTGGTGTGTGCAGCCAACAACACCACAACTTGCGTGTCTCGCCTTCGCCATGTTTGTTGTCCAAGAGGTACTTTACCAGGGCGGGGCTCGCTTTGCCAGGGTGGGGGCACAGTCAGGGGGAGGAGTTAAATCCGTTTATGTCGTCATAAGCGGACCCAACTCAAACTCGGCCATTTGAGCAGGCATTTTCACAAAATGTGGTGTAGCAAGGCAGGGAGGAAACAGACAGTTTTCAAATTCGAACCTCATAATGAGGCTACTGCAACACACACTACTGTAAGAAAACTTTCACAAAGTGAGATTTACATAATACGGGACCTTTAATAGATTTCCATATAGATGATGACGACAGGACACAGTCTGATCCAAAAGTGATGGTGAAACTAACTGGTTCAGGTCTTTAAACTGTTCATTACTATTGTCGCTGTGTTTCACTGTTTATTTACCCACGTTTCAGACTCATTTTCACCTTGAACATCGTCTGTTTTTAGCCTTTTTTTCTTCTGGTGGACAGACAAACAGACTGAAGGACAGTTAGGATGTGGTTCAATCTTTAAATAAAATACAGAGTGTGAATGTATGAGGTCTCAGCTGCTCTGATTTTATTGTACACCGGTCTGTATTCATCCTCTATTCATTCCCACTCCAGTCCTGTATCTTCTCGTCTTCTTTTTCTAATAGTTATTTCACGTCTAAATGCACTGGCTGCTTTTGTCCAAGTGTCTCTGGTTTCACCTTGTGCAACATCAGATACTTATAGAAAAGAAACAGAAACTAGTCTAGAAGGACTCCTTGTAGACTACCTCCTCCAAGGCCCCACAGTCCAAAAGAGATGTGAATACCAGCTTTTATTCAGAGTCTAAAGAGCTGCTGGTTCTGCAGGTTTTCTGTTGTAGATCTATCACAGTCCCTGACCGGACTTTAACCGACCTTATTCTGGACCAGGACCTACCCGTTCTCTACCTTTTCAGTATTGGGTGATTAAAACCCGGATCCAGCCGCTGATGGCATTACCTAGACTGCCTGATGATAAATGACCTTCTCATCCCACTTATTGTCCAAAAAATCAATGAAAATCCAGGGTGATGATGTGATTAGAGAGGAGAGGGCCGCCCGAGTTTCAGCATCATTAGTGAAAACGAAACAAGATGGAGCATATTCCCTTTACGAAATGGAAATGATGATCTTTAGGTGACCTCGTATGACTTTTACAGGTTGAACCAAGGACCCGGTCGGTCTGAGAGGAGGCAGAATTTCAGAGTTTAAATCACAGAAATACAGGCTTGTGGAACGTCTGCACCTTCAGGATTTAAGTGTAAAACTTCAGGAGGTTTTAGAGACTGGAGACACTAGTTAAACCCAAACAAACCAGGACATGACACCAGAAACTGGAGTCAGGATGTTTCCACAGAAGATCCAGAAACCAGACAATGGAAGTTAGAAGACAGTGGCGGATCCAGAAAAAAATGGAAGTGGTGGTGGTGGGGTGGGGGTGGGGGTGGGGGTTAGAGCTCTGGTGGGGGTTGAAGGGGGTGAAGCAAAACAAAATTAACATTATAAATGGTTCAAATCACATGAAGCTATATTTTTTTTATTATCATATACCAATAAAGTGAATACAGTTTAACCTCACTAATGTGACCAGTTTATGAACCAAAGCAAAGAGATGGCTTTAATAAGGTTGGACTCAGTTATGGCATTGAATTCCATTTCATTTAAAATGAGAAACAACAGGATACAGTAGAGGTCTAGGCCTATGTTTGACAACTTTGTGTGTTTCACTGGCTGTGTTCAAATATATTCAGTCCATGCAGGTCTATAGTTCCCACTGAATAATAATACAGTGTGTGTGTGTGTGTGTGTGGCAAATCCACCATTAAAACCAACGACGAAGGCTGATGTTTCCACACACCATCAGTTAGGTTTGCAGGATGATGTTCTCATAAAACCATGGATGTCGAACCCTGAATCCTTCATTTGGTAATCAGTTTCATTCCCAGAGCCACAGTTTCTTGTAATAAACTAGGGCTGTCAAAATAAATGCGTTAATGTGGATTAATCCATCATCATGATTAATCTGATTAAAAATTTTAATGCAATTAAACCATCTGCAGCACAGAATGACTCTGAACGTCTCTGCCAACGCATTTGGAGCAGTTTGTCCCAGTAAAGTTAATGTCGTACATGAACAAATGGGCAGTTGATCTGGTACTAAGTAAAGATGGAAGACACTAAACAGCACATTGGCCACGCTGACAAAAACAAAAACAAGACAGAACAGTTGTTTCAAGTTGTTTTTTTGAAACTGTTGAAGGTGTTTAATAAACATGTTCAGTGCATATATATTCCCTTCTTTCTTGAGTCTGTTTGCTCATGCAAAATGAAACACGATTAACATAGATTAAAAATGAATGATATTTAATTGTGATTAATCGAAATTAATCCACAGCAACCCTGTGATTAATCTGATTAAAACTTTTAATCATTTGACACCACCAAGATAAAGTAAAACCTCCACAAAAACACAGGAGAGAAGACATTAAAACTGCTCTAATTCAAGGGCAGGGAGTAGAGATCAGGACAGTATTTGAATTTATTATAAATGAGTTCACATCCAAGCCTCAGGTTGAAGACGCAGAAATCCACAAACTCCACTTTAATCCAGGAACATAATCACTGACATTTATTCAGAATTAATTCTAATACATGATGATAATTATCATTAGTATGTGCATTCATTTGTGCTGCATTCAGCGTTAAACAGAACATCGGTGATTTTGCAGGAGTTTAATGGATAATGAAGTTTGTGATTCAGTTTAATTAGGGATGTTTTATTAATGATAAGACTGTAAAACGTAGCTGTGACATAGTTTTCAGTGTCAGTGGATGGAGGTGGGAAGGATCGGATTGAACCACTTTCCAATAGATCGGTTCCTTGGAATTGTTCGTCTGTTTGATTAATGATTCTGTGACATCATCAGGTCGTTTCTGTATTTAGGTTCAGTTTCCTCTAAAGTCTGTTTGTTTTTGACCAGTAAAGACAACACTAGGTACATTTACAGCAGATGCAAAGGGTTAAACGCCTCCAACATGTACAAACATTTAACCCCAGCATCCAGTTAAACTGCATAAATGGAACACTGTGATTGGCTGTTTAGCGAAGGGGGCGGTGTCTCTGAGGGCGGAGCCTACAGCGAGGCGTCCTCTGTCTGCGTTCTATCAGTACTTTTAATGTTAGCGTCGTTTCACTGTGTCAACCTGCTTTACTATTGTTTATGAATAATCTCCATGACGACCAGGCTCTGTTTTCATTAAAGCCCTGAGTGATTTTCACACTGAATATCCTCGGTTTACTTTTATTCATTAACTTTTACACCTCGAAACCAAAAGAGACATTTGGTGTCTCCTCACGACCCAAACTCACAAAAATCAGGAGAGTCCCAGGGAAACAGGAGAGTACTCACAGGGTACAGAGGGTTCCAGGGAAAAAGGAGAGTACTCCAGGGGTGCAGATGAGTCCTCCTGAGAGAGGGTAATGCTCTGGGGAAGAGCAGCTGCTTTTCTGAGTGACTTCATGGCAGATGAGTTCCAGGTGTGGAGCCAGTTGCAGGTTGTTGGGCTGGAGGGAAAACCTGGAGTGGATCATGACATTTCTGTCTTTATAGTTGACGCCTGTTGTAGTTATTTCACAGTGCTTTGTTGAGGTGAACATTTATTAACATTTCCACCTTTGTTGATCAGGAACTAATTTAAATGTCATATTATTTCTATATATTTGACTCTGGTAGTTGGAAAATTAATAAAAATAATTCCACAACCCATTTTCAGTCCTGAACTTAAGCACATTTCAAACATATTTAACTCAGATACTATTGAATAACTAGTTTTATGATAAACTGATGTCACACTTCCCTTAAAACCCTTTCATGAGTTTAGTTTGGATCAAATGTTAAACATTAGTGCATATTTGACATTAAAGGGTTCATGCAAATGAAGCCATTTGTTCTATAGGTTCCTCCATAATCCAATGAAAATCCATAATAGATTCAATAATGGAACCAGAATCATTAACTTCTTATGGATTCCCATCCTTCCATGTGTGGATCCTGAACTGTTCACCTGGTTTATCGTTCTCCTTCTCTCTTTAAACCCTCAACATTTCTCTTCTTCACATCATTTATGTTGAATTAAATAAAGTTTTTAAAGTTTAAAGTTTTTAAAATTAAAGTTTCTGTTTGTTTTTATTCTTTACTTAATGTGTTACTTTAGATAGAAGTTATTTTAACCAAATGCATGTTTTCATCAATCAACTGTAATTAGCTAATGAGCTAATGGTGGCTAATGTTAATGTCCCCCTCTCCCTCCTCCTCATCTTCCTCCTTTTCTACTCCTCCTCTTCCCCTACCCCTCCTCTTTCTCCTCCCCCCTCCTCCTCCTCTGCCTCCTTCTCTTCTTCCTCCTCTTCTTCTCCTCCTCCTCCTCTTCCTCTCCTCCTCTGCCTCCGCCTCTTCCTCCTCTCCTCCTCCTATTCCTCCTCCTCCTCTGCCTCCTCCTCTTCGTCTTCCTCTTCTCCTCCTCTGCCTCCTCTTCCTCCTCCTCTTCCTCCTTTTCTCTTTCTCCTCCTCCTCTCTTCTCCCTGCTCCTCTTCTCCTCCTCCTCTCCTCCTCCTCTTCCTCCTCTCTTCCCCCTGCTCCTCCTCCTCTTCCTCCTCCTCCTCCTTCTTTCAGGTGTTGTTTACCTGTGTCGTACGTCGTCCTGTTCACTTTTATCATTTCTGATCATTTACTTGTGACTGAATGTTCAGATGTAATCATCGTGTCCTCCTTCAGTCGTTGTAAGTAATAGAGGACGTGTCTCCAGGTGGAGGATAAATGGGAGACATGACCCCAGCAAATGAGAAGAAAAAGCAATTTTACACCGTGACACACAAAGACAGCCTCTGTTTAAATAATATGGGACACTTTCAGGTGTGAGCCTCCTCCACCGCTGCTCATTACACCTCATTCATGACACTGCGTCAGATGGACTGGACACACTGGACGCCTCTTTGGACCTGCTGAGTACAGAATGGCGCCGTTGTGTTGTCATGTTTGTGTCAGCTGACACCATGTTATGTGTACGTCCTCCAGGGCGGTCCGTCCTGTTTATCCAACCGATGAAAATCCACACAGGCGTTACCATGGACATGATGGATACGTTAAACAACCAGACTCAACAAACCAACGGATCAGAACTGAGGTGGACCTGGGAGGAAGTGGATCTGGGTCAGAACTCAACAGGTCTGGGTTCGTCTTGTTCATATTTGGGTCATTTAACCAAACTACTGTCCCACTATTTCACAAAGTAGACCAGAACCAGAACCAGACCAAAGTCTCACAACTAAATCATGAGTCAGGTTTTAGTCACTGGAGGATTCTCACAGAGTCACAGATGAAAACTGTAAAACTAGATATTTACCTCCGCCAAGGAGGTTATGTTTCTGCCGGCGTTGGTTTGTCTGTCGGTCTGTCTGTCTGTGTGTAAGATAACTCAAAAAGTTATAGACGGATTTGGATGAAAATTTCAGGAAATGTTGATACTGACTCAAGGAACAAATGATTACATTTTGGTGTTGATCGGGGGTGGGGGATGGGGTGGTGATGGTGGTGGTGGGGGGGACGAGTGCTTTTCTAAAAAAGAGAGTGCAGACCTCCACCAAGGCAGATCAGTGGGCCCGCATCCTCCCCCCCGATCACCACCAAAATTTAATCATTTGTTCCTTGTGCCAGTATCAACATTTCCTGAAGTTTTCATCCAAATCCATCCATCACTTTTTGAGTTATTTTGCACACGGACAGACAAACAGACAAACATGGGGGGGGGGGGGGGGGCACTGATCTGCCTTGGTGGAGGTCTGCGCTCTCCAAGTACTTTTCTAGTTTTTTATTTTAATGGAATAAAAGTTCATTTTAATGTTGGTGGAAACTGGACAAATGGATCAAATCAAACAACTGTTTTATGACCAAAAAAAAAGAATATGCATTATGAAAACAAAACCAGACACAGTTTGGTTCAACAGACACATCATCCAGGATGAAGAAACCTCCTCCTCCTCTTCTCCTCCTCTTCCTCCTCTTCTTCCTTCTCCTCCTCCTCTTCTCCTCCTCCTTCTCCTCCTCTTCCTCCTCTCCTCCTCCTCTTCCTCCTCCTCTTCCTTCTCCTCCTCCTCTTCTCCTCCTCCTTCTCCTACTCCTCCTCCTCTTCTCCTCCTCCTCCTCTTCTTCATCATTCTCCTTCTCCTCCTCCTCCTCATTCTCATTCTCCTCTTCCTCCTCTTCCTCCTCCTCCTTCTTCTCCTCCTCTTTCTCCTCCTCCTCCTCTTCCTTCTCCCCTCCTCTTCCTCCTTCTCCTCCTCTTCCTCCTCCTCCTCCTCCTCCTCTTCCTTCTCCTCCTCTTCCTCCTCCTCCTCCTATTCCTTCTCCTCCTCTTCCTTCTCCTCCTCCTCTTTCTCCTCTTCTTCCTTCTCCTCCTCCTCTTCCTCCTCCTCCTCCTTCTCCTCCTCCTCGCTCCATTGAACAGTTCAGTCTGATCCGTGTGTTGATTTTTTTCAGTTTTCGACTCCACTGAGTAAATAAAGGTTAAATCCCCACTGACAGTCGTTGCTGCCACCGCCGTCACGGGTCAACGCCGCTGAACCTCTTCCTCCATCAAACCGACACCTGGAGGATCGACCAATCAGAGGCCTGGGCCTGCGGTCAGCTGACTGCAGGTCCAGATTGTTTTTCATCTTATGTCATATTTAGATGATTCTGTAAACATTACATTAAAGTTGTGATTCATGACATGATTGATTTTGTTTCTTATATAATGAATCCTGAATGATTCCAATCAGTATGTTCTGTTTCTAAATGAGCTTCATGTGTGGTTTTAACCTTCTATTTTTCTGTCGGATGAAAAGCCTAGTCTTGGCTCTGACTTCTGTACATTTTCAGTCCAATCTCTGTCAAATAAACCTTTAACAAAGACCTGATTAAAAAGCTCTTCAGTCCTTGTCTGACACTCTGATAAAGTGGTGAAAATATGGCGCTGATATACATTTGATTCTGTTTTAATACTCCTCCTCAATTAAAGGATGTGAATAGTTTCTCAGAAAGTTTCGTTTCAAGGTCGCCTTTAAGTGACGCTAGCGTTTTGCCGGGGGAATCTTTCCTGATCCAAGGCCATGCCAATGCCTGAGAGGCATTTCCATTTATATTCATTATTCTGTACATATTCAGCTCTGAATATCTACAGCCTCCTTCTGTTTTTATTAATAATCCTCGCCGTTCAACACTGTTTCACCACATCCACGTCTGATTCCACTTTATTCTCAAGGTTTTCCAGAGCGCTTCCACTTTGCAGATATGAAATATTCCTGAACACCGTCTCCGTCTCCTAATCTGCGTCTGCTTTTGTTGAAAACGTCCAAATGTCTCTGAGTCAAACCTGAGACTGAGGCTGGTTACCGGAGTCGTCTTATCTTCAGAGACAAACCTCTGTTACAAGCTGTTGTTTCTGATCAAACCCAGGCCCGTGGACTGGGTTAATCCTCTCAGGACTCTCAGGTCTCTAATCTCTCACAGTTCACGACAAACAAGCCCCGAACAGAAAAGAAACAAACTCAACCTTTGTGTCGGTTTATCCTCAGACGCCTGTTTTCCGTAATCGGCAGCACCTGCAGTAGGTGAGTCAGACGTTTAAAGCCCACGGAAACTGGAGAAACAACCGATAGTAGGCAGACGGGTCAGTACACAAACCGCACAACTACACAACAACACAACACAACAGGCTTTATCTGAGGATACAGATGAAAATGGAGCTGCATTTGGTGAATCCTCTGGTATTTTTATTCAGTGTTGTTGTACGTTGACACATCAAGAATGACTTCGACCGAAATGGATGAAAAACTATCACAGAGAAACGATAATCCCACGGGGAATAAATACACAACAGGCAAATGAGACGAAAACATCCAACAAGCACTTAAAACAAATGGATGAAAAAAACAACTAGAAGCACTCGGAGAGCGCAGACCTCCGCCAAGGCTGATCAGTGGCCCCCCCCGTGGGCCCCCCACCCCCAATCACCACCAAAATGTAATCATTTCTTCCTTATCCCATTTCCAACAAACCCTGAAAATTTCATCCAAATCTGTCCATAACTTTTTGAGTTATGTTGCACACTAACGATCAGTGCCCCCCCCCCCCCCCCCCCGATCACCACCAAAATTTTATAATTTCTTCCTCATCCCATTTCCAACAAACCCTGAAAATTTCATCCAAATCTGTCCATAACTTTTTGAGTTATGTTGCACACTAACGGACAGACAAACAAACAGACAGACAGACAAACAAACAAACAAACCCTGGCAAAAACATAACCTCCTTGGCAGAGGTAACAAAACAAAAGAAAAAATGAAGGAAAAACAAGGACTAATGAGAATCAGGAGCTTTTACATGTTTCTATTAGTGTTATTCCAACTCTGACCAGCAGGAGTCAGTCCAGTACCAGAACACACTTGGAACCAGAACCACCATGGAACCAACCCTATGAGTCCACAGATTGGATCAGTTTTATTAAACTAAAACTCAAAGACACTTATTTGAACAGTGGTTAAAATACCACTATGTTGTATAATGTTGACGTGCTTTATCAACTGATAGTTTACATTTTAGCTCTATTAGCTTAGCTCTGTTAGCATCGATTTTTTTTTTAAATATGTGTGATAGTTTTTGTTCATTTTGTTGATCATTTTGTGAATTTTTATTATATTTAGTAAATATTTTGTGCATATTTTTTGTTTATGTTATTTATTATATTTTTGTGTTGTTGTTTGTGTTATTGACTATTTTTGTTCATTTTTAAAATCTTGTTTTTTTTCATTTTGAAAGTTGGTCAAAATAACACTGATAATGTTGAGGTGCTGCGTCAGGTGATAGTTTACATTACATCTTTGTTATCTCAGCTCTGTTAGCTTAGCTCTGGTTTTAGACAGAAAACATCCACAATAAAAACCACAAATCACCTCTGTTTTCTGTTCGGTTTGTGTTGTCAGCAGCTGAACTAAAGATCTGTTTGGAGCCCAATGAACAAGGTCAGAAGTGTCTTAGTCTGAACCGTGGATCAACAAACGGCAACTTAAGAAAGGTAAGAACATCCCATAATAACGTTATACTTTCATAAGACTCACCCGTGTAGAAGAAACACTGACATTTAACCATCAGACTCTATTCTTTTCATTTACAGCTGAGTCCAGTGGAGAAAACAATGACTCACAATGACTGACATGATGATTATAATCCGATAACCGTTAATAATCAGATAATTGTAATAATCAGATGTGATGCATTTACATGCACTTCAAAAATAGGATAATCCATAAACCCTGCTATGTAGATCGACATCTGAAAATACATTAATGCAAACATATAAATGATGGGGCCTAAGATGGTGCCCTGAGAGATCCCATTCTCAATTTAATGAAACATAGATTTATGATCAATAATAATCAGATACTGATCAGAGTAGTAATGTGGATGTGAATGGGTCAATGTTTCATGATTCTCATCCTCATTTTGTCACATTTGATGCTTTGTTTAAGTTTAGTTTTCATCACTCTGGAAACCGCTGACTGACTCCCCCCCTTGTGGTCACAGGTCATATGACTTTACCGTCTTTATTCTGCTGATCTGTGTCTCAGTATTATTAATTCATCCAGCTCTGTTAAGCCCTCTGGTTTTCTGGTGTCGATCTGTCGCCTCTCGTCGACCTGATGTTGAGCATCCTCCTCCTCTTCCTCCTCCTCCACCTCCGTCTACACGGTGACAGCTGCTCACAGTAACGTGTCAGAAATCGAATCATCGGTGGAGGCGTTGTTGTGAGAGCTGACACTCGTCGCCATGTCCCTCTGGCCTTTCATCTGTCAATCAGTAGACACCAGGCGTCCCATCACAGCTTTGCCCCTCCCTCTCCTCTTCTTCCTCCACTTACTTGTCGTCTTCTTCACTGAGAACCAGTCACACTCTAATAACCACCAAACGCAGCTTTACCCAGAAGGCCTTGGGTCTCAGGATCTGATGAAGAAAACAAAAATGAGACAAGACGCCTGATTGGATGGGAATGTGACTGTCATTAGTAGAGGGAGGAGTCTGGAGATAGAGGTGAAGATGAAGGTGAAGGTGAAGATGAAGGTGAAGAGGAGGAAGGAGGAAACACTATAAATAAAACCAGTATCAATTTATGTGTCATTGTAAAAAAAGAAAAACAGAGCATCCATTTAATTTATACAGTATATATCCATTTATATATATATATATATATATATATATATATATATATATATATATATATATATATATATATATATGTATATATGTATATGCTCCAGAGTTTGTTTTTACTCACTTTCACTCAACAGTATAATTATTTACTTAAAAATTTGTCATTTTCTGACCATAAATAATCATTTAACACCAAAAATACTCATCTGATTTCTTCAGCTCTCACTCATCAGCCATACATTTAAGAACATGTTTGACTTTAGAATAAATGAGTCTGAAATGAGTTTGACTTAAAATATTCCCATGTTTTCTTCGTCCGTTCATCTCTGTCTCATACCCAGGTTATTTTTTTTTTTACCTAAAGTTGGAAGAAAAACCCCAAAACAGATGATGTTCAACGAGTCCAGTGGGATCAGCTGATGGATGCGGGTTTGGATCTGAGTCTGGTTCTGATTCATGTTTTGGGTTAGGATTCTGCACCCGGATCTGAATGACCGGTGGTAGTTCAGAACATTATTTGAACCCATTATTACTTCTATGTATGGACTTCTTCATCTTCTTTTTTGTGTTTGTCAGACTCTACCTTTACATCTTTATATTTTACATTATTCTGTTTTTCTGACGTTGACCTTTAGACGGTTCCACAGACGATGGAATAATGGTTCAATGTTGATCTTTTACAGTTTATTCTTATTTTCTGTGGCTGTTTTCTCCAGCTCTGACTGTCTGGTGTTTGTTCGGTTTCACCAAACAAAATCTGACAGGACTGTTTGGTTTTTCTGTTTTGTTTTTTTTTTTTTTTTACAGTTAATCCATTGTTTGTTGTTTTGACTTAATGTGTTTCTTTTTTCTTTTGGAGGCAGTTGTTTGGCATCTTCATGTACAGACTGAGGGAAGACAAAGTCATGTCAATAAAATTTGTGGTTGATGATGTGGTTGTGCGGCGCTGCGGCGGCATTGGTTAGGTGTGGTGGCATTGGGTTAGTGTTGGGTCGGCGGCAGCGGTGGTGGAGGCGTTGTCCCGGCAGTCTCCTAGTCATCTCCTGGTGGTCTCTCGGTTGTCTCCTGGTGGTCTCTCGGTTGTCTCCTGGTGGTCTCTTGGTTGTCTCCTGGTGGTCTCTCTGTTGTCTCCCAGTCGTTTCCCAGCTGAGTCCCAGCTGAATCCTGGCCATCTCCCGGTTGCCTCCAGGTTATCTCTTGGTTGTCTCCTGGTCATCTCTTGATCATTTCCCGGTTGTTTCCTGGCCGAGTCCCGGTCGTCCCCCAGTCGTCTCTTGGTTGTCTCCCGGTCGTCTCCCAGCCGAGTCCCGGCCACCTCCCAGTCGTCTCCCAGTCGTGTTTGGAGTTTTAAGTGCAGCCTACTCTGCATCAAAGCCACTCACACATGAATGATTCATGAGCAGCTGCCATTGTTTGGACGTTGCTGCAGCAGGAGGTGAAAACAGATCCTCTGAGTCGGTCAGCGACAACGGCGTCCTCCTGGCGATGACCCGGCCGAGCCTGAGGTGACGGCAACCCCGAAAAAAACACTTGACAGCAAAGAGGTCGGGTGGCAGATTAACCAGCAGATGCTCAGAGAATTCACACCGATGGCACCACGACGACTCAAAACCTGACGAACAGACGCTTTAACCATGGACGAGTGTTAAACTGCTGACAGTGTTGAACCATCAACAAGGTGGAACCATCATCTGAACCAGACCTTTACCTAAACCACCAACATTTATACACATACAAGTTAATTGTCAAAGCCAAGAAAACCTCCATCTGATGTTGTAGACTGAGGGGTCCAACTTGTGGCCGACTGAAAGCAGCCCATGGATGAAAAATAAAACTGAAGATATTTACAATAAATGATGTTAAACTCATTTTAGTTCAGGGTCCACGTTCAGACCAACATGATCTGAAGTGAATCAGACCAGTAAAATAATAGCATAATATCCTATAAATAATGACATATACAGATTTATCTCTTTGTTTTAGTGCGAATAACATGAAATGTCTTCAGAAAAATAAATATAATTTTACCAATATTGTGCTGATGTTTCTCAATTTTTTTCCCCATTTTTGTGCATGTTTTGTTCTTGTTATTATATATTCTGTTCATCTGTGTTCTTTTTGTATTTTTTATTCATTCCTATTCATTTTTTCATGTTTCTCCAAATTTTGTCCATTTATAATATCATTAACAGGTTATTATGTTATAATTGTACTGGTCTGATCCACTTGAGATCATGTTAGGCTTTGAATCAAATAATGATAAATAAGTGTAACTGTACCAGTGTTCTGCCTGTTACTAAATATTTTGTGTATTTGTAGATCTACCGTGATCTGTAAGATGTATGTGTAAATGATAAGACATAATATGGTTAAAATTGTACTTTTCAGGTTGTTCATGTTTGTTCAGGTTCAGAATAAAACTGCAGTTAATCCATATTTCATTAGATTGAGTTGAAATAATTTTTCACATTGTCTGTTTTTTGACATAAGATACCAAGAAAATATCAATCATTCACCAAATATACACCTTGAATAAAGACGTCATCCAATCATGGGAGACAGAGGTCATGTGACCCCACCTCCAGGTGAACATCCAACCACCTCTGTGACCACCACCTGTTTCCCAGAATGCAACAGTGGCACATCCAAAACCAGCATTAACATGTGTCGTCATGGAAACAGCACAGCTGAATGAATCCTCATCAATGACATCAACTTTTCTCCTTTCAAACTTTTATCTTTTGTGAAACAGAAACAATCAGATGTAATGAATGTTTGTGTCGAGAGGAGAAAATAACCTTGAGTCAGGAAAATTAATCACAAACAGGTTTTTACTTTAATTATGTGAAAGTCAACGAATTTGAAAGGAGTGAAATGTTTAGAAACTCATTAAACTTTGTACAGACATGAAAGGTTTGATGAAGAGCAGATGTTCAAGACACGTCATCATGTGTTTGATGAACTGTTTGGACTCACTAACGCCTCCTACAGACAGTCAAATATTGTCTATATCATAATACTGGAAGGTCTCAGAGCGTGTGTGTGTGTGTGTGTGCGTGCGTGCGTGCGTGCGTGTGTGTGTCTGCACAGTTCTGAGAAATTGAGGCATTTTTAACTGGATAGTTTGGTACCTACAGTTGAGGAACGGTCCCATCTCCACATTAAATATCTCGGCAAGTTGAGAGGACCAATACTTTACGAGATTTTAGTCCTTTTGGAAAACAATAGCCTTACAGTCATGTTGCTTGGTTGATCGGCAGTGCAGTACCACACTGCATGACAGGAAATGAAGTTAAAAACAGAAACGACACATTTACTAACTTCAGTCCCTAGATATTGGTATTAATATGACCTGTGGTTCTCCACAGGTCAACGCACTACTAATGTATAATATTTACCCTAATGCTCACAAAAACCTCACAGAACCAGATCCTGAACCAACATGAAGTCCATCATAGAGGATTTGGTCCAGTTTATGGAAAATGACAGATCATATTTTACACAAAACACTCATAAAACTCAGTCTAATAATAGTTTCTGTGTTTCATCATTTGTTTAATTTGTATTTATTTCATTTCCATGAATAAAATCATGTCATTATCCTGATTTTATTAAGACTTTAATGTGAAATAACTGAATAAGTTACAGGTTTAATATCATCAAATGCCTTGAATTTATACGTTATATTATTTAATATAGTTCATGACTTGTATAAAAACATAACTCAGTCATATATAATATAAACTATAAGGAAGGTTGAATATCATTAGAAATGATAGCTGATTATATATTGTATTTATATTGATTGATAATCGGTTATGAGGTGTGTGTGTGTGTGTGTGTGTGTGTGTGTGTGTGTGTGTGTATATATATGATAATTATACTGATTGATATAAACATGTGTTCTCATACATATTGTGTATTTTCCTGATGTGTGTGTTTATTCCGCATCAGTTCTGTATTTAAAGTCTGTTTTATAACTGTTTTATCATTAGTGTCATATTGAATTATTCATCTTTATATTTACAGTCGATATCAGTTAATAGGCCCTTTCCCACCGCACGAACTTTTGCAGGAACTTTCTGTATTACCCTGAACTTTCAAAGTTCCTGGTGCATTTCCACTGAAAATTACCCTGGTAACTGACCCTCCCCCAGCGCCGAATTTACCCCGAAGAAGTTCCTGGTACAGAGGTAGTACTTTTCAGACTACCAGGAACTTTAAGGGGCGGAGCTGTGTTCTGGAGAAGGCTGAGTGGTGGGCTAGACTGGCAGCATTTCCGCATTCTGTTCACCGCCAATATTTAACTCATTTAATTTCCACAAGCTTTGTGTTTTGATAATTCGGAAAATGGACCAAAAGAGAAGCTACAACAAGTGGACGGACGACGAGGAAATTCAGACGGACTTTGAATCACAGACACAAAACAAGCGAGTAAAAGCTGTCGGAGCCAAATATAAGACACAAGCCTAAAGAAATACGAGGAAAGAAGAAGAAACTTATGCAGGATTAAAAGAAACTAAACGACCACAATGGTCGCAGTGGATCCGACTGTCAAACAAACCAATGGTCTGTATATGACAGAAATATTCCCTGTTTAGTTGGTTCATGCAGTAACAGAAGTCAGCGGCATCAGCTGTTTAGTCAGAAGTGAAGTCCAGTTAACCTAATGCTAATGCTAACTGGTCAACAGTCTGATACTAAACCTAAATCTGAGAACTGGATGTATTTGTGTTGTCGCCGTGAGCTGAACACTGATTTATTCTTTACGTATATGTTTTGTGATTTCCACCTGAAATGAACCGGACTGACTCGCCTCTCAGTCCGAACCTGTGGCTCGTTTATGTCCTGGTCCATCATCTCCTGCTGTTTACAACAGCCCAGGTAAGAGATCTGACATGTCACATCACACTGGTAGGAATCTGTCATCATGTGTTCTGTTATTCATTTTAACATTTTATTACTTTTCCTGTAGGAAAGCGAAAGCGACGGAGCTGCCAAAGGCGTCTTTCATTTACAGTTTTTCCACTTTGTCGGTCTGGAATGAGGACGATTAGACACCTCACTGATCCACCCGTTCTCAATCTGCAGTAACGGGAATAAAACCTGGACTCGTCTACATGTCGTCATGGCCGCCACCACCGCCATCCTGGACTGCCTCTAAATCGACTCATTAGATGTTGAGTTTTTCCAGGATCTGAGGTCGATGGAAGTTTGACCTTCAGATCAAACTGAGCTCCAGTGGCTGCAGGAGCCTCAGCTTCAATCTGTTTTATATAGTTAATGTTCCCACGGTTTCAAGGTTCAATGTGTGATAAACGGCGCCACCTGGTGTTGAAGCTGCAGTTAGAACAGCTAGATCCCCTCCTCATTGTACCTGACAACCACTGCAAACAACCACAGAAGAAGAATGAAGAACAGGAAGAACATGAAGGATGGTTGGAAACACCACCATCCTCCATGAAAACATACCCCCCCCCGCCCCCTTTGTCGCCTCCTCCTTTACTCCCTGGAGCCGTCTAACTGAACCCACCTCCTCTTCCTCCTCCTTCTCCTCCTCCTTCTCTTCTCTCCCCCCTCGCCCCCTCCTCTTTTTCCCCCTGTTCCTCCTTTGTCCCCTCCTCCTTTTCTCCCTGTTCTGCCTTTGTTGCCTCCTCCTTTACTCCCTGGAGCCATCTAACTGAACCCACCTCCTCCTCTTCTTCCTCCTTCTCATCTTTCTCTCCTTCCTCTTCTTCCTCTTCCCCTTTCCCACCCCCCCTCCTCTTTTTCCCCCTGTTCCTCCTTTGTCGCCTCCTCCTTTACTCCCTGGAGCCATCTAACTGAACCCACCTCCTCCTCTTCTTCCTCCTTCTCCTCTTTCTCTTCTTCCTCTTCCTCTTCCCCTTTCCCACCCCCCCCTCCTCTTTTTCCCCCTGTTCCTCCTTTGTCGCCTCCTCCTTTACTCCCTGGAGCCGTCTAACTGAATCCAACTCCTTAGGGACTCCCATAAATAACTTAAAGTTCTCTTGATCTGTGTTGCCTTTAATTACATCATGGTTGTTATTTACAGTTGACGTTGCCTTCATTAAAACAGCCCCGAGGAATCCCATCAACGCAGCCTGCCTTCACTTTTAGAAATCCATACACTGCCGCTATCACCTCTGCCGTAAATCACAAAGACATCAGTCACATTCTGACTTTATCTGCTTTTTTAAGACTCACTCTGGATTTTTCTGACACAATAATTCAAAGAGTTTCGCCAACTTTATTCTGAACGCGTGAATCGACTCCTGCGATGTTTCATCTGCTGCAGATACATGTAAGGAAACGGAGGAGGATCATGAGGACCAAGAAACGCCGCCGACAAAACAGGAAATGGGGATTGATGTCTATTTTCTGTTGAGGCGGTTCCTCAACGTCCCTGAGGATGAACACGAAGACGACGGCGTCTTCCTCTGAGCGACTTCAGAAGCTGAAGTCTGTCATGAAACGATGAAGATACAAGGACACGAAACCAGACATGGTTTTAAAAAAGAAAAAACATAAAAAACTTCATTTTATGAGTTGGAACTGACTGAAGTTTAGACTCAATGAGTTTAGTGACGATTTTATGAACAGAGTCTGTTATTGGCTGAATTCAGATATCCAGTCAATAATCAATAGAATGAACTAATAATGAACAAAATGTTCAACACAATTTTAAAAATTCAACAAAATAGACAAAAACAAAAAAAAAACTGATAACAAAAATTAATAAAACAAACAAAAAATAGAAAAAAATGAACAAAACAGGCAACAAAAAGGATGAAACCATAAAAAAATAAATAAATAAATAAATGGTAAATTGACTGTAGCGCATTTTCTACACCTTCATGGTGCCCAAAGCGCTTTGCAAAGCCTCACATTCACCCATTCACTCACACGTACACCAGTCACCATGCAAGGTGCTGCCAGGCCCTACTGGGAGATATTTAAGGTTCAGTGTGTTGCCCAAGGACACGTCGACATGTGGACAGTCGGAGCCAGGATTTGAACCGCCTTTGGATGACCCTCTCAGTTGATCATTTTGTCATTAAAATAAATGGCAAAAATAAACAGATAAAAAAAATTACAAGGCAACAAAATGGACAAATACTAACCACCTAATAACAAAAATGAATGAAACAAGCAATGAAATGACCAAAATAAGACAAAAATAAATAAATAAATAAACAACACAAATAGACATTAATAAAACAGGCAACAAAATGAAAAAGAAAAAAAAATAAAGAAATAATTGACAAAATAAATGAAAAAATAAACAAACTGACCAAAAAATATCACAATGAACAAAATAAGTGACAAAATTGCCAAAACCCCCAAACAATTAAAAAAAAGAAGTTGGGAAAAAAAACAGAAAACCATTTTTTTAAATGGACAGAAACAAATAAAATGAGCATAAATGTTGGATAGCAATGGATGGGTTTGATTTGACGTCATTTTACTTTGTAAAAAGAAAAGAAAAAACAGCGAAGGTTGACAAAAACATGTCAAAATATACTAGTAGAACACTGCAAAACAGCACTATCACTATTATATACAATTGTTTACAAGAATTTACCACAAACGCACCACTAAAATGCTGCTAGTAATAAGAAAAATCTTCCTTCTCTTTCTCACTGACTGCACTCTGCTGCTCTAAGCCCCACCCACTTCCACCCCTCCCCCTCAGCCAATGCAGACCTCTACCTTAATGTATTATAGACCAATAGAAAGAACCCAATCTCAGATAAAAGATGCCAGTTGGATTGTGTCAATAGCGGTTCAGGAGTCATGGTAATTTGAATACCGTAAAATGCCAAATGTGTCACTGGAGACACGATCGTCCTTAAAGGGTTAACAGATGTAAATACCAGTGTCACAGTGGCTCCATCTGTCCTCAAACGCTTCATAAATCCACCAAACTAATGTAGAATTCATACAAACACCGACCACAACATGAACTCCTGCTCGTCCCTGATGCGCGTTCACATCGGCAGAAATAAAACCCTGATTAGAGGCGGGATTTGAAGGTCACAGCGCGGCCGTGAAGGCGCCCAAACGAGGCTCCGGAGGACGGCAAGCGCCAAAAAAACAACGGCAGCAATGAGGCCACGGTGCAGCCCGGTGTCGGCGCCGTATTTTAAAAAGGGCACAAATGAAGGGCAGAGTCCCAGACCTCCCAGCAGCCCTCAGTCCTCGCCTCGGCCGTCCCCCCAGGCCGCTGGCCGCCGCCCCCACGGACGCCGCTGCCGTCAGGTGACCTTTAACACACGGCGCAAAGTCAGGGTGTCCTCGAGGAAACACTTCTGCTGATGGTTCAACATGTGCAGTTTCAGACAGACAGAAAAAAATACAGACAAGAAATGAAACTATTATTATTATTATTATTATTATTATTATTATTATTATTATTATTATTATTATTATTATTTTATTTTTTATTTTATTTTTTTTCTGTCCATGTATCACTGATTCAATCACAATAAGGTCAAACTTAACACATGTGGAACATTTATTAAAATACAGACTAAGACGAGATTATTTGCATCTTTCTAACAAAGAGTGTGAGGAAAAATTAACAAAATAAGCAACAAAATGAATAAGATTATTAAAAACTTTCTTAGAAAGAAGTAGCGAAATTTACAAACAACAAACAAATATATCAAAAAGTAAAAACATGAACATACAAAAAATTTACTAAAATGAACAAAATAAGCCAAAAAAATCAACAAGATGCTAAAAAACATGACAAAAAAGTGCAAAAAAGAACAAATTAATGATTAACAAAAAAATAACAAAAAGAACACAAATAATAACAAAACAGTCAACAAAATGGATAAAATTATCAAAACACACCAAAAATGAATAACATAATCAAAATCAGCAACAAACTAAACAAGATGATAAAAATAAGACAAGAACAAAAGAAGCAACAAAAAGCACAAAAAAATAACATATGAACTACAACAAAGGACTAAAATGAACAAAGATGAAAAAGATGAAAAAAGTGATCATAAAAATGACAAAAAAATTAACAAAAATGCAAAAACACAAAAAATGTCAATAGTGTAGACATTAAATCTAAACTTCAACTAGAAGCACTCGGAGAGCGCAGACCTCCGCCAAGGCTGATCAGTGGCACCCCCCGTGGGCCCCCCACCCCCGATCACCACCAAAATTTAATCATTTCTTCCTTATCCTATTTCCAACAAACCCTGAAAATTTCATCCAAATCTGTCCATAACTTTTTGAGTTATGTTGCACACTAACGGACAGACAAACAAACAAACAAACAAACTAGAAGCACTCAGAGAGTGCAGACCTCCGCCAAGGCTGACCAGTGGCGCCCCCCGTGCCCCCCCCCCTCCACACACACACCAAGGAGGTTATGTTTTTGCCAGGGTTTGTTTGTTTGTTTGTCTGTCTGTTTGTCTGTCCGTTAGTGTGCAACGTAACTCAAAAAGTTATGGACAGATTTTGATGAAATTTTCAGGGTTTGTTGGAAATGGGCCCCCCCGTGGGCCCCCCCCACCCCCGATCACCACCAAAATTTAATCATTTCTTCCTTATCCCATTTCCAACAAACCCTGAAAATTTCATCCAAATCTGTCCATAACTTTTTGAGTTATGTTGCACACTAACGGACAGACAAACAAACAAACAAACAAACAAACAAACAAACAAACCCTTGCAAAAACATAACCTCCTTGGCGGAGGTAAATATCTGCATCAAACAGTGTCACGTTGGACTCCCTCTCCCATGAGCCTCGGCATCCTCTGTATTACAACACATGTATTAATACACTGGACTCCATCTCCCATGAGCCTCGGCGGCCTCTGTATTAAAATGTAATGTAAAATGTATTAAAACGTCCGCTCGGTCCGTGCCATCATTATACTGGCATAAATCTCCCATAATCCTCAGAGCTGAGGGGCGGGGCAGCAGAGTAAGTGTGTTCTTCAAATCACATCTTTAAAACGTACTTAACGTCTTGACGAGGCATCTTTGAAGAGCGGCGCCGTAACCAGGCCGGAGGAGGATTTACAGCACTTTAATGTGACCATTAGCGCTTCAACAGCTGCATAACGAGTCTGTGAAGGACGGTCCACTTCGTACACGCCACCGCCGCCGCCACAGAACAGGTTCAGGTTAAATGAGTAAACGGGTTTAACAGTTAAAAACATCTCATTAGATTTTTCTCTACATCCTCTGGAAATGTCGAATCCATGTTCTATGGAGGATTTATTTTCATTTTCTCTTCTTTTCATTTGTTTTTCTTAACCTACTTTTGTCTGAATGTTTTTGGGTTTTTTTTTTAAATAGTTTGTTTTCTTTACTTTTTACAAAATAAAAGTATTTCAAATCAAACCTCATCCATCACAGTCCAACATGTATGCTCATTTGGTTTGTTTTGGTTCATTTCTTTTACTTGTTTTTTTTTTGTTATTTTTTTTATTCTACCTTTTTGAATGTTTTGGGTTTTTTTGTCCATTATTTCATCTTTTTAATTCAAACAACTGGATGAAAATAAAAAATAACCTTTAATGACTCATTGAAGGTCAGTGTATTCATCACATCCTCAATAACAGAATAAACCCCTAAAACTCCTAAACCTTTTACTGGGAATAAATACTGTCTGATGTGTTTTAACCTGGTTTTAGATTGAGACATTTAATAACTGTCATAAAACAGTCTAAACTGATGTCAAACATAAACTGAAGTCTATTATTAGATGACTTTTTTTTTTTTTTTTTTTTACAAAGACACTTTTAATAAAGAACATTTTTACATTTATTCACTGTTTCCATCTTTAACCTGTTTGTTTCCACCCACATTCAACATCATTTTATTGATTTAACATCGGCCGTTTCATCATATATGTGAACTTTGATCCACGTTGACGTGACATCAAACCAGTTTCTACATATTCATGGTTTTACATGTTGGAACCGGTTTATTTCACTGGTAAAAATGATCATAACAATAGAAGGTCATGTCTCCCACACAGATTGTTCTGAATTTATGTAAATATACAAAATTACAGCTGAAGTTTATTCACTGTTGTTTTCAGAAAATAAAGCGATTCAGTAGAAAAACCACAAAATGACTTTCTGAAAAGAAGTTTATCTTTATTTTCTTATTTAGTTTGAGTTTCACTAGTTTATAATAAACGGAAATATCCAAAAATTATATATAATATATACCTGTAAAAAATAAATTGTTTTATTGATCAGCAGATACAGTAATCAGGGTTGGATGGTACGGTGGCTGAGGAGGGACATTCACAGGTAAAAACAGGAGAAGGAACCTGGAGATGGAGATAAACAAAAATAATGACACAGTTACCCATTGTTACGCCCCGGCCTAAGGGTTTACCAGGGTGAACATAATATGCTCACTTTGTCCCCTCCCAGCTCCCAAGCACACATCAGTCAACAAAACTAAAGATCACAAGATTTATTTTTAAATCAACTAAAGAAGGGTTAGGGGAGGGTGCGGCTAAAACAACAAACAAAATCTCTTCTTTGGAGTTCAAACTAAATTACCTAGACCAAAATAAATGCAAGAAATAAAATACAGCAAACTAACCTAAACTCCCCAGTAAAAACAGGAGAAAACAGGAAAATAAAAGAGCCGGCCTCCCCTACCAGGAAAAGGATCGAATTTACAAAACATCTATTTACAACTATATACAATCGAATTATCAAAGGAACACACGAAGACTGACAATTACACACAGGAACACAGGGTTGGAAGCTGGCAGGAGGCAAGAGAGAGGACGAACTGAACATCCAGGGCCATTTTTAAAGGGGCCGGGCAATCATGCTCCACCAATCAGCTACCTGTAACACAAATAGACACAAAAAGGGCACAGCACACCTACAGGACGGGGGAGAACACACACACACTAAACTGAAACATATATACATATACATATAAATAGACAAATTATGACCCAGGGTCATAACACCATAAAAAACAACAAAACTAATTTTAGTCTTTATTTTAGTGCAAAAAAGTAAAATTACATGAAAATATTTACAAACTATTCTTTCACACAAAAGAAATGTGAATAAACTGAAAAAATATGAACCTGAAATGTCTTAATATAAATAAGTATAATTTAACCAATATTCTGTGTGTAAATGATAACCTGAGGCAGAATATTGTTAAAATTACACTTATTTTTCTTTAAAAATTTCAGGTTGTTCATGTTATTCACATTTTTTTAAAGAATAGTTTGTAAATGTAAATATTTTTATTATGTAATTTTACTTTTTTCACTGTAAAACATAGAGATAAGTCTGTATTTGTCATTATTTACAGGGTATTGTGTTAATATTTTACTGGTCTGATCCACTTTAGATCATACTGGTCTGAATGTGGAACCTGAACTAACATGACAGCCCCCTTATAGCTCCACCCCTGGCCACGCCCATCACCCTTAGCTGCCGTGGTAACAACAGGTGCATCCAATCACACCTGACGAACCTGAAGGAAGGATCTGAACCTGAAACAATATTCTTTGAAATTAAAGTCAAATATTTGGAGATTTTCTCAGATTAAAGTTAAAGCTGAATTTACAACAAACTAAAAAACAAAGTTTGAATTTATCTCAAGAAAAACTTATTTGATGAAACTAATTAAGTAAAATCCTTCGTCTTGGCCGTTGAAACATGGTGGAAACACAGTGATATGTTCAGTTCCAGGTGTAAAAGCGTCTTCATCTTGTTCAGTATAAACCCATTAAACCTGTTACACGGCTGCTGTATTTGTTTGGTCCATGTTCTTAATCCCAGCGCTGCCCCTGTGAATTCTGGGTAAACAGGAGGTGTTGTTGGAGTCTGTAAGCAGGATGGCTGTTTCTACAGGAACATTTACCGAAGCCCAGCAGGAAGTGGACTTTAATCCACCGTCTGAGGAGGTTTAAGAAATAAAAGGAGGCAGCGTTTACCCAGAACACGAGAAAAGCCCCGAACCCTGAAACTGAAACTGACAAACGCTGCTTTAAACGTCCACGATGAGGAACGAGGAGAAACGACAGCAACAAAGATTTAATTTAGCTCCTAAATCCATAAAGCAGCTCAGAGAAACACTCTGGAAGCAGGACATTTGGACTTTACACCAAAGTCCTTCATGTTTGATGTAACAGGGTTTTATCCATGATGTCCTGTTCACACCCATCGTCTTCTCTACAGTTCCACTGATGTTCAGTGACTGTTTCATTAGTTTTAGAAGCAGATCTAAAGACCAGAGTGTTTAGAAACAGAGTCCAAACATTTATAGTATTTCTATATTTTTCTCATGTTGGAGGTTTTGATGTTTGTCTGGACTCATGAACTTAAGTGTTCCACAAAAACCCAAATAGCTGTTTGTCTGTAGGAAAACTAGACGTGGAGACACTGCTGGTGTAAAATAAAACATCAGGACCTGGGCTTGGGATTATAAAACCAGAACTAAACCTCTGAGTTCACAGATCCTGTATTTATATAAATGTATATTTACCTCCTACAGTGGCAGATGCAGGAAACATAGAGGGGAGGGGGGGGCAGGGTCAGACCCTAGTGAGGGTTCAAGGGGGCGAAGCAAAGCAAAACTAACAATATAAATGCTTCAAATCACATAAAATTGAATAGAATTTTCTTTTTTATTATTATCATACACTAATAAAATAAATACAGTTGTACGTCAGTAATGTGAGTTTATGAACCAAAGCACAGTTGGTTTTAATAAGGTTGGACTCAGTTACATCATTGAATTCCATTACATTCCAAATAATCTAAAATTAGAAACAACAGGATACAGTATAGACCTATGTTTGACAACAGTGTATGATTCACTCAGTCACTGTCTGTGTTCAAACATATTTCATATTCAGTCCATGCAGGTCTACAGTTCCATCTGTATAACAGTACATTCATACCATTTCATTTATTTTTCATTTATTTTTCATGCAGACCCAAATGCTGTTGAATAGACAGTCGTCTTTTCATGATTAGACTTTAGTCTAGTTTAGATTTAACACCGGATCACAGGTTTGGTTCGGACCCAAGTGCAGTACACCAGGCAGAGAATCAGTTCAGAAATGTCTTTATTATAGACACACAGACTTAGGAAAAGCAGAGGGAGTATAACAGGGAGACAGGTGAAGAGATGTGGTCCAAATGAGGCTGGGGTCAGAAACAGGACAGTGACTTCAGATAAGGCTGGAGAGTCAGTGAGTTTTATATACTGGGCTGACTGGGAATGAGTACCAGCTGGGTAAACAGGTGAGGAGAGTTGGCCTGATGAGGTGGGTGGGGCTGGGAGGATGAGTGACAGGGAGCAGACCGGTGGAATGGGTTTGGATGATAAGGTGTGGTAAGGTGGTGGGGGGGTCTATCTATCTATCTATCTATCTATCTATCTATCTATCTATCTATCTATCTATCTATCTATCTGTCTGTCTGTCTGTCTGTCTGTCTGTAATAACTTAAAAATATATATATAAAAAAAAACAGAACTGGTAAAAAAAAAAAAATGAAAAAAAATCTGGACAAACTGTAAAAGGTGCAACAATGAACCGTAATGTGCAAAGTAAAATATAATTTTGCATAAATATCTTTCAAGTGTATAGTGTAAATATGTTGATATCTGGGTTTAAACATCAGACAGAGGTCAGTTAAATGTACGGTTTAATGGAATGGATGGTATGTTGTCATACTTCCTAGTGTTTTTTTTTTTTTTTTTACTTGAACTTTTTGCATATTTTTTCATGTTATTCATTATTTAGTTGCTTATTTTGTTTATTTTTTAACATTTAGTTTTTTCTTTAATTATTTTTTCTTCAATTTTGTTCACTTTGTATCTTATTTTGTTCATGTTACTGATTATTTTGTTGGTTTATTATTCATTTTTGTTCATGTTATTGATCATTTTGGCTGTTTTTGTTCATTTTGTTGCTAATTTTATCCTTTTTTTTTTTTTTTTTTGACCGTGTAACTGCTTTTTTTGAGTTCAACCAAGTGCCAAAAAGCAGCTGGACTGATTTTGAAAAAAAGAGCCCCAAAACAAAAACTACAGGACCAAAATTCTAATGCCTGTTGTTGTTCATTGTGTTCGAGTTCCCAGTTCATGTTCAACATCCTAAATGTCTTATTGATGAACATTCTGAGTGCCTCATTTAGTCCAAACCTGTCAAACTTCAGTTCCTCTCTTTGTCTGTTTCTGTTATTCCACCCTGTTTTGAGTTCAGTCGTCTATTGTTCTCCAGTTGCTGTTGACGGAGCCAAACACAAACCCGTCGTATCTCTGCGGCGCCGTTATCGAATAAACACAGGCTGATCTGTGGCCTTAACGTCTTTGTTTTCCCTGGTGAGTAAATCCAAGAAGCTACACAAATCTTTGTTTTGTGGGTTGATGAGATGAAATGAAAGGCGGCGGCGACGGTTGAGGGCGTCCGAGCGGCGTCTGTCAACAATCCCCTCTGTGCTCGCCATCTGTTGAGGTGAGCGGCGTTGGCGTCCGGGTGTCCGCCACTACCTTCCACCACAATTAAAGCTGGATCGCCCACAGTTATTGTCTGAAGGAAAACAAACCGACGCCAAGGAGCTCAACACATAACAGATGGAGGATGACCCGGGTTTGATCAGCGTCACATCTGGACCATCTGAGGACACGACCTGTCCCTGAGGACAAACGGAGGAGGAGACACAGGAAGACAACAGCAGCCGAGGACGTCCATTATTCATCCACTAGTGTCGGTAAAAACAGAGGAAAACTGGTGTCTGCTGTGGAGGATGAAGGCCCCAGAGACTGAAGCTGACAAACACTGTAGCTGAGAAAAACATCCACATGTTAGTCTGAGCTGGAGAAACATGAGGATTTATGGACATGGATTCAGATCAACTTCAGCTGTTTCATCTGAAGCTGGGTTTCAATGACAGCTTTCCACAAAATAAAAGCAATATTTCTACAATTCCGACAAAGTCCAATTGCTACTTGTAGGTGTTTCCATTAAAGTGTTTGGCTTCTGATGCGTGATTCTTGTAAAGTCCCATCTCGCGTCATATCGTAATTCTTGTAAAATACTATATAGTTCTTGCAAGATGCTCATTTAAGGAAGCTGGAGGCACTGAGTTTCCTTCCAAACCTCCACAGTGTTGGCGCTGTAGTGTGGGTTCATCTACTGCTGTTGCACTGACTGTCTTCAACTAAAGAAGAAGGGAACGGAGAATCGTCCCAAGTCCTTATTTATGGCAGCTAGGAGAGAACATCAACAATTCACCAAGGAGTTGTGGATCCAGGATTTCCGAATGACCCTAGCAACGTTTACTGAACTGTGTGATGTTCTTGAACCTCTGGTGTCACCAGACTTGTCCTGCCTTCAGGAAGCAGTTCCTCCACTAAAGCTGTAGTTTATTGTCCCATACAAACTAGAACCACCTGTTCTGAGTCCAGGGTCATAGGTCAGATGTTTGGCCTGAGCAAAACCACCGAGCACAGATGTGTGAAAATATAAAAAATGCGTTTTCGTTAGACTTTTATATTCTTACTCCTATACTGAAACATCTCAAAAACTTTTTTGCGATCTCTGACAGTTTTTGTGACATTTCTGTGTTTCCATTATCAGTTTTCTGTTGCGAAATTTATAATTTACGCATTTTTGAGGGTAATGGAAACCCAGGTAATGTTTTACCTGAGTTTCATCTGTTTCATCTGAGTTTTATCTGAGTTTCATCTGTGTTTCATCTGCTGTTTCATCTGAGTCTTCAGAGTAAATATGTCCAGATTCAGTGTCTTGCTTCATTCTGTGGAACCCAGACTTGTAGCTCCTCCTCTGGACTCTGATTTCATGTTTCAGGATCAGCTCTGTCTCTGTAGAATAAATGTGAATGTAGATGATGTTCTGTGGTTCTGTTCATCTGGATCACCAATAACGACCCAACAGAACCAGGACTAATAGGATGATGAACAAGGTTTTCTCCATCAGAACTCGACCTCTTATACTTTACAGACACTGAAACAAACACATAAACCAGTTCAGATACAAATTGGTTTTCTAAAACAACTAAAATAACAGACAACACATTAATTCTGCTTCATATCTCACAATAAAACTCTCACCATCACATCAGTTATTTATTCAGTTTTCTCTAATGTTGACTAATTTCTACAGTTTTAAGGTGGAAATATTACAGATTTATCCTTTAAAAGATGGGGTTTGATTAAGAAGCACCGCCTTACGAATAAAATAAAATGAAAGACGCATTAAACAGGTTAACCTTTACCTTATTTTTTCAGTTTATTTTACACATGTCAGTGTTGTGTTGTTGTTGTGTTATTGTGTGGCTGTGTTGTTGTTGTGTTGTCATGTGGCTGCAGTTTCAGCCTCGTTATTCGATGAAAACAATTTAAACCAAATAACATGTTTCATTTATGTTCACTGGAGTCGGAGCCGCCATCGCATCTTTATCAACTCCAGTTCAAGACTCAAGTGGTTCTACTCTGAGTAGGGTTCAGCCCGGTCGGAGTTCAGCATCCAGATCCAGATCAGGGTCTGGTCTGTGGGGGATCCAGGTCCAGGGACTGGCTGAAGGTCACGGCGTCCTGGAGGAACTGGTCCACATCCACTTGACACCAGCCTTAATTAAAAATGTTAATGTGACATTTTGACGAGAGGCCGGAGACTTCGACAGATGGAACTGATGGAACCGATGGAACCGAGGAACAGGACGGATCTACAGCAATGACATAACTTCACACTGACCTAAAACCCCCAGACCCGGTCCAGGATCGGCTGAAGGTGTAAATAATACCAAGCGCATCCACCTGTCTGTTGGCTCTGCACGACTGGATGCTCAGCTCAGATTCTTGGCTGAAATCAGTTTTTTTTTTTTTTTTTTTATAATGTAAAAAAAAAACAACAACAAACAAAACATCAGGTATGAATCAGATTTGGGACCAGATATGAAAGTGACCTGAGTCTGATTTCTGCTGAGGACTTCGAGTCCGTTTCCATGACGATATAAATCCAGTAACTGTTAAAACCAGATCTGATGCGTTAACATTTACTTCAGAAATACGATGACCCATAAACTCTGTCTTCATTAATGTTTACTCTTATGTGTTAGATAGAAAGCAACCCAAGTTTGGCTGCCCTGTGTGCCTGTCTCTGTGTACGTGTGTGTGCATGTAACCCATCTAACCCTAACCCTAAATATTCTACTATATCATTAAGGAAGCAAAAGTCATGTGTTGTGTTGTATAAATGTGAGATGGGGGTGGGATTTAATTTTCTTCTTCCCACTCCTTTTTGAGCAGTACATATTGAATTTATTTTGCTATTACTAGTGTACATGGCAATTGTTATTTTGTCTTGAACATCTTTATTAATGTATTTGCTCGGATATTAGTTCCTTGTACACAAAAAATGTTTACATTTTACTTCTGCTCAAAACAAATAAATGAATGAATGAAAAAAAGCCTGTTTTGTTTAAAAATCATGGCTTCCTGGTGCTTTTTAAGGCTAAAAACTCAAAAAAGACTCTTCTAGATAATTTGCAAATGCCCGTGTTCCTGTGACTTTAATAAAAGAAGCCTCAAATCATCGCTACTTTCACCACAATTTTTTGGAAAAGCTGCCACAAAATCAGGCATTTTAGACCACAATCAAAAAAACAAAAAAAAATCCTGTGAAATCCTGGAGGTACTGATAAATAGTGTTTTCTGTTGCACACGGTGTAGTTTAGAGCTCATCTGTTCTGCAGGACCTGGACTCAGACTGTTAGAGCGATGAACTCCACGTCTACAGTACTTTGGAATTTCTGCTTTGGCTTGAACACTGGAAATACATCAGCATTTCACTGTTCAACACTTGTTAGAGCCTTCCATACTTTACAGGATTTTAACAATCTGTAGATTATTCCTCTGTGAATAGTCTTCCAAATAATCGACCTTCTGGGACAGTTCTTTTGTCCGGGACTCAAGTGCCTTGTGGTTTGCAGAACCTGGGGATAACAGGTCCTCCACATTAGATATGTGCTGCTCAGCTTGGTTGATGAGGGAGGCTAAACTGGATAAGTCTGATTCAATCCTGCTAGTTGTGGCTTGTATTGTTGGTAAGTGTTCCTTCATTTCTCGCTGAACTGGACTGAGCTCTGGGATCATTTTCTGTGCCCAAAGAGGTACAGTATTGGTAAGTTGTTATTCAGATGCCATCGTGTTGTTGGAGGAGGCTAATGCTTGCTTCCTCTTCGCTGTTAGCTTGAAATTGTAGTTGCTGTTGCTGGTGTTTCTGACGTCTGTTGGCCATATTCTGAGTCAATGTCATGTTCGTCTGTCTATGAAAGAGGATTTCGGCTGTCCTTGTGCCAATTAAACCGGGTCTTGAATGAAATTAAAACAATAATACTGGAGAGCACATGTAGGACACATCTCATGTGCTGAACACTTGAAACACTTGAAATGAACAGAAGAGTCAGATGGAAAAGATGTAACAAGACAAAATGATGTAAAAACAAAGAATAAGAAAAAAAAAAAAAAAACGTAACAAGTGAAAATGATGTAAAAACACGAAATAAGACAAAAAAAATAAGAGACGTAACGGAACAAAATGATGAAAAAACATGTAATAAGACAAAAAAAAAGGTAATGGGATAAACTGATGCAAAAATACAAAATAAGACAAAAAATAAAAGCTGTACCGACAAAGATGATAAAGATGTTGAAAAATTACATAAGTCATAGATGGTGATGAGACAGTTCATATCATGTATAAGGACCTTTTGGTGTTGAGAAGAACTGAGGAGATTTATGATGATTTCCATAAAAAAAAAAAAAAAAAACAACTGCAACAAAATACATCCACATATACGCCTATTTTGATGCAAATATGACCATGTTTGATGGTAACAATCATTAAACTGACAGAAAAAAAAAAAAAAATTTGTCACAGTGAAGTGTTTGGTTTTTTTCCTAAATCCTCTGAACATCATCTTGTTTCTGAGAAACTCGTGAGTTTCAAGGTTTCATTCACTGTGTTTCATGTTCTGCGGAATCAGACATGACAGAGTGAACAGAAAAACAGTAAAACAGCGTAAAGACCTAGTTTTAATGACAGTTTTCTATCCTATATTTCCAAGATGCCTGGTTCTGGTTCTGGTTCTAATTGGTACCAGTTTTCAGAGTCATTAACACTCATCTCCTGTTCTGGACCTGGTTCCAGTGTTGCTTTCAGCCTGATTAAGTCTGATTGATCAGAGCGTCGTGTGAAGGGTGAGGGATGAGGCATGTAACCACGGCAACACAAAGCCCAGATACAGGAAATCAAAGGTTCATGTAAACAGATTAACCCGATTAAGACGATAAACCCGAGGAGAGAAACAGTGGAGTCAGTGTCTGATGAAATGAGCTGGATGGAACAATCCACTGTTCATTTACGACGTTCCCATGATGCATCGGTCATTTACAGCAGAATCGAACCATTCTACATTAAGTGTTTGTTCTTTTAGAAGCTTCAGCAGGTTTTGGAAACTTCAGCATCTCCTGAAAAATATCATCAACACTATGTTCATGTTCTGATCAGCAGCTAGAATAAACACAAACTGATGCCATTTAAGTCCAATTAATGGTTCTGTTCTAAAGTCTCATATGTGTCATTTAATTAAACCTGATTCAATTAAAACTTTTCAACTAATGTAAACTTGCCTTGAATTTATTTCACTTCTGTCTTGTACATTAAAGTCAAAGAAAAAAGATTTTTTTTTCCTACATCATTTCTGTCCAATCAGCTGCTGTTGCCAGGCAGAAGAAGCTAAGGAGAATTCTTCGAGGATGGCTAGTAGCTACATCAGCATAATCTAAAACATTACTTCCATGGCCAATCGCAGAATATTCAAAACGTTGTAAAATGGTGCAGCGCTGTCCCAGGTTGCAACAACATAAATGATGCAAATAAAACAATCTTTTATTACCACTTTCCTCCTGATGAAAAGGAGAAGAGTAGATGGCTGAAGTTGATACGGTAAGTTGGATCTCAAATGATGAACAAAACAGCTTAGCGTAGGCTAGCGTCAGTAGCAAACGTTAGCTAGCTAGTACTAGCACTAAACTTTAGCTTACATTGCATTACCTGTCTATATGTAACTTTAAAGCAAAATTGTGTGTGTGTGTGTGTGTGTGTGTGTGTGTGTGTGTGTGTGTGTGTGTGTGTGTGTTGTCAGTTACATTGTCAGCTAACTACATGGTACTTATTCTAACATGGCTACTTAAATGCTAACATTACCTGGGTACAGTAACGTTAGCTTTATTGCTCGCTCTCACCTCAACCTCGTAGCTCCTCTTTTTCACTGGTGCCTTAACTTTCGCTGTCAGACTTCCACCTGGCATTAAACTAACTCTATTTGAGTTCTAAGAGTTAAGACTTCTTTTAACTGACTTTGGGAAGTCAGCAAAGTAGGATGTCACTGCGAAAAAGGCGACCGGTTCCTGGGCTGCAACCATTGCTGTTTACGATAGCAGCAGGGGTTTGGGCATGTAAGTGATTGGTGAAGTCACACTAGCCATCCTCACACATTGTTACATTGTTTTAACCAAAGCCGTTGCCGTGGTTACTGTATAACCTAACAACTCTATCAGCAAAAGATATTCTGACAGAAATACTATAAAATAATAAAACATTGTAGCATTAATGAAAAAAAGATTTATTTTCTTTGTAATAATGTTTCTTGATGCAGTATTATATACATGTAAAAACTTTTACTACTACTACTTATACTAGAAAGAATACAACCAATAAAGCTGATTCTGATATGCCAATATTAATTTAGCACAGGATGTTACCAAAAAAAAAAAAGAAAGGATATTAATATGTTACTTAGGTTTTAATTTTATGTAGTTTTAACATGTGTGGCGGAATAATGACTGTACGACACAAAGAAATACCAGGAAATTGACTTAAAGACACATTTTTGTTTGTTTGCTAACAATCATGTGCTAATCTTGCTAACATCACCTAGCATCTTACTGTGGAAAAAATACTTGTATTCATTTTTGTGGGTGAAGTTACACTCCAAATACATTTCTGTATTAAAATATCTAAAACAAAATAAAAATAAAACATAAGGTCTATGTAATCTATTACTTATTATTAAGTCTATTATGATATCTTGCCTGTTTTTAATGTTAACTGTGGACTTTCCATTAGAATCAAATGATTTTCTGTTAATAATCAGCACTAAACCTTTAATATTTTACATGAGATTTTTGTCAAAGTTGTAAAATCAACTCATCATCAAACTGTATCAGTCATTTTGATTTAGGGACCCCTAGTGGCAAAATGTACACACTGCAAGTAGTAGATTCACGTAACATTCAGTTTCATATCCACTGGAATTAATGATGATGCTCTTCTTTCAGATTTTAATGAGATTCAACAATAGAAATTAAAATTATGTGACTCAGATTCAGCTTTAAACTGCAGTTCATGAAGATGAGAAAATTCAATTTCAACTATGAATGATTGAATTTCAGTTTGCTGAGTCACATACTTCTGCTTTGTATTAAAAAAACAAAGATCTGAGAATAAAACCCTCTAATAGATTCATCCACTGTGACTTTTAGTGTCTGCCTCCAAACAGAAAATGTGCTGAAACTCATCTACAGCACATTTTCCTGAACAACAAAGGAAAACGTGGTCCGGGCCAAATGGACCGGCGCCAACGAGCTCATCACCCAGAACTGAAACAGTATCAGAGACACTTCAGAGTCCACCTGGATGTCCACCGGGACGCCGCTGAGGACACAAACACCGAAAGGTCAAACAACTATCGATTGCACATACACAAACACAAGAGCAGAACAGCAGCTCCGAGACGTGGGGGGGGTCCCGGGGGCCGGAGACGGGCCCCGAAGAACCGGCACCGGCCCAAATAATGAAGCCCAGGCTGGGGAGAGAGATGGGCCCGAACAGGGTTATATACACAATAAAAAAAAGGAAGAAACAGGGTTACATGCACACTAAAAACAAGGAAGAAACAGGGTAATATCTGCACTAAAAAGAGTGAAAGAAAAGGTTATATCTGCACTAAAACAAGGGAAAAAACAGGGTTATATTTGCACTGAAAAGGGGGAAAAACAGGGTTATATGTGCACTAAAAAGGGGGAAAAACAGGGTTATATCTGCACTAAAAAAAGGAAAAAACAGGGTTATATCTGCACTAAAACAGGGAAAAAACAGGGTTATATTGGCACTAAAACAGGGGAAAAAAACAGGGTTATATCTGCACTAAAAAAGGGAAAAAACAGGGTTATATCTGCACTAAAAAAAGGGAAAAAACAGGGTTATATCTGCACTAAAACAGGGAAAAAACAGGGTTATATCTGCACTAAAACAGGGAAAAAACAGGGTTATATCTGCACTAAAACAGGGAAAAAACAGGGTTATATCTGCACTAAAAAAAGGAAAGAACAGGGTTAAATCTGCACATAAAAAAAAAAACAAAAAAAAAAAACAGAAAATGGTTCAAATAAATCCCTTCTCCTCATGTCCCACTGGTCCAGGTCTGTCACCCTCAGCTGTGGTAGAACATCACAGGTGGATCTGATCACACCTGATCAACGTCTGTGGTTTAATGTGGTTCCTGGTCAGGGGGGTGGGACCTAGACCTGTATTTGTAGGGTAGACTCAGTAATCTGCAGGTTTAAGCGGTTTCAAATCCAGTAGAGACTGAAACTTTTTAACAATGAACACTGAACTCAGATCAGAGCAGACGGACCAACACTGGAGGGAACGTAATAATAATAATAATGATGATAATAATAATAATAATAACAATAATAATAATAATAATAATAATAATAATGGATTGGATTTAAATGGTGCTTTTCACAGAGCTTTACATTGAATCCATTTTTCACTGACTGGTGGCATAAACTCCACCTGCATCCACCCGAACCCTGTTGGGAACTGGCCTCCACCCACCGTAGTCTAACACCAGTGGCACTGAAACTGAACATAAGGGTGAAGGGTGTTGGATGGAGCAGGATTTGAACCACCAACCCTCTGGTTATTGGATGACCCACTCTAACTCCGCCCATATGTAAGGTTACAACTCTTAAAAAAAACAAAATGGAAAAACCTCTGGAAGAGGGTGGGAAAAATCAGATACTGACATCGACCAACAGTAACCATGGAGATGATGACAGGAATAAAAAGAATGATCTGGAATTAGTGTGAAAGAATCGAAAAAATCCAAATGTGGAAAAAAAACCCCACTGATTTGGGCATTTTAGTTCCAAATATGTATGTTTGGAAATGCCTTCAATCAATCCATCAATCAGTTAATCAGTCAAAAGCGAAGTCTGAACCAGATGTCAATAACTGTTCTATTTTCAGGGTTCTGTTTCTCTGGTCCTGGTTCTGTTTGTGGGTCTGTTTCTGTGGTTCAAATTGGTCCTGGTCCGGTTCTTTTCTCGTGGTCCTGCGGTCTCCAGTGTCAGGTGTTACTAACAGGACGAGGTGCTGGCGGCGTCCGTGTAAACCCTCCGACGCCCACAGGGTTAATATTCATGAAGTGGAGTTTTGAGCTGTGTGAGACCTTGGCGACCGTTGGAATTGGCTCCTTCAATAATGCAAATGAGCCTGAGGCGAGAAGCAGGAGGTAATAATAACCTACACTGAACGGATCAGTGGATCCGCCGCGTTCCCCACCGCCGAGGCCTGACCTCCTTTACAAAGTAAGAGCAAAGACAATCCCACTTCCACAGCGCCTTGGCCGCCGCCCGGACGCCACCGCCTGGACGCCACCGCCTGGACACCACCGCCTGGACACCACCGCCTGGACACCACTGCCTGGACACCACTGCCTGGACACCATGCCCCCTGGACACCACTGCCTGGACACTGCCTGGACACCACGCCCTCTGGACACCACCACCTGGACACCACTGCCCCCTGGACATCACCGCCCCCTGGACACCGGCCCCTGAACACCACCACCTGGACACCACCGCTCCCTGGACACCACCGCCCCCTGGACACCGGCCCCTGGACACCATGCCCATTGGACACCAACGCCTGGATGCCGCCCCCTGGACACCACCCCCTGGACACCACCGCCTGGATGCCACCCCCACTCCGTCCATCACATCATCACTTTTTCAGTTTGACATTAAACTCTGGAAAAATTCAGTGAGTCCACGTCAGGGTTAAACCTCAGGGAACAAGGCATGGAGATAGACGCCCTGAAGCTCCATCACATCAGAAACAGAGTCGAAGGAGTTTATCCAACGCTGAGGATTTAACAGGAATCATCCAGAGATCAGACCTGAAGAACAAACACATCAACGTCACATCTGATATGACACTGTTTTACTGAACATATGAAGGAGAGAAGAAAAAAGTAGTTTGACCAGTTTATGAACTCTGAAGTGTAAGATACAAACACCTGAATATTCTGAAATCATCTTTAAAAACCCTTGAGATCATAAAGGCATTGATTTGAGGCAAAATTTTGAAGCATTTAAGTAAAACTCCTCAGATTTAAGGCTAATTATTCCCAGATGTGCAAACAAAAACTATTTAAATATGTGGACATTAAAGTTGTAAATACTGGATAATCAAAGTGCTCATTATTATGCAGCTGAAGGGTTAATCTTAATTCAGTTTCTTTATAGAAATCCTTCCTTTCTCATTTGCTGCTGTTGAAATGATTCTTGTTGATGTTGGATGTTTAATCAGTCACAGAAACCCTTCATAAACATTATGGATCCTTGTCTTGGTGAAACCTTCATTCTAATGTTCAGAGTAGTTCGTCTTTGGTCAAACGTCCTGGTGGTTCAACTTCAGCTGATTCACACTCATCTGGAAAACCCTCTGAGGAAACAGGGTTTTTGTTGAAAAGTTCGATCCTCTTCTCTTGACTTTATGGTAAATGTTCTAAATCCACCAAAAACCCAGTAAAAGCTCACAGACTTATCCTCATCCTGGTTTAAGGATCTGCTTAAGGACGGTTTAATGCTACCTGTAAAACTTTAACCCGTGATTAACGGCTGTAAAAGTGGTTTTACGGTCGTCTGTGATTTGTAGATTTATTGTCTGATTTACAGCCTCGGTTCTGTTTGTTTCATCCCACAGATTAATCTGAATACAATGGAAATAAAACCCAGACTTTAGCCTGATCCCAGAACCAGAACTGGACTAGAACTGGACCAGACCCAAATGAGACCCAGGCCAGACCTGGACCAGACCCGGACCAGACCTGGACTAGTCCCAGATCAGACCTGGATCAGTGAGATCTGCTTGTCTTAGACTTGGCTTCAACAATAATAAAACAGAATCAACTTTAATATTATTCTTTTCTACTTTTTCCACTTAGTTCTGTTTCATTGAATTCATAAAGTAAATGTATTTAATGCACAATTTTTGAGTCTCAAATTAAAAAAAAAAAAAATTGGGAATATGATTGAAATTATTTCCAATTACCTAAAGGTATTCACCATGGAGCAACCAATAATTTAATAACAGCTGATACGCAATCATTAGGGTTAATTTAATAATAATAAACCCAGTGATGTAATAACATTTTACCATTAATGAAATAACTTCTAAATTATGTAATAACTGCAGCTGATCATGGGATTATACACAAATAGGACTGAATTGGAAATAAAGTACGTTTTTGCAGTTTTTGTGCAGTTTTCTCATAAATATATATATTGGATGAAATAGAAGTCAAGGATACGGATGATGCAGCATCACTGTTAATTATGTCTCAAACATATTATTACCTCCACCAGGAGGTATTGTGATCGCTTTGCTTTGTGTGTGTGCGTGTTTGTTTGTTTGTTTGTTTGTGAGCAAGATAACTCAAAAAGTTATGGATGGATTTTCATGAAATTTTCAGGAAATGTTGATACTGGCACAAGGAAGAAATTATTAAGTTTTGGTGGTGATTGGGGTGTGGGGGTGGGGGGGCAGATCTGTCTTGGCAGAGGTCTGCGCTCTCTGAGTGCTTTTCTTGTTACATAATTGGTCTCTACACACCTTCTCTCTGTTATGAACATGTATTCTTGATACATTTAATGTACATTTAACGTAAAGTTTGTCTTTTTTTATGACATAATGGACATTTAACTGAACTGAGATGAAATAATATCTGGTTCAATATGCTAACACGTCCTCTTCTTCTTCTACTGTTTTTGGATTGTTGTCTGACGTAGCCAACAGTGCCACAATATTATTATCATTATGATTATGATTGTGATTATGCTTATTATTATTATTGTTGTTGTTGTTGTTAGGTTGGTGTTCTGGTGGTTCCTTCCATAGGTTGGTGTTTTGTTAGTTCCTTCCATAGGTTGGTGTTCTGGTGGTTTCTTCCATTGGTTGGTGTTTTGGTAGTTTCTTCTATTGGCTGGTGTTTTAGTGGTTTCTTCCATTGGTTGGTGTTCTGGTGGTTTCTTCCATTGGTTGGTGTTCTGGTGGTTTCTTCCATAGGTTGGTGTTTTGTTAGTTCCTTCCATAGGTTGGTGTTCTGGTGGTTTCTTCCATTGGCTGGTGTTTTGGTGGTTTCTTCCATAGGTTGGTGTTTTAGTGGTTTCTTCCATTGGTTGGTGTTCTGGTGGTTTCTTCCATTGGTTGGTGTTCTGGTGGTTTCTTCCATAGGTTGGTGTTTTGTTAGTTCCTTCCATAGGTTGGTGTTCTGGTGGTTCCTTCCATAGGTTGGTGTTTTGTTAGTTCCTTCCATAGGTTGGTGTTCTGGTGGTTCCTTCCATAGGTTGGTGTTTTGGTGGTTCCTTCCATAGGTTGGTGTTTTGGTGGTTTCCTCCATTGGTTGGTGTTTTGGTGGTTTCTTCCATTGGTTGGTGTTTTAGTGGTTTCTTCCATTGGTTGGTGTTTTGTTAGTTCCTTCCATAGGTTGGTGTTCTGGTGGTTTCTTCCATAGGTTGGTGTTTTGTTAGTTCCTTCCATAGGTTGGTGTTCTGGTGGTGTCTGCAGACGTCTGTTCTCCTGGTGCATGTGAACGTATCATCTCCATGTCTTTGTTGTTACTGTGTCAGATATATAATAAATTGGCTGCAGAACCAACCACGGTGCTAATTATGTGTAACCTCTCAATATTTAATTGACTGTGCTTGGCTTCTATGCATACTGGTAAATAATTGATGTGACTTTCACAGCAGAAATGATTCAGTGTAGATGATTAGGAGCCCATTAAAAGTGTGATGGGCTTTTCCTGGTCTAAGTGCTCCTCCATCACCTGTCGACGTCGTCACACTCGGCCTTTCTCCTCTGTCTTTCTTCTTCTCTGCTCTTTGTTTTCAGACGGCAGCTGAAATAAAGGCCATGCAGGTTTTATTAGCACAGCACACGTTCATTCAACATTCATACACATTAGGAAACTGCTCCGTCAGCGATAATTGGAACTGTCTTTCACAGAGCAGTAATTCAGCAGCTCATCCAGTTAGCGCTGCTTCACTGTAACCACGACGACCAGGATGAGGAGGAGGATGAAGGTGGTTTCCCAGTGACTCCTTGTCTTCATTAACTTTAGTTTGAACGTCAGCTTTTTCCAGACAAACGATGGTACGTTAATGCTTCAACAACATGGAATCAGAGCTCGTTTAATTTAAATCAGAGATAAACCTGAACCCAATGAGCATCAAGGAAACATAGAACCACAGTATCTAGAAAAGAGCACGCCACTGCGGAACAATCTGCCAAAATAATACAACAGAGGAAAACGACGTAAAAGATTCAACAAGATGATGAATACGACAACACGTAAAGATGAGTGAGTTTAAAGAAAAAAGACCAAAAAAACCCCCATCTCAGTGTTTTTAATCTTTGATCTTGTTTATGACAAACCTCCAGATCCTTGTTTATGTCCAGTTATCATCTGGTCAATGATGTGCCTGAAGCGTTCCAGTAGATCATGGAACCATGAGAGGAAACGATTAACCAAAGGACAAAGTGGTGTCTTCGGAATGTTCTGAATGTTTTTCATTCAGTTTGTTTTTAATATTACAGTTTTTTTTTTTTGTATTTTATCAACTTGCCATAAACAAAAATACCAAATCCTCAATAACTGTCATATTTTAACCCTTTTAATGCCACATTTTTAATGTAAATAAACCATATTTTTGATGAAAAAATAACAAACACAAAAAACACTTTTGGATTTGTTTTGTTCTGTTTTCAATTTGCTACATTTAAATCTTTTTTTTTTTTTTTTATCCTGGCATATGTCAATGCTTAACACCAACTCTTGTTAAGATTCATGATTATTTTTTTTACTAGGTCAAATGTCAAATGCTAAAGTGTGTCAGTGGGCATTTTCAATCAGTCAATCAATCACATTTTATTCATGAAGCGCCAAATCATAAAAGTTTTCTCATGACACTTTAGATCTGGTCGAAAGCAGACTCTCAAGCCAATTTACAGAAACCCAACAGCATTTTGTACTGTCTTTGTAGAAGGGTGTTTGTAATTTAACATCATTTACCATGTGCTGATTTTACTGGATGGGTCAAAATTTAGAAAATCACGAAGAAATGAACAACTTTTGAATTCTGACCTAAAACAAATTGTGAAAAATAATATGACCTTTTAGAACATGAAGTGTAAAGTGTGTATAATACGCTCACCTGGACAGCGGAGGGTTGGTTGTGTGTTGGTTCCGCTGTGGATGGTGGCGGTCCACAGTGGGGCTGGTCGCTGGAGCGTTTGTTGCTTTAATAAGGGGAGTCTCAGCGGGCCGAGTCGACCCGGACAGACCCATTAACATCCTCGTCCCCTGCAGCCATGGCAGCCTCCGCTAATGCAGATCCACGCTCCGTAAGTGCACCTTGAAAAGCAGACGGTGAAAGTGCAATGCAACTTTAATGTGGGCTCGCCTCATTGATGCTAATCCGCCGTGAAAGCCACAATTTGTCTGAATTTACAGAGAAACTGTGTTTATTTCCATCCACCTGCACAGGTCGACCTCTGAAAACACCAGCACGAGTATGACCGAGACCAGGACTGAGACCAAGACCAAGACCATGACCAAGACCGAGACCAAGACCAAGACCAAGACCAAGACCATGACCAAGACCATGACCAAGACCATTACCAAGACCACTACCAAGACCAAGACCATTACCAAGACCAAAGACCACTACCAAGACCATAACCAAGACCACTACCAAGACCAAAGACCACTACCAAGACCATGACCAAGACCACTACCAAGACCAAGACCACTACCAAGACCATGACCAAGACCACTACCAAGACCAAAGACCATGACCACGACCGAGACCAAGACCACCACCAAGACCAAGACCATGACCATGACCTTGACCAAGACCACGACCAAGACCGAGAGCACGACCGAGACCACAATCAAGACCAAGAGCGTGACCGAGACCACAATCAAGACCAAGACCATGACCATGACCAAGACCATGACCACAACCATGACCAAGACCATGACCACGACCAAGACCATGACCATGACTAAGACCACGACCAAAACCACAACCATGACCAAGACCAAGGCCATCACCAAGACCAAGATCACGACCAAGACCATGACCAAGACCACGACCATGACCACGACCAAGACCATGACTATGATAATGACCAAGACCAAAACCAAGACCATGACCATGACCACGACCATGACCAAGACTAAGACCAAGACCATGACCATGACCAAGACCACCACCAAGACCAAAACCAAGACCATGACCAAGACCACAACCAAGACCAAGACCAAAACCAAGACCATGACCAAGACCAAGACCATGACCAAGACCACCACCAAGACCAAAACCAAGACCACGACCAAAACCAAGACCAAGACCATGACCAAGACCACAACCATGACCAAGACTAAGACCAAAACCAAGACCATGACCATGACCAAGACCACCACCAAGAGCAAAACCAAGACCAAGACCAAGACCATGACCATGACCATGACCAAGACCAAGACCAAGACCATGACCAAGACCACGACCATGACCGAGACTAAGACCAAAACCAAGACCATGACCATGACCATGACAATAACACAAACACTGACTTAGACTGAACCTCAGCAAACACTGCAAAGCAACCAACTGAACAAACACAGTCTGTCAGACAAAGAAGAAAAACTTCATCATCATCCTCATCTTCATCATCATTATCAGTATTTTCATCATCATCCTCATCTTCATCATCCTCTCCTCAGTGTGTCCATGTTCTTCTTCATGTGTTTCCTGTTGATGATGTCACACGTGGATCCAGACGTTTTGTTGACGCTGGTGTTTTTTTTCTCTCGTCTCCGCTTGTTTTTGTGCGTTTGCGTCGACAGCTTCACTCTTGGTGACAGAACAGAACAAAGCTGTTAAACGCTGCCTGTCAGACGTTTATCTCCTGCTCGGCGTCGGGGGGAACGTCAACGTCAAGACGAACCAGACTTTGAACTCACCAGGTTGGAGTTTCACCCTGAGCGTGACCTAGAAGGCGGCGATGGTGGAACACAGGCCTGAAGTGACTGAAGCGTCTCTGACTCTAATTCACACTCATTTCACAGGACGATAACTTCACATATTGAAGTTCAACTGTGCATAGAACAACTGAAAGTGTTCTATCTGCACTCTTGTCTTTGACTTTATTTTAATTGATTATTATTGATGTTTCATTGATTATGTTTTGATTGTAATTGGGGGTTTTAAACTTGTCTCTTTTCCATTTTTCTAAAACACTGTGAATTGCCTTGTGTATGAATTGTGTTATACAAATAAATCTGCTTTGCCTTGAACATTTGAATGACTCCAGTCAGAGCCGAGCGTCCATGAACGCCTCGCTGACAGGTTAAGGACGGATCAGACGTGGGGGAAAAAAAGACAAGAAATCACACGAATGCAGCATTTGATGACATCATTTCAGCTTTTTAACATTTTGAGACGAGGTTCTACTGCCATAAATGAAACACCACTGATGGTTTTACTATTTCACATGTTAAATGTTTGACCATGTTCAGTCTGAGTCACAAAGACATTTAATAACATTTATGTAAAGAATAAAACATCCACCATCCACTGATGTAACTGTTTAATATGTGCTGATCCACTAATCCCATCAATACATGTGAATAACTGGTGTAAATACAGTTTATCCATCTGTTCATGGTCATCAGATATGACCCATTTGGACGTTCAGAGGCTCTGTAGTTACCATGGAAACACCGTCATCTTCTACAACATTGATTCATCAGTAAAGCCCATGGAGTTGGATAAATGAAATTTATATTGAATAATAAATAAAATGAAAAAAAAAAATTGCTAATAAAAAAAATCTACAAAATAATAAATACCACAAAAACTATGCAAAAAAAAGACTAAAATGAAGTTTTAAAAAAATTTTAAATAAGCAGCAAAATGAACAAAAACACCCAAAGCGATCAATAAAATAAACAAAAATTAATAATAAATGAACAAAATAAACCACAAACTGGGCAAAACTGAAGAAAAAGTAATAAAATAGGCAGCAAAATGTACAAAAATGCACAAAATAACTAAAAAAAATGAATGAAAAAAAGAGAAAAATAAATTTGTAGACGTTTGTTTTTATGTTCAGTTTATGATATGCTTTATTATTTGATATAATAATATTTGAATTTAGTCTGAGCTTTAATGAACATCTACATCATCAGTGAATTAAATATAAAAAAAAAATACAGGATTTACAGTGAAAAATGCAAAATACACAGGATTATATTAGATAAATGGTGATAAATCACAAGTAAAGGTTAAAGGCAGAAAAAAATCCACCTGGAAATCGACATAAAAACAGTCAGTGAGGGTTAACCCTTTTGGCACCAAAGTTTTATTGTATTTTATTATTTTTTTTATTCAAATATTCAATTTTGATATCAAGATTTCAAAAAGCTGCCATGCCTCCATCAGTCTGTCCCAGGGCAGATGTGGCTACAGATGTAGTTTACCACCACCAGAGAGTGAATGAATAATGGATGAATAAGGTAAAGTTATCATTAAAAATGTAGAAGGAAAAATGAAAAAGAACAGAAAAGCTACATTTTACATTCAGTGTGTTGTGTTTTGTCAGTATTTAGTATTTTCCAGTTCCTGTTTCAACATTAAACTGATCCATGAAACACAGCGGTCCGGTCTAATTCCTGCTAGTCAGATCTGACTTTTATTTCTGAGCAGACAGATGCATTATGGGACCAGAGTTTAGTTCAGTCCAGATCGTCGTTTTTAGATAACGACTCTTTCCTCCGAGCTCCGCTTTGGTCTCCACCACCCTTTGATCTTCTATGAGTCATGTGTTGCGTTCAGGTTCGTTGAGACTGAATGATCCGTTCAGGTGCAGATGTTTTCCACTTGTTTCTGCTTCAGGGGTTTCAACGTCCAGAGACTGAAACTGGGCTGAACTCCACTCACATTTCATGGAATAATGAGCAGCGAACGCACATAATAACTTTTCTATATTGGGGCTTATTATAAACACAGAAGTGACGTTAATTTTCCCTCCAGGCCTGATGTGTTTTCTTTTTTACCGCCTGTATTTGGCTGAGCTCATTTGGCTTCGACTAAACAAAAGCGTTCCTCGCCGCCTCCATGCCGCTCCGCTAACCATCAAAAGGAAAGTCATTTACCTCCTCGGCTTCGGCGTCTCCCAGGGATCTATTAAGATCTGAAATTAATGTGAGGCCCGGCTAAAAAAAGGCCCCACGTAAACATGGTGACGCTGGAGTTTTTAGGGGTCTGTAAATTAACCGCCGAGGGAACGTGACGCCGCCAACGCCGCCACGCTCACCCATTTACAACATGTACATAAAAGAGTTTAGAGAGCGGCACATGGAGGATTTAAAGCACAAATCAAACTCCCATCAGGCCTCACTTCAGGTGGAGAGGGTGTCATCAACGTCCCAACGCAGCATTTTACTCAACAAACCTCGTATTTCAGCCTGAAACCAGGACGACGGGTTTGTTTTCAGTTTGATGTGTGGACGTGGAGGAAAAAAACACAAAGTTCAGCCTTATTTTATTCAATTTAAAGTAAAAAAAAAAACAAAACAAAAAAACAAAAACCTAACTAACAGGATGAAACAAATCAGGTCAAACAGACATGAAGAGGAAGAAAAAAGAAAGAAAAAGATGATAAAATAATAAAATGAAGAAAAATGAATACAATTTTTTGTAAATAATGAGTAAGTGTCAGTCTTACAAACAAAGGCCCCCCCCCCATCCCCCCGCTCACAACTTTGTTTTTGAGGGGCAGAAGGATGAGGGCAGATGTTACCTTTCCTTCCTGAGGAGTTGATAACACTGCTCACAGCAGCTTTTATGACACTGAAACACACGCAAATTCACAGCAGAACGTTTACCTGGAATAATGTTCCAGGGGTTAAAGGGTTAAGGTTTTGTGCTGTGTTCGGTTAAATTAAGTCTGATGTTCATAATTAAACAGGAATATGGTCAGTAATAGTTAGGATTTCTCTCATTTATGATATAATTTTTGGTTCTATACCAGGGGTGTCAAACATGTGGCCCGGGGGCTAAACCCGGCCCACCAAAGGGTCCGATCCAGCCTGTGGGATGAGTGTATGAAATGCACAAATTACACTGAAGATATTAAGAATCAATAATTTTAGTTTGGGGGCCATTTAAAGCCCTACTTTTGTCTTAAGTGGATTGAATTAGTAAAAAATTTCCATAATAACCTACGAATAATGATAACTCCAAAATTTTCCTCTTTGCTTTAGTGAAAGGCATAATATTGTTTAAATTGCACCTATTTTTCTCAAGAATTTTGAGGTTGTTTATGGTTTTTCAGTTACTCACAGTTTTAAAAAAGATAGTTTGTCGATGCAAACACTTTCATCATATAATTTAACTTTTTCCATTGTTATTATTTTATTGGTCTGGTACACATGAGTCCATATTAGAGTGTATGTGGTCCCTGAACTAAAATGAGTCTGGCACCCCTGTTCTATACAAACACAAACCCAGGCTGAACCCAGTAAAGCCTCCAGTTGTGCTTGTGTTTATTTGAGGGTTTTTCCCAGAGTTCTCCTTGTTCCTACCTGCTGTGTAATGACTTAAATCCATGTGTGATGCAGCTGATTGTCCCAGCGACGCCGTTTCCTTTTATAAACTCACAAAGTGACCAGCGTTCAATTAGTTTGGTTTGTTAAAGTAAAACTAACGAGCTTCATTTAACCATGGGTTCAGTTTTATTCACCGGAGAAACACCTCAGTGGAAAAACCGGCAAACCTTGGCTTTGAAATGCAAATGATGTTGTCAATTAGCATAAATCAGCTCGTTCCCTCTGCTATTGTGAGGCTTTGTGTTCGACAAATGAGGCCTGATTTACTTAAGAGTTTCATTCAGGTTGTGATTAATGAGTAAAATGATAATGTTGAAGGTAACGGTCTCCTGTGAGGTGGGCTGTAAAGGAGAAAAAAGAGGCCGATTAGAAGGAGAAGCAGTAATAATCCATTTGTGTCTCCTCCCACGGCCTGGAAATGAAGAGGCTGCAGCCTTTTATGATGAGTAAGGTCGTTTTCACCGGCCTCGTTTTAATGCTTTTCACAGCAGCGTCTTAATCAGAGCCTGACGCTGTGACCCCGCCCCTCACACCACCAAAACCCTCATTAAACCAGGACTCCTCCTCCGCCTCCTCTTCTTCAGCAACAACTCATGACACAGAGTCAGTGAACGCAGCACAGCAACAAGAGCTGGAGGATGAACCATGTGGTGTAGTACCGCCCACTGCCACTGGGGGATGAGGAGGTTTCTTCTCCCTGTTTCTACTTTGTAGTTCTACTTCCTATTTCTACTTCCTATATCTACTTCCTGCTTCTACTTCCCGTTTCTACTTCCAGCTTCTACTTCCAGCTTCTACTTCCCATTTCTACTTCCTATTTCTACTTCCTGTTTCTATTTCCTGTTTCTATTCCCTCTTTCTACTTCCTGTTTCTACTTCCTATTTCTACTTCCTGTTTCTACTTCCTATTTCTTCCTGTTTTTACTTCCTATTTCTACATCCTCTTTCTACTTCCTATATCTACTTCCTGTTTCTATTTCCTCTTTCTACTTCCTTTATCTACTTCCTGCTTCTGCTTCCTATATCTACTTCCTGTTTCTACTTTCTGTTTCTACTTCCTATTTCTACTTCCTGTTTCTTCCTGTTTCTACTTCCTGTTTCTACTTCCTATATCTACTTCCTGTTTCTACTTCCTGTTTCTATTTCCTGTTTCTATTTCCTCTTTCTACTTCCTCTTTCTACTTCCTCTTTCTACTTCCTGTCCAGTGTTTCATCTCTTCGCTGTACCCTGAACTCTTCAGAGGATAAACTGGTCATGATGAACCGTATTAATGCAGATTTGTGTATCTGCCGCTGCCAGTTCCATTTTTTTCACTTTTCATCAGGCAGAATTTTCCAAACACTTTCACGGCTGATCCGCCTTCCAACTCCCATCAGCCGAGTGCGATTAAATCTGCCCGGGCCATAAATTCTGATTTGTCATTCTTGGGTTTAGACCGTTTCTTCGGGCTGAAAGGTCAGCGCTGCACTTTATCCGTACAGATATAGTGTGTATTTGCATACGGAGGCTTAATGAGGTCTCACACACATCAGTGAGTCCAGAGATACTCATGGAATTAAGAGCAGTCGCCGTGGAAACGCTCATCAGCATCAAGGAGACACACTCAGAACCCAAAGGAGGGAAAATCACCACGGGTCATACTGAAGAACCAGGACCAGAGCCAGGATCAGGAGAAGCAGGACCAGGACCACAACCAGAACCAGGACCAGAGCCAGGAGAACCAGAAGAACCATGACCACAACCAGGAGAACCAGAACCAGGACAACCAGAAGAACCAGGATCAGGGGAACCGGAACCATCCTGTATCTGACCATCGCTGTGTGACCTGGTTGTTCACAGTGATATCCCATGACGCCTCGGTGCATTCTTGTTACCTGTCCTTTTCTTCTCATTTGTATCTTAATGGTTCCATGTGGTTCCGTATGGTTCCATGAGGGTTCATGTGGTTCCATGTGTGTTGGCCATTGTCTTAGTGGATAAATGCTGCCGACCAGAACCGAGCCATCTGAGGCTCAGAAACAGATGAGATTATTATTATTATTATTATTATTGTTATTGTTATTGTTATTATTATTATTATTATTATTATTATTATTATTATTATTATTATTATTATTAATTAAACCCAACTTTAATGAAATGAACCAGTGAACCCAACAGACGCTTGTATGAATCAGCTTTTATTCCAGAGTCTGTCATATTGTCATGTAATATGTCATATTGACAGATATAAGGTCCAATACTGTCCAATCCAATCTAATCTAATCTAATCTAATCTAATCTAATCTAATCTAATCTAATCTAATCTTTATTTTGGTGTTTATTTCTCAGATTCAACCTCCATCATCATCAGGTGATCATCAGTTCAGCATCACCTTCCAGGTGTAGGGAGGGGGCGGAGCTACAGCAGCTATGCTGGAGACAACGGACCAATCAAATGACTCGAACTGTCTCCTTCACTTTTATTGTTGTGTTTCAGATTCTTTTTTGTTGCAATATCCAAAGACATTATGTGTTTTTCTTTGATTGTGGACAGAATTTGAGGGAAAATACAACATTTAAGAATAAAACAACAACAGAGACTCATAGAAACAATGAATTCTGAAAAGTACAACCAAACCTGGAGACGTGATGATGTTCTACAAATAAAACTGAAGACGTGAAATGAAAACAGACTTAATTGCATTCATTGGAAAAACAAAAGGGAAATGATGATGTTTTGATGTGGACGATGAATATTTATCAGGGTCTTTATTCAGCTCTGATCAAAGACGACAGAGTCAGAGACAACAAGAACTGGAAATGAACCCACTAGAATCCAGCTGAGGAATGGATGAATAATCAAGAAACATCACAAAACTGAAACTGAAACTGAACCCAAAGACCATGGAGGTTGGTCTGGTTCCAATGAATCCACATGAAGGTTTATTCAGCAAAAAAACAAACCAAAATGAAGTAAAAAAGAATAAAATGAAAATCAAAATGAACAAAAACAGCCAAAGTGATCAATAAAATAAATAAAAATAAATAATATTTAATAAGTATTTGAGCAAAATAAGCCACAAACTAAAGAAAATTGAAGAAAAAATAATAAAATAGGCAGCAAAATGTAGAAAAATACACAAAATAAGTAACAAAAGGGATAAAAATGAACAAAGGTTGTAGATATTTGTTTTTATGTAGAATTAATGAAATATTTTGCTGTAAAAATCACTTTTTTTCAAAACAACTGAATAATAATCATAATAAAATAATTATTTGAACAAAATAAGCTACAAACAAGAAAACTGAAGAAAAAAAAAATGAAATAAGCAACAAATGTAGAAAAATAAAATAAGCAACAAAAGGCATGCTGTGTAAAAAACGCTAATTAGATGTTTGATTTTATGTTCCGTTAATTATAGACGTTACTGAAAAAGACACTTTTTCCTTCAGTTTATCGGTGACGGTTTTATTAAAATGATGAAGTGATTTATTCAAAGGTGATTAAACAGGAATAAAAACAGGAACTTCCTTCCTTATTATTAGTATTTTCTTTTTTATTGCCATAGTGACATTTTACCTCCTCTTATATTCTTGTTTCTTATTCCTGTTTCCTATTTTAATCCAAACCCAGTTGTTTTTGTGTCTGAGCTTTAACCATGTGTCGGTCACAGACTAATTCCTGGAGTTAAATGTGCTTCTTTTTATGTTGTTTCTGTTTTTGTCCACATACTTCTGTCCATGTGTTGAACTCAGTGAAAAACACCAGTCACACTGAAGTTCAGTCCGGCTCGGTTGCAGACTGCGGCGTTTCCAGGTGCATTGTGGGATTGTTTCATCATAACGTCCCAGTTGAATATTCATCATATTTACTCTGTGGATGACTCAGGCTGAAATGTGATCCCCGGTCGGCCTGGCTCGACTCCGCCGCTTCCTCCCCATCCATCACGCAGACATCAGCCCCCTGCTCCCCCCCCCAGCCCCTCCGCCCCTACCCACAATGCACTGAGCAGTCATCTCACTCTGCAGATGCACCGTCCAAACAGCTCAGACCTGGAATCAGTCAGATCTGCAGAGTCTGACAGTTCTACAGGACAGGTTCTGGTTCTGGACCACTTACAGGACCAGGTTCTACTGCACCTACAGATCCAGGTCCATGTTCTACAGGTCCAGGTTCTACTGCACATACAGGTCCAGGTTCTATGGGTCCAGGTTCTACTGCATCTACAGGTCCAGATCTAGAATGTAAAACATGTGTGGGTTCAGGTTCTGCTACACGTACAGGTCCAGGTCCAACACTACGTACAGGACCAGGTTCTACAGGTCTAAGTTCTACAACCTGCCCAGGTCTGGTATGAGGTTCCGAGTTCTTCCTCATTAGATTCTTGCCCTTCAGGTTCTTCATCATCAGGCTCTTCCTCTTCAGGGTCTTCATCAAGTTCTTCTTCATCAGGTTCTTCATGTGGTTCTTCCTCCTTAAGTTCTTCTTCACCAGGTTCTTCATGAGGTTATTCCTCCTTAAGTTCTTCTTCATCAGGTCCTTCCTCCTTAGGTTCTTCTTCATCAGGTTCTTCCATATTCATTATTTGATCTGTTTTTTTTCTCCATCCTTAAGTCGTTGCGGTACCGGGGGTTCCTTTTCCTGCCGTCATCTTTGGTTTAATCAGACTCCACCCACCCTGAGCTCCCATCGCCACCGTTGGAGCCTCCGTTGTCAAAACACTGTAATCGCTGCTGTCTCCATGGGGACCACTGTCAACATCCATCGTTTTTAATGCCGCCGCCACTGCTGTCCCAACAGGAAGTAGAGGCGGCGGCCACAGGAGGTCACACGGCCCCACATTAACATAATTAATACAGTCGTGCTTCGCCACCTCCATTTCTGTTCAAGGAACTAATCGATACCAGACTGAGGATCTGATTTTACTGCAGTTTGGACAGAATCAGGACATGACCAGTTCACACGACAACGGCCTGGAGTCAGCTTTAAAGACGGAAACACTGAAGAGAAGAGAAGAGAAGAGAAGAGAAGAGAAGAGAAGAGAAGAGAAGAGAAGAGAAGAGAAGAGAAGAGAAGAGAAGAGAAGAGAAGAGAAGAGAACAGCCTTTATTGTCATTACGCAGGTTATGCAAAATACAGACGTATATTAAAACTAGTAACTGTTAAGTTATAACAGACCCTCACACACACGTAAACAGTCACTCATACTAATACATTACTCCTGAGCTCTGATATGAAGTCATATATGGACTTTCATTTATCCTCCAGTGAAGGATTGGTGATGGTCAGTCAGCTGCAGCCGCTCATCGCCCATATGAGCAGCAGTTGTTTGACCTGATTCTCACCTGCCGCTGGTCACATGACCCCCCAGCGGCGACACCCTGATGTGGACATGAATAAATCCACGGCGTAAACACAGGAAGCGTCTGCAGTCGTTTCTGCTCAGATCATATATGAACTAAAGGACTCACACCACCCATAAAAATGACAAACGGTGGGAGGTGGTGGGTGGGGGCAGTGAAGGACACACATCCACACATACACCCCTCCCCCCACCTCTGTTATAATGAGTGGACCCTGGTGATACATCAGAGGAGATGAGGCGTCCCATTAAAGCTGCAATAAAGCCTCCTCCTCCTTATTCAATAAGAAAACCCATCATTCACCGGGTGTCCTTCAGGGACGCCACAGCACACCTCCACCCAGTACAGACCTACACGTCCACCCGCTACAGCCCCACACCTCCATTCACCATAGCCCTACACCTCCACCTACCACAGCTCCACACCTCCATTCACCATAGCCATACACCTCCACCTATCACAGCTCCACACCTCCACCTGCTTTAGCCCCAACACCTCCACCCAACACAGTGCATCACATCCATCCACTGCCACTGTTTCAGAGTTCGTACATAGTGAGAATCCAAGTAGAATCCAACTTCCTGTTATTGTCTGATAACTCAATGATAATGATCAGTATTAGTGTTAGTATTAATATTAGTATTAACATTAGTATTAGTGTTGTGGATCTACAATGACACAAAACATTTTATAACAGGTATAACATTGGTACAATTACACTGATTTATATTGAGACTTTTCATGTTGTACACATTTGTTGAGATTAGTCATATTTTTCTCTGTTGAAGGATAGTTTGTAAATGTAAACATTTTCATGTAATTTTAGTCTTTTTATGCTAAAACAAAGATATAAATGTGTATTTGTCATTATTTATAGGTTATTCTGTTGCTATTTTATTGGTCTGATCTGCTTTAGATCCTATTGGTCTGAATGTGGAACCTGAACTAACATGATATAACATCATTTATTGTTAATATCTGCAGTATGATTTTTCATCCCATGGGCCCATTTGGACCCTTTGGTGGCCCTTTTTGGCCCACAGGCCATATGTTTGACACTCCTGCTTTAATCTAAAGTCTGTTTCGTGCTGTTCTAGTCTATAGGTTCATGTTCACTTTGAAGCAGGTTTATTCCTTGTTTCTACTGATATGTTCCAGGTTTTTCATGGTCTTCGTTAACGTATAAACCTTTAGTTCTGATCGTGTTTAGTTTCTTGTTTCTGTACAAAATCTCCAGTTTCCTCTGTTTCAATACTCTGCGGTTTCTCTCCTGCTCTAAATTACCTTCGACTGGTATCAGTGGTGTGTTGCTGCCGGATAATAAACCTGGAAGCCGTCCATGTTTGCCTCTGCGGCGGCGGCGGTGGAAACGTCCTCCCGTTAGCGCTCTGCCTTCATTACAGCGTTTGTGCACAGGAGACACTGAAGCTAATATGAAAAGGCTAACAGAGGCGTGATTAAATGACAAGTCTGAGTTGTCTCTCTGGATAATTCGGCGGCGGATTTCTCATATCACCTTCATGTTCCTGCAAATACATCAAAAGCCCAGATAGCAAAGGAAAGGTTATTATCTGGGCCTTTTTATTTTATGTCAGACAGGTAATATGAGCCCGTAGGAGGCTGAGATCATTCATTCATGTGGCGTTCACTGGATTCGGCTGAAGATACAATCCAGATCAAAAGGGATTTGAAGAAGGTTGGAAATAAAATAAAAGAGCAAAGAAGAAAAGAACTGCAGGGAGGAGGCTTCCCCGGCCCTTTTCTCTGCCACATGGAAACAGATGCAGGACTTCCATAAGGTTATAAAAGAGGATGGAGGTCCTATTGTACTGAACCGAACCGGCCTCGTTACAAACGTCTGTTCAATACAACAGGATGACTTTAAAGGCAAAGACATACCAACCTGACTGCTGATCGTTGCCAGAAAAGGAAGCCTGACTAATCAGTCAACTCCCACCTCCCTGACACAGTCAAAAAAAGTGTGAAGAACACATCAAATCAACTACCGAATTCAGTGTACATTCTGCGAGATGTAAAACCGGAAAATGACGGAACATCTCTCTAAACACAGAGCGCTGTCATCAGTCATTGTTGTCAGCAGAGTGTTGAGTGGTCCAGAAGGGTTGTTGTTGCTGTTGTTGTACTCATTGAATGAATGGTTAGTAAAAAGAAGATACTGGCATTGTCAGTTCTAGGACTTCTTGTGGAAGAAGAAGCATGTTGCAGGCGAAAACTAAGGAGAAATCGCACTATACGAACAATGCTAATACTGTTCACATCATGGAATGAATGAAGTCCATAGGCAACACTGACTGGCACTCATTCAGATACAATATGTGCCAGTGAATGGCCTAATATAGAAGAGACTAACAGTGTGAAGTACCTCGGCATAGCTGTATTCACATGGAAACATCTCGTTCACTGATTCACTAGTCAAGGGCTATCCCTCCACACAATCAGATTGGTTAGACTAAACAACAGGTAGTGGCCGATTACACATGTTGAATTGGCCAAAAAAACTGGCAATGGCATTAACGACGGCTGATTGCAAAGAACTCACCAACCAGACTCATGTCACCGACCTCGCCAGACTGCTGAAAATTGGGTTGGTGTGTCTTTGCCTTGAAGCTACAAGAAACCAGTGGTGGCCACTAGGGGGCAGAAGACTGACAACACCAATGGAATATTAACCCTAAAAGATCGAAACAGTCACTGGAAACTAAAACTATCTACTAATATAAGACTTTTAATACCTGTTGATCCTTTAATCCTATCAGTCCACGTAAATAACTGGTGTAAAATACAGTTTGGCATCTTTTCATGGTCATCAGATATGACCCAATTTGATGTTCAGAGACATTCAAAAGTGAACATGGAAACACTGTCATCTTCTACAACATTGATTCACCAGTAAAACCCATGGAGTTGGATCAATGACCCCATTTCCATCCACACTAATACTCTGATCAGCATATGATTTATGGACTGATCAGATTATTATTGATCATAAATCTGTGTTTCATTAAACTGAGAATGGGATCCCTCAGGGCATCGTCTTAGACCCCATCATTTATATGTTTACATTAATGTGTTTTCAGATGTAGGTCTTCAGATGCACGCTGATGACACTGACCCCATTTACATCCACACTAATACTCTGATCAGTATCTGATTATTATTGATCATGTAAACAGTATAATCTGATCTGTTTTACCAGGTAACAGCAGTAATCTTATGATAATAAATTAAGTTGGATTCTAAATCACTACATACGTGTAAACTCTGAAATAAATCCAATAATAGACTGAAATGTCTAAATCAGGGTTTATAGATTATCGTATTTCTTAAGTGCCTGTAAACGCATCAGATCTGATTATTACAATTATGTGATTAACAGTTATCTGACTTTCATGTTCCTGTAAACAGACTCATTGACAGTGGATGGACACAATGGGTTTGTGTTCAGTTATCGATATCTTTGCTGAAAAAAGTCACTTTTTCTTCACTTTTCTCTGTTTCTGATAAAATAACCCTCAACTTTAATCTGGGCTTTAATGAACATCTACATGATCAATAAATTAAATATAGGAAAATGCATGATTTACACTGAAAAATGCAAAATACAGAGGATAATATAATAATAAATGGTGATAAATCCCTTAAGAAATATTGAATACAGAGAAACATTTATTTAGGAACTGACACAAAAGTAGCTCTGGGTCTTTATGGGTTAAAGTGGTAAAGTTCAGTCCTCTTGTCATTTATCACAGTTTACTCAGACATATAAACAGTCACTGAGTCTTTTACTGTATATTTCTATGGTCTGAGTTCTATTCTGTCCACAGATTCTGTCCACGTTGACCTGAGAACTGTGAAACTATTCTTGTTTTATTTTGGTTCTTTCTGTTGAAATGAGCTAAACCTCCCCGAGTCTAAAGGCTTAACAGGTTAAGTCCAGGCCAGAGGACATAAACCCACATGTGGGAGGGTGGGATAAAAATACAGTCAGTACAAACCCGTGACAAATAGACTTACTCTACATACAAATACCACAGAGAAATTATACAAGGAAAAAAACGGTTAAATGCAACGGATTTCTGATCTTCACGGGTGTATTTGTCACATTCATGTGATAAATGCAGGTGAATGTGTTTGATGATGAGGATGAAGGTATTTTTGATTCTATTGGTAGATGCAGAGGAGGGGTTGGCAGGAGCAGAACGGTCTATTGTGCAGGAGAATCTTCATTTAAAGGTTTATTCGGCTGCTGTTTGGACTCTTTCCCAGATGTGATGATGTTTTCGGTTAGATGTCGCAGCTCTATTCGATGTCATGACTTGATCTTATTATATTGCATCATATCAGAGTGGATTCATGGAGTCATCGTAGCAGGAGTTCAGCACCGCGGTGGAATGGACAGCTCCATGAATGCTGTCCGTGGTGCTGAAAGGCTCACTGCTAATGGAACCAATGGAATATTAACATTCAAAGACCCAAACAGCCACTGGAAACCAAAACTATCTACTAATATAAGATCTTTAATTCCTGCTGATCCACTAATCCTATCAATCCATGTGAATAATTGGTGTAAAATACAGTTTATCATCTTTTCATGGTCATCAAATATCATCAGAAAGCAAAGACAACCAGACTACGGAACAGTTTTTGTCCACTGAATCACTGAGTGACTGCAACTCACATTTGTACAAATCTTTGTATATTTGCACAACAACAGTGATAATATTTGCACTCATGTCTTACCACTGTGACAGTATTTTGTATCTTGCACAATCAATATTTTTTTTGCACCCTTTGCACAGAGTACTCACTTTATTTTATTTTACCTATTTATTTTGCCTTACTTAGTGTACAGTTTATGTCCTTTATTTCCTTTTAGTTTAAATTGTTTTAATTGTATAGTTTATTTCCTTCATTTCCTTTTAGTTAAATTTTATTGTTTACATTAGTCGTATGAAGGGAACTCGTAAAGTAAGAATTTCATTGCTCAGTACTGCTGTGTATATGACAATAAACTTCTTGAATCAGATATGACCCGTTTGAACATTCAGAGGCTCCATAGTGAACATGGAAACACCATCATCTTCTACAACATTGATCTTATGACTTCATCTTATTATATGAAATTATATCTAAGTGGATTCATGAGATCATCATAGCAGTTGTTCAGCACCACAGCGGAGTGAACAGCTCCATGAGTGCTGTCCACGGTGCTGAAAGGCTCCCTTTGACCTCGACTTTATCAATAAAAACAGCTGAAATAAACACACTGAGCTGTGAAATCATCATTTGATTGTTTGTTTTGTGGTTGGACGCATTCCCAGACGTAGAGCAGCTTCATGGTAAATATTGCAGCTCTGTTCTGTCCTGTCATGGGTTTTATTCTATAGGAGTCGACTCAGGAGCTTTTTGTGTGAAAAAAAAAGCCTGGTGTTTAGTTTGGTTTTAGCTCCAGAGTGAAACATCCATGGTCCTGTTTGACCTGGTTTAAACTAACGGCCTAAAGCAACACATTCAGCCGGAAAATCAACACATTACTGGTACATGATGTACACACAACAGGAGGTGAATAAGTACACGACACAAATACAGAAAAACCACAACTTGTTTAAGCCTCAGGAGGTCTTTCAACATCCAAAAAATATCAGCTTCTTATCACATACTTTATCACACTTTTGAGTCAGTCTTTTAAAACTACTTCAGCCTGAATCGTACACATCAGTTATTAACTATTGTTAGAGTAAAATGACTACCATAATATTTTTCCATCTCAGTATTATTATTATTATTATTATTATTGATAGTCATTGATTTTTGATGCTTGTTTTTTCTTCATCAGATTTAAGAAAAAACTCACATTCAATGTCCTAACAATTAAAAAATGTCAGTAATTATTTATAATTAGTTTAATCTCCTGCTGTCGATGTGAAAACTCAAAGAAACTAAACAAATATCATGAACAAGTACTAGTGTGTTTGGTTCTGACTTTTTTTTTTTTTTTTTTTACACTGTTTACATGTTAAAAAGGGTTTGATTTTTTTTGTCATAAAAGCTCAACCTTAAATCCAACAGGAAGTTAAACCATTTTAGATGGAATATATAGATTTAGTTTGGATTTTCTCCATTCCAGTTGTTTTACTGTTGATATAATGTTTAACTCCACATTGACATCCCAGAATAAATCCCTGGCTGATCGGACCATCACCGCCTGCAGCTATAGTTAACTCTTTCATTCCTAGTGTTGACTCCAGTGTTCATCTATTCTACAGCTGTTCTCTTGTATATTCATGGGTTTGGTTGTTTTAGTTCCATATCAGCCAACACAGTGGAAGCTTGTGCATCATCCCAAAGAAAGGTTTTTTGTTTTTTGTTTTTTTTTGTTTTTTGAACACGTAACCAAGTTGGCCAACAGGAAGTCAGAAATGCTGAACATCCCAGGAATATTTTATAAATCCTTCTATATCAGGACACCCCTGAAGGTAGAAAAAATATGGAAGCATCAAGTAACATCTAAGAATTAATACCACTGGTCAAAATTACACATATCTATTTTATACTGAAAGAAATTTACATTTAATCCTGTGTCGACTAAATTGTACACCACGCATCACTGGCTGTATTTACACTGTAATTCATACCATTACTGTAACCTTACTGTTCTGGATAAACCTGATCTGCACTAACATGTTGAAGTGGAAATCAATGGACAATTGGTATTAAAGTGAAATTAACAGTAGCTTAATATAAAAACTGTTTGGTTTTGGGGGTTTTTAAATTCACATTATCTCCATAAAGTGAGTAACAACTAGTATTGTAATATCTCAAAATATGAGAAAACATCAAATTAACAGAATTAAAAATGTTTTTATTTCATAATTTTCACACAGTTTGTTTTATTAATACTTTTGTGTTTTATTTGTTCGTGTGTGTGTGTGTGTGTGTGTGTGTGTGTGTGTGAAGTACTTTGATCGACTGTGTTGTTTTCAAAGTGCTTTATAAATAAAGTTGAATGGAGTTGATCATTCTCTGATATTGGTTTGTTAAATACATAATTATTTCCTTCTAAAGTTAAATTCATGGTGTCCAGATGAGTCAATATTTATGGAAGTACATGAAAAACAGGTTCATAAATAAAATTCAGTTGTCTTGTTTTCATTACTAAAGAGGAATAAAAACACTTAGGTTGTTAGAATTCATGCATGAAAGGGTTAATGTGACATTTGTCATTTGGCTGAAAACACTCGTCTCTTTTGCGAATTTATACGATGACGTTAAAGACACTTGGCTTGGATTTGTGTGACTTTTTAAGCCTTTTTCTTTCTTCCCAGACTAAGTGTTAATATTCAGAGGGTGGTTTTTCCAGCGTCCAGAGGCTCCTCAGAGGATCCTCAGAGGCTCCTCAGAGGATCCTCAGAGGACGCAGTGACGGTTCTGCATCGGCCTCATTAGAACCTCCTTCTACTGCACAGAACCACAGAAACAGCCAAAAGGAAACATTTGGGCAGGTTTTAAAGTGAAGTGTAATCAGATAAAGATGCACATAATGTGCTCAGGTTTGCAGATGATGAGCTGTGAGTTTAGGGACCAGCAGAGTCTGTTCATGAACAGATTTATACCAGCAAAAAAAAAAAAAAAAACCCAACCTGTGAGTCCGTGTCTGGAATGGAAAAGAATCCACCGCAGCAAAACCAGCAGAGAATGTTCCAGGGGAAATATGAGGAAAATCCATTATCAAACAACAATAAACACTCAATTATTGACTGGGAGTTGGATTTCAGCACTTTCTGTTTTGTGTTATCTGCAATTTTTCCTTCTTTATCTTCCGCTCATAAAAAATTCAGTATCTTTTGTCCATATTTTCATTATCTGCAGATTTCATCAAGTGAATCCATTAGTGCAGTTTAACGTTACAGAAACCTGGAAGATCAAAGTCTGGAGGCTTCGCTTTCATTGACTCTGAAACAACCACAGAAACCACCCTCAACAACAGAACTACAACCAGAGGAACATAACAGAACCAGAGGAACACGACAGAACCACAACAGAACCAGAACAACAAAAACCTAAAAGATCAAAGTCTAGAGGCTTCACTTTTGTCGACTCAAGTGTCTGGGAAAAAAAAAACAAAAAACACAGAAACCACCTTTAACAACAGAGCCAGAACCAGAGGAACACAACAGAACCAGAGGAACACAACAGAACCAGAGCAACAAAAGCCAGGAAGATCAAAGTCTGAAGGCTTTGCTTTCATTGATTCCAGCGTCTGAAAAAACCCCACAGAAACCACCTTTAACAACAGAACCAGAGGAACCCAAGAGAACCAGAGGAACACAACAGAACCAGAGGAACGCAACAGAACCAAACTGTGATGTACACAACCTCCTCCTCCTACAGTTGTTCTCAATGGGTTCAGAATCATCACTTTAACCCAGATGGAAGTTCTTGACTCGATGAAGGGGGCGGAGTCAGCTGTGTCCTTGGTTTAGGGAAGGAGGCGGAGCTTGTGTGCCTCCAGATGGTGTGAACTGGTGGATCTGTGCTCATCTTCTATTCTCCGTCTGTACATTATTCATGGTGTTCATTCCTCATACTGGACGGAAACATGAAAGTTTGATGGACTGATTCTCAGGTGAGGAATCACAGAAGTGTTTTTACAGAATGAGAACATGTCTAACCTCAACCACAGCTACAGCAAAATCACACAAATAACACTCACTTTCCTTTTATACTCGGAATAAATAATTCAATCCAGGTTTCATGATGTTTATTCCACCAGAACCAAACCTAACTGACCCGTTTATACCTAAATGACCCGTAGAACCACAGTAATAATCTGATATTGATCAGATTATTAGAGTGGATGTAAACTAGTGTTTTTAAACAGGGTCAGTACAGCCCCCCAGGGGGCGTTGGGACAACATTGGGTGATGTTTGGAAGGAGAAAGCTGAGAGGTGGGTGCTGAGCCACAAATTGGGGGGTTAGTCAGTGTTATTCGTCACAATGTATAAGTATCTATCAGAAGAAACTTTATTTCCAGTGCTGCAGCTTTCCTACAACCAGCATCTCAGTGGTGAACATATGTCTCCTGGACCCACCTCACCCAGGAGCAACAGAATAACTTTCCCCCCTGGAATACCTCCCCCCGGCTCAACAACTTGTTAACTTGTTTCAGAGGGGGGATAGATATCGGGGTGCGACAAAGAGGATAATGATGAGGTGAGGGGGGCATTACATACAGAGCACTATAACACATACACCATTTTTTTTTTTTTTTTTTTTTTTTTGCAGGAGGTGAGGCGCAGGAGGCTGATGATGATGTAAGGGGGCATTTGTTCAGAAAAGGTTGAGAACCACAGATGTAAACAGCCTCAATAACATGAAAAGCACTCTGAGAGTGCAGACCTCTGCCAAGACAGATCTGCTGTCTGTTGTCTGGTCAGTAAAGACATCAAATCTAATGGTTTAACACTTTTTTCTAAGCTCAAATGTTTGGGCAAATTTCCACTAATCAATAAATGATTATTGCAGAAGCTTGAATAGATGCATAAAATGGAGCTGAAGCAGAGGCATGTGCAGGTCTTTGTGGATCCAGGCCCAACTCTTCGTCTTCTAATAAAACTAAAAATAACATGTTCAACCTGCACTAAATTACTGTGAACCAGCAGCGACAGAATGAATCTGTACTTTCATGTGGAGAATAAATCATGTTCATGGTCTCGATCAGGTCGAGGCCTTGACAAACACAACCCATCAAATAAGAAAAACCCATCAAATCAACAGATAACACCATGTTCCAACCACAGTCCACCTATAAAATGACTAAACGTTTTCACTCTGAAGGAGTTTTTATTGAACATAAACTGCATTTATGTGGATGAAAAACCTGAAGAGCAGAGGAAAAAACCAGGTGATAAAAGCGCGGAATGTCGTAATGGAAGAAAAACGAAGACACCAGATGTAAATTGCAATGAAAAACAACTTGGTCTGGAAGTGGGAGAGAATTTGGACGGATGAATATTAAGGTTTATCACGGCAGCACAGACGCACATTCAAGCATCCTAAGAGCGAAGCGATAATGAGGCCAATCACAGCCAAATACTGAGTGAATGTCTTCAACTGGATGAGACCGTTTTCAACACATCAAAACGTCATTTACGTGTCTCAGCCTCGAAGCACAAGCCCATCAACAAGTACAGATAAATATTTAACAACAGTCCTTGGACAGAAGAGTCAGAGACGCAACAGAAACCCAAGGACGGATAAAGACCATGCATTAATAAAGTCAGGAAACATGTCTGTGAGGGTCCTAACAGTCAAATGGATGGACTACAGAACCAGAACAAAACCTGGAAGAGTTTAAACATAAAGAATAAAAGGACCAGAAGAAAACAGAGAGAAAATAGAAACTGACAAATGGAGGAAGAAACAAAGACCATTTGAACCCTTTATGACCCATAGAACCAGATCAGATCTGGACATTATCACAGCTGTAGTCACATTTTATGGAGTATTTTAATATCCTATACATTTTAATCATATGTATCCATTCTAACGAAATAAAGTGATTTTTAAAAAGTGGGACAAAATCTTTATTTTTAACATACTTTTCTAATTGCAGAAATGTATCCCTCCAAATTATAAATGTAAAAAAGTGCAACACAACAAGGCAACAAGAGAATAGAAAGAACCAGAACAGTCCTCCAGATCAGATCTGTACATTATTACAGCTGTAGTCATATTATATGGAACATTTGAATAAATAATTGTAAAACCCTTATATTCTAAAACTTAATACGTTCATAATAACTAAATAAACTGATAAAAAAAAAGTGCAATAAAACACTAAATACATGTATGTCACTGCTGTATAACTCAATATTATTAATACAAAAAATATGCTCAAAATCCTTTCAAACCACATTAAAACTTATAGTGTCTGCATAAGGGAAGTTTTCAGATCTACTCATTTATATAAACTAGCATAAACTAAAGTGTCCATCAAAAAGTGGCAGTACAACACAACAGGACTGTTTATCCACCAAAAAACTACAAGTCCTTGTTAAATGATGTCACTTCCTGTTGTGTTATAGACAGGTAAAGTAAAGCCAGGGACAGTTGGTGATTAGATCAGATCTATGAACCACCTGTGGTCTGGATTAAACTGGTTTGATCTGGTTTAGACTGGTTTGCTCTAGTTTAGACTGGTTTGGTCTGGTTTAGATTGGTTTGGTGTGGTTTAGACTGGTTTGGTCTGGTTTGGTCTGGTTCGGTTGGTTCCAGTGGAACATGCATGGACGTTGAACTACATCCATTTACTTGCTAAAACTATGCTTCATGTTTTCTGGCTGAGCTGGGCCTGTCAGTGTGGGCGTGTTGGTACAAACAGTTCAAACCATTTTAATATGTAAATACTGTTGTTTTATAGGATGAAGATGAATCAGACTGTGTACAAATCCTGCATCTGAACACATCTCTGTAGTTGCTGCTCCTCACATCTTCAAACAGGCTTTAGATTCAATGCATTGAAGGTAAATTATGCATTACTTTTATTTTGCATCATTGTGTGTCTTCACAACATCAACCTAAATGATGAAATAAACACACTGAAAAGAAAATGTCCCACTATGAATCCATCATAGAATATCACGCACAAAGATGAAAAAGGGTCAAAGACACAACAAAACTAAAAAGACAAAGATGATGTAACGAAACTAAATCGATGTCATGAGATAAAAAACAAACCTCTGGACTATTAAAGACCTGCATCCAGGTCAGATGAATGGCACCTTTATTCAAGTCTTATTTCTGCTCTTGTTCGTCATTATGCGTTATTCAGTGGATGGAGGAGGATCCTGACTCTGGAGGTAATTGGATTATTTCTTTATGTATTGAGCTGATGTGGATCTCCATAATTCAGAGTACTGGTCAGGATTAACCTCCCACTGTGAACACATCCACTTCAGACTGCTGGATAGAGCCTTCATGTGTGCAGCTTTATGAGGTCAAACATGCCGAGTCTGGAGATGAAGACATCCCGCTGAGCTCTGCCGCTGAATTAAAAGTTTGGCCCGAGGCAGGACGTGGGCTTCATTACACAAACGGGTCCAGATCGCTGACGCCAGCCTCGGCGGACCCGCTCACAATGTCAAACACTATTCCAAATGTTTGAAGTGTGTGAAATGTAGATGGAGGCTCTTCAGAGAGTTCTGCTGCAGGAGGAAGAGGAGGGCTGACCTTCAGAGGTGGAATAAAGGCGAATCATTTCACCGCGTCCCATCTGAAGGGATCCGAGCGCCGCTGGACGGCCGATGGTCGACGCAGATAAAGGCCGCACCTCAGAGACCGAGCAGGAGGTGAAAAGGCCCCAGAATGAATTCACTGCAGGTATTTATTAATTACAGCAACTGTTCTTATCAGCTGAATGTGAGCGTCGGCCTGAGAGGAGACGACAGATAACCCTCTAATCACTATGACGATCGGCGGCAACGACGACACTCGTTCTGATTGGCTGAGCTGAGGGTCACAGAACGGAACATAGGTGGACTTTCTACATTACACAGAACACAAGAACCAAAGGAAACGCTGGAGTTTAGAGGAACCACATGATCTGCAGTAAAGGGTCGGTTCAGCCACATGTTTACAGTTTTAGGACTCAGATGCAGATGTTGACACTAAAACAGGGCTGTCCAATCCTGGTCCTCAAGAGCTACTATCCTGCATGTTGGAGATGATTCCCTCTTCCAGCATACCTGATAGTCATTATCAGGCTTCTGCAGAGCTTGATGATAGGCTTATCATTTGAATCAGGAGTGATTGAAGAGGGAAACATCTAAAACATGCAGGACACTGGCCCTTGAGGATCGGAGTTTGACACCCCTGCTCTAAAACCTCTGTATGTCGTCATTAATTTCACTTCCTCAGACCTATTAGCAGTGGTGCAGAATCCCAGCTCCATAAAGTAAAAGTCCTGCCATGTTTTGGTTCTACCTGTTCGCTTAACACGGGTGATTCCACTAATTGTCCATCTACCTGGATGAGGGGTTGTGTTCATCACAATGGGCCGGTTCAGTGAATGGTTGGAACAAATACATGGCAGGACTTTAACTTTATGGAGCTGGGATTCTCCACCACTGCCTATTAGTGTTTGTCAAGTTATATACAGTTTTTAGATCATTCAGCTCCTGCCTAAACTTGAAAATGGCTTGGTAAACCATAAAAGATGAAATGGCTCAGCTCTTCTTCCTTTTAGCTTTTATTTAGAGGAATATTAGGTTGAAAACCTTTGAACAAAACAGAAATATACAAACATCCCTCATCATCAGTCATTTTTACACAAACCATATGTTTAGACATTTCAAAGTCCTTCATTAATCAAATATTTTAACTTTAACTTAACTTTAAAGTAACATATTATTCACATATTCTCATTTTAACTTAACATTTTAAGGTACCCTTTATTCAAATATTTTAACTCAAAGTTTTTAAAGTACTCTATTATTCAAAACATGTTAACATTAATTTAACTTTTTAAAGTGCAGGACTGTCAAATACACATCCATCATTAACATGATTTCACTAAAACCAGAAGCACTCGGAGAGCGCAGACCTCTGCCAAGGCAGATCAGTGCCCCCACCCCCCCGCCCCCGATCACCACTAAAATTTTATCATTTGTTCCTTGTGCCAGTATCAACATTTCCTGAAATTTTCATCCAAATCTGTCAATAACTTTTTGAGTTATCTTGCACACAGACAGACAAACAGACAAACCAGCGCTGACAAAAACATAACCTCCTTGGCGGAGGTAAAAACACTGTAGTCCATTCATACCAGTAGCTTTCCATAGTTTGTAAAAGCTGAACAGTCACTTGTGTTTCCTCCAGTGTCTGCAGCCAAACTGAACCAGTGTGTCCTCTTCCTCACAATCTGCAGCAGGTGTCTTCAGTTCAGCTCATCAGCTAGAGTCAGACTGGGGAGGAAGCTCATCGCTTCTCTCCTACCGGTGGCAGGTTTTGGCTGATCCTGACTGACTGACAGACTTTGACTCAACAGTATTAAAGGGCTCATATTTATCTAAACCCACTTTTATTAGTCTTTGGTTCATTTATTTGTGTATTTGGACCCTAATAGTTCATAAAGTTTGAATCTGAACCCTACAGGTGCTGCAAAGCTATTTTTATATTCATTTTGACAAAAATCGGGTAAATTTCTATAACCTGTTTTACCTCCTGCTTAATTTGTTACGTCTATAACTAGTTACGTCACGACATTTGCACATATAAGGTCAAGACTTCTGACGAACATTTCTCCGAGTACAACATAAGTGTTTGTCAGCAGCAGCGGTTGTAGTAAAAACTGAAAATATGTTCAACATTGGAGCCCATTACGTAAAATGTTCAGTTGTTGGTTAAACGGGACAGAGCAGCACAGCCAACAACCTGGAGGGGGCAGGGCCTTAAGTGTCTCATGTGCATTTAAAGGGCCAGTGCTCCAAACCACCTTTCTGGTGTCATTACTCAGAAATAGCGTTGAAGATGGACCTGTGGAATTCAATTAATGAAGAATTCAGACCCAAGCAGAGCATTTACAGTTTATGTAGACCACAGGGAAATGTTTGAAAATGAAGAATTCCATTAAAAAAAGCAAAATTTCACTTCTTTAAGAAACTGCATCAATGACCCTATTTACATCCACATTAATACTCTGATGAGCATCTGAGTTATGGAGTTATCACAATATTATTGATCATAAATCTGTGTTTCAGTAAACTGATAATGGGATCCCACAGGAGACTGTCCTAGACCCCATCGTTTATATGTTTACATTAATGTATTTTCAGGTGAAGGTCAACAGATGTACACTAATGACACTGACCCCGTTTACATCCACACTAATACACTGATCAGTATCTGATTATTATTGATCATGTAAACAATGTAAGTTCAACTTCAACTCAGCTGGCTACAAATGTGAGTCAGAACCTGATTGGTTGAGGTTTAAAACTCTTAAAAGTTACTTTTTCTTCAGTTTTCTCTGTTTCTCTGATATAATAAACTTTGAATTTACTCTGAGCTTTAATGAACATCTACATGATCAGGAAATTAAATATAGAAAACACAGGATTTACACTGGAAAAGGTCAAATACAGAGGATAATATTATAATAAATGGTAATAAATCACTGAGGAACAGTTGAATAAAGAGAAAAATGTGACATCACCACAGATATTTCTTGGTCTTTAAGGGTTAAAATCAGAATAACAGAGTCGTGGAGGGGAAGGAATTAAACTCATTTAAACACTAGTTAATATGTGGCCTTAAACCCAGTCCAGTACCCAGAGGGTTAACAGTGTCCCATTGTGTTGCCATGATGATAGAAGTTTTGACTGGTCTTCATCCATCCGTTCACCGAGCGACATCCTCGTCTCCATAATTCATCAGCACAAAGTGTCTGTTCCGTCAGAACGTCCACCACCGTCCGTGGGTTGGACTCTGAACGCCTCATCTGCCCTTTACCAGTGTTACAGCAGCACCGTCGACCTGTGAGCACATTGATTTATGGGTTTGTTCGGTGAAAGGCTGCAGGGAAAACACACTGAGCTTCACTGAATATTTCACTTTCCTCTGTAATGAAACACTGAAACTCTTCAGTTTCATAAAGTGTTGAAATATTCTGATTATGTGTCACAGTGAATCTGACCTCCTGAATATTCAAACACAGCAGATGGTAAAACACACACCTGCTTTAATACATGGTTAATAAAGACCTGTGGTTTGTTTTATAATGTGGAGAAAAATTAAACTGAACCAAAGTGTGGATTTAATGGACATTATTTAACTATTGTCTTCAAATGTTAGATATTAGTTTTATGCAGATGTTGATCCATCACAGGTTAGACTGTAAAGAGTTCATTTAACAGAGAATAAACTGAGTCAGCTCCTCAAAGATTGAGTGATTTGTATCATTTATACACTAAATGCACAGGACGTACAGAGAATATTATATGAGATATTGTTTCTCTCTCATCTTGCTATGTATTCATCTATTTTATAAGTATTAGTGTGTTTAACCCTATTTGATACATGAGTTTTGAAGCCCTCTACATGATCAGTGTGATATGTATTTTTTAAAAAAAAACCTGATGTATACAATTCGATACATGAAATACACAGATAATCCTCTAGGGGGGAGGAATTTATTCACCAGAGGCCTTTCCAGTGACACTACAAGATTGTCAGGAGGCAGAACATTGCCAATTTTGAAAAGGAATTACCAATTTGTTAGACATGTTTGTGTTATATTATGTTTTTGTTAGTTCAAAAATGATAACATTTGAGCAGTGAGACCCAATGAATCCAATACGATACAAAATTGAAACTCATACATGGAAACTGATATTTTAAAAAAAAATTGTTAAGGTAGTTCAGAAGGACCAATAAAGGCACCGGTTTCAAAGAACTGGAAAGAACTGGCTTCACAGGGTTAAAACATGATGAGTCATCCCTCAGTTTGTTTGGGTGGTACTAGTTAATGAAAATAAAATGAAAACTCAATAAAAAATCCAATTAACTGCAGATAAAATCAGCCTGTTTTGATTTTCTTTTAAGTTTAAATTACAAAATTAAACCTTATCTTGTAAAACCTGAAAAAGAAATGAGACTAGAATTAATGAAATGCCCCCTACCCTCAGATCCAAAGAAATCTACTGATGAACTGAAACCAAACCAACCTGGATCTACATAAATGAGGTTTATGTTTCCAGTTCTGCTGTAAACTCCAGAATCCGCTGAGTCACGGCTGTAGCTCCGTCTTTGTCTTATCGCTGTGTTTTTCCTCCTGCAGGAAACCTGAGCCACGCTGAGAGAGAATAAGAGCACAGCAGCAGCCAGATCGTACACATCACCATGGCAACGGCGGAAAATCCACTCCATTGGTTGTCCTCCGGAGCTCAGCGCCACGTGGACCGGGTCCAACGTCCAGGGTCAGGATGGACCACGATCAGGTTTCAGGTGGTCCATCAGGGGGTCAGGGGTTGGATGATGGATGGATGGGGACTTTTGGGGGAGGGGGTGGGGTGGGGGGGACTGGAGCCAGGTTTCAGTCTGATGGGAGATTTAACAGAGTCTGAACAAACAGCTGTAATAAAATGGAAGCAAAGGTTGTAAAATCACAGACTCAGACTCTGATATGAAATCAAAGCAGACATAGAGGATGAAGATAAGCCTCGTCTTCCTCTGGGTTCCATCACAACTGATCATTTTCACACTTACAACTGCAGTTTTGAACCAAACACAACCAGTTAAAACCAACATGGACTCAGTTCTACTGAATATATGATTTTACTTTTCAATTTGTAATTTTAATGATTTCTGACATGTTTTCAGACCTTTATAGAGACACACTGTGGCTGTGAATTCATTACAGTACCATATGTTTAATAATTCCAAACATGAAACCACACTCACTTTGTAAATTACATTATTCACACTTCAGTTTGCTGGAGGCTGGTGATTATTGTACTATTATTATAAAAATAATAAGAATATATATGTATGAGTAACACATGCACATATTTAGCTGTAAATAATATTTCATCACCACAACATGTAAATAGGTTTTCCCACTGATTTTGTCTTGTTTTACAGAATGATAATGACACTCAGAGGAAACATTCCATGTGATTTACTATATTAAATGAGGCTTACGCTGTCGAGGTCCAACAGCAAGGTTACATCCCCGAAATCCTCCCAATCCTCTGCTATATATAAAACTATCCACAATAATTGTTAGACAATCAATATGAACTCAATTTGAGCTACATGGACCTGATAGTGGCAGAATAATGGTCAGAGAACCAATTTTTCCCCACAAAACTCCGCCTAGTGAATGAAAATGACACCATATGAACTCTGGATGGTAGACGGAAAATGGACATTTGTAAGACGATCAATATGAACCAAATTTTATCTCAATCGGCCTCTTATTGCTTGATTTATGTCCAAAAAACTGATTTTCAACAGAAGTGCCCCCTTTTGGATGACTTAAAATACTCATAGAGAAGCTGAAATCAATAGGATTCTTCCACTAGGGGTCCACTATGTTGGTTATCAAGGGAGAAGAAATCCAACCAAATCTGTCCAAGTTACTGCGTTCAGAGGAAGGACATCCACCGGTAGCATTCGGGGTAAAACCGTTATATCCCTGAAACTGATTTTGGGGATATAATGACTCAGTCTTCCATTTATTTCAGAAATGTGTTTATTTATTGAGCCTTCATAAATATAAGCGTAACAGACTAAACAGAAGTGTATATTGGAGCTAAACTGATCAAACACATGTTTAAGAGTCTAACTGGAGGTGGAATGAACTAAACAAAGGAGTAACAGGGCTCAACAGGGGTGTAACAGGACTTAAAGGAGAATTATCTAGACTTTAAAAAAAGGGATCATGTGTAAAGGGTTAGACTGAATGAAAGTGGAACAAGGCTGAACATAAGAGGTGTAATGAATTAAATATGTGACTAAAAGGAGGTACAACAGACCCAAATGAAGGGGTAACAGGACTAAAGAAAAGTGTAACAGAGCTAAACAAAGATGTAACAGGATTGAGAGGGTGTTCCAGGATTACAAATGTGTAATGGAATTTCTGAAGTTTGATGGATTTGATGCTGGGGTGTAACATATAATGCAGGGGTGTCCAGTCCTGGTCCTCAAGATGTACTATCCTGCATGTTTTAGATGTATCCCTCCTCCAGCGCACCTGATTCAAATGATAAGCCTATCATCAAGCCCTGCAGAAGCCTGATAATGACTGTCAGGTGTGATGGAAGAGGGAAACATCTAAAACATGCAGGATAGCAGCTCTCGAGGACCAGGATTGGACACCCCTGATGTAATGGGAATTAATGGAGATTTAATGGGAATGATAGTGTAATAGGACTGAACAGTTGTAACAGGGGGAAACAGAGGTTTAATGTATAAAATACAGGTTTAAAAGGATTAAACGGGGTGTAATGGGGCTAAACAGAGGTTTAACAGATAAAACTAAGGTATAAAAGAACACATCGTGATGTAATTGACTAAACAAAGATGTAACAGGGTGGAATGGGTGTAACAGGGTGAATCAGATGTTTAATATAACAAATACAGGTGTAACAGGGCTGAATCAAAGGGTAACAGGACTTAAAACATGTGTAATGGGACTTCAGAGATTTAATGGATTAAACAGAGGTGTAACAGGGTTGAACAGGGGGGTAACAGGTGTAATGGACTAAATTTCGATACAAATGTAACACCTCTGTTTCAACAGAGGGTGTAATAAATAATCATCTTTTTCATCCAGTATCTGAATGTTTCACACAAAACAAAGACTATAGTTGATTAGTTGATGTTAAAATCAGATGATGTGAACATACACATCATCATTATTCAGTTTTACACATTAAATTACTTCTGACAGGTTCATTTTCCTTCAAGTCGAGAAGAAAACAAAGACACTTCTTGGTTTTTAATGTGAATCCAGTGTCGTGTCATCTGTCCATATGACTGTATAGACTTTATAAAGCAGAGTCAAGTCCAGTCCAGGTGTTTTTATGGGGCTGAGGCTGGATTTGTGTTCTGTCCCTGTTCTCCGGTTTGTCCAAACCTCCAGGCGATGCATCCACTGCTTGTCAACACTCCACTCACCTCAGACTCTGTCCTATTTCCACCGTCTCTGCCCTCAACAAACCTATTTTTTCCACTTGCTCCCTGTAGGTTCATCCTCCTCAGTAGCGGCTCTTCTCCACACCATGTCCTGTAGAAAACCAACCAAACACCTGGACCACAATGCAACAGTTCTCCCTCCGAGTGGGGAAACGGAGTATTCACAGAGCTTATCATCCGTCTGAAATTCACAGCCACTTTCAAAGAGATCCAATCATCTCTAAAGTATGTCATGAAAGAGTGCCAGTAAAAACAAAAGCAGTGTGAATAATTCATCAGATATCAGGCGGCGAGGTTCGCTTTGACCGACGTAAACTGCTGAGCTGCTCTGAATTCTACAGATGATGGACAGCAACAGTTTGGGATCAATGAGAAGGGGATGTTGAGGAGTGAACAAGGCTTTCTGACAGTAATGGAACGGTGTAACATGTCATATTAAAATTTAAGGTGTGTTGATTGATTCACAATTGAGGAGGATATGAGAAAACGGACTGATTTAAAGACATTTAACTGGTAAAATGCATCAATTATAACACTGCTTACATCACAAAATGTCTGCCAGGTTTCAAAAATAAGCACGGAAAGGTAAGTTTAACAGATAAGGAGTCGACTGCACTTTCTATGTGGTTGTTATAGTGATTCCTGCCCTATATACATGATTTTTATGGTGATTCCCGCCTTTGACACATAGTTGTTATGTTGATTCCCACCCTTTTCACAAGGTTGTTATGGTGATTCCCATCCTTTTCACATGGGTGTTATGGTGATTCCCACCCTTTATATATGGTTGCTATGGTGATTCCCACCCTTCACACATGGTTGCTATGGTGATTCCCACCCTTTACACATGGTTGTTATGGTGATTCCCACCCTTTATATATGGTTGTTCTTATCATGTGGGTGGTTAGGACCCAAATGCAACCCACAGAGTTGTAATCAGATCAGAATCTCTCTTTATTATGAACCACAGTGCGGGGCAGCAGAAGAGGTGGTTCCAGGGTAGCAGGCAGGCAGGTGTGCTGGGGGGGTGGGGGGGGGACAGGCAGGCAGAGGGACGTGGAACTGCACTGAAGGTAGGCAGGTGGGAGACAGGAGAAGAGGCGTAGACCGGGACTGAGGAAAGGCAGGTGGGAGACAGGCAGAGAGACGAAGTACAGGGTAACAGGCAGGCAGGTTTACCGGGGGGGAAGGTAGAGTGACGTGGTCCAAGGTCAGGCAGAGAACAGAAACGTGAGAAAGAAACAGAGCAGGAGTGTCAGGCAGGTACTGAAGCACAATCTGGCAGAGGAGTGAATATGTACTGTCAGCCTGATGAACTGCAGCTGTGTTTACAGGTGATCAGAGTTGGCTGATGAGGTGGGTGTGGCTGTGGGAGGGAGGGAGCAGACAGGTGGAAAGGGATTGGCTGAAAGGTGTGGCACGGTGAGGGAGAGGACAGCAGCAGAGAGTCCCAGGTGAAAACAGAGATAGTAATGAGGTGACAAGGTCAGGAATTAAATGGCAAAGAAACAAACTGGGACAGTTATGGTGATTCCCACTATTACACATGGTCGTTATTCTTTTTCTTGCCTTTTACACTTGGTTGTTGTAGTTTGAGATGCTTCACTTGTCTTTCTTCTCCATGCACCTTGAAGGTAGATGAAGTTGTGCCAAAACCTTCTACTTTGTTTACACCAAAGCTAGTTTTAGTTGCTCAATGTAGGAACATAAGGCTATGATCAGACTGCAGCCAGATGTGGCCCAAATCCGATTTTTTTGCAGATATTTGACCTGTATCTGACCAGTTAAAGACAGTTTGAATGGCACAAATCAGATTTTTTCAAATACGACCCAGACCACTTTCATATGTGGTCCTAAAGCCGATACATATCAGATATTTTGCAATGCAACGTCAGTCTGAACGGCCAGGTCGCATTTATCCAACCTTTACATCACTGAAATGCCAGTACAGCCCAACTGCAACAGGCTTGCGAACAGATATAGGTCGCCAGAGATGGGTGTCTTGTTGTGAGAGTGTTACAGAGAGGTGGTCACAGATATATTTAAATGTTCTTCTTGTCATTCGAAAAATTATGAATGAAGTCTGTGTCAGTGAAGCCGCTAACATCACTATCCCACCACTCTTGACTCCGACTTCGGATCCAAATACCCCGTTGTACAGACGTAGCAGCCATTGCATCACAAAAGGCCATAGCAAAAAACCTGGCTCTCCTCTTTTTTAATCTACTTAAAATTATTTGACTGTAATGGTGCTGACTTCGGTTGTAGAGAAACTTTTTCAGTGCCACACACACGCCGATACACGATGCCTCCATATTTACTTCCATAAACACAGTGCGTGCTGTGTGGTCACATATGACGTCAGGACCTCTTTTGCGTATGCAGGTCACTTCAGGGTCACATTCAGTTCATACTGAGAACTGATAGAGGTTGCACTTAATTTGTAATATGAATGAGCACATAAAAAATCGGATTTCACAAAAAAATCCAAATTGTGCATTAAAACCTGCTGTCTGAATGTAGCCCAAGACACATTTTCCTCTGGTTCAGCTTTTTTTGGTGTTAAATTCCCTATTTTTGTGAAAGTCTACTTAAGCTCAGAACTTTAATGCAGAGTGAAATCTACAATGAAATGCTGAAACATTGGAAGGTATCTGCTTACTTCAGCTAAAATACTAAAGAACCTGTCGTTAACTGGAGACACAGTAATACAACCTTCTACTGTGAGTTCCATTGACATTAACTGGATGTTCTCAGGTCAGAACCCAATCCCTGACTCTTCTCTCTTCCACACATACTGGACTGGTATGACTGGTTTTGATGGTTTTATCTGTGAGGTATGACCCGGTCTCGGCAGGCGTTCGTCTCTTCTCCTTTCACTCTTTGATGGCTGACCTCTCCTCTCAACCCGTGGAAATCCATTCAGGAATCCTCCAGCCTCCTTTTAGGCTCATTGAAAGGTTAATTAGCAGAGTAATCCGCTTAAGGCCCGGAACCTTAAGCAGAACCCTTCAGGGAGGCAGGGAGGCACGCCCCCCGCCCCCCAGGACTGAAATCATTAACCGTAAAACAAAACCTCTGCCTTGGTGTGGGATGGATCATGAAGGCGCCTCATCCTGACAGAGGCTTGTGGTTTCTGATTAACTTTGTCTTTTCTCTTTCAACAAAGTACAGTCACGTAATATCCCTCTGATAATGTGAATAAGAGTGCAAGCAGAATCAGACGGTTTTATGTAACTACTGCCATCACCAGAGACTGGGCTGATCACAAGGACGTTCAGTCAAGCTGGAGCTCCTTCAGCGGTGGATAAATCTACTCTTTCTGCTCATATCATATCTGGAGGTAAAAATAGGTGAAGTGATGAGTTTCTAACCTGAACATCTCTGTGTCAGGTTTTTATCTTGAATCTGAACAGGCAGAGGTCATATGGAGTTTCTCAAGGCTCCATTCTCGGTCCTCTTCTGTTCAACATCTACACATTTCCCATCACACAGATTATAACACTACCTATATGCAGATGATTTAGAATTCTGCGCAACAGAATCATCACTCCACTACAGCTCCTCACATTTACAGAATGAGTTCATTTAGAAAGAAAAAAAATGAGTGCATGAACGAAGATAAGAAACTTAAACTTAATAGAACCTTGACTGGTGGAGGTCTGAAAAGATTTAAAGATTGTTGAATACCTCAATGATCGAAAGACAAACAATAAGTTGTTCAAATGTCATGTTAGTTGGTTTATGAATCTAAATAAACACAAACAGTGGAGTTCCTCAAGGCTCCATTTTTGGTCCTCTTCTGTTCAACTTCTACACACTTCCCATCCCTCAGATAATAACACTACCTATATGCAGAGGATCCACAGTTGTATATCGTAGTGTCACTCACCTACAGTCTTATGTTAATTGAATGATGTCAAAGGGGAAAGAGTGCACAGAACATATTTTCAACAAATAAACCCAGAAATACCTGAAATAATTATTTTTGGCCTTCTATATGAAACTTCAACTAAACAGTAACTTGACTGGTGAAGATTGTTGAAGGCCTTGATTGTTGATGAACTCTAAACAATGAGTCGTTCAAACTTTATGCCAGCTGGTTTATTCATCGTAATGAACACAAACACAGGGGTCCCTCAAGGCTCCATTCTAGGTCCTCTTCTGTTTGCTATCTACACACTTTAAGTACCTCATTTTTACAGATAGCACATAAGTTTCTCAAAAAATCAGGGTTAAAATTTCTACCATATTTCTGACGCTTCACAGCAGGTGGACCCCATTTGCACTTGAAAAATGAATGAATGATACTTTAAATACATCATATGAACACATAATCATTAGAAAATCTCATGACAGGCTGAATTTATTTTATATTTTGCTTTTTGTAATGTTTGTGCACATAGTTATTCTAATTTATGGTTATATTTTTTATCAACATTGTTTTATTCTGTTTAATCCTAAACTGATTTGTGCCTTCATGTTCTAAGATAAAATTTAACTAATACAGATTTCTAAAATAAGAAGAGTATTTGAGGAATATATGAAAAAGACAATAAATGTGTTCATTTGATGACTGATGAGATGAAGAAACATGTTCTTAATATAATGTTCCAGTTGAAATGTTCAGAGAATGATTCAAAATGCAACTTAAAATATTTATAACATAACAGATATTTAGGTTTGTTTCTGCCCATGTGGAGTTTACCCAGGTTTATGAACTATGGAATATTCTTATTACCTCGTATATTTAGTTATGATACATCCTGAGCTACTGTGACTGTTTCCTGTCAAATGATCAGTATTAATGTATGTGAATGTTCAGGATGATGGGAGATAATGAGACAGGGATGATGGGAGGGCGGATGGGGTCACACAGAGGTCAAAGAACTCAGAATGTGAGCCAATGACCTGTCACGTTGATGGGGGACAAACTGTCCTGACCAATCAGAGCCCAGCGGAGACAAGGAGGAGGAGTCGGGTGTCAGAAGTGAAGAGTTAATCAGACGGAAGTTTAATGAACATGAACAGTTAATGTTTTAAAATGTTTCTAAATGTTTTTCATGTTCATTTACATTTTTAAGCCTTAGTTGTGATTCTTTGTTTCAAACTTCTTTATTGTTTTTTGGTTGTTGTTTTTTTTTCATTTTTTAAATCACGGTTTTTCTTCTTCTTTACCAGTTTTTTAACATTGATTATGATTTTCTCTTTATTTTACATTTCTGAAATCATGGTTCTTCTTCTGTTACACTTTTTAAATGTCGGCTGTGATTTCACAAACACAACAGGAACACAATGAGTGGAAACAGCCCAGATGCTCTCAGTCGATTGAACATGACAAAGTGAAATGGATTGGCTGCCGGAGCACGCTGACACTTTTCACAAGAGATAAATAAAAGTGTGGATTTAAACAGAATGAATCCGAGCGGCAGCGAAGGGAAATAAGACAGTGTTTTTTCTCTGTGAACATGTTTGTTGATTTCCTCTAAAGTGAAGATGACGGGGTCGTGACGGGCGCAGATTAAAGCGTCTGTTTGTCTTCGTCCACACTCGGCCTCGAGCTGAGCTTCATAAACTGATTCACGAAGCGTTAAAGACAAACAACAGCGGCACGGCGGCAGGTTCATCCGCCGTTTGATAAATGATCTGATCACAACAAACTTTACACAAACTCATAAACAGCACATATCCAACATAATCCATAATCATGGCATCAAACTGTCCGGGTTCGCTGTGTTTTCTTCTTCATCTGTTCTTTTCACTGTCATGTTAATTCAATGAGAGGTTTTGGTTTTTCTTTTTTCAGCCCCCACTCGTCTTCATGTTTCCCCTCAATAACAGCTCAGCTTATTACCAAACCACAGAGATTCACTACTTTATGACTGATAAACATCTGTCTGACAGCAACTTTGAAAACTGCTGAGCTGAACTTTGTCAAACTTTGAGGAGAACTGAACCAAACCACTGCATTATGGGTCGGATCCAGAAAAGAGGTGGAACCTGCAGCTCTTTTTTCAGTGTCTTTCCATTGAGGTCAACTCCATCCAACTAAAAACTCGACAAGAAAATGAGAAAAGAGAGAATGAACAGAAGGGATATTTCAAATGAAGAAGGCCTCTGTGAATATATGGGAAAAATACGGTCAGAAAATCAACAAAAACGAGTCATAAATCCCAGCGCTGCTCGTATTGGGGCCCGGTTCATGGTATTTTTTAGTATTTGTGGATACATTTTGCAGTATTTGTGCGGTCGGATGCTTCGGTTGCTTGTTTCCAGCCTTGAATCTTTAAAGTGTGTATTTTCTGACGGTTTCACTGCAGTGTTTGTGTCCTTCACTGCATTGAAACGCTCTTATGTAACATGTATGCGTTGTGTGGTTGGTTTCTTGGACCCTGTTCCGTCTTCAGTCGGGTTTGGATCCTGGTGGATTTAATATTCATACCCTATTGGCTTCATATTCAGTATTTATGAGAGTCATTCCACCGAGTAAATGGAGCTGATGGTCAAGGTGGTGACGCTCACAGGAGGACGGTGATGCCGACCATCGCTGTCAGAAGTTGCTCATTAAAGCCTAATCACCAACCTCAGCCTCTTATTAACCCAACTACAGCAACGCCATTAACACAAAGGGTTAACAGCAGAGAATCATGGGAACCTGAAAAGAGTAATGGCTGTTGACGCATTGACAGTTGCAGTTGGGGATTCTCCATTCAACAGATGATTGGAATGGCAGGTTTCAGGGTCGGCCTCGTCTTCACTGTCATTTAAAGACCATTAATCACATCCACATCCTGTTTTCACACTGATGCCTCACATTCTGCTGCAGGTTCTTAATGATGTTCAGTCATATTTATCTGTTTTCACTTTCATTGATGAACAAAAATTAGGATATTAGCATCAGGTATTTGACTGTGGTGCATTTTTTGACCATCACAGATCCTGTTTTCAACAAGTTTGGTGTCAATTCAGTTTGTGACGAGTATTACTAAAGTTCCAACAGATGACAAATGTCAAAAAATAGAAGGGGATTAATAAAAACACACTGAAACAAAATAAATAAATTAATAAGAAAAAAAAAACAAAACAGAAAAGCAGCAGCATGTGGTAATGTGTTAAAATGTTCATAATACTTTTCCTAAAAGCAGAACTTGGACTAAAATTGTCCAGTTTCAGTTATTTTTTAACTTTATTCTGATTTCTCAGCTGTATATTGAAGACATTATAACATTAGAAACATATTATTACATATTATTGCATTACATACATATTATTAGATCTGTTCTAAACAGACTTTTTGCATCTGTCAGTGTAACTCATAAGCACACTTGTTTATTTATGTATTTATTTATTTATTGTTACTATTTATGTCATTTTTAGTCATTTGAACATATTTTATATCTTATTTTCCTTCTCTTTATCTTTCTTTTGTATTTGATGCCTCTTTTCTTGTGTTGCTGTACATTTAAATTTCACCCTTGAGGGATCAGTGTAGTATATCTTATCTTATCTTATCTTATCTTATCTTATCTTATCTTATCTTATCTTATCTTATATAAATGTGGGATAGAAGGGTTGTATTGATGTAGAGCAAATGAAAATGCTCCAAAAAATGTCCCTACAGCTGTAATAATGTACAGATCTGCTGTGGAGGACTAGTTCTATGGACAGACTGAATAAATTAGCTATAAAACATGGAAAAATACATGTACATAACCAACCCTGTCCATCCACATACTGACCAACCAATAGGGTAAAGGTGGGCGAGGAAATAGAAGTGGGACCACCCACTTCTATTGGGAGATTGATCTCCTTAACAAAGACCACAGGATTCAACTGGGTATTGACTCTGATAGAACATGACACTGAAATACAGGAACAGTGAAATGTTTTTTATTAATATTCAGCCTTTTTCACTCTGTGGATGAGGGTTGACTCAGTCATAAACCTCATGTGTTCATGTGTTTTTGACGTTTAGGTCTGATATTGATCAGTCTACATCCTCCAGCTCAGGAAACGCTGTTTCCCAGGTAGATTTCCCTCTCGCTGTTGGCTGTGTTTTCATTCTGAGTAATGAAGCTGTGACTGAAGTGGATCAGCTGAGACTCCATCTGTATGGAGGTCAGAGCCCCTCTGACATCCACTGAATGCAAACGCTTCACCAGACAACACAAAACCAAAGATGTTCACTCAGATCCTCATGTATTTAGAACAATCTGGGTTTATCTGATTATACTGAACCCAACATAGATACAGAACCTCAGTCAGTACATTTAGATGACACTTAAAAGTGAATTATTCTGTTAGTTCGACTAAACTAGATATTAAAAGTCCACATAAAGGTGTTAGTTTTCCTGGTGGGACAAACTGACCCAGATAAGATTTTAAGATTCTCTTGCTGGTTTTTAAATGTCTTAACGGCCTTGTGCCCTCCTATTTATCTGATCTGCTTTTACCATATCAACCCTCGCGGACCCTGAGGTCCTCCGGCACTGGCCTTTTAACCATACCAAAACCCAGAACAAAAACCCACGGTGAGGCAGCATTTAGCCACTATGGCCCCCACCTGTGGAACAGCTTGCCGGAGAGCCTCAGGACTGCAGAGACTGTTGTTATTTTTAAAAGAAGATTAAAGACACACATTTTTAATCAGGCTTTTAACTAATTTTTTAAACTCTTCTTGTTCTTATTTTGTTTTATTTATCACTGATACTTTATCTATTCTATTTTATTTACAATCTTACGTATTTTACTCTTGGTACTGTATTTATTTTATTTATTCTCTTCGTCCTATGTTATGCTTTTAGTCTTTAGCTTTTAACACCAGTGTTTCCTCAGGGGGGTCCTCCACACTGGGAGCTGTGTCTGGTCTGCTAGTGGGGGTACTGTCCTTGGGTCCCTTTGGCCCGGCTGGCTGGGGGTCCTCCCTTCGATGTGGGGGTCCACCTGTCTGTCGGAGTCGGGGGGCCTGGGTGCTGGTCCCCCCGATGGCACGGCCTGCGGCTCCTCCCAGTGTGGACGGCCCCAAAGGTGGCGTTTCCTTGATCCTCAGTGCCATGCCATGTCTCCCTGTTGTGTGCGTGTGCGTGTGTGTGCGTGTGTAAGTGTGTGGGCGTGTGTGTGTGTGCGTGTCTAGTATGGAGGGTGGGAGGGAGGGGTTTTCTTTGTAATTGTTTTTCTGTTTTTATTGTGTAATTGTTTTTAATTCTGTAAAGCACTTTGTGTTGCATCTGTGCATGAAAAGCGCTTTATAAATAAAGGTTGATTTGATTTGATTTGATTTGATAATGGAATTAAAGTAGATATACTGCAAATAAACAGACTGAACGAAATAATGGACAAAATTTAATATAATGAACAAAATATGATAAAATATATACTAATATACATCAGTAAAATGAACAATAAGCAATCATTGCATGATATATATATTTATATTTATATGTTAAGTTCATACTGATTTAGGTCGTGTTTGTCAGATATAAGTCATTGGCCGTTTGTCAATATGCGTTCTTGTCTGTTCCTCCATTCTAGTGAAACGCCATCAGTTGCAGCCCAAATACTGTTCCATTTGAAAGTTCGCATAAACCAAGAACACACAGAATACCCAGATGTTGTTGTGGTCAGCTAGCTTAAACTAAAGATGCACTGGTTGGTGACTCATGTAGACTTGGCTGGCAAAATATCCCAAGATGCATTGCATGCTACTCTCAAATGCTACGGCTTCTTTGATAACTTAATTCAGAAATGTTTTTTGACTACGTGACCATAGTGAGATGATGTGATATAATGTTAGAACATGAGCGAGAGGCAGAATAGTGAGAAATACATCTTTATTATCATGATGGGATTCAACGAAATGTATTACGGTTTTGAAAAATATACAAAATGTATAGATGACATGTAAATACTAGTACAAATGTATTGAAATCAAGAGTGACACTGTGGTGGTTTGAGGGAAATACGTTCGGGAGCTGATGACAGACATACAGCAGAGACAGGGAGGAAAGTTTACAAGAACGCAGCTGTTCCAATTACAGATAGACTGGTGTTCTTAGGAAGTACGTTCTCTGAGACCGTTCATACCAAGACTGTACTCTGTGTTCTTGATATTGAGAAACGGCCATTGTGTGTTATTTAGGCTCACTGCATTATGACTTGTTAGGTGACTTGTCAATCACTACTTTCTTTGATGGTATTGGCATATGTAAAGCTCCCTGACTCCAGCCAATCACAGGCCAGTCTGAGGTCAAGGGGTGGGAGTTAGCTGAATACTGTGGGTCCGGTGAGCAGAGCGGGAAGAGGAGAGACACAGTTATCTAGACCGATTTAGTGGCCCATAGTTCTTATTTTTATTTTGAACCGCTAGTTACCTGATGTGAAGAACTTTGTGACCAACCGAGAGGTAATTATGAGCATGTGAGTGTTTTGAAAACTGTGACAAAGCTGAATAGTGTAAAAACCAACTGTTATTGCTAACCGCGACTAGCTGTTAGCTTTAGCCTAGCATTGTATGTGATTAGCTTGCTCTCTGCTCTGTATAAATATGTTCGGTTAATTTGAGCAAATGCTAAATTAGCCTGAAATAGACTGTGGACTTCGAATTTAGCTCGTGTGTCTAATTCTGGAGAGGAAGACGGACATTTTGACGGCATTAAGGAGAGAAGCGAAGCTCGTGTGAACTACGTAGGATCCGCGTCCTTCCTTCCTGCTGTGTGTGAGCTGTACACCCTGTCAGTCACCATTCTCATCCCCCCTTTACCCCACTGACTGTCGGGAGCCGTGAGTACAGGATTTGCACGTGCATTTAATTTTTTTCTGCTTATTAAAAGTAAAATGTACAGTTTGTTTTAAGCCTCAACACACCCACGCTACAACACAGGCCTGCAACAGGGGTGGAGGGCTGTGGACCAGGTGTGTGTGTGTGTGTGTGTGTGTGTGTGTGTGTGTGTGTGTGTGTGTATGTATGTATGAGTGAGTGCATGTGGGTCCATCATGTAACTGTTTTGTTTTTTTCCTGCTTCATTTTATTTGATGATTTCAATATTTCTTTATATTTCAAGTTTTGTCGTGTGGTGTTTCAGTCAAGTATTCATATTTTATGTAAAAGTATAAAAAAAGGGAATATCATAAGAGTAATCCAGGCCCTGCCCCACAGGCACCTGAGACGGGGGTTACACTTATTTGGGGGAAACAGAAGGATAAACGGTGCATAAGGTAAGAGAAGCTGTTCTACCTTTTATGTTACGTTATTTGTATATTTGGATACGTATTTGGTATTAATTTCTTCTTGCACTCAATGGACTGAAAACTAGCTAAAGCTAGAGTAGCTGCTGATTATGTAGAACATTTGTGGATAAATAATGTTAGAGCAATACTTGTTTAATAAACAGTTTGCATCAACACTGCATCCATGGGGGCCGCCATTTTGATTTGATTTCATGGGGTTATGTGACATCAGAGCGCCGAAATGGGAGTACACCGATCTAGTACGAGTTCATAGGAGGGAAGTCACAGGTTTGACTGCCATTCCAGTGCATTTTCACTGGTAGAAGGTTGGAAAAATACGGGCTATGGGTTGCCTGGAAGGCAGCATTGTTTCCACATCATACTCTGAGGTGACTCTGTTCATCTAAGGACTGTCATGTTTCTCCTACAGGTGCATTAGTCTGAAATTATTCTGGGTTTTGCAAAAGTAAAGATTAAACTCCCGGTAAAGACACCTGATGTACTTTAATTATTCATATTTCATCCATACCTTCCACCTCTGGTATGTTAGCGTTCCACCTGTCAGTCTCCTCTAGCTCCGCCTCCTGATCCAAATATGGAAACTTCAAGTCAAACCAACAGAACATGAACCAGTGTTAGACGTCAGCACTGCTGTTTTCACGTCTGTTCTCCGGTCTATAACCCAGTGGGTGTGGATGGTAGTTCTGTCTAATTCCCACTGACATGTCGCTGTTGAATATTCAACAGCTGTTGTAGATCGACGGTGACGACTCTGCCGTCTCCGTTTGCATCTGTGGCTTCAAAGATAAAGCTGATGTTCTCTTCAGACTATGGAGAAAACAAAGGTTGAGCTGTTAATTTAATTATCCCATAATTCAGTGGTGCACAGTGGGCGAGTCCTTGAAGTGGACGTGGACTTTGTCCAGTGAAACAGTGATAAAAAAACACTAAAGGGAAGAGCTGACCAACGCTGTCACGCAGGTTAATTATTAAAAATGAATGGCTTCATCTAGAAGCTGATTGGAAAAACCACCAAACACCACGTTTTCTGTTCCATCTAATTAATATGCATAATTCATGAAGTGAAATGAAAACCCTTCTTTGTGCGTTGACACATTTCTCTCCATTAAAGCCTTCATGTAAATCCTCTTGGATTTCACTCAAACACTTTGTCCTTGATAAGACGTCGTCCTCGTGCACTGTGCTTTCAGGTTCACCATGAAAGGTGTCGTCGGGGCTTTGAACTGATGTGAAACACAGCTGTGGTTGATGCACAATGGAATGCTCACCCAGTCCTGGGATCAAACACCACCAAGAACGAGCACCTGAACTGGCACTATCTGCCAACTGAATACCAACCAATACGACCAATCAAACCCAACGTTCACCAATCAATCGCAGATCACAGATTCAACATCAACAGTGTCAAAGCATCATATTCACAGTTGAACTGGATGTGGAGACGGAATTGAACGAAACACAAAGCTTGAAAAAAGAACCCAAACATGTCAACTATGAGGTGGAAAAACACGAATACGCCCTGTTACATGTTTTATATGAAGACGGTCCTCATATTTAGCATCAGATGTCATCTATCCATCCATTCATTTATTCATCCGTTCATTTATTCATCAGACATGTTCTGTCCTGAAATATCCCACAACACCTGAAAATAACTTGAATGTTCTTGAATTTTCTACTTAAAGTAAGATGTAAAAGTGAGAAATTCATATATTTCTGTGCTTTTGTTTTGAAGTTGATTTCACTGTTTATTGAGATCATTTATAAATTCAACTGTAGCAGGAAGTAGGAAGTGACAGTGACATCACACGTAAGGAGGGGGAAGGGGAGCTTACAAGGGAGACACACCTGAGAGCTGAGTGCGGAGGGAAACTCAAACAAAGGAGAGACTGGAAGGAGGTCTGTGAGACTAAAGAAGTGAGAATGAAAAGGAAAGGAGGAAGACACTTAAAATGTTGTAACTGATAAATTTAGAAGTGGACTGATGTGGACCCTGGAGTTTTCTGAGACAAATTAGAATCCCTGGAGCAGGCAGACCTGTTCCTTTGTTCCTGTTTGGACTCTGCTGCTGCGCTTTCCCCAGGTTGGTGGACACTTTCCTGCAGATAAGTCCCCTTTTTCCCTAAAACTCTCCTGGCTTCTCTCCTGTCTGACCTGAGGAGTTCCTGGTCCCCCCCCCCCACCACCACCACTCATATGCCCCTGCCCTCCAACCTGCCCAGGACTGGACCCATTCATCTCTTTCCCCCCTCACACTCATACACTATCCACCCCATACACTGAACTGAACTATTTTCCATACTCTCCATCATTCCCTGGTAATAACTGAACTGAACTGAGGACTGATCCACAATAGTACACACTCACTCTTTCCCATCCATACGCCCCTACACACTTTCATCCTCCCCCCCATGTCTACATGTGTTAAAGGAACTTTGAGTTACTGGGAATACTTTCTAAGTTTAATTTAATGTATGTTTAATTTTCTGTATACTGACTGAATACCTGTTTGAATTCATGGATCTTTTGAAAGGTTTTGCTTCTGATTATGATGAAGATTGTGAATTATTGATTCAAAAGAAAGAAAAGTAAGCAATCTTTTTAGTTTATGGTGTGGTCTGATTTTAGGATATTTTGTAGCAATGAAGTCAGCAGCTGGGTTTTTTTTCCTTCTCATCCAAGTTAAATATATTATAAATTTTGCAGGTTGAAGGTAATTTAACCCCTCTCCTGTCTGGCGCCCAACATTTTATTTTTGTTTATGTTTATTGAGACTTCTACACCACAAAACACTGAAACGGATGAATAAACAAATGTGTCTCATATTCACATATTTTATATCCACACGTTTCTTGTGTTGAGCAGAATGTGCATGGACATATTCTGTGTCTATTTACATTCATGTATTTTTTCCAGTAACATTGTAAAAATATGTGAAAACAACTTTTTAAAAGTTTATGGAAAATTTCAACAAAAACTTTGGTGTCAGATCATTTGCTGAAACCTCAAAAACTTAGCTTGAACATTATTCATTTTGCAGTTTGTGTTTGTATCATTAGATGAAATACTGACACCGTTCCCATGACGATATAAATCCAATAGCTGTTAATAATTAGATAATTCAGATGTGATGTGTTTACATGCACTTCAGAAATAGGATTATCCATAAACCCTTGTTCAAATGTTTCAGTCCATTATTGGATTTATTTCAGAGTTCGTACATACGTAGTGACGTAGAATCCAACTTCCTGTTATTGTCTTCTATCTCACTTCTGTTTTCTATGATTTAGTAGTTTTTCCACATGTTCAGATGTAACAGAAATAAATAAATCATATTAACCTGTATACATACATGAAGACATGGGAGTATTGGGGACAAATCCAGCAGTGACGTGCAGTCAGAGGAGGCAGGGGAGGCAGAGCTTCCCTTGTCATTCTTGAAAAGAAAAAAATACTTAACCATAAAATATAATAAATGTTGATAGTTTTCAGTTGGTATGTCCTATAAACTCATTTTCCGTTCGAATCCAATATTATTATTATTATTATTTTTTTTTTTTTTTTTTTTTTTTTGTCAATTAGAATAGCAGAATTTCCGCATGCTACATTCTAATACAGGGAGGAGGCAGCGCTGTGCTGTGCCTCCCACAGAACTGTCTCCTCCCCTCATGAACTCTGCTGAAAATATTGTGTCGCTGTCCCTCTGTATATCGCAGTTAAAATACTTTCAAACACTCTGATTATATGCTCTATTCTTCCATAATCTGCATAACATATGGAATGTATTTCTGTAATGTGTTTAGGCTCGCAGATTAATCAGAAAACCGCAGTGAAAAAGTCACTAGGGGAGGCAAACAGTACCCCTGCCTCATGATAGATGGCGCCAGTGAGTCACAGATTCATGCGCTTATAATCTTCTTCGTTCTTTTTTTATACACTTTAATTCACCTCATCAAAAATGGAGGATTACATTTCATGTACAAATAAAGGTAAGACCATAAACTTTTTTTATTTTTAGTTTGAAATGGCTCTTTTTGAAGGTTTCCTGTTGAGTTCCTGCCAGTCTACCTATGCTGACTTGATGCAGAGCCCATATACCCAGGCCATTCCTTTTGCTCACTCTCTCTATTCCAGTTTCTCAGGCAGTGGCGATTTCTCATAGACTGCAAGGGAAGCCCGGCTTCCCCTAAAATTACGAAAATTAAATGGTTAAATATGTTCGGTTGTGTTGACATTTCATTGACCACAAATGTGTTAGATCACGTTCATCTCAAAGACGAGTTGGTTCAGAATCAGCTTTATCACAAATCAACGGACGTGATGTTGTTCACTTCTCATACATTCCCGTTGCGCTGTTTTTTCATTCGATCTCTGCTCAGTGCATTTGTCCGTAGACTGCGGGCGTCTATGGGCTTCAGTGGGACTGAGTGGAACAGTTGTTTTCATTGCCTCAGAGCTGGACAGTAATTGGATAAATGCCACGATGTTGTCCTGCCCCCGGACGCTGGACGTCTCTGGGGGTGAATGGAGCTGTGGGCGGAGCTCAGCCGGGCTGGACGCCAGAATCCCACGTGCTGATTGGAGGATCAGTCGAAAGGCTGAATCCCGTTTGATTGACAGCTATTTTCAGATCTGCTCCTTCACTGACACAGTTCAGTTTAATACCGTCACACATTCTGCTGGGAAATCAGAGAAACCACTACGAAATTACTCGTTCATTTCTTGCATTGTAAATAAAACACTCATTGTACTTCCTTGTTTCAATTTGACATAATTTCAGCATTTTCTTGTTTCGGTTACATAATCATTTCTTGTTCGAGTTTAATATCGTTTTGTAGATAGTTAAATCAATCATACTGTCGGCTAGGTCGGAGTGAAAGGAGCATCTCTTGTTTAAAAAGGCTGAAGTCTTACACCCACAACACAATGGGCCAAGGCAATCTAAGCAGAGAGGACACTGGTCCAGTCCCTGGAAAAGACGTCTACTTGGTATGATAAGGTCACTGAGCATTTTCTTAAAAAGGAACGGAGGGCCGAATGTATGTTTAAATAACTTGACAATTTTTTATTTTTTTATTTTTTTTAAATTTATTTATTTATTTATTTATTTATTTTATATAAGATGACAATGAGCTTCCCCTGTCTGAAAGACGAGCAGCCGCCACTGTTCTCAGGCCACCATATATTTGTAGATCTGGCTCTGAAAGAGTCAGTGCCACCCCAGCCATGAACCCCACTGCACGTCACTGAAATCCAGGTGTGTTATTCTGATTTATTATGATCAGATTACTGCTGTTATCTGATAAAACGGATCAGATTAGAATGTTTACATGATCAATAGTAATCAAATACTGATTAGAGCATTAGCGTGGATGTAAACAGGGTCAATGTCATCAGTGCACATTTGAAGACCTACATCTGAAAATACATTAATGTAAACACATAAATGATGGGGCCTAAGATGGTGCCCTGAGGGACCCCATTGTCAATTTAATAAAACACAGATTTATGATCCATAATAATATGATAACTCCACTAATCAGATACTGATCAGAGTATTAATGTGGATGGAAATGGATGTGAGTGTCAGATGACCTCTAATTAAAACTGTGGACCACTTTGGGGCACTAGATCACACCTGGTCCTGTTTGGTTGAATAACTTGTGACCTGTTTGTGATCAGTCACACTGTAATGTTCATCCTGTTGTAAACTTGTGTGTATTTACTGTGTGAACGAAGCAGCGTCTGTCAGCCTGATGACATCAGAATCACGCAGTTCACAGATTCATCACCTGCTGGGTTTATTTTCTCTCCCAGGGCTTGAATCCGTCTGTTGAAGTCACACCGTCCAAACTCTGCACTGACAGTTAAACACAAACCTGCAGTGACTCAACACTGAACCATTTTCCACAGATGTATTCGCTGAGAGCATGTTAAAGATTCCTGACCTGAACTCCGCTGAAAACACCACCATGTTCACAGTCCGTCTATTTCTGAACAGTCACAGGTGTGGACTTTTACATATATTTACATTTAAAATCACACAGTGAAAAAGACAAACACCAAATATAGTCAGTTTTAGGCTTTAGAATGAGCAGAAATGAACAAAAATATGACATAAATATCAGAAACGTGGAAATAAATGTTAAAAACTGTCTGGATATTAAACTGAGGTCAGTGTAAACTTTAGACCCAACCTAAACTCAGTGATCCATCAGTTTGTGAAACGCCGTCTCCATCTTGTTGCCGTTTTCCGTCCTGTTTTGTCACCTCAGGGCCACCGTGGCAGCTGACAGAGTGGGTGTAAATGAACGTCAAGCCTCAACGATCCCGAAGGCCGATTCAGTCAGCAGAAGATCCATGACCAATTAAAAATTCAACACAGCCAACTGATCAGCCGGACAGCTCCCAGGCTCTTCATCAATTTGGAGGCTGATATTCTCCAGCGAACGCTGGTGCCGCTCCAGCCTCCACATCGCCACGGTAATACAGAGGTATTGATCAGCTGTGGGCTGTCCAGCCACCATGTAATAGAGGAGCAGAGGGTGAACGGACTGTCAGCACCAAGTAAGATGTAAAAGAACATCTGAAAACACAATAAAACAGCTGCTCACTCACAGGTCACTGAGCCCACGATAACACGCTGATATCTCTGTTCAGAGACCCAGGAAATAGACTGGGCCTGAAGAATACAGCATAGAAAGCCAGGAGTTAGACAGAGCCTGAAGAACACAGCAGAGGAAGCCTGGACTTATACTGAGCCAGCACTAAAGGTTGGGAACAGATTGGAGGGGGGGTTCAGTTTCAGTTTATTATTGGGGGTGTTTGGAGGTTGGGGTTGTTGTTGGAGGGATTTGGGGTTGGGAGGTTGTTGTTGGGAGGTATTTTGGAGTTGTTTGGTGAATGTTGGGGGATTTGGGAGTGGGGGTAGGGGGTGGGGATGTTGCGAGAATGTTGGGGGGTCGGGGGTAGTTGTTTGGGGGGGGGGGGGGGGGGGGGGGTCAGGTTGTTTTTGTGGGAGAGATTGTAAACAATAGTTGATGTAGTTCTGACCTTTGATCTCTGACGTGAAGTGAGTGTGATTTACTCTGATTCTTCAGAAACATACTCAGTAAAACCAGGTGATGGTGGATCCATTACTGTTCATTTGTCCACGTTCTCATTACGGTCAAAGTCCGGACTCTTCGGGGGTCAAAGTCTGGATTCTTCAGGAGTCAAAGGCCAACTCTTCATGGGTCAAAGGCCATACTCTTCGGGAGTCAAAATCCAAATTCTTTGGGGGTCAAAGGCCGTACTCTTTGGGGTTCAAAGTCCAGACTCTTCAGGCGTTTATGGAACCTGTGATGTATAAAAACAGACTTAAGTGCCTCATTAATCATCAGTGTTCATATATTTAGTGGATATTTGATGTGATTTTCTGAATGGGTTCTGAACAGGCCTCCTCTCATTCTCAGAAACAGCGCCATGAAGCTCCTCGGTTCAGAACGAGTCCGTTTATTTCAGATCGTAGGAGTTTTCCTGATGTTTTATTGATGCCACAACAGAACCTAAATGACTCCTTTATTGGCAGATTGTGTTTTTCCACAGTGCGACTGTCAGCAGCTCCACATCTTCCTTAAAGCGAGCTGTTGGGGTTGTAGAAGTGTAAATAATAGATCTGCTGCTCGCTGGCTGTTTGCAGAGCAGCAGCTGCAGCTGAAACACCAGGCGGTGGATGAAGAAGCACTTACACCGTCCCATGGGAGGGTTTTAGTGTCGGAGCCTGTGAACGGCTGCATCCTTCAGCTCCTCCGCCGCCAGAAGAGAAAACAGTTTATCAGACGCCGCAGATCACGACTCCATCAGTCTGTCGGATAAAAACACCACTCATGTGATCCTGAGTGTCGGAGGTTTTAACCAACAAACACACGAGGAAGTGTTTCCTCTATGATCCCATCCACGCCTCCCATTCATTCAACACTTCGGTGTTTGTTCTGTAACACAGAACCACAGTGTTCTTAGAAAAACCTTGAACATGAAGGTGAACCAGGCCTGAGGATGTGAAGTTAGACCATCTGACCTGAAGGTGGTTGGGTTTGTAACAGGGGTGTTTTCATGTGTTAAATATCAGCTGTTCATTACAGATAAACAAACCCTCTGAGACGTTGAAACCTCAACATGACATTCACTGATTAGTTTGGGGTGTTTTAGTCCAAGTTTCATTCATTTTATTGAGTATTTTTGCTCACTTTAGTTGCTTAATTTGCTAATTCCATTGATTGCTTTGATAATTTTGGTTCATTTTTGGTTTTAGTCTTTTTAGTATTTTTCAAAATCAATGACAGTAAAAAAAATAAAAATAAATAAATAGTTGATTATGTCGACCAATTTTGGTACATTTTTGTATTATTATATAAACTGTTGCGTTAAGCCGAAAGATGTGCGACACATCCGTCTCCATGTTGGTTTGATGGAAACTAGTGGGTGGAGTAAACCCCACCCACATCCTTTACAGTGTCATAAAACACCCCGCCCACATCCTCATAGTGTTATAATAAACTCCACCCACATCCTCTAACACTATCATAATAAACTCCATCAGGTCATTTCAGATCTTTGATGAATGTTAATTCATACAGTTGTGATGATAACAGTATAAATGTACGAACACACTAATGACATCCTGAGCTAATTAGTGGCTAGCAGAGAAGCCATAGGATTCAGTACTTATTACTGCTAACATCAGCTAATGTAGCTACATTCCTCTGGTTATTGAATGAATCACAGTAAACTTCATGACAGAATCCAATGCTAACTGTCAATCACAGAGACCACACCCTTAGCAATACAGAACTTTAATCCTTCCTAAGGCAGAATGAAGCCTTTTTTTAGCCTTCAGTGTCAGAAAGCATCACCATATTTACCTGTTTGACATATTTTATGGACATTTAAAACCTTTTTTTTTTTATCCCAGAAAGGACAAAATATTCACTATTTAAACTCTCACAAAAGGTGTATTTTACCCTCAGCCACACTGGCCACAGGGTATTGTCATCAGTTGGTCATCTGTCCAAAAACTTTGGCATGCACTGATCAGTCAGGCCGAGGGTTTTCAAGTGCACATGTTATGTTTTGCTTTTACACTTACATTTTCAAAGTCTGAAGTTTTGATAAAATGTGAGAATCCATAGTTTCCTCTGGTTCCAGATCTACACTGTGTTTACTGTCAAGTGAATCAAAGTGAATATTGTGTTGAATTGTCATCAGGTATAAAGTTGTGTTTTCTTCTGTCTAAAGTCTGTGATGACATTGTGTTAAATGATGCAGAAACTACAGTTTTAGTCAAATAATAATAGAAATGTCAAATCACATCACATCCTGTCTTTTCTTTCTAAAACCGTCCTGGGTTCATTTCGCTCACAAACTTTTATGTTATCGTATTAAACATGAGATCAGTGGTCATGTCCTGTTTCTAATTTTAGTTTGTACTATTTCTGTTATGATTGGAAGTTAGTTATTTCATCTGTTGTTTTTGTTTTTTTACTTCAACCTTCCAGTATCCAGGTGAGCATATTATGCACACTTTGCACTTCATGTTATAAAAGGTCAAATTATTTTTCACAATTTGTTTTAAGTCAGATTTTAAAGGTTGTTCATTTTTGCATTATTTTTGTACATTCTGACCCATCCACTAAAATCAGCACATTGTAAACAATGTTAAATTCCTACACTAACACCCTTCTACCAAGTGAGTACAAAATGCATTACACATTTTAACATTTGGCCTAACACAAAAACTAGTACAGAACTATAATTATGCATATTAACTAATGTTGGTGTTAATCATCAACATATGCCAGGATGAAAAAATCAAAAATAACTACTACAATTTTTATGCTTTTTTTGGGGTGGGCTGGTCTGTTTACTTTGCAAACATGGTATTTAAAATGTTAACATTTGACAGTCATTGAGTATTTGGTATTTCTGTTTATGGCTCAAGTTGATAAAATATATTTTTTAAAAGTTCGAAACTATAAAAAACATTCTGACATTAGTCCGACACTTTGTAGATTATGAGCTTTAGGTGATTAAAAGACCCGTATGATACTGAAGGATTAACCACAATCACACCAGCCTCAATCAAACAGTTCTGAAGGACTTTGAACAGTATTTTCTCTGCACAGGTGTTCGTATACGCAGTCGAGTCAGACTTAAATATGAAGATGAGACACAAAAAACACCCCAGGATGTGGTCATCACATGAACACACATAAACACGCATGGTTTGTTGTTTGTTCATGTCGTATTGAAAGTGTTCTTGTGTGTTTGCAGATGATGTGTTAGGTGGATTTCCTGAACTCAGACGTATCAGATCAGTTTCAGTTCATCTGAAACTGATCGTCTGGTGTTTTCGTCTCTGAATAAACACTAGTTTTCGTCACCTTCGTTTCCTGCAGCAGAAACCAACAGGAGCAGTTCTTCATCCCCTTCAGCCACCACCGAGGACGCGGGCGCAGTCGGAATAACTGAATGTGACTGAATGATTTATCCAATTAAAAGCAATTACATGGTTGATTAACAAACCGGAGGCAGAGTGAAAGCCCACGACTTAATTAGAAATGTTTCACTTTGTCAGAGATGAAGGAACGAAAAGTAAGAAAAATGGTTGCGAGCAGAGTGTGAGTGAACACGTGAACACGAAAACGCGTTAATGACTTGAAATAATCCGTTTACGCCACATGGAGGTCGACTCAACGCCAGGAAACACCACAGCGCTGATCGTCCACATTCCTCCACCAGGAGGCGTCTGTTTTCAGTCTTTATTCATTCTGCCTCCAACCTCTGTTCGAAGAATTAAAGAGAATCAGAGGCAACGCTTCAGTCCTCGGATCTGTGGGTAATATTTGCTTTAAAGGCAAATCAAAGTTTATGGAGGCGCAGTGGTGCCCCTGAAGATGAACTGACCGACCAATCAGATGCACAGAAGACCTCCAAAGCCCAGCACCCGGTCCATGGACCCAGATCCTCTGGTGGATGATTAATGGACACATGAAAACACAAGGACGAGATGCTGTTTAATCAGGGATTAAAACAGAGTCTGAAGGTCCAGGTGCAGGTCCAGAATGCTGCGGGACCCTGGTCTCATATTGAGTTTCAGTCCCTCTGAGGCTTCGACCCATTGGTTCGATTCTGTCAAAGACATCTGGTGTCGGAGTCGAGTTTCTAAACCCGAGTAGAGACGTTTTATTCATATATGACAGACCTGTACAGGACTTATTCCACCTTAAACAGTCATTTGTCACATGACAGAGTCTGAGGAAACAACTGTCACAAAAACAGACGGATTAATAATAATAGAATCACATGTAAAACAAAAAAAAAGAAGAAAAACACCAAATCAAACAGGAAACAGAACAATAAACCATATAAAAGACAGATGAAATGTTGAATTAATGAGGAAATTATCTGTATGTAAGAAAATGATGTTTAAAAACAATCGTGACAACCAGAGTATTTAGATTTTTCTCAGTAAAAGTGTTTTGGTTCAGGTTTGGAAAAGGTCTGGGTTTTGTTTCCGTCCTTTTAACCATTGAGCAGCGACACCTCATAAACCTCTGAATATCATAACAAACAGCAATAAAACCCACATCTGTCCTCCAAACACTGACTTTTCCAACATATTTATCGTTTTCACATGAACATTTATAGAGTTTCAATCATAGAAACAAACCAAAGCACCCGGAGAAAATGAACGAGGAGCTGAAACTGGACAAAAACCTGCACAGATTTAACATGTTTTCACCTTTTCAATCATTCTGATAACCCGTAAATCTGGCAAAACTCATTTTAGTATTTGACTGAAATCTGTTAAGGTTTATTTCTTAGTTTCAGATACTTAAAAACAAAAAAACAACATCTGTAGCTTGACTACACCTTTAATCCTTTGGTATCAGAGGTCTTTCGTTACCTAAAGCATCGTTATGCACAGCATCGTACTGTCAAAATGTTTTTCATACAGTTTGTTCTGAACTTTTTTTTTCTTAATTGTTTCATCAACTTGAATAAACAAAAATGCCAAATATTGAATAACTGTCATATTTTTAACCTTTTAAATTCCATGTTTGTAATGTAAACAAATTACATTTTTTATGCAAAAAAACCCCACAATTGCTTTGTTTTAGTTTTTCAGTATTCTACAGAAAAATTTTGATTTTTCATCTTGGCATATGTCAATGATTAACACCAACACTGGTTGATATAAATTATTTTTTGTGCTAGGTCAAAATGATCTGAAATGAACAGAAAGAAAATTAATAAATAATATAATAAAAACATAACTAAAACAGGAAATAATTCAAATGCGTGAAAGAAAAAAGCAAGATAATGCAGAAAATTAACAAAAGTGAATAAAATAATTAACAAAAGAGGAGAATTATCAAGTAAATTGATAAAATAATGAAAAACATTTTTTGGAAAAATTGTCAAAATTAGCAAAAATTAAGAAAATGAAGAGAATAAAACAATTTAAATAAACAAAAATTAATACGTTAATGAAAAATATGAGGAAAACATGGCATGTGTGTTTTGTTTTTTTTCCCAATATTCTACATAAAAATTGTAGGTTATTTTTGTTATTTTTTCATCCTGGTGTATGTCAGTGATTAACACCAACATTGGTTAATATACATTATTATTTTTTGGGTTAGGTCAAATGTTAAATGCTAAAATGTGTCAGTGTGCATTTTGTACTCACTTGGTTGAAGGGTGTTAGTGTAGGAATTTAACATGTTTACAATGTGCTGATTTTAGTGGATGGGTCAGAATAAAAAAAAAAAAAATCATGCAAAAATTCTGATTTCTGACCTAAATCAAATTGTGAAAAATAGTATGACCTTTAATGACATGAAGTGCAAAGTGTGCATTATATGCTCACCTGGATACTGTAAGGTTAACTCTTTATTGGGCTAGTGGCTATTTTTGGTCATTTCCGCATGCATTACAAGACAGTGGCAGCAACAGTTCCAGTGAGGATAGTGAGTCAACAATCTAAGGCAGGGGTATTCAAATCTGGTCCTCGAGGGCTGGTCCTGCATGTTTTAGATATTTCCCTCTTCCATCACACCTGGAAGCCATTACATCATTATGAGGCTTCTGCAGAGCTGGATGATGAGCTGATCATTCATTGAACCAGGTGTGACTGGAAGAGGGAAATATCTGAAGCAGGAGACTGGCCTTCAAGGACTGGAGTTGCCCACCCCTGATCTAAGGTCTAATGTGGTCTCCAGGGTCTGTAAGGTCCACCTCTGCATAAACAGTGAGTGTACCTGCTTTGTTAGGTACCATGAAGTAATGGTACTAATGTAAGGAATGATGTTTCTGATGTATTTCTTGGATATATATATATATATATATATTTTTTTTTTTTTTTTTTTTTTTGTCACTTATGAACAAGGAACTAAATATGGTAACTTCATTGACCTTGATTTTCTACACGACAAAAAATTTAGAAAAATTTTACCAAAGTAATAAAGTCTTGTCTCCAGTTGCACACTAAGGTTTAAATTTTGAATTTCATAGTATTTCTATGAGTGAACTATAAAGGGTTAAAGGTTTTGTATTTACAGATGTGATCATGAGTTAAAGCTTCAGGAGCTGAATCCATCCCAGAATAACCATTAACCTGTGTTTGTCTTGTGTATAAGCCTCTCTCCTGATTGACCGACACGTTGGTTTGTCCTCGTCAGATTGGCTGGTTTCCTCCAAACCCTGTAGTCCTGTTGTGACAGACTTCATGCAGCAGTGTTTTCAACAGCTGTTCATTAATCAACAGAAACATAAGAAACTAAACAAGGCAGCGTTGCTGACAGGGCTGATGTTCATCTGTTGAAGTTAGAAAACAGAAGAACACAAACAACTTAAAAAATGTCACAAATGATTCAAACTACGACAAAAACAATGGGGGAAATCTATTCAGTGCATATACATGAACTATTCTAGTATTAAATGACTAAATAAAAATACTCCACAGCTGTAAAACATCAGAACCAGGTTTAGTTCAGGTTCCACATCTAGTCCAATATGATCTAAAACAGGTTAGAACAGTAAAATAATAACAGAATAACCTAGAAATAATGACAAATACAAACTTAAATCTATGTTTTAGAGTGAAAATTAAGTCAAATTAAATTATTACATTTATTCATGATGTATTAGTTTTTACAGTGTATAGTGTTTGATTTCTGATGTTTATTCAACAGAACTGAAATAAAATAATGTAATAAAATACCATAAAGTTTCACCACCCTATATTAACTTTCTGTGGGTTTTTTCCTCTGTGACTGCAGCTTCGCCTTGGTCTGAAAAAGCCCAACAGGAAGTCCAGACTTTGTTTGGGTCCTGATGTGTTTTACAGTCAAATCCAGGCTGAATCGATGGCGCCGCTGCCGCTCGGCAGGCAGTCGACAAACAGCCGCTGTTTGTACAGTCACCAGGAAAAACAACGGGACGCCTTTCTGTGTTTTCGACCCGAGTTAATTGGATGGATGAACTAAATATCTGGTAGCGATCAATAAGTATTGATCCCAGCAGTGTAAAGCTTTTATTGGAGGTGCAGCGTGGATGCACATGGAGAGCAGCTGGTTATGAAAGGACAGACGTAGGAAAATGGGATATTGACCTCAGAGGAAACGCTGTGTGTTCAGCCTTTACTCTGACCTCCAGCAGAGGCTTTACTGTACAATCACAAATAGAACATGGGATGGCCAACAGGGGGCGTCACCACCCATACAACAGCGAAAGGTGGAAAAGAGTTGACTTATTTACCCCCTAAAGACCCAAATATCCACCATCGACTTAAACCATCTAGTGATGTAACTGTTTAATATCTGCTGACCCACTAATCCTATCAATACATGTAAATAATTGATGTAAAATACAGTTTGTCATCTTTTCATGGTCATCAGATATGACCCATTTGGACGTTCAGAGGCTCCATAGTTACTGTGGAAACAGCGTCATCTTCTATGACATCGATTCGCCCGAAAAACCCATGGACTTGGATTTTATATATATATATATATATATATATATATATATATAAAATCTTAACCTAAATATATAACCTTTGAATTTACTCTGAGCTTTAATGAACACCATCTACATCATCCGTGAATTAAATATAGGAAAATACAGGATTTACACTGAAAAATATGAAATATAGAGGATAATATTGTAATAAATGCTGATAAATAATTTAATAAAGGTTAAATGTAAATAAAAGTCCATTTGGGAAGTGCCACTAAAGTAGTTTGGGTGTTTGTGGGTTAAAAAGATAGAAACTGTGATGAGTCAGATGCTCATTGTCTCGGAGACAAAGGACGAGCTTTGGCTTTCTGCTGTCGCTGCAGCTCCTTTTATTAATGGAGTAAAACTGTGGCGACAGGAAGCCAATACCGGTACCGGGCCCGACCCAATGATAAAACGCCTTCTGATACCAACACACACCTGCCAATCAGACACAGAGGGAGGGACGTTCTGATGTCACAGTTCTGGTGTCAGAACACGGGTTCACAGAGTTCACAATGACTTCATGTCTTCAGGAGTTTGAACATGTTTGTGTTTCTACACATTTATACGTTCATGTTCATTCTTACGTTCATTAAAGCTGTTTCTACTGGATTCATTAATGTTTCATCATCATTCTGACGACAAACACTGACGAGGTGAAGATGCTTTACCTTCAAACCATCGGTCTGATCAACACTTAGCCTTAGCAGGACCATGATGAATGAATGAATGGATGAACGAGTGAATAAATGAATGAATGAACGAGTGAATGGATGTCACAACTTGACGTCAACCAATCTGGCTTCAAAATCGGCCACTCTACTGAAACAGCTCTGTTGTCTGTGACGGAAGCCTTGAAAGAGGCTAGAGCAACAGCCAAGTCCTCAGTACTCATTCTACTCGATTTATCAGCAGCATTTGATTCTGTCAATCACGATATCCTGTTATCCATACTCTTGAACATGGGCATCACAGGCCATGCACACTCCTGGTTTCAATCTTACCTCACTGGTCGGTCCTTCAAAGTGTCCTGGCTAGGGCACACATCAGCAGTTCACCGCCTCACCACGGGGGTCCCCCAAGGCTCTGTGTTGGGCCCCCTCCTTTTTGCCATATACACCACCTCACTCGGTCACATCATCCACTCACACAGCTTCTCATATCACTGCTATGCTGATGATACCCAGCTCTATCTGGCATTCCCACCTGATGACTCCACAGTCTCAGCGCGAATCTCAGACTGTCTCTCTGACATATCTGCATGGATGAAAGCCCATCACCTTCAGGTGAACCTGTCCAAAACTGAACTGCTGGTCTTCCCAGCTATGCCAGCCATACAGCATGACATCTCCATCAGTACTGACTCCTTATCTCTGGCTCCTACCAATGTAGCATGAAGTTTTGGAGTCATGATTGATAATCAGTTGACCTTCACAGATCACGTTGCCTCTGTCACCCGATCATGTCGTTTCACTCTGTTCAACCTAAGAAAGATCAGGCCATACCTAACCGAACAGGCCACCCAGCTCCTGGTGCAGACTATGGTTATCTTCCGCCTTGACTACTGCAATGCTCTTCTAACAGGCCTCCCAGCTTGTTTTGTCCAACCACTACAGATGGTCCAGAATGCAGCAGCGTGTCTGGTCTTCAATTAGCCTAAAAGGGCACATGTCACCCTGTTACTTATTGAGTTACACTGGCTACCCATAGCTGCCCGCATCAAATTCAAATCGTTAATCCTAGCCTACAAAATTCTCAGTGGGTCTGCTCCTACCAACTTAGGTGCACTGATAAAAGCTTATGTTGCCCCACGACCACTCTGCTCGTCTGGGGAACGTTGTCTGGTGGTCCCCAGACCTTGTACAAGACAATCCAGGCTCTTTTCATGAGTCGTTCCACGTTGGTGGAACGTTCTACCGAGCACTACGAGAACAGAGGCATCCCTGCCTATCTTCAAAAAGCTCCTGACGACCCAGCTCTTCCGAGAGCACCTCCGCTCCTAGCACTGTCAGACATTCCATTTTAAATATTTTAATAATGTTTTTCCCAGGATTATCACAGATTTTCCCTGGATTATCTCTGGACCTGCTGCGGTGGTCCTGCCTCTCTCCTGCCTTCATCATCATCACTCACTTATCCTCAACTGCCTCCATGTGTCTCCCCCTTCTCCCCCTCTCCCCCAGTCTCTATCTCTATCGCTCTCTCTTTTTCTCTTTCTTTACCCTCTCTCTTTAACCCCAACTGGTCAAGGCAGATGTCCATCCTCCAGGAGTCTGGGTCTGCTCCAGGTTTCTGCTGTTAAAGGGAAGTTTTTCCTCGCCACTGTCACCAGTCACAAGTGTTTGCTCCTGGAGGATTCTGTTGGGTTTCTGTAAATTTGCTTAGAGTCTGGTTTTGACCAACTCTATATATGAAGTGTCATGAGATAACTTTTTTGTTGTGATCTGGCGCTATATAAATAAAATTTGATTGATTGAGTGATTTGATTGGTTTTCCCCTGTAAGTCGCTTTGGAAAAAAGCATCTGCCAAGTGCATAAACATAAACTCAAAAAACACCAGGATTCCAGAACTTATTCCATTATCAGACTGTTTCTGCTAAAACTGAAGCTCCGTCTGTTAACGAGACGCTGCCTCGTCCAATCACACTAATTACTGTGGATCTGTCACCGGTGGAAACATCACAAAGCAGACAGAGGAAACTCCTGAAGCCTCTAACCAAAGAAAGTTCCATCCAACTTGAGTCGCTGTCAGACTTTTTCTCTTCCTTCTGTGAGTAGTTTCTGTGCAGCAGGAGCGTTTCCTTGTTCCCCATAATGCATTGTGGTCGAGCTGAATGAGTGTGTGTTGTATTTGAGCCCAAACATCCTGCAACAATTATAAAAAGAGCATGTACATGTTGGAGCTGTAATAGAAAGACCATTATTACACTAACTGTGCAGCTGTAGCAACATAAACCAATCTGAAGGCTCAGATATTAGATTAGTGCCGTGACTGAGGACGGGCAGTGAACGCACCATGAAATTAGATTTCTGCTGCTTCACTCACACTGTGAGCTGGAATCGGGCCGTGTGTCTTAACGGAGGCTGAGCAGCGGTGTGATGAACGGCTCTACGGCTCTTTGGCAGGTGAGGCCTTGGTTTGGTTAGCGTCAACTCGACTTCTGACGGACCGCCGTCGTGGCATTTAGGCGCCGTGCACATATTGATGGCGAGGCCTTTGAGGGAGTCGAACAAAAATGTCACGGAGCCGCCGTCCTGCAGCCGAAAGCAGGAAATAATCCTTCACTTCCAGCTGCGGCGCCAAGTTCTGTGACAGTCAGATACTTTAGAAAAGCAGAAAGTGAACTTTATTAACATGAAGAATGGATTCAGGTGAGTCTGGAGCGTCAGAAATGGATTAGTTTAATACCAACAGGCCTAGGACGCCACTGAGGAGGTCCTCACATCTGTGTCACAGAGGAGGCAGAGGAGGAGGGGCTTCAACAGAGGAGGAGGAGGAGGGGCTTCAAAAGAGAAGGAGGAGCCTAAACAGAGTAGGAGGAGATTTAACACGGGGAGGAGGAGTCAGATTTTTCAACTTCTATTTGGTTATGGAGCCAGTGGAAGAATGTGTGCTGTTGCTAGGCAGATTTTATAACATCTGACCAATCAGAGCAGAGGTAGAAGATTTAAAGAGTGGATAAAACCGTCTAATTGTACATCCTGAACTTTAGGGTTAATTTACAGGTAAATATGAGATAAATCAGGAGGAAATGACCTGTTAATATGTCTGTACATTTTAATATGAAAATGTAAATGTATTTATTAAATATAATTATCTGGACAAATGATGATGATGGCAGTAAAATACATAAATACATGGTTATTTTAAACCCTGTCCTTGTGTATGTCGTATTTACACATTCCAGTAGTTTATGGGATATTATTAAATGTGATCCTGTGTCTAAATGTTTGTGTAAATGTGAAACCTGCAGCTGCCATGGATGTATAGTTATTAATTAAAATGTAAATGTATAAATTATTGATATGAAAGTTCCCGTGTGCGTCTGTAATAATAGTTGTTTAGTTAACAGAGCCTGGGGCGTCAGTGTAAAAGGAACAAACGCTATTGAGTCGTGTTTATTATGTCAGCGCACGTTAATTTGTTGCTTAATATCAAACCATGTTATCAGGACGCTGGCAGCAGAAGGAGATGTGAGCGGCTGTAAACAAAGACTAAACACCCTGAGCCAATTTCATGGCGTTTGGCAGGAGGAGTGGAGTTTCACGCCGTCTGCTCCGAGGCGCTTTGTCTCAGCAGGAATCTGTGAAGTGAAAGTGTCGGATCTCCTGCAGCTGTTTGCACCTGAACCAGACCAACACATGCAGGTTCACTTCAACCACGGCGCCTTCATTAGCGCTCCGTCATGCACAAACAATCAGCAGCCTCATTGTCTGCCTTCGTCAGCCTCGCATGGGTTTGTGTTTCCTGTGTTTAGACGTTTAACCAGCAAATACCGTTTTAATACATTCACACAAACACACAACATGTAGAAGTGAGGCGTTTAATCAAAGTCTGAACACAAGGAGGTCAGAAACCAACACCTGCTTATTTAGACAGGATTTATGACCAATTCTGCTCATTAACAACTCATTTACATATAATCACCCTCTGGAATGGAGAATAGACTGAGGACAGGACATTACATCTTGTAGTTTTATTAGAAATATACAAGAAAACATCAGAAACAGTAAATGAACACTGATGTTTACAGGTTTTTATCCAACTGACTGATAGGACATGAGCTGTTTGTGAAGGTGCTGTGTCTGGTGTCGCTGTCGTCATCTCTGCCTTTGTTGTCATCGTTGTCATCATCTTCATCGTTGTCTTCATTGTTATCTTCGCCGTCATCATCATCTTTGTTGTTGTCTACGTTGTTGTCTTCGCTATCTTCATTGTCGTCGTTTTCATCGTCATCGTTTTCGTCTTCGTCGTTGTCTTTGTCACTGTTGTTCCCATCATCGTCTTCGTCGTTGTCTTCGTTGTCGTCTTCGTTGTCGTTTTCTTCGTGGTTGTTGTCTTCATTGTCATTGTCTTCATCACTGTTGTCTTCGTTGTTGTTGTCTTCGTCGTTGTTGTCTTCGTCGTTGTTGTCTTCGTCACTGTTGTCTTCATCACCGTCGTCTTCGTCATCGTCGTCTTCGTCATCTTTGTCGTCTTTGTCGTCGTTGTCTTTGTCGCTGTTGTCTTTGTCGCTGTTGTCTTCTTCACTGTTGTCTTCATCATTGTTGTCTTCATTGTCATCTTCATCGTTGGAGTATTTTTGAGAGAAAACCAGAATCAAATTTAATATTTTGGGTTTAAGTATTTTCTTTACTTTTTGAAGTATTAAAAGATGATGAAAAGTTAATAAAGAGCTGAGTCCTTCACGACAATACTCTGTGTGCCTACAACTCCCATAATGCAGCAGTGGACACTGAATTCCAGAGCGTCTCATCTTCTCGTTTCTGCAGTTTAATCGGTAGCTTCAGTTAATTAGAAGAAACACTGAGTTTCACTTTGACGAGAAAGTTTGAGGTGTTTTAATGCAATGAGACAAAAGTTTTATCCCAAGTAAAAGATTTTATATCAGAAGAAAACTTCAACAAAACTTAAGTGAAATATTTAAATATCTTTAACAAAAATTATGTATGTCTGCATCGTCAAGTTCAAGCTGAGCCTCACATGTAACCACCACACAACTATACTGTAATAAACACAAATTATAATAAAAATGTAACCACAATACCTAAAATGAGTTAGACTCCAACTCCCATGGTGCATTTCAAGGCAAGGCAGATTTATTTGTATAGCACAATTCATACACAGAGCAATTCACAGTGCTTTACAAAAATGGAAAGACAGATTAAAAACACAATTACAATTAAAACATATTTCAGCAGTAAATATCCAGTCCCTGAGCATCATATTCTTTTATTTCTACAAAGTCTCACTGTTTATCTTCAAGTTTGTACCCTGAATAAAAATGTTTGAGTCTTCTATGCCCTTGGCAGCTGCTGGGGCTCATGGGTAATGTAGTATCTGGGGTACAGATGTAGAAAAAAATGTCACCAACACAGGCATTTCAATAAAATTGTAGTCCATGTTGTTGATGTGGTTGAAGTAATTAAACGAAGTCTCTTCCCGACTGACCTCGTTTCTGATTGGCCAACAGGTGGATCAATAATCTCACCCTGAAGTGTTGAGCAGCTCGGCCTCATGGGAGATCAAATCAATGGCAGATGGTCGAACGCTGTCGTTGACACGGTACAGACTCAGGTGGACGTGGTTTAACATCGTGTGTAAACCTGTGGTTTGTCTGAACCGATCACATCATCTGCAGGACGGACAACCCCAGGAGGCGTTCAGGACCACCAGGAAAACATAGGAAACGTGGCCTGAACCGTGTCGAGCCCTGAATGCAACAGGGATGCTGTATTTTTTAGGTGTTTTCTTAGAATGTTTTGTACATTTGTTGTGTTTGTGGTGAGTGTAAATGGACCTGTTGTGTTGTCAAGGTTTCAAAACGTATCGTTTATGTGATATTTAGTTGGATATCAGCCATTTTGGTTTTGGCTGATTTCGTCAGTGATGTCTCAATTTGTTTCACTTTCATTATCGTGATGGAAAGCTTTATCCTGAAACGCCATAGAAGTCGACTCTGCTTCCGTTTCATGACACAGCGTTTTGCTTCATTCCTCTTTACTGAAGGCTGAAGGTGCATCATCTTGTTTGGTTGCCAGGGCGATGACGTCTTTGGGGATGCCAAATGGTCCATCAGACGGGACTCTGGGTTGGTGTAGCATGTAAAACCAGTTGACCCAAAGACCCCAAAACACTGGGCCCAGGTGCACTGTGGAATTCTGGGAGAAAGAGGAAGTCACCTGGGTCAGTAAATGCACCTCATTCCCACCCCAGTCCCCCCTCCCCCATCCGGCGCCCATCGGGAGAGAAATTTACATCCCAGTGATTAGCGCTGCACCTTGTTCTGCTGTAAACGTCTCTCAGGGTTTCTACAAGGTCAGCGCCGCACAACAGGCAAAGCATGCTGGGAAGAGCAAACAGCGTGGTGTAATTGATTTAAACTGCACTGTGGAGGCTGTGGAGCGAACGGAGAGGGCGGACGATTTATTACCTGATCTGAGCTCCTTAAAATATCCTCATGAGCGAAACGGAGGGAGGATGAAACATAAAACACACAGAAGAGCACGAAAGTAAACGGACGCAGGAAATGACACAAAGAAACGCCTCAGTACGAAAGAACTGGACCACACCAAGGTCACATGACCTTCATTAAAGTCAGCCTGTACGTGTTTAACCCTTTATGACCCATAGAACCAGTCACATTCGTGCATTATTACAGCTGTTCCATTTGAATCTACTATTCTTCAATACAACCCTTATATTCACAGTTTAATATATGTGCGTCCTTAAACTGAATAAATGGATAAAAGTGCAATAAAAACACTAAATACATACATGTCATAACAGGATCCCTCAATATTATAAATGTAAAAAATATTCATAAAATCTTTTCAAACCACATTAAACTTATTTTAATATCGAAATAACGGAATTGAACAGATCTACTTATTTATATAAACTAACACAAACTAAACTCAAATGCCCAATGTGTCCATTTTTCTGGACATTATTTAGAGAATAATGTGAACAATGAACAATTGTCCATATCATCCATATTGTCTATATATTGTCTGTATCGTCCAAATATTGTTTGTATTGTCCATATCTTCCATATATTGTCTGTATTGTCCATATATTGTTTGTTTTTGTCCATATCGTCCATATACTGTCCATTTGTCTATATATTGTCTGTATTGTTCATATATTGTTTGTATTGTACATATGCTGTTTGTATTGTCCATATATTTTCCGTATTGTCTATATACTGTTTGTATTGTCCATATTGTCCATACTGTCCATATATTGTCCATACTGTCCATTGATGTGAGTCTAGTTTCTGAGATCTGCTGGTTCTTTGTCAGTCTGACATAAATCAAACGTCCACCACTTCAGTAGGTCCTAGAGTTCATCCTCTGAATATTCTACTGTCCACTGTCTGGTTGTCTTCATGCTCCTACATCATTGTCAAGGTTTTCTCTTATTAATTCATTGAATCTTCATTTACATGACACACAGCAGATAAAATCTATAACAGCAGAGTAAACACACACCTCGGTCTGTGAGGCGTTTACTGACCTCCGGCACAAACAGCTCTGTCCACTGAGACCCACAACATGAGACACACAAAAGCACAGTGGGCGGCGGCTCGGCGGATGCTGATTGGCTGCCGGCTGCTCTGACCTTCAGCAGGTCTGATCACTGATCTGACGCTGACACTCCACATGTTATCTTTCAATGACTGAAGTAGAAGAAAATGGAGCTTTTAACAGGTTTACACGAGGACGATGAGACGCGGCGTCAAACACAGAGCTGTCGCCATGATGATGATGGGCCATCATATACCACATACATCACATATGTCACATACAGGATCAACACCATCCTCTGACCCTTTGCAAGATGAGAGTGATGGACAACACACTGTTGACACAACACCCACATGTGTTGACCTCTGACTGGTGTTCAGCTCAGATGAGTTTATTCAGGACAGTTCAGTTTATTCAGCTCTTTTCTCACTCTTATTTAGCTAAATTCAGATTTATATTAACCTCTATTTCGTTTGATATTCAGCTCCATTCTGTTTATTCAGTGCTGTTCTCACTAATAATCAGCTGTTTTCACAATATTCAGCTGTTTTCTGTTAATTCAGCTCTGTTCTTGCTAATATTCTGCTAAATTCTAATCTATAATCATCTCTATTTTCATTGATATTCAGCTCTATTCTAGTCAATGCTCAGCTAAATTCTGATTGATATTCAGTTCTATTTGCATTGATATTCAGCTCTGTTCTGTTTATTCAGTACTGTTCTCACCAGTTACTTTTCCATTAGACATACGTGCAAAAATTTACCGATATTTACTAAATGTCGAAAAAAAAACAGAAGTGCGTATTGTCAGTTTTTCCATTAAATCACAAATGCGATGATTTATTTATTAACGTGAGATGACCCAAGAAGTCATTTCATAAACATGCCAACGAACTTACATATTGTGTTGATTTACAGATATTGTCATTATTTTTATATATTACACCTCTATCCGGTACTAAATTAAAAAATTATTTGCTTCCTGGTGTGTCCATCAGAGGCGATTTCTCAAAGACTGTGAGGGAAGCTCAGCTTCCCCTAAAATTACGAAAATTAAATGGTCAAATATGTACGGTTGTGTTGACATTTCATTGACTACAAATGTGTTAGAACGCATTCATCTCACAGATGAGTTCGTTCAGATTCGGCTTTATCACAAATCAACGGACTCCATGTTGTTCACTTCTCATACATTCCCGTTGCGCGTTTTTCTCATACGATCTATGGTCAGTGCATTTGCCCATAGATGCTCAGCGTCCATGCACTTCAATGGGACTTCATTGCCTCAAAACTGGACTGTAATTGGATAAATGCCACAATGTTGTCCCGCCCCCGGACGCTCGGCCTGTCTGGGGGTGAATGGAGCTGTGGGCGGAGCTCAGCTGGGCTAGATGCTGGGCTTCCATGTGCTAATTGGAGGATTAGTCGAAAGGCTGAATCCTGTTTGATTAACAGCTATTTTGAGATCTACTCCTTCACTGACAGTTCAGTTTAATACCATCGTGCATTCTGCTGTGAAATCGAGAGAGAAACCGCTACGAAATGACTTATTCATTTCTTGCACTGTAAATAAAACACACTCGTTGTACTTCCTTATTTGAATTTAACATAATTTCAACGTTTTCTTGTTTCAGTTACATAATTTAATCATTTCTTGTGTGAGTTTACAATAACACAATGGGCCAAGGCCGTCTAAGCAGCCTAGCTGTGCTGGCCATTGAGAGGACCCTGGTCCAGTCCCTGGAAAAGACGCCTACTTGGTCCGATAAGGTCGCTGACCATTTTCTTAAAAAGGAACGGAGGGCCGAATTTATGTTTAAATAACTTGACTTTTTTTTTTTTTATGTAAGCTGACAATGAGCTTCCCCTGTCTGAAAGACGAGCAGCCACACATACCATGTTTCTTTTAAAAGTTCTCTTCTTCACTTGTAACATCCATCAACATCTGAGTTTTGGCGAAAATACCTTTTTCCCATTAGGCAAATTTTTATGCGCAAGTTATATTTGTTCAATTTGAGGAACAATGGAAAAGTGACTAGTGATATTCAGCTCAATTTTTGATTCTGCTACTATATTTAGTTCTATTCTCGTGGATATTTGGCTCTATTTTCACTAATATTCAGCTGTATTTTCATTGATATTCAGTTCGTTTCTGCTCATTCAGCTCTGTTCCTGTTAATATTCAGCTAAATTCTCATCGATATTCAGCTCTATTTTCACAAATATTCAGCTCTATTTTCACTAATATTCAGCTCTTTTTTCACTAATATTTAGATCTAATTTCACTAATATTCAGCTCTTTTATGTTTATTCAGCTCTGTTCTCACTAATATTTAGCTCTATTTTCATTAATATTCACAATATTCAGCTCTTTTCTGATGATATTCAGCTCTATTTTCACTGATATTCAGCTTATTGTTTGATTCTACTCATCAATATTTAGTTCTATTGTCATGGATTTTCAGCTCTAGTAAACCCATTTCTGTGAATGTTCAGCTCTATTTCATTTGGATTAACTGTATTTTACATTAATGAACATTTACAACATCACTAAACCTATTATCTATGTGGGTGTTTCATTATTGTCCTTTTTACTTTTTTACATTGACCTTTTATACTCCCCTCATTTCTTAAAACCTGTTCATGATTTTTTTTTTTTTTTTTTGTTCTTTTTCTGGTTTTTCTTCCAGACAGTTTCACACAAAACCCGTCCAAACTAAACCCGATATCCTTTTAACAGGTACATATCACACCTGAGACTGAACCAACGCACCTGCAAACTCTGAACTGGAGGAGTTTGGACGGTTCTATCAGACCAACATTTAAAGGTGGCAAATCAATCAGAACATGAACATACAGATATTTAAAGGAAACATAAACCAGTAGAACATGAACATTAGAACATGTCTGAAACATTAGTGAGTGTTTGAACCAGTCAGAGCATTGCAGATCCCTGGTCATGTGACGTCAAACTCAACAACTTCAGAAGAAATAAGACACGGAAAGACGAGAAATAGGCAGACGTAAATGAGATGAAGAGGAGGATGATGGGAGGACAGGAGGATGATGGGAGGAGAGGAGGATGATGGGAGGACAGTGGGTGGGCGCCAGTGAACAGATGAAGAGGAGGAGGAGGTAACGAGCTGCTTGAATTATTGAGGATGATGATGAAGAGGAGGGAGTTCCAGGTGAATCCATACCTTGTGGCTGTGATGGTGCAGGCCTTCATCAGACCCACAGCTCCCCCTAATGGACTAAGGGAGAACTGCAGCCTGTTTCTTCTAATGGACGCAGGATTCACATCAGAAAATGAAACTGAACAGACTTTATTTTTATTTAATCTGTGGAATTAGGTTTTATACATGTATGTTTTAATCATGTTTGTGATTGAAACTGTTCGTACAGTTTCAGAGGAATTTCACAGACTCATTAAATAAATACATGTCAAACCTTTATCTTCTACTAATTTTACATAGTTGAGGTTCATCGTCCTGGTTTTCAGATTCAGGGTCTGATTTCAGAACCCACATCTGTTCTCTGGTTGAGTTCCTACTGTTTCATGTTCTTGGACCAATCAGAAGCTCGTCCACATTCAATGAATTACAGAACATGGAAACATCATCAATTTTTGGATGTCACACTGCCGGTTCTGTTGGACCGAGTAAGAACAGGAATGACCATCAAACATGGAAGATGAAGAACTGATGTAAAAATACAGGCTCTGCTCTGGACACATGGACCATGATGATGGATGATGTCATGGTGTGGAACCATCTGAGCTGGTTCCTCTAGTTTCTCTGGTCTTTCTGGTTCCTCTGGCTCTGGTTTCTTTGGTTCCTCTGATTCTGGTTTCTTTGGTTCCTCTGGTTCTGGTTCATCTGGTTCCTCTGGTTCTGGTTCTTCTGGTCCCTCTGGTTCCTTTGGTTCCTGTAGTTCTGGTTCCTCTGGTCCTTCTGGTCCCTCTGGTTCTGGTTCCTTTGGTTCCTCTGATTCTGGTCCCTCTGGGTCCTCTGGTTCTGGTTCCTTTGGTTCCTCTTGTTCTGTTTTCCCTCTGGTTCCCTTGGTCCCTCTGGTCCTCTGGTTCTGGTTACTTTAGTTCCTCTGGTTCTGGTCTCTCTGGTTCTGATTCCTGAGGTTCCTTTGGTTCCTCTTGTTGTGGTACCTTTGGTTTTTCTGGTTCCTTTGGTTCCTCTTGTTCTGGTTCCTTTGGTTCCTCTGGTTCCTTTGGTTCTTCTGGTTCCTTTGGTTCCTCTTGTTCTGGTTCCTTTTGTTCTGGTTCCTTTGGTTCCTCTTGTTCTGGTTCCTTTGGTTCTTCTGGTTCCTTTGGTTCCTTTGGTTCCTTTTGTTCTGGTTCCTTTGGTTCCTCTGGTTCCTCTTATTCTGGTTTCTTTGGTTCTTCTGGTTCCTTTTGTTCCTCTTGTTCTGGTTCCTTTGGTTCCATCTTGTTCTGGTTCCTCTGGTTCCCCTTGTTCTGGTTCTTCTGGTTCCTTTGGTTCTTCTGGTTCCTCTTGTTCTGGTTCCTTTGGTTCCTCTGGTTCCTCTTGTTCTGGTTCCTTTGGTTCCTCTTGTTCTGGTTCCTTAGGTTCCTCTGGTTCCTTTGGTTCCTTTGGTTCCTCTTGCTCTGGTTCCTTTGGTTCCTCTTGTTCTGGTTCCTTTGGTTCTTCTGGTTCCTTTGGTTCCTCTTGTTCTGGTTACTTTGGTTCTTCTGGTTCCTCTGGTTCCTCTTGTTCTGGTTCCTTTGGTTCCTCTGGTTCCTCTTATTCTGGTTCCTTTGGGTCTTCTGGTTCCTTTGGTTCCTCTGGTTCATTTGGTTCCTCTTGTTCTGGTTCCTTTGGTTCCTCTGGTTCCTTTACTTGGTGAAAATACCACAGTTATATTATCACTATTGTGTAATCGGATACATTTCTATGTAATTGTATTTGTTTTCTGTTGTTAATGTACTTCAGTCGTTTACTTTGTTGGTGGTTGTTTTGTGATTTTTATGACTGAAAAAGTCATTCATTCATAAAAACAAACTTTAAAATGTCTTTGGTTACGAGTCTCTTCCATATTGTTGAGATGTCCAATGATGTCTAATATCCACGTATATGATCAGTCTTTTACCAAAGTGTCAAAAGTGTTTTGATGAAGTGACAAACTTTGTGTAGTGGTCGTCGTCATGGAGACGGAGGCTGGAGTTTAGTTTCCTGTTTCAGATGGATGATCGACTACAGAGAATCAAAGCGGATGAATCCACTGTGGTGTGATTTCACCGTCTGCTTGGTTTCACTTTGTTTCCTTCTGTCTCTGATGTCTTTCTGACCCTCTTTGTGTTTCTGTTGACAGCTTTGAGAAGCTTTTTTCATCTGTTTTACATTGTTGACGCCGAGTTTCAGAAGGAAAGTAAAAATATAAAGTCATACAAAAAGGAGATTACCCTGAGGCTGCCTGCGGAGGAAAATGTTTTTGTACTTGATGACTTTATCTGAGAGCAGAATAAACCACAAATAAAGGAATCGCTTTGTTTGTATCTTTGGTTTCTTTTTTTGGTAAATTCTGTTTTTTTGTCTGTGGAGAGAAAATGACACTGTGATGCTCTGCTGACAGTCACAGCTCAAACAGCAGGAAACTTCAACGACGCTAACACTCAGCATCAATGTGACACAACTGACATGTGACCAGGATGGAAATGAAGACATGATTTAGATGGAAAAATGTCAAATACAGAGGATGATATTAGAATAAACGGTGATAAATCACTTAGAAAAATTTAAATGTAGAGGAGGTTGACATAAAAACGGTTTTAGGTTTTTAAGGGTTAATAAAGGGTTAAATATCACTGTGTTTCTGTTACAGGTGTCAAAATATGGAATCAATTGAATGATGAAGTGAAATTGTGTAGGTCGCTGTCGAGTTTTAAAAAAGCTTTGATTTGTCAATTTTTCAAGGGCTATGAAAGAAAAATAATCTGTGAGTGATTTAAGAAACTGAATGTAGACTAATTTGTGTTCATGTATTATTTGCTGCAACTTCAGGTTATTCAAAAGATGGGAGTAGGAGAAGCAGAAATAAGCCTCTGGGTTCAGCTTCTTCCTTTTTCAGTTACCTTTTTTACAGTTACTATGTTCAGCCCCACTACTTCCTGAACTTCAGGTGGCTCCTTCATTTCCTGTCTTTCATTATTGGACACACTGATTAATCCAGGTGTGCCGAATTAGTTGTCACAAGAAGTAGTAGGCACACCTGGATTAATCAGTGTGTCCAATAATGAAAGACAGGAAATAAAAGAGCCACCTGAAGTTGTGTGCTGTGCAGAGTCCATTGTGTAAATAGTATGTTCCTTTTATGTATGTGTTTTGTACATGACCCGAATAAATATTCATTAATTCATTCATAAAGTTCCTGGTGTTTCAGTGTTTTTTTTTTTTTTTTTCTGTGTTTCTGAAACATTCATATGTTTCTTTTTGTGTCGTTTCTTTATTCTTGTTTCATCCTTTTCAGTCAGAACGTGGTGGATTCATTAGATCAAACCTGAATCCGTCTCGTGACTTTAGATCTGAACATGTTTCTTCTCGTCATCATAAATCAACCCGTCAGTGTTTGTTCAAACTGCTCATCTCCCGCCGTCACCTGATCATGTGACTTCCTGTCGTCAACGAGCTCTGAGCATGATTAAAGTAATGAGCAGATGACAGGAGAACATCTGGTCAGTGAGGAACCGTCTGTGGAACATGTGTGGAATGTGACAGGAAGTGAAACAGCCGCCGTTGCGATGCCGTTTCCCACTTTTCTTTATTTATCGTTCCATCAGCGGCGTTGGCGCGGCGCCGTCATCACAGCGGCAGTTTACGGTTTAATGGGTGAAGCATTCATTAGTCATTTACTAAAACACAGCTACGGTGCATTTAGTGTCTGATGGGGAATATGTCAGCAGCAGATGACAACGGATGAACTCCTATGAGCCTCAGCTCAGATGTCCAAATACTCAAATGTCCAAATGTCCAGTTATTCAAATGTCCAATTGTCCAAAAGTCTAAATGTTCATGTGGCTTTACGAGGTCTGGGTGAAACCTATGTGTTGATCCAAAACCTCAGTGACCTTTGACCCCAGACCAAGACAGACCCTGGATTCTGGACATGTTTCTGGTTCTGGTCTGGATGGACCTTTTGTTTTCCACTGGTTCTGTAATGATCCAGATCCATGTGGCTCCATCGGGTCTAGATTATGCCAGTTCTGGTTGTGGTCTGGTCCAGATCCCGGTCCTGTAGTGTCCTGTCCTGTTGGTGTTTTTTTGGCTCCTCCCCTTTTGGTCCTTCAGGTGTGTGTGAAGGGGCGTGGCTAACAAGTTACACCTGCATCCAATGATCATCTTCACTCCTGTGTATTTAAGCCTGGTTTCTCCAATACCACTTCAGCACAGCACGAACGAACGAATGAATGGTTGATTTATTTCAGTCTTTTTCGCACACATTTGTTGTCCAACTGATGGTTCTCAGCCCATCTTAGACCATTCCTGATGCAGTTTTTGGACCAAATCACGGTTTTAGTTTATTATTTTATTATTTTAATAATAATTTTAATATCTGTTCTTGTCTTAAATCTGTTCTTGGGTTCTATCTGTTCTTGGGTTCTATCTGTTCTTGTGTTAAATCTGTTCTTGGGTTCTGGGTGCTGTTGATCTGCTGTTGTGAGTCTGGTTTCAGTCTTTCCTGACCTGGGTTCTTGGTCCATGTCCACGTGGTGGTTTCAGATTCAGACCACTGACAGATGATTCCACACTGGGGGGTGGAGGGGGGGGGGGGGGGGGGGGGGGCGCTCCCTTCACCATAAGCCCCGCCCCCTCTGCAGCTGTGGTTCTGTGGGCAGTGGCTGCACCCGGACCAGGACAACTGACACAATACCAGGTTTCATGTGGCGCTCTGACAAGCTCACAGTGGACGCGACACAGCAGCGATCGGGGTCTGAGGAGACAGGAAGTCCATCTGGACTGGTGAGTCCGACTGTAGAACCAGAACCAGGAGCAGCGTCCTGTCAGTGGGTTGGAACTATCAGAATACTGGGGTGGGGGGGTGGGGGGGGGGCGGGGTGAGGGTCTGACTCTTTTTATAAACACACTCCGGCACAGAGGCATTGTGGGAGGAAAATGTTCCTGCGGCAACTTGATTCACTCAGAAAACAAGTTAAGCAGCAGCAGTGGAGTGGAACGGAAAACAGCGAAAAAAAGAAAGAGTTCAGGTTCACAACAAAGATCAGTCACACCAGTCAGAAGACACCAGGATGGTTTAACACAACAACACAAAGACGGACTCTACACACAGTCACAGTTTCACAGTAAATAGTATGAATAGTTCATTTAAAGTTTCTTTTTCTTGTAGTAATTTACTGACGTGTTTTATTGTATCTTATATTTTATCTACAAGCAAAGAATTCTTTGTATGTGTTTACATACTTGGTGAATAAAGATTATTCTGATAAATGCAGCTGGAGTACACTAAAAAACAACCAACCAAAAAAAAACAACACATTAGGATGAAACGGTGTGTGTTAATGTGAACAGGTTAATTCATCAGGACAAACCCCTTCAGATGAACCACCTTATTTTTGACAGATTCAACACCTCTCTGACACTAAACCCAAATCCTAACTCCAAGAGGATTTTTTTGTGCATTTGGACCTGATACATGTTTGCACCAAACCTGGTTGAGCTGAATCAAACATCAAGAAATTCAGTTTTTTTCCATTATCAGCATATTTAATCTGTTCTAGTTCGATCCCATAACATCTGACCTGAGGAGCTGATGGACCTAAAAACCACAGTCTGGTTTTAGTTTCTGTTTCTGATCTGAACCTCTGGTCTGGATCATGTGATGTTTTCAGCCGTTCTTGCTCAGAATTTCAATTGCTTAAACAATAAAGAATAATGAGACTCAAATGTTTGGTCAGAACAGGTTACTGATCCCGGACGAGCCCCCACAACCTGCCTGTATTCACGTGAGAAATGTAAAAATTAAGATATTTTGGCTGAAAAATAGATGACTCATGGTACATAAGACCTCACACACTAAAATGAAGATTTTATTGTCTATTTGTATTCTTTTTCTTCTTGAGCTGAAGTTCAGTTGAATTTTCCCCAGAGATTAATAAAGTTGATCGTACTCTTCAGTTTGCTCTGAATTTCTTCAGCAAGAACCTAAAAGAAATTCTGTTAAAAAGTTAAATCGTCCATAACTGCTTTACAGTAGATCAGATTTCGGAGCAAACTGAGGAGTTTTTATTGATCAGATGACAGTTGTATAGTGAATGCAGCTGCATCTGGCTCCGTCTCTGGTTTCTCAGTATTATTACAAACACAGTTATGTCTGATGGATAAGGGCGGTGGGAGAAACTGCTGCTCTGTTTTCAGCTGACATGAACCAGACCAGACCAGACCTGGTCTTCATTCACCGCCTCCTTCACCTGGTGTTGAAGTAAAACCAGGGCCTTTAAAAACCTGTAGATCCACCTGGGACCTGCATGTCAATGGAAACCAGATCAATCCAGACCCAGGTACCTGAACGCTGATTGGTGTTTGGTTTCCACAGACGGAATAGAACTCTTCTCCTTGGACGTTCGAGAGTCTGTGATCATGGATGAAGGTTTGATGACGCCGCTGTGGTTCCAGACCGAGGCCCCCACCGAACCCCTGCCGAGCGGTGAGTTAATGACAATGCATTCACATGAGACGTTTAATGACCAGGTTCATTAACGGAGTCATTAAAGCTCCAACAGAGACATGAGAACACAGCAGAGTCCCAGGGAGTCCACGGTTTATTCACCGTCTGGATGCATCATTTCACACGTCAGCAGTCACTCAGATTAAACTGTTCGCCTTTTGCCAAATCAACACAACACAGCTGAATTTGAGGTTTATTCACATGTTAAACATCACTTTAAGATGGACTCAGTCTCACCACTGGTCACATGACTGGGATGGAACAAGAAGAACAGACCAGGTTTTATAAACATGTTTAGTTTCAATGTGAAAAGTTGATCATTAATGGAGTGAAAAATCACCACTTTAGGAAAATATTTATCTTACAGATGTTGAAAAAATGAAACACAGTATCAGAACTAGACCTGCACAATATATTGTTTGAGCATCGTCATCGCGATGTACGTGTGCGCAACAGTCACATCACAGGTTCTGCAATGTAGGAGGCAAATGAACTGAAAGTCTTCTCATCTAATTTTAACCTGGGTACCTGACACACACTGTGCACAGCGATCCACCAATCACATTCATTCTTAATCAGTTTGCCAATAGACCACGCCCCTGCACATGGAGTGAGTCACTGGTAACAACACTGAAAAATTAGCAACGAACGGGAGAAAATCACTGAAAGTGAAGACTTGGTGCCAAAAAGAAAAGCAACGTCAGTTATCTGGAATTATTTTGGCTATAAGAAAGATGATACTGAAACGTGTTCTGTGTTGACAGTGCCTTCCACCTGTTGACACAACAAGAGGAAACACAACTAATTGGTTTTACCATTTACGTCAGCACCATACATCTATTATATCCTCGAGTATTTTTTCATATCGCAATATATATTGCAAGGTTAAAATAAATCGCAATGTCAGTTTTTTCCAATAACATGCAGCCCTAATCAGAACAGTAAACAGTAAAAATCCAATTTCATCATCTGTTTCCCACCTGGACGTTACTTTAAGACATTTCACACTTTAACCTGTAACAAATATTAGCAATAGACATAACAATCTATGTCTAAACAAGAAGACATGTCGTGTGTTAATCTGTTACTGAAAAACATCCAGTTGATAAGAAGTCACCAGTTCGATTAATCTGAATAAATGTGAAGTCATTCAGGTTCATTCTCTATTAGTTAAAATACTAAACATGAAAATGGTAAAAATGGAGCAAAAACTACAAATGTACAAATGTGAACCAAAATTGCTGACTTCCTGTTGGTTCAGGGTTTGGTTCCAAGAGAATTTTTTGTGCATTTGGACCTGATACATGCTTCCACCATATCTGGTTCACCTGGGTCAAACGTCATCAAGAATATATTCAGTTTTGTTCATTATCATCATGTTTAACCCATTCTAGTTCAATGTAGTATTTCATTCAATAACATCTGACCTGAAAAGCTGACGGACCTAAAAGCCACAGTCTGGTTTTAGTTTCTGTCTCTGCTCTGAACCTCTGGTCTGGATCATGGGATGTTTCCAGCTGTTCTTGCTCAGAATTTCAACACCTTAAACAATAAAAACAATGAGACTCAAAGGTTTAGTCAGCTCTGAATACTGGTCTCGGATGAGCCCCCAGACCACAAATTTAGATTAATTGGTTCATCTAAATTGCCCATAGGTGTGAATGTGAGAGTGGCTGGTTGTTCGTGTCTATATGTCGACCCTGCAATGAACTGGCGACAGGTCCAGGGTGAACTCTGCTTACTCCTATAGGCAGCTGAGATAGGCTTCAGCACCCCCGCAATGTTCTCGAGGACGAAGTGGTTCAGAAGATGAATGAATGAATGGTTACTGATCCCGGACGAGCCCCCACAAACTGCCTGTATTCATGTGAGAAATGTAAAAATAACGAAGTTTTGGCCGAACTTATGACTCACAATGCATAAAACCTCACACATTTACCTAGAATTTGATCAGGTTGGTTCAAAACACTGGTTTAGTTTCAGTCCGGATCAGAGAACATCATTTCAGATTCCTCTACAGTTTGTTTCTGCAGATTTTCATACATGGTGGCGTTTTATGTCATTTTGTTATAGTCTCTTCATCGACCACAGTCAGTTCACATCCACCTCCTTTTTCCAGTCTGGTGTTTTTTGTTTTTTTTTTACTGTGGACATTCTGGACCAGACTCAGAGTTCTGAGTTTGAGGTGGGTTCAGTGTCACTGGGTCCAGACGCTTCAACAGCTTCGTCCTCCTTCCGAACAGTAAAGTGTAGATGCTGTTGAACGCTCGGCCTTATGGGTCAGACGTCCTGTGGTCAACATGTTTTCACCGGTCACTGCAGGTGCTGAGTCTGGACCGAAACCTCACAATGAGTGTCGGCTGTGTGCTGAGGTCCAACAAATTCATGTAACAAAGACCGCACTGCAGTCCTTCAGTCAAAAGCAGCAACACAAAGTCAGGATTCACTGAAAGAATCCAGCGCCGCTTGTGTTTTGTGTTGAAAGTCCAGAGAACAGAGCAATCAGACGGAGACTGAGGAGACAGAAGAAGCTGAAAACAGAAACATTCAAAGTGCTTTTATGTTTGATACTGGACAACAATGACAAAAGCCCAGGTCACAGGTTCATGTAAGTACAGGTCTGGAAAAATGAGGAGTCAACGTTGATCTGTGACTAAAATGAACATGTTTCTAACTTTTAGACGAAACAGAAGAAAAGAGACAATTTGACAAAAGAACAAAACTGGTTTTCAGAGGTTTTGAAAAACAATGGAATCCTCAACCAGAGAATGAAAGTTCTTTCATTTCTGTTTTCTAGTGATTGTATTTCTGTTCTGAGGATGAGAAAATGGAAATCAAACCATTTTCTTAAAAGAGATGTTCTCTGAAAAATAAGACTTTCATTTATTTTTTCATCATGGAACAGGATTTGGGCTGAAAGAAATAAATGGAATGTTCACTGGATGTAGAACCTGGACCTGAAGTAGAAGCTGGACCTGAACTGTCTCTGATTCAGGGTGTCTACATGATGGTATCCATGGTACCGACAGGAAAGGGGCATGGTTAGCCGCAGCTCTTTTTTATTTCAAGGAACCGACAACGAAACAATTCGTTTTATTCAAAAAAAAGAACTGACAACAGACACGATGCAATAAACAACCCAGAAACTTTTCAAACGTGATAATTCCAGTGACTTTGTCATTTTATCATTGCAGTTTTATTGTTTTGCAGAAACATTTTACTCTAAACATCTTACATTTTTTCACAATTGTCTCTTTTTTTTTGTGGCAAATGTTTCTTTGAACCATTTTATCCATAAATATCAAACATATTATTGGGTTTGTCTGTTGTTTGTCATTTTGTATCTCTAGTCAATGTTTTCCCAGTAAATATGAAAGAAAATTAGTGTCATTATTTATTTATTTCTTATTTTATTGGTTTATTTAATAGGGACTATGCATATTTATGAACATTGTAAAAAAAAAAATACACCCATGTAAATATGCCACTATTAGTAAAAATAACTACTTTCATCTGCAGTCCCTATAGGCAGGTGGCAGAACAAGACATAAAACAGCCAACATTAATATTTCACTCGTTCACTGTAAATTAAAAATTTAAAAACTACACTTAATGATGATGACACAGACATCATCAAAACAAACAAATAAAAAACAAATAGACATAGGATGATCACAGGGGCATTAACCTATACATTCATCTCTATACTTACATACAATTAAACAGAGAAAGTGTATGGGTAATAAAATGTATCAATTGAAAGTGATGCATGTCTGGTTTTCTAGGAGCCACTGTTTTAAGAGAGTTTTGAAAGTGTTGTATGTTGGACACTCTCTTATTGGGAGGGGCAGGTTATTCCAAAGTTTACCTCCTACTATTGACAGTACTAATACCATGTTTCTATTAGTTAAGGCCATAAGGATATGACATTTTCTGAAGGTTATTGTTAATGTTAGTAACTGATTTGGTATTTCTCAGCCCTTTATACATGAACTGTACATATCATCATCATCATCATCATCATCATCATCATCATGAGTGTAAACATAAATGCACTTGTGTTGTTTCATCTTATACATTACTTTTTTCCAGTTCCATTTGTCATGTGTGATTGTCTCTGATAGATCATCTTCCCATGTATTATTATTTTATCCTTTTATGTTGGAATCAGTCATAATTTAATGACAATGCACAATGATGCATAAGTATTTTTTTCCAGTCTGGTTGCCGTTCCTCCATCCTGTATTCGTTGTAAATATCTGAACCGGCGTCTCTGCAGGTGAACAGGGTGATTTTTTCCGCGGCGGAGGCTAATGTTCAACTCCAAGTACAGGCAGCTGGTCGTAAATGGACTCCAACTGAAAATGACTGTTATGGTTCTTTAAACGCCTGCATCATTACTGTGTGATGTATAACACTGGTTAAACTGCTCTCATCTGACACAGCCAATAATAACACTAGTGGAGCTGTTACCACGGTAACGCCGCGGAGCCGTCGCCTCGGGGAAGCCGTCGCCGAGGACGAGCGGTTTTAGGTTCATTTACATGATTCCTTCATTGTACGGAGCAGAGACGAGGCTTTCATAAGGACGTCCACAGGAGACACATCATGTCACACATGAATAAAACGTCTCCAATTCATCCAAACATCATCCACTTAAAGCTGCTTAAACCATTTCAGGACTTCTCTGTCACATTCAACTCAAACACTTCTTTTGGATTTGGTTTGATCAATGTGGGATTTGTCTTCCTCTTGTGAATGATTTATTCTCAGTCAAGTTGCACAAATAATAAATTGTACATGACAAACATTTCCCAGTGATGAAGTGCAGACTTTATCAGCTTCATGAGGTCACAGAAGAAGTAGCACAGTAATAAAATTTAATACAATAACAACATTAAAACTAACCCTGACATGAAACCCTCCAGAGACACTGAGTTTTACTGTCAGTGAACACATTCTTCATCTGTTCGAGTATTGATTCGATGCTACAAATGTCTCGTGCACAGGTGTCAAACATGCGGCCCAGGGGCCAAAACTGGCCTGCCAAAGGTTCCAATCCAGCTTGCAGGATGAATTTGCAAAGTGCAGAAGATATTAACAGTCAAGGGCATCGAACTCAATAATAATAGCATAACATAGAAATAATGACTCCAATTTTCTTCTTGGTTTAATGTGAAAAAAATAATATGACATAATGTCTATAAAAAAATGGCAACACCAATTATTTCTCTTTGATTTATTGCAAAGAACATTACATTCTGATATCATTTAATAATAGAACGTCAATCATAAATAAATAATTATAAATAATAAAGTAAAATTAACAATATTCTGCCTGTTTTGTGCCTTGGTAGATCTGATCTGTAATGCACACGTACTGTATAAATCATAAGTTGAAGCAGAATATTGATCAAATTTTTCTTATTACTATTTATTTTTATTTTTATTTAGAAATTTCAGTTTTTTTCAGGTTATTCACATCCTTTTTGTTTGGATAGTTTGTAAAATGTAAATGTTTTTCATAATTTAATGTTATTTTTTGCATTAAAAAAATTGGAGTTGTCATTATTTATAGGCTATTATGCCATTATTTTACTGGTCCAGCCCACTGGAGATCAAATTGGACTGAATGTGGCCCCTGAAAGAAAATGAGTTTGACACCCCTGGTCCAGTGAATCCATCAGAGCTTCAGTTGACTCAGGTTTATCTTGACCTGACCTCGGTTCCATCCATTTCCCACTGATGTCTTCATTTTCCTGCTTTGGGTCACTCACCTGGAAGATCAGGACCAGATCTGGACCTGCTGTTGGTCCAATATTTCAGATGTAAATCTGAATAAATGGTTCAAAGACGAAACACTAGTTTATCGACTGTCATTCCAAAGCTTTGAGTTGTTTCCATCAGGTCAAACATAGAAAACCAAGATGTAGAAGCAGGTTTCAGATGCTCTTAGTTCCTTTTACTATTTTACTGATGGTCCCGCTGTTGGTCAGTTATGGAGTCGGTCCATTATTCCATCACTGCAGAGATTTTGTGTTGAACCAAACCCTGGTTTAATTAAGATGATCTGAACCAGTTCTATTCATGTTCAGGAGGATCTTTTATCCAGTTCACTGCACTCAAAATGTAGTTTTTCTAGTTTTTTAGTCTTTCTAGTTTTAGAGTCAAATGATCAGAAATTAAAAGACAGGAGTCGGTGAAGAAGAGAAGATGGTCACAGTCACAGTCTGGTCAGAACAGGAGGATGTTTGGAAGAAGAATCACAATCAATGATCTGGGTCAATTTTATTAAATCCAGTTCAATTTTATTAACTCCTGTTCAGTTTTAACAAATTCAGTCCAGTTCCACCCAATCTGGTTACAGTTTTATTAAATCTGGTCCAGTTCCAGTTTCTCTGTATTTTCCGGCTCCTGCAGTTGGACTGACGTAGACCCATAGAACTGGGTTAAAACATGTATCAGGTCCAGATTCACAAATAACCCTCTTGGGCTTAAACCCTGAACCTCAGACGGAGTCCAACATGTTGAATATGTCATTTATCTGTTTTTTGTCATTTTGATCCATTGAAGTGAAGTTAATGTGAGTCCAGGACTGAAGGTTCTGATCATCTTTAACCGCCTTCATCTACTTCTTTAAATGACTCCATAGATAATGAATTACCTCTTTTATCCTAAATGCTTTTATTGCTGTTCCTTCCACTGAGTTCATCCGCTTTTTCCTTGTGTTTCCTTGTTTCTAGAGACTTTCTCTCTTTCATTCACACATTCATGAAGCGTCAGTTCAGACAGACTTTACTGCGTCTACATTTACATGCATTTCTTCTTTTTTGTGTCTTTTCCGTCTCATTCCCTTCATGTTGGAGTCTTTTAGTCCTTTTTATCTCACCGACCATGGGCTGTTGTGAAGGCCATGTGTCAGCCGGCATCTTCGTCATCATCTTCATCATTATTGTTTTTGTCGTTGCCGTCTTCATTAACAATTTCTTCATCTTCAACATCTTTGTCTCTGAAACTACTGGTCAGATTCATTTCTAATTTTATATGTATCTTCTTTGGGAGAATGTCTACAAAGTTTGTTCACAGTTTTGAGATGCTTTGATTTTTAAATTTTTGATGAATTTTTCAACTATAAAAAATGGGCCTTTCCTTCTAATGGTCTATATTTAGATGGTTTATAACATGTAAATGGTTATAGATATCAATATAGTTCCTACTGATCACTGATAGAAGTCATATATGGACTTTGATTGAATTAGTTGAGTTCTCCTCCAGTGAAAGTACCACCCACTTCAGTTGTTAGACTGATCTCCTGCATCCAGACCACAGGATTGGAACACAGAGACAGAACCTGACAACCTCACAAATTCAACTGGTGATGATTCCGACAGAACATGACGCTGACATACAGGGACACTGGAACTATTTTCTATTTTCACCGATAAATCATCTTTTCTATATATCATTGTATGTATGTACAGGGGTTGGACAAAATAATGGAAACACCTTAAAACATCAAAAAAATATAATTTAATATGGTGTAGGTCCATCTTTTGCGGCAATTACAGCCTCAATTCTCCGAGGTATTGATTCATACAACTTGTGAATTGTTTCCAAAGGAATTTTAAGCCATTCTTCAGTTAGAATACCCTCCAACTCTTTTAGAGACGATGGCGGTGGAAATCGACGTCTTACTTGAATCTCTAAAACTGACCATAAATGCTCAATAATGTTGAGGTCTGGGGACTGTGCCGGCCATACGAGATGCTCAACTTCATTAGAATGTTCCTCATGCCATTCTTTAACAATTCTAGCTGTATGGATTGGGGCATTATCATCTTGAGGTGAAGGTGTTTCCATTATTTTGTCCAACCCCTGTATCTTTATTTAGGCGGGACAGTGCACATTAATGAACACATTTATACATTCCATTTCAGCATAAACATGTAAATATGCCGGAGTTAGCATCAGTACTAATTACCTCCACCAAGGAACAGCAGAGGTTATGTTTTCATCAGGGTTTGTCTGTCTGTCTGTCTGTCTGTCTGTCTGTTTGTTTGTCTGTTGGCAAGATAACTCAAAACCTTATGGATGTATTTGGATGAAAATTTCAGGAAATGTTGATACTGTCACAAGGAACAAATGATTCAGTTTTGGTGATGGTCGGTGGGGGGGGGGGGGGCGTTGTCTGTCTGTTAGCAAGATAACTCCAAAAGTTCTGGACAGATTTGGATCAAATTTTCAGGAAATGTTGATACTGACAAAAAGAACAAATGGTTATATTTTTGTGGTAATTGTGTGTGTGTGTTGGTGGGGGGGGGGCAGATTTTGATAAAATTTTCAGGAAATGTTGATACTGGCACAAGGAACAAATGATTACATTTTGGTGGTGATTGGGGGGGTGGATTTTGATGCTTTTCTAGTTTTCATCTGCAGTCCCCACTTAATAAATAAATAAATAACAGTGCTCCGTGCAATACAAAGCAATATAGTGGAATAAGTGTAGTACAGAGCAAGACAGTGTAATCCATTACAAACCAGTACAGTTCAATACACTACAGTACAGTATAGTACAAAATGACATTTGTGCCTACATGTCAAGGACTAAAATAAAATAAAAATCACTCTTTAGAAGACAATACAATACAGTACAGTACAAAATGACATTTGTGCCTACTTGCCAATATTTGTTTCATCCATTTCGGTTAAAATTAGTCAAACGACGGTGCAAAATAAAAATAGCAGATTATTGACGTCAAATGCATCCAAACTAAAGCCTGTGTATGAATGTGAGCAGTATTAAATGGAGGTGTTAGTGCTGAACAGTAGGAGGAGGGTTGGAGGATGGTTTGGAGCGGCTCAGGCTGTCACGGTGTTTGTTGCTGATGGGTTTGTGCAGCTGCATGTTGCATCCACAGCATCTGCCGAGGAGTTGGTGGAGGTAATTGAAGACGGTTTGAAATCCCTGACTGATGGGATGTCTGTGGAGAGATGAGGAAGAGGAGGAGATGAGGATGAAGAGGAGGAGGAGGAGGGAGTCCTGGAGGCCCGGTGCTCCCCTGAACTCTTATCTGTGACTCAATGAGGAGGAGGAGGAGGAGGAGGAGGAGGTGATGAAGGGGCTCTCAGGGCTTTAAGATAAACAGACACCAGACACATCCCCCTCTTCCTCCTCCTCCTCTTCCTCCTCCTCTTCCTCCTCCAAAGCCTGCAGCTCTCTAACTCAACTCATCCTGATCCAACTGAGCTGGCACCGACGCCGTCCTCAGCTCGGTTTTTCTTCGTCTGCTGCCACTTCTTCTTTATCGATTTCTCTGCGTCTCCTGTTCCTCCTCCTCCGTTTGATGCCGTCGTATCGTCCATCAGCCCGTCGTCCTCCTCCTGACCCCCACCCCCACCCCTCCACCTGTCCATTCCCTTTGTCGGCCCTGTCCACTGCCTGTCAGAACAGGCCGTGGGTGGAAACATGGACGATCTCCCGTTGTTTCCTGTCTGGATTCACCTCCATCACTGCAGTAAAGTGAGGATAACAGAGACGTCCGGGAGGTGGACAGGGGACAGTCAGCCTCTAAAGGACATTTGCATGAAGCTCAACCTCATCTTATATTCATACAGTTTGAAGAATATCAAGAGACTGAAATAATCCACTATAACCATATATTCCTTCTAAACTGTATAATGTTTGAGGAGGTCAAACTGTTTGACTTTTTTTTTTTTTTTTTGTCATTTTGTTAATTTAACCAGGAAAAAATGGCACATTGACATTAAAAAATCTCTTATGCACAGTGTCCTGGAAAAGATGGCAGCAGAGGAAGTAACAGAATATAGCAAATTCATCCATACATCCACACTAAAAACTTACATAAAATGCAGTAAAACTCAGTTCTAAAAACATGCATAGAACACCAAACTAGAAACATACATATAAAACAAAACCAATCATTTATAAGGTACTAAAAGTATAACAATGTTCCTTGAAAGTATCTCAAAGCAGAACCCAAATCAATCGGTTGGAAAAACATGTTGATGTACAGACTGAATAGTAGAGGTCTAAGGAACGACCCCTGTGGTACACCCTTTGTATCTGTAAGTCAGAGGTCTGTCCTTTAACTTGAACACACTGTGTTCTTTAGGTGTTTTTTCTACTTTTCTTTGAGGCTGTGACTGTGAATAGACTTTTATATAGTTTGTTTATGCCGTTTTTATAATCTTGTTTATAATATAATAATGTAAATGTAGTTGTAATCAGCTCAGTGTTACTGTATATAGACTTTATGCAGAACATCAGATGTTCTATATATTCACTACGTTTCACTGCATTGGCCCTGATAATAAATACATAGATACATACATACATGCATTTAGATAATCCAACCTGCATTTACTGCTTCTACATCACTTTTAATTTGTTGCATCTTTTAGATCATTTTCATGTTGTGATTTTCATGGAATCATTTTTTCTGTTTGTTAAAGCAGCGTATGACTTATATCACTTTTTTTTTTTTTTTCAAATTTGTAAAACACGAGTGATAGCCTAATCATCACTGCTCTATTAGTCTTTCCATGCTTTTGTCACATTACTTGGGCCTTTTTGGAAATTTTGTTGCAAAGTGCATTGTGGGAATGGGAATTCTATGTAGCAGCAACGTCGCTGTCTCTTGGTGAAGCTGAACCCACATGTGTCCTTTACCTCCATCCATCCTAGACTCATTCTTTAAAACAACCCTGGTGGAATGAAGAATTTTCTGTTGTAGAGATCTAGCTCGTTTTCTTGCCGAATCTGTGAGAAACCGCTTTTGCTTGGTCACTCTGTGGAGTTCCCATTCCCACAATGCACTTTGCGACAACATTTCCGAAAAGGCCTGAGTGACGTTCCAGTTTATGTAAACAAGTGGACTGTGTTTATGATGGAGTTGTAGTTGTTCATCCATGAGTGAAGTGATTCAGATGCATAAGCACAGAAAGACTAATGGATTAGTGATAATTAGAATATCACACAGGTTTAACAAATTTGAAAAAAAAAAAAAAAATTGTGATGAAAGTCATACGCTGCTTTAATGTTTTGTCCGTTTTAGTTGAAATCAGTCTCACAGTGACGCTAAATAAAAATGATCCTGGATCATTCAGATGTATTAAAACTGAAGCCTGTCCTGTGAATGTGAGGAGGTAAACTTCAGATATTTGTGTTCAAATGTTTCATCACATGCAGAGATGAGTCATTTCATTCTGAAACTGTACAGATTGTTGCTGAAGGGTTTCAGTTGCTCTGTCTCTGTTTTCAGACATTTTAACAGAATGAGACGCCTTCAGCAAATCAGCTGTTTTCAGACAAATGAACCGTGAGGAAACAGACAGAAACACATTTACACTAAGAACATCTTTGTTTCATTCAGGCACAAAAACAGACGCTTCAGTCAGTTTCTATTCACACATTAAGGTTTGACAGGTCAACTTTAACCACAAAGACCCAAGAAAACCTTATATTTATAAAAGATAAAGTAGGAAATGAAATAAAGGAAACCAAACCACAAAGATTCATTTAGGACAAGAACAAAATGAGCAACTCTAAACATGTTTTTGTTTTATGATAAATTCATCTGAATGAATGAATGAATGAATGAATCAGTAGATTATCTGTCCCTGAATAAACATTAGCTTCTGTCATTTTTAGTCTTTTAAGATATGTTCAACGTCGTGTCATTCCTCTTCAGTCTCAGATTGGCTAAATGCAGTCAGCACTACAGCTAATGTTGGCTAATTTGACTTAATTCCTTAAAAACATATAGACTTAACCCTTTAGTGTACTTCATACAAATACAGTCTTCTCTCATGTCACATGTAAAGCCTGTGTACATGTGTATTTATTTACTAAAACATGACTCATCTTCTGTTTCACCACTTGTGACATGACAGAATGTAGAACAGATTTTATTTCAGAAAACAACTGACAGGAAGAGGGATTTTTATGCACGTGTGGAGTAAGTCTGGTTTTTAATACAGATTTGGTGGTGTGTATCGAACATTAGCCACCGCTAACTCTTTAGCTAACATTAGCCATAGTTAACTCTTTAGCTAACATTAGCCATAGTTAACTCTTTAGCTAACATTAGCCATAGTTAGCTTTCTAGCTAATGTGAGTTCAGTGGATCTTGAACCTCCTACATCTCCTGAACCTCCTACACCTCCTGAACCTAGTACACATCTTGAACCTCCTTTGCCATCTACACCTCCTAAACCTCCTACACCTTCTGAACCTCCTACACCTCCTGAACCTCCTACGCTTCCTGAACCTCCTACACCTCCTGAACCTCCTACGCTTCCTGAACCTCCTACACCTCCTGAACCTCCTACGCTTCCTGAACCTCCTACACCACAGGTGTCAAACATGCAGCCCGGGGGCCAAATCCGGCCCGCCAAAGGGTCCAATTTGGCCCCTGGGATGAATTTATGAAATGCAGAAATTACACTGAAGATATTAACAATCGAGGATGTTAAAATCATTTTTGGTCAATTCAATCTAAAGTGGGTCAGACCAGTAAAATACTATCATAATAACCTAGAAATAATGAAAACTACAATTTTTTCTCTTTGTTGTAGTGTAAAAAAAGTAAAATTACACAAAAATGTTTACATTTACAGACTAGCCTTTAACAAAAAATGTGAATAACCTGAAATTTCTGAATAGCAGTCTTTGGAATTGTACCAATATTCTGCCTCTTACTAGATGTTTTGTGTATTTATAGATCCACTGTGATCTGTAAGTTGTGATGCATATGTATAAATTATAAACTAAGGCAGAATATTGATAAAATTGCCCTTTATTTTTATTTTTTTTTTTTTTTTTAGAATTTTCAGGTTATTCATATTTGTTTGTGTTATGTTCAAGTACAATTCATAGATGTAAACATTTTTATTACAAAATTTGACTTTTTTCACTCAAAAACAGAAAAATCTTTGGAGTTGACATTATTTATCCATTTTTATCCTATTATTTATATTATTTGACTGGTCCGGCCCACTTTAAATCATATTAGGCTGAATGTGGCCCCTGAACTAAAATGAGTTTGACACCCCTGTCCTACACCTCCTGAACCTCCTACATCTTCTGAACCTCCTTCACCTCCTAAACCTCCTATACCTCCTGAACCTCCTACACCTCCTAAACCGCTTACACCTTCTGAACCTCCTACACCTCCTAAACCTCCTGAACCTCCTACACCTCTGAAACCTTCTACACCTTCTGAACCTCCTACACCTCCTAAACCTCTTACACCTTCTGAACCTCCTACACCTCCTAAACCTCTTACACCTTCTGAACCTCCTACACCTCCTGAACCTCCTACATCTCCTGAACCTCCTACACCTCCTAAACCTGTGACCCCACCTCTGTCCATTTCCGTCCTTGTATCTAACGCTGGTGTTTTCCTCAAAGTCGCAGCTCAAACTCCTTCATCTGTGTTTTCTCTTTTCTGTTGTTTATTATGTGTGGATGAGCCTGAGGACAGTCCCACTGTTTTCTCCACTACGATACTTTCTTCTGTTTCTCCAGAGTCATATTCTCGGTTCATTAAATAAGTGTGAGGCCGAGTGACCGACGGGTCAGATCCAATTTCACAGACATCACATGGACTCTGCTGCTTCAGATTATTTCTACCCCAGATCGATCCCAGAACCTCCACACATCGACATTAATGTGACAGATTTAACCCAACGCTGTCAAACCAGACTCACAGGAGCATTTATCTACTGAAAGGACACACAATTATCAAATAGTTAGGTTCATTTAACAGCTTTTACTGGTTTTATAGGTAAAAATAAAGTCACCTAACAAAACAAATGACACATAATATTACAGAATGCATTAAAAGTTGTAAAACCAACATTTAATGGGGGGTAAATATTAAACAAAATTACATTAATATCACACAAGATCTTCAGATATTTCGTTTACAAAATATTTTTGCAAATATTTTTTCAATAATTTGAACTGATTGTAATCATTTTATGAGACTTTTAGATGTATGTAATAATACAAATGATATGTTGTTTCCTAGGTTTATTTATTTCCAAATAAATGGATGATAATAAATGAACAGAATGTGGAAAAAACTGTGATAACTTTTTATCATTTAACTGTTATCTTAAAATAAGCAAACAATAAAATCATGTGTAAAATTATAAATGACTCAAAGCAGTGATACGTTATTTCTTTGTACACCTTGTACTTGTAATAGGTTGTTGTTGTTATTGATTATAAGAAAGAAGCTACGTTGTTTTTTTTTATCTTATTTATAAAACTTAAATTAAAAAAATAATTGTGAAAAATGTCCCTGTTTTGTGTGTCCATATCTGTTTTCCGTCTTGTTTGCTTCGCTGTGGCCTTGATGCTATTAAAGCCACGCCTCCAGCCTCTGTCAGCCAATCACAGACATCTTCACACTGTTGCCGATAACGACAACAGGCCGTTGCTGTTTGTCCTCCGGCGGCTGTTTTCCTATTTTTCTGGCGTCGATCTCCATCAACCTCATCTGCTCCGGCCGATAACATTCCAGTTTTTATTTTGCGCCTGGTCTCCGTGGTGATGTGGGCGTTCTCCACGGTTGCCACGTCGATGCAGCGCTCCAGGACTTAACTGGTTTGGCTTCCAGTCGGAGCTCAGACGCTCGGCTGCTCCTTCGGCCTCGTCTTCGCCTCTGAATGAGATTAACGCCACCTCTGGGAATGCGATGAAAGCGTCCGACCCCTGAGGAGGTCGACGCGGCGCCGGTCCAGCGCCTGTTGATCCCTCTGGGTTCAGACACTGGAACAGGAAGTGGAAGTGTGATGAGGCCTCAGCGTCCTATGGAGATCAGCGATGAGGCGGACGCCAACTCCACTCATGGTCACGCTTTGAGTTCCTCTGAAATGGACTTCAGGTCTGAGACTGAAACACAGACTGAAACACAGACTAAAACTAAGACTGAAACAGAGTGAAACTGAGACTGAAACACAGACTAAAACTAAGACTGAAACAGAGTGAAACTGAGACTGAAACACAGACTAAAACTAAGACTGAAAGCGACTGAAACACAAACTAAAACTAAGACTGAAACACAGAGTGAAACACACACTGAAACTAGGACTGAAACACAGACTGAAACACAGACTGAAACTAAGACTGAAACACAGACTGAAACACAGACTGAAACACAGGGTAAAACTGAGACTGAAACACGGTAAAACTGAGACTGAAACACAGACTAAAACTGAGACTAAAACACAGTCTGAAACTAAGACTGAAATAGACTAAAGCTAAGACTGAAACATGGACTAAACTGAGACTGAAACACAGGCTGAAACACGGAGTAAAACTAAGACTGAAACATAGACTGAAACACGGTCTAAAACTGAGACTGAAACACAGACTAAAACTGAGACTGAAACTAAGACTGAAACACAGACTGAAACACAGACTAAAACTAAGACTGAAACTAAGACTGAAACACAGACTGAAACTAAGACTGAAACACAGACTGAAACACAGGGTAAAACTGAGACTGAAACACGGTAAAACTGAGACTGAAACACAGACTAAAACTGAGACTAAAACACAGACTGAAACTAAGACTGAAATAGACTAAAACTAAGACTGAAACACAGACTAAAACTGAGACTGAAACACAGACTAAAACTGAGACTGAAAGACAGGCTGAAACACGGAGTAAAACTAAGACTGAAAGATAGACTGAAACACAGACTAAAACTGAGACTGAAACACAGACTGAAACACGGACTAAAACTAAGACTGAAACACGGACTAAAACTGAGACTGAAACACAGACTAAAACTAAGACTGAAACACAGACTGAAACACAGACTGTCCTCATATGTGGTTAAAGCAGAAAATCAAACCCTCAGGAAATGGTTCAGTGTTTTGTTACCATTTAATCATTATTTTTCATTATCCTTTCCAATAACAAAAGGCTAAATTAGCCACTTAGCTAATGTTAGCTGCTATCTACATATGTCAAAGTTAAGTGACTCTGTTAATTTTGTTAATTATTCTGTTCCTTTTTGTTCAATTGTTTTTTTTTTTATTTTGTTGATTAATTTCTTAATATTTGTTCATATTACTCATTTTATTATTTTGTTAATTTTGCTGATTAATTTGCTTATTTTTGTTCAATTTGTTGCTTATTCTGTTCATTATTTTGTTCATTTTTGTTCATCATGTTTTTTGGTTGTTTGGTTCATTTTGATTATTTTCTGATCATAACTTGGTGTTATATGAGTGAAGCGTCTGTTATTGGTTAATCCATATTTTTGCGTTACCTTTGACCAGGGTTTAACAGGTTAATCCATTTTCATTATTTTACTCCTTCAGTTCTACTCAGTCATGTTAAATATGACCTTGTTTCCAAACTTTTTACAGTGGATAATATCTCCTAACCCAGCCTCCTCCTCAGCTTCCATCAGTGATCGTCTTTATGTTCATGGACACTGAGCGACTGTTTCACATGTTTATAAACCGTTAAACTGACTTGTGTGACCCGTTGTGTTGGTTCGGATCCGTTTTTACCCGTCGGTGAGTCCCATCTGTCTCCGTCCCACAAGATAAAGTCGTGTAATTCTGCTTTAATTGCATCGAACTCGTCCACGTTGTAAACAAAGCAGCGCGATGAGAATTTAACGAGTGGGCGAAACCTCAGTGTTTGAGGTGATTAGGCATTAATGAGCCTGTCTGTTAATTGCACACATCGGGATGCACATTAATACTGAGAGCAGGGGCTGATGGGATACGTCCCACAAACACACCGACGCAACGTCCTTCAGCACAAAGTCGATGAAGGCGGAACATGACGCCAGAGCAATGATTCATAATTATCTATAATCGCAGACTGAAATGAGACAGACTACCAACAGAACCGGACCCGTAGAGAGGACGGAACCCCGACAGAACCGCACCTATAGAGAGGACGGAACCCCGACAGAACCGGACCTGTAGAGAGGACGGAACCCCGACAGAACCGCACCTGTAGAGAGGACGGAACCCCGACAGAACCGGACCTGTAGAGAGGACGGAACCCCGACAGAACCGCACCTATAGAGAGGACGGAACCCCAGCAGAACCGGACCTGTAGAGAGGACGGAACCCCGACAGAACCGCACCTGTAGAGAGGACGGAACCCCGACAGAACCGGACCTGTAGAGAGGACGGAACCCCCAACAGAACCAAACCTGTAGAGGATAGAACCTCCAACAGAACTGAACCTGTAGAGAGGATGGAACCTCCAACAGAACCAAACCTATAGAGAGGATGGAACCCCCAACAGAACTGAACCTGTAGAGAGGATGGAACCTCCAACAGAACCGAACCTATAGAGAGGATGGAACCCCCAACAGAACCGAACCTGTAGAGGATAGAACCTCCAACAGAACTGAACCTGTAGAGAGGATAGAACCTCCAACAGAAATGAACCTATAGAGAGGATGGAACCCCCAACAGAACCAAACCTGTTCACATCGTAGAGGATATAAACCTGATGGTGATACAACAATGCACTGATACGTTCTTTTACTGACGGAGACGAAAACATCCAATATTTAACAAATTACAATCAAACAAATGGAAATAATGGTTTTCAGTTACAGACTGGAGTTTAATGTGGATGAAAAAACACAGGAATAAATATACATTTATTCAGATGCTGGTACTTATATGAACATGATTAAATAAGTAAATAAATAAACTGTGTTCTGGCCCACCTGGGCAGGGTCTCCTTCAGACTGGGGTTCTCTACCAGAGGCCTGGGAGCCTGAGGGTTCTGTCTGGATCTTAGCTGTTCCTAGGACTGTTCTCTTTTGGACACAGACCTCTGATGTGGTTCCTGGTATCTGCTGGTTCCATCCTCTCAGCTTGGGGGTCACGGCCCCTAGTGCCCCCCCCCCCCCCCCCCCCATCGCTACTGGCACCACTGTTGCCTTCACACCCCACATTTTCTCTCTCTCCTCTTTCAGCCCTTGGTGTTTCTTGAGCTTCTTGTGCTCTTTCTTTCTGATGTTGCTATCACTTGGGATCGCTACATCTATCACTACCACTGTCTTCTGATGTTTACCCACCACCACTTTGTCAAATAATGTCAAATGTCAGTAATGACTTTAGAACAGTCAGCATCATAATGACTTAAAGGTTGTGTTGTGTTGTGTTGTGTTGTATTGTGTTTCCACCTGTTCTAACCTGTTGTGTGTCGGTTCTACAGGCGATGATGTGGACGGCAGATACTTCGCTGTCATTCTTGGAGGTGAGTTTTACATCAGACTGACCCAAATGTAGGAAACCCAGGGTTCAGAGGCATCTTCAGCAGAACCTCAGCAGAACCTCAGCCTTTATTAGTCCTCATGTTTGTAGATTAAACCCACAGTGATAAAACGTGTCCATGTACAGTAAAACAGATAATGATGAAATCTGAGGGAACGTTGAGTCTTTATGAGTCCAGATGTGACATAAAACTGGAATAAAAAGGTGAAGACAGACGTCCCATCTGAAGGACAAACGCTGAAGACGTTCCACTGGTGACGGAGGATTTTAGTCTCATTAGTTTTATCTCTGTTCAGTGTTTTGATCTTTCATTGTTTTTTTTTCTGTCTTTGACCTTATGACATTTGTTGTTTCATTCTTTTTAGTGAATATTGTTCTGTACATTTATTGGTTTCATTTTTCCACTGGTTCAGACCAACACAAAGGCAGATGTTTGTTTCTCTATCGTTATCATTGTCATTTCTTATCTGTATTCTTTTTTAAATGTTTTTATTTCAGTTAAGCGTCCTAGTTTCCTTTATTTTGTGAATAATTTCCGTGCACTTTCAAACGTTAAGATCTGGTTTAGAATTAGAATCAGGTTTATTGGTCAAGTTTGTCGACACAAACAAGGAATTGGACTCCTGCTTAACCTCAGCTCTCATATAAAATAGAATAAATGTTTGTTAAATGAAAAAAAAGAACAATATTATGAAAGTATAAAGACAGTAGTTTAACCCTCTGGTATCCACCCATAGAGGTCCTTTAATCACCAAAAGCGCATAATCTGCACAGTGTCGTACTGATGTCAGAAGGTTTTTCATGCAGTTTGTTTTTAACATTTTTCTTTTTTTGTATTTCATCAAATTGAGCAATAAACAAAAATACCAAATACTCAATAACTGCCATATTTTAACCCTTTAAATGGAACATTTGTAATGTAAACATACCAGATTTGGTTTAATGCCAAAAAAAAAAAAAACACACAAAAAATAATGTTCCAGAATTAACTACATCTTTAACTAGATTTTGTAGCTGATGTTGGCTAATGCTACTTTCAATACTAGCTGGTTTCAAGCTAATGAAAGTTATTTGTCAACATCCAACTCTCTCATTAGTCTACTCTTTTTTTCCATTATTTCACATAAAAATTTATTTATTTTTTTCATCCTGGCATCTGTCAATGATTAACACCAACATTTGTTAATATGCATTATTCTTTGTTGTTGTAGGTCAAATGTTAAATGCTAAAATATGTCAGTGTGCATTTTGTACTCACTTGGTAAGAGGGTGTTAGTGAAGGACTTTAACATTGTTCACAATGTGCTGATTTTAAAATGCTGAAAAATCATATGACCTTTTAGGACATGAAGTGCAAATTGTGCGTATGCTCACCTGGATACTAGAAGGTTAATGCAGGATGTTTTTCAAAAATATTTAGATTTTCAAAATAAAAGAAGTGATTAAGAAATGAAATAATCAGGGGAATAAAAACCTTGTGGCTTCATAAAATGTTTGGGATTTGTCATAAATAGAAGAGGGTTAGTGTGTGGTTGCCATGGTGATTCCATCCCTTAATTTCCATTTTTTTTTTTTTTACTTCATATTAGAAACAAATGGGACATTTTTCAGTGTTTTTGTTTGTTTGTTTTTGTAATCGTTACTAAATGTGTAAAAGTACATGAATGAAAAGAACTCCTAAATATTTCACATGTAAATGAACGTCTCTCTAATTGATCCAAACCGGATCGTTTTCTGATTGGGCGTTAACGGTTGTTGTGTTTCCAGCTGTCATCGCCACTGTTGTCCTGGTTCTCCTGGTTCTGGTGGTTGTCCTGATCCGGTACATGTTCAGACACAAAGGTTCGTATCAAACCAATGAAGCCAAAGGCACCGAGTTCGCCGAGACGGCAGACGCCGCGCTGTGCCGTGACCCCGCCCTGCGCCACACCGTGGATACCAGTACCAAGGAGTACTTCATCTGAACATGTGCGGATGGAGCCAGAGGCCACAGGTCTGGAACTGGAGGATGTAGATCGGACCTGAATTGGACCTGGACCTGGCCTTGACTTATTGCGTTTTTGTGTCAGACTGCAGATACATCCATAACTGACATTGTTTTCATGGAAACAACTCATTTTATTACTTTCTGTTGTTGGACAAAAGCCATTTCCATCAATACAAACCTGGTTCTGGTTCTGGTTCTGGTTCAGAGTTGAGCCTGTGTCTTCAGGTGAATGTGTTCATGTCTCAAAATCAGTCAGAGAATGTTTACATTCTCAATAAAACTCTGATTAGTGGAGTTAGCCGATTATTATTGATTATAAATTTTTCATTGAATGGAGAATGGGATCCCTCAGGGCACCGTCTTAGCCCCCATCATTTATATGTTTACATTCATGTATTTTCAGATGTAGGTCTACAGCTGTACACTGATGACACTGACCCCATCTATATCCACAGTAATACTCTGATGAGTATCTGATTATTATTGATCATGTAAACAGTCTAATCTGATCTGTTTTATCAGATAACAGCAGTAATCTGATTATAATAAATCAGATTAACATACCTGGATTTGTCCCCAATACTCCCATGTCATCATGCATGTATACAGGTTCATCTGATTTATTTAGTTCTGTTACATCTGAACATGTGGAAAAACTATTAAGAGAACAGAAATGACATAGAAGACAGTAACAGAAAGTTGGATTCTACGTCACTACGTACGTACAAACTGAAATAAATCCAATAATGGACTGAAACGTCTAAACCAGGGTTTATGGATTATCCTATTTCTGAAGTAACTGTAAACGCATCACATCTGATTAATAACAGTTTTTGGATTTATATCGTCATGGAAACAGACTCAATCATAATTTCAGAATGTTTTCATTAAATATTATTGATGATAAAGTTCACTGTAACTTGTCAAAAACTACTGTTGTTGATTTGCAGCAGATTTAAGTTTTTTGGGCTAAAATGTAGATGTGTAATCCACAGATGTGTGTTTATTTATGAGGACAGAGTCTGTCCAACGTGTTCCTGTAGATGTGGAGTCATTTGGCCTTATCTGTGCAGGTTCTTTTAAATGTTTACACGTTTCACTGTTCACCCAATGAGCAGCTCTGGGTCTTCTTCTTTGGACACTAGACGTGGACCTGGTTCTGGTGTTTGTGGAGTTTTAGTTCATGTGTTCATGTATCCAGTATTTATATAAATTTATATTTATTACCTTCTCTGTTTTCATCAATAACATCGTTCACACCAGATCATCTGGTGAATGAACCTGCATAAATACTCAGAACAGCACTATCATGTGGTCACAGAATAACCAAAACATTTTACAGAGTCTACACTAGAGTTTCACAGATAATGGTTTTCACTAGTCGCTTTAAACATTTACCTAATGGAAAAACGACAGTTTCGCCCAAACTCTCGTTTTTCAGTTAAACGTTTTTGCACTGGCTAGAGGTGGTTTTTCGAGCGTAGTGCAATTGGTATATGATGCAAAACTGCAATGGAAAGACCTTTTTACACAACTAGAATCATGTGAATTAAAAAAAACGGATGTTGATGGACATTACAACAGTGAACAGTGAACAGTGAAGAAGAAGACTTTTAAATGAAACATAGTGCAGTATGTGTGGACACACCAGGAAACGGAATCATTTTTTAATTTAGTACGAGATAGAGGGGTAATATATAATAATAATAATGAATATATCTGTAAATCTACACAATATTTATGTTCATCGCCATGTTTATGGAATGACTTCTCGTGTCATCTAAAACATAAATAAACAAATCATCGCATTTGTGATTTAATGGAAAAACTGACATTACACACTTACTTACGACATTTAGTAAATATCGGTCAAGTTTTGCACAAATGTCCAGTGGAAAAGTGACTTGTGACAAAAACCTGAGTTTAATGTGGATAAAAGAGACAAACGTAGGAGAAAGTATCTGTTTTTGGAGATACATGGATATGTGTTTCCATGGCAACAGTTGGTTCTGGTGGTTCAGACCCTGGTTCTGTTATCAACCCATACAGTGGACAAGCAGTTTCAGGCTAAGAAAGAAAGAAAGAAAGAAAAATGTCCTGGATGGTAGAAAGTTGAATGAATCCAATTGTGGGAAGGTCATTAAAGTATTCATCCTGCTGTTACTAGGCTTTTATTTCATATATCATTTAATATATTCATTTGAAAGCACTTTCACAAGGTCACACACACAGATGAAATAAAAACCCACTGTTTTAACACAGCTGAATTGTTCTTAGAGTCAAATCACCTGGAAAACCAATAGAAAATGCATTAATATTAATATATAAATGAATACATTAAATGATACATACATTAATATTCAAGTCATTTACAGTCTGTGTTTATCTTGTCATGTAAATATAAGGTCAGAGTGTTTCCTGTTTTCAGGTAAACCTCACCTGTTCGTTGGTTCTTTGACAGGTCGTTCCATGTGGACGTTCACAGGGTGGATTTAAGGTGGAAATGTCAATATATATAATGTAAATATTTATAGGGGGTTATTTATCACAGTTTTAAACGTGCATGTGTGTGTATTTATGACAGTATTTGTACATTTTTGGTTGTGGGTTTTATGTCTGTATTTATTGTGTATTTCTATTGTGTGTTTGGTGTTTACCTGTGAATGGAATCTGCCTGTTAGACTCAATGTCCACCAGTTGGTTTGAACATGGGCTGAAAATAATACGCTTTTAAGGACGTACTGGATCCGGATCTGCTTCAGGTCCACTCATCTATATGAAACAGATCTGTTTTAAGGTAAGACGTCACATTTTATTTATAATGACCTGCTTTATCACCGTCCAACTGAAACAGAGCTTCAGTTATTTTATTTGTTTCAGTCTGAGTTAATTTTGTTGTCATAAAACCTGTTTGTTGGATTTCTATGTCAGTGAAGTTAGTGTGGCTGAGGTTTGTGTTGCAAATGTAGTTGTTCCACTAATGTGACTCTGTCCTGGAGGTTTTGCGTCCAGTTAAAGGTCCAGTGAATCTGTCCTTGTGTCCACGTCTTCTCTAGTTGTTTGTTTTTAGTTCAACTGGACTGGGTTTGTTGTGGGAAACGTTTGGATTCTGACTTCAACGACAGACTCTAAACCAGGTCAAACCCTGGGGTTCAGGGTCAGTACTGGGTTTGTGACTCATGTTGCATTCATGTACTATGGGAATTATGGTAAATACTAGTTACAAAGTGGAAAATTGCACATGAACGCCCCCTCATGTTGTATTTTCCACTGAAGAACTGGGAAAAAATTAGATCCACAAGATGAAAATAACCTTTGACTTTTTCAACATGGTGGAGGGTAACAAGGGATTCATGGCTGTTGCATCAAGACTGAGTTCACACTGAAAACCTGCAGATACATGGAATCATTCAAACACTGACAAACTGGGAACAACCGCTCCAGCCCTCTGAACTAACAGGGGCAGAAAGAACATGAATGTATCAGTGAGTCCAAACACTGACCCCCTGGGGAACCCCAACACTGGCTGGAAAGCATGGGAGGAAAGGTTTGTTCACTGCCGAGCTGCTCACACAATTTCACCGAATCAAAGGAAAACACGACTCAGCTCCTGGTTCAGTCCCTGGTAAGAAAACTGAGATTTAAAAAAAATGACAAGGAACTGAGAATTATTTAAGTTAAAATTGTACCAAACTGTTAAGGGGCCATGTTTATTATGTAACTTTGTGTTTAAGTGCGTTATGTTAAATTATCATCAACTAAACTAAACTTTACTTGTATGTTTCATGAACTTTATGTTTTGAAAATAGGAAACATTTCAGCTTAAATATTATTTAACAGCATTTGACTAAAATGTTTGTTTTATTTAAATAAATGCATATTAATAATGAATGCCCTCAAATCAGTGGTTCCAAACTCTTTTTTTTGAACAAGCGCCCCCTCACCTAATCATGAGCGTCCTTGTGCTGCTCCTTGAGGGCCTGGAAATAAGCCACATCCTTAGACGCCTTGTCAGGATGTATTTTATTCAGGTGATCCTTTAAACGCCAGGGTTTCATCACTTCATTAGAAAAAACCTGCACAAAGTGGGGACATCAGAATATGAATGTGTGTGTGTGTGTGTGTGTGTGTGTGTGTGTGTGTGTGTGTGTGTGTGGTCAAAAGTTTTAGAACACCCCAATTTTTCCAGTTATATATTGAATTTCAAGCAGTTCCAGTCCAATGAACAGCTTGAAATGGTACAAAGGTAAGTGGTGAACTGCCAGAGGTAAAAAAAAAAAAAAGGTAAGGTTAAACAAAACTGAAAAATAATGTACATTTCAGAATTATACAAAAAGGTGAACAAGAAATGGATTAACAACTTAAAGCAGTTCTGCAGCAATGGAGGTTGAGCAAGCCTGGAAAGTTGGTGCTACCAGTTCCTCCAGGTGTCCTAACGTTAGAGAATTCCTTCAACCCCCTGTGTCTGCAGAAAAGGAGTGTTGGAACACACTTTGGTACCATACCGTTGGGAGCATTATTTGAACAGTATTGTACTGCAGAAAGTAGTGTGTTACTATAAAAATGGAAAAGAGGAAAAGGCAATTAACGATAGAAGAGAGACAGAGCATCAGAAGACTTAAAAATGTAGGTCTGTCCTCCAGAGAAATATCCAAGAAAGTCCAGGTGGCAGTAAGTCCAGTTTCCTTCACCATCCAAAGGCACTCAGAAACTGGACTGGGAAATGCTGACAGGAAGTGGTCTGGCAGAGCCGAAGACACAACAGAATCAGAAGACAAGTTTATGACAGTCAACAGCTGGAGTGAGAGGAGACTGACAGGACAACAGCTTCAAACACAGAGAAGACAGTGGTCGTAGGAAGCAAGTCTGAGTTTAACTGTGAACAGAAGACTTCCAGTGTCAGGTTGGCTCAGTCCAGAACACCTCCTTCAGTCTTCAGTAGTCCACTGGTGGTGCTTCATGGACCAGGCAAGGCTCTTTTTCTTATTCTGAAGTCTCACCAATGGCTTTCTTACTGCAACTCGACCCATTTGTATAATTCTGAAATGTACATTATTTTTCAGTTTTTTTTAACCTTATTTTTTTTTTTTTTTTTACCTCTGGCAGTTCACCGCTCACCTTTTGTACCATTTCAAGCTGTTCATTGGACTTGAACTGCTTGGACTTCATTAAAAAACTGGAAAAATTGGGGTGTTCTAAAACTTTTGACCAGTAGTGTATGTGACACAAAATTAGAACAGCAATATGAACTAGGCAATAGAGTATCAATATGATAATTAAAGAAATATACATAATTGTGTAAAATACCGCTTTGTAATAATAATTATGAGGTTATAAGGTAGAATTAAATTCAAATGAATGTCCACATCCAAACCTGTAGTTTATTTCAAAGGCATTGAACAGTTGAATTTGATCCATCAGACGTAAACGTTCTGATTTCACCACTAAAACCAAAACCAGCCAATAAAGACTCAAAGTGCCTTTAACTGACTCCCATCCTCCATCCACCAGAATAATCCAGCATTTAGACCGAGCCATTTCATCAAACATTGACGAGTGTGTGGTTTTCCGTGTCTGAAACCAGTCAAATGGACCTGGCTCTGTTTTTTCCACTGGTAAATAAATGCATCACAACTATATTCAGTCTGAATCCAAATGTAAAAAAAAAAAAAAAAAAATCAACTCTTTACAACTGGAGCCTCTGAAATATTCATGACCCTGCATTATTTTGATGCTCCAATGTTTTATTCATCCCACTGGAGTTAAATCCAACTAAAAGCAAATAAAAGTTATTTCTTGTCAAACATTCACCGTTTCCAGGTTTAGAAAAAAGACAGAAATGTAGAAAAGTATTAATAAAAGAACAGATGAATGTTTTTTGTCCATATGAAGGGAATCGGAACCATGCTTTACCCAGAAAAACCTTATTTATCTGAACCTTCATCATCATTGTAATCCAAACAGAAAAGTGTAAAAACATGGTTTAATTATAAACATTTAAACTGATTCTGTTAAAGTGTTTGTTTTGATTCTGAACCTGTTTGTGTTTGAACCTGTTGGAAAAGTTTAGATTAAATCAAATTCTTTGTCCAGTGTACAGGGACTCTGGATCTGGTCTGGTTCTGGTCCGGTGTACAGGGACTCTGGATCTGGTCTGGTTCTGGTCCGGTGTACAGGGACTCTGGATCTGGTCTGGTTCTGGTCCAATGTAAACGGACTCTGGATCTGGTCTGGTTCTGGTCCAGTGTAAAGGGACTCTGGATCTGGTCTGGTCTGGTTCTGGTCCAGTGTAAACAGACTCTGGATCTGGTCCGTTCTGGTTCTGGTCCGGTGTAAACAGACTCTGGATCTGGTCTGGTCTGGTTCTGGTCTGGTGTAAACAGACTCTGGATCTGGTCTGGTCTAGTTCTGGTCCAGTGTAAAGGGACTCTGGATCTGGTCTGGTTCTGGTCCGGTGTAAACAGACTCTGGATCTGGTCTGGTCTAGTTCTGGTCCAGTGTAAATGGACCCTGGATCTGGTCTGGTTCTGGTCCGGTGTAAACAGACTCTGGATCTGGTCTGGTCTAGTTCTGGTCCAGTGTAAATGGACCCTGGATCTGGTTCTGTTGTCCAACTCTTTCAGCCTGAGGAAAAAGTCACCTTTAAATATTAACTGGTGTGTTGACCCGTGTGGATCCACAGGTTCTAGATGTGGTCATTTTTCTGCTGTTGTGTATCATACATGCTGTACCGCATTTGTCCAGCAGTCAACGCCAAAGTGTTGTGGCCATAGCAACGTGATTGTAAGACTGTTGTATTCCAAAATTACTAATATCTCCCAAAATATTGGTCCTATCAACTTGCCATTTTCACTACTGTCTCCCAGGACCAAAAATACATAAATATGACAAACTGCAGCAGTCAGCTGAATCCTGAGAGACACACACACACACACACACACACAGGTGCCACTTGGCTTTTATAATGTAATATCACAAGTGGCTTTTAATTATTCTGATTATTACAATTATCTGACTAATAACAGTTATTGGATTTACATCGTCATGGAAACTGGGTCAGTGATTTAAAAACCAATGTGACTCAGTTTAGTATCAAATGGACCGGGTTAGGGCTATGGTCAGGGTTAGAAAATGCAAACAGCTGTTTAACACCAGCCCTGGGTCTGTTATCCAAACATCTGTTTTAAACCATGGTTAACCTGGATCACACAACTAAATATTAATGACATAATCAGATGAATGAGAGTTTTCTACTAGTTTCCTTTCACTGTGAACACAGTTATTACATGAATCTGCTTTTATGGACTTCTGTCCCATTCTTCACTCAGTTATTTAGTATCAATTCTTCATCCTTTTCTTAAACACTTTTATTCGTCTAAATCTTGTTCTGTTTTAATGAGTTTCAGTCTCATCTGTAAATGGGCTTTTATTGTCCCAGGTTTAATCTACTTTATTTCATTTATATTTAATTCTGATTTTAATGTCCTTTTCCTTAAAACCCAAGACCATCTATCTGCAGAAGTTGAAGAGTAGAGCTCCACACCTCCACTTCTGTTCACAACATGTGACCACTTCTCCACTTAGGCTCAGGGTGTTTTCACACTGGCTATCCCAGTCTGTATCCCAGTACGTTGGACCCCAAAGTCCACTGAATTTTATCAGTGTGAATGAATGCACACATTCCATGCATGAGTACTGTACCTGAGTCCAGCTGAGAGGGTAGTACTGGGTACGGACTGCGTGGATCCCAGTACAGAACATTGTTGTGTGAAAGTGATCCATACCCGAGACCAGACGTAATCACCATGAGACCATCTGGTGCGCCGTAAAGGGAGGGGGGGGAGCATGACAAATTTATGGGGCCCAGCATTTCCAGGGGGCCCAGTGGGTATACGTTAGAAGTTGAGAAAATTTCATGTAATTGTTTTTTGGTTGAAGTCATCTGTTTTGTATTTGGGCCGTATTATGGGTAGGACATTTGTGTCTTTATTATTCAATCCCAAAAAAACTTCACTTCAGTTTAAAAAAAAAAAAAATGTGTTCTTGGTTCTGTTCTGGGTTGTGTTCTGGGTTCTGATCCTATTTCTATTCTGGGTCCAGGTTCTGTTTGTAGGTTTCAGTTTTCTGTCCAAAAACAGGATGTGATTTTCATTAAACCAAAACCACTCATTGTTCTTTAAAACATGAGCTGAGGATCCATCACCTGTTTGTTAATGTCTGATTTTAATATTCTAAATAAAATCATGTTCTAAATCTGGGGCTTATATTTCTGTTCTGATGGGTTTATTTTTTTAGGGTTTTATTTTTTTTAATTTTTTAAGTTTAATTAAAACGTTTCAATTCAGTCTTGAACACAACCTGTAAATATATAAATAATAAATAATAGCAAATATTCAACTGATTCAAAGTGGTTAGAAATAAACAGAACTCACACACAGTACGCACCACAGTCAGATGTGAATGTGTAGATGAGTAGAAGTTCAACAGCTCCTCCATGTGGACACAGAGTGAACTACAGCAGAAAAGGCTAAAACATTTGTATTTATATAGAACCATTCATACACAAGGAACGGGTTTTACAGAGACATAAAATTACATTAAAATCACAGAGAATAAAACAATAAATAAAAGGAAAGTGAACATAGGCTCACTGAGGCCATTTCCATTCACACCAGTACTATAAAATACTAATACTCTCAAATACTAATAGTAATACTCTAAAATACTAATACTCTCAAATACTAGTAGTAATACTCTAAAATACTAATACTCTCAAATACTAATAGTAATACTCTCAAATACTAATACTCTCAAATACTAATAGTAATATTCTAAAATACTAATACTTTCAAATACTAGTAGTAATACTCTGAAATATTAATAATGCTCTCAAATACTAGTAGTAATATTCTAAAATACTAATACTCTAAAATACTAGTAGTAATACTCTAAAATACTGATAACACTCTGAAATACTAATACTCTCAAATACTAATAGTAATACTCTAAAATACTAATAACACTCTAAAATACTAATACTCCCAAATACTAATAGTAATACTCTAAAATACTAATACTCTCAAATACTAGTAGTAATACTCTAAAATACTAATAACACTCTAAAATACTAATAATGCTCTCAAATACTAGTAGTAATATTCTAAAATACTAATACTCTCAAATACTAATAGTAATACTCTAAAATACTAATACTCTCAAATACTAATAGTAATACTCTAAAATACTCTCAAATACTTGTAGTAATACTCTAAAATACTAATAATATTCTCAAATACTAGTAGTAATACTCTGAAATACTAATACTGCTCTCAAATACTAGTAGTAATACTCTAAAATACTAATAATACGCTCAAATACTAGTAGTAATACTCTAAAATACCAATACTCTCAAATACTAGTGGTAATACTCTAAAATAATAATACTCCAAAATACTAATACACTCAAATACTAGTAGTAATACTCTAAAATACTAATAATACTCTCAAATATTAGTAGTAATACTCTAAAATACTAATGATACTCTCAAACACTAGTAGTAATACTCTAAAATACTAATAATACTCTCAAATACTAGTAGTAATACTCTAAAATACTAATACTCTAAAATACTAGTAGTAATACTCTAAAACACTAATAATACTCTCAAATACTAGTAATAATACTCTAAAATACTAATACTTTCAAATACTTGTAGCAATATTCTAAAATACTAATACTCTCAAATACAAGTAGTAATACTCTAAAATACTAATAATGCGTTCAAATACTAGTAGTAGTCTAAAATACTAATACTCTCAAATACTAATATTCTGAAGTACTAATACTCTAAAATACTAATACTTTAAAATACTAGTACTGATACTCCAAAATATTAATATTCTACTGTACTAATATTCTAAAATACTGATACTCTAAATTACTAGTACTCTAAAATACTGGTACTCTAAAATAATACATTTTATTTCAGACAAATAAAACACACAGTACAACCACCAACAAAAGCAAATTAAAACCACATAAGACAAATAAAAACAATTTGATCCTATTATACAAATCTATATGACAAAAGCCAAGTGGCGTGTGTGTGTGTGTGTGTGTGTGTGTGTGTGTGTGTGTGTGTGTGTGTGTGTGTAGGTGTGTGTGTGTGTGTGTGTGTGTGTGTGTGTGTGTCTCAGGATTTACTGCAGTTTGTCATACTTACGCATTTTTGCTCAAGGAACAGACTAATGAAAACAGCAAGTTGATAGGACCAATATTTTAGGAGATATTCTTAGTTTGGAATACAATAGTCTTACAATCACGTTGCTATGGCCAGAACGCTTTGGCGGTGACTGCTGGACAAATGTGGTACAGCATGTACAAATACTCAACAGTATAAAAACTACCACATCTAGAACCCGTGGATCCCCACAGGTCAATGTGCTAGTACATCTTTAATCCAATTTGTGTTATTTCCACATCTGTAAATGACAAAGTCAACGCGTGAGTCAGTCGACAACATTAGCAAACTACAACAGATGTGATTAAAACACACACACACACGCAGATGCAGACAATAAGCATATCATGGTGTGTAGGTTTAACATGAACATGTATGTTTACTCCAGGATGTAGACAGAGCCAAACCATATTGATTTAACATGAATGTGTACTTTTACTCCAGGATGTAGATGGAACTGAACTACGTTGATACAGTCAAATATAAAGTTTCATAATAGATGAAGCTGACGGTTACTGTGACGAATATAAAAAATCATTCAAGACATTTCATTAAATAAATCAAACCAGTCGATAAAAGAAGCAACAGAATGTAAGTGAAGTTTAAAGTTTACTTTTGTGTTTTCTATTAAGAGTATTCAACACTGACTGAATGTATGACTGTTTTATTTCAGACAAATAAAAAAACACAATAAACCACAGACAAAAGCAAATTAACAGAAACCAACCAAAAAAGAAATGTGTAAACTACTTTACAAATAAATCCTTAATCCACTTTTATTGTTATTTATACATCGGTAAAGGAGTGAAGAAGTAAATGATTATTTAATCCACATCTTTATCACAATAGAAAACACAAACTACATCAATATGTTACTAAAGCATCAATCAGTATAATAATGATCAGATAGACATATGATTGTACATACATATAAATACAAACCCATATAGAAACAATATAAACCTGGCTATAATTTATAATTATACATGATTATCTCAATTATGTTGGTTTTAGAACCCACAATTATATTATTTTATATAAATACAATTTATATGTTAAGCTTTGAGTTTCTGTCAAAACTTGTTTTTATTTCACTGAAAGTTTCACTAAAACTTAATAAACTTAATAAGTAGAATTTGAAGAACATTTACTGGTTGTTACCATTTCACTGTTTGGAGATTATTTAACTTAACTGATCAATATTTGTTGGCTCAATTTGTTTTTTACTGGGTTTTTTTTTTTGTTCCTTTTATTTTCCTTAAATTTTCTTTAGTTTTGATGATGAGTTTCTTTATTTTTGTTTATTCTGTTGATTATTTTATGAAATATTCCTTGGTTTGTTCACTTTTCTTTGTGTTATTGATATTTAGTTTATTTTCGTGTGTGTGACCTGTCGACATTAAACTAATGTTGATTATGGTTCATTAGTTCACATGTGCATTTGCTCATTAAAACTCTGTTGTTTGTCACCTTTCATTTGCGTCTCATTAACGGGCCTGCGGACCCTCTGTTGAGAAACCTTTCACACCTGAACTCGTTAAAGGTGTGATTCATTAATGAGCTGCGACACAAACACATGATGAAACCGATACAAACACACACTTCAACAGTGGATTCAGTTTATGATGCAACAGATGGAAACATGATGCAAACATTCACAAACACAACCTTTAACTGTTTAATATAATAATTATTAAAATAAACTCATGAATCACAGTCACTACAAGAGAAAAAAAAACCTCCAATGGTATGAAAATAAAGTTTTCACACTGAACATCATCATATTATACTGAACTGTTTAGTTTCAGTTAAAGCTGTTTTGAACATTTTATGATTTTTTAAAATTTATTTATTTATTTATTTATTTATTTATTCCTCTGATGATAAAATTAAAGTGACGTCAACTGATGATGGAACAGAATGAGAAACCGTTTCTATCAGATTTATTAACATGAATGTGTGTTTTACAGATGTTGGATTAAAGCCTCATGTTATGTTTCAGCCACTGGAACATCTGTAAACATTAGATTTAATACAATTATCTTCATAAAACTGAAATAAAAAGAAACTGAGTCACATCTACTTGTTGTTGTTGTTGTTGTTGTTGTTGTTGTTGTTGTTGTTGTTGTTATTATTATTATTATTAATTGAATCAGATTTTTCCTCTTCTTTCTGGTCCTTAACATAGTTACTGTTTTAACATTTATGCTCCAACTCTATTTATTTGAGTAAAATACATCGAATACAAATGAAGTGCATGTACTTTTACACGTTAAATGGATAGAAACAGATCCTCGATGATAAAAGGGCCTGAAAAATAACAGATTTATAAACATTGTGTAACTGTCTGTTTTGCTGCAGTTTGTGACAAATGTGAAAAATCCATCACAGATAAACGTCTCAGAAATGAACCCTTTTATTAAGATGTTCATCTGTGTAACATGAACATGTTTATTTTCTCCAGGATGTACACAGAGCTGACTGATACTGATTTAGCATGAACGCATAAGTTTTCTCCAGGATGTAGATGGAGCCGAGCGACTCTGATTTAGCATGAATGCGTTTGTTTACTCTAGGATGTAGACGGAGCCAACTGTGATGCATTTTTGTGATTCTGGAGATCAACTCTGATATAAAACCTGTTTACACAACCATAACAACCTGAGAACTGTTTTGAGTTAATCAGTCCTTCATGTTGACTTGATTGTCGAGTTTTAGTTGAGTTTTCATCCAAACTAATGTGAATATTATATTGATTTCAAACAACTGAATAATGCTGCGTTCCAGGCAACCCGTAATTTGTGTTTTTCCAACCTTCTACCTGTGAAAAGGCACTGGAATGGCAGTCAAACCTGTGACTTCCCGCCTGTGAACTCGTACTAGATCCATGTTCTCCCAGTTCTGAGTTCTGACGTCATGTAGCAATGGCACCCCCCATGGATGCAATGTTTATGCAAATTGTTTATTAAAACGAGGTATTGCTCTGACATTATTTATCTGCTAATGTTCTGTATAATCAGCAGTGACTCTAGAGTTAGCTTCTTTGAGTGCAAGAATAAATTAATACCAAATACATATCCAAATATTCAAATGACATAAAAGGTAGAACAGCTTCTCTTGCCTTATGCATTGTTTTTACTCCTCTGTTTCCCTCAAATAAGCAGAAAGCAAACAACTTTGACGATAGAAATGATTTTAAATGAGCAGAACGTACGGTCCACCACGGTGGTTTGTTTACATCTAGCTCCCACAATTCCTTGCGCTCAGGCAGTTTGGCGTGACTTGCCTGGAACGCTACAAAGTCGTGAGTCATGGTTTGAAGTCGTGACTTATGGGCTCAAAAACCGACCTGGAACACAGCATTAATATACATGGGTCAGTATGACTGGTGCCTTTGGTATCCTCTACAATCCAACTGACACCATGAACACATGAAAAATAATGAAACTCTGGGGTTTCATTATGAACGGGCAAACATTTACATATTAGTACAAGTTTAAACCTCTTGAAATGTGATGTTATTATTTTATCCAATTTTCTATGAATAAATGTGTCTGATTTGTTCATGTCCCTCACTCTGCCCTTCTAACTTTACTGAGTTTGATCAGTGTTTAAATGAAAACTTACACTTTTTAGATGTTGTCATTATACTCAACAAGTTTATCAATAAAACAAGTAATTTTGATCATTTCCATTTTGTTTTCATAATCATATATAACATTCTACATGTGTCCTTCAAGTTGCTGTCCGCCCTGTTACTTTGGGGGAACCGCCCCTTTAATAATCTGGCTGATGACATCACTGATGACATCATCATTTTGAGTGTTTTCACTGGAGGTGGAAACAGGCCTCAGTGTACAGTCTTGTGAACTCAGTGAGTACGGTCTCTGTAAGAACAGTCTCAGAGACAACAGTCTATCTGTAACAGGGGTTTTCACTCATGACCCAGAAACGGTTTGAAATGACTGATTTTGTATCGTTTCTTCTGGTTTACTCGTCAACAGTGGCTGAGGCCACATCGAAGTGCCCCAGCTGTGTGCCCCAGTGTACATCCAATAAACAAAGGCAACTATATTTAAGTTTTCACGGTTTTCTTTCAGATTTAGTTGAGAAGAAGAAATGGGTGGTGGCAATTGATCGCTATGAGGGGCCGAACTTTAGAATCTAATCAGGAAGTACGTTGGTGTGTAACAGGTGTACTGAACACCAGGATTTATGAGAACAGGGTTAGCAGGGAAACCTCAGTGATACTGTGAAGGGAATCACAAAATTTAGAATGGAAGAATTTCCTTGTGTACGATTCTTCATGAGAACAGTCACTGATATCATTTCCATGGCAATATAAATCCAGTAACTGTTATGCTCCGATAACAGCAATAATCAGATGTGATACGTTTACAATCACCTCAGAAATAGGATAATCCATAAACCCTGGTTTAGTCATTTCAGTCCATTATTGGATTTGTTTCAGAGTTCATTAATAACAGTGTCACTGAAACAGGCTGTTGAAACTGAGGTCAAAGGTCACCAGGTAACAGAACCTCATTGTAAAAACAGTAGAATATTCAACTGACTTTACTGGAATCACTGATCAATAATAACATCGATAAATTCATCTACAGACCTAAGACTGGAATATCGGTCTAATTACCATGTGATAATAAAGCCTGATGTCACTAATTGGCCTCATGGTGCTTCTGTGTGTTATAGAACTTGATCTGGTCTGGGTCTATGATCTGGTCTATGCTCTGGTCAGGTCTTATCTGGTCTATGGTCTGAGTCTGGTCTGGCCTCGGTTCTGGGTTTATGGGTACCTGTTTATGTCCACCCGTCTGTCTGTCCATCCACCCTGTTTGTCCTCAGAGTAAACCTGACTGGTGGTGAATGTAAATGTTCTGGGTGGGATGTGGAACCAGGGAGGAGTGCTTGAAGATAAAAGACGCTGAACGCTTCCTAGTCTCTGATAATGGAGCTCACGGAACCTCAGCTCTGTTTCCCAATGCTCCTGAACACCTCATGCAGGAGGCAGCCTGCCCGTGCGTCCTACGGAATGGATGTCCTGTCCATCCTACTGTTCTTCATGGCTGTGGTCACGGCGTTCCTCAACCTGCTGGTCATCATCTCCATCTCCCACTTCAGGTTGGTTTTCACAGCCTCAGCTCCATCAGTTCAAGTTTAAGAGTCAGTGACATGTTTGAGGGTCAGTGACATGTTTAAGGGTCAGTGACATGTTTAAGGGTCAGTGACATGTTTAAGGGTCAGTGATGTGAAGGTGTCTGCAGTCAAACTGAGCTCTGATGCTCAGAAAAATCTTTTTATGTTAATGCAGTTTTGTTCACATTTGTTTATATTTGTTCATATGTCTTCATATGTTCATGTGTTTATATGTTCATATTTGTTCATTTGTGTTTGTATGTGTTTATATTAATGTTTGATTATATTTGTTCAGTTTTGTTCATATGTCTTTAGTTAATTCATAGTGAACAAATATCAACTCCTGTTTTCTGTGTGATTTTTAACCCTTAAATTCCCCTTTATGTCCCTTTTTAATTGAGATCAGTGTGGTATATATATATTTTTTTGACATTTTATTCAATATCCAGAATGTACTGAACTTGTGCAGTAATAGACATCATGTAAAATGAACATTTGACAGTGAATGAGCTTTGTTAACCCTCGTGCATCTGCTTCATTTACTCTGTTAGTGCATAAGTCTGTCTCATGTGAAAGTTAAGGATTCTCATTTTAATTTGAATCAACACTGACAAAAACATACTACTACTAGGCTTTAAGGATTTTAACCCTTTAAATTCCAGTTTTATTACTATGTTACTGTTCTTATTTATGAAAAATGCATAAATGAGTTATTTTCCATGAAACAATTTTGTGTGTGTGTGTGTGTGTGTGTGTGTGTGTGTGTGTGTGTAACATCAGATTCAACATTTACTATTTAAAATGTCCATTTCCAGAAAACTACAATAAAATAGTATAGATATCTGCTTTTTTGGGTCAAATATATTAATGAACCTTAGTCCTGATGAAGACGATCAAATATTGAATATTTAACAGGCTTTTAAAATCCTTAAGATGATTGAATATTTGGTAGTTTCAGAGATTTATGCAAAAAAAAAAAAATCTCATATGTAAAGTTTTTATATCTGGTTTTTCGAGGTGGACATTTTAAATTGTGGACATTTTAAAAATGTTAAATCTGATCTGACACAAAACCTAATAATGTACTAAAGTCAGTATTTTTGTTGATGTTTGACATATCCAAGACAGATTTAAACTTTGAAACATTTGTTATGTAGAAAATAATTTTTAAAAAATTCTCATAAATAACAGTGAAATTAAGTAATAAAACTGGCTTTTAAAGGGTTAAAATTCTTAAAATGATTGAATGTTTGGTAGTTTTGAGCAGAAATGAAAGTGTTTAAGAGATTTATACAGAAAAAATTTGAACATGAAAAGAAACTGATGCCTGAGGTTTAACATCAGTCACATAAAGCTTCACTGTGCATGTGTTTGTGATCATGCTCTTCATAGATAGATAGATAGATAGATAGATAGATAGATAGATAGATAGATAGATAGAATTAAAAATGTATTCTTTTATTCTAATATAGAAAAAAATCGAACATTAATCAACAATTTCTGTATTTTATTTTGAAGTAATTTATGTCTTGCTTTAAATATTAATTGTGTTTTAAACGGAATCAAATCTGGAAATGTTAGTTTGTAGTTCATTTGTATGGTGTCTATATCCTGTATTATGTATCAGTTTAAAGGCCTTTTTCTGCACCACATATATTGTTTGTATACTGGTTTCTTGTGTGTTTTTACTGTAGAATGTCAACAGTTGTTTCTGGATGAGGATTACCCTTGTTTTGCTCCAACTTCCACTGAAAATATTTAATGTGTGATTTCTAACATCACTGATTCATTGGCTGTATTTAATTGTATGTAACTGTGTTGATAATGTGCTGCTGGTTTCTTTATAAAGTATTTTAAAATGTGCTTAAAAGTACAACTGAGTTGGAAGTTTAAAGGACAGGAGTTTTTTGTGAATCCTGTTTACTTTGTTTGTTTGCTTTCAGGCAGCTTCACTCCTCCACCAACTCCTTCCTCCTGTCTCTGGCTGTCTCGGACTTCCTGATCGGCATGGTGGTGGTTCCGATCGAGGTCCAGATGACCAGTACCTGTTGGTACCTGGGTGATCTGCTGTGTGCTCTGTACTTCATCGTCCCCATCACCCTGATAATGGCATCCGTCGGGACCATGGTCCTGATCTCGGTGGATCGCTACGTGGCCATCTGTGACCCACTCCGTTATCAGACCAGAATAACCATTAAAGTGGTCAACCTGAGTATCTGTCTGTGCTGGACCTGTGCTGTCATCTACTCCGTTTGTCTCTTACATGAAAACCTGGAACACCCAGGACGCTTTAACTCCTGTTTTGGTGAGTGTGTGGTGAACATTAATGGTGAAGTGGACCTGGTGGTGGGCTGCATTCTGCCGGTGTCTGTGGTCATCGTTCTGTATACGAGGGTGTTCAAGGTGGTTTTGTCTCAGGTTCGAGCCATGCGTTGTCAAGTTTCACTTCCTTCAGCCACTGGAAACGCCAAGATGTCTGAGGTGAAAGCAGCCACAAGCCTGGGCGTGGTGGTCCTTGCATTCCTGTTCTGTTACATCCCCTATTATTTGGTGACGATGTCAGGTGGACACATCCTCATTGGGTCTCTAATCGAGTCCTACACCATTTTTATAGTGTATTTCAACTCCTGCCTAAACCCTGTAATCTATGCCTTGTTCTGCCGCTGGTTTAGAACAGCTCTTAAACTGATTGTCACTCTTCAGATACTGAAGCCTGGTTCCTGTCACGCCCGCTTACTGTAGACTGTAAGACACCCATCAAAATATGGCTTGGTTTTTTCACATTTGTGTTTCCTGATGTGTTTTTTCTCTTCTCTACAGACCTATACGGTGGCCGACAAGGGCCAAACACACTGCAACAGCTCAATGTGTCTCATTTAGAGAAAACAGCTGCAAGTACAGAAATGATGCAAATTCACAAAAGTCAAACACAAGTCTAAACAAGAGCGCAGACCTCCACCAAGACAGATCTGCCCCCCCCCCCCCCCCCGCCCCGATCACCACCAAAGTTTAATAATTTCTTCCTTGTGCCAGTATCAACATTTCCTGAAAATTTCATGAAAATCCATCCATAACTTTTTGACTTATCCTGCAAACAAACAAACACGCAAACACACAAACAAACACGCAAACACACAAAGCAAAGCAATCACAATACCTCTTGGCGAAGATAACGAGGTACAAAAAGAGGAGCGTGGTGCAAATGAAAAAAGGCACCTCAAGACACTAAAACACATGCGTAATCATCAAATGCAGTGCAAATAAAGAAACGATGCAAACTAAAAACGCTGCATAATCAGTCAGTACAACAGAAGTGCTTCAAACCTGCAGGGGGCACCGTTTATGCACAACAGACTAGTGTCAAATAGAATCAAATAGAAGACACATGACCGCGCTACTCCTTAACTTCAATTAGTTCCCACTGTAGTTTGAAACCCTGTCAGTCAGCTGTTCTCCGTCTCTCTCTCTCTCCATCCTGTGTGTCTGTTCTGCTCACAGCGCCCCCCACAGGTTTGGAGCACTTCTGTTCGACTGACTGGTTCTGCAGCGTCTTTCGTTTGTAGATGTTTTCTTGGTTTGCATTGTTTCTCTATTTGATGATTATGTATTTGTTTTTGTTTCTTGTAGTGCATTTTTTTATTTGCACCACATTCTTCTTTTTGCACCTCGTTTAGACTTGCGTGTGTGTTTGAGTTTGTGAATTTGCATTGCTTCTGTACTTGCAGCTATTTTCTCTAACTGAGACGCATTGGGCCGTTGCAATGTGTTTGGCCCTTGTCGGCCACTGTAGACCTAGGTTTGGGCATCTCCAACAAAAATGATATTTGATAATAATCACTGGGAACCAGTTACATTTATTCAAGTGTTGGACAGTGAGAATATTCACCATCCTCTATTTTTATCAGCTCAGTTCACAGTTATAAAGATTTTAATCTTGCTTTACAGGTGCCTCTGGATTAATGTTCAGTCAAGAATCCACTTCAGCAAAATCACAAAATGTTTGATAATCCTTCATTGACACTGAACCCCTTTACATCCACACTAAAATTCAGTAATTGATGTATGGAGTTATGAGATTATTACTGATCATAAATCTGTGTTTCATTAAATTCAGAATGGGATCCCTCAGGGCACCATCTTAGGCCGCATCATTTATATGTTTACATTAATGTACTTTCAGATGTAGGTCTACAGATGTACACTGATGACACTGACCCTGTTTACATCCACACTAATACTCTGATCAGTATCTGATTATTACTGATAATGTAAACAGTATAATCTGATCTGTTTTATCAGATAACAGCAGTAATCTGATTATAATGAATCAGATTAACACACCTGGATTTGTCCCCAATACTCCCATGTCTTCATGCATGTATACAGGTCAGTCTGATTTATTTAGTTCTGTTACAACTGAACATGTGGAAAAACTATTAAATCCAATAACTGTTAATAATCAGTTAATTGTAATAATCAAATCTGCTGTATTTACATCCACTTCAGAAAAATGATGATCAATAAACCCTGGTTAAGTTGTTTCAGTCCATTACTGCATTCATTTCAGAGTTCGTACACATGTAGTGACGTAGAGTCAAACTTCCTGTTATTGCCTTGAACCAACAACCTGCTGGTCCAAAACTAAACTCATGCACATTGGAGGTGAAGCTCCACCTCTACTCCACATCGACAAGAGGAGTTAAGTTCATAATATATTTTATGTCTCTCGGATCCATCATCACCAACAATGGCAACCTCATTCCACAGATAAACCATTAATGCGACTTGGCTGCTAGTACCATGAAAACAGTCATTGTGGGGGCACCGTTCCATTTTCTGAAGAACCAACATCTACACCTACAACTGCACAGTTCTGTTAGTTTATGGAGTAAAAACATGATGTTGGCTGACAGTATAGACAGCTTTGACACCAGAACATTATGCACAGTTGAAGGTATAAATCAGCACCACAGGGTCTCCAACACCACTCTCTAAGAACACACCCAGCAACCTCCAGCACCTCATCCAGCAGCACAGGAGTGGTAACGCTGGTTGGTCCTGTCAAATAACTCCCCCCGAACTGCCCACACATGTGATCCTCCACTTTTGTGGGGTCAGGTCCAATAAGCAAAGACCCTGGCCACCAGGTGCTCATCAAGGAGCCCCTCCCCCAGGCCTGGCTCCAGGGTGGGGCCCCAGTACACCCGACCTGTTTGAGGGAAACTGGATTACTTGTTGATACCTCCATATGGGTCAAGAATCATGCCTTGTCTGAACCATCATCTAGGACCAGTTTGCCTTGGGGGACCCTACCAGGGGTCACCATAGCTCCTAGGGTCATTCAGGAACTCAAACCCCTCCACCACAGTAAGGTGGCGATTCAAGGAGGGGGGTGTAATTTTTGTTGAGAATATAATGACAAGATGGAGTCTGTTGTGTGTAAAATAATTAACATCCAATTTCAAGTGTAAAATGACAAAGCGGTGAGATTCAAATTATTTTTTCCTTATGTCTTGACACTTATATGCAAATATGCAAATGTTGCATCACAGCAGAATCAAATTTTAATCTAAAGTTGGTATCACATTATAATATGAGCATTTTTCTATTTTTAATAATATGACTGAATGAGATGTTTTATTAAAATGTGAAACTGTGTTTGGATTGCTGAGGCCTGACAGCAGTAAACTCAGACAGGAAACAAAACTGAGGGACTATAGAGTATGATGCAAATTGCCAGGGAGGTCAGTGTACATCAGGGAGACTGAAGGCAGGACTGAAGACTGAACACAACATAAAAGAGTTAAAGTCACTTCTTGTTTCTGAACATGGAAACTGAGGACTCTGAGCTATGTTTTCCAGAACTCATCAATTCATCCTGTGTAAAAGGAGTGGTTAATTCACTGGTGACTACGTTACTGATCGTCCTGGAGTTCATCACTGCTCTGTCGACTGCTTTCCTCAACCTCCTGGTCATCATCTCTGTCTCCCACTTCAGGCAGAGATTCATTCTGAGCCTTAACCAGTACCATGTAGATGTATTTAACAGGACTTGTTTAGACATAATGTGTTTCTAATGCTGTCTTTGATCATATTGTTGGTGTGTTTGTTTTCAGGCAGCTTCTCTCCTCCAGTAACTTCATCCTCCTCTCCCTGGCCGTCTCTGAGTTCTTCATTTACCTCATGATTTATCCATTTGAAGTCCTCTATCCATACACTTGCTGGTTCTGGGGTGACCTCTTATGTTTTCTGAAGAGCATATTTTCGGTGATGATAGTCTCTGCTTCTGTCGGTACCATGGTGTTGATTTCAGTGGATCGTTATGTGGCCGTTTGTGACCCATTGCATTACTCCACCAGAATGAGTGTTAAAGTAGTTAGTGTAGGCCTCAGCCTTTGTTGGAGCTCTTCATTTCACTTCAGCCTTGTATTCTTAGATAAAAACATGGAGGATCTTAATTTTCCTAGGCCATGCTATGGAAAGTGTTTCTATAGAGTTACCTTTCCGCTGGTGTTATTTGAGTTGATTTTGACCTTCTTTCTTCCTGTTGTCATTGTAGTTCTGTACATGAGGGTGTTTGTGGTGGTTTTGTCTCAGGTTCGAGCCATGCATTCTCACATTTCAGCCATCACATTCGGGCCTTCAGCCACTGGAAATGCCAAAAAATCTGAGGTGAAAGCAGCCAAGAACCTGGGAGTTGCTGTCGTCGTGTTTTTAATTTGCTTCATCCCGTATTATATTCTCATTTTGCCGTGGAATTTGTCAAAGGACTCAAGTTTTTTAGTATTTCTGGGTCGACTGTTGTTGCTAAACTCCTGTTTTAACCCGTTCCTCTATGTTCTTTAGTATCCCTGGTTTAAAAAAGCTGCTAAACTCACTGTCACTGCAGATTCTGCAGCCTGGCTCCTGTGAGGTCAACGTACTGTAGAACAGAACATGTTTCAGTCTGCTGTTAAAATCGTTGCTAGTATGTGAAGACAAGATCCACATCTATACTCTCAGAAAGTTGATGTTAAACTGTCTAAATGCCTCTGACGCTTATGAACAGTCATGCCACTATTTGTGATCAGAAGCAGAAATACTGAGGAAAAATGAGAAAAACCACTAGACTGGAAGTGAACTGGTCTAATGTGATCTAGGGTTTGTCCATGAAGACCTCACACAGCATGGTATGGTACGGTATGGTATGGTATGGTATGCTTTTATTTGTACAGGGACAGTACACAACAGTACATTGACCTAGACAGTCAGAGGACAGATGCTTGGTACCAGGTTATAGTATGAGGGCTAATTTACACCTGTAGTCCCTGGACAGGTTGATGGTTAAAAATAAATAAATAATGACAGAGTTTGGTGTCTGTAAATTACTAGACCAATTCATAAGTTACCACAACAAAGTTACATATGTGTCACATCAGTCCAGCAGTTACTCTAAAATCTTTCTCACATTCTATCTGTCATCTGACCTATCTGTCATTCTCCATGCACCCCCCCCCCCCAGCCCACCCTCCACACACACACATACCATCATGGGTTCAACACATAACATGCATTCTTATCATTCAGAGCCACATTCATCCCTAATGTGTTCAATCTTGATTCGATAGTAGCCATTTCTTTGTCAGATGTGCAAACATTTGAAAACCGGTGCAGGTTAGAATCTCTGTTGGCAAACTGTTCCAGCAACTTACAGCAATAGAAGAAAAGGCTGATTTAGAGAGAACGCTCCTATATTTAGGGACACTGCACTCTCCTCTGGAGGACGAGCGTGTGACTCGAGTAGTTTTTTCTGAGGTCAACGAGACAAAACCCCTCTGAGGAGGAGCAACACCATGAATAATTTTAAAGAGCAAACAGATTAGCATATTTCAAATGGTTTTCAAAATTTAGAAAATCATATTTAGCAAAAATAGGGCAGTGGTGATACTGTCGATGTTTCTCTGCATGAATTTTGACCGCATATTTATTCAATGTATCAACAGGTTTCAGGGCTGTTTTGCACACCTGCAAACAGCAATTCCCACAGTATAAGCATCAGCTTCCATTTGTACATGAACACAATGACCAAGTAAACCACACAGTAAAGTCAGCACCAATGTTTACTATTGTCTGCCGTGACCAGATGAAACACTTTGTACTGTTTATAGACTGAAGGCTGATGATTTGTCAGAAAGGTCAACATCAGCATGAGTTCAGGATGTTTACATGATACTTTCTTTGAAAAGTATTTTTCTGTTGAATATAATATTAATGTCTATAAGTTAGTAAGTATCACAAATCCAGAAGTCTTTCTGTGATTCCGCACCTGAATCTCTTCCCTCACAATGAACAATTCCGAAGTGTAAACCACCATAAACAATCCATTTGTTTGTATTGTGGGAAGTGGAGTTCAACACAGCCACATTATGGCCGCAGTAGCAACAAACATGGCAACAGCTTCATTGCCTCTTGCTACTGCAGCTGCGTGGAGCTCCGCTTCCCACAATGCACATCGCAACAAATTTCCGAAAATGCCCGAGTGACTTACCGGCTCTGTTTGTAAACAACTGGATTGTTTATGGTGGGGTACGCTTCGGAACTGTTCACCGTGAGGAAAGAGATTCAGGTGCGTAATCACAGAAAGACTTACGGATTTGTGATACTTAGGCTATGACTCAGGTTTTACAGATTAGATGAAAAATTGGTGACGAAAGTCATACGCAGCTTTAAAGTGTGTCTAAGACAAGCAGACATAAAACTACAAAAACAGCATCAGACAACATTTAAAATACAACTAAATAAGATATGAAAGCATATAGTCCAGTCTTGTGTAAATACTGCAGTCTAGACTTAAACCAACTCAGTTCCAGCTGATCTACTGTTCTATAGGAGTGGGTTCCTGATATGTGGGGAATAAAGCAGCTCCAGATGACCTGAACACTGCAGTGCATAAGCCAGAAGGATATTTGCATTTGAAAAGCTAAGTGTCAGCCCACAAGTAATGTTTATGTTGTCATTTTGTGTTTTGGTCTGAAGCTCCACCCATCACCTATCTGCCAATCACCAAGTCGGTAGCGTTTCAGGATCCAGGTAGCCAGTTCCCACTGAGCTGCATCTGGAACATTTCTGATCATAAATGTGAGACATTACTAAACCTAAAAGGCCTTTTATTATTTGCAAATGACACAGTGAGAAACAAAACAAGGATATGCACAGGAGATGCTTTGGAAACATGGAGACAGCTTAAAGCAGAGAAGAATCTGAAGACTGACACTGGCTCTCCCATGGCCTCCCCCAGCTTTCAGTGGCTCTTACTGGGTGGTGAGACTGAGGGCCCAGGCTGCGGTGTTTTCTCCTGGCCTGGGCCAGGGTGAAGAGACTGGGCCCGGTATAAGTACTGGTGTAGGATTCATCGGTTGCCATGGCAGCTCCTTGTAGTAGACGCTCATGCTGGATCTGGAAACCCCTAGTCTGGGGGGAGGGGATACCACATTCTACAGCATTTTGAATATGATTGTAGTACCAGTTTTGGCCACAATCCTACATACGACTCCTTTAAAGGTCCCGTATTACGCAAATCTCACTTTGTGAAAGTTTTCTTACAGTAGTGTGTGTTGCAGTAGCCTCATTATGAGGTTTGAATTTGAAAACTGTCTGTTTCCTCCCTGCCTTGCTACACCACATTTTGTTAAAATGCCTGCTCAAACGGCCGAGTTTGAGTTGGGTCCGCTTATGACGACATAAACGGATTTAACTCCTCCCCCTGACTGTGCCCCCACCCTGGCAAAGCGAGCCCCACCCTGCCAAAGTACCTCTTGGACAACAAACATGGCGAAGGCGAGACACGCAAGTTGTGGTGTTGTTGGCTGCACACACCAACACGATAGTTTATTTTTGCTCCCCACTTCCGAGCCTCTCCGTAAAAAGTGGCTGGATTATATCTTTGATGGTCATGTACCAAACAACATTCCCAATCGCTTGTATGTGTGTGCCCGGCATTTCACGGACGAGTGTTTTTCGAACATAGGCCCATACAGCTCCGGCTTAGCACAAAGACTCTGAATCAAGAAGGACGCAGTACCAACGCTTTGTGACCCAAGTACAAGTGTGGGAGATGTAAGTTCTTATCATTTTTTTGTATTTTTACTGCATAACCCTACATTACGGATAAGCTGGTGGTTGTTGATGTGTACGTCTAACGTTAGCATGGCAGCTAACATAGCTCGGTTACTGCTGCTAACGTTTGCGTCCCCGTTAACATGCAAGAGCTGATAATATCGAGAGACATTCAACAGAACTACTGTGAACACGGGCCTTTTGTGGTTGGCATCAGTATAGTTAGCATCAAGCTTGTTAGTAGCTGCCTGCATTAGTGGCGGCAGGCGTCGTTCCGTGTCAGGTCCACGAACCCAACACAACACCGCCGTTTTCCGTCGGGGCTCAATCACGCTTCAAGGCAAAGAAAGCCAGTGCTTGGAAAGACGTTCTGTCTGAGACATGTGTATTGTAGACGAGAGAGCCATGGCTTCACAGTCAACATTAGCGCGTAGTACCGCTAGCGAAAGCCGCGTCCTCTCCCAGAGAGGGGAGGGGGAGTGGGCGTGGACAGATGCGTTCATTTGCATACCCGGAAGCAGGCCCAGAAACAGCCTGTTCTGAGGAGGGCTGGTGAGAGAGACTTTTTCGACCGCTGAAACTCCGAAAAAAGGATGATTTTGGGGCGAACAAATTTAAATACTATGTTTTTGGGCTTCTGAGACCTATATGACGTGACTGAAAAATAGCATAATACGGGACCTTTAAGTTTCACATTCAGTTTTACATTCTGTTGTTTTCGGTGTGTTGTTGTCATTGATAGTGACCAATACTGTTCTTTCAATAAAGTGACGAATGTGGAATAAACCCTCATTTATCCTTCTCATGTCCTGCTGGATGCTGCATTTAATGTCAGAGGTAAAACACAGAAGGAGCTGTATTGGAGCTATATCGGGGCCAAAAGTTTTGGCTTTGAAAAAATACAATTTGAAACTGAAAATTCAAGAATAGATCTTGAATTTTGAAAAATACAAAGATTTTATTCAAATTAAAAATAAGTGTATGAAAAGCTTTTTCAGTTTAAATATAATTTTGATTCACTTTGGTAATTCTTTTCAATAAATGATTTATTTTCATTTTTCACTTTCATATATATTTTGATATTTCAGGTTTTATTCTTTCAGTTGCATGTTTTATCTTTTCAGATTCAGATCTTATTTTTTTTAAGTTTCAAATCTTATTTTTTCAATTTCAGATCTTTTTTTTTTTTTTTTCAGTTTCAGACTTCTGGCACTGTTGTGGTGTGGAGGGGCTAGTGCGTTGACCTGTGATTCCCCATAGGTTCTAGATTCTCTGATACAGTTCATTCCTTTACTTTCTTTCTAAATTCCACTGGCATTTTCAGTTGAATAACCTCTCAGCTGGCATGTCTGTTTCTGGACATGAAATTTGAAATTTGACACCAGAGCAACGTGGTCTTATTGTTTACCTGTTGCTAGGTAACCCACTTTAGTGATGGTTCTGTGATTCTGGGCATAGCAGTGTGATTGGCCATAGGGATTCCACTTCCCTTTTATGTATATTTATTTATTTATTTATTTTCTGTTGTATTGATAATTTCTTTCCTGTTACTTTTTCTTATAATTGAATGGAATGACTTTAACACCCAATAATTCCCCATGGGAATAATAAAGTATTCTGATTTAGTTCTAGTTTGTGGCACTAATGAATACATTTTTTTTTTTTTTTCCATTTTCTTTTGTTTTATTAGCACTAACTCTAAATAGGATCCACTTGCTTTCTTTATGACTCTGTTGACACGTAGATGAATGTCCAGACTAATCCTGGGGTTCCATTCCTTATTTTATGTATCTATAATAAAAGACGAACTAAGGCCTATTTATTTTCCGGTGGCCGTTGGCTGTGCGTTTTTCATGTCTTTATTACTTGACGGTGGAGTCTATTTCCACGGCGGTGGACGCTTCTGTCACTCAGCTGATAATCCACTCCAACCTCTTCTATTTTTAGGGGTCGGGTCTCAGCTGTGTTTCCTCTCAGTTCCAGGTCTTCAGACTCGGCGGCTGAAGGAAACGTGGATCAGGTTTGTGTTCAACTCCTCATCTTTCTGTTTGTTTCTGTTCGTTGTCCATCACAGATGTTAAAATCAGACCAAAAGGAAAGTGTCAAAGGAGTAAATGTGTGTTTTCACTGAAACCAGCTTTAGTCTTTGACCCTGAGGGTCTTTAATGTTCCATGTTCTCAAAGGTTTTCCTCAGATTCTTTTCCATTAAACTTATTTATGTTCCTGTTGGTTGATTATATGCATTTTTATTATCTATTAAAGCACTGCTAACATTTACATGTGTCAACCACAAAAGAAAAACCATGGCGTAGAACCTCAGTGCTTCTATTTTAAGGCTTAATATTTAGCACAAACATCAACAACAACAGGCACCGGTGTAAAGAAAATGTCAAACAATCTGGTTGGAAAAGATTAAAATTGAAAAGTCAGTCATTTAGACACTGGGCATTTCATTTGCTCTTTAACAGACACTAAAGTGACAATTTTATATACAGGGTGATTATTGTCAAATATAAAGGTTTGTACAGAATATTTCATGTCAGTATTTAAAATATGTCAACAGCAGAATAAAGACACTTTTTAAAGCTGTAAACTGTATGAATCAGTAATAGTACCAGGTTCTACATCAGCGTTATATTATAATAGTATTTCTAATGTGATTTGAACAACAGCCTTTTATACTAATAATACATTTAACTGTATGGGACTCTTGTTATTTTTATAATTATTTTTATGTCACCAATCAGGCACCTTGTTTTTTAATTTATCTTGTAAATATACTGTATATTTTTTCCCTTGTGTATATATCCTTTATATGTTGTATATATTCCCTCTCTCTGTGGTATAGAGTTGGTCTTTTGTATATGTCAGTATGTCTTTGTAGTTTTGTTTACAGTTTTAAATACAATCTTTCTTTTTGTATTTTAAGAATCTGTTGCGAAACTGATTTTCATTGTTCCTGTGACAGTGACAATAAAGAACTATTGTATTGTATTGTATTGTATTGTATTGTATTGTATTGTATTGTATTGTATTGTATTGTATTCTATTCTATTCTATGTTTGCTGATGGTGGATGTTCTTTTTTCTTTCATAAATGTCTGCTGACTGCTGTCTTCTATTTCCTTACTTGGATTTTAACTGTTCTACTTTTAAACTTTTTAATGTTTGTGTGTTTGTTTTGTTTTCATAGGACGTCCACACTGAAGCTGGAATCACCACAAATAAATGGAAATAATCCAGAATCTGCTTGAAGATGTTTTAGTATCGAGTCACACAGAGGAGTTCACAGGTTAGAGTAAAGTTAAAGGAGTTGGACAAACACCACCAGACTCAGTTTATTCATGACGGTTGGAGACGCCGAGGCTGGAACATGTGGAGGATCAAAGCCGGTGGGCACCAGAACCACTGGACCATGTCTGGATGGAACCGGACCGGCCAGAATCACCAGACCACACTCAGTCACCACTCTCAGCACCATTGTCGTTCAGGCCGGAAGGTCAGAGGTTGTGGTGTCGGTCTTGAAGGTAAGTAAAGGAACCGCCCACTTTCAGAAACATCAGGTCAGTTCTGACAAAACCAGATGACCGGGTTCTGATGAAACATTGACTGTGGAGGTTTGAACCCAGTAAAGACACGATACAAGACAGAAGGATTTGATTCAACACCACTGAGTCACCAAGGTTATTTTAATAGAATTTAAACCATGAAAACCAGATTCTTATTTCACAACAACATTTAAACATCAGAGAATCAGTCAACTTCAGCTTCAACTTTATTCAAAATAAAGCCATAATAAAAAATACTTTGAAATAGACTGATCTGCCTTGGGGGAGGTCTGTGCTCTCCGAGTGCTTTTCTAGTTTTATATTATATTATATTATATTATATTATATTATATTATATTATATTATATTATATTATATTGTTTTTACACTCCAGGAGGAGGTGTCTGGGGAGAGGGAAGTCTGGGCATCCCTGCTTAGACTGTTACCCCCGCGACCTGGCCCCGGATAAATCAGAAGATAATGGATGTTTTTACACTGAAACTGGTTAAAATGTATAAATAAATGATTAAATTATATAAATATATTTAACCTCTTCATTTCCACCCTTTCGATCCAGTCTTCATTTTATATTAAATATATTAAAATTTCTACATTAAACTTTTGTTAATATATTCACGTTATAACTTATTATAAAGTTTCGATTCTCCACAGTTGAGTCTCTAAGGTTATTTTACAGTATTAATGAACAACAAAACATATTATTGAAACAAACACCTTCATATTAAAAAAAAAAATGAAAGAACAGTTTACTATAAATGTAACCTGATATAGTTGAGGTTTTATTTTATCCTTAAACTAAAATGGTAAATGTTCTAAACTAGTGGTTTTTACCTTTAAATGAGGCGTAATTTTTTTCATTCAGTTCTAACTGTTAGAACTTGGTAAGTAGAAAATTAACACTAATTATGTGGTTATGTTTGGACCATAGATGTACATGGAAACTAGTGATGGCAAAAGTCTATATTTTTATTATTCACATAAAGGTTCTTTTATTTGGATAACATTCACCCTATTTTACTCAATTAACGGTGAAAAAGAGCAACCTCTAAAATATCCTCAAAGTATAAAAGTGAAAGTCTTATGTCATTTTGTTTAATCTTATCATTTTGTCCTTTATTTTACATTGCTTATTTCATACTAATAAAAATAGACTAAATGAGCTGTTTTCAAGTCTTTCAACTCATCACATGGGTTTAAATTTACTCAGTTATGAAGCAACTTTTAGTAAAACACAAAAAGCATTAGTGAAATGATGATAGTGACGTAAATGTCCACTTTTACCTCAAATTCAGTAAAATTCCATTCTCTTTTGAACATATAAAGAGGAAAAATGCAGAAATTGGTGTTAAAATGTAGGGAATAAAAATAAAACCCAATACAAAGTCCAGATACTGAAGCCTGTGTCTGCACCAGGGAGATGATGTCTCCTGGATTAAAAGCCCTGTAACATGTCCATTTATGGTCATGTTTCAGTCTTTTCCTCCTAAAACCTCAGATATAAAACCAGCTGCTGGACTGTGGACGTTGTCAAACCTTTATGTGCCTGTGTCGTGGTCTGGATCTGAAACTGGAATGTGAAACATCATCAGGGACTGGGTTCTGTTTCCTGTTTTAGCTCAGACTATTTACTGACGCCTCTGAAACACACACGTGTGTTTATTATGTTACAGACATTTATGTGTTCCCACCAGTTTATGACGACAAGATTCACATTCTTTTAACATGAACAAAGTGATTTGAGGTGAAGGTTTGAGTCATGAATGAATCCAGTTTGAGATTTAACTCAGGTTTAAACCTGGTTGAATGGTCACTTATGTTTGTACTGTGTCTGTGGTGCTAGTGCTAATGCTACATGCACAGGGGGTTCATCAGGATCTGAATACTTTATTAATCCCAGGGGGAATTATAATAAAAAGTAGCAGGAAAGAAACTATCAATACGTTAAAAAAAAACTACACATATATAAAGTAGAGCTGCATCTAATGATTATTTCAACAGTCGACTGGTCACATTACAAACTACAAAAAAAAAACAAAAAAAAACATTGGTTCTTATTTCTAATCCTTGCAGTAAAATTCTGTAGCATTTGACTGGACATGGGAAGGACACACTGGTCGCTTTATAGTTAGAACAGTATTGGTTACTGTCAGCCGTAACCATGGTAACATAACAGAAAGAACAAGTGGTACCAGGCACAACAAACCCCGCCCCTCACACATATTGTAGCTTATTTTTATTTTGACATCAGTTCAGCTAATGTCATCATGTCTACGTGTGTGCTGATGTCAGCATATCAGTTGCCTCTATATATGTGCAGAGTTTGAAGTAAATTGAAACAAAATTGATGTTTTCACAGACATTTGAAATTTCACCTATTATAAGTAAATGGGAGAAGAAATAGAATTTAAAAAATAAATTCATACTAATTAGAACTTTGACCTACTTTTCCCAAAATATAATCAGATCTATTCTGGGTCACTGGCAATCTATAAACCCAATTTAGCAGTGTCCCTTTAAAAAAAATCACTGGCTCCGCCCTCATACACATCAGCTCACTAGCTCCGCCCCATACCTTTCTCTCCCACTCACCTGTCCATCATAGTCCCGAACACACTCAGTGCATTATGGTCAATAACTGCTGAACTTTAAAACAGTGTCATTAACTGAACAATTACTGCAGGTCGATTATACATTTCATGTTTCATGTTTAGAATTGACACAGTCAGAGAAGTAACGTGTTGACCAGTACATATCTGACTTTTGCTCTTGTACTCTTCATAACACTGCATAAGTATTATCATGAAATTATCATGCAAAATGACAACATTCCTCTTTGAACTGCCACACTCACACACACATTTCATCCATAGTTGAAGTGGTCCCGTGGTACCAGGCTCAGATACAGATCTGACATGGAACTGTTTTTATGGTTGTGTCACATATGAAATGTTCCCAAACTATGGACTGTTTGTTTGTCATAGCCTCATTTCAGCTTCTACAAATATACATGACTAAGTGGCAGGAATATAGTTGTGTGTAATTATAATTCTGTGGTTATAAGTTATAAATCCAGAGAGTGAATGTCCTTGCACAGATAATAAAGTTAACCTTTAACTCTAACCTTAATTATGATGCTCTCCACTTTAACTAAAATAAAGAATGGATCATTAAACATTCTGTTTAAACCTCATTTTAGTTTTTATTCCGAACTGAGATTAAATGTAATTCTTTTCATCAAAACTCAAGGATGTTTAACCTAACGATAAAGTCTCATTTCCTCATTTATGATTCAGTTTTATTCAGTTTAATAAAGCATCTCTTCATGGTTAAACTGAAGTTGTGCCACATTAGATTCATCCTGACATTAACTTCCATCAGTGTTTGTGTTTTTTAAAGTTTTTCATATTGGTTCTGACTTCGGCTTCTTTGTGTGTGTGGTTGTGTGTGCGATTGGGGGAGGGGTATCAGTGTGTGTGTGTGTGTGTGTGTGTGTGGGGGGGGGGGGGTCACGGTAGGGGTCACTGTGTCCATTTTGGTCGACATACCACAGATACCGTATCGGCCTGAGGAACGCTCAAACACTCCCGCTCATGTGAACAGATTAGTGCAGCTCTTCACCTCTAACCCTGAATAGAGACAAACTGAATATGAAACATTTCACCAGATCAAACCTTAAACCCATTCATATTAGGGATAGGTCAATATCCTCATATCATAACTGTCTAACTCATACACAAATGAACAAAAGTATGTGGACACGTTGAATTTTCTAACGGGGGTCTGGGATACAAAACAATAATGACTAATGTTATAATATGGTTTTATATTGGGATAAATATTATTGCATTGGTTAGTTTGGGTTAAATTATCTTTGTTTCCAAAATGCCTCAGAGATGGTTTTTACCTCATTTCTCTCAACATTGATTTTTTTTTTTTTTATCCATGACTTTGATTTTAAATCTTCTACCTCTAAATTTCTAAAATATTTTTCATGTTCCGACTGTAAATAATAATTTTCTACCACAACTAACCGTCTACTTTCTTCACATCTCACTGAGGAAGAAAAATCTAACATTAAACTTTAAGGAAATATTGATGTTCATAAACTATATGGACATAAATATCAGGACACTTCATGTCTACAGCTGTAAGATGTCCTGTTCATCATGATATGACATATAAACATCAATATTAATAATCAATATGATATTTATCCCAATATAAAACCCTATTATGACATTTGTCTTTATAGTTTTGTGTCCCAGACCCGTCAGAAAAGAAACACCTGAACTCAATGTGTCTTCATACTTTTGTCTATTTGTGTATGAGTTAGACAGTTATGATATGAGGATAACGATATATAAAACCCTTATTTTCCACAGATATTGAACCAATGAACAGGAATACAACAGTTATAGATACTGATGGGATGTTATCATTTATTCTGTTTTTCAGTCCTTTAATAGCTGACCTGTTCTTTTTATTGACTGTATACATTAGTCATATACATTTGGTGTTGGACAATAGAAGCTGGTCGTCTTCCTACTGCATGCCATGGTGCCATCAAATTGTATGGTATGACCGTTTTAAATGCTGTATGTTTTATATATGTTATATTTTCCTGCATGGTATGATTGTTTTAAATGATGTATATTTTATACTTGGAATTGCAATAGTGTGGAAGAGCCCAAGTGGGGACTGGAGTTGAGAATTAGCACTAGCTATAAACTCTATAGCAGTGGTTCTTAACCTGGGTTCGATCAAACCCTAGGGGTTCGGTGAGTCAGTCTCAGGGGTTCGACGGAGGTCAAGACACACACTCTACTCATTAGTCGGGTGTGTGTGTCGGGCTAGGTCCGTGTATGTAAACAAACGGCTTCGGAGACTCTTTCTCTGATTGACATCCAATATATGCGGTGTATTGTCGTTGCTTACAGCACTACAACACAAAGGAACAGACTTTGCTGTGAAAATGACATGAGAGTGGCACTTGCCAAGGTGAAGCCACGCATTTCTGAACTGGTCTCTCAAAGACAACAGCAGAAGTCACACTGATTTGCAGTAAATATTCATTATTATTGTAGCCTGATGGAAATTAGGTGATGGGTGTGTGTTAAAATGTTAAACATGATAGATAGCATAAATACAATAAGTTCATTATTGGAATACATAAGGTTAAAAATTAAAACCATTTCAGTGTGGTAGTATTAAAAAAGGTCATGTCTTTGTGAAAAGGTATGTAATTTGTTGTGAGTTCATGCACTGTATTGGTTTTCTTCTTTGAACACAGTGATGTTAATGCACGGTTCATTTTGTGCACCAGTAAAACATATGCCTGTGTCTTGAATTTGAAAAAAATCATATTGTATTTTTTAATAAAGAAGGGTTCGGTGAATGCGCATATGAAACTGGTGGGGTTCAGTACCTCCAACAAGGTTAAGAACCACTGCTCTATAGTCACATCACATCAGCTGCAAACTTGTAACTATGTTTGACTGCATTGTCCCTGTCAAATAAATAAATAAACATATGAAAGTGGCCTGGGTTGGATTTGAAAAAAGTGGATTTGTGCTGTTCAGGTACAGGTCACATATGGGCAAAAAAATCAGATTTGAGCCACATTTGGACCTTCATGATTGTTTGTTAAACTTGTGTGATTTCGTGCTTTGAACAACATGGTGTGACCAATGAATGTACGAACCACCGAAACACAAATACGCATGTAAAGGTAACAAATCGAATGGTTAAAAAGGTTCAACAGTCCCCGTTTATTACACGTTTTTATGGGTTTTATTGGTACAAACAGGTGAAGGCAGACAAAGAAACACTGAACTGGTCTCGAATAAAATAGACAGATTTAAAACTAATGGTTCAAAATAATTTCATTCATGTCTGAGATCGCCTGAATCTTCTTCTGATTGTGTTCTGTTTTGTCACGGTTCTGGACAGAGTGGGTCTGAGGTCCACGTCCAGCTGGTCCATGTCCATCCTGGACTCAGTGAGATCGGATCGAACCAGGAGGAAAACCAGACCCTGGTCCATGAACAGCAGCAGCTTCTGGACAAACTGAAGGTATTCAACAGAAACAGGAACCACTGGACCCGTTTACACTCAAACAAAACTCAGTTATCAGATTATTGGTCGTCATCTAAACAGTATAATCTGATTATGACAAATGAGATTAAACCCCTGGGTTTAAACCTGTTAATCTGATTTATTTAGTTCTGTTACATCTGAACATGTGGAAAAGCTATTAAATCATAGAAGACAATAACAGGAAGTTGGATTCTATGTCACTACGTATGTACAAACTCTGAAGTAAATCCAATAATGGACTGAAACATCTAAACCAGGGTTTATGGATTATCCTATTTCTGAAGTGACTGTAAATGCATCACATCTGATTATTACAGTAATCGGATTGTAACGCTTAATTGATTTATATCATCATGGAAACAGGGGTCAGTGTTTCAGTCTCAGTTCAACAGTTACATTTGTCTGTTTAATTTTGTTTAATCCATGAGATCAGAACAAACCCACTTAGAATAAACCAGATCAGAAGAAACCACATAAGAATAAACCAGATCAGAAGAAACTGGATTAGAATAAACCAGATCAGAATAAATGGGATTAGAACAAACCAGATCCTCAGGTCATGATCCCACTTTAACAAACAGATGGAACCAGTTTCTGTTGAACTGTACATTGTTCTTTTGATCTGTTGTTTGTGTAGAAACATGAAAAGGAGGTTTTGTCGGCAGTGGAAAAGAAGAGGAAGAAGATGAGAAGGGAGGAAGAGGAGGATGAGGAGGTGATGAAGGCCATGGAGGCATCTGTGGCTGAGGGCTGGACTCTGCTCATGTTCCTGCTGCAGAGACGATATCGAGTCCTGGTCCTGGTTTCAGAATTCTACTGCAGAGTCCAGGAGGTGAGAAACCCACCAACCCCCCACTAAAACCACCCAACCCACATACCCACCAAAACCAGCCAATCCACTCAACCCACAAAACCCACCAAAATCACCCAACCCACCAAACCTACAAAACCCACCGAACTCACTGATACCAAACCCACCCAACCCACCAAACCTAGAAAACCCAGGTTTGGTGACCAAAGCCACATTATTGACTCCAACTATATTAACTGTGTTTTCTAATATTTATGTTCACGTTCCTGTAAATGCTGCCACTGTGAGGTCACATTGTAATTGTTCTGGTTCTTGAATTGAACCAATGCCTGCGACTTCATCCATATCAGTTTAACTGCTAAGGTTTAAGAGAAACAGGATGAAAATAAGAAAGAAAGAAGACACTGGAAGGAATGAATGCAAAGTCAAGATACGACGCAGTAGCTTTTTAATAGATGGTACAGTTTATTTACTGGAATCAGACCTGGTGGAATAAAACTGATCTAAATCAGTGATGTCAAATCAGAGTTGGAGACAGTGAAAATGTGAATCATTGATGTTCAAACCATGACGATGGCAGACGATAAAGTTGTAATAATAGACATCATGTTTTGAAAACACAAATTTGTCCTGGAGGAGTGTAAAACAGTTCAACATTCAACAGAGAGTTTCAACAGTTTGATGTTAATAATCAGCTTTATCTGTCAACTGTTTTCCATTTTACCTAAACGTCTCTGAAGATTGACATGACTCAGCAGGAGAAAGTTCTAATAAATTTCTACATTGAATTCATGCATTTTTATTTCCTTAAACGTTGACGTGCGTATAAGTAACTGTTTTACTAAAGCTCCAGGAGGCTGTGATTCCCTGACACCACTGTGGTCCACAACTAAACTGAGGTGATAAAACCTGCTGAAAGTGTCTCCTGGTCTTGTCCTGTATGTATTTGTTCGGTCTCATGTCTCTTTGAAGGACAGGTTTCAGCACCAGGTTCAGGTTTCTCAGGCAATGCGGTCTATTTGCTGGTTGAGCTCCTCCCACTGGCTGACAGTGGTTTTGTTCTGAACACCTGCTGCTGAAAAACCATCTGCTGTGGCTTTGTCTAAAACTGTCGCACAATCGGCATCTATTTCAGTCTTTTAACGATGGAAACCAGCCAACACACCTCCCACAGGACATACAGTCATCCACGCTCCAGGATTTATACTGGACTGCTGTCAGTCCTTCACATTAAATCCTCACATTCCCATGAGCCTCGCCTGCACATGGTGTTCACTGATCATTATCATATCAAGTGAAACCAGTGTTTTTTGTGGAAGAAGTGGAAGTCATGTTGTCTGCAGTGAGAGACAAACTGAGATGGAAACATAACCCGATGGTAAACTGAGCTGCAGGTTTTAGGTGAATGACAGTTGATCCAAGGTTAGACTTGAGCTCAGTCCCAGGTTTTATCAACTCAACACCCAAAAACACTGGTTTAGGAACCGAAAGAACACATTTTACTATGGTAAAGTTGATAAGAAACACAAAAGAATCCACTTTTTCGCTGTCGAACACTCCCTGGAAAGGTTGGTTTTGCATACATAGATAGCCGCTAAAATTAGCTAACTCGCTAATTTAGCCTTTTGTTACTGTCAGAGTTCAGTGTCTCAAACATTCACACAAATCTGATTGAAAAAAAAAAATAGAAAACCTACACATCAACTAAAAGTGTTAAAAAATCTGAAAAATAAAATACTTAAATTTGCTGAAATTGTTGGATGTTGATGTAAACCATTTTCATTTGCTTGAAACCAGCAAGTAGCATTAGCTCACATTAGCTAACATTAGCTACACAGTCACTAAACAGCTAGTAAAATCTGGAAGATGGTTTTGTTAATATAATCTGTTAATATGATGATAAATCAGTTTAAAAATGATGGATGGAATTTATTAAATAATCCAGGATTATATTATAAGAAGAAAAAAGACAGAAGTTTGGAGTTGTCATCATTTCTAGGTATTAATGTTATTATTTTACTCTTTCTTTAACAACACTTTATGTCCTAAATGTAGTAGGAAGAAGCTGAGCTTATATTTATATGACTAATGTATACAGTCCATAAAAAAGAATAGGTCAGTTATTACATAAGTGAAAAATTTTCAACCTGTTTCAGATCATATTGGACTGAATGTGGAATCTGAACTAAAATTATTTAACCCAGATCCACAGTGGTGGTGGTGTTGTTGTTGTTGTTGCCTTTAACTACATAAACCTCAGTGATTTTGTTCAGGACTTAAAGGTTTGAGTCGGTGAATCCCTCTAATATAAATCACCTTCCTCTTCCTGTTTGTGTGCAGTTCTCCGTCGGTATCAGCAGAGTCCAGGATCTGCAGATCAGACCAGACCACCTGAATGAAGATCGGCTCACATATGAGTCCCTGAGGAGAGGTCCGCCCCCGCATCACATTTAGATATAGATGGAATAATGATCTAAGGGAAACAAGAGTAAAATAGTTGGAAAGAATCCAGTGTGGAGTTCACATCCACATCTACACCCCATCTGGGTTCACATGGTTCTATCAGTAAATCCACTTTGATCCAGATTCATCAGAACCACTATGTTTCATTAAGTTTGACTGACAAACTGTTTTATTAGTTTATATTCCCATGGACGGATGTTTTCTTAAAGTAAATCTAGTTTAGTCCAAAATGTTATATGTTTATTTTCCAGTCAGAGTCTGTGATCTGGAGTCAGGGTCCAAGGTCAACCTCGAGGTTCTGGTTCTGGTACTGACGGTCCTCAAGGCTCCGGGTTTTTGTGTTTTCAGATCTTCTGGGGAAATCGATGCAGCTTCTAAGCAGCGTCAGCGTTTTACTGCAAAAACTCAGACATCTACAGAAGACTGAGGCTCTCCAGAGGAGAGGAGGGGTACTGCTGGACCAGGACCAGGAGGAGGACCAGGACCAGGAGGAGGAGGAGGAGGTACCGGTCCCAGTCCGCTGTAGACCAGATGTCCACGTTCCAAACTGTCTGTAAAGGTATTCGGACTGACCCCGCCTCTCTTTCCCAGAGTTCCCGGTCCAGCAGGGGGGCAGTGCTGATGCTGGAGCAGCTGATGGAGACTCTGCAGGACCAGAGGAGGAAGGCGGATCAGCAGGTCCAGGTCCAGATCCAACAAGTGGAGAAGAACCTCCATAAAGAACCAGAGACCGGAAAGATCCAGATCAGCTCTGAAGTAAGAAAGATCAGGGAACATGTGGACGGAAAGGTTCAACATTTCACACCATCCATGACACGAGACAAGTTTATCAAATACAAAAATAACACTGAACATTTTAACAAACAGTGGTGTTGAAAATCTGTTAGTTCAGTTACACATTCAGACCAATATGATCTAAAGTGGATCACACCAGTAAAATAATAACAGAATAACCTATAAACAATGACAAATACAAATGTTTCCTGTTGTTTTAGTCTTAAAAATTTGGATGACCTGAAAATGTTTACATGTACGAACTATCCTTTCACAAAAAATGGGAATAACCTGAACAAATATGGACAATATGAAATGCCTTCATATAAATCAATGTAATTTTACCTATATTTTGCCTGTTATTACATGTGTTGTGTATTTGTAGATCCACTGTGATCTGTAAGTTATAATGTACATGTGGAAATGATAAACTGAGGCAGAATATTAGACAAATTGCACTTATTTTTTTTAGAGAAATTTCAGTAAACATTTTTATTTTGTAATTGTCCTTTTTTTCCACTGTTATTATTTTGCTGGTCTGATCCACTTTAGGTCATATTGGACTGAATGGGGAACCTTAACTATAATCAGTTTGACAGCCCTGCTCTAAATTCTATTGATATACAGTATTGTTTTAATTAGTTTTCATTTAAAAAGTCCGGTTTCTTTCATTTGTCTCAAATCTGACATATATATTTATAAAATATTAAAATTTTTATCATGGGTTGTAGGGTTTTTACAGCAAACACAAAACAAAAATTATGTTATTTGTACTGGTTTTATACGCATTAATCACGTGAATGTTAACTATTTTTTCAGATTATTTGAGTTTCTTTTAAAATGTCTGTTTTGTATTTGTTCTCATCTTAGATTTTGCAGATTTTTGTCTTACACTCATTTATAAAAACCTCATATTTTTAATTTTAGTTATTTTTTGTAGTTATGTCTACAGAATATCTAAATGTAAGAGAGTTTAAAAATCACAGTAATACTTCATTTGTATAATTTTGATCACTGTTTTATTATTCTTTCATTGTTTTGGGTTTTTTTTTGGTTAATATTAGTATGTACTTTAATATTTACATAATTTATATCTATTTTTCTTGACAAAACCAACTCTCAGGTCTTTATATTTATACCGTTTCAATCAGAATCTGCATTTTTATTAGATTTATTGTTTTCTGAATATCATACATGTAGATTTATGTAAATGTTTTCTCATAGTAGACATGAGTTTAACGTTGTCCGGCCTAGTACTTAGCGTGGTGGATTATAAATGAACTGGACTAAAGATCATTAGTCAGTCCTGTCAGTTATAAATATAAATCCTGACTCCAGTCACATTCTCTGATCTCCAATGTCCGCATGTAAAAATATTCTGTCTGAGATCATTATCGTTTTACAGAGTCTTCATTATTAGATTGAATTAGTCAAACACAATCATGACATGTCCATGTTTTAGGGTCTGAAAAACACCAGGTTTACATCTAAATGGGTTCTCTAAAATTTTACAAATAAAATCCAGGCATAAAAAATAACATTTTAATGATGTTCCATCATTAAACATCCTGTTAGATTGATAGATGTTAGATTATTATCTGATTTGTGGAGTTATCAGATTATTATTGACCATAAATCTGTGTTTTGTTAAATTGAGAATGGGATCCCTCAGGGCACTATCGTAGGCCCCATCATTAATATGTTTACATTCATGTATTTTCTGATATAGGTCTACAGAGGCACACTGATGACACTGACCCCGTTTACATCCACACTAATACTCTAATGAGTATCTGATTATTATTGATCATGTAAACAGTATAATATGACCTGTTTGGTCAGATAACAGCAGTAATCTGATTATAATAAATCAGATTAACACACCTGGATTTGTCCCCAACACTCCCATGTTTTCATGCATGTATACAGGTTCATCTGATTTATTTAGTTCTGTTACACCTGAACATATAGAAAAACTATTAAATCATAGAAAACACAAGAAACGTAGAAGACAATAACAGGAAGTTGGATTCTACATCACTATGTACATAGTAACTCTGAAATAAATCCAATAATGGACTGTAACATCTAAACTAGGGTTTATAAATTATCCTATTTCTGAAGTGACTGTAAATGCATCACATCTGATTAATAACATTTATTGGATTTTTATCGTCATGAAAAGGGATGAAGTGTTCATAAGTTTGATAAATCACCCTGGTAAATGTCGCCCCCTTCTGTTGACATTTGGACATTTTATCTGTTTTATTGACAAAAACTCCTCCCTGTTTCCGAGGGTCTTTTTTTTCACATTTCACCAAAGTTTCAACATTTATTCAGAGTATTTTTTTTTTTCCAAACTGAAAACGTGAATAAAACATTGAGAGAAAACACAGTCACATTCACATCAGTATCATCAGCATGGAAAGAAACACTTTATTCATATTAACTCTGCAGGACTGGAGTCTGGACCAGGTCCTGGCCCAAGACCTGCAGGCTGAATTCAGACCAGATGTGAAACCAGGATTCACATCACAGGAGGAGGAAGTGTCTCTGTTTAAGACCAGATCAGCCCTAAAACCTGGATCTGAATCAGAGGAGACAGGAGATCCGGGGTTCGGATCCTCCTCAGATCTGGGATCTGGATCCTTATCGGAGGAAATCCTAAGATCTGGATCCACATCAGTTGAGAATGAAGACCTGCAGGCAGAACCCACAATAGAGGACTTATTTATTTCAGAAAAGAGGTGTAAATCCAGACCAGAGGAAAGTCCATACAGATCAGATCTAAAACCAGGATCTAGTTTAGAGGAAACCCAAGAACAAGAAAACCTGGATCCAGAATCCACATTAGACAAATGTAGAAATCAGGAGTCAGGATCAAAGTCTGAAGCCCAGCCTGGATCCAGACCAGATGGCATTGTACACCTTCGGTCCAGATCCACATCAGACCCAAAGCCTGAATTCAAATCCATTTTAAAACCTGAATCTGGACCAGATCAGAGGCCAAGATCTCAATTAGAAGAAACTCAAGACCTGAATCTGAGGTCACAGTCAGACCTAAAACTGAGGTTCAGACCACTTTTCAAGTTTAAATCCAGTTTAGATCCAAAACCAGAATCCAGATCAGAGGAAACCACAGAGTCATTAGAGACCACAGATCAAATCAGATCAGAACCAAAACCAGTATCTAGATTAGTCCTCAAGTCTCAATTCACTTCTCAAGAAAAACCCAGATCCATATTAGAGGAGACTAAAGACCTGAAACCTGAATCCAGTACAGAAGAGACAAGAAACCTACAACATGAATCTACATCAGATCTGAAACCTGAATCCACTTCAGATCTGAAACCTGAATCCACTTCAGATCTGAAACCTGGATTCACTTCAGATCTGAAACTTGGATTCAATCTGAAAGAGACCAAAAATCTGCAGCCAGAATCCACATCAAAGCCAAAACCTGGATCTAGTTTAAATGAGACCAGGAACCTGGAATTTGGATCTGTACAAGACACGCAGACTGGATCCAGATCAGACCTGAAATCTGGGCCTAAATCAGAACAAACGAGAGACTTAAAACCTGGATCCAGATCAGAGCCGAGGCCTGTGTTTGGACCAGCGACCAGAATCCAACAACCTGGACCCACATCAGCAAAGAGCAAAGACCTGCACTCTGGATCTGGACTAAAGTCTGGATCCACATCTGATGCAAAAAATGAATCCAGACCAGAAAAGTCCAGAAACCATCAACATGGATCCCCATCGGATCCAGCAGAGACCAGAGGTGAGCCAGAGTCTAGATCACATGTAAAACCCCAGACCAGATCAGACCAGACCAGAATCCAGGATCTGGACCAGATGCAGATTCTTCAATCGTCATGTGACCGACTCCTTGAAAAGGTAACGGTTTCTTCTTCTACAGTTTTAATTTGTTCACATCAAAGGTCCTGGTTTTGTCTGAGATCCAGTTTGTTGAAATATTGTGGTCTAAACATGAAGGTCTCAGTGGTTTTTGTTGTGATTTTCTCCTTCATGGACTCATTATTGACTCAGATGTGTGATGTGCTGCCCTCTGCTGGTGTAGACCAGGGACAGCTGAATAAATGGAGGACACAGTTCATGTCCACCAGATTAATCCACTGATACAGGAGTAGATTTGAACAGGAGGTTGAGTTGGTTTAGTAAATACAGTTTATTTAGAGGTTACTTTGGTGTCAAACATCATTTTACATGTATTCATTGTGTTGTTTCAGGTGTGTTTGTTGTTTTGTTGTCTCCAGTGACTGTTGTTGTTGTTTCAGGTGCGTTGTTGGATTCATCAGAGCCGCAGTGTGTTGTCAAACAGCTGTGAACCAGGACAACAACTCAGCGACGTTCAACACAACCTACAGGTCCACGTCCAACTGAAGACACAGGGACAGGTAAACAACACACACAACACAAAACACACACAACCCACTGAAAGCCACTCTGTTTAAGCTCAGAGTCCATGTTTAACTCCTGATCATCTCCTTCAGGCTGTAGCTCAGGATGGAGAGACCCTGAAACAGATCCTGGATCAGATCAGAGCTCTGGATACAGATCGCACCAGTGGAACCAGTGGAACCAGTGGGCCTGGGTCCACACTATCCCCTCTGAAGGCTCTGACAGAGCAGCTGAAGAGAACCAACACCAAAACCACCATGTCAGGGTCTGTAAGCCCAGAGCTGGCAGGTCAGGTGGATGTGGTTCTGGACAACCTGCAGAGTCTGAACTGGACCGTGGAGTCCAACCTGCAGACTCTGAGGACATTGGTCTCCTTCCTCCAGTCGACGCAACAGGTCAGAGTTTAAGGGAAACAGGAGGAACATCTGGGTTCAATTCATCACGGAGAAGTCAAGTTAACCCTGTAAAATCTGACCCAACAAAAACTAGCCACAAAATTCTAGTTTTTTGAAGTTTTTTTTTTTTTTTTTTTTTTTTATTAGCTCTTTTAACAATATCTAAACAAAACATTTTGCCACATAATTTTGTTTCCGATATTTTTGTATCACATTTGATACATTGGGTGTTTTTATAAAGTACCTTATAGACTTGTAGTATCAAATTTGATACAAAGGTTTTTAACACAATTTAACTGTACTATAAAGAGTGAATTATACAGTTGTGCTCATAAGTTTACATATCCTCACAGAATGTGCATGGGACGGTCTTGGATGTTCCAACATGACACTGACCCAAAACACAAGGCCAAGTCGACCTGTCATTGGCTACAGCAGAAAAAAAGTGAAGGTGAAGGAGTGACCATCTCAGTCTGCTGACCGTAATATCATTGAGCCACTTTGGGGAGGTCTCAAATATGCAGTTCGTGCAAGAAAACCCAAAATCGTAAAGGAACTGAAGGTTTTTTGCCAAGAAGAATGGGCAGCTTTATCATCTGAGAAAATAAAGAGCCTCATCCACAACTACCACAAAAGACTTCAAACTGTCATTGATGTTAAAGGGGCCAATACAGAGGATTAAGAACTAGGATATGTCAACTTTAGATCAGGGTCATTTGGTTAGTTTCTGTTGTCAGTATGATTTAAAAAGAGCAAACATATTTGTTTGATAATAAATGGCTTCATCCAAACACTAGCAACAAGTGAAAGAAAAGTTTTTGTATTATCATTCATATTCTTTGAAAAATGGCCAAAGAATCACAATGTTTGCTAGGGTATGTAAACTTATGAGCACAATTGTTAGTAGCTATGCATTATTTCAGTATATGAAGTACTTTTTTTTTTTTAATTAATAGCAATATAAGTGTTCTTCTTTGTGTAACTTTTTGAAGATTACCAAAGACTTTCCTGCAAAGAGTGTGTGGATGATTTAACACTAGCGGTCATATTAGAAAAGGGACACAAAAATCCCTTCCACTGGCTGCAGTGGGGTGATAATCCACCAGGGGGAAGCAAACACGTATTGGGTCACATACAAAAGGTTTTTAAGGAAAGTATTGATCTTGTTGGTAAGATAGAGGTCTTATAACCTGGCGTAGCAAATATGATACAAATGGTTTATAGGGTTAAAGAATATAAATTAAAACTCTTCCACTAACAATACATTTATCTAATATTTACAACTATGAGTGAGAAAACAATTGTATCAACTGAATTAGAATTCGACTGGTAATTTTCTTTTCCTCACATGTTGATGGATCATATTCTATAATCTAGGACTGTAAAACTCATTTTAGTTCAGGTTCCACATTCAGCCCAATATGGATCAGACCAGTAAAATAATAACATAATAAGCAACAAATAATACATTTTTTTCTCTTTATTTTAGTTTGAAAGTTAAATTACTTAATGAAAGTGCGAATAACCTGAACAACCATGAACAAGCTAATTTTTTTTTTTTTTCAAAAATAAATGCAATTTTAACAATATTGTGTCACAGCTTATTAATACAGTGGATCTAAAAATTCATAAAACATCCAGTAACAGAGAATACTGGTAAAACTGCACTGATTTAAGACATTTCAGGTTGTTCATATTTGTTGAGGTTAATTACATTTTATTGTGACAGGATTTGTAAATGGAAATATTTTCATGATATAATTTTACTTTTTCACATTAGACCAAGGACAAAATTTGTAGTTGTCATTATTTATAGATTATTTATGATATTATTTTACTTGATATCACACTGAGTTGTATGTGGGCCCTGAACATCCTTGACTGTTAATAATTTCAGTGTAAATTTTGAACTTTTGAAATTCATCCTGCAGGCCAGATTGGACCATTTGGTGGGCTGGTTTTGGCCTGCAGGCCTTATGTTTGACACCCTTGTTCTAGATTTTCATAAAAACCTAACATGTAAACTTTGACTCAGCTACTTTTAGGGACAAATAATTAGTCAGTTTTGTTAAAACGCTGAATAAAATCCATGTCTTTCATCAAGAGTGGAAGAGATTCATGTTTCTACCCAGTTTCTGTTGTCAGTAAAGTCTGAACCTGAGGCTCATCCACTCCTTGGTTGGTCAGTTTATTATTATTATTACCATTATTATTATTATTTTGGTTCAATGATACATTAACAACAAAATCACAACTTACTAACTTGAATTGGCTCAATTATTGAACTATTTAACGTATAATCCTGAGGTTATAGATATGAAAATGACTGACACACATCTGTTAAAATTAACTTTTAAAACACACACACTTGGACTCAGTTTAGGTAAGGATTCTTTTCTGTGAATGTTTGTTGTAGATTTAACATATTTAGTCAGATGTGGAGTAGAGACGGTTCGTTGGTGTGTGTCATGAACCCTGCAGCCTGTAGAGGCCGCTGGTTTGTCCATTAATGCAGCTACTTCCTGTTGTCCAGGTGGAGGCAGAGTTTGAAGATCTGAAGGAGGTCTATGGTAGGAGACCAGAGGAGGAGGAGGAAGAGGAGGAGGAGGAGGAGGAGGAGGAGGAGGAGGAGGAAGAGGAAGAGGAAGAGGAGGAGGAAGAGGAGGAGGAGAATTTCCGGTGGCAGAAGGCTCTGCAGATGTTCACCAACGTGCAGGAACTGGGAAACACCTGCACCGGGGCTGTTACCACGGTAACTAGACTCAGAATCACTGCTTTGATATTACAACCAGCAGACAGAAAACCCTCCTGCAGACGTCACCGTGTTTTGTTATGTCAGGGTTCCCTTGGGGTCTTAAAAAGTCTTGAATTTACAAACCTGCATTTAATACCTTCAAAAAGTCTTTAAAATGGATTATATTTGATGTCAATCAATCAATCAAAGTTTATTTATATAGCACTTTACAACAACATAAGGAGGACCAAAGTGCTTTACATCAAAAAGCATGATTAAGTCATAAGACAGCAACATTTTAATCCAAATACTATAAAAATGCATAAAACAATAAGACACAACACACAGTGATAAAAAAAGACCACAGATTTCAAAGCTAGTAGTGTCTCAGTGCTAAGGCTTAAAAGCCAGTCTAAACATGGTGGTGCTGATGTGGTAGGTCTTAAGTTATGCTGTCATAAACTTGTTTACTGTACTGTCTTTAAATGTCCAAGTTGCAAAGAAAGTAACGTTACGTTAGTCTACTCGGTTCCACCCGTTCCAACCCAACAATTTATATTGAAATGAGGACCCAATTATGGCTACCTTTGCAGAACATTCAGCCCAATACACACATGCAGCTGTTAGTCATGCACACGTTGCCCGAGAAAGCTGACTTTGGGAATGTTTTCTGAAATGGGCATTAAATTCTTTTCCAAGTACTCTTAAAAAGGTCTTGAATTTAACTTGGAGAAACCTGAAGTAACCCTGAGTGTTGAACCCATGTGTGTTTTGTTTTTGAGGCGTCTCTGTCGGGGTTGAATGTTCATTCTGTGAAGTCGATGGTTCAGGAGACGATGAACAGACTCAACAAAACCAAGGACGAAGTGAAGGAGATGAAGAGTCGTCAGCAAATAGAGACCCGACAGCAGCAGGAGGACAGGAAGAGGGATAGGAAGAAGGACATGAAGTACCAGGACAAACTGTCAAAGGTACGAACAGGTAGTCAAAAGTTACAAATATAAACATGTCTACAGTCAAACTCATACATCATACTCTGTTTTAATGTTCAGAGTCCAAACCAGATGCTGACAGCTGCAGAATGAGGACTGTGGATAATAGTTAAAACAACCTGGACCCTTGGTTTTCACTTTATAACTGACTGTGACGTTTCTCAGTCAATAAATCGACTTTAACCACATCATCTTTATTTGAATAGTTGAGGTTTTTTCCTTAAACTGTGGTGTTGCTCTGATGGATCAGGTTCTAAATGGTCTTCATCTAATTGATGATCCATATGTTTTCAGACATTGCAGGACCTGAACGGGGTCTCGGATCTGCTGGACTCTTGTACTCTGGTGGATCTGGGATCAGATCTGCAGACCTCGAAGCTGCAGCAGCGTTTCAGTTTGGCCAGTCCACATTTCACTGTAAGTCCAAAAATCTACCCTGTGGAGATTCGGAGTCATCCAGGTCATGTTTGGTCTGGTCCTGAACAGAGGCAACTGGACTCTGGTCTATAGTAATCTGATTATAATAAATCAGATTACTACACCTGGATTTGTCCCCAATACTCCCATGTCTTCATGCATGTATACAGGTTAATCTGATTTATTTAGTTCTGTTACATCTGAACATGTGGAAAAACTATTAAATCAGAGAAAACAGAAGTGATGTAGAAGACAATAACAGGAAGTTGGATTCTACATCACTATGTACGTACGAACTCTGAAATAAATCCAATAATGGACTGAAACGTCTAAACCAGGGTGAAGTGACTGTAAATGCATCACATCTGATTTATATTACAATTATCTGATTAATAACAGTTATTGGATTGATATCATCACAGAAACGAAGTGAAGTGTTTGTACTAAAGCAGCCTGATCTCCATCAGCATCAGGACCAGTTTATTTATTTGGATGTAGATGAAAGTCCAGGATCAGCCCAGACCTGATCCACATCTGACTTTAGTTCAACCTGATGATATTAATTATTAATTTGATAAAATTCAGACCTCACAAACTGAGACATTGATGGTCTCAGCTGCTGTAAAACAATGTCCAAGACACCTTTACCAATCCACTACAGTTCTGAAAAACCGAGACAGAAACAAAACCACAAATAACCCTCTCATTCTGACTCCAGCGACTGGATGCTGAGACTGAGTTCATGAAGGGGAGTTTTAAGACCAAAAGAGGAGTCCAGGAGGAGGAGGAGGAGGAAGACGAGGAGGAAGAGGAGGAGGCGGAGGAGGAGCATATGTCTGAGCTGCTGAAGCTCCATCAGAAAGTGAAGGAGAAGATCCAACAGAGTGAATCCATCCTGGATCTGAGCCTCAGGTTCCACGAGACGACCAAACAGGTGAGTAGAACATATAGAGCTGAACAGAACATACTGAGGCTTCTGAGTTTAAGGTCTCCGTTCATGGTGTGGTTCTGTTCTGTGGCCAGTTGGAGGCGCTGCTCCAGTCCAACTTGCCCAGATCTGTCACTGGTTCAACTGGTTCATGTGGATCAGGTGAAGCTGAGCTGGAGGTGACCAGAGACCAGCGACAGCAGATCCAGAACCTGTTGAACTCAGCCTCAACACTGAAGATGGACATCTGTAACGCCATCGAACAAGCAGTACAAACACAACACGTCAACATCCACAGATTATTATTCATCATCATGTGTATGTCCTGTCTCCTCATCCCAGTGTCTTATCTTACCCTGACCTCTGTAGACCTGGTCCAAGTTCAGGTCTGAGCAGCTGGAGGCACGTCTTCTGTCTCTGGACTCGCTCTGTGTCTCATGGATAAACGAAGCCTCTCGACGAGAGGAGGAACTCCGCAGAGAGACGAGGACAAGAATCCTGAATGAAGACATCAACCAGGTGAGGACGAAGATCACAGGCCACACTCAACACACAATAAACAATCTGAAAAACCAGCCTGAAATGCAAATATTTGATGGAAAACTAGCCTGAAATAAAAATATATGATGGAAAACCAGCCTGAAAAAAAGTATATGATGAAAAACCAGCCTCCAATACAAATACATAATGGAAAACCAGCCTCCAACACAAATATATGACGAAAAGCCAGCCTTGAACATAAAGATATGATAAAAAAAATCCGCCTCCAATACAAATATATGATGAAAAACCAGCTTGAATCACAAATATGATGAAAAACCAGCCTGAAACACAAATGTATGATGAATAACCAGACTTGAACATAAATATATGATGAAAAATCAGCCTCCAATACAAATACATGATGGAAAACCAGCCTCCAATACAAATATATGATGAAAAACCAGCCTTGAAACACAAATATATGATGAAAAACCATCTTGAAACACAAATATATGATTAAAAACCAGCCTCCAACACAAATATATGACGCAAAACCAGCTTGAATCACAAATATATGATGAAAAGCCAGCCTTGAACATAAAGATATGATGAAAAACCAGCCTCCAACACAAATATATGATGAAAAACCAGCTTGAAACACAAATATATGATTAAAAACCAGCCTCCAACACAAATATATGATGCAAAACCAGCTTGAATCACAAATATATGATGGAAAACCAGCCTCCAACACAAATATATGATGAAAAAACAGCCTCCAACACAAATATATAACAAAAAACCAGCCTTTAACATAAATATATGATGACAAATCAGCCTCCAACACAAATATATGATGAAAAACCTGATTTGGAGTCATATTTAACTGGTGTAGTTGTTGGTGGATGTGACCAACAGAGGGCACTGCTGCTCCTGTTTCTGTCAGAACAGCTGCTTGTGTGATTCCACTGGTATGTGTGTTAAAGTGTATTTAACCAGTTTCACATCAGTCACAGCTTCCCCACATTATCCAGTATCACCATGGAGACGGTAAACCGCAGCTTTGAAGAAACAGATAATGCAGGTCTGATTGAACGGACGCTCAGACTCTGGTGGGTTTATCAGTGTCTAAATATAGCAGTAGTTAATGTTCCACATTTAGATGCTATGCAGCTCATGAACCCAGTCCAGGACCAAGACTGAAACCAGACCATGGTTCACACTGACACGAAACTAAATCTGTCCCTTCACGTCTCTGGAATTAAAGGGAATCCAGGAAATAGAAAGGTTTAAGGTTATACACAGACAAGGTGTTTAAACTTACACAACTTGGATTTAGAGTTTCCATCTCAGGTTCTTTTTATTCCAAACTGTTCCAGATCTACGTTCAGGTCCAACATCTGAACATAAAGTTAAAGAAGGAAATGTAGAAAGTAACAGAAACAAAACCGTTGAACAAAAGTGGAATTAAGAAGATGAAAAAAAACATAAATCACTACAGATATGAGAATAAGGAGAAAAAAGGAAATACAAAGATATAGAAAATATAATCATAGAAAAAAAACCCACATCATATAAAACCCAATCTATAAATATGATGTGAGTTACTAAATATGTTCTGATGGTATCCTGGTTTGACTGACAGCTGCCTCAGCCAATCACAGTTCCAAATGAGAATACTCCCAAAAAATACAGTTTAAGAATCACCAACATGACGTCATTCTGGTACTATATCTGACAGTTACTAGTCTGACATTTGACTGGTTTTACTGGTGTCACTGGTTTATTTTGCTGCATCACTGTAGCAACTGGTGGAGGAATGAAGGGGGGGGGGGGGGGGGGGGGGGGGGGTATTTCCCATCATGCACCTGGTGCTGCATGTCACCAACACATGATGAGGAGAAGAAGAAGACGAAGAATTATCCTATTAATACATGTAAATAATTGGTATAAAATACAGTTTGTCATCTTTTCATCTGTTCATTTTTGTTCATTTTATTTATTACTTTGGCTGTTTTAGTTATTTTTATGGCTACTTATTTCGTTTTCCTTCATTTTTGTTCATTTTGTTACTTATTTTCTCCATGTTGTTTATTATTTTGTAAATGTTCTTAATCATTTGTGTTCATTTAGTTCTGTTTATTTATTTAGTCATTCATTTTTTTATTTATGATAATTTGGGATCAGATATGACCCACTGGACATTCAGAGGCTCTGTAGTGAACATAGGAACACCATCATCTTCTACAACATTGATTCACCAGTAAAACCCATGGAGTTGAATCATGTCCAGGTCCAGGTCCAGTCCCTCTGTTGGTCCATCAGAGACCTGCTGGAGTCTTTTCTGCTGATTCACTTGGACTCAGTTGTGCATTTGTTGTTGGAAGACGATGCGTTGACGTTAATGAGGTGGTTCTTAAAAGCAGGACTTGTTGTTGAGGTGTGTTTCTATTTTGGTTTGCTGTTGCCGTCTCAGATATTTAGAGGATCAGGTCATTAAGAATCCCCAGAGGTGGTCCATCAGAGTCCACCAGATGGACCACAGTGTTGGTACACAGGATTTTCCATCCTTCAGTGTTCAGTTAATGGAGGCTCTACTAGGTCATCTGGGTCACATTTGGGTACTGGATGTTAGTCCAGCTGGTGCCTCATGGTCCTCGTGGATTTGATGATGATGATATGTAACATCAACAACATGGTGTGGTTGATCATCCTCTGGAGGAACGTCAACATTATGATTCCAGTCTTATTAAATCCAGCCCAGTTCCATCCAGACAGGAGTTTTATGGGGGGTGGGGGGGGGACAGCTCATACTAATACTGATATCTAGGGACTTCATTTCCCGTCATGCAGTGTGGTCCTGCACTTCCCGTCAACTGTCATGGACTGAAGAGACTCATATTTTTCAGGTCATTTCATCAAACGTCAGTGGTTCCAACCTTTTTTGGCTCATGAACCCATTTTGAAATCACAAATTTCTGGCGACCCCAGACTTTCAAAACGGAGACTTTTTTTTTTTTGCTAAAATTAATTTGTTTTTGATTGTGTAATAGTTTGCTATGCTCTGTTGCAAATGAACGTTAATTTTAGATGGCATTTAGTCAATATAATATATATTATTATAGACGGAGGTAGAAAAGCCAGGTGTAGATTACTGCACAAAGGGAGAATTTTTTTTTCCTTGGTCAGGATATGTACAGTCAGTCCAGCTTGGATTTATAAGGCTGACAATTAATACTGAACAAACAAGAACTGAAACTATGAATTATGAAAGAGCTGCAGCATCTGAAACCGACCACAATGAAGATTTGAAAGATAAACAGAACCACAGTGCTTCAGTTTCATCTTCACACTTTGTCATGTCTTATATATTGTGATTGTTTCTGTCAACTCACCATATATTTTTTATTGGTAAGTTTATTGTGTTTTTTTTTTTTTTTTTATCAATTACTAGAAATTTCAAGTGACCTCATTTGAATTCCAGGTGACCCCATGTGGGGTCCTAGCCCCAAGGTTGAAAAACACTGCCATACCCTGTTTCACCCGGGGTTGTGGTTTAGGGTTAGGGGTTAGGGTTAAGGGATAACTGGATTACGACACCGCGCTGACACAAGAACCTGCATCAAACACATCAGCGACACCGGGCGTAACCCCACCCCCAGTGTAAAATGCCCAAAAAAAAATAGGAGTCCCATGGACTGAAGCTAGAAAATGTGTCATTTCTGTTTTTAACTTCATTTCCCATCATACAGTGTGATACTGCACTCCCGGCAACCGAGCAACGTGATTGTAAGGTTATTGTATTCAAAAATGACTAATATCTCCCAAAATATTGGTCTTATCAACTTGCCAAGATATTTAACGTGGAGATGGGACTATTCCTCAACTCTAGGAACCAAAGTGGCCAGTTAAAAGCATCTCAGTTTCTCAGAACTGTGCAGACACACACACACACACACACACACACACACAGACGCTCTGAGACCTTCCAGTATTATGGTATAGATTTTACTGCTCTGCTCCTTTTTAGACTATATTGGTCTGAATGTAGAACTTGAACTATAATGATTTCGACACCTTTAACTAATATTTGTTAATATCTTTAGTGTAATTTTTGCATTTCAAAAATTCATCCTGTGGACCAGTTTTGGACGCGTTGGGTGGTCCAGTTTTGGCCCACAGGCCATATGTTTGCCATCCGTGGTCTACACGTTCTATAGTCATGAATCTGTGGTTAAATCTGTTCCCTCCTTGTACTGGTCTCTGGTCTGAATCTTGGTGCTCTCGTTTGGAAATACCCTGGTCAGCCTCCGGTTTCAGAGCCTTCATCACCTCCGTCTGTTTCTCAGCTGTCCTCAGCTGACAGATCTGCCATCTGATCCCCCCCACTCAGAAATGTCCTGCATTCACACCCCTCTGCTAAAAATAATCCTATAAAACTTCAGCTCCAGGCCGTCGCATCAATGCCGAGCTCAGGGAAACCAGCTAAAACACAAGACGATGGTTTATCCGACAGTTTGAAACGGCGACCAACGAAGGCTGGCATTAAAAAGAATCCACACTATCAACGATGATGAAAGCATGGATTTGATGATGAAATAAAGCAAGAATATAAACACAACACAACACACATTCTTTACAATAACAAGGAAGTGGCAATGTCCATAATAGGATCATAGTTTTATTCAAATTAAAAAATGACTAGAAAACCTTTTTCTCACATGAAACCGAAACAAATGCAGTTCCAACAAATGAACAATCTAAATGTGTCCGATGACAGCAGGTCCTACATTTCCCATCATGCCTCTGGGTCACTTGCCTTCATCTGACCAACAGCTGTCTCTTTGAAACTTGATCACTGCCGTTTATAATGGAGCTGTTTCCAGAACCAGAGACAGGACTTTAAAGGGTTAATGTGACTAAAACTGTCTCATAAATCACACAAATTAAAGGTGGTTTGAGTTAATGCACAGAGACTTATTTTTCAATCACTGAATAATAAAACCCTGGTGAATTCATCTAAATAGAACCATGTGAATCATGTTAAACTGGGTCTGATTCATGTTCATCATGAAACATTTAGAACAACGATGAGATCAACATTTTTACAGAAATAATATTATTCAACTATATTTCTGAACTAAATTTGTTGATTTCTGTTCAAACTAAATGTAACTAGTGTGTTGACCAGTGAGGATCCATGAGTTCTAGATGTGATAGTTTTTATGTTGTGTTTTTGTGCATGCTGTACCACAGTTGTCCAGCAGTTACCGCCAAATCATTCTGGCCATAGCAACGTGATTGTAAGGCTATTGTGTTCCAAAATTACTAATATCTCCCAAAATATTGGTCCTATCGACTTGCCATTTTTGGTAGTCTGTTCGTTGACCAAAAATACATAAGTATGACAAACTGCAGCAGTCGGCTTGTTCCAGATGTTGTGTGAACCCCTGAACACACACACACACACACACACACACACACAGAGGCCACTTGGCTTTTATAAAATAAATGCAGCTATTATGTCATAGTCATGCCACTATAGTATAGTTTCGTTTTTACCCATTCTGGGGTATTGTAATCCTTTTGTCATCCATCTGTCTGTCCATTCAACAACATAATCACATTATCTGAAGAATGCACTGAGATATCTGCACCAAGTTTATACTGTGGATGCATCTTGTCATGGAGCAGAACATGTTTCAGAGTACTGAAAATGGGTGACCTTGACCTACTTTTTCAAGGTCAAATGGCCTTGTGCAGTTATATCTGAGTACTTTCAAATATAAATATGTATGTAATGTAAGTTTGACACAAAGACAATCTAATCTAAATAATAGGGCACTAACTTTCAACAGAATGTTACACTGTATTTGGCTGAGGGGGATTTAAAGTGAGCAACACATTATGTTACCAGTTTCCAGTTTCATTCAGTTACTTTCACAACAAATGAACAGATAAAAACATCAGTGATGAGTGGATGGGTGGGTGGGTGGATGGATGGATGGATGGATGGATGTCATTTAATCCTGATAATGGAACCAGTTACTGTCTAATCTGTTCTTATTCACATCATGGGTCTGTTTCGTGGAGTTCAATGTCTCAGTTGATGGATGGTGGATTTTAATAAATTTCTTTCTTGATTTTTACTGTTGCAGCTTCGTGATGCATTCAAGGAGCTGAAGAAACGTTTCAGTAACTTGAAGTTTAACTTCCTGAAGAGAAACGACCGCAGCAGAAACATGAAGGCAGTGCGAAACCAACTGCAGCAAGTGGAGACGTATGACGAAAAACTGCAGGTGACACATTTATGGACCTTCAGGAAAACTCAGAACCACACAAACCCATAGAAAAACTCCTCTACATCAACCTCAGACCACTTACACATTGAAAATAACTGAACTTAACCCATGGTGTCTTCCAAATGACTCTTTTGAAAATGAATTCTCATAGGCATTAATGTCTATGGAAAGAACGAGGGCTTTTCTATCAGCATGTTTTGATTTTTTTCCTATTGAGTAAACAGCTGAATTCTTTTGAATATTCAAAATAAATCACACATTCAGAACACTCACTACAGGCACGTCAGGGGTTAAAGGGTTAGACATTTACATCATTCTTTGAGGCTTCATCTCCAAATAATCGCTCAAACTGTGTGTTCTTCAGGCTCTGAAGAGACGCCTGCAGGGTCTGACGGGCCGCCTGGGGTCAGAGGTCAAAGATGGGGGCATTGCTCGGGAGACGGAGGACACCGTCAATGAGCTGCAAAGACAGATGGGAGAGTTTGAACGAAGTGTGAGAGAACACGAGAAAACTCTGGACATGACCTGCAGACTTCAACAGGCCATGGACGAGGTGAGAGAAGCAAAAGAACATGAAAAAGAACATGAAACACCAGCAGAAATATAGTTAAAATCAGTGATGAGAAGAAGAAGAGAACAACAAGGACGACATGACGCTGCGATAGAGCACATGTCTACCGCTCCATCAGTGGGAATGGGCACTTTAAGTTGTGTAATATAGTTTATTGTCAATTTATTTTACTATTGTAATAATAATAATAATAATAATAATAATAATAATAATAATAATAATAATTATTATTATTATTATTATTATTATTATTATTATTAATACCACTTATTATTTATCTCACTGTTATAACTACCATTGCTGTTATCACTTTATTATAACTTTTATCCAGTGATTTTATATATATATATGTATATATATATATATATATATATATATATATATATATATATATATATATATATATATATATATATATGTATATATGCGCACATATTGTGCATATTACAACATAATAGCTATTATTATTTATTATTATTACCACTTCTTCTTATTAATACTCTGTTCTTGTGTTTTTTTACTAGTACTTTCCAGTGTGCAATTCCCTGTTTTTTTTCACACTGTTATTTTATAGTTTTTTTTGTTTTTTTTTATTGGATTATTATTTTCTTATAATATTTCTTATACTGTACTTTCAGTGTTTCTGCTGTTATTGGAACTTCAATTTACTGAGTGCTCTGCCCAAGGGATCAATAAAATTCTATCTAATCTAATCTAAAACTTATCACATAATGAACTAAATATCAGACAGGACATTTACAGCAGTTTTCTCCTCATATGTCTTGGTGTCTGAACTTGTGCCTTCTGTCCTTTAGTATCAGTTCTGGTGTGACGAGGCCAGTGCCACCATTGCCCGCGTGGGGAAGTTTTCGTTGGAGTGTCGCAGTACGGAGGCTGTGTCAGTTCTGTACCGACAGTTTGAGAAGTTCGTTTGGCCAACGGTTCCTCAGCAGGAGGAGAGGATCGGTCAGATCACGGAGCTGTCGGTGCGACTACACGGTGAGGACAACCCCGTTCAATTTACCGTATGAACAGGATGAATGTGAATTCTCAAACCCCTGTGTGATGTCCAGGACTGGATGAAGGGCGGCGTCACATTGAGAAGACGCTCAGTAAACACTCAGAAATGGTCCAGTCCATCCGAGAGCTGAGTGACGGACTCATGAAACTGGAGGCAAAGCTGAAGGTGACGAACAACAACACACGTACATTAACCCTTTATGGACGATTGTGTCTCTGGTGCCAGTTTTACATTCACCGTCAGTCAAATTAACACTATTGACCAAATTCAACAGTCATCTGTTATCTGAGATTGGGTTCTTTCTATTGGCCTATAACACATTAGGGTAGACGTCTGCATTGGCTGAAGGGCAGGGGTGGATGTGGGTGGAGTAGAGAGCAGCAGAGTGCAGTTGGTGACAGAGAGATGGTAGATTTTTATGACTTAAATCAGCATTTTAGCTTTGAATTTAAGTAAATAATTGTATTTAGTAGTATTAGTGCTGTTTTGGAGTGTTCTAATAGTGTGTTTTGACGTGTTTTTAATCAAGTTTTGCAGGGGGTTTTTTGTGCCTTTTTTAATAATAATAATAATAATAATAATAATAATAATAACAATAATAATAATAATAATAATACATTTTATTTGTATAGCGCTTTTCATATAACTCAAAGACACTTTACATGCAGCAGATAAAAACAGAAACAGACATATTAAAAACAGATTAAAGCAGGTGCAAAAGGCAGGTATACGAATATAAAACAGTTAAACATTAAACATTAAGATTAAACATTAAAAGCAATCTTAAATACATGAATTTTTAAAAAGGACTTAAAGGTGTTGGGGTTGGAGCAGTGTTGGAGAGGAGGTGGGAGGGAGTTCCAGAGGGTTGGAGCTGCGATGGAGAAAGCTCTGTCCCCCCAGGTTCGGTGCTTGGCTTTTAATGGTGGGGTGAGGAGATGAGCAGAGGAGGATCAGAGGGTGCAGGAAGGGCATGGGGCTGAAGTAGATCAATGAGGTAGGGGGGGGCCTGGAGATGGAGGGCTTCGTGGGTGAGGAGGAGAATCTTGAATGTTATTCTGTGTTTGACAGGGAGCCAGTGGAGGTGTTGGAGGATGGGGGTGATGTGTTCACGTGACCGGGTGTGGGTGAGGAGACGAGCGGCAGAGTTCTGAATGAGCTGGAGTTTATTGAGGAGTTTTGAGGGTAAACCGTAGAGACGGCTATTGCAATAGTCGAGTCTGGAAGCGATAAATGCGTTAATTAGTGTTTCAGCTGCAGGGAGGGAGAGAGATGGATGGAGACGGGCTATGTTTTTAAGGTGAAAGAAGGAAGTTTTTGTGACCTGTTTGATATGCTGTTCAAAAGTGAGGTTAGTAGTGTCAAAGATGATTCCGAGGTTACGGATTTGGGAAGAGGGAGTTGGGGGTCAATTGTCAACAGTGAGATGTAAGTGGTGAACAGACTGGGTAATGGATCTGGGGCCAATGATCAGGAAGTCAGATTTATCACAGTTGAGTTTGAGGTAGTTGGCTTGCATCCAGGATTTAATTTCAGAGAGGCAATTTGACAGGATGGAGAGGGTGGAGGAGGTGATGGATTCAGAGGAGATGTAAAGTTTAACGTCGTCAGCATAGCAATGGAATTTGAGTCCATGACGACGAATGATATTGCCAAGGGGGAGGATGTAGAGGATGAAAAGAAGGGGGCCAAGCACCGAACCTTGGGGGACACCCTGTGACAGGGGAGCAGTGGAGGAGGAGAGGTTATTCATGTGGATGAATTGTTTTTGGTTTGAGAGGTAGGATTTGATCCAAGTGAGTGCTGATCCAGTGATGTGAAGTGTGTTTTCAAGACGGGAGAGGAGGATGGAGTGGTGGATGGTGTCAAAGGCAGCAGTGAGGTCTAGGAGGATAAGAATGGTTATGTGGCCAGAGTCAGCGGAGAGGAGGAGGCCATTTGATATTTTGAGGAGGGCTGTTTCAGTGCTGTGTTTGGAACAAAAACCGGATTGGAATGTTTCAAAGAGATTATTGGAGGTGAGGTGGGTTTGGAGCTGGGAAGAAACAGCACACTCGAGTAGTTTGGAGAGCAAGGGGAGGTTGGAGATGGAGCGGAAGTTGGAAGGAATGTCAGGGTCGAGTCCGGGTTTCTTCAGAATGGGAGTGATGGCGGATAGTTTGAGGGTGTCAAGGACTGATCCGGAGCAGAAGGAGGAGTTGATAATGGAAGTGATGAGTGGGGAAAGGACAAGGAGGCAGGTTTTAACAAGCTTGGATGGGATTGGGTCCAGGGTACAGGTCGGTGTTCTCATGCCGGTCATAAACTGGGAAACTTGAGCAGGAGAGATGGGAGTGAACTGAGATAGTGGCTGAGGAGGGGGGGGGGGGGGGGGGGGGGGGGGGGCACAGGGGGGAGGTGGGGCAGGGGGCACGGGTGTGGGGGCTATTGTAGATGGACTCAATTTCAGATTGATAAAATGACAGGAAAGTCTGGCATTTGTGGGATGTGAATGTTGCGGTAATATTGTCATGGGGTTTCAGCAGGGAGTTGATGTTGGAGAACAGTGTCTTGGGGTTATTGGAGCCAGAGTGGATGATGTGTGAGTAGTAGTTTGACCGGGCAGAATTGAGTGGATTACTGTAGTTTTGGATGTGGTCTTTGTAGATGAATTGTGAGTCCGGTTTTCCTGTGTAGTCGTTCAAGTCGACGTTTCTGTGTTTTCATCTGATGAAGTGCAGGGGTGTACCAAGGGGCAGAGTGGGTGAATGAGACTGTTCAGGTTTTTTTGGGGGCAAGTAGGTCCAGACAGGAGGAGAGGGTGTTATTGTAGTGGGTGATAAGATCAGAGGGATTGTCAGATGGTGGTGGGGGGAAAGGATGTGGCTTGGCAATGGCAGAGTGCAGTAGTGAGAGCTGAGGGAGTGATGGATTTTGTGTTATGGAAGGTTATGGTGCGTTTGAGTTTGGGGAGGCGATGGGAATGTTTATGTCCGTTCTTATTAACAGGTGATCAGAGATGTGAAGGTTATGGCATGATGGTGGTGATATCTATATACCAGTGGAGCAGACCAAGTCCAGAGTGTGGCCACAGTTATGAGTAGGGAAGTGAATGTGTTGAGTCAAGTTGAAACATTGCAGGATATCAAGAAAGTCGTTGGCTTGTGAGCAACTGGGGTTGTCAATATGGATGTTAAAATCACCAAGAAGGAGGACAGATGTAGATATGCCACATAGCTGTGTAAGAAAGTCTGAGAGGTCAGTGAGGAAATCTGGGTTTGGTTTGGGTGGGCGGTAAATGACAGCAGTAATCAGAGGGGTGGGGCCAGGGAGTTTGAATGTTAAATGTTCAAATGAGGAGACTGCTGAGGTGGAGACAGTGGTGATTTTAATGTCCTTTCTATGGATTGTGGCAATACCGCCACCACATGTTTCTGGGCGAGGTTTATCAATGTATGTGTATCCTGTGGGTGTTGCCTGGTTAAGTGAAAAATAGTTCAGTGGTTTGTACCATGTTTCAGTTAAGCAGAGAAAGTCCAGGTTATTGTCCAGAATGAATTCATGAAGGATGAGGCTTTTGTTGGTGAGAGAGCAGGTGTTAAACAGGGCCAGGTGCAGATGATGTGTGTCAGAGGGTGTGTGTGTATTCCTGGGAAAAGAGCGCAGATTGGACGGATTCACGTGTTGCTGTTTGATGTGATGATGTAATCAATTCTCAGAAGTACGATGGGACCAGATGGATGGGATGGCGTGCAGCGTGGATACTGGAGGCAGACAGCAGGGGGTGGTGTTTGCAGTGGCTCAGTGGCAGGCAGCGGCGAGACGGTGAAGAAGGTGTGTGAGGTGAACGCCGCTAGTCAGTCACGTGGCGTTGTGTATACAGCGTGCTGGATGTTGGCTACTAGCATGGAGCTGCCGAGCCTGTTGGAATGGATTCCATCATAGCGGAAGAGTGGTGGCCTATTCCAAAACAGATTAAAATTGTCAATAAAATGAATGCCACATGCGCCACAAAGCGACTGCAGCCAGGAGCTCAGGCTGAGGAGATGGCTGAAGCAGTCCGCGTTCTGAGATGGCATTGGCAGCAGACCGCTTATAAAAAACGACTTTCCACAGTTTTTTTTTTTTTTTTCAATGTTTTCATCTGTATTATTGTATAGTTCAGTGATAGTTGTATTTTATCTGTAAATATTATGTAAATGTATGTATGTTTCTATATATGTAAGTCTATATGCAGATCTATCCAGGGCAGAAAGAGATGCAGTGTCTGTATTTGAATCAGATGATGGATGTTTTTGTCAGTGAAATGAGGGGCTCTGTCTGCAACGAGACAGAAAGTCAACACAGTCTATCACACAGGATAAAAATGACTGGAAAAAAATAACAAATAAGAAGAAGAACATTGACACAGAATGATCTACACAAACTAAAATCTCTGAACACATGGAAAATAGTTGAAAGTCTACTTCTATATTCTCATAAAGTTTCATTATGAACATTTACAGTTGTTCTTCATAATAAAAATGATAAATTCAGTCAGTTTTTAATTTTTTTTTACTATAACACACTGTTTTAAGTATTTATTATATATAATAATGATAACTAATGGACAGACATTGAAAGTTAAGTTCTTCCTGAAAAAAGGTGCAAAAGAATTGACAAAAAAAGACATTTTCTGACACTTTTGTTGCAAAGAAAACAAATAAATCTAGGCCTGTTCTAATGGGAGTCTTTATAAGGGTTAACACATGAGGAGTTTAGGTTTATTCAATGTAAAATCTGTCGTGTTCAGCTGGAGAATCTGAAACAGCAGCAGAAGGACGAAGAGACAGAGACGAATAAAGACAAAGAAAACAGAGAAGAAGAAATAAAAGAAAAGAGGAGGATGAAGCAGAAGAACAACAGAACCACACAGGAAGCAGAAGAAACGGTACAAATGTCAACAACTGAAACATTTACACCTGACAGGTCACACAGGATACACAAGACACACTGATCAGACTCTGTTATTGGTTACAGTATGAGCTGAAGGAAACAGGCCACACCCCTGAGCTGACCGCCGAGCATGATGGGAAAGAGGTGCTGTTGAAGAAGCACACAGCAACCAATAGGAAGCCTCCATTACAAAAGAGTCGCAGCCAGGACACCGACCGGTGAGGTTTACTTGTGGATCACATGACCTCTGACCTCTGGAGGAAACCAGGTGCAGATTTAGTGATGGCTAGTCAGTCCCTCCAGGATTTCGCGGGCTTTTTTTTTTCTTTTTATTGTTGTGGCCTAAAATGCCTGATATTGCGGCAGCTTTTCCAAGAAATTGCGGTGAAAGTTGTGATGATTTAAGGCTTCTTTTATTAAAGTCACAGGAACATGGGCATTTGCAAATTAACTACCTTTTCATTTATTCATTTATTTGTTTTGAGCAGAAGAAAAAATTTAAAAAAAAATTTTGTGTACAAGGAACTAATATCAGAGCAAATACATGAATGAAGATGATCAAGATAAAATAACTGCCACATACACCAGTAATAACAAAGTAAATTCAATATGTGCTGCTGAAAAAGGAGTGGGAGGAAGAAAACTTATTAAATCCCACCCCCATTTGACATTTATTCAACTGAATACATGATTTTTGCTTCCTTAATGATATAGTAGTATATTTAGGGTTAGGGTTAGATGCATTACATGGTTAGATGGGTTACATGCAGAGACACACAGAGACTGACATGCACATACAGTAGAGACACACATACACACACAGAGACACACATACACACAGAGACTGACATGCACATAGAGACACACATGCACACACAGATACAGACATGCACATAGACACACATGCACACACAGATACAGACATGCACATAGAGACACACATGCACACACAGAGACTGGCATGCATATAGAGACACACATGCACACACAGAGACTGACATGCACATAGAGACACACATGCACACACAGATACAGACATGCACATAGAGACACACATGCACACACAGAGACTGACATGCACATCGAGACACACATGCGCACACAGAGACTGGCATGCAAATAGAGACACACATGCACACACAGAGACTGACATGCATATAGAGACACACATGCACACACAGAGACTGACATGCACACACAGAGACACACATGCACACACAGAGACTGACATGCACATAGAGACACACATGCACACACAGAGACTGACATGCATATAGAGACACACATGCACACACAGAGACTGACATGCACACACAGAGACACACATGCACACACAGAGACTGACATGCACATAGAGACACACATGCACACACAGAGACACACATGCACATACAGAAACTGACATGCACATACAGAGACTGACATGCACACACAGAGACACACAGGTCAGCCAAACTTGGGTTGCTTTCTAACACATTGGAGTAAACATTAATATCAACACCAAGTTTAATGACTATTTTTATTTGTGAGCTCCTTTTTTAACTACACACACAGACTGCGATTGCACTCCCTCACGCACACACTCACAATACACAAAAGGAAAGCATGCCTCCACAAGTTATTTATTCTTCGCTTATATTGCCTTATAGAGTATATCCACGCTAACCTTTACCCTATCAGGTCCTGCTACTGTTCTGGATGCGACAGCCTCTGTCATTGGAACTTGTCTCGTCTGTCCTCTTCCAGTTGTAGCCGTTCTCCTTGCATGTTTTGCTGTTGAAAAGTGTCTGTGGAGCGGCGACTTTCATTTGTGTTCCACCACAGAACAGTTTACCTCCACTTTTGTGCAACACATCTAGAAAGTGACTGGCATGAACTTTAGCAGTGACAGTTGTCGGTAAATGTGGGTGTTACGGGTTGCACATGTCTTCATCTTCTCAATCGCCAACAAGGAAGTGAATGTGATGATGTACATGTCCCGTAGAGAGGGTGGGTGAAAGGGGGCTAAGGTGATTGTCCAAATTTGCGGAAAATTTGCGGTAATTGGACGAAATTGCAGTGCCTCACAGAATTTACAGTGATTGGTTGAATTTGTGTTAATAGTTGCGATCGCAACATCGTGAATTCCTGGAGGGACTGGCTAGTTAATGACCATTAGTTAATGAGAGTTTAGTTAATGACAGTTAATGAGGTTTAGTTTTTGATGGTTAGTTAATGAGGTTTATCTGGAGGTCGGAGGGTAACACTGTCATGTGAAAGAAGAAAAAGCTGTATTTTTGTGAGATTTAAGGCTTACATTTACAAGAAAAAGTATAGATATTCTCATTGGGTGAAGTGATGCATTCATGTTGATTAAACATCGATGTTTTAGACTAATTCATCATGACAAAGTTTGGTCTGTTTAATCCCAGAGCCTCGTTGCCATCGTCGTTCTTTTCCACCCACACCTTCAGCCTCTCCTCATCGCCGCCGGAGTCCAACAGAATGATTTACGCCATCAGCAGCCAATCACAGCCTGCCACCCTTCTGGTCGCGCCTCCTCCAACCGGCCTGTCACTCTCTGATGTTCAGATGGAAAGTCAGAGGAAGAAGAAGGAGGAAACAGGACGGCGGCCATTTTCACCTTCCTGTGGATCGAACACAACACCAATGCAGGTCAGAGAGGAGCTGGTGTAACTTGATTTATCTCATTAACAGTATGAGCTGCATTCAGTCAATAGTGTTGGTCATTGTAGTTGTGTTGTGGTTTGTACATAGTTCAGGGTCATGTGGTGTTTCAGTCTTGATAAAACTTGATCCTTGTCCACAGGAAACATCAGCAGGTCTGTCAGAACATCATGACGTCCTCTCGGAGGATTCAATGTCCACTGACGAGTACGAGTGTCCTTCACCTGACGACATTTCTCTGCCACCGCTGGCAGAGACACCAGAGTCCACCATGATCCAGTCTGATCTGGAGGACACCTTCTGTTTCAGCTCCCACAGCGTCCACATCCACCAGTCCAGCCACCAGTACCAGGCCCAGTCAGACCACAGTGAGGCCAGCTCTGCTGCTGGTCCTGGTCCTCAACAGAGAGAGTCCAGTCAGATGGAGGAGGGTCCAACTCCCTCTACAGGACATCACAGCAGCAGCAGGTTGGTATAACGGACTTCAGACCACAATGTAAACTGTAAAACGTTATGATCGACACGACAAAATTCAACAATTGGTAACTTTGGATTCAGTTCTAAAATGAACAAAGATGAATAACAATGAAACTGTCTTTGAGAAAAGATCCTCAGTCCCTGTAATGTTTTTATGAAGCCACTGTAACTTCAGTGTCCTTTTAAAAAAGTGGTTTTTACCTATGTGACTATTAACCCATCAGGTCATCTTCTAGATCTCATATTTCCCATCTGTAATTTTTAACAGGTTCAGATCAGAGTCTGGTTCATATGTCCAAAGTCCTGGTCCAACCCAGTTGACCAGCACCCTCTGCAGCATCCTCAGGACTGAACAGACCACGTCACCCAGCATGCACCAGGGTGTTGACCTTCCTCTCGACAACCCACAACCAAATATACCATCTGAATCTGACCCAGTCCAGTGGAGCAACATTCCAGACAGTTGTTCCAGTATAGACAAAACATTGCCAAGGACTGATCCCCTTCCTCAGCATGATCTTCAGAAGGACGAGACCCCTGTGCACAACACAGACTTCTTCAAATCCTGTGTTAATTACACTCAAACTTCAACTTCCACTCATATGAAGAACAATTTTCCACAGTCCTTCAAGACTAGCCTTCAACAGCAGATAAATTCCTCCCAAAATAGGAAGGGAACAACCCAAAAATCTGGCCTTCAAAGAGGAAACACAGCCAGTTCCCTGTACCAGGAAAGGCCTTTATCGCAGAATGATATGATCCCTCCAGCAGAGAACCACCCCCCCATCCATACCAGCTGTCTTTTTAAGGTCTTCCGTGTTTGTGATACTACACCAAACCAAGACAGGACCCTTGACCACGATGCAGGACCTCTAAATTCCTCTACACCATTGCCCCAAACCTCAGCAGCCACCTCTGATGATGTCAATCCCCCACAGTCAGATTCTAGAAGCCGTCTTGATCAGGATGTACCTAAAGAAACAACTCCCCAAAGCAGCAGCCTCTCCACAACCACAACTCAGCAGTCCTCGCCCTGTCAGTCTTCCACAGATACCCACTTAACAGAGACTGAGACCTTACCAGAGATCATTCTGGTTTCCCAGGCCAGAGGTTTAGGTCAGAGTCTCATTTCCACAGATCCTGTTGCAAACACTGGACCCTCTAAATCCTGTACACTGTGCCCTCCAACATGCACAGTCCTCCCAGAAGGTGGAAAACTTCCACAGCCTAACACAGAGCCAAGCAGTGGTCCTGAGGAAGCTGTATCTTCCTTACAGATCGATAAAGAAACACCTTTGGTTTACATGAATGGAAGTAGTAGCCTCACCACAGCCACCCAGAAGATGGTTTACTCTGAGTCCTCCTCTTCAAATGGTCATCACACTTTGGATCAAGTTAATGATGCTGTTCCTGTTCTTTACAAAGACAAGACTCTTTCAGAGGACACTGAGTCTGTCAGTCCAACTTGTCCACCAAAATTCACAAATCAAGACGAGGCTTACTCAAGTCCAAGCAACATTGAAAACAGCAAAGAAACACCACCCAGCAGCAGCCTAACCACAACCGCTGACTTCCTGTCCTCTAAGTCAATCAGTTATTGTATCTTACCACAGGCCAGCAGCAGTCTCAGTATTCACAAAGAAAACCACTTAACAAAGAGCAAGAGCATGCCACACATCAGTCAAATCCAGAGCTCCCAGGTCAAAGACAGTCCTCAAGACAAGGGCAGTCTCCAAGTCAAAGACTGTCCCCAAGACAAGGACGGTCTCCAAGACAAGGATGGTCTGCAAAACAAGGACAGTACACAAGAAAACAGCTTGCTCAAATCCAGTGCAATGTCTCTCAAAGAAGGAACAAATCAAGACGAGGCTCACTCAGATTGTGCAAGCGACCTTGATCAGGATATGGTTGATGTACAAACCAGCAAAGACATGTCCTCAGACTCCAGCAGCATCACCACAACCACCTCTCAGCAGACAGTTTGTTGCCAGTCCTCATCTTCGCAGAGTTCAATCACATATAATCAGTTAACTCCTAGTGAGACAAGGTCTGTATCCAAGGCCAGCGGATTTGCTCAGAACCCCAGCTCCACTGATCCTCCTCTACACAAAGACAGAAACGTTTCACAAGGTAAAAGACCCATGGAATCCAATGCAGCACCTCCACCAAAAGACACAAAGCCGGACCACCTTCGAGAGGCTTACCCAGATTTTATGATCCAAAGCACCATCATCCAGCAGAACATTTACTCTTCAGACAGCATTCTTAGGTCACTCCATGAAACCCCCTCTGCCAAACCTAATGGTTGTCCACCTCAGGTCCTCCATGCCTCAATTCCTTCAGGGCCAGACAGTATCAGCAACATCAGCATATCCAGCAGTACCATCACCAGCAGTAGTAGATTCAGCAGCCAGCAGACCCACCAGACTGTCTACTCCCTCCACGAGTCCCTGACTTCAACATGTACCCAGCAGTGTTTGCATGATTCTGGCATGAGCGCCCAGCCTGCTCCTCCTCCTCCTCCGCCACCGCCTGAGGCCCAGACCCAAGCTTTGGCTCGGCAGGCTAACCCGCATGCCACCCCTCCTTCCTCTCCACCTCATCTACTAACTTCAGACCAAGACCCCAACATTTGTCAGCCCGTGGCCATCCGTGAGGAGATCAGGCTAACTCCTCAGATCAAAGGGCCTCCACTTCCTGCTCCTCCCCCTCTTCCCCAGGCCCAGGCAGAGTCTCTTCCTGAGGGAAAAGCCTCTAAACCAGGCCCTCACTGCTTCACCAGACCCCTGTCTAGAGCTACCATCATGGAGGGCTCTCCGGTGACGCTAGAGGTGGAGGTGACAGGACACCCAGAGCCCACGCTCACCTGGTGGGTAGCATACAACCAGCTCCACAATAACACAACTACACAACCTGCAGACCTGCATTAACATGTAATCATTCTAAATCAGAAATATTTTACACCTGTACGTTCCATTACCCATTTTCCATCACATAGTTTCCTTTTTCCTGTAGTACACACACTTCACTCATAACGGTATTTCATCACCTGAGGTTGGGTTTGAATGGACAGTCACACCAGTGCAGGTGTAAATGAGTGTAAAACATGAGTTCTACATTTGTATGACTGCAGATTCTGCTTTAAATAGTTAGCTGAATACGTTTCAGTTTAATGTTAGCAGAGGCATTCTTTAACTTTAACAGTATCAGTTATTATTAGTTCACTTAGTCAGGATTTTACCACTCCAAAAGTATGTGTTCAAACAGCTGATATTAACAATGCATTATCTACACTGTGCACAAGTAGATGTGTAGAACAACACCTAAAAGGATGAGTGTTGAAAAGTATGTGGATATGACTAAACTTATGAAACATGCCCTGGCATTAATGTTAATGAAAGTATAACAGTCACTGGGCAGTTAATATGATGATTACCACTCACAGTCCGAAACATTTGAAACAACCCCAACAATTTATAACTTTAAGGCAAAGAAAATATTAGGCCTGTAACGGTACACAAAATTTTCGGTTCGGTACGTTTTCGGTTTTCAAAGCCACGGTTCAGTTTTTTTCGGTTCGGTACGGGAAGAAAGAAAACCCCTCAAAATGTCTTTAATACATTTATGAATTTTTTAACATTTTTCCCCCAATTTTTGGACACAATAGAATATAGAAAAACAGGAATAATATAATTCTGCTGCTATAAATCAAATAGAAAATAAAATAAATTATTAATATGACTAAATGTATTTTAAACATTAGTATTGCACTTTTCTCTGACAGGTAGTTTTGAACAAACAAGAAAAATCTAATCACAGTTCTGTCAGTTCACATTCTGCAGAAAAATATCAGCAAAAAAATTCTGCATGAAGTGCAACATTAACAGGAGGGTAAACTGGTATTCTGTTTAAACAAACTGAAGAGCAACATTGACAACAAACTGAACCAAATTATTTATTTTAGGACAGAGAATAAACTGTTTAGGACACTGTGTGTACTTGTGTGTATGTGTGTGTGTGTTTGAGTGTGCGCGCGCATGGAACGTACGATTTGTCTGGGGGATGGTTTGTTTGTTGTTTTTTTGTTTTGTTTTTTTTGGTCAGAGCCGGGGGGTGCGGTCCGGTCCATAACTAACGTAACTAACGCTGGCTTGAAACGAAAGTGAAACTTTATTTTTATATACTGTCAGTGGCCAACTCCGAGTTTTATTCCTCTGTTATACAGCGTGCGTGAGAGAGAGAGAGAGGAGAGAGAGAGAGAGAGAGAGAGAGAGCTAGTGTGTTTTAGAACTACCGTAGTTCCTAGGGGCCAAACAACGTCCGTCTTATCGACGTCTCTTTCCTCGTTGTTGTCTTTCACCGGGACCTGAAGTGATCCAAACTGGACTGTAATGATGGTGGAGGGTCTTCAGTCTCTTCCTTCCAGGTTCACATCATTTATTTTTATTTTTATTTATTTATTTTTTTTTACCTTATATCAGCTGCTATTTGGTATTTTGGGTCAATGTGCGTGTCCTTTAATATGTCCGTGTGAAACTTGCGCGAATTTAAAGTTCCGCATTAAACGACATCTTTCGTTCCTTTTTCTTTTTGTCAACATACTGTGCCGTTTCGGTACAGCTGTGTGCCGAACCGAACAGGTGTGTACCGAAACGGTTCGGTTCGGTACGTGTACCGTTACAGGCCTAGAAAATATATTCACAGAGCAGAGTGCATTTAATTCCCTGTGGTAACATGACGTCCTTTACAGACCACAAGATACAAACAGCCCGAGATGATCTGTAATCACTTATCTGAAATTAGAAACCTGGACTAATAAATTACTCTGCATTTGAAGTCCCCATGAAAACACACCTGATGTGTAGATACTTCATATGATATATCTGATATGTCTGCACATCATGTATACTTAAGTATTTCATATATGTATCCCAGTCTGTAGCAGTGAACAGAAATGTTCTACAAATCTCCAAAATTACCACTTCCTGTCTCATGTTAATTGATTTATGTCAGTGTCTGCGAGGGAATGAATTAATGTTACATATATGTTTTTAAGGAAAAAATACTAACATTAGCCAACAAGTACCTAACCTTGGCTAGTGCGCTAACATCTGCTAACATCAGAAGGTAATCTGATAGCACATAATGTTAGCTAATGAGCTAACACCAGCTAATAGTAGTTAATGAACTAACAGTAGCTAATGAGCTAACAGCCGCTAACAGCAGCAAATGAGCTATTGCCAGCTAACAGTAGCTAATGAGCTAACAGCAGCTAACAGTAGCAAATGAGCTAACGGCAGCTAACAGTAGCTAATGAGCTACACACAGTTTGTCACTTCAGTCAAAATGAGGTTTAAGTTACTTTTAAACAAAAGTAAAACCCAAAAGATTCAGAGCTTTTGAGAAAACATTCAACCGGAGCCTCAGTTTGCTCCGCGAGACAATACAAAAAAAATTTGATTTATGTCTATTTTATCACTTGTAAAACCACAGTTAACATTAATTAAATGATCTCGCCAACATGTTTTATATTTTCAAGTGTACAATGAATTGGGAAAAGAAGGGAAAGAAATGTATTATTATTTATTACACTGTTGTCCATAATGTTGTAATAATTTTATTTTCAGACACATTCCTCTTTTTATTCATGCTACTCTCCCATCAGAAGCAAAGTGAAATATATTTTATCAAGAAAAAATCAGATAATCACACAAAAGGGAAAAATATTTACCAACTTTATGGAAACAGTGTATTATTATTATTATTATTATTATTATTCATGAATTTTGCATCCAGTGAAATGCTTTCTTTAATTTCTGTGTCTCTAACAGAATTGGTGGATCTGCGCACCATAGATTCTGTTGTGATGCTACAGAGATGATATTTTATTATAGTCTAAATCTAAAGCTAGCACCGCTAATTAATCGCATGATACTTGACTGATTTGTTCAGACTGATGAACTCCAGTGTGACCAACACTAGGCCTAGAGACGTTTACGACATCCACAAACTTTTTACTCTTCATGTGACCTGATAATTAGTTCAACACATGGAAGAATCTGTGTCCAGTTTAAAGAGCAAAATGAAACAATAAACAATATGACTATTAATTTTCTTTGTACAGTTGGTAACATGTGACACTGAAATTAAACCTGTCCTTCAGTTGGATTTATCAGAAAACCAGGTTGTTTTACCCTCTGTCATCAGCAGGAGGCAGCCATCTTGAAGGTACAGTGTGTATGATTTTTACAGTGTTCTTTCCAATAATCAGTCTAGTTATTGATTATAATTGAAAAAAATAGTGCTCAATCACTAAAAAAAATCTAATTTGTTTTATCACATTTAACCTATAAAAACCCATTTAAATATACATAGTGTGAGTACTGCTTGTGGGCACCACCATTATCAATACTATTTTTTTCCTATGTGAGCCCACAGAGGACAAAAATTGAAGTAACCGCCTGCAGAATGGGCGGACTTCTCCATTGGATTTAATGGCATTTGGCGGCAGAGATATTAACTTCATATATTGGCTACAGGAATTAAGTAGCATCACAGATCATATGTAACAGTTTTATTTAGGCATACACAACACAACATACATTTAGGCAATGCACAACATAAGTTAGTCGCACTAAACAGCGAGTGATGTAGTCCATAAGCCTACTTGCATAGCCTATATACAAACAAAGAAATAGTAAGACGTTATTCTACAAATCACTCTTTTGCACTGAAGTCTCCGTACGTCCAAGGTTCTATCCTCCTCTGCTATGGGTTTCCTCCCAGCGCAGCTAGAGTCCTGCTTTTCTCTCGACCCCTACCTCTACCCCTACCCCTGCTTCTGCCTCTCTGGCCCAATCCCATTTCACCCCTTGGCCCTCCCCCTCATCCCTACCCCTTGGCCCTTGCACTTGGCACTACCCTTAAAACGCAGTTGCAAAGGGTAGGGGTTGAAACATTCCCCTATAATGTGAGACAACCCTTCGAGACCTGTTATGTCAGGAGTATTCAAATCCGGTCCTCGAGGGCCTGTATCCTGCATGTTTTAGATATTTCCCTCTTCCACCACACCTGGTTCCATTAATGATCAGCTCACAATCATGCTCTGCAGAAGCCTGATAATGATGTAATGGCTTCCTGGTGTGATGGAAGAGGGAAATATCTAAAACATGCAGGATACCAGCTCTCGGGGACTGGATTTGAATACCCCTGTGTTACGTCATCGGCAGTCATCTACGCCACTATAAGATGCAACAACTTTGTTTTTCCAAAAGAATTCCCCATGCTGTCAGCAGCTGTAACCATCTCTGTTGCATGGGCTTTGGCCAACTTTTTGCGGTTATCAACCACAAACCACAGAAATGTGGTCTGTAACACATTGAAATGGCATTAAACGGTCAATCAAATAATTAAGTTGTATACGAAGAAAGTACATACATTTGTGTGTTTCTTTCATCATACTGCTGCACTTTTTTGCTGTGTTTACCTCCATCTTACCAATGATTTGAACAGAATTATGGGAGATTTTTCATACCCATCCATATGTAGTGTGGTCCTGAAAAATCTCCATTTCGAGGGCCAAACAGCCCTCCCCCTTAGCCCTTCCCCTCCGACTCATCGAGAACTGGAACATCCCTACCCCTTCACGTGAATGTGCAAAATGGAGGGGGAGGGGTAAGTGGGAGGGCCAAGGGATGAATTGGGATTGGGCCTCCCTCTGGTCGCAGGAATCCGCTCATGCTATAAAGAAAAACGACATAAGAACAAACACTGAATCCCTGAAAGGACGTAACTTTAGATATTTTATTTCTACCAGTTTAATGATAGCAAAACAAATGACCAGAATCATCCTATCACAAAAAACGGTAAAACTAGAATGACCAAAATCATGTTCTTGTAAGACATCCATGTGACAAATGATATCTGAAATCTTTTCACGTTCCATTCATGAATGCTTTTATTTTTCAACACTTACCTCGTTGCTCGATGGAAGTGATGACAGAGAAGTTGAGGTGCTCACCATTTTGGGAGGTTGTATTCAGTTATTCAAAAGTTGTGAACGATTCAGCCAAGGCTTTTTGTCCCAAAGTGCCAGCCGTTAGGTAAGCGCAACACCGGAACAGAGGAATCGCACTGTCTTTGCATTGATTCAAGTAATTGCTGCCAGCTAGGGTAGGGGAGTTACACACTGTACCTTTAAAACCCTCTATGATGCTCAGTGGGTTCATGTGCTGTTCACTCGTTCACCAGTAGCGGTCACTGAAGTAAACACATGATTAATAGCATTGTTGTAGGTCTGAACTCACATTATTATAAGATGTTCATTGTATTTCAGTGAAACAATGTTAAATCTGATGTGACAGGTCTGAGATCAGTTCAGGTGACCTTTTTAATTACATGACTTCCTGTTATTGAAGGTCAGTAAATGCAGCCTGTGATGGACGTGATGTAGTGTAAAACAGAGTTTGTCTAGTTTTCTGATAAATCCAAGTGAATAACTACTTTAATTCCGGTGTCATATGTTACCACAGTGACATCGCCCAGTCAGACAACGCCTTTAAAGACACTTTTTAAGTCCCCTAGTGGGTATTTATGGTCTTATTTCAGACATTTAACCAAAAAAACCACTGACTTCAAGGTGAGTAAACCTAAATCTGAGTTTCTTCGGTGTCTTTAAGACTTGAATCAAACCTATAACAAACAGGTAAGTCTTTAAAGAGCTTTAATTGATCACTAAAGTCTGAGGGTAAATCCTTTCACTTCCATATTTTTCTGTGTGTTGATGTTACAGATCATTCATGGTGTCATTGGGTCATTTGCTTCCTGTCTAATCCTCATCTTTGTGATTAACACTGTTAACACATGAGTGTGAATCTGTATTAACAGTCATTAATGTGTGGTGGGTCCGTGGTCGTTGGACTGGTTGTCTGCTGATACGTTCAGGGACCTTATTAGTTCTCTGTGTGAGCCTTTGTGGGTGAAGTTGTTCAGAGTGAGGCTGTGTGCTGTCGCTCCAGGTTTACCGATGGCGTTGAGGGGGCGGAGCCGCCAGATGGGGGGCCGGGCGGGGCCTGGGCGTCGGCCGCTGATAAGGCTGCTGACAGGGGGCTGGTGGACGATGCGTTCGAGGTCCTGGTGTCGGACTGGAACACCTGGTTCGGGACTCTGTGTTTCCTGCTGTGGCTGCTCTTCCTCATAGTCCTTTAAATTCGCATGTTCCTCATCTGTTAAATATAAGATGCTGTAACACTGGAGATGCACTGCATGAGTATTTATTTAATTTATTATGACTTCACTCAAAAAGAACAAAATGAAAGGTTGTATAGCTGTGTTTAGTACTTAAATCTTCTTTTTTTGACTCTAAGGTTCAGTTGAAGTAAAACCAGTGTTACTGATATGTGCATCATATCTGTCTGTAGGATAATAATAATGAAAAATAAGATCAAGCAGAATTTCATTAGGTGTCATTATTGTTGTTAGATACTACAAATATCTGTATCAGACATTGACCCCGTTTTCATGACAATATAAATCCAATAACTGTTAATAATCAGATAATTGTAATAATCAGATGTGATGCATTTACAGTCTCTTCAGAAATAAGATAATCCATAAACCTTGGTTTAGACGTTTCAGTCCATTATTGGATTTATTTCAGAGTTCGTACGTAGTGACGTAGAATCCAACTTCCTGTTATATTCTTCTACATCATTTCTGTTCTCTTAATAATTTTTCCACATGTTCAGATGTAACAGAACTAAATAAATCAGATGAACCTGTAGACATGCGTGAAGACATGGGAGACATGGGGGCAAATTCAGGTGTGTTAATCTGATTTATTGTAATCAGATTACTGCTGTTATCTGCTAAAACAGATCAGTTTATACTGTTTACATGATCATTAAAAAACAGATACTGATCAGAGTATTTGTTTGGATGTAAACAGGGTCAGTGCATAATTTTCTATATTACATAGGTCTGTGAAGATGCTGAGTGGATGTCTAGACTCTCATGGAGGTAGTTGGGGTTTGATTCACATTTACCTTCTTCTTGTTTATTCCAGTTTTAAGCTATTTTTGTGGAATTTTAAGAACTTGTTCATGTGTTTGTGGTTTTGTTTTAGGGACATGTTTTATTTATTCCATTACAGTTACTCCAAAACTGTACTTGTAATCGATAAACACAGGATTCTTTGAACTCATACTTAGTTTATTCAAACACTACAGCTGACACTGTTACTTTAATTCAGTGTTTGTTCAGGTTTTAGATGAGTTTGGATGATAATGTGGAGGTGATGTATGAAATAGGAGGAGGGTCATGTATGTGATGAAGGAGGTGATGTAAGTGATGTCAAATGGGCCATGGATGCAGATGAGTCTCCTTCTGTTTCCATGGTGATGGAGTCATGGCTGTACACTTGTTCAACCTGTTTTGATGGATCAGATGTTTAAGAGTTAGACTGTGATTTGCCCCTAGTGGCCGATAAGATGTACTACCATTGTAAGACTACAATCTGATTAGGTCTGTTAGTTTGTAGTTTGTTTTTTGTTTTTTAAGAAAAGTTACAACTCATTCTTAGACCCAAGTCATTATCATTACGTAGCATTTTTGTGATTAGCTTCTGAACGTTCAACTCTGTATCGTTGTATCTGTATTTCAGTCTCTTTCCAACTCTGTTTTGGTCTCCACCATCCCATCTGTCAATAGCTCATTCTTCTGCCTGTTGATTTCTGTCTTCATATATCTGATGTCAGAGGCTTTTATTGTGAAAAAAGCTGCCTGTGATGAGAGCCTAGAGACTCAACCTAAACAGGAACTGAAACGTCAACTCAGGATTTAATGACGTTTTTATTTTAATTTGCATGATAAAATTTGATAAAATTCAACTTTGTGGGTGATCTATAGAGTGTATTTTGGTTGAATAAAGTCATATTATGTGTGTTTTACTTTGTTTTATTATTTACTCACCAGACACTGTAATGTATTTAATCCATTTTGTTTTCATTGTTAATTTAATCAGATTATTAGGGCATTGTTGGCATATTTAAATTTAGATGCCTTTAGTTTGTGTAAAACATGATTATTATTATAAAATCTGGAGTTTAATGTGAATAATCCAACACTACTTTGACAGTGGAGTTTGATAATTCAACTAATTTATTATTAAACAGTATTTTGATAAATAAGATTGGATTTCCTTACAGAGAGATGATTTGAATGCAATAAAAATGATCAAATACCATTTTTGCTGTGGTGTTTTTCTTGGTTTTCAGGTTCAACATATAACAGGATTTAAACAGTTCAGTCAAATACATGAGTTAGAGACAGAAACAGGGACTTTAAAAGGATGTAAACTGTTCCCATCAGGTCTGCATCTGTTTCAGTATTTCAGTGTTCTTATGTCTGTGGAGGATCCTGATCCTGATACCGGACCGGACCAGACCACTGTGTTTCATTTGGATGAAGGTAAAAACTAAAAATCCTGCTGTTTTCTGTTCATTTGTCATGTATCGTAGACCTTAGGTTTCATTTATGCTGATGTGATGTTTCAGATAAAGTGTGTTCAGCAGCGTTCAGACTTCAGTTTCATAAACCTGGTCTGGATCTGGTCCCACAGAACTATGATCCACTGAGACCTGCAGGTTCTGGTGGACCAGGATGAGGTGGGTCTGTTAATGGGCATAAAACCCTCTCTGTTACCATTAATGTCACTTTAACCCTTAAAGACCCAAACATCCACTGTCATCCTAAACCATCTACTGCTGTAAGTGTTTAACACCTGTTGATCCACTAATCCTATCAATACATATAAATAATTGGTGTTGTTTGTCATCTTTTCATGGTCATCAGATATGACCCATTTGGAGTTCAGAGACTCCGTAGTTACAGTTTAAACACCATCATCTTCTGTTTGTTTTTTTTGTTTTTTTCTTTCTCTTATTTTTTATTAATGGGCTCAGCTGGCTGACAGGCAGCTGTCTGTACTGATAAAGCAGCAGCCAACACCAACTATACTCCCAGTCATCATTGCCCATTTTTCTAACACTTTTGCTTGTGTATCCTCTTTTATTTGGACATTTTACCAGGGAGTATCTCACACTACTATTTTTTTTTTTTTCCTACTTGTCTTGTCCAGTGTCCTAACAGCAGAATGGTAGCCTGGTTCCTTTTGGTGCTGAACAAATTTGCTTTGCCAAGGGTAACTTCATAAAGTATATGAAGCGCCCTTTGATATTCTACTGTGTTTATTATGAGTTTAGTTGAACCATATTTCGATGCTGGACCTGACATGGGGGGTGGGGGTGAGGGGGTAGAAGAAGGGGAGAGAACAAGAGAGAAGAAGGTGGCGAAGACCCTCACAAGAAAGTATCAACAATACAAACAGCAACAACCATGGAGACAATTATAATGGTGACAATAACTACAACCAGAACTGAGTAAACTGGGCAGAAGAGAGAGAAAAAAAAACAAAACAAACAAAACTACAAAAAAAAAAAAAAAAACAACAATGAGATACATAAGACCTATGAAATGAAGAATATAAGAAAGCATGAACAAAATATCGTATACCACATTCGCACAAATAATACCTATAACAAATAATACCAGAAACACCAACATCTTCTACAATGATTCACCAGTAAAACCCATGGAGTTGGATCTGTGACAGTGGATGGACGCACTCTTTTTGTTCAATTAATAGATTTGACCGAAAAAGTCACTTTTTCTTCAATTTTGATACAATAACCTCTGAATTCACTCTGAGCTTTAATGAACATCCACATGATCAGTGAATTAAATGCAGAAAATACATGATTTACACTGAAATGATAAGAGGACGATATTATAATAAATAGTGATGAATTACTTAAGAAAGGCTAAATATCGAGAAAAATTTATTTGGGAACTGTAACCAAGTAGGACTGGGTGTTTATGGGTTAAAAGAAAAACCTCAAACTCTGATCATCTCATTGATAAAATACTAAACCGTCAATGGGCAGATTTACCCAGAGTTTAGACTCATTAAGTGATTGGAATTAAACCAATAGTATCTTTTTTTTTTACTGCAGTTCCTCTGGTACCAATGACCCTGAATATGTTCTTGTCCACTAGAATAAGACCAGACAGGTTTACTGGACTCCTCGGACCTGACCACAGATCTGAGAATGGAACCAAACTTTACCCAGAGACCACCATAGACCACCAATCTTTCATATGTTGGATAAAAGACCACCAATTATTTTTCATGTATTGATAAGATTAGTGGTTAGTGATTTGTATTAAACTGTTACATCAGTAGATGGTTTAGGTCAGGGGTGTCAAACTCATTTTAGTTCAGGGGTCACATACATCCTAATATGATCTAAAGTGGGCTGGACCAGTAAAATAATATAAATAGTAGGATAATAACTTTTGAATGAAAAAAGTAAAATTCCGTAATGAAAATGTTTACATCTGCAAATTGTATTCGAACATAACATGAACAAGTATGAGCAACTTGAAAATTCTTAAGTAAAAAAAGTGCAATGTTAACAATATTACGCCTTAGTTTAAAATTTATACATGTGAATTACAACTTAGAGATCACAGTGGATCTACAAATACACAGAACATTAAATTACAGGCAGAATATTATTAAAATTCCACATACTTCTCTTAAGAGGTTATTCACTTTTCTTTTTTTTACACTAAAACAATGACAAAAATTTACAGTTTTCATTATTTATAGGTTGTTATGATAGCATTTTACTGGTCTGATCCACTTTAGATTGAATTGACCTAGAATGACTGTTACCATCTTTAGTGTCATTTTTGCATTTCACAAATTCATCCCAGGGGCCGGATTGAACCCTTTGGCGGGCCGGATTTGGCCCCTGGGCCGCATGTTTGACACCTGTGGTTTAGGTCTTTTTGGATGCAGTGTAACCCAGTTAATTGTAAAAATCCACATCATGGATTATGATTCTACCAACAGATCATCACGTGAAGTCATCTCCCGCTGACCACGCACACTTAGACACTTTGACAAACTAGCAGCATCTAAATGGGATAAAAGTGACATTTTCAGTCAAATAGATCATAAACTTGATTGGATTAGATGTGACACTTACAGTTTGAACCTCCTCTGAGGAAAAACCTCACATTTTATATCATGTTCCGTCTTCTCCATCAGTGAATCAGATTTGAACAGGTTGGTGGATTTTCACCTTTTATTAAAGTGTTTGTAACTGTTTAAGTAACATTAGCCTGATGCTAACAAAACCGTGTTAAGGATTAAGGATATTTATTTTAGATTTAAAGATTATTTATTCTGGTTTTCTTCAAGCATACACATAGAGGACATCTGTGAGATCATGGATATTCACTGAAAACTGAAGCACATGAGGACAACGGATTAAAATTAACGGGATAAAAAAACGAACAGTGTTAGCTGCTAACCGGCTAATGCTAACCGAAGCTAGCTCCTGTTCACTGTTAAAGGAGAATAAGTAATTTGATTTCACTCTATATTAACAGTCTTTAACTTTGTTATTTAATCAACCTTGTGTTTCTTTTAAAGCTCATTCACCATTGTTTAAATCATTTTAAATGGTAAATTGTGTAAATGGTCATTATCTGTTTCATTTGGCTGGTTCATGTTATTGTACTATATATATATATATATATATATATATATATATATATATATATATATATATATATATTCTACCCCTGTGTATTTATAAAGAACTTTTTCTCAGAATTAGTTAGGGCCAAAATGTTTATATCCTATTTAAAAAAACGAAACAAAAACGTTATACTGAATTTCACAAACAAAATGAAGATTATTCTCTTCAATTCTATTAAGTAAATGAACACATAATGAAACAAACAGGGCTAAAGTCATGTAGTAGAAACTATTTAATGAATGAAAGAGGTGAGAATATCAGATTTCATTGCATCAAACTGCACCTTTGCTTCGTGTATGATGGGATGTTTTCTCTGTGATTTAGATTTTGTACTTAATATAGTTTAAATGATAACTGTTAACTGTTTATCCTCATTAGAAACTAAAGACACTTCTGGTAGTTTTCAGATGTTCACTCAGAGCTGGTCCTTATATCCCATTAATCTAATTACCTCCGCCAAGGAGGTTATGTTTTTGCCAGGGTTTGTTTGTTTGTCTGTTTGTTTGTTTGTTTGTTTGTTTGTTTGTCTGTCCGTTAGTGTGCAACATAACTCAAAAAGTTATGGACAGATTTGGATGAAATTTTCACGGTTTGTTGGAAATGGGATAAGGAAGAAATGATTAAATTTTGGTGGTGATCGGGGGTGGGGGGGCCCACAGGGGGGGGGCCACTGATCAGCCTTGGCGGAGGTCTGCGCTCTCCGAGTGCTTCTAGTTTAGTAAAGTTTTGTTTCTGAAATGGTGAAAAATGCCTCAACTGTAAAATGCTTCTGTAGATAAGATACAGATGAACTTTATTGATCCTCAACTTATTGTAAAGAATGAATCCTTAAGACTAAGCTGTTAAAATAAAATGGTGTTTAAAATAAAATAGAAAGAAAGAAAAGAAGGAAGGAAACCAAACCCTAATATAACCTGTTTTGTACCAGTTTCATTATTGTAAATTGTATATAGATGTTAGAATTATTGTCAGAAACAATAGATTGAAGTCATCAATCACCCAAAATGCTGAATGAAATAAGATTTAAACTCAATGTTAATTCTGATGTCACAAAAAAAAAAAAAAAAAAAAAAATCAATAATAATTAAATAATAAATAAGACAAAGACACGTTAAAAAATAAATCTGGCTCAGTCTCAGAGTCCAGAGCAAATCAATATTATACAAAAACCAAGGCACAAATGATGAACTTGTTATTATTATTTACTTTCTCATGTTACATACTTTTTGTAATCATTATTTTTCATATTACTGTAATCCTTGTAGTGACTACTATCACTATCATTACTTTTATTATTATTATTTATTATTAGTACTTTTATTATTTATTACTACTAGTAATAGCACTAGTTCTAATCTGCCTGTTTTAGTACTGTTGCTATAGTTTATTGTTGTTGTTATTTTCTTTTCCTTTTTTTGTAATTCTTCTTATATATATGTACATTCAGTGTTGTGCTAATACTGCAACATTAATTTCCCAGAGGGATCAATAAAGTTCAATCTAATCTAATTTAATGTCAATAATCATCTGCTCTGATAAACAGGGATAAATCCAATCATCATACCTCTACATTAATAATCAACCTTCAGAAGAGACTGAACCTAAATGTCAGACTGTTAGTTATTGGTTAATTATTATTAATCTAATTCAAAAACACAGTGGTTTTTTTTTTTTTGTAAATCCTTGTTTGACAGATTTTTGTGTCAGATTTAATGGTTTGTTTCCAGATGAACCTGTGAAATCACATCCTTGGTGTTTGTCTTTGTTGAGTAAAGCGTCTGACAGGTGTGACAGCTTGTGTAAAATGTCTCCCCATGCTCCCATGATGCCGTGCGGGGTTGTGGCTGTGCGACCAATGGACTGTCCTGCCTGCTGTGACATCACGGCAGTATAAAAGGGCCTGTGACCAGGGCGGTCCTCTGAGCAGAGTCAGCGTTCCCGGCCTGGACGCCTCGGCTGGAGGGACCGCTGTCGGGAGGAAAAACAAAACTACAGTCGAGGCCTGTAGTTTTGTTTTTTTCTTTGGGTTCCTTCGAGGCTCAGTTGTTCTCCTGTTGGATTTTCACACAAACTTTTCGGATAAAGAGACTTTCATTTCCTGACATCAGCCCTTGTCTGGGCATCCGGGCATCCTTGTGCTCACAGGTAAGCAGGGTTTGATGTTTGGGTCTGGGTCTGGGTCTGGGTTGGGATCTGGTGGTTCGGTGCCTGAACCTTCAGGGGATTTTTTGTGATTTTGGTGTTGAAGGTTATAATGGGGCGTCCCAGAATAGATGCTGAGAGCATCAGGGCGGCCCGTCAGCTGGGCCACCATGGCTTTTTAAGGGAATCGGCCACAGGGCTATCAGTTGATCCTCACACACATGGTGGCTGTCAATCATGGGAGGGGGGGGGTCTGCATACTATTTATAGGCTCTGGTGTTTGGTGTCCTGTGTTAGATAAACCCCCACCTCAGTACATCACACACAGCTCAGCAGGGGGTTAAGGGGGGTGGGGGATGAAGTTAACCTGTTCACTGATTCACCTCCACATTCACTGGTTCATTGTTTCTGTGATGATTATTATGATAGTTCAGTTAATGTTGTCACATCTGACAGTCGCTGCTTGTTCCGCTTCACTTTAACCTGTTTGTTTGCTGTGATTGGAGGCTTTTAATGGTTAAAGTGACTGAAATGGTTCAGTTTGAGTCTGGTTCAGTTCAGCAGACAGTAACATATTTCCAACTGATGATCCTCTGGTTTTTCTGGTCTCATCTGAGTTTAGTCTAGATCTCCACCTACATTAACCCATAAAGACCCAAAACCATCTACTGATTTAAAATGTTGTAAATAAATGGTGTAAAATGCAGTTTGTCATATTTTCATGGTCATCAGATATGACCCATTTGGACGTTCAGAGGCTCCATAGTGAACATGGAAACACCTTCATCTTCTACAACATTGATTCACCAGTAAAACACATGAAGTTGGATCAATGATAGTGTATGGACACACTGGGTTTATGTTCAGTTAATGACTGAAAAAGTCACTTTTTCTTAATTTTTCTCTGTTTTTATATAAGAAGCCTTTGAATTTACTTACTCATACTTTACATCTAGCCTACATGATCAGTAAAGGAAAATGTCAGATTTTCACTGAAAAACGCAATACAGCTACAAAGACTAATATTATAAGACTAATAGATATTTCTTAAGTGATAAATCACTTAAAAAAGGTTAAATGTAGATTAAACTGACACCAAAGTAGCTCTGGGTCTTTATAGGTTAAATATGATGTTACTGGTGCAGATAAAGATGTTTTACTGGTTTTGGCTGAACAGATGGTTTTTCACGGTGCCTCCAGTTCAACAGTTGCAGTCAGTATCGACTGGATGGAGGTGATGAGCTGTTCAGTAAATCTGAGTTTGATCAAGTCTCTGGTTGGAGTTTTAATGTGATCTCTGTCGTTTTCCTTAAACTGATGTTTGTTTTGTGGAATCAGGACAACCGTGGTCTGTGTCGATGTGACTCTGTTTCTGTAGTCGTGGATGTTACACATTCAGGAGGATTTAGAACATTTAAACCATCCAGCCTCAGTCATGAGGTCTCTTAAAAGAATCTAGATCTAATCTAAGACTAAAACTAAGGCAGACTCCAGTTTTCTGTTCTGTCTGAAACTCCTTTATTTCTAATGTGTTCTATGTCATCAGTTTAAATCAAATGTATTTACCAGAACTTAAAGGTGCCTGTTCACATAATATTAATAAATAACTGATTAAAGCTGTGACTGTCGATATGACTATCAAATATCGAAACGTTTTTTGACTTGACAGTTATGAAGGCATTCGATCTGGGCCATAAAGGTGATGAGACACAGTTATTACATCATCACCTCAACGCCATTATTTTTAGAAAACATCTGTGTTTAAATGCCAGCAAAACCAGGACTGCTGCCTGTGTCTAAATCCTGGTAAAACCAGGACCACATCTGTATTTAAATACTAGCAAAACCAGGACCTCCACCTGTTTTTAAGTACCAGTAAAAGCAGGACCTCCACCTGTGTTTAAATACCAGTTAAACCAGGACCTCCACTTGTATTTAAATACCAGTTAACCCAGGACCTCCACCTGTGTTTAAGTACCAGTAAAACTAGGACCTCCACCTGTGTTTAAATACCAGTAAAACCAAGACCTCTATCTGTGTTTAAATACCAGTAAAACTAGGACCTCCACCTGTGTTTAAATACCAGTAAAATTAGGACCTCCACCTGTGTTTAAATACCAGTAAAACCAAGACCTCTATTTGTGTTTAAATACCAGTAAAACTAGGACCCCCACCTGTGTTTAAATACCAGTAAAACTAGGACCTCCATCTGTGTTTAAATACCAGTAAAACTAGGACCTCCACCTATGTTAAAATACCAGTAAAACCCAGACCTCCACCTGTGTTTAAATACCAGTTAAACCAGGACCTCCATCTGTGTTTAAATACCAGTAAAACCCAGACCTCCACCTGTATTTAAATACCAGTTAAACCAGGACCTCCATCTGTGTTTAAATACCAGTAAAACCAAGACCTCTATCTGTGTTTAAATACCAGTAAAACTAGGACTTCCACCTGTGTTTAAATACCAGTAAAACTAGGACCTCCACCTGTGTTAAAATACCAGTAAAACTAGGACCTCCACCTGTGTTTAAATACCAGTAAAACTAGGACCTCCACCTGTGTTTAAATACCAGTTAAACCAGGACCTCCATCTGTGTTTAAATACCAGTAAAACCAGGACCTCCATCTGTGTTTAAATACCAGTAAAACTAGGACCTCCACCTGTGTTAAAATACCAGTAAAACCTAAACCTCCACCTGTATTTAAATACCAGTTAAACCACGACCTCCATCTGTGTTTAAATACCAGTAAAACCAAGACCTCTATCTGTGTTTAAATACCAGTAAAACCAGGACCTCCACCTGTGTTTAAATACCAGTAAAACCAGGACCTCCATCTGTGTTTAAATACCAGTAAAACCAGGACTCGAACAGTTTTAATGTGACCATGAACCTGTTTAACCATCAGATCCAGATCCGAAACGTCCCCATTTCTCTGTCTAATGACATCATCTCATTGCGTCTCCTTTTATTTTAATGAATGCAGTTTTTCTGGTTTAATTAATTTTTAAACCTCTGTTATTCAGAGTTAAATCTCAGCTGTAAAACTACAGGGATGGACTCACCTTCATCCACTAAACTCTGATAGAAGAAATATTGTCTGAGTCAGTTACAGATGTTAAATGTCACAGTCTGGCTCAGTTTGATCGGTAACCACAAGAAGGTGCAATAAATATCAGCTCTTGTCCATTTTATTATTATTATTATTATTATTATTATTATTATTATTATTATTATTATTATTATTATTATTATTATTATCAGTATTATTATTACCTATTTACATGTGAATAGTTGTTATGGTTATTACTATTATTGCTTTATTATAATTTTTATCTTGTGATTATTAAACTATGTATTATGCATATTATAAAAATATGACACACTGATTTATTTGTTATTATTACTACAATATTATTACTACTATGTTCTGCTAGTTCTGTCTAATGTGAAATTGCTCGTTTTTTCACTACTGTTTTAATAGTTATTGTTATTATTATTTTCATGTAATATTTCTCATATATGTACATTTAGTTTTGTGCTGCTACTGGAACCTCAGTTTCAATAAAATTGTCTAATCTAATCTAATTATGGTTCCATCTCAGTTAAATGCTTCTTAGACACATGTGATCAACTCAGTTTAACATCATTTCAGCCCGGGTTCAACTTTTTATCTATTTATTATAGAGAATATAAACCTTCACACATAGAAAGGATATTAAAGTTAAATCTAATGAAAATTAAATAAAACAACCAAAAAACAGTGAAATAAGATGCAGTACAATCAAGAAGATGTTTTGTCTCATACACAATGATTTGATAAAACAAAATGATCAGTTAAAACCAGTGTTTACACCATTTTCTCTAGTTTTTGTACCAGAATCCAAAGCAGATTCATCACAATTTATTTAGAGTTTAAGGAAAAACTCAATCACAAACTGGAAATAAAAGCAGAAAAACAAACTGAATGAACATTTGACTAATTATGCTTAAGATCCTGCACCTGATGAATTATAATTTACAGTTTCAGGCCAATGACTCATTACATTAAAAAATACAGTTTTTAATAATAACCAGATAAGATAATGGTCAAAAAACAGAAAACAAACACGAGATAAAAATGATTAAACAAAATATATCAATTATTATTACAGGCTGAAATATGTGAAATTTGACAGAAAAAAAATGTGTGAGATATGGTCAGTGAATGAATCCAGATGATGCTTTCAGGGACTGTGTGTAGTTCAGTGACTCATGGTTAAACTTTTCTCAGTGTAACATTTATTATCAGTGTAAAGACGATGAGTTAAAGTGGTTCATTAGTGGTTTTTAGTCGGAGATTTGGACGTTTAACAGTTTGGGTTAAAGTTGGATTTGCATCATGTTTAGTTCATGTTCATGTTCAGGCCTGGGTTAAAACACAAATGTACATAAAGAGGCATTCACTGAGCACGTCTTCATCCATATTAATAAATACATGATCTGATGATGAAGCAGCTACGCTTTTATCTCATTTAAACCATGAGTTTAACAGAAGATTCTTTAAAGCAGTGAATAAATCTGTAATGAGTGATTAGTGATTTTTACGTTTCACATTAAACTGATTCAATGAGTAAAAGAAACTAAAGAATGAAGATAAACAGGAAATGGTAAAACGCCTGTTTTCAGAGGTGTTGGATTTGTCCAGCCTGATCACATGTCCAGGACCAGGGTCATGTGACTGGTTATTTTCAGTGTTGATGTTGGTTTTATTTCATTGTGTTTGTGCAAATTCCTCAGTTCGTCCACTTTAACCTGCAGGACTTTGTGTGTTTTCTGTTGTGGACTCAGTGTTTTTCAGGTTTGTAGATGATTCGTGGTTTTAATCAACATGATTTAAAATGTCATCTATCCATGTTCAGCCTGTGATTTACACTTTAAATGATTTTCTGTTGTTTAATGTTATGTTAATTACTCTTTAATTACCTCTTACTTGTTCTTCAAAAAACCCAGATGTATTGTCTTTAACCGTCTGGTATCTGGGTGAGAGCATATTATGCATACTTTGTACTTCATGTTGTGAAAGGTCATATTATTTTTCACAATTTGTTTTAGGTTAGAATTCAGAAGTTGTTCATTTTTGTATGATTTTTAAAATTCTGACCCATCCACTAAAATCAGTACATTGTAAACAGTGTTAAATTCCTACACTAACACCCTTCAACCAAGTGAGTACAAAATGCACACTGACACATTTTAGCATTTAACATTTGACCTAGCACAAAAAATAGTAATGAATATTAATCAATGTTGGTGTTAATCACTGACGTATGCCAGGATGAAAAAAAAACAACAACTAATAACTGAAGTTTAAAACAAACTGAATGAAAAACATTTTGAAATTATAGTATGCACTTTAGGTGATTAGAAGGACCTCTATGATAATGGAGGGATAATTGAAATGCTAGTTATTTATTAATTACATTTGTAAAGAAAACAAGAATTCTGTACAGAACTGAACATGTGCATTAATAGATAAAACATAGAAATAATTTTAAAAAACATGTTCACAGTGAAATACACATGTATCTTCACAGGAAGCGAATCAATTAAAATAGAACCAAGTTGAGGTCAGTAGATATTTGACAGATTTAACTCGTCTGTAAATCACAGAGTTGAGCTATTTGACTTTATCGCGGTGGTAAAATAGTGAAGTCAACGCATCTCAGGTTGTGAAATTGGACGTTTTATGTTGTCATTGTGAGTCGTATGTTTTGTTGTGTCATATTTCCATCCAAGTTCATCCTTTTTGGTGTTTTTTTTATCTCACCTGCTGATAGGCTCTGAACTATAGTGAAGGTGTTGTGTCTGGCATCATCTTCATCTTCATCATCTTCATCTTCATCGTCTTCCTTAACAATTTCTTTAAATATCTTCTCTGACACTATTGGTCTGATTCATTTCTAATTTTATATGTATCTTCGTTGAAACAATGTCTACAAAGTTTGTTCAGAGTTTTGACAAATTTAGATTTTTAGATTTTTGATGAATTTTTATAATATTAAACATTTTCCTTTCCGAATAATAGTCCATATTTTGATGGTTTATAACATAGAAATGGTTAGAAATATCAATATAGTTCCTATTGATCACTGATAGGAAGTCATAAATGGACTTTGACTGAATTAGTTGAGTTCTCCTTCAGTGAAAGTACCACCTACTTCTATTGGCAGACTGATCTGCATCCAGACCACAGGACTGGAACATAGCAACAGAACCAGACAACCTCACAAATTCAACTGGGGATTGATTCAGATAGAACATGATGCTGACATACAGGGACACTGGAACTATTTTTTACCTGAAGGTCAGACGCCACAGGTAGAATGTTCTAGTCAGTGTTAAATCCACGTTCAGCGTCGATTCAGATCATTATTCTAAACATGAGTCTGATGTGGATGTGAGTGTGTCAGGTTGATGGTGTATTCAGGTTCTGTTTCTGTAGAATCAGCAGGTTCTGATCCATCTGTTTCAGCTACAGAAATACTGTTAAGCACTACAACAGACAAGTTCATGAAGTAAAAACTGAAAAGATCATGGGTTCATGTTTTTAATCAGAGCCTGAAGTAGAATCAGTAGAACCTTCATTTCTTCATTTCATTACTTTAACTGAATAAGAACCACAACCAGAACATTTAACTCAGTCATTGTTTTTGTGAATACTGTGTCTGAACAATTAAGAAACAAAATACAACAACACAGTGAAAATACATGAGAAAAGATAGACAGACGATGAGAAAGATGAACATAAACAAGAACAGAAGAACCATGTTTATTATCCTCAGACTAAAGGACCAAACAGGGCCCATTAGAACCAAATGGACCATCAAACTAAACCCATTTCAACCAGTGACAGACTGAGCCCAGACCACAGATCCACTCTTAACGGAGGTCCACGGTGGATCTGTGTTCATACACCAATAAAGAACACCAGTTCAGATATGGAACCAGTTCAGAGACCACAGATAGACAGATCTAATGGAAATATGTAAAATCAGTTTGATTTTAAGAACAAACTAGAAGAAAAACAGCACAGAAAGACAGAAAATGGGTTTTCAGTGCAAAGTTAGGAAACTCTAAACCAGACTAAACTTAAACTAAAGTAAAACTTAAATTAAAGTAAATTCAACTAAGCTAAATTTCTCTAAAGTATATTCTACTGAATTAAATACTATTAAACTAACTTTCAGTAACTAAATTCAACCAAACTTCAACTAAACTAAGCTTGACTAAACTAAACTAAATTCAGCTGAACTAAACTTATCAGAACCAGGATGTGGGACCTGACAGGTTGAATTAAACACCAAAGGAAAGACCATAAACTGTCTCTTCTAACCAGATGATGCCGTTTTTACCCAGAGTTCCATCTGATCTAATGTCTTTTCAGATAAATCATTGATCAGACTTTAATCTGTCGTTATCTAACTGTGAAACCTAATTCAGGTTCAGACAGGTGGTCTAATCCGCCCAGATCCTGGTCCAGGATCAGCTGTCAGCTTTATCATCCAGACCCTTCGGAGCCTGGACCAGATCCAGGAACAGGGTCCTAAAAATAACCCAAACCCCGACCTTTATCACAAGAGGGGAGGGAGAGGGGAAGGAGAGGGGAGGGGTCAGCCACTGGGGGGTCAGAGGTCACAAGAGAACATGAGGCGCTGCAGGACGTCTGGAGGAACTAGAGTATTTATACCTGCAGCGACAGGACAGATTTATGTTCCCATGGTGACGGGTTTAGACCAGTTGGATGGTGGAGTTAGACTTAGATCAGTCCACTGGAGATAGACTCAGGTTTAACTAGACTAAGGTTTAATCAGACTGAGGTTAATTAGACTGATGTGTTTTACTTAGACTGAGGTTTAATTATACTGAGGTTTAGTTAGACTTGGGTTTAATTAGACTGAGGTAGTTAAATTAGACTGAGGTAGTTTAGTTAGACTGAGGATTAATTAGATTGAGGTGGTTTAATTAGACTGAGGTGGTTTAGTTAGATTCAGGTTTAATTAGACTCAGGCTTAATTACTTTTAGTTTTTATTTAGTTTGAGTGTTTCAGGTTTTATCAGTTGAAGCTCTAATTTATTGTTGCTGAAAAAGTACAGATAAAAATGAAACATGCATTTCAGTTATATCATACGTATAAAATATTGTATAATACAGTTAAGACATTTAAGACATGGTTTATTTGGTTAATTTTATTGTATTTTTCTTTATGACTCATTAAAACTGGAGAAAAAAACTCCTGTTACTGATGTTCAGTTGAATGCTTTTTAATTAAACTTTTTTTTTTGTTTGTTTGTTAGTTTTTGTTTTTTCAGTTTTATTTTCTAAATCTGAGTAAGAATTGAACATTTATTTAGTATATTTAGAGGGGAAATAAAGGCACAAAGTGTCTCAAATGGAAAATTTTTTTCTGAGTGTGAACTGTAGTTTTCAGTGTTTAATGACATATATGAGGAAGTTTTACTCATGAAATGTGTTTGATGTATTTAGTTACTGTCACAAGATCCTGTGGTTTTCACTATTAAACCTTTACAGTTTGGTGTAAAAAAACAAACAAACCTCGAGTTGAACCTTTTCATACATTTTGAACAAAAAACTTTAAATGATTGAATATTTTCTGCATGAAACTCATCAGCTTTAGATGTTTAACACATTTATAATAGTTTTCTGTTTTTGTGAATTTAAAGGTTTCCTTAATCACTGACATCAGATTTTTAATGTTTTAATAGATTTTATCATCAGTGAGTAACTTTTATTTTCTGCTTCTGAATTCTTCACTCCTTCACACTAATGTGAATGTGTTCCTTTCACTGCTTCATCTTTAACCTGTTTGTTGTTTTTTACTTCCTGTTTGTGACCATGTGTTTTTCCATTACTTCCTGTTTGTGACCATGTGTTTTTTCTTTACTCCCTGTTTCTGACTGTGTTTGTCCTTTACTTTCTGTTTCTGACCATGTGTGTTTTCTTAACTTCCTGTTTGTAACCATGTGTTTGTTTTTTACTTCCTGTTTATGATCATGTGTTTTTTCTTTACTTCCTGTTTGTGACCATGTGTTTGTTTTTACTTCCTGTTTCTGACCATGTGTTTTTTGTTGTTTTTCTTCTCAGGGTGCCGACCATAATGTCAACACAGGCGCCGAGTTTCACACAGCCGCTGCAGAGCGTCGTAGCACTAGAGGGTAGTGCTGCGACGTTCCAGGCTCAAGTTAGTGGTAAGAAAAAAAAAAACAGTTTATTACACAACAGAAAAAACCTGCACCATTCACTAAATGACATCTATCTATCTATCTATCTATCTATCTATCTATCTATCTATCTATCTATCTATCTATCTATCTATCTATCTATCTATCTATCTATCTATCTATCTATCTATCTATCTATCTATCTATCTATCTATCTATCTATCTATCTATCTCAGGTGATAAAACACATAAAAATACACAAAAACATGCCTTTTATCAGTGAAAACAGCTGAACTTCCTCTGCTTTAAGCTGAACGTCTACATCAGGATGTTTTTGTAAAATAATCTTCTTCTTTTCCTTTGGGCTGTTCTTCCATTTAACCCTATCCTCTGCATCCTCCTCTGTCAAACCAGCTACCTTCATGTCCTCTTTCACTGCATCCATAAATCTGGTCTTGGGTCTTCCTCTAGACCTGCCTGGCAGTTCCAACCTCATCAGCCTTCTACCAATATATTCACTATCCTTCCTCTGTACATCTCAGTCTGCCCTCCCTGACTTTTTCTCCCAATCATCTAACATGTCCTGCTCCTCTACACCTTTCCCTTCATTCTTGCTGACATTCTTTGTTCACACAACACACCTGACACTTTTCTCCACCCATTTTTAACCTGCTTGCACATGCTTGTTCACCTCCTTTCCACGTTTTTATAAAATAATGATCTGTTTTATATGTTTAATGTTTGGGTCACATGTTGGATTCACATAAATCTGATTGATTTTTCATCAGACTGAAGGTGTTTGATGGTTCAGATCCACACAGAGGCAAAGATAATGTATTCTGATGTATGTATATGTATAACCATCAGCTGTAGAATGGATCAGTTTAATGATTCAGTTTAACATACGACCAGGAGAAAAATATCTGCCTCAGGTGATAAAACCACAATAAAACCTGTTTAATCCTTTAGAGTGTCATATTTCAGAGGATGGGACTGATTTAATCTTTTATTTAATTTACTCTGATGTCAACCCTGTTATGTAAATGTAACATAACAATAACAGGATGGACAGATTCAGTATCCTCATATTATTATTATTATTATTATTATTATTATTATTATTATTATTATTATCATTATTATTGTTATTATTATTACTAGCGGCATTGTACCCGTGGTGCCATTGTATGATAGCGCCCTCCCGTGGTGCAACAGCAGCATTGTACCCGTACGCCCTCCTGTGGTGCAACATTGATCACACATCGATCGGACACAGAATGTGCATTATATTATTATTATTATTATTATTATTATTATTATTATTATTATTATTATTATTATTATTATTATATTAACTGTCTAGTCCAGTTGTTGAAGTAGTAAACATAATCTATTCCACCATATTAATGACAACAGGGTTGAAATATTAAATTGTAAAACTTATCATATTATCAACCTGCAGATAATTTGAAATAAGCAACAAAATGAAGTGATCAATAAATTAAACAAAAATGAATAATAAATCAGCAAAGTAATAAGTAACATGAACTAAATAAGACACAAACTGAACAGAATTGAAGAAAAAAATAATAAACTGGCCAACAAAATGTAGAAAAATAAACAAAATAAATAAAAAAAATGAATAAAAAATAATATAATATATAAAATGAATAAAAAAATGAACAAAATAAGGTTGCAGACGTTTGTTTTTTATGTTCATTTAATGATATATTGTAGTGTCATTTTTAAAGTCATTTTTTTCTTCAGTTTTCTCTGTTTTGATATAATAACCTTTGAATTTACTCTGAGCTTTAATGAACATCTGCATGATCAGTGAATTAAATATATGGAAAATACATGATTTACTCTGAAAAATGCAAAATACAGAGGATAATATTATAATAAATGGTGATAAATCACAAATAAAATTTAATGTAGAGGAAAAATAATGTGGACGTTTACACACTAATACTTCTAGGTCTTTAAGGGTTAAATCCAACAGTATATAAATTAATTTTAAATTATAATTTTCATGTATTTTTAGAATCTGAAGAATATGAATGTTCCCATTGATGGTATAAAGGTTGAATCAGAGTAAATGGACATCTGAGCTGGACTTGGTGTGAAGAGTAACCGCTCTGTGGTTCTGTTGTGGTTCTGCTCCAGGTTCTCCAGTTCCTGAGGTGAGCTGGTTCCGTGATGGCCAGGTTCTTTCCGCCGCAGCTCTGCCCGGCATTCAGATCTCGTTCAGCGACGGCCGCGCTGTTCTGACGATCCCCGCCGTGACCGCTGCCCACAGCGGACGCTTTTCAGTCAGAGCCACCAATGGAGCCGGACAGGCCACCAGCACTGCCGAACTGCTGGTCACAGGTCAGGGTGCGGGGTCAGGGTCAGGGGTCGGGGTTAGAGGTCAACCTGCCCATCAGCACTAGCATACATGAAAACATCAGAGGAGGAGGTTTATAGAAACACAGATGAAATAACAAGCATTTACAAAATAATTATGAACCAATGAATCAGAAGAACCTGAAATAAACCAGAATTAATCACATTTAAGTTTATTTTAACTTACAGAAGCTGAATAAGATCAGCTCAAACAATCAATGATCCCATTTCCATCAATGCTAGTACTCTGATCAGTATCTGATTATTATTGATCATGTAAACAGTATGATCTGATCTGTTTTATCAGATAACAGCAGTAATCTGATTATAATAAATCAGATTAAGACACCTGGATTTGTCCCCAATACTCCCATGTCTTCATGCATGTATACAAGTTAACCTGATTTATTTAATTCTGTTACATCTGAACATGTGGAAAAACTGTGAAATCATAGAAAACAGAAGTGACTTAGAAGACAGTAGCAGGAAGTTGGGTTCTATGTCACTACGTACATATGAACTCTGAAATAAATTAAATAATTGACTGAAACGTCTATACCAGGGTTTATGGATTATCCTACTTCTGAAGTGACTGTAAATGCATCATATCTGATTATTACAAATATCTGATTAATAACAGTTATTGGATTTATATGGTAAATGTAAATGGGGTCAGTGATGTCAAATATTAGATGTGATAAATGAGATAAATGAGTTAAATGAGTGGATTCTTAAGGTGACTCTAACTGGTCTCAGATCAGTGAATGTCTTTAGTCTAAGTTTGCCCTGTTGTCAGTTGTAGTTGTGACCTTTTCCGTCATTTAATCCTGTGATAAAATAAATATAGATGCAGCTGTTGCAGCATAACTTTCCTTAAGAGGAGCCTGACTTTTATTGTGTGATAAACCAATCAGGTCTGGAGTTACATGAGTCAACATGTCCACGATGAGCTGGGAAATTAAACAGCACGTATCAGCCTTTAATATAATGATAATGCTATTTATCACCACACACACAGTCAAATGAAACAACAGGGTTCAATGTTTTCAACTTCAACAAGATCAGATGAAACTCCTCTGATGTATTTTAATTTAATGATGTGACAGTGAACAAAATCATCAGAAAATCGTAAAATTACAAACAGACAAACTGAACTCATCACCAGGGGAAAAAAAAAGAATTAAAGAGTCAGTTCAGATGGAATCACATCAATTGGTTTATTTTTGGTTCCTTCAACTTCACTATAAACAGAAACAGACATTATTTTTAACATCATGTGACATTTATCATATGACTCAGCTTTAGATGAACCAGGTGAACTATTTCCTTCATTTGTTTTATTGTTTCACTTCATACATTAATGTTTCTAGACTTTAACGTTTCCTGTTAATTTCATCATTTCTTTTTTAATCAGATTTGATCAGTTTTAACTTAGTTGCCCCTGTGAATGTTTTTAGTTTGGTGTTTTATATTTGGTTTTATTATGTGTTTTATGTACATTTTTAGTTGGATGTTTGGCTGAAATGTCTGTTATCTGTACCTTCTGCTGCTGTTAAGGACACTCTGGTTTAAATAAAGGTTAATAATACTAAACCCTGCCTCGGGGACAGGTCTGGGTGAACCTCTTCATCCTAACGTCTTGAATTTGTGTGTCCAGCGGAGACAGCCCCCCCTACCTTCGTGCAGAGGCTGCAGAGCTCCACAGTGAGACAGGGCAGTCAGGTGAGGCTGGACGTCCGAGTGACCGGTATCCCCACACCTGTGGTCAAGTTTTACCGAGAGGGAGCCGAGATCCAGAGCTCAGCCGACTTCAGGATCCTGCAGGAGGGAGACCTCTACAGTCTGCTGATCGCCGAGGCCTTCCCAGAGGATTCTGGGACATATTCTGTCACTGCCACCAACAGCAGCGGTCGGGCCACTTCCACTGCTGAGCTGCTGGTTCAGGGTGAGTCCAGTGGCATTTAGCGGTGGATTCAGGGAGTGATGAGGCTTTGATGTTGAACAGATGTGTATGTGTGTCTGCAGGCGAAGAAGCTGTACCTGTGAAGAAAACCAAAACTATTGTGTCCACGTCTCAGATGGCAACGGCCCATACCAGAGTCCAGAAGGTCAGACACAAATACACACCATGAATTTACTGTCACATCAGAACATTTACAGATTCATTTACAAACCGGGCAGATTTTAGATCCAGTCACATTAATCTGTTCCATAAAACTTGACTGATTTATTGTCACCTGCAGCATCACATCATGATGAAAGATTAAACAAAATGATTAGAATACGCAAGACTAACAGTAAAACACACAAAAATAACAATGACTAAGAATAAACGATTAAACAAAAGAAGAATCAATGGAAACAAAAAACTGTTTATTTCTAAACATTTAGTCAAATCTATGACTAAAAACAAACCCTCTTACATATGTGAACATAATAAAGTACACATAAAAATAATACAATAAAAGACCCTCCTTGCCATTGCCATGGAACGAAATGATGCCCCAATGGTATTTTTTGGAGCTTCCGCTCTGTGACGCTTCTTGACCCTCGTCTGTTGCCATAGTGATGACCCACTGTACATAAACGTCTGTTGTACTTTTGCAGAAGGTTGAGGCCAGTTTTCAAGCAACCACTATGATGGAGATGCATGTAGAAGGCGGAGTCATGACCCAGCACTTGGCCCATAAAACCCCGCCCAGAGTACCCCCAAAGCCCACGTCCAAGTCCCCGCCCTCCTACGTCACCAGGGTGTCCGGAGGACGCCAGCAGTCGCCTTCGCCTGTCAGACATGTCAAAGGGCCCCAGCCGGCACCCGTCAGGTAAGATACGGTTCCCATGTCACATGACCACAGGGGTCGGCTCAGGTCACATGACCCCAGGGGTCAGCCTAGGTCCCATGACCTCAGGAGTTGGATGTGTGTTGACACTGTTGTGTCCTTTCCAGACCTGTGTCTCCATCTGCCAGACCATCCGTCTCCCCCATCAGACCCGTCAAGTCTCCAATCATGGCCAGAAAGCAGGTGAGTCCACCGCACACCTGGACCTGGTCCTGGGCCTTTGCGTTTTTTGGTAAATATTTCAGTCTAATTTCAGATGATATCAAAATTTTTAACATGGTTCCTTCTTTATCGTCAGAAAATCCAGGTTTTTGTCATTAGTTTATGCCTTTAATTTCAGTTTTCTGGTAATTATTATTTTTCTTCATACAGTTTTATTCTAATGAAGCACAGTTTTTTCCTCATAAATTGTATGACTTTATTTAATTGTCATAAAGTCTGAGTCTGTTTTCTTTGTGAATCTACCAGTTGAATGTGTAGAAAATGTTTCTTATGTGGTTCCAGTCCCTCTAATGGTCATTGTCATAATCTGTCCATCTGGATAATAAACCTGGACTGAACAACGGATTTATGGAAAACCATCAAATATGTTCCGCAGGACCTTGAGTCGACGACTGGAAATGACTGTTTTCATACCTTTATATAAACCTTTCTTTACAGTCAGGGTTAATATAAATGATGAACTCTAACATGTGGATCCTGTCGTCCAATAGAAACAGTCAATGATGTTCAATAGAAACAGTTGACCTTCATGCATAGATTCAGGTGTTAACAGTGTCTGCTGTGGCTCCTCCTCCTCAGGTTTCTGCTTCTCCTGAAATCCTTCCTCCGTGGAAACAGGGAGGCCTGGTGGCTGAGTCCAGTTACACCAGTATGACCAGTATGACTAGTATGAGTGCTGTGAGCAGCGCCACCCAGCTGCACATGGAGAAACACTGGGAGCAGCAAGTCAGCGCCTCAAGAGAGGTGAGGGCAGGGTCACATGACCAACGCAGCATGTCAGGTTAAAGCGTATGTGAATGTGATTAGTGAGGCAGAGGATGGATGTTGTCTTCGTCTGAGTGTCCAACGCCTGATCATGTGTCGATGCGTCAGGACGAGCATGCTTCGTGGTGTCATAAGGGCATGGCTGTGGTTACAGTGGGAGCAGCAGTGGATCAGGGTCGTAGTCCAGGTCCCACCCAGACATCTGGGTCCGGAGACCAGGTAGATGTCCCCACTGTGTCCACTACAGATATCACCTCATCACCTGTCCACACTGATCCTCTGAGGACTGACTGGTGTGGTTTATAGAATATGAGTTTAGGTTTTAGTCTTGTTAACCCTTTCATGGAATTACAAGAACCTTAGTCCAGATTTTTTTCCTGATTGTTTTTATTCCTCTTAAATCATGAAAAAAACAATGCAATTGATTTTGTTTTAACCTATTTTTTAAGTAGTTCCATAAATGTCCACTCAGCTTGACACCATGAGTTTAACTTTAGCAGGAAATAATTATGTATTCAACAAACAATTATCAGAAAGTGATGAAAACTATGAAATACAAACATATTAAATGCAGATAATCTCATGTTTTCCCACATTTTAACATATTCTAACACTAGTTGTTATTCACTTTATGGCGATAATATACTAAAACAACAACTTTTTGTCTAAAATGCTGTTAATTCCACTCTAATACCAATTGTTCATTGATTTCTAGTAAAACATGTCAGTGCTGAACAGGTTTATCCAGAACAGTAAAATTACAGTATTGGTATGAATTACAGTGTAAATACAGCCGTCTAATTTAGTCGACACAGGATTAATTATAAATTTCTTTCAATATAAAATAAATCTGTGTAATTTTGACAAATGATATTAATCCTTAGATGTTACTTGATGCTTCCATATTTTTTCTACCATCAGGGGTGTCCTGATATAGAAGGATTTACAAGATATTCCTGGGATGTTCAGCATTTCTGACTTCCTGTCAGCCATCTTGGTTATGAGTATATAAAAAAAGCTCTTATTTACATGTTAATAACATGTGTTATTATTTTACTGGTCTGATCCACTTTAGATCACATTGGTCTGAATGTGGAACCTGAACTAAAATGATTTTAACATCACTGATTGTTGATATCTTCAGTGTCATATTTGCATTTCATCGGAGGGATTGGACTCTTTGGTGTCCGGTTTTGGTCCACAGGCTGTATGTTTGACCCCCCTGCTGTAGGAGGTGGATGTATCTGAAACGCTGGTATTTTCTGCATGTTTGTTTGTTTCTGTTTTGTTGCATGTTTCTACTTCTTCTGTGGTTTTGTTGGACCTCCTGCCGTGGATGTCCTGACATCTATGTGCCACTGCTCGTGTCTTCAGCCGGAGGGAGGGAAAAAGGCTGAGGCAGTGGCCACGGTGGTGGCTGCTGTTGACCTCGCTCGGGTCCGCCAGCCCCCGCACAGTGAAGGGGGTGGAGCTGAAGAGGAGGAGGCCGTAGAGGTGGAGATCAAAGGAATACCTGTGGTGTCAGAACCAAGCCCAGTCCAGATTTCACAGGTCCAAACTTCATCTTTGACCTTATGACATGATGCCAACAGCAGAGAGTGTCAGTGTGTTAACCCTCTGTTGGTCACTCCAGATTCAGACTGCCACAGAAACATCCCCCCGAGTGGACGCCGCCGCCGCCGCCAGCCCGTCCACACTCCCACATTTCACTGTCTCTAAAGTGTCTGTTCCTAAACCTGAATATAGCCACGAGGTAAGAAGAGAAGTGGCAGCCCTTCATCCAAAACCTCCATCCCACCTTAACCCACGCCATCGTAACCCCGTCAGACAGTCAGGAGCGGTCCTCCTGCCTCAGCCACGCTCACTGTAATGTTACCGTATGAAACCCAGGGCTGGTGTATCAGAAAGTCAGGAGACACTTAAATTATAAAGACTATCACCCATTAATATGTCATCAGTATTGAACATCTCTGAGTTTGTACCAGGGCTGTCAATATAAATGAACCTGTGAACTATCTGGACCTCAAAGATGGAAAACAGACGTAGGGTTACCAAAGCCACATCATGTCAATAAAACACCATCTAAACCTTCCTAATCTGCCCAGAGTACAGGTGTATGGTAGTATTTTGGGTTTATTAGTGTCATCGTTAAGAGAATCAACTGTTTAAAGTGATTCTTCAGTGTTTGTGGTAAAATGTCCAGTTGATCTGCGGATTAATATATCGTTAGCCTCATATCATAATTGTCTAACTCATATACAAATGGACAGAAGTATGTGGACACGCTTAATTCAGGTGTTTCTTCTCTGACAGGGGTCTGGGATACAAAACAATAATGACAAATGTCATAATATAGTTTTATATTGAGATAAATATAATATTGATTATTAATTTTGATGTTTATATGTGAAATTGTAATGAACAGGACATCTTACAGCTGTAGACATGATATTAAATGACCCTAAACTGATTGGAAACCAGTGTTTAGACCCTGGTTTATTGGTGCTTCAGCTCTTTTCCACTTGTATTAAATATCCACGTCCCATCACTAACCTCAGATGACACCTGTCACAGTTTTCGGTGTTTTTTTGTGACGGTGATTGTTCTCGGTCAGGTGTCCATTGGCTCGGCTGTCGCCTCCCTCCACAAAGACCTGTCGTCCCCCTCCACCCCCAGAAAAGTCATCAAACCCGTAAAGTCTCCGAGTCCGTCTCGCCGAGCAGCGGCGGCTGAGATGCATGTGGAGCCCCTCCCCCCACCCTTCAAAGACCCCAGATATCAGAGTCAGTTGGAGGTGCAGGGGGGCGGGGCTTACGCAGTCAGTGAGGAGGAGTTTGAGGACTGGGAGCCTCAGGTTGGTCACCACCCCCTGTTTCACTGTAACCCTGTGTGAACTGTCACCTGACCTCAGCAGCCAATCACACACCGTCCTTCACCTGTCACCTGCCTCATGAAGATCCCTCCCCCTCCTCCACCTTCTCCTTCTCTGTCTTCATCGTGTGTCTTTTCTCTCTGCAGGTTTTTATTTGTGCTAAACGCTTTACCCCCTCCATCCTCACAGATCTCTTCCGCTCATAAACCCCGCCCCCTCGCCTCAGACGGCATTTAACTGGTTGGTTTCTTTTCCAGGAGGCGGGCGCCGTTCCAACCAGAGCCCAGGAACCCGTGGTTCCACCCACTCTAATCGCTGTGAGTCCTGTTTCCTGTTTCTTCCACATGTATCCAAGCTCTGATCAGGTCCCTGATTGGATCCGGATCGATGTGGATTAAAACCAGATCTAAACTCACATGTGCAGGCGTCATTTTGTCATCTGGTATTTGGACAGATCAGGTCTCAGAAAGTTCAGTTGTCCAACCTTTAATTGTGATTTAGTTGTTTTTTATCTCAGTCTCAGACCAGTTTGAACTTGTTTATTGTGTAGTTTTTATGTGTCAAATCTCTAAAACTAAAACCATGATGTGCTTATCTCATTTCACTTATTAATTAATAGATAAATGTGATTTAGTGATTATTAAAATAAACATGACTGAGAGAAATAAGGAACAGTGTAATGTTTATATAGATGTTGTAAATCCAAGTAAAAAGACAAATAATTTAATATTTATTATTTTTAAAATAGTATACAAAACATAACATTAATACAACATTAAATAACATTAACATTTAAAATTATTTCAACTAAATAGTTTTAACATTATTTTTTCATATCCAGTCGACAGTTTCCTCTGTTAAAATCAAACTGAAACTGAAATTCATCCATATCTGAACTGAAACCTCCTGTTAGTCATTGTCATAACGACCGTCTCCACTCCATGTTTGTGTGTTCAGGGCCTCAAGAACACGACAGTGACCGAGGGCGAGTCCGTGACCCTGGAGTGTCAGATCCGAGGTCACCCAACCCCTGTGATTATGTGGTTCAGGGAGGATTACAAGATTGAGAGCTCCATCGACTTCCAGCTCAGCTACGACAACGGGTTCGCCCGCATGGTGATCCGCGAGGCCTTCGCCGAGGACAGCGGACGCTTCACCTGCACGGCGACCAGCGAGGCCGGCACTGTTAGCTCCTCCTGCTACCTGCTGGTCAAAGGTAAACAACAACAACAACAACTGTAAACAACAAACAATAGAACTCACCCTCAGTCAGCTCCTCCTGTTACCTCCTGGTCAAAGGTAAACAAGAACAACTGGAAGCAATAACAACTGTACACAACGAACATTAAAACCAACTGTCCATCAGCTCCTCCTGTTACCTGAAGGTCAGAGGTCAACGACTGTAAACAAGGTTGTTGATGTGTTTTCCTTTTTTTCATAGTATCTGAAGAAATTGAGAGCAGAGAAGAGACAACTATGACAGAAACTGGAATGACACAAGAGAAAATGTGAGTTTTTAAAATATTTTTACCAGTTTTAATAATTTCCACAAAGTACAGTATTTGATGTATTTGGGGGTTTTTTTCCTGTCAGTGTTTCCATGGAAACCAAGGAACAGGTGGTGATGGAGGTGAGCGCAGGTGAAGCCGCCGCCCCCTTCTTCATCAAGAAACCGAGCGTCCAGAAGCTGGTGGAAGGAGGAAGTGTAGTGTTTGAGTGTCAGGTCGGAGGAAACCCCAAACCACACATCATCTGGAAGAAGAGTGGTGTTCCACTCACCACCGGATACAGGTACGCACAAGTACACACAAGTACTGCATACAGGTGTATACAGGTATGCACAAGTACCATATTTAGTTTTTTGTTTTTTTGTTGTTGTTTTTTTTTTTACTGTTGAGGAACTTATATATGAACAAGAACAATCAAAACAAAGAAGGTTTGGTGTGAAATAAACTTAAATGAAATAAAACCTAATAATGAATTAATTCTTCAGTTTTTACAAGTTTTTGCAGTTTTTAAATCTAAACCTACTTCAAGAACTGCTTTAAACGATTCTGAAGCTAAGAACAAAAGTCAAAAACTATTAATAAATGTAAACAGGCATTCTTATACATCACATTAAGTGGCTCAGCTATTCTTTTTGTTCTTTTTATGATAAAATCAGTGTTTGACTTAAAGAAAGTTCACATTTGAACAAACCGTTGTTTAGAGGGAACACAAATTAAAGACATAGAAGTAGTTGTATCGTAAACTAAAGCCCATGGTACTGGATTTGTGATTGGATTGAAGTTTGGTGTTATTAAATCTGCACTGGAAGTAGACACTAACATCCTCTGGATTACACGAGTGAACAACAGTATCATCAGCATGGAATCAAACCCAATATGTTGAACTTATTTAAAGTTGTTAAAAAAAGGGAAAAACAAGTCATTAAGTAGAAAATTAAGATAAAGATAAAAGAAGAAAACACCAAACACATCATAGAAATGACACACACAGGATCTTCAGTCTGTTCATAAATCTGTTTAACTTTTTATTTACAGATTCTGTTGTGATTTTTTTGACATATTTAGCTCCATCAATGGTTCAGATATTCCCTGACGTCTTCATTAACAGATGGACTGTTTGCCCCTCAGATATAAAGTGTTCTATAAGAAAGAGACTGGTGAATGCCGGTTGGAGATCTCCATGACGTTTGCCGATGATGCTGGAGAATACTCCGTCTTCCTCAAGAATCCACATGGAGAAGCCTCCGCCTCTGCCGGACTGTTGGAGGAAGGTAACTCCACCCTCCAACTCTGAGTAACTTGTGGACCTGTTGGATACATGAATAAAATCGTGATGTTTTTTGCGTTTGCAGAGGCATACGAAGCATACATGAAGCAGCAGGATGTGACGTACAAAACCGAAGTGACGGCGACAGTGGTTCAGGAACCGTCTGTGGTCGTGAGTCAGTATGAGATGGAACAGAGGAGGATGACCACGCCCATGAGCTTCGTCTCTGAAACGGTATTTTACTCCATCCAAGTCTAGTCAGCTTTATTTATAAAGCACTTCAAAAACAGCACTGTCAACCAAAGTACTGGACACAGACTTAAAAACAAATAAAATACATAAAAGAATTAATAAAAACAATACAAGTAATTATGCATTAAAACATTAAAAGCCAACCTCTCACACTGAGCTAAAGGCCAAGGAGAAAAAATATGTTGTAAGAGAGGATTTCAAAACAGAAATTGAGTCGTCCTGCTTGATGTGCAAAGGTCATTCATTCTACAGTTAGGAATCAGCGACGGATAAGGCCTTGTCATCTTCAGCTTCCTCTGTGTCTTTGGGATGAATAACAGTGACTGATCTGTACGACTGGAGCAGGTCACACAGTTACTGAATTCCAAGACCACTGAGGCATTTAAAAACAAATAAAAGAATTTTTAAATTAATTCAGAAACAAACCAGGAGCCAGTGAATTAATGCTAAAATTGGGCTGATATGGTCCCATTTTTTGGCTCCAGTTAAAAGTCGAGCAGCAGCGTTTTTAACCATCAACACTAACACCATCTGAACGTGTCCAGTTCTTATTTAAACACAATCTCTTTATCTACAGGAGTTCCTGATTTCAGCCTTTGAGGAGAGGATCATCCAGGAGATCGAGTTGCGTATCATGAGGATTACCTACAGAGAGTTGGTGACAGAGGACGGAGAGATGATGGTGACGGTGGCGGAGGAGGAGGCGGTGCAGCCGGCCTTCCACACTCCAGTCAAAAACTACAGGATCATGGAGGGAATGGGTGTGACGTTCCACTGCAAGATGGGTGGAAACCCCCTGCCCAAGGTTAGGGATGATGAACCCACTATGTAGTAACACTGACCTATGACTGAACACATGATGGTCGACTCCACCCACAACCTGTTGGCTTTTTAATTATTTAGTTGTTTTGTTTTCATACATATCTGTCCCAGTTCAGAGTCCAAGAAGCTTCACTGCCAACACTTTTAGAAGTTCAACTCTACTATTACGTTTAACACACAATATGTCCAATGGTCCATGGTTTAGTCCAGGTTTTCAAAGGGATAAAGATTCCAGTATCTCCAGAAAGAAGCACATTTTTCTGTGTTTCATAATGAAAATACATAATTTTACATCATTCTGGACCATTATTAAAAGCTAAAGCAGACAAACAACTATCCACTGAAAAAGAATACAAATAAAAACTGCTAGAGAAATCTACTGAATCCAACTGTAACTATTAGATCTGGAAAAAGTCATTTTTAATTTTTTTTTTTTTTACATTGCGTTGGTTTGTGTTGTCCTGATGGTTTGCTCTTAATCCTTATATTAACATTTAAAACATCTCCTTTTACATCCATTACAATTGCTTTGTTTTATCCAATGGCCATGATATTATGGATTTTGTTGATCTCCATGGTAACAGACCCAGTGTCAGATTATCTTACAAAGTCCATCATTCTGTTTTCCATCAGATTGCTTGGTACAAAGACGGACAGCGAATCAGAGCTGGTGGTCGGTACCAGATGGAGGTTCTCCAGGATGGCAGAGCCAGTCTTCGTCTGCCTGTGGTTCTTCCAGAAGACGAGGGCGTCTACACTGCCTTCGCCTGCAACATGAAGGGAAACATCGTCAGCTCTGGAAAACTGTACGTGGAACCGTCTGGAGCGGTGACACCTCAGAGATATACACCACAGCCTGCCGTGCAGAGGATCAGGTGAGCTTTATGTCCTCAAACAGATCAGGATGACAGGTAACTACCACGAACACCTGGATGATGACATCTTCTGTCTTAGGTCCACATCTCCTCGCTCCCTGAGCCGATCCCCTGGTCGTTCTCCAAGCCGTTCACCTGGACGTTCTCCTGCTCGGCGTCTGGACGACACCGATGAAGCTTCACTCGAAAGACTCTACAAACCTGTGTTCGTCATGAAACCTTCCTCAATAAAGTGCTCAGAGGGACAAACCGCCAGATTTGACCTAAAGGTCGTTGGCAGACCAATGCCCGAGACATACTGGTTCCACAATGGTAAGAGAACGTTTTTTTTTTTTTTTTAAACTTAACCTCTTTTGTTACATGTAAATAGGAAACAGTAATGGTCCAAGAACAGAACCCTGTGGAACTCCAAAGCTTAGTTTTGGAGCTTTCCACCTAGAACAACCTTAAAAAAGCTGGAGGGCAGACCCATAAAAGAGTAAAATATGTCTGTATGTTTTGTCTAATCTGAGATGTGTTTTAAAACATGTCCTTTCTCTTCTCAGGACAACAAGTGGTTAATGACTACACCCATAAGATTGTGATTAAGGAGGACGGTACTCAGTCTCTGATCATTGTCCCGGCGATGCCTCAGGACTCTGGGGAGTGGACGGTGGTGGCTCAGAACAGAGCTGGAAGAACCACTGTTGCTGTAACTCTCACAGTTGATGGTGAGACACATTCACAGAAGTGATTATTCTGGGTCAGCTGATTTTATTTTAGTTCCTAATTTTGTGTAATTAACACTGTCTTGATCATTTGCAGCTCGTGAGAGTCTGGCACGTCCTCAATTTGTGGAGAAGCTGAAGAACATTACTGTTAAGCAGGGCACGCTGGTGGAACTGGCTGTTAAAGCCATGGGAAACCCACTGCCTGACATTGTTTGGCTGAAAAACAGTGACATTATCTCTCCTCACAAGCATCCACACATCAAGTATGTATCCACAACTGTATCTGTTGATGAATAAGCTGAAGGCAACATGTTCACATCATAGGACTTTAAAAACATAATACACACCTGTGCTCCTGGTAAGAGGGTTTTACACCAGCCAATTATGGAGTAAAACTACACACACCACACAACTGTCTGTCCTGTTTTACAGACATAAAGCAGTCATGAACATATTTGTGAAAACTGAAAATAGAAAAAGCATTCTGGTTCTGGAAGGTTTCATTCAAAATATCTAGAACCATCAGACGACATTTAGACAGATACTGGATAAATTCGCCCCAAGACATTATTACTAACTACAAAAATGTATAATTTTAAAAATATTTTCTTTCCACTTTTGATTTGAGGAAAAGTTATTAAAATCATGTGGTATTTTTTAACATATCCAATCAAGTAAATTTTGACCTGAAAAGTGAATGAATGATACATGGAATTATATCTAATATTGGCGCATTTGTAAAACACATATTCCACGAAAACAAATTTGTTTTCTTAACAGAAGTAATACATGTAAATGAGTTTGAGAAATGTTCCAATGATCATGGCTTTGGTCTGAATTTCAGAATTGATGGAACTAAAGGCGAGGCCAAATTCCAGATTCCATCTGCTGCCAGCTCTGACAGCGCCTGGTACACCGCCACCGCCATCAACAAGGCCGGCAGAGACACCACCCGCTGCAGAGTTAATGTGGAGGTGGACTTTGCAGCACCCCAGACAGAGAGGAAACTCATCATCACTAAAGGAACGTACAAAGCCAAGGAGATCGCTGCTCCGGAACTGGAGCCTCTTCATATGAGATATGGACAGGATCAGTGGGAGGAGGGCGACCTGTACGACAAGGAGAAGCAACAGAAACCACAGTTCAAGAAGAAGCTCACCTCCATCAGGATGAAGCGCTTCGGTCCGGCTCACTTCGAGTGCAGACTGACGCCCATCGGAGATCCCACAATGGTGGTGGAGTGGCTTCACGACGGCAAACCTCTGGCAGCTGCCAACAGACTGCGGATGGTTAACGAATTTGGATACTGCAGCCTCGACTATGAAGTTGCGTATGCCAGAGACAGCGGAGTCATCACCTGCAGAGCTAGCAACAAGTATGGAGTCGACCAGACCTCAGCTACTCTGATTGTTAAAGATGAGAAAGGTCTGGTGGAGGAATCTCAGCTTCCTGAAGGTAGAAAGGGAGTTCGGATTGACGAGTTAGAGCGCATGGTTCATGAAGGAGGACCTGCAGGAGTCAGCAGCACTGATGAAGAATGTGAGAAGACCAAACCTGAAATTGTCCTGCTTCCTGAACCAGCAAGAGTATATGAAGGTGACATTGCACGTTTCCGCTGCAGAGTGACTGGGTATCCAGCACCCAAAGTCAACTGGTACCTCAATGGACAACTGATCCGCAAAAGCAAGAGGTACCGACTCCGATATGACGGCATTTATTACTTGGAGATCGTTGACATCAAGTCCTACGATGCAGGTGAGGTCAGGGTGGTTGCAGACAATCCTCTGGGCACCACTGAGCACACCGTGAAGCTGGAGATCCAGCAAAAAGAGGACTTCAGATCTGTGCTTCGTCGGGCTCCAGAAGCAAAGGCGGCAGAAGCTCATGAACCTGGCAGAATGGGATTTGATGTCATGAAAGTAGACCGACCTGGTGAGGCTCAAGCAGACAGGGAGGTCGTCAAACTGAGGAAAACGCAGAGGATTGTTCATGAGAAGACCTCAGAGGAGACAGAGGAGCTGAAGAGCAAGTTTAAACGCAGAACAGAAGAAGGTTTCTATGAGTCCATCTCTGCTGTGGAGTCCAAGGGTCACAAGAGGGATGAGTCCTATGAGGATTTACTGAAGAAGACAAAAGATGAGCTACTCCATCACCTGAAAGAGAAGGAAGAGGCTGAGAGGAAGAAGTTGGAGGAGCAGGGCAAAGTGACCATTCCCACCATCAAACCAGAGAGGATCCAGCTCTCTCCATCCATGGAAGCTCCCAAGATCCTTGAACGCATTGCCAGTAAGACTGTTGCTCCGATGGACGAGGTCCATTTCAGAGTCAGGGTCGTTGGCAGACCAGACCCCGAGTGCCAGTGGTTCAAGAACGGCATCCAGCTGGAGAAGTCGGACAGGATCTACTGGTACTGGCCTGAAGATCACGTCTGTGAACTGGTGATCAGAGACGTGACAGCAGAAGATTCTGCCAGCATCATGGTGAAAGCCATGAACATCGCCGGAGAGTCTTCAAGCCACGCCTTCCTGCTGGTGCAAGGTATTTCCTAAAACCAAGTTTAGAAATATTCCTTAGGTTTTATTTGTTAAGTTTTTGTTTGGATTTTGTGATGATTCAATTGTTTTGATTTTGCTAATCGTATTACTGTCTAAAATGAACATTAATCTTGTTGCTGTCGGGCGGAAAGTCTTTTTTTTTTATCATAAAATGATTCTATTGGTCAGTTTTCATGTTGGCCTGATGGTTTTAGAAATATTTAACCAATGAAAAGTGTTGAAAATGGCTTGTGGCTACAATTTGTAACTCCATTCATTTATTTGGAATATACATTGTTTTTCCAGTTTCCTGAAAAATAACTGTTTTGGACATAAGAGGTTTCTGTCCAACAGCGATGATATGAAAGTTTCAGATTCAGTCTTAATTTTCATTGACTGGAATTATTTTGTCAATACTGGTTCTCTTCATTTGGATATTTCACCTCCTTTTTTTCTCATTGCAGCCAAAACAGCAGTGACCTTCACCCAGAACCTGGAAGACGCCACCGCCAATGAGAAGGACACCATGGTGACCTTTGAGTGTGAAACAAACGAGCCTTTTGTCAAAGTGAAATGGTTGAAAAACAACATGGAGATTTTCTCTGGAGACAAGTACAGGATGCACTCGGACAGGAAGGTCCACTTCCTGTCGGTGCTTGTGATTGAGATGAAGGATGACGCTGAATACTCCTGTGTGGTGGTAGAAGATCAGAACATCAGGACCAGTGCTAGGCTGCATGTTGAAGGTATTTCTACACCCAGCATTTCTCTGTTCACTGTTTTTACATCTCTGAATGTAGATATTAATGATGTGTGTGATGACTCCGGTTCAGGTGCTGCTCTGGAACTTGTCAAACACTTGGAGAACATTGAGATACCAGAGACCTACACTGGAGAGTTCGAGGTGGAGCTGTCTCGTGAGGATGCTGAGGGCAGCTGGTTCTTTGGAGACAAGGAGCTTTCACCCAGCGCCAAATACATCATGTCATCTCGCAGAGGAAGACAAACTCTGTCCATTAAAGACGTCCGCAAAGAGGATCAGGGCAAATACACCTTTGTATGTGGAGATCTGAGGAGCAGTGCCTCGCTGAAGATGAAACGTAAGGATGATGATCCATGTCAATCCACTGTCAATATGTTTCTACAAAGCTATGTAACCCTGGTTTTTAACATCTCAGAGAATAATCTGAGATGTTTTTCATCTGTATTTCTAATGTTTTATCTATTTTTGATCTTCTAGAATAGCTAAGATGTTTTGTTTTTTTTAAAATTATGAATGAATCCTCTGTCCCCTGGCTCCATATTAATTTTATGTAAACTAACCTGAACCCTTTGTCATCATTCTCTGATGTTCATTGTGTTTGGATCTTCAGCTCCTGTTTTACACTGATTTTATGTGGTTGACCTACCTTCAGTGACAGTTTGTTCTGTTCTTCAGTGCGACCTGTGACCCTGATGCAGCCTCTGTCCGACCTCACTGTCTGTGAGGGCGACATCGCTCAGCTGGAGGTCCGCTTCTCCCAGGAGAACGTGGAGGGAACCTGGATGAAGAGCGGCCAGGCCATCACCGCCTCCGACCGCATCCACATCGTCATTGACAAACAGGTTCACAAGCTTCTGTTGGAGAACGTCACCAGAGAAGATGCGGCTTCGTACTCATTTGTGGTTCCTGCTCAGGACATCTCCACATCCTGCAAACTGAATGTCCAGAGTAAGATGTTCATAAATGATACTTGACCACAGATCCAGGATCAATTTGTGTTGGATCCTCTTTGACATCCATGTCATCTTTTCTTGCAGCCATTGACATCGTGATTCCACTGAAGGACGTGTCTTCCATTGAAGGCACTAAGGCCGTCCTGGAAGCAAAGATCTCTGCTCAGGACGTTAGCTCTGTCAAATGGTACCACAACGACAAACAGCTGACAGCCAGCGACCGAATCCAGATGGTGGCAAAGGGATCCAAGCAGCGTCTGGTCTTCACCAGAACCTTCGCCTCTGATAAAGGACGATACAAACTGGTGGTTGGAAAAGTTGACACCAGCTGCAGCCTGATGGTAGAAGGTACGATCTGTTCATTTGTTCACCTGCAATGACTGGAGCTCAGCATTAGGACTATAATATCTCATTTTGCAACTGTGGTCTGTTTCAGAGGTTCACATCGTTAGGCACATGGAAGACAAAGTTTGCTCTGAGTCCCAGAATGTCACCTTTGAAGTCGAGGTTTCTCACCCTGGTATCGATCCCATGTGGACCTTCAGGAACCAGCAACTCAAACCTGGACCCAAGTACAAGATGGAGTCCAAGGGCACCGTTCACTCTCTGATGATCATTGACGCCATGAAGGATGAGGAGGGCCAGTACACCTTCAATGCTGGTGAAAAGATCTCCAGCGCCAACCTCACAGTGTCTGGTGAGTCCAGTTAATGTCACATTCACAGAGGGAAGAAAATGAAGAGTGGATCAACAGTCAATACAATGAAAGCCACCTCTATCTGAAAGTGGCCCACTGATAGTGGACACATTTGAGACCGGATCAGCTCTGTGGTGTTTTTGGACATTATGGTTCCTCTACACTGAGGATCAGAGGTGTCAGAAGAGCATGGGTTTGTGTATCGCTGTATATCTAAGATGCTCTTGTCAGTCCTTATGGAATATGGAGGAAAATCCATTTACATTTACATTTACCTACAAAACATTTGACCACTAGTGGGTAAAAACTGTGCTTTAGTCTGTTTGTTTTATTATATCATAAATCTATAAACCAGGATGTTCCCTTGTCCATCCACCAGGTGGTGCCATCACCCGTCCCCTACAGGATGTGACTGTGGCTGAGTCCCAGACAGCGGAGCTGGAGTGCCAGGTTGCCAACGCCAACGCCGAGGGCCGGTGGCTGAAGGAGGGCCAGGCGGTTGACTTCAATGAGAATGTAGTGAGCGAGGTGAAAGGTGCCGTCAGACGCCTCATTATCGTCATCACCAGACCTCAGGACGTTGGCGAGTACACCTACCAGGTCGCCAACTCCAAGACCACTGCCAACCTCAGGGTAGAGGGTACGTACCCGCACCAGAACGTTCATGTTAAGGTCCAAATCTGAGGCGTTGGTGTAAATACTGAGCACTGTGTTTCTTCCTGCAGCGGTGAAAATTAAGAAAACTCTGAGAAACCAAACTGTGACCGAAACCCAGGAGGCGGTGTTCAGTCTGGAGCTGACCCACCCCAACGTTAAAGGAGCCCAGTGGATCAGGAATGGCGTGGAGCTGCAGAACAGCGACAAGTACCAGATCACCTCTGAAGGCATGGTCCATACGCTGAAGGTCAAGAACTGCAACACACAGGATGAGACCGTTTACTCCTTCAAACTGGGGAAACTGTCGGCCAACGCCAGGCTCAATGTCGAGAGTGAGTATTACAACTGTCTCAATTAATGGATGAAGGTTTGATGATACTTCTAATTATTCTTAGTCGTCTTCACTACAAAACTCATCCTGCAGATCAGAAAAATTCCTCATAAACACGATGTTGGTATACAAAGATATACATAGTGTTTTACATAGATATACATACTGTTATTCATGGGTAATACACACTGTTAATATGAAAATATTGTTCATAGATACACATACTGTCACATACTGTCAATGCTGTAAATTTGCATGTATTCGTATTTTGTCCATTTTTATTTTTTGTTCTATTTAACTCTATTCTTATGTTACTTTGTAAAATTGTAAAATTTATATTCTATTTTCTTACCTTATTTTTAGGTTTTGTAATTTTATATTTGCTCTGTTCTTATTTCTGTAGTACTGATGTTTTATTGCTGCACTGACTGGAGTCACACAATGGCAATATAGGCTATTCTGTTTTTTTTTTTTTAATATGGAAATGACACAAGCTTCCTGATTGCTACTAATTGACTTCTTTGTACAACATAATACAGAAAGGAAAATTCAAGGAAGCATAAAATAATAAAACACAAAAGAGAAAAAGAAAAAAATCATATTCGAAAAGGAGTGCAAAGAAGCACAGCTTATTAGCTCTCACCCCTTTGCATTGGTTCGACATCTTATCAATTTGAGTTCATTAAACCAATTAATAAATCAGAACAAAACCTCACATGATTTACGCTAAATACATATAATTTATATCAGCGAGTCACTGTGAAAAGATGTTGGTGATTTGAGGAACCGACAGGAGCCTCTATTTAAGAACTTCACTGAAGGGAAATCACAGATTTAATGCATCCCCAACAAAAGTGGTGGCAATCACCATAGCAAACACACAAAGGCCGACTCTCTATTGGTAAAACCGGTCTGTGTTTCTTTAGCTGTAATAATTGTCCTGTTTTATGCTCATATTTTTATTCCGTTTTCATTAACCTTTTTGTTTTTCTCCTTCCTATAGCGATCAAAATCGTGAAGAAGATTAAGGACGTGACATCTCTTCTGGATGGCACCGCCTCCTTCGAGATGAGCCTGTCACATGATGACATCCCCGTCAGGTGGATGTTCAGAGGTGTTGAGCTGAAGTCCAGCGACAAATGTAAGATCCTGTCTGAGAGGAAAGCTCACAAACTGATCCTTCAGAATGTCAACAGCAGCAACGCGGGAGAGTACACGGCGGTGGTCGGACATCTACAGTGCAGTGCCATGTTGACGGTGGAGGGTGAGGACCGTTAGCATTTGGAAACCACCACGCTAACATCACCTCTAACACAACTGATTCTACATTTAACATCTAGAAACAAGGAGCGCATGTTTGGGTAAAAGAACTGTAAGGTGGTTAGTTCATGAACTAGTGTGTGAGACGATAAGTGGATGTGACAAAGTAGCCATAGGAAAGGGATATTTTATACTCTAGCTACTATGTTGATGTTAGCCAAAGAATGCTAGTGAGAATATCAGGCATATAGAAATGAGCACCAGATGTGATGGTCCAGAAGGCTACCAAGGAAATTTAGAAAGGAGGTTGAAGGAGGTATAAAGATGTAGAGAAACCAAAGTGCTCAGAGAAACTGCTGCTTTCTCCCAGCGCTGTTGAATAAAGACATATCAACGGAAGATTGTATCATTGTCCTTTGTTCATCACACATCCAGAAGTCGACCCTTATTAACAACATTGTGCAGGATTAGATTAGATTTGATTTGATTCGATTTGATTCAATTTGATGGAACTTTATTGATCCTTGGGCAGAACCTCCAGGAAATTAAGGTTCCAGTAGCAGAACAACATCATATGTAAAGATATAAGAATGAGAGGAAAAAAGGACATAATAACAACAATAACTATAGAAACAGTAGTAAAAACAGGCAATTACACATTAGAAATACTAGTAGTAATAATAATAATGATAATAATAATTGTAGAAATAATAATAAACATAGTAGTAGCTGTAACAATGATATCAATAATATTAATAGTACCACTGATCACAGTAATAGTAACAATGATTAATAATATATAATAATACTAATACTACTACTAATAATTAATAATAATGGTAATAATAATAATAATAATAATAATTAGCTATAAAAAGTGAAAGTAACAACAACAAACAAACATTGCACAATGATGTTTATTGAAGATGATGATGTACATTTCACATATTGAAATTTTTGTTTTATAATTACAGTTTTAAAAATACCATCCTGTAATTTGGTTATTTAAGCAAATTAACTTATCAAAGACTATTAAGAAAGCAGCAAAATAGGACTAATGAGTGTATAACAACAGTAGAGTTTAGTGACACATTTTATAGATGACATCTTAAAAAACTCTACATAGAAGGTGTGGAGAAAAATATACATCGATGATACATAATAGATAAGTGAGTCTTATTTATTGTGTTTCCAGCTCTGATATAATCCATGGTCTATAATACTGTTCATTGTCTTTGTTTCTAGCTCTGTGTGTGACAAAGCCCCTGAAAAGCGTGGAGGTTCCAGAGACTCAAGTGGCCACATTCGAGTGTGAAGTTTCCCACTTCAATGTCCCATCCACATGGCTGAAGGACGGCGTAGAGATTGAGATGAGCGAGAAGTTCCGGATCGTGGTTCAGGGAAAACTCCACCAGCTGAAGATCATGAACACCAGCAGAAACGACTCTGCTGAGTACACCTTCGTCTGCGGCAACGACCGGGTGTCGGCAACCCTCACTGTTAACCGTACGAAACACCAGACGATCAGTAAAACAGATGGTTAAACATATGATTAATAAAGTAGACGGTCGGTAAAACATACGATCTGTAAAGTAGATGATTGGTGCCTCTTTAGATTTCAGTGTGCTGACTGTTTAATGTCATTGTTAACATGTCCGTCTGTGTTTTTCCAGCTGTCCTCATCACCTCGATGTTGAAGGACCTGAATGCACAGGAGAGAGACACCATCACCTTCGAGGTCACCGTCAACTACGAGGGCATCACCTACAAATGGCTGAAGAACGGTGTAGAAGTCAAGTCTTCAGACAGATGCCAGGTCCGCACCCGGCAGCTCACGCACTCCTTGACCATCCGCAACGTCCACTTTGGAGATGGAGGAGAGTACCAGTTCGTGGCCGGATCCGCAGCCTCCTCTGCCAACCTGTTTGTTGAAGGTAACCATGCAGCTGTTGACCCTTAGGAGTCCCTGTAGTTGTATATAGTTGTAATAATTGTATGTAGTTGAATATAATTCTAATAGTTGGAAATAGTTTTAAATAGTTGTAATAGTTGTGTATAGTTGTAAACAGTTGTATGTTGTTGAATATAATTCTAATAGTTGTATATACTTGTAATAGTTGTATATAGTTCTAAATAGTTGTATGTAGTTGAATATAATTCTAATAGTTGTATGTACTTGTAATAGTTGTGTATTGTTCCCTATAGTTGTAATAGTTGTATGTAGTTCTAAATAGTTTTACATCGTAATAGTTGTATATAATTTTAAATAGTTGTATATAGTTCTAATTAGTTGTATACAGTTGAATATAATACTCATAGTTGTATATAGTTCCAGTAGTTGTAAATCGTTGTAATAGTTGTATATAGTTGTAATAGTTTTAAATAGTTGTAATAGCTGTATATAGTTCTAAATAGTTGTATGTAGTTGAATATAATTCTAATAGTTGTATATAGTTCTTATAGTTGTAAATCGTTGTAATAGTTGTATATAGTTTTAAATAGTTGTAATAATTGTATGTAGTTGTAATAGTTGTATATAGTTCTAAACAGTTGTATGTAGTTGAATATAATTCTAATAGTTGTATATACTTGTAATAGTTGTGTATAGTTCCCTATAGTTGTAATAGTTGTATATAGTTCTAAATAGTTGTATATAGTTGAATGTAATTCTAATAGTTGTATATACTTGGAATAGTTGTATATAGTTCCCTATAGTTGTAATAGTTATATATAATTTTAAATAGTTGTATATAGTTCTAATTAGTTGTATACAGTTGAATATAACACTAATAGTTGTATACCATTGTAATAGTTGTATATAGTTGTAATAGTTGTATATAGGTCTAAATAGTTGTATATAGTTGATTATAATTCTAATAGTTGAATGTAATTTTAATAGTTGTATGTAGTTCCCTATAGTTGTAATAGTCGTATGTAGTTGTAATAGTTGTACATAGTTTAGTTAGTTATAAAGACATTACTGGCATGTACATAGTTGTATGCAACTTTATTATTTGCTCAATTTGTAACAATTTTTGTGAAGTTTTGAATTTATATGTTCATTCTAAGTTATAAAAATTGTTCAACATGTCTTTGGTGAAAAACAGTAAAGATTCTAACTTTTTCCTTTTGGGATTTGATATTTTTTGTGTGACTAGCTTCAGTGTTAGTACAACAACAAAAAAAAGTGTACAGTCCCACAGGTGAAAACAATGAGACCAAACAAGGCAAAGGAAACGGTTTTATAATGAGAAATATATAGAAATATAGAGATATATAAAAAGGTGAAATCAACAGTAGTCAAATCGGACCAAATCCACTCAGACTCCTCAGGGTTAAATGAAACTAATGAAGTTTGATCTGAGGTGAAACAAGGTTCTAATGCAGCGTTTTGTCTCTTTCAGCTCGTTTGATTGAATTCACCAAGAAAATCAAAGACATCAGGATCACAGAGAAGAAGAAGGCCATCTTTGAGTGTGAGGTTTCTGAGCCCAACATTCAGGTGATGTGGATGAAGGATGGTCAGGAGGTGGACATGGCCGAGGACAGGTATGTCGTCCACTGTTTGGTCCTGTCGGCCTGGTCTTAAAGGGTTAATGTTCACCTGAGTTTGGTCTTCCAGGTTCACCGTGACGGCAGAGAAGTATGTCCACCGTCTGATGATCCAAACAGTTCGTATGTCCGACGCCGGAGAGTACTCGGTCGTGGCTGGATCCAGTGTTTCCAAGGCCCAGCTCATCGTTGAGGGTCGGGACATCCGGATCTCTGAGCCTGTGGACAGGGAGATCACGGTGAGACCAGATTTACCACCAGGACAGTTGGACACATCGTTGTCCGTGTCCTGGACATTCTGTAGAAACCTCCAAACAGTGACTGGAGGAGTTCGATGAAAGGCTTAGATGTCCTTCAGCAGAAACCAGTTCAGTCCAGACCTTCCAGAACCAGGTGGTCATCTGGTCCTTGTCTAACTGGAGTCCTTCTTATGATCTATGATTAGGTTGCAGAGATCCCTTGAGAGATTTTTTCATCATGTCACCAACCGATCGGGCATAAGCTATAGTGAAGGCGTTGTGTCGGCATCATCTTCATTAGCATTTCTTCAAACATCTTCTCCGATGAAACTACTGGCCAGATTCATTTCAAATTTCATAAGTATCTTCCTTGGGACAATGTCTACAAAGATTGTTCACAGTTCTGACAAATTTTGATTTTAGAGTTTTTTATATTAAAATGTGCTTTTACTTATAATGGTTGATATTGTGATTTATAACATGTAAATGGTTATAGATGTCAATATAGTTCCTATTGATCACTGATAGAAGTCATATATGGAGTTTGATTGAATTAGTTGCGTTCTCCTCCAGTGAAAGTATCACCCACTCCTACTGGGAGATTGATCTCCTGGATCCAGACCACAGGACTGGAACATAAAGACAGAACCTGACAACCTCACAAATTCAACTGGGGATTGATTTAGATAGAACATGACACTGACATACAGGGACACTGGAACCTGACTGAACCTATATTTAACCCCACACACACACACACACACACACACACACACACACACACACACACACACACACACACACACATATATGTATGTAAAACAATCATTCAAAACATTTACAGACCAACAGCTTTGATTCCAGAGATTTGACACTCTTTAAATCCATTGAAAGGAATCAATGTTTGGAGGTGAAGCTCAGACTGAAGCTTGTTCCAGGCATCAGGAGCTGAAAACTTAAAGTATTTCTTTCCTTATTCAATCAATCAAATTTTATTTATATAGCATCATATCATAACAACAGTTATCTCATGACACTTTACATTTAGAGCTTGTCTAAACCAGACTCTTAAACCAATTTACAGACATCAACAGTCCTTATCTTTGGAACAAACAGTTTCATTGAGCATAGATTGTATTGTATTGTATTGTAGATGGAATCCAGGTTAATGGTTTCAGTGGACTCAAAGGGTTTTCACACCTATGTAGAAGGTTAAACGTCCTGGTAATGGTTTTGTGTCCTCTGTCCAAGGTCCTGGAGAGACACAGAGCCACGTTAGAGTTTGAGGTGAATGAGGACGATGTGGAGGGTCGTTGGTTGAGGAACGGAGTGGAGATCCAGTTCTCGGCCGAGGAGAGGTTCAACTACGTCACCATCAGGAAAATTCACCGTCTCACCATCTCAGAGACGTACCGGAGCGACGCCGGAGAGTACACCTTCATCGCCGGCAAAAACAGAAGCACCATGCACCTCCGAGTCAACCGTGAGTAGAGATGGTTTACAGGAAATATGACACCACGCAAAGAAACGACCAAAGAAACCACATGAGGAAATGAAAAAAAAAAGGGACTTAAAAAAAATGGATTCAAACTGTGATGATTATGTGTTTAACTCTTTCATACAGTGTTATTTAAGCTTCATTTAAAAATATAATATTTGCAATAACTACTCTAAAGTACAAAACCAAAATTACTACATGGATTTTTTTGATTAATTAAGCCTTTCATAAATGAATTATAAGAACCTAAGTCCAATTTTTTTTTTTTTTCTGGAGTGTTTTTATTCCTCTTTACTCATGAAAAAAACAAGGCAATTGAATTTCATATATAAACCTGTTTTTCATGTAGTTTCATAAATGTCCACTCATTTGGACACCATGAGTTTAACTTTAGAAGGAAATAATTATGTATTTAACAAACCAAGATCTGAAAATGATGAAAACTATGAAATAAAAAAAAATTTAATACTGATGATCAGGTCAGACTGATAATTTCTCACATTTTAACATATTCTAATTCTAGTTGTTACTCACTTTATAGAGATAATATGAAAAAAAACTTTTTTTTTTTTTTTTTTTTTTTTTTTAAATTGTGTTAATTTCACTCTAATACCAGTTGCCCATTGATTTACACTAAAACATGTAACTAAAACAATTTAGTGACATGGGATTAATTACACATTTCTCTCAATATAAAATAAATCTGTATAATTTGACCAATGATATTAATCCTGAGATGTTACTTGATGCTGCATATTTTTTCTACCTCCAGTGGTGTCCTGATATTGAAGGATTTACAAGATATTCCAAGGATGTTCAGCATTTCTGACTTCCTGTTGACCACCTTGGTTATGAGTAAAAAAAAAAGATGCCCTTCTCCCGACTGGCCAATAGGTGTCAGTGTATGTGATGATGAACAAGTGTCCACTGTGTTGGCTGATATGGAACTAAAACAACCAAACCCATGAATATACAAGAGAACAGCTGTAGAATAGATGAACACTGGAGTCAAGACTGGGTTTTTTTCTTCTGCTTGAAAAAAATAAATAGAAAGAAAGAAAAGGAATGAAAGGGTTAAATGTTTTTCTACATTATCAGATAATGGTAGAACCACTTAATTGTAATATTAACACTACAATTACATTTAAGATAATAAATTTGTGTTAAAGGAGACAGCCAACTGTAGCATCTAAATCAGAATAATCCAATTAGACACATTATTTGTTTGGAAGTGTTTGATCCCCCTCTGTTTTATAATTATTCATGCATGAAAGAGTTGATTCTTCATGCCGTTGGGTTCTGTCCAGTTCATCGGGCCTTTTCCTGTCTGTTTCTGTCCAGTGCCGGAGCCTCCTCAGATCCTGCGTCACATGGAACCCCAGTCGGTGCAGTCCGGTAAACCTGCTCGCTTCTCAGTCCAGGTCAGCGGCGTTCCTCAGCCTCAGGTCTTCTGGTACAAAAACTCCCAGGCTCTGTCTCCAGGATTCAAGTGTAAATTCCTCCATGACGGCAACGAGCACACGCTGCTGCTGATCGAAGTGTTTCCCGAAGACGCCGCCACTTACAATTGTGAGGCCAAGAATGACTATGGCGCCGCCACCAGCACTGCCACACTCAACGTGGAAGGTACATGAACTCCAGACCGGTACGTTAATGACCGAACCCTTTCAGATCATTGGATTAAACCCTGCTGTGTTTGTGGTTCAGTGTCCGAGGTAGTTTCTCCAGACTCAGCTGCTCCTGTGGCACCTCCTGTTGTCATCTCACCCATCGTCAACACCTCAGCCCGCGAAGGAGAATCAGCCCGGTTCCAGTGCAGGGTCCGTGGAGACGGTACGACATTATAACTCTGGATGTTTCATGTTTTTATCTTATTCCATCTTGTAACAAATAATTGTAAAAAACAAAATCAGTGGGATTCCCCTGGTTTTAGTTTGAACCATCAGACACTTCACTGAACAGGAACCCTTTCATTCCCACTCTGACGTTCATGTTCTCTGTTGGAGTTTGTAATTCTATAAATCAAACACATCCTCATATGGTTTATTAGTGTATTTGGTCAGTTGTTGATATCAGTCCTGAAAAACCAAATCCTTTGTCTCCAGATGTGAAGATCAGCTGGTTCCACAAAGACAAGGAGATCAAGCAGTCAGACTTCTTCAGGATGTCGCAGTTTGACGACAGCTGTCAGCTGGAGATCTCCAGGGTTTACCCTGAGGACGAGGGCGAGTACACCTGCATGGCTGTCAACAACGCCGGAACTGCATCGTGTTCTGCAACCCTCATACTGGACGGTGAGTTCAGGAAACCTCGGAAAATGCACAAACACCAACCGGACCAGGTTCAAGTGTTTGTCAAGGTCATGACGTTGTGTTATTGATTATAATTAACACACCAAGTGAGGATGAAGGTTTGAAAAGAAAACCAGTTCATTGGTGGAAAAATTTCCTTTTTTCTTCACCATTTGAAGAAAATAGAGGGGGAACGATATCTGATAAATATGTCCATATATGGATGTTAATTAGTACTGAGTGATAGATAATATTAATAATAACTTAAAAAATACAACATAAAGTCCTGATTTAAGTCTAAATTTAGACCAAATGGAATTAGAGTTATCAAATATATTTAAAGCAGATAATGTGTCACATAACGAAGTCATGATCTTGAGTCTCTGGTTTCATTCTGTTAATGCACTGATTCTCTTTTTTTTCACGAAAACTTATCCTAGTGAGCACATGTTCAGTGATTTAAAGACGAAACCCATAAATACATGTAGATTTAGTTAAAATACAGGCAGTCTTTCAACATAACCACCTAAATCAGTTGTTTATTCAACAACAGATTAGCCTTAAAATTCTAGACATAGTTTTATATTACTGAAATTTTTCTACATCAGTGTCAGATCACGGAATATAAATCTCAAGTGCAGTTCAAAGTTTTATTCTTTTGAATATGAGAGGTCTGTTTCTTCATCTTCCTTTGTGGTTGAAGCTGTGAATCCTGCAGACTGTGCTCACTGGGATGAAACAGTTCAGTAACAAACAGCCCATGAAATGAATGGACATGCTTCTTTTCAGGGCATAAACACTCGGTGGATGTTCAGGCTGAGTCCCAGTGGCGTATCTCCACCAGCCTCACCAGTGTAAAGAAACCTGCCATTGGTCAAAAGCCTGTTTTCCTCCAGCCAATCATGAGCTGTACAGTGCCACACGGGGAGGTGGCCCGCTTCCATGCATGTGTGTCGGGTATGCCCAAACCAGAAATCAGCTGGTTCCACAACCGGCAGCCCATCAAACCCACCAAGAACGTGGTGTTTCATTTCGATGAGGTGACGAACACGGCCACACTCATCATAGTTGATGCTTTCTCCGAGCATGCAGGGCAGTACACCTGCAGGGCGGCCAATAACACCGGAGAGGCCGCCTGCTCGGCCATGCTCACCATAACCAGAGAAGAAGAAGAAGGTAACATCTGGATGCTCCTCCGGCTGCAGCCTGAGTCCCTCAAACACTTCCTGTCCCTGTAGATTCATTCATTTCCTTTTAAACCAAAGCTCCAGGGGAAACGCCATGAGGGGTGAACCACAATCAGAACCTAAATGTGCTGATCAACAGTCATATGAAAGGAATTACATCTATTTGATCATCATCAAGTTCTCAAAGCTCCTTAAGTTCAATGATATGTCCAGTTTCTGTTTGACATTAGCACTAAAATCACTTTGTTTCATCAGATCTGAAAAAATGTAAGTGTAAAACAAACAATAGGAGGTTGAACTTTTAAACATGAGTAAAACTTTACAAAAATAAACAACCTCAACTTGTTGAGTCTGTGTTTGCACTTCAGAACTAACTCAGACTTTGGACCAAACAAATCAAAGCAAACCTAGAACTAAATTAACCATTAGTCCAGAAAAAGAATCAGGATCAGCACAAAGAGCAGATTGGGACACCCCTCGGGTCTTACTAATCTCACAGTCTGTGTTCAGACAAAACCAACCTCTTGAGTCTTTGTGAGTCCTGTACCATCCTCAACACCATCACCCCCTCTGGTCCTGGTTCTCCTACAGGAATAAAACCATCCTTTACCCTTTTCTTCATCCTCAGGAAAACTCGGAAAATGCATGAAATCCACCTGAAAATAACTAGTCCCTCCATCTTCCAGGAAACCCAACCCTGTTCTGTGTTTCACATTGTGTTTTCACTCTTTTTCACACTTTTCTTACCTGTGTTGATCTGAAACACAAATGTTGAAGACCTGTTTGCTTTTCTTGGGGATTTTCTTACTTGAATATTCTCAATATATATAGATGACACCTCATTTAATCACTTTTTTTTTTTGTCCACAGTGACTCGGGAGCAGATCGAAGCCAAGATTGAGCAAGAAGTCAAAGGTAAGATCTTGTCAGATTTTTTATCATTACACACCAAAAACACCAGTTTATTTCCACACAGGTTGATTAGTGGGAAAGGGACAGTTTAACCAGGTGTTGTAAAGTAGTCTGTCAGCAGGTAACTTTGATCCAAACCTTGGCTCGTTGAAGATGTTTTATAAAAGGTGAAACTGTAAAGACAGTGGACAATGTGTGGGTGCATGCAAGACAGAGTTGGACTAAGTTGAACTGCATCCACAGACTGCTTATTGAGTTTATAACTTTAACATTGTGTTGAACTGTCCCTTTAAATGACCTTTGAACTTCCACAGTTGCATGTCTTCGTCATGTGTCTTGACAGAAAACTGCTGTCAGTACTTCACAACTTCTCTTAATAAAACTGTACAGTTTCCTCCAGGAGAGATTTGCTTGTACCAGCTTTGGACACTTGTGGTTTGCATCCAAAAGTGTATTTCATTTTGGCATGAAGGTTCCTCTGATCTTTTCCCCCGAAAAGGTGCAGGATGAGTATCTTTTAAAGCTTCCAGATTGAAAAGTCCTTTAAAAGATATGGAGGTTTACTGCATATGGAACTGTTACCTTCCTCCTGCAAAATATTTCCTAGCCTGGCTTGCAGATAGTGGGATGTGATTCCTGTGGTTTGCATTTTAAATAACACCAGTAAACTATATTAGTTCGAATAAACGCCTTCTCACCCAATTTACAGCTTCAATTGTTAAAGTTTGGGAAAGTTGGTTTTGGAGAGCTGTGCTTCTCATTGACACTTGTGCATCATTTATCTTCTAAGTTTAAGGATTAGAAAGGGCGTTTATTCCTCTGTCTGCAAGTCAGGTAAGGAATGTTCTAGCCACATAAATTATTTAAAAGCAAAACCAGTGAATGTTAGCAGCCCACCTTGGGAATATTATGCTCTTTTTAATAATAAAATTATGTTTTGAAGAAATTTCCACAGACGAAGGATCAAAACTTCCTGCAGGTTTCTAATAAAAAGAATCAAGTCTTGCGTTTATTCGAACAAATATGGTGAGTGAAATTATTTCCTTTGGCATTGTGACTCGCAGCATGCATTTAATATTTCTATTAATGATTCAAATCCTTTTCTCTCTTTTTTTACCCATGGGGCCTGTGTTATTCTGACAGTTGTCTCTCTGATTGCAGAGCTGTTTTACCACGACACCAAAGAGGGAAACCCACACAGCAGCACTGAACTCACCAGCACCCGACAGCTGCGAGGAGCCTTCTCCGACACCGAGGACTTCCTGGATCACGGCCTGGTGTCGGCCAATCGCTGCTCCAGCAGAACCTCTTCCATCAGCTCATGGACAGAGAACATGAAACCTTCTTTCACCCAAAAACTTAAGTTCCAATCAGTCGTTGAGGGAGACCCAGTTGAGTTAAAGTGTAAACTGGTTGCCTGCCCTCCACCAACTATCCTCTGGTTCCATAATAATAGACCCATTCGTAAAGAGCGCAGGCGTAGGATCTTTTCTGACAGCAGATTGCACATGCACGTTACAAGTTTAGTCATAGATGGCATCAAAGAGAAAGACTCAGGCAGTTACAAGGTAATGGCAATAAACACGGAGGGCTCTGCAGAGTCCACAGCATCACTTTTGGTTTCACTGAGGGAAGAGCAGTCCGCCAACTACCTGGGCTTTGCTAGACGATCCGCAAAAGCTCATGAAAGTGTAGACACGATGGCAGAGGAGAGGAAGGAGAGAAAGTTTAGAGTGGACCTCCGGTGTGTAGGGTCTCCATTTGACAAGATGTCCAAAGTCCACCAGGGAAGATCTCGATCTAAAAATGCTGTAATCCGTACTGTGTATTTCCGTTCAAGTACTCCCACAAAAGAAAAACAGCCTGAAAAAGAGTCTAAACGTTTGGAAACTGCATCTGAGCGTGCCCCGTCCCCTCCCCCAATGTTTGAAAGGCCTGAACGATTTAATGATAGGTTCAGTGATATTTACTGTGACCGACGCACAGGTGCCAGATTCAGTGATAAGTTTAGTGATAGATGCAGTGATAGATACAGCGAGAGGTTCAGTGACACCGAAAGCCTTCACAATGAGGTAAGAACCAAACTTACGACCCTTCAAAAAGCTGTCAAACAAAGAAAGAGATTTTCAATCTCAACCATGTCTTCATCTGAGTTTGATTTAGAGTCAGTAGCCAGCGAGCCAAGCTATGCAGATTATGTTGAGAAGCTCAGAGTTAAACCTGCGTCACTACAAGATGTTCCACATTTCAGTCGACCTTTTGATTTGGGAGAGAGTCAGAAGGAAATTCCAGGTAAAACTGCCCACAGGGAATCCTCACAGCCTCGAGTAAGACATTCATTTGAACCTCAGTCAAGAACCAGGGCCATTCAGATCATGAGAGGAGAGCTGGTTGATACAATGGTGCCTCAGACAGACCGAAAATCAGATGGAACCTATTCAGAGACACTGAGTGATAAGAGAGCAGAGAGTTTTGTTGAATCACGGGTAGATGTTGGGTTTAAAGAAAGCAGTGAAGGGGTTTCGGTCCACAAGGTAGAGGCTACAAAAATGGAGGTTCAGCTGGGTCAGTCAGAAGTCTCGTACTCTGAAACATATCCAGAAACTGCAACATACACCGAAAGTAGGGAATCTGTTGTGACCCAAGAGTCAACCAAATTGAAGCTGGTTGCATCATCCAGGGGTGAATGGCAGCAAGGAAGTCGGATGTCAGAGGGGGAAACATTTCACCCTGAAACTAATCTGCCTCTTCCAGCTGGGACACCCTACATGGAGCCTGAAGGTCATATTTACACCCAGCAGGAGGTGGAGAGAAGATTAACTGAGGTAACCGAAACAATGTCCTCTTCTTTCCATGAATCACCCAGAATGAAGGCAAGGGCAGTTGATCCAGAGGCTGCCACTGTGCCAGTACCTAAATCACCTAAAGTTAGAGGTGCAGTTGGAGAAACTGATGTCCTGCTGGCACACCAAGAATCACCCAGAATGAAATCCAGAACAGCAGAAGTGGAAGCCCGAGTCGAGGCCAGAATGAAAGAGTCACCTAGACCAAGGCCACATAGAGCAAACAAAGCCAGTGTCCTGACAGAAACTTCAATTCCAGATGATAAAATTACGGAAGCAGGTGATAGATATGAGGAAGAATGTGAGGAGGAATCACTGAGGGCTCATTATGAGAAAAGCCTGGAGGCTGAACGGATGGAGTGTGAAGAAAAACTCTTGGCCCTTCGGATCAGGAAATGGCAGCAAGGTATGGTTATGTCAGAAGAAGATACGTTTCACCCTGAAACCGATTTACCTTCCCCAGCAGAGACCCCGTACATGGAGCCATACACTCAACAGGAGGTGATTGAGAAAAGACAAACTGATGCAATGCCTTCACCTGTCCATAAATCAACCGGAATGAAGACAAGGGCAATTGATTCTGAAGGTCCTACTATGACAGCACCTGAATCACCCAAACTAAAAGGAAGCTGGCAGAAAGGCATGATTATGTCAGAAGAGGATACATTCCACCCTGAAACTGATCTGCCTTTGCCAACAGAGACACCATACATGGAGCCTGAGGGTCACATTTACACCCAGCAAGAGATGGTGGAGAAAAGAGTAACTGAAGTCATACCACTCTCCATCCATAAATCACCCAGAATGAGGACAAGGCCAATTGATCCTGAAGCCACCACCATAACAGCGCCTAAGTCACCTAAACTAAAAGGTGCAGTGGGAGAGGATGAAGCCCTTCACAGCTCATTACATAAATCACCTAGAATGAAAGTAAGAGCAGGAGACTTGGAAGCTGAGGGATTGGTCAAACAGACACAGATATCTCCCAGACTAAAAGGTAGAGCATCTGAAATGGAAGTTGAATCACTGACCAGAACAAAAGCCAGACAGGAAAAGATGTTGTTTGAAAAGACGAAAGAAGATCATGAGCTCCAGCTGTCAAGAGAGAACATTTCTGAACTACAGCAAGAGACTGAACAGTTTGCCAGTGAAGAAGAGGCGCTCACTCAGCGGATAATGAAATGGCAGCAGGATGTTCTTATGGAGCAACATCAAGCTGTGAAAGTGGAACCTGACAGTGTGGAGGGTTATGCACCATTCAAAGCAGAGACAACCACTGAGGTCAGAAGAAACATCCAAATGGCTTCAGCATCAGTGTCTCAAACTGAAGCAGTCCTCAGCAGAAAGCCAGGAAAAACAGCCAAAGAGAAGTTTCTGACAAGTGAACCTGTTTCTGTTACTTTCCAAGATCAGCAAGATGAAAGCTACCAGCTACCAACGGAGGGCCGCGAGACAAGGCTGCAGAGGGACAGTGAATACTTTGTTAATGAGGAGGAAGCACTGGCTCAACGCATTCTGAAATGGCAACAAGATGTTGTCGAGCAAGAGGAAGTGACAGAACTAGAATCTGAGTGGGCTTTGGATAGTCAAGGCAAGCAACCATTTGAGCCCCAGGTTCCACCATTTGACAGATCTGAACCCACCCAAGCTCAACCTTCTCATGATCTTCCAGCTTTGAACAAAACCTACATGCCAACAGTTGCAGGGGATCTTTCTCCAACTTCTTATGGTCAAGAATCCCAACAAAAAGAGCTGTTTGATGGAACCTTAAAAACACAGACATCTGTAGGTCTTCACCATGTTCCTCCAGAGTCATCCTCCATTGCTAGTTTGTCATATCAAGCGGATGTTCCTTTTGAAAGTGCTCCTGGTTTACAGTCTACTCCCGCAAAAGACAGAGTGGGCCCTGAAGTTTCATCAGGTCAGATATCATCTGCCACCCAACTTGAAGGATATGAACTTGCTTCTGCTCGTGGAAAGAGTCCTATGAAACCATCCAGAGAGGCCTCCTTAATTAGGCAGAACTTCCCACAAGAGGATCTAGGAAGAGAAGCACAGGGAACCAAGGAATATGCTATGATTATTGATAAATCCAGCAGTCAGCACTTCCAGTCGGAAGTCAGAGAAGAAGGAATGGGCAGAAGAGAGGAGATGGGAACATCCAGAGACTGGGGACAAATGATACGACAGAAAGATTCAGTAGGTGTTAGTGGAGAAAGAAGAAGTGTAGAGTCAGAAGAAGTAAAGATAAAGAATGTGGACTCACATTTGAAAGAAACAGAAGAGTCGAAGAGGATAAAAGAAGGCGGTGCAAAGCCACTTGGTTCCCTTCCAGTATGTGTGAAAGATATATCCTCAGTAAAAGTGAAAATTGGTGAGATGTCTGAGTTTCGTTGCCAGTTCCAGGGTGAACCTGTCCCCACAGTCACCTGGCTCAAAGATGGCCACCCATTAGCCCACAATCCTGACTATGATATTGTCAGTAAATCAAACTATTCAAAGTTGACGGTCTTCTATCCAACAACAGACCATGAGGGGACGTATGAGTGCGTCCTGACCAATAAACATGGTAAATGCACCTGTAGTGCTACTCTTGAAATCTCGGATAAAAAAGTGGTGAGAACCTCAGGGGTGGTTGTCACAGAAGAACCAGAGAAGTGTCAGGAAACACAGGAGGGCCACATAGAAGATGAACTCAAGTCATACAAGGATACTGGAAAGGCCACGTTGAAGGTGCCTCAGATGGTGATCCACCAGCGCCACACCTCAGATGAATCTTTTTCTTCCTCTCCTGTTGAAATCAGAATTACTGCTGCCACTCCTATCCCAGAGCTGGCAGAAGAAAGAAGTGCAGAGAAACCTCCAGCTGTTACAGAAACACCATCAGATGTACCAATGACAGATGATGCACAGATGAAACACAAATTTACTTTCTCTTTTGATGCATCTGGTGGGGCCCTTAATGTTGTCCGCGAGTTAGAAAACATTACCTGTTCTGAAGGTAACACCGCGGTTTTGGAGTGTGAAATCTCAGGTGACCCTACCCCAGAGGCTACTTGGTATTATGATGAAATTAGTCTCAAGTTTGCAACTGAAAAATACCGATTTGAGGTAGATGATAAAGTTTATAGACTGTACATAAACAGTTTTACATACTCTGATGCTGGAGTGTATAAATGTGTTGCTAGAAATAAGATGGGGGAGGTTGCCAGCATCGCCGATGTGTCATTTCAAGTTGCAGAGCCTGGTCAGTTCTCAGAATTTGGTGACACCAATGAGGGCAATCAAAGAGTGAGAAAACCCCATGATATTCAGACACCTGTAGTGTCTGATGAAGCTGCCATTGCTAACACTGATGATGGTGTTGTTCAGATGGGGGATAAACCTGTAAGTTCAACAGAAGGCATACCTGTGAAACCTTCAAAATCAAGACCTGCCATCTCCAGAGAGCCTCCTGTTCTATCTGGTTGTGGTTTGACAGCTTCTGCTGCTGTGATAAAAGTTTCTCAGATTAAACAAGCTTTCGAGTCTGACTCCCCTGCCGCATTAATGATGCCACCTTCTCCTGAGGAGCAAAGAAAGCGAACATTTTTCCCTGAAGAGTTTATTCCAGAAGTGGTCATTCCCTTTGACAAGAAAGAACAGGTACCAGGAGCTGAAGGTAGTGAGGAAGGTGCTGCTTTGCCTGAAACCATTCCCTTGCTACCCAAACCTATTTCTTTGGAAGAGGAAAGTGAGCTTTACAAGAAATCTGTTGAGGAAGGGCCACTCCAGTCAGGAATCCACACTGGAGTCAAACAATTTGTTGAGGAAGTTCCAGAGTCTCCAGAGTTGGTCAGACCTAAACCACAGAGACCTGAAGGTATTTCTGAGCAAATAGAGACAGGAGAAGGTGAAGCGAGGGAGGAGGTTATGCGAACATTTGAAAGAACCAGTAGCTTCATTCCCTTCCAGTCAGAGAAAGTGCTTGCAGCAAAACCCACTACCAAACCTTCAACAGCTCCTTCAGGAGAACCTAGTCGGCCTAAAACAATTTCTGAACCTGTCAAACCTGAAAGAAAGAGTGTATCTGTAGCATCTTCCCTTGCTCGTAGTGAGGCTGTGGAAGTCCCAAGTTATTCTGAGGGTGATAGTGTTGCTCTGTTGACAGAAATAGAAAAAGAGAAAGAAATAGTTGGAGAGATTACAGAGGAACTTCCTTTAAAGCCTGTGAGCAAAGAGGTAATCTCAGTCCCAGAACCGTCTATGGACAGTGGTGTTTTCCTCAGTATGCCAGACTCCCAGGCAGATGTGACAGAAGGGGTGGAAGGGGGTGTAGTTGAGCCTCATGTAGAACTCAAAGGTGAAGATGAAAGCACTGACGTGCTGGTGGAAGCAAAACCTGAACCACTCGTCAAAGCTACAGCAGAAAGCAAGATTAAAGTGTCTGGCCCATCAGAAACTCAGAAACCAGATGTACCTGTACACAGCAGAGCTAGGTTGGAATGGGCTTCACCAACTGAAAGTGGAACTGCAGCTGCACGTGTTGGGTCCATGGAGGAAGAGGAGGTCACATTTGGAGCTGTTTACGACTACTACAACCCTCCAACAGACTGGGGAAGACCACTGTCCCCTGAGTCTGAGATGTCTATTGAGATTGGCAGTACCATGAGTGAAGAGATACCTGAGGCAGCCGAGAGATTCTACACCCCAGGCTCATCCACCGAGGCCTCGCAGCCAATTGCAGAGTCTTTCCACACTCCCAAGTCTCCAGTTTCCTTCCGTACTCCAAGTTCTGATTCACCAGGTGGGTTTACAACCCCCCAAGAGTTCCCCTTCTCCCCTGCTGAACATAAGAGACCCTCAACTGGAGACTCAACTGAAAAGTTTTTCTCGCCAGTTCAGTTCCTGACATCTCCTGCAGATGAAGGCGTCGAGACAGCTGAAATAAGTGTGGACGAGAGTCGATTCCTTAGCGGGAGGGGATCTCTAGGCTTGGGAACCCTTCAGGAGAAGGTACAGGGAATCCCTCCTGCCTTCCTCAAACCTCTCATTAAGAAACGAGTGTTTGAAAATGACACTTTGAAGTTTTATGCTGAAGTGTTTGGCCTCCCGTCTCCTGAGGTGAAATGGTTCTGCAACAAAACCCAGCTGGTGGCAGGCGATAGAGTCCAAATGGAGAGGGATGGTGACAGCATTTCACTTATAATTCGCAATGTCACTAAAGCTGACCAGGGGGAGTACATTTGTGAGGCTGTGAACTATGTTGGAGAGGCCAGAAGTGTTGCTTTAGTGGTCGTCGTGTCACAGGAAGTGCGATTTATGCCTGCCCCTCCAACTGTTACTCACCAGCATGTAATGGAGTTTGATGTGGAGGAAGACGATTCTTCTCGTTCACCATCCCCTCAGGAAATTCTGCTTGAAGTTGAACTGGATGAAAATGAGGTGAAGGAGTTTGAAAAGCAGGTGAAGATCATCACCATTCCTGAGTACACAGCTGACAACAAGAGCATGATCATATCTTTGGATGTGCTGCCGAGTATTTATGAGGAGGGGGCTGTGGACTTTGTGACCCAGGAACATGACGACTTGAAAATAGCTTTTGAAGTCACTGAAATGCCTCCACGGTTCATCAATCCCATCTGTGACATGGAAACTCCAGAAGGAACCACAGTCATGTTTGAATGTTCTCTAATGGGGATTCCATCGCCCATTGTGTCTTGGTTCAAAGGTGACAAGAAAATTCCTCACAACAAGAAATTCCTCCATTCTTCTGATGGAGACAACCATTTCCTGAAGATCTGTAAGGTCACCAACCAGGACAGTGGAGTTTACACCTGCAGGGCAATTAATGTTGTAGGGGAGACGTTGTGCAGAGCCTCTCTGGTAGTGTTGAGTGGTAAGGCATTCGCAGGTAAAACCAGAGGCAGGGAGTTGACAGCTGTATCTCTTGGTAGCGCTAAAGTCCAGCCTCAGAAGTTTGACCTTATGGTTGGAAACACATCGTTTGATGGAGAACAGGTGTCGGAAATTGAGCTGGAGTTTGAGTTTGAGCAGGAGGCCGATGAGTCGCAGCGAGCTGTCAGGTTAGTGGCAAACACTGACAACGAGACAAGCGAGCAGGGAGAGAAATACGTCAGCATTAACTTTGACGTGTTTGCTGAACCGGCTAAAGATGACAAGATTGAGTTTAAAGGGAAGTCAAGTGACATGTGCAGTTTCCAGTTCCAGGTCACAGAGACGGCGCCTAAATGCGTCATCCCGCTGACAAACGTTACAGCCGCCGCAGGGACACCAGTCATCCTGCAGTGTTTAGTTAGCGGTAAACCGAATCCTACAGCAGAGTGGTTTAAAGACGGAGAATGCGTTACAGACAGCCGATGTATCATCCAGGAGAAAACCGCCGGTCATTTTAATCTGCTCATTACTAATGTGAACCAGGGTGATGCTGGAGAGTACAAGTGTGTAATCCAGAACACAGCCGGATGCATTGAAACCACGGCGCTGCTGAAGGTGTTTTAGGCCTAAACGTAATACAAGATGACAACTAAAAGGTCAAAAAAAAGGTTTAAAATAAGTTAGTTTTCAATTAGAATTTTACAGATTTCAGATGCACAAATACTAAACTCTGTTCAGTAAATCCAGTGGTATCTAACTGAATTAAATACCACAGACACATATCTTTACCCAAATCAAATTGATAAATGGACATGCTTTTTAACATTTACAAGCAATTTGGACCTTGTTACTAGAAGAGATGGGAAACCAATTAACTCCTCATTTTGTAAGAATATATTCACTGAATTCAGGAAGTAATCAATGGAAAGAGACAAAAATAGGTAAAACAGCTCTTTAATGAACTGGTATCATGAGAGAAATTCCTTGTAAAACCCACTTGAATCTGTCCATTAATGGTATTTGAAATGAATTATTTGTTGAATCCAACCTGGAAAAGGATAAAAGCATCAAGAGTTTAATTGGAAATTAGATATTTTAATGCAAGAGAATGATATGTAGGCCTAAAAAAGTCTAGGTCTAGTTTAATAAATCATAAATGAATCTGGTTTAATATTTAATCCTTGTTGGTGGAGCTCAGTCGTAGGTTTGGATTGGTTGCACAAACATAAACATGCATTTTTTAAGCTTTATAACAATGGAAACCAAGCTGTTTATCAATTCCCTGGAGGCTGCATCTGCAACTTTTTAAGCTTTGATGAGTAATTAGTAGGTTTTTACATCTTCGTAAGTGTGTAAATGTTGTTTTACATCATGAAAGGAGAAATGAAGATGTGTAACAGTAGAACAATGCGAGTTGTATCTGTGCATCCAGCCCATCGCTGCTGCTTTAGTGTAAAAACAGTCATGTTTGTCAGTAATACAAAAGTCTTCTGGAAAGTTTTTATTTATTTATTTAAGTTGTGTTTTACTTTACATGTTGGTGTGTGTCATCTGTAGATGGTAACAAATGTGAGAGTGTGGTTTCTTTTGTTTTAACTTTAGACAATAATTATTAGTCACTGCATCATTCATTTTATCCAAAACAAAGACGCTTAACGCAAAAGGTAACGTTTGTACAACACAAAATAAGAATTAGTGGGAATATTAGGAATGTGTGACGCAAATGCCTGCTAAACACAAATACATACCATTGTCATCATTTTAGTTGTTCTTTGTTAGATTAATTACTTTAAATGATTGTGTGAAGCCACAAAGATAAAGAGAAGAGTTTGATTAGCAGTTTTTGAATGTGAAAATTGAATAAATTCACGTAACATCAGCGCTACAACTACAATTTAACAAACTAAATTATGTGATTAGATTTAATATTACTATTATTTTTGTCACTCAGTATAATTATATGTATTTGAAATTGTGTTAGTAGTTAAATAGACATAAAATCTATACATTTATTTGTAATTTCACCTGATTTGTTGAACAAAACTGGAATGTGTTTTAATCCGACTCTGCAGTGTTTGAGGAAAATCCACTCTGTTGGTTTTATAGAAATCCATTACTATGTTTACACTTTTCTTTAGTTTTGATCAGTTGAAAATGCCCACATTCTAATTATCTATCCTTGAACTAGTGAAAAGTGATCTACCTTAAGAATATATTGTCACAATGCTTACTTGAAATTATTCAGTTTATTGTTGTTGGTGTGTTGAAGGTGTTTTGGATTTTGTGTGTTTTTGTGTTGAATGATGATTTAACGGTTTGACGACATGCTGGTGTTTCAGAGTTAAAGTTAAGTAGGTGGTTTTAAAAATGATAACACTGTGAAACTTTTTTCATTTTAAGTGTTCTTGTACATATGTGTAATTTTAGGGTGTAGTGTTTACCAAAAAAAAAAAAAGCCCAATAAACATCTGGCACTGAGATAGGAAGTCATGGTTTATTTGTACAGACGTCATGTTGTTTGTCTCAGTTTATAATAAAATGTTTAATGTAGTAAAAGAGTTGTTATTTTGTCAAGTGTTTTTGACTAATAAAAGGTTTCTGACTGGAAAATTAAAACAACTAAAAATAAGACTAATAAAGATGATCATTATTTTATTTTTTTAATACATTACATTAATGGTACTTAAAAGTGTTGTTTTAATGTAACTCTTACACAATACTTCTCAGACCAATTTTAACCAATTTATGTAACAATATATTTTGAAAGAATCTTGTTCATAAGAAGAAAAAAAAAGAAACTAGGAATTGGTTATAAACAAGGTCTTTAATAAAGGTCGGGTCGACATGAACAAATAAAGGCCAGCATCTTCTAATTGAATTTAATTAACTGAACAATATAAGGCTTCTATTTTCAACACTTTGTGTTTTAGCTCATTATCTAAAGTGTAATTTTCTGATCTATGTCTGAATATTTCACTCAAAATGGAATTTGTAGAAACTTAAAAGCACCATAGGAAAGCAATTAAGTACAACGATTACTACTTTTTTTTCATTTGGAAATTATTAATTTAGGCCAAACTCCAATGCAAACCTTCTTCTAATAAAGGCCTGGAACCTCCCGCAGCTCAGAGAGATAAAGACCTGGGCATTATGTGAGGAGATAAACGAAATAGCAACTATAAAATACTTAGAGAAAAGTTTAAACAGTATAAGAACTATAGTCTAAAGGAATATGTAAAATAAATTTGAAGGCTAAAACTATCATTATTTATGTTTTTTATAAAGTACTTCACTTGTACTAAAAGCTATTGTTTGGAATTCCTCTTACACAATACTTTTCAGACAACTTTTGACCAAGACTTAAAAAAAAAAGTAAAATCTAATACAAAAACTGGGAGTCAATTATAAACAAGGTCTCCAACAAAGGCCTGGTATCTCCAGAAGCTCAGAGAAATAAAGACCTGGACACTATGGGTGGAAATCCAGGATCCAATGATCTCATTCTTTCATAGACTTTGGCTGTAAGAGTCTAAAAATTAATGGACAGTTTTAGTGAAATATCATCAAATCCCACAAACTTGGGAAAATATGATTAATATTCCTTCTTTTTTTGACTAAAAATGGAATGGTGACTACTGTAATGCCTCTACATCATTAGAAAGGCAGATTCTGGTTGTATCTTTTAATAATACAGTATTATTATAACTTAATTATTATTCAACATTAGGTTTTAGTGAAGCCTACGACCTCATTAGTCAAAAGCTTAAAAGCGCCAAGCAAAAGATGGTAGAATACACACAGTTAAAACAAAAACACAAACCAAAGTAAAATGGAAACAATCACTGATGAACAGTTGTGGTGTGAGAAGAAATGTTAATCCTCAAATTTCTTTGTGAATTTTAGAACTTGTGCATCGAAAGAGTTAATAATTCTGGATGGCATTTGTGAAAACAGTTCACTGCAATCATACAATAGGTCATGAAGTTGTTTTTGCTCTGACTGCTCCTTTAACCACAAATGTTTGTTTGTAAGAAAATCATTTATCTGTAGAGGTAGACAGATATATTGAGACGTTTTTTTTTTTCAATATCGGCCATTGGCCTTATTTTTTATTTTTTATTTTTTTTGAAGGTAGTAAATTGATCAGTAGTAAAAATGTTATAAGATATTTGACCAGACACCTGTGTGGGCAGCACTTGAAGTTCAAGAAATGTTAAAAGAGTACTATGTGTACGTTTATTAATAATTTCATTTATATTGCTGCAGAATTTTTTTTTTTATTATTTTCTGAGAGTTTCAATTGTATTTTACAGTCAATGTGCTTTAAAAAAAAAAAAAAAAAAAAAAAATTGGCCTTAAATATCAGCCTCAAAAATTGGCTGTAGATATCAGCCATCGGCTGCCCAAATTTTTAAAAATCAGCATCGGCCTCAGAAAAACCCATATCAGTCAACCTCTATTTATCTGTGGTGAAGAACAGGTTCAAAGCCAATGCATTATAAGCATTAAAAACAAAACTCAACTCAGGAACCATTTTCAATAACAAAAATAAGTTTGAAAGCATCCTGTCAGTATAAATGGATTTTTCTTATTACCAATAGATTGATTGTTCTCTGATTTTGTGTCACGGACATTGTTACTAGTGTTGCTCAATGTTTCCTCACAGAGCGTAGCACCACCATCACCACTGTGGAAGAGGAAACCTACTACACTGGTGTCCAGTTACCTCAGAAAACAAAAACACTTGAACTCAAGCCAGAGTCCAAACGGTACTCTTCCACATTAGAGAAGAAAAAAGAAAAGCCAGTTTTCCTCACTCAGCTTTCACCAGCTGCTGTTACGTCTGGGGAAACCGCCAGGTTTACTGTTAAAGTGTCTGGATTCCCAAAACCCACCGTTCAGTGGTCGCATAATGGAAAAGTGATTAAGAGCTCCTCAGTTTATAAGCTGATCGAGGAAAAGGAAGAGTACACTTTAGTAATCACCAAAGTGACAACAGAGTACGAGGGCGAGTACTCTTGTACTGCCACCAACAGGTTAGGACAGACCACATGCACCACCTACCTTGAGGTGAAAAAGCCAGATGTTAGTCAAGCAGAGAAATGGGTGGAAAAGATGTTTAAGATCACAGGTCAACCTCCAACATTCAGAGTTCAGATCCAACCAGTCAGGTGCTCAGAAGGAGGGGAAGTGTCATTTAACTACAAAGCCAGCGGTGATCCCACGCCAGATGTAAAATGGTTCAAGGGAGCGTTTCAGATCCAGCCCAGTAGGAACTGTATCATTATAACCAATCCAGATGGATCTGGATCCATCAGCATTAAGAACATCAAGCAGGAAGACAGTGGTTTGTACACATGTAAAGCCTCTAATCAGTTTGGAGAGGCGTCTTGTAGTGCTGAACTTGTCGTGTTCAAGGAATCAGTTACTGTTTCCAGAGAACAGGTCACAGTGGTTCAGAAGAAGGGCTATAAGGTGGCCATGACAGAGCAGGCAACAGAGTCACGTTTATACCAGGTCAGTTTGCCGGGTCAGGACCGGTCCGACCAGATGGTTTATACTATTGGCACAGAGGACCGGCAGATAATTCCCAGTGAACAGGTCAGTTCCCTAAGAGAACTTGACATCTCTGCTGCCACCATCCATCGTGAGCAGCTGACCCACCAGGCAGCAGTTCTTCAGGCTCATGAGATAGAGGAGAGGGTTTCTGTGGTTCCAACCCACCCACCCCAGGTCTCCGCTGTTCCTGCAAAACAGCTCCACATGGCAGCTTTTACGTCGTCGATTGAGGAGAGTCAGGACTTTACAGAGCAACACTGTGATCGCATTCAGAGCCCAGAGGTTATTGAGCTCCGTGCAGCACGAGAAAAGAAGTCAAAGGTGATGTCAGCTGTAGCAGAGGAGCTTACCCCTCTGTCTACTGTTAGCACAGAACCCTTAGCTGACAGAGGAGCTGCGTCTCTTAAGCCCAAATCTGAACCAAAACTTCTAGTCAGTGGGCATCAGGTTGAGTCACAACTGTCAATACTTAAAGAGCAGTCTCACGAAATCTCCAAAGCACAGGAGGAGAAAGGTTACAAAGTTAAGGAAGGTGTAAAGATCCTGTACTCAGCCCAGTCTGCTGAGAAACGAGTGCTTGAAGAAGGCCACACTACTGAGGTGCTATCAGCAGAGTCTGCTCTTAAGTCTTCTGCTAGTAAAGAACAGCACCGACCAGTACTTGCCTCGATCAGCGAGTCCAAACAAACTTTGTTAAAGGAGTCTAAGTTCTCCATTGAGAGGTCTCCAGAGGAGACTGCCCATCTCTGCAAGGATAAAGTGTTAAAAGTAGCTACATCTGCTGAAGAAAAGCAAATAATGCAGGCTGAGCCGACACAGCAGCTGCCGAGTCTGGACAGTGCCATGTCAATTCAGTCACAGGTGGAAGGAGAGCAACTGTTGCACCTGCAAGTTATAACAGATCAGGACCTCCTTCCATCTGAGAAGACATTTACCAGTGAGAAACCACCAGCACAGCAGGCAAGCACCAAAAAGAGTCCAACTCTGCTTCACACTGTTAGTCAGGATGAGCAGAGGACAGTAGTTTGTGAGGACACAGTAGAGTTTGAGGCTAAAGCCAGCACCATGTCCGTAGAACCTCAGAAAGAGGCTCCTACACCGCTGCATCTCCAGTCTACACAACCTGTGGAGGCACTACAAAAAGAAGGTTTTCTCGTAATTGAGAAGCCTGACCAGCAGGTAGCAGCCCAAAAACAGGAGAGGGCTAGGAGTCATGCAGCTATTTCTGAGGAAAAAAGGGAGCTCACTGCAGATTATCACACTGAGTTAGATGTTTCTGTGACTGGAATTCAGTCTCAACTTCGAACTGAACCTCGGCCTCAGAACATTCTCCAGCTCGCCTTCCAGCCCATGCAGCTGCCAAAGGAGATGCCGGTTACTACTGACGTCAAACAGCAGCGAGCTTTGGTGCAGAAGGAGGATCGCTGGAATGTGATGCATGTTACCAGTGTAGCAGATAGTCACGCTTTAGAGGAGGGTCACACCGAGAGTCTGACCGCTGTGGATAAATTCATCTGTCAGGCAGCTTTAGAGCCCAAAATCCCCACCGAACCAATCCAGGTTGAGGAGAAGGAGATCTCCACTGAGAGTAGTGTCCTTCTGGAGGCAGCCGAGCAGGACTTTGCTGTTCAGATCCAGGAGGGCCAGTCAGTTAGGCAATCAATAGTCATGGATGAGAAGCGAGTGCTGACCGGTGAGCTCTCTCAGGAGGTCACCAAGTCTGAGTCGACTAACGTCTCTGTCACCACTCAGCCAAAACTCTCATTTATGGCATCGGAATCAAAAGACAGTGCTGCTCTTCCTAAAGAGATGACATTTGTGGTTCAGGTTTCTAAACCATCCAGTCTGAATGTCAGACATCAGCTCAGAGATGCGCTTCAGTCGGCTGTTGCCAGTGACCAGCCTGTTTTACTGGCTGATGTTGTTGGAAAGTTGCAAGCTGTTGAAGTTCAAGAGGTCAAGGTTCAAAGAGAGCCAAGACGATCTCTGTTTACATACCTAATCACAACTACCGGCTCCCCGATGGAGATCACTCTTGCTTTTGAAGGGCAATACCCTCAAACAGCTGATCTTAGGACTGAACTCCAGGCAGCTTTCCACTCCATCGTGTACCAAGAATCCCATGTTCTTACATCTGCCCAGCCTGGTACGATGCAGTTGGACAAACCTCAAAGGGCACAGGTAACTTCGGCCCGCTCCAAAGAAATGTTATCAACTATGGTAGAGACAGTGAGAGTGGCTGAGAGTGCAGCAGACTTTACTGGTGTTAAATCTCAAGCTGCTGCACTCAAAACTGAGTCTAAAATGGCAGTTGAATGTGTTGCAACTGCGCAACAGGCTGTGGTGCAAGAATCTAAGATGGCAATGATGGAGCAAACCATCTCCTCACAGGTTAAAATTTCTGCTGAGGCTCACATGTCTTTTGAACAGTCAGTTCAAGTGTCAAAACAAGAGGTCAGATCTGTAAAAGTGAAAAGCAAAGAGAAAGATGTAGGGGCAGCTATTATGACCACTGGTTTGCCTCCTACACCTGCTGCCATTGAAGAGGTGGTGGATGTCAGCATCCAGAAGGAGGTTTTCAAAGAAGAGATCACAGTTTCAAGGCCAGAACAGAGAGAACACCCTGTATTAGTCACTTCCCTTGAAGACTTATCTATCGAAGAGGACAGTAAAGTGACCTTTAGCACCACTTTTAAATATGTCTCAAAGGTAAACTGGTTTTTCAATGGGCAGTTGGTGAAATCTGGCAAAGAGTTCAAGTGTTCCAAAGACCAAGACACATACACATTGGTTATCAACAAAGTTGTCAAGGAGAAGCATCAAGGAGAGTATGTCTGTGAGGCTGAGAATGAAGTCGGCAAGATCACAACATCCTCAACGCTCACTGTGGTCTCCAGAGGTTTGATACTAGGAAAATTCAATGTATCACATCATTCATTCATCCATTTTCACAAAGAAGAACTAATGATCCACAGAGACTTGTTCACATTCTTCACACTTTGGTCTCATGAGCACCATTAAATGGGCACTGGGTGGTGGTACTAACTCATCATCTTTTCCACATCATTGTATGGTCAACACCTGCCTAAAGACCAGAACTGTCACAGCGATGCACGTCTTCTTAATGTTTCTCAACATTAAGCATCGTATGACAATAGTTGTGATGATCCTGGTCTTCAGACAGCTTTCACAGTCTTTCTTTTTGTCATGTCGTCAGCTGTGTTTCCAAGTAGCTGTCAGGTGGATGTTCGAGAAACATTTGAAATGTCACCAAAAGAAAAAGACATAAAGCTTAGCATCATCAGAAAGTAGAGGATGAGGTTCATTAAACATGGCAGACCATGGGTGAGGATTTCACTTAACTGGTCTGGAAAGTGGGGGAGAAATCTGCTCACACAAAGTCATTTACTGTACAGTGCTTTCATTTATTAATCTAACCTGATCTATTTTCATTTTATACATAATTGGATTTTTGCCTACAGTCCCTAATGCCACCCAACTAAACTCATTTCACTGCCAAAGCAATACTACACATGTACAACTTTTTCTTCTCTTTTGAACCAGTTAGTTCAATTGCATTTGGTAATTGGTTTTGTGGAATTATCACCACAACCTAGCATTTTACTTGCAGGCAGTCATTATTATTTCCTGTTAAAATTGTTGTGATGTTTGTCAAGGTCAAACATCAACCTTTTCTAATGTGACACTTAAAAATACTGATAAACATCCATAACGGAAACATAGCTAGTGACATCATTTTCCTTCTCCTGCAAACCCATTTTTTGTCATGTCTGCATGCTTTCAGTCCTCAACTTGACATAAACCTTTTCTCCTCCTTTCAGCCTGAACTCGTGCCTCATGAAACTCATGTTCATTATCATCTCTCTCAACATATGGGGCTTGTGTTCCTACTTTTCTCCTCCACAGTCACTCCTGCTTTGCCTCCCATTGTTCATTCCTCCATTCCTGTTCCTGATCTGTTAGTTTCTTTTACAAGTTCTTCGTGGTCTCCTACTGACTTTTCCTATTTTGATGTCTGTGCCTCAGTGCCACCAGTGTTTAGGCAGAAAATCTCATCTCTGGAGATAAACGTCGGAGGCCACGCCAAGTTTGAATGCGAGATTGAGGATGCTCCGAGCGTGACCTTCAAATGGTACAAGTCTGGAGTTGAAATCCGACAGAGCGAGAAGTACCGCATCCTGAGCCGCCACACCAGCTCATCCCTGGAGCTTCTGAACCCGGTGAAGGCCGACAGTGGTGAATACAGCTGCAAGGTGTCCAACCAGCATGGCTCTGACAGCTGCGCCGCCAAACTCGTGGTCACCGGTAAGATCCCAGTGGGAACATTCATCATCATCTTCATGTGTGTGTGTCTGTGAGAGAGAGAGAATTATATACATATTTGCACTGTTTCACCAAGATTCACTATAATGCATTGTGGAAGTAATTTGTTCATGAGCTGGATCTGGTGTCACCATTGGCAAATATAATGTCGATTAAATGTGTAAGATGACATCAAGTTAATTTTTGATGTGCTATTTTTCTACTTTTTTTGTTCAAAATTCATTGAACTTTTTTGTTTTACCTGCTCTCCATAGAGATGTACCCGCCGGTATTTGTATCAAAACCAGACCCAATGACTTTATACGTGGGCAAACAAGCGACCTTCCAGTGCTCACTTACTGGGACTGTACCCATGGAGGTTGTCTGGCACAAGGACAACATAGCCATCTCTTCTGAGGGGAATTATGTCATGAAATATGAAAAGAACAAGTATTCCCTTCTTATTAAAAGTCTTGAGCTGACTGACCAGGGGGTGTACCTGTGCAAGGCCTCCAACAATGTCGGCACGGCTACTTTTACCACAGAGCTCAAAGTTATCAACAAGCCCAGCTTCATTAAGAGTTTTGAGGCAGCGTCGGTCGCTGTCAATGACCCTCTGAGGCTGGAGTGCCAGGTGGATGAGGACACTGGTGTGACTGTCACCTGGACCAGGGATGGCAAAAAAGTCCACCAGAGCATGGATTGTAAGCTGTCCTTTGAGGACAAGGTGGCTGTTCTTGAGATACCCAAGTCTAAACTGAAGGACTCTGGGAAATATGTGTGCACAGCCACAAATGAGGCTGGGAGCTCAACGTGTGAGGCTGTGGTAACAGTTCAAGGTAAGATCTTAAAGGTGATCTTTCCAGTAGGTTTGATCAAATCTCTTGAGATAGGATGGTAGACTACTTACTGTTTTCAGACAATGCAGGCTGACGCTAACCCTCTGCACCTATGCACTGCTACTTTCTTGCTTTTTGTTGTGCCTTTTATTGATGCTCTTTGTCATGGTTTTTAGTCCTGTTTCAATATCTTTTTGACCTAACACATCTTTCAGAGCCTCCTACTTTCACCAAAAAAATGGAACCAAAGATTACGTGGAAACAAGGCATAGCGGCACGCTTACAGTGCTCTGTAAAGGGATCGCCTGAACTTCGCATCCAGTGGTTCTGGAATGAGAGAGAACTTAGCGATGGAGACAAATATAAAATATCTTTCAAGGCTGGAGTTGCTGCTTTAGAGATCATGAACCTTGTGGTAATAGACAGTGGAAGCTACACCTGCGAGGTGTCAAATAATGCTGGCAGTGAGAGCTGCAACACCCTTATATCTGTTAAAGGTTTGTCGGATCTTGCTTTAACTGTTCACACTGTTTAACTGATAAAACTGTGATATTAATTTCATTTACATTGTCATTACCCAGAGCCACCGTCCATTAGAAAAGAGCTGCAGACAATAGAGGCAGTGAAGGGAGCGGCGGCTCAGATGGAATGTGAAATCGCAGGAACTGTTCCTTTTGAAATCAGCTGGCTAAAAAATAAGAAACCCATTAGCAGTGATCAGAAATACACAATCATCTCCCAAGAATCCTTGTCCAGGCTGGAGATCCGGACCTTTGACAGTGCAGATGTGGGAGATTATCAGTGTGTAGTATCTAATGATGTGGGGAAGGTCGTGACTAAGGCGTTAGCCAAACTTAAAGGTTAGTGACAACAAAACTGCAATACTATACAGCTGCAAAAAATAAAGAAAAATGAAGGACCAGTGGTTTTAGTATTTATAGCTTCATATTTGAGTGAGATGGAAAATTTCTTCTAGATTCCAAATTAAAATTAAGAGCCTTGATTCCCCAATGAAAACCTGTTTTTATTTAGTATAAAGCATAATAATAAACAATCAAATGAAGTTTTTTTGGTATCAGGTCAAGTTGAATATAGTTGAATATTTACAGAATTGTTTAACCTAGTGAATGGTGGAATTCAAACCAATTACAATTCTCTCATTCATTCCTTTTCAACTGTGAAAAAAAAGTACATTTCAATTCTGTTTTTTGTCTTTAAAATGTAAATCTGGAAGGATGTGGGCTTTGTTTGATGGACTGTGATCATCCATTTACCTCTAGATGTTTTCACTGAGTTCAGGGCTGAGTCTTCTGGTCTCTTCATTTTTTCCTGAGCTGTGTATTTGTAGATTTAACTTTATTCTTAAATCAATTTTAACTCATCATGTTTTTCATAGAACCCCCGACTTTCACGAAGAGAGTCGAGAGCATGACAGCAGTGTTGGGAAATACAGTTAAACTTCAGGGAACTGTAAAAGGCTCTGCTCCCATTAGCATTAAATGGATGAAAGACTCAGAAATCCTGAGAGATGACGACCCAAACATCAAGATGGTGTTTGAGAACAACGTAGCTAGTTTGTCGATAACAACCGTGGCCATCAGCCATGGCGGCAAGTATCTTTGCCAAGCTGAAAACGAGGCCGGGCACCAGAAATGTGAAGCTACTTTGACTGTACAAGGTCAGAACCCATTGTGTCTTGTGTTCATTTTAGCTCCAGGTTCTTGTCTTTAAATCTAACGGGTCTATTTTATCCCAGAACCGGCCCGAGTCCTAGAACCTGCTGAGTCCATCAGTGTGACAGCAGGGGATTCAGCCACATTGGAATGTACAATCTCTGGAAGCCCGGAGCTTAAAGTGAAATGGTTTAAAGACGGGAAGGAGATGATCAGTGGCCGTAAATATAAGATGAGTCTGAAGGACAATGTGGCCACCTTGAAGATCCTCACGGCAGAACGAGCAGATACGTCCGAGTACAAGATGGAGGTGTCCAATAAAGTCGGCAAAGACCAGTGCACATGCTCAGTTACAGTCTTAGGTCAGCACTGCATCTTCTGCTTCATAACATCTGAAAATACTGATGAATAAATGATGAATACACTGAAAACTAACCTACACATTAAAAACCCATGTCTGTTAACCATTTAATATCAAACAGTAGAAAAATATTTATTTGAATTATCTTCTTTTCTTTTTTGTATGGTTTTTGTTTTTTTTTTTCTTAACAGGACCTCATCATTTTGTGGCCATAAACTTAGTAATATTACTAGTATTATTACAGTATTTAAAGTACTTGATATATAATTCTATCATTAACAATGAAAGATCACAATTTCTTTTATTTTACTTTTATTCAGTAAAAATACCATCAAGCACAAACACCTTTCAGACCAATGAGATCAGGTTTTATGTACTTTAAGTGACTGATCAGTGAAATACTATAATAGTGTTCAACACTACTCCATGAAGGGGAGTTTTAAGTAAAAAACAAACAAAAAAAAAATCCGTTTTCATCAGTTTTAACTACATTATATGAGCTTCTCTAACTTATGAAGATATACCAGACCATAAATAAATAAACCATGAGGAAGACAATTCAGCTGTTAAGTAGAGCATGATTTTAGACAGTTTCTAGATTCTGTTCTTTAAAACCTCAAAGAAACGGATGGATGTTTCTTGTATCAGGAGTCTGGTTCAAGCTGAGCTGACAACACAAACTGACACAGTGACACCTAGTGGATTTCTGTAATACAACATACTTAAACTAAGTGGTAGAGGTGGCTCTTTTGTTGTCCAGGATAGAGACTCCATTAAACCGTCGAGCAGAGCATTGAGGGGTGAAAACTTCCACAATAAAACAAACACTGTCTTTTACCATTTGGGACATACATCAAATATAAGTTTTAAAGCAGACTTAATGTGATTTGGTTTTGATTCATCTTCGTGTCAGACTGTGATAATGCATGAGATGTTTTCTTTTCAACAACCAGATCGGATAATGCCTCCAACTTTCACTAAGTCTCTGAAAAGAGTTGATGGAAATGTTGGTAGTGACGTCTCCATGGATTGTAAAGTTTCTGGTTCTCAGCCCATGACCATAATTTGGTTCAAAGATGACAAGGAAATTGTACCTGGAGCCAAATTCCAGCCTGAATTCATGGAAAGCTCTGCCACGCTGAGAATTGTTGGCCTGGAGAAGGCGGACTCTGGAGTTTACAAATGCAGAGCCACCAATTCAGCTGGATTCAAAGACACCAGTGGCACACTTTATGTCAAAGGTTGTGAATGCTTGGCTCATGTTGTGCTTCTGTTTATCTCCAATCCTTTACTTTTTCTTTTATGCTAATTGAAATGTTGTCTTGTTGATGGCCTCCAGAGCCCCCAGTGTTCACAGTGAAACCACAAAACCAGGATGTTATTCCAGGAACTACAGTGTCCTTCAGAGCAGCCTTCACTGGGACTGCTCCTCTGGCTGTTAAATGGTTCAGAGAGGAAAAAGAGATTGTAACTGGAGGCACATGTTTCATTAAGAAAGATGCCTCTTCTAGCTCTTTGGAGCTTCACTCTGTCAAACCCAGCGATTCCGCTAAATACACATGCCAAGTTTCCAACGATGCTGGGAAGGTGGATTGCACCACAGTCCTCTTTGTCAAAGGTGCCGTCGTCTGTTTCTGCATGAACTCGTATTGTCCTTCAGTATCAGTTTGTCCTTTGATACTAACTCCATGTCTTCTGTCTTAATAACCTCTTCTCTCAGAGCCTCCGATGTTTGTTCGGAAACTGGAGGCAACCAAACTCGTGACCAGCAGTGACTCGGCCCGACTGGAATGCAAAGTGGCAGGCAGCCCCATCATCAGTTTTAAATGGTTCAAAGACATGATGGAGATCAGCTCCAGCTCCAAATACACCATGAGAGAGTCTGACTTAGTGGCGTCTTTGGAGGTCATGAACTGTAAAGTTGAGGATAGTGGAGATTATGTGTGTGTGGCTTCAAGTGAGGCCGGTAGTGACCGATGCAGCAGCACAGTCACAGTTAAAGGTTGGTTTGGTCACGGTCGTGGACCTTCTACTGGAGTCCAAGCACCAACAGAGGTGTATTATTCACTACAAAATGTTGGCGCTAGAATGAACTGGAAAGTGTTTTGTGGTAGAACTCATAGTGACAAACATGTGGTCATTCATTCAGTGGAAGCTCAGAGTGAATATTGTTCTTTTACTTGTTGGACTTTGTGCTCAGTCTTTTGTTTGGGGGCCCATTGTATAGTTTTTGGTGTCATTTATGGATAAAGTTGGTATTATAAATATAAAATATTTTATTAAACCAAACCTCACATTCTCATACTTTATATCCACCTCATATCTGCATCTGCTCATACAGGCCACACCCACTGCTGTCTCTGATTGGGTAAAAGTATTGGTTCTGTGATGGATTTTTGCAGTTATATTCTTTAAGAAATTGTTAAAAATGTCTTCATCCTTGAATGTTGATCTTGTTGCCGTTGTGACTTTGGGTCTGATTGTGTGTTGGTGCTTGGACTCTTTCATATTTATTCCAGTTGAAGCTTGTTTTTGTGTTTTGACCTTGTTAACTCTTTAATGTCCTTCCTGTAGAGCCTCCAGCGTTTGTTCGTAGCTTGGAGCCCAAAGATGTGGTGAAAGGTTCTGAGGTGATGCTGGAGGGTCAGGTTTGTGGTTCGGAGCCATTCACGGTGTCGTTCTATAAAAACACAAAGCTCATTAGAAACGATAAGAGACACAGGATCACTGTTAAAGATGACCTGGTAGCTCTTCAGATTCTGGCTGTGGAGGCGGGAGATGTGGGCTCGTACCAGTGTACAGTCGAGAACGAGGTGGGCAGAGACTCCTGCGACTGTCAAATAACGCTGAAAGGTTCGTCCAGAAACTGTCGACCCATCTCTGAATACAAGATCTGTAATTATTCAAAGGCAGCATCATCTTCCCTATGCTCAGTTACTGTTTGTCTAAAACCAGGGTGCTTGCACAGGTCTTGAAAGTCTTAAAAAGTATGGAATTCTGAAATGCTGTTTTCCAGACCTTGAAAAGTCTGGAATTTTGTGTTAAAGTCTTAATAAAGTATAGAAAAAACTTTCTCTCATAGTTGAATTTTAGTGTATGCTCAAAGGCACATAATCTTGTAAGATAAGAAATACATGAAGAAAGCACAGAAAAAACTAGATATAATTTCACTAACCAGTTGGTACTGGAATGATTCTAGTGAAACTTGTTAGTGCGAAATCCATGCACTTTTGTGATTTTCATATGTTTTGAAAATGTTTCTGTCAGTAAAACATAATTTACTGCAAATTATGCATTCATTCATTCATACATTTATTAAAATGAACTTTTCTACTACACATAAGAGGTGCAATCTCATCCAAAAAAGTAGACAAGTATAAAAGTACATAAAGTCAAGGTCTTGGGGGAAAAAATAGCAGTATTAAAAAAGGTCTTGAAAAAGTGTGGAATTTTTATTTGGATAAAGAGCAAGCACCCTGTAAAGCATTTAAGATTTCATTCCATCGACATGAAATTCAGCAGGTTTTTTCTTTCATAGCAACTTAACAAATATACACAACATAATATGACACTGAATCTAATAATGTCTGGTTCTATTCTGTGTTCTGATCTGACACCACTCACATCTCTGATTATTTCTAGTTTTTAGTCTCTACTCAGTGACTGAGTTTGTGGAATGAAGTCTGACTTTGTGATGTTAATGTTTATTCGAGTCGCTAACATCAGGATAATGTTTCCCTTTAGAGCCGCCGTCGTTCGTGCACAAACTGGAGAACGTGAGCTCGTTGGTGGGCAGTGAGGTGTCTCTGCAGTGCATTCTGAAAGGCACCGAGCCCATCACTGTGACCTGGCTCAAAGACAACCATGAGCTTAAAGAGGCTGAAAACATTCAGATCACATATGAGAACAAAAAGGCTCTGCTATACATCACAAACCTGCAGAGCAAACATGGAGGCAAATACTCGTGTCAGGCTCAGAACCAGGCTGGAAGCCAGATCTGCTCTGCCGTGTTGACGGTCAAAGGTTCGTTTAAATACTGAACAAGTCACTGGACAACACAACTATCTCTGGAGTCATTTAATCTGTCTTTAAGTCAATCCCATTTGAGCTGCCAGACCAGTCTCTGTTGCACCAGTTCTACATGAAAGTTCTGTTTTTACCGGGGGTTTGTCCAGCTCACAGACTGTCATCTGTTGGAATAATCGCACCAATGGGCAAATATTTCAGCCTCTTCATGTCAGTCAGTTACCATTTCCTCCCTACTACTTGAACTGACAACTTCTGAGCTGCAACTGCACAATGAAAATACAGAAGTAAACATTTTTGACAAAGATTTGGACATGCTATGAAACAGGTTTGCTGACTTTCTCATGAGACATTTTAATATCTTGTCTCACTGCCTCATACACAAATATTTCATCCAAACAAGTTCCTCAAACGCTCTTTAAAAACACACCAATAATAAATCAATAAGATGTTTATATTGTATCGTAGAAAGATGAGTTCAGGCCCACCATAAAAACTTAACTAGCTTTCTACATAGTGGATGTTTTGTTACACCAAAGACACATAAAATTCACTGTGACTACTCTGAGGTAAAGTTCATTGTAACCTAAATATAGTTACAGATGACAACTTCTTGTGTCCAGTCAGTTTTTATTTATTTATATATGTCTTTTTGTCTGCTGTCTCTGAAGAGGCATGTGACTAAAAAACTGTCATTTGAACCTCCAAATTACAATTTAAAAAAGTACATAAATAGGAGAAACCATTTTAATCACTTTAGCTTGTACAGAATAATATCATTAGTCGCTTTTCCATTGACCCTTAAATTGCGCGAATATAACTTACCTAATGGAAAAACGTCAATTTCGCCAAAACTCTTGTTTTTTAATTAAAAGTTTTTGCGCTGGCAAGAGGTGTTTTTTTGGGCGTAGCGCAATTGGTATATAACGCAAAACTGCAATGGAAAGACCTTTTTCCACAACTAGAGTCACGTGAATAAAAAAAAAAAAGGATGTTGATGGATGTTGCAACATGCGAAGAAGAAGCGTTTTAAAAGAAACATGTCGCAGTATGTGTGGACACACCAGGAAACTTAACCATTTTTTAATTTATTACAGGATAGAGGGGTAATATATAATAATAGTGAATATATCTGTAAATCAACATGATATTTATGTTCGTTGCCATGTTTATGGAATGACTTCTCATGTCATGTCGCGATAATAAATAAACAAATCATTGCATTTGTGATTTAATGGAAAAATGCACTTCTGTTTTTTCGACATTTAGTAAATATTGATAAAGTTTTGCATATATGTCCAATGGAAAAGCGACTGTTGGCATGTAGAGCGGTGTTTTTTTACATGTTGACACTTTTATAAAAACCCTAACTATGTTTATCATGCCCTCAACAGGGCAAGGAAGTATTACAAGCAATGTATTTGACATGTTTTGAAAGGATAGAAACCTAGGATTGAAAAACTGACTTTATTAAGTCAGGTTATATATGACAGATTGCTGGAGAACTTGCATAAAGTCCAAAAACATAGGCATAATGTTGTAATTGTACTTAAAAATGACAGATTTACAGACTGTAACACCTGTTTGAAAATACTGTTTTCCTGTAAAGGCTTTAATTTCTGTCAGTATCTGATGAAGATGATCACCATGGAGATCTCTGAGAAGAAAAACCCTGAATACTAAAACCTCAGGATATTCTGACTTTACTTTTATATCTTATATCAAACATCAAAGGAAACTTTAACCAGAAATAGAGGACGTTTTCTGACTTGACAATAGAGTCTAAAACTTCATTCTCCAAGTTTCTTCTCCTTTCAAGACATTGTTCAATCCTATGAATATTTTACATAGGACTGTTACACCTTCTAAAACAAGGTGTAAGATTTAAGTTAAGTCAAACTAGGATAAACCTCAGCAGAACTGGTGCAACAAAGTCCAGGGTTCTGAAAACAACCAAGCATTTGTCATGCTTGGCGTCTCTGATTTTCACTCTTCGGCAGCTCAGAGGATAATGACATATTCTTTCTAGTCCTTGTTGTTTCCACCTCAGGTTCTTGGTGTCAGCACTCTTTATTGATCTTCTTGGTAGTTCTTTTAGGTTCAACTGGACTGGTTTCACTCTCTTGAAAACGTTTCATCTCTTCAAGAGACTTATTCAGTTCTAATAACTGGTGGGGGGAGTGGTCTATGTAGATGTTAATTCATATGCTACTGAATTTAAGTGTTAGGGTCGTAGAGAAGGTGTGGCCCTGGGGGTCAGGGTTGTTGGTGGGTAATAGGTACCCAAACACTTAAATTCATTAGCATATGGATTAGCATTTACACAGTTTACTCCGCCCACAGGGTTATAAATCCAATTCCCCCCACCAGTTAGAACTGAAGAAATCTCTTGAATGAGAGATAAAACATTTTCAAAAGAGTGAAACCAGTCCAGTTGAACCTAGAACCACCAAGAAGAACGATGACCTGGGCAAATGAGAACCTACACAGTTTATTGACTGTCATGTTTTAATCTCAGAACCTGCGAAGGTCACAGACGAGGCCAAGTCCATCAGTGTGACTCAGGGCGATCCAGCTACACTCGAGGCTCGGTTCTCTGGAACCAAACCCCTGAAGGCCGTTTGGCTGAAGGCCGGCAAAGAGCTGAGCTCCAGCCCCAGATATAAAGTCCAGAGTACAGACACCAGCTCTGCTCTTAAGATCATTAAAACAGACAAAAGTGACAGTGGAGAATACACCTTCCAGGTTTCCAATGACGTGGGCCACAGCTCATGTGAAGCTACTTTAACCATTTTAGGTCAGTTCATTATCTGCATCATAGACCTTCTGCTGACTTCATGGAACTCTGAACAGTGTTGACCTTCTGTATGTTTTCTACATTAGATCAAATTATCCCACCGTCTTTTACAAGAAAACTGAAGCAGACTGAAGGTATCAAAGGATCATTTGCTCATCTGGAGTGCCTTGTGTCTGGTTCATTGCCCATAACTATACAGTGGTACAAAGACGACAAAGAGGTTCAGACCGATGAAAAACACAAATGCACTTTCTTTGAGAATGTTGCCTTCTTGGAAATCTCGAACCTCGACAGTAAAGACAGTGGCAGCTACACCTGCATCGCTAAAAACAAAGCAGGGACGGTTCAGTGCTCTGGAATCTTATTTGTCAAAGGTTTGAGTCCAGTTTGTCTTTATAGTATTTATTGAGTAAAAGGAAACTTTTACAAACACACACCTCTTCTTTTCCAGAACCTCCGTGTATTCTTGAAAAGCCCGAGTCCATGAATGTTTTGCCAGGGTCAAAGGTCCAGTTTAATGTTCTGGTCTCGGGAACGCCGCCGCTGAAAATCAAATGGTTTAAAAACCAGAAGGAGATCGTATCGAGCATCGACTGCTCTGTGATTAAAGACAACACGTCCAGTTCTCTGGAGCTCTTCTTTGCCAAAACATCGGATTCTGGAGAATACGTCTGTGAAATCCAGAATGATGTGGGCTCAGCTTCATGTCAGACGACGCTCTTTGTCAAAGGTCAACACTTTATGAAAAACTGTGTTAGATATATGTTTCCATCCATCTGCTCTAATGGACGCTGATTCAGTTACATTTTCTTCCAGTTCTTACAAATGTTGTAGTGACTTTTCCACATGGTCGCCGTCTTCTTGTTTTGGAAGAAGTTTGTAACTCATGATTTAACCCATACAGACCCAAATATCCACCATCGACCTAAACCATCTACTGATACAAATGTTTAATACCTGTTGATCCATTAATCCTATCAATCCATTTAAATAATTGGTGTAAAAGGCACTTTGTCATCTTTTCGTGGTCATCAGATATGACCCATTTGGATGTTCAGAGGCTCTGTAGTGAACATGGAAACACTGTCATCTTCTGTAACATTGATTCACCAGTAAAACCCGTGGAGTTGAATAAATGACTGTTAACGAATAAATAAAATGAATTTTAAAAAATGAAAAAGAAACAAATAATGTGAGAAAAAGAAGCAAAAAAGAAGCAAAATGAAGTTAAAAAGCATAAAATAACAAAATGAACAAAACAACCAATGTGACCAATACAATGAACAAAAATTAATAAATATACCAACAAAATAATACGTGACATGAACAAAATAAGCCACAAACTGAATAAAATTGAAGAAAAAATAACCCATGTAGTTTGATCAATGACAGTGGATAGACACACTTGTTTTTATGTCAAGTTATTAATATATTTGCTGAAAAAGTCACTTTTTTAGTTTTCTCTTTTTTTGATATAATGAAACTCAACTTTACTCTTAGCTTTATGAACACCTACATGATTAGTATATTAAATATAGGAAAATTGCTGATTTTCACTGAAAAAACACAAAATACAGAAGACAATGTTAAAATAAATGGTGATAAATCACTTAAGGGAAGGTTAAATAGAGAGAAAAATTAATTTGGGAACTGACACAAAAGTAACACTGGGTCTTTATGGGTTAAAAGAAAAGCCTTCACAAAAGCCAATAACACATGACAAAGTCATCAAAAAAATAAAGACGAAATAAATCCAAAGACGCAATAACATTATAACATAAGAGTTTCAACATAAGATATATAAGAAAATCTAAGTATTTGTACTTGTACTTCAATCACTGTCTGTACTTTTACTCTTCTTCTTCTATCCAACGCTGCACTGATCGAACCAGTAGAAAAACACAATCTTGACCTTTTTGCTGAACATTTGGATGGAAACACTCTGACATTTAAAACTCTGATAGTGGTTGTTTTCTTCTTTTGGATAGTTCAATGTGTTGTATTTTGTTCTATAGAACCTCCTAAGTTCACTCGGACACCAGCCCGTTTGTCCGTGGTGCGTCCAGGTCAGAGTAAAATGTTTGAGTGTCAGGTGAGCGGAACACCTGAGATAGACATCTACTGGTTCAGAGAAGGTTCTGAGATCAGCCCCAGCGACAGATACAGGATGGCCTTCGTCAACTCAGTGGCCACTCTGGAGATCTGTGGGGCTGACATAAAGGATGGGGGACTGTACTACTGTGAGGCTCGCAATGAGGCCGGCAGTGAGAGCTGCAGCATGGAGCTAAAGGTCAAAGGTCAGTCACCACAATGTGGACAGTGTAGACAAAAGGAGGAGATTAAAAACCTAAAAAGACTCAGCAATTTCCCAAACAGGGAAAAGAAATCTTGATTGACTTCAGTTTGGTTTTTAAATAATTTTAATTTAAAATAGTTTTATGTTTTTCTGGGTTTAAAGATCTGAAATTGGAACAAGTTATTGTCCAAACATTGAAAAGAGATCCTCCTTTCAATGATCTGTGTTTATATGTGGAGAAGTTTGATTGTAAGTGACTTTAATTGTTTTTTTTCAAACCTTTTAATCCAGTTCATAAAACTTGTAATTCAATTAAATCTAATTTTGATCTAACATGGCACTAAATTACGTTAAACTATAATGTAATATTAAAATCACGATAATCTTTATTTGCTTTTATTACATTTTTGATCAAATAAAATGTAAAGTTACATTTTTAGGAAATTATGACATGATTGGAGACTTCATTGGGAAATGTTGCTTCTGCACGTAGAGCCAGTTGTTGTAGGTCTTATTTGTTTACTTATAGTTAGTTCATATGACACAGCGATGACACAGTGTTTTCTCTTGCCTCAGAGCCTCCATCATTTATTAGAGAGTTAACCCCGACTGACGTGGTCAAAGGCTCCAGTGCTGGTTTTGAGTGTCAGGTCACTGGGACGCCTCCATTTGACATTACATGGCACAAAGATGCAAAGGAGATCAAACCTAGTGCCAAACATGGTTTCTCTCAGGTGAACGGCACCATGGGCTTAGAGGTGCACAAATGTGACGCTGTAGATGTGGGTGAATACCAGTGTACAGTCGCTAACGAGGTGGGAAGCTGCACCTGTAAAACCATTCTTACCCTCAAAGGTTGGTATAAAATTAGTCTGGTGTCAGATTTACAAACCTGCTCATATTTGTTGGTGATAATTATCTTCTTGAATGGTTTTCTTTGATAGAACCGCCAACCTTTACCAAAAGGATAGAGAACACTGTCACCATTCTGGGTAAAATGGCAGAGTTTCAGTGTGTTGTGGTTGGTTCTCCCACACTCTCTGTACAATGGCAAAAAGATGAGAGCTGGATTTTGGATGATCCAAAGACTGAGAGAACGTTTGAGAATAATGTGGCCACTCTGAGGATTCCTGCCTGTGAGGCGAGCCACAGCGGGAAATACACCTGTCAGGTGATGAACGAGGCTGGGCAGGATAAATGCTTTGCCAACCTCACAGTGCAAGGTATATCTGAGTTAAACCAATCACATCCATCCAGTCCGTGCTGTAACAATAGGCTCGGTCCAGATGAGTCCGTTCTGTGCTGGTTATATCTCCTCTGAACGATGGACAAAACATACCAATTAAATTAATGATCGATGATTGATCAACAGCAACAATAAACTCATGACATCAAGGTAGATGCAGTTTTTGGAGACAGAGTTTACATGACCAAAACCATAAGATGTTCCAGAACATCTTTATTTTCTGCTTTTTTCTACAGATGGAAATGGATTGCGTCTGATTGATGCTCTTAGCATTAATCCTAATAACGAATAAATGCAGTTCTAATGAAAACTTTAGCTGGTAAAGGAGAAAACATCAAATCCTTTTGTTATGGAATAGATAATTTTAGTTCCCTGTGGTCAGATTTGTACCCTTTTGAATGTTTATTTACACGCTAACACCTGAACATAGGGGTGATGTTTCCGTCACTGCTGTTTGAAATTTGAACTGATAATAATACCTGTTACAACCTTCACACTGAAGACAAAAAACAGATGTTACTGGCCTTTTGTCAAGTTTCAAGGTGGTGTTCATCTGGAATGAGCCTATTGAGTCAGTGATGTATCCACAGTTCTTTCTTTGGGACAAAGGTCTTGATTTGTTGGCTTTGTTTTGTAGAACCTCCTAAGATCACAGAGAAACCTGAGGTGATAAAGGTGACGGTTGGAGATCCAGTCAGTCTGGACTGTAAGGTTACAGGTTCTCCTGAGCTCAAAGTGAAATGGATGAAGGATGGCAGGGAGATTCAGTCCATCAGGCAGCACAAGCTGAGCTTTGAGAACAACATCAGCAGCTTAAAGATTCAGTCAGCGCAGAAAGAGGATGAAGGAGAGTATGTGTTCGAGGTGGCGAACCACATCAGCAGCTGCACCTGCAGAGTCAGAGTGGTCGTTTTAGGTTGGTCTAGATGAACATAAAACAAAGTTTCTTGTGGTGAATTCTTAAATGCTGAGTGTAACTGCTTTATGTTTTTTGGCAACAGAACAAGTCATTCCTCCAAGTTTCATCAAACCTCTGGTTGACATGCAGGAGATCTTGGGCTCCTTTGTTCAGATATGTTGCAAAATATCTGGTTCCCTGCCCATTTCTGTGGAATGGCAGAAAGATGGCACCAAAATCTCTAGTGGTGTTAAACACAAACTCATCCAGCAGGACAATTCAGTGTCTGTTGAAATTGAGCAGCTAGAGAGATCTGATGCAGGATCCTACACCTGCAAACTGACCAACGCAGCAGGAAGTTGTCAATGCAGTGGATCACTCATGGTCAAAGGTTAGAAAAGCTCTACAAACAGTCTGGTAATCCTGAATCTAAGGTGAGTAGCTCTTTAACTTGCTTCGTCTTGTGTTCTTCAGAACCTCCGAGCTTTGTGTCGCCGCCTGAGTCACAGGCTGCTCTGCCAAACACCACTGTTCGCTTCAAAAGTACATTTAAGGGAACTCCACCGTTCACGGCCAAATGGTTCAAAGACGACACAGAGCTCATGACCGGACGAGCTTGTTTCACGGGGCTGGAGGGCCTGTCTTGTTTCTTAGACCTGTATTCAGTGGGCGTCACACAGACTGGAGTTTACTCTTGCCAAGTCAGCAACGACGCTGGCTCTGCACGCTGCAGTGCAAACTTAACCGTCAAAGGTTGGATTGGAATCTTCTTCTTGCGTGGCTGTGTTTATCTCACATCTGCATCTCTGGCCAACATTCTGTGTAAAATGTTCTTGGTTTTGTAGCACTTATTTTCATCTCGTCACATTGTTTTTTGTTGCAGCTTCTTATCTAAAAATTGTATTTTGCATTTGTGCTTCATCTGCATTTTCCACAGCCATCCTGTCTCTGCTGTTAACCCTTCATCATCATCATCCTCATCATCATCATCATCATCGTCAGCTCATTTCTGCAGCTTGTCTCATCTGTTCACCTCCTAACTACTTTAATGTTGTCAAGTGTTAGTTTGGATTTATTGAAGAGATATTGTGTGAGGTCTTTGTCCATGGTCATTGTATTACCTGCAGCAGTTTGTGGTCAGTATGGACACCCTTTAGAGAAGCAGCATCAGCAAAAACGCATTAAAAGAAACATTTAGATGTACAATTTCAACAAAGCTTTTTTTTGTTAAACTGATGCTCGACAAACATTAAAGTGATGTTTTATAAAAATTAAAATGTCACAAATGTTAACCTTGGAATAACTTCTATGCCTGGTTGTCCTGTCATGGGACTCTGCTGATCACCATCTACTGTAGGTGATAAACTGACCATGGATAAGGATTTCATACGACACCACTTCATATAATCAGAACTAACCTTTTATGTGTCTGTTCGTGCTTCCAGCAGCTAACTTGTCTGTATTTTGGCTTTCCAGAACCACCAGAGTTTGTGCTGAAACTCCCTGCCACTAAGTTTGTGAAGCAGAGCGAGTCGCTCCGTCTGGAGTGTAAAGTCAGTGGCACTTCCCCTCTGAAAGTGACCTGGTACAAACACGACACCAAGGTCTCAGACGGGGGAAACTACAGGACTTCATTTGTAGACTCAGTAGCAGTCCTGGAACTGCTCTCCTGCAGCTTTGATGATGATGGAGTTTACACCTGTGAAGCTCAGAATGATGCTGGCAGTGTGAGCTGCAGCACCACTATAAGCGTTAAAGGTCAGCCTCCATTCTTATCCATCAGACTCTCTGATGCACTGGCTCTTGTTGTTGAGGTTTCACCAGAAATTGTGTTGCTTAAAGCTGGTATCCGTAACGTTGTCAGAAGTTCATCCTTTAGCTGTGGTGGAGGATCGTCTGTTCCTTCATGACAGTTTCCCAGTTTTTGATCTTCTTGGAACTGATTGCGAGCTCGTTGGATTGTCTTATTCATCTTGACGAAACAATCAAGTTTTTTCAACTCAGAGAAAGGACTCTGGACGTAACATATTCCAGATGTTAGTTACTGCTGCAGAAGCGCTTCTTTGGAAATCAGATTAGATTAGATAGAACTCTATTGATCCTTTGGGCAGTCCTCAGGAAACTGAAGATAAACCGTTGGATTCTATGAGGTTGTACACAAAGTTGTGATCATCACATGACGTTTACTCTACAACAAAGTTTAACTAGTTCAATCATTATTTTTCCCAACAACCTTCCAAAGCTGTCAGTTTAGCTAGTTCCTACAATATTCCATCATTTTAGCAATAATTTCAAGTTTTGACTTAATCCCACCATGTAAAACAACTTCACTAAATCCATCATAATAGTTGCAGGTCCAACAATTTTATTTTTCTGACAGTTTCATTAATCTTCCACAACTCTGCTTTGATTATAATTCCAAATATTCCCAATGACCTTCTACCGTAAATCTGCCACATTATCTATCTTTCCACCAATTTCACATCAGTTCCACCATCTGAATAGTTGCTTCAACACATCTTACAAATCTGCAATGCAGTTCCACCCAAAGTCACTTACTCAAACATACCATGATCTGTAGGTCGGATCATCTTGCCCAGTATTAGCTGCAGTTTCTGTACCGGTTGTCCATTAACTTAATCATTTTAAACGTTTCCAACGGCTTACAGCCAACAATACAATATGTACAAAACAATTAGACATTTTCTCTTGTAATTCCTCCTGCTTTCCCCCAGTCAACTGCCCCATCTGAGTTTTATTCACAAATTTTGCACAACCAACAACCTTCGCAATTTATCATCTTAAAGCAGCGTATGACGTTTGTCACCAATTTTTCATCAAATCTGCAAAACCCGAGTGATAGCCTAAGTATCACAAATTAGTTTGTCTCTCCGTGATTACGCACCTGAATCACTTCCCTCATGGTGAAAAACTTTGAAGTGTACTCCATCACAAGCTATCTGTTTGTTTACATACCAAACCGAAACCTGGCCTTTTCGGAATTCCACACAAGCAATGAAGCTGTTTCCATGTTTGTTGCTGTAGTGGCCATACTGTGGCTGCGTGGAATTCCCATTCCCATAATGAACTTTGCAACAAAATTTCCGAAAAGACCAGAGTGACATATCAGTTTGGTATGTAAACAAACATTTCAAACTTGTCCACCGTGAGGGAAGTGATTCAGGTACGAAATCGCAGAAATACTAATGGATTCATGATACTTAGGCTATCATTCGGGTTTTACAGATTTGATGAAAGATTGGTGATGAACGTTATATGCTGCTTTAACTCTAGTTCACACAACCCTCTGAAGCAGATTCCACCTTCTTATACACCTGCCATTTGCCACTTTAGCATTATTTTTAGTTGTGTTTAAAGGCAGATTCGACCATTTTAGTTGTGTCACATACTTTTGATGAAACCTCCACCACATTAGCTGTAGTCTCCATATTTTCCAAAGTATCTCCACTGTTTTATCTTTGAGTCTAACCATCTTAAAGTCCACCTTGTATGTAACCTCTGTCATGGCTACAGTTCTGTGACTCTTCCCTCGTCGTCGTTGGTTTTGGGCTTTTTGCCCCCACCGTTTGTGGCAGTTACGGGTGTCAGCTTTAAGATTTCCGTCTGGATTTTACTTCCCGTGTTTGCCTCTTTTAACAGTTTCCTGATCTCTCTGTAGAACCACCATGTTTTGTGAAAGTGCCTCAGCCTGTTGAAGGGCTGAAGGGTAAGGACGTGAGTTTGTACTGCGAGATGAGCGGTACAGCTCCGTTCCAGGTCACCTGGTTCAAAGACAGGAAGCCTCTGATGGAGAGCAGGAAGTATAAGATGGTGAGCGAGGGCAGCTCAGCCACATTGCATGTCATTGGGATTGAGGCCTCGGACGCCGGCGATTATGAGTGCAAAGTGTCAAACAGTGTAGGAAGTGACACCTGCCAGACATCAGTTAAACTCAGAGGTCAGTAGAAAATTAGTGAAAATCAAATCAATCAAGAATTAGATTTTCCATGACTTTGGCACATTGCTGACTTTGCCTTTTGCGCTGTTTTTCCCTCTCTTCAGAGCCGCCGTCATTCGTGAAGAGACTGTCAAACATGACAGTGATACTGGGAGAGGAGGTGACCCTTGTGGCCACTGTTAAAGGCTCTGAACCCATTACTGTGTCCTGGGTTCAAGACAAGGATCACATTCTCAGGGACGGTGACAACAGGAAAATCACCTTTGAGAACAACCAGGTCGCTCTTAAAGTCTTTAAGGCTGATGCAACCACGGCAGGCAAATACACCTGCCAACTCAGAAACGATGCTGGGAGTGTGGAATGTTTCGCTAACTTGACTGTTCTAGGTTTGTAATCATATAATTCTCTCTTTCTCTTGCAGTTTTCCTCCCTTCCCAAACAGGTTTAATTAAAAAGCCTCTGCTCCTTTTGTGTTGTTTGCAGAACCAGCTAAGATAGTGGATAAACCCGATGCTCTGAGTGTGACGGCGGGCGATATCGCTGCCCTAGAGGTCAAAGTGTGTGGAACACCAGAGCTCATACCAAAGTGGTTTAAGGATGGTGTTGAGTTGGCCTCTGGGAGGAAGTACAAAATCTCATTTTCAAGGATGATTTCCAGCCTGAATGTTCTCTCTACGGAGAAACTGGACTCTGGAGAATACACATTTGAGGTTATGAATGAGGTTGGGAAGGACCTCAGTAAAATAAACCTCACTGTTTTAGGTTGGTGTCTTCTTTCCTTGTCACAGTTAGAATAGGGCTGGGTATCATTTCAAATTTGACCCAAGATTTGGTAAAAATCCCAAAATACTTCTCCAGTCATCAATATATTCAATTCAATCAGAACAAGACAAGCACCCGGAGAGCACAGACCTCTGCCAAGACAGATCTGAAATAATTTTCTACTGCTAGTTTAAGTTTCGGTTCATCACAGTAACCCTGAATTACGGTACATTTCGATACCCAGCTCTATTGACTGTAGGTCATAGTACATGTACTTTGTTGAAATTATTTCCACTGACTTGTTGTCTCCATCCCAAGCAGATAAGATTGTTCCTCCAACCTTCTCCAGGAAGTTGAAGGATTGTAACACGGTGGTTGGAGAAGCTGGAGAGTTGGAGTGTAAAGTGTCTGGTTCTCCTCCTTTTACCATCTTCTGGTATCACGATGGAGAGGAGATTGAGAGTGGACCAAACTATGAGATTTCATTCACTGACAACAACTGCACTCTCAAAGTGCCCACACTGAAACTGTCTGACTGTGGAGTTTATAAATGTAAAGCCATCAACAAGGCAGGATCCAGTGAAACCACGGCCTCGTTGGTTGTTAAAGGTGAGTTACATGCTTTTATGGCCATAACTGTCTTAATAAATGGCTTTGAAACTGGAAAAAATGAACAGTAAATAAAGTAAAAGTACAGTACTGTATTGTGACTTTACTATCTATCATTGTATGCTGATGATACTACAGTATGTTTATCAGAAAAAGCAGTTAGTGATTTAAATACAAGGTTAGATCAGGGGTTACAGTAATTACAAAAGCTAATAATAATAATAATAATAATAAATCAAGCATGTTTTCACAAGTCAATCAAGTTTAATCAGGTTTTCTGAAAAGTAAAATGTGTATTTGGCTGTTTTTATCTGCTGCTGTTTTGAGTATCATTTCACCGATGCATAGTAGAAGTTTTGTCAAAATTTAGGTGCACAAGTCATGTCTGTAGCTGTGTCCATTGTACTTGTTATGAATTCACCAATATCAATTTAAATGTTTAATGCATTTTCACTTAGGTCTTTTTTCAACACAACTTGGAAATACACAGGAAATCAGATTGTTGGAAACACATTTAATAATAGTTTTCTCGTAGAATACCATGCTTGGTGTTTAAAGGCTCAGTTTCATGTTAGATGATGATTTTTAGGATTTAGATTGACATTAGATGTTACAGTCTAAGGTGTTAGTGTAGTTCGTAGTGTGTTTTTGTGTTGTTGTGGTGTAAAGTGTGTGGACTCCAGGTGAAGCAGCTGTTCATGTACTGTTGATGTAAGTAAGTGAAGTTTATTTGGTACAAAACAACAAGATTATTATCAAATGACTAAAGAAATAAACAGTAAAAGGAGACAAGGCTCCTCGTCTTCATCCTCATTAACGTCTGTTTATCTGCTGTCATTCCTCTGTGATGTTTAGTGTTAATAGTTAATGTTACGTTGGTTTATTTCCTTGTCATCATGGTGGATGTTCTTCCTGGTTTGTATCTTCAAACCTCAGAGGTTCATCGTTCCGGGTTCCTCATCTGTTGATTTGTTTTCTTTCTACGTTTGTGTAGTTTAAATTATGTGTGGAATAGAATAGAATAGAATAGAATAGAATAGAATAGAATAGAATAGAATAGAATAGAATCTGGTCTCTACGAGTGACAGTACACTTGCATCTAAATAACACATAAGATACTGACATATACTAAAAAATATAAAATAGTGTGCAATCGAAATATGTGCAAATTAGAGATATTCTATATGAAAGGGTAAAATTTAAAAATATAATAGTCTAAAAATATGCTAATGTAACAGTGTAACCTTGCATGTCACAGTGTAAACATACGTTTCAGTGTAAACATGCATATAACAGTGTAAACATACATGTAACAGTGTAAACACACATGTAACAGTGTAAACATAAATGTAACATTTACAGTTTGCAGTGTAAACACATGTAACAGTGTGAACATGCATGTAACAATGTAAACATACAAGTAACAGTGTAAACACACATGTAACAGTGTGAACATGCCAGTAACAATGTAAACATACAAGTAACAATATGAACACACATGTAACTGTGAACATGCAAATAACAATGTAAACATACATGTAACAGTATAAACACACGTAACAGTGTAAACACACGTTTAACAGTGTGAACATGCAAGTAACAATGTAAACATGCACGTAACAGTGTAAACATACATGTAACTGTGTAAACAACCATGTAATAGTGTAAACATACATGTAACAGTGTAAACATACATGTAACATTAACATACATTTGAAAGTGTAAACACACAAGTAACAGTGTAAGCATACATGTAACAGTGTAAGCACACATGTAGCAGTGCAAACATACTTGTAACAGTGTAGACACACATGTAACAATGTACACATATGTGTAACTGTGTAAACATACATGTAACAGTGTAAACACACATGTAACAGTGTAAACATACATGTAACAGTGTAAATACTTATGTAACAGAGTAAACACACATGTAACAGCGTAAACATACATGTAACAATGTAAACATACATGTAACAGAGTAAATACACATGTAACAGTGTAAACACACATGTAACAGTGTAAACATACATGTAACAGTGTAAATACTTATGTAACAGAGTAAACACACATGTAACAGTGTAAACATACATGTAACAGAGTAAATACACATGTAACAGTGTAAACATACATGTAACAGTGTAAATACTTATGTAACAGAGTAAACACACATGTAACAGTGTAAACATACATGTAACAATGTAAACATACATGTAACAGAGTAAATACACATGTAACAGTGTAAACATACATGTAACAGTGTAAACACACATGTAACAATGTAAACATACGTGCAACAGTTTAAACACACTTGTAACAGTGTAAACACACATGTAACACTGTAAACACACACATAACAGTGTAAACATACATGAGACAGTGTAAATCCACATGTAACAGTGTAAACACACATGTAACACTGCAAACACACATGTAACACTGCAGACATACATGTAACAGTGTAAACATACATGTAACAGTGTAAACATACTTGTAACACTGTAAACACACATGTAACAGTGTAAATGTACATGTAACAGTGTAACCAGTGTAAATGCAAATGTAACAGGGTTTGATTGTGGTGTTATTGTTTTCCTTGGGCGTCGTTGTCGTGGGTTCTGATCTTGGTTTGTGTTTGTGAACCCAGAGCCTCCATCCTTCGTGGTTCCTCCTCAGCCTCTGGAGGCCATGCCTGGCTCCACCGTCACCTTCTCAGCCATGGTCAAAGGTAGCGCTCCGCTCAAACTCAAGTGGTTCCGAGGAGCCAAGGAGATCCAGCCCGGACGGGGATGTACCTTCAACCTGAAGGACAACCAGGTGACACTGGAGCTGAGCAACGTGGACCGGTCCCACGGTGGAGAGTACACCTGTCAGATCATCAACGACGCCGGGAAGGAAAGCTGCCCTGTCAACCTGACGGTCAAAGGTCAGTCGACGCCCATGGCACTCATACATACAGTCAGAACACGGTCCACTGTCTATAACAGAGTAGGTGCATGAGGAATGGGTTCTACTCACATATTATAATTAATCAGAGAGAAATAAAGTGACAGGTTCATAAAAACAGATAATCGCATTAAAGTAAACCTATAGAGTCACTTCTCAACCATAGTAAAGATCAGGTTTGATCAAATTTACCTGAATGTGATGTTGGACGCATTCAGTGTCTGAGTTCACGTCTGTTTCATTACGTCTTCCAGAACCCGCCGCCTTCTCCAAGAAACTGAAGGACGTGTCTGTAGAGAAAGGGAAGCCTCTGACGCTGGAGTGTACGTACACGGGGACACCCAAGATCACGGTGACGTGGTTGAAGGATGGGGAGCAGATCTACGCCTCCTACAAGTACAACTTCACCACCACAGAGAACTCTTGCATCCTGGAGTGTCTGAGCACTGACACCGCTGACGCTGCCGGGCGCTACACCTGCCAGGTGTCCAACGACGCCGGCACTGACACCTGTGACGCCACCGTGTCCATCCTGGGTACGTCCACCGCCTCTGACCTCTGACCCTTACACATCCTTGCCGTCCATTATGAATATAGTTTAACTCTAATTTACTTAAACATCAAAGAAAAAATCATTTTCCACTGGACCAGGTTGAAAATTGGACTGAACAATTAACAAAACACAGTTAAGATTAGATTAGATTACATTACATTAAATTACATTAGAATTTATTGATCCCACTATGGGGAAATTCACTGGTCAAGGCAGCAACAGAGTAAAGTGCAAGAAAAAAATGTGCAGCATAAAGATAAAGACAAACAATATAAAAATAATAATAATGATGATGATAATAATGGTAGTAGCAGTAGTAGTAGTAAGTAATAAAACTCAATAGGTTGTACACACATTTAGATATTTACATAAAAGTAGTACTGCTGTATGTCATTACATGGATTCATGGACTTAATTAAAGCTCATTGGTTTACAAATGGAAATGCGTCTTTAGATCCACATCTGTTTGTCATCAGTGTTTTTCTGTTAGAGAAAACTGATGCTTCTACTTATCAGAGTTCATTCTGACTTTAACTATGTGACTTCATTGAGTTGAGACCTTAGTTCATAAATTAAGTGAAAGTTCTTTGTCATCATAATGTAGAAACTATGAAAAACAGTGGATTTTTCCAAAAATATTAATAGAAAATGGAAGAAGTGTGAAACTCAAAACAATAAAAGTTGATTGAGTTCTAAATGACTCCGTGTTTGTTGACAGTGATAAAAAATGTGGCAGAATTTTTGTCTTATTTTTTTGTCGTCTATCGATGAATAGTTTCATATAAGTAAATCATACTCATATATATAAAACACAATGAAACCACCTGTAAAAGTCGCCCTTAGAGGCGGCATCTTCATAGAAGTCAGTCTGGTTTAATGTGCGTCAGGGTCAAAGATGGAATCACAGGGTGCAGTACCAGGTCTGACCAGCAGGTGTGTGGTGTTTCAGAGGTCTTACTGTTTCTGTGTGTCCCTGCAGAGCCTCCATATTTTGTGGAGTCTCTGGAGCCGATGGAGGTGACGTCCGGAGATGCCGTGTGTCTGAAGTGTCGTGTGGCAGGAACACCTGAGATCAAGGTGTCATGGTTCAAGGCGGACGGGAAGGTCCGGTCCAGCCCCACCTGTAAGCTGGAGTACTCCAAGGGCGTAGCCTGTCTGAAGCTCAGCAAGGCCACCAAGGCCGACATTGGAGAGTACACCTGTAAGGCCGAGAACAAGATAGGCTCTGCCTCCTCCACCTGCAGACTCAACGTCCAAGGTGAGCACATGACCAGACGTACCTGGATGGAGTCTGAACCGCTGATCTATTAATAGACATAGAGTTTAGTTTAGTTTAGTTTGGTTTAGTTTTGTTTAATGTAGTTCAGTTTAGTGTAGTTCAGTTTAGTTTAATTTTTTGTGTATGTAATTTGGTGTATTAAACATAACCTCATCTGTCCACATCTACAGATCTAATGTTACATTATAATATTTCTATTATTTGTGTATTTATTGGTGTTTGGTTTGACAATACAGTGACCTGTATAATAGACTCTGGGTTAAATTCCCATCATGCCTCACTGTCCTGTTTTTTCTGTCCATGTCCAGAGGCTAAAACTCCTCCGTCCTTCCCTAAGAAGATCACCAGCCTCCAGCAGACCAAGGGTCAAGCGGTTCGCTTCGAGTGTCGCGTCGCCGGCTCCTCCCCCATTGAGGTGTCATGGATGAAGGATGGCGAACCCCTGCAACATGGCGGCGAGTTCTCCATGTCCTATGATGACAACACGGCGGTTCTGGAGATCAGCCATGGAGAGATGAGGCACTCGGGAGAATACACGTGCGTCGCTACAAACAGCGTCGGGTCGGCGTCCTGCAGAGCCAAGCTCACCCTGCAAGGTCTGTTACCATGGTTACTGTCAAGGGGTGCAGGGTAAGGTGTGTTACCATGGTTCTGTCAGGGATGACAGAGTGAGGTCTGTTGCCATGGTTACAGTCAGGGGGTCAAGGGTAATGTACGTTTCCATGGTAACTGTCAGGGAGGACAGGGAGAGCTCTGTTACCATGGTTACTGTCAAGGCGAGGCAGGATGAGATGTGTTACCATGGTTACTGTTGGGGGGGCAAGATGAAGTATGTTTCCATGGTTACCGTGGGGGTGGCAGCAGATGTGGTCTGTTACCATGGTTACCAGCAGGTACAACTTGTTTTCCTCCTGACATCCACTTTCATTATCTTGAACCCCCCCGCCCCCCCAAGTGGACTAGCTGCAGATCAAAACCAGATTAAAGATCCAGTAAATAAGATTTGATAGTGTGAGTCGCAGTAACATAAGATATTTAATATGTTCAAGAAAATGACATAAAATACTTTAGGAGAGGAAATAATACGGCAGAAATTATTTAATTTTGTTATATTTACCTTAAAATCACTGACACCGTCATCCTGTCAAGGATTTAACATCATCGAAGTCACCAGTTATAGCTACTGGTTCTGCTTCCACCATGTGGTTAAAAACTGTCACTACAGGGTTGAATATTCAACCGTAAAGACCCACAACTAACGTATTTATCACTGTTTATTATAATATTTTCCTCTGTATTTTACATTTTATTTTGTGTAAATCATGTAATTTTTCTAGATTTAATTATCTGATCATGTAGATGTTCTTATGTAAATTCAAAGGTTATTATATGAAAACTGAGAAAATTGAAGAAAATGGGACTTTTTCAGTTAAATCTATCATTCACTGAACATAAGTCAAGTGTTTCCATCCACTGTCATTGATTCAACTTCATGGGTTTATTATTGTTTCTTCAGTTTCATCCAGTTTGTGGCTTATTTTATTTTTATTGTTATTTTTATTATTATTTTTGAACATTTTTTTATTCATGTTGTTCATTTTATTGATTGCTTTGCCTGTTTTTGTTCATATTCCTGCTTATTTTATTAATTTTTATTTCATTTCAGTCATTTTTCTGCTTATTTTTTCATGTTACTTATTATTTTGTACATTTTTGTTAATTTGATCTCTTCTTGAACATAAACCTAGTGTGCCCATCCTCTGTCACTGATCCATCCATGGGTTTTACTGGTGAATCAATGTTGTAGAAGATGACGGTGTTTCCATGTTCACTACGGAGCCTCTGAACGTCCAATTGGGTCATATCTGATGATCAGGAAAAGATGAAAAACTGTATTTTACATCAATTATTTACATGTATTGATAGGATTATTGGATTAACAGGTATTAAACAGTTACACCAGTAGGTGGTTTAGGTTAAAGGTGGATCGTTATTGGTTAATATTTTTATTAGATACATGGTTGGTTTTGTTCCCTGACATTATTAATCTCTTCTCTAATCTCTGTGTGAGGCTGTTTGATCATCTCTTCTTCCTCTTCGTCTTCGTCTTCTTCTTCTTCTTCTTCGTGGAATCTGCAGAGCCTCGCTTCCCTCCGCTCTTTGACAGGAAGTTGTCCCCGAAGGAGGTGACGGTGGGCGATAGCATTGAGCTGGAGTGTCATATGACCGGCTCCGCCCCCATTAAAGTCACATGGTCTAAAGACCATAAGGACATCCGTAGTGGGGGGAACTATAAGATCAGCTGTGTGGAGAACACAGCCGGGCTGAGCATCCTGAAGGCTGACAAAGGCGACAGCGGGCGCTACTTCTGCCACGCCTCCAACGACATGGGCAAGGACTCATGTTCCTGTGACATCACAGTCAAAGGTATCGGACCCAAAATCACACAGGAGATATGTAGTACAAGTACGACTCAGAGTTTACTGCAGTACAACTACAAGGCCTCAGTGTTTACTGCAGTAGTCCACACATGTCCATTCAACGACACCTTTAACCCATTAACAGTCATTAACTCCGCCCCCATGTGTCAGTTTATGAACTCAACAGGGTTTCATCTGGTTCTGTCTTTGAACTCTTGTTTTTAACTGTTGTTTTTGTGTCATTTTTCGCCTTCACAATATTTCATCATTCATACATCATTTTCCTGTTAGACTTTAATGTATTTTTTTCCCTCTTGTTGGATCTGTTACGTCGTTTTCATCTTTTATTTCATTTTCATCATTTTCCTCTTGGTGTGTCTCATCATTTTGAGTCTTTCTTGCTGTTTTTGTCTTTAACCCTTTATAGTTCACTCTTAGAAATACTCTGAAATTCAACATTTCAACATTAGTATGTTATTGGAGGACATAACAAGACTTTATTACTTTTGTGAAATGTTTTAAATCTTTTTGTATTATGTAGAAAAATCAAGATCAATGAAATTACCGAATATATATATAAGAAAATACAATAAAAACACATGTAAAGTGAAAGGAACATGTATTTCAGAACATTAGAACATCGCTTTTAGAACATTACATTACTTAAGTGCCAACCCAGACACCTGTCCACATCCACATTATCCCTTTGAACATCATTCCTTACATTAGTACCATTTCTTCATGGTACCTAAAAAAGCAGGTACACTCACTGTTCATGCAGAGCTGGACCTTAAAGACCCTGTAGACCACATTGGACCGGAGATTGTTGACTCACTGTCCTCACTGTAACTGTTGCTGTCGCTGTCTTGTAATGCATGTGGAAATTACCAAAAACAGTCACTTGCCCGATAAAGGGTTAAAGAATCTTTATCTTTTTTTTTTGTCTTTTTCCCTCTTGTTAAATCTTTTATCACGTTTTTGGAACATTTTTGACATTTTCATCTTTCATCATTTTCTGCGTTGTTGCGTCTTTCTCCTTGTTTTTGATTAGAACCAAAGGAAACCCTGACCAGGTGCATTCACATGTGTGTGTATTAGAGTTCAGTCCTTCCACCTCTGCTTCAGGACTCTTTTCTTCTTCTACTCTCAGGCCTTTTTCAGGTCATTTCTTTAAGTGAAACCAAACCAAACATCTTTTCTCTTCCTGCTTCAGAGCGTAAAAACCCTCCGGTGTTCACCAAAAAGCCATCGGAGCACGTGGAGGACACCGAGGGGAAACTGGTGAAGATGGAGGGCCGGGTGAGCGGCTCTCAGCCCATATCGATCAGCTGGTTCAAAGACCACACCCTCATCCACAGCTCCGACAAATACGACATCAGCTTTAAGAGTAATGTGGCTGTGCTGTGCATTAAGAGCAGCCAGGTGATGGACAGCGGCAGGTACACCTGTCAGGCCGCCAACGAGGCCGGGACCACCTCCTGTGACATCACTGTGGGCATCTCTGGTGGGTGGGGTTCATCTGACAGAGGCTCCACCTCCTCTGGGTTTGGTTTAAGTCCAGGTTTTTTTAGTATATGAAGACGACAGTATCATCAGCATAGTGATAGAAATGAAAAGAGTTTTGGTGTTAGCTTAGATTTAGTTTAGATGTTTTAGTTTAGAGTTAGTTTAGTTGTAATGATAGTTTCTCTTGTTTTACTGTGATGTGACATGTTTACATCATGTTGGTTTTTTAAGTCATTAGTTCAGTTCCAGGTTGACAGTGATGACATCATCTGCAAATGTCGACTGGAATTATGTGGTTTTAACAACAAAATGACAACACGTATAATAATGTGTAAAGGAACCACTTGTTTTCATCTTTGTCTCTTTACTAAAAAAATGTCTCTTACTTTAATCCTCTTATCTTATCTTATCTTATCTTGTCTTGTCTTATCTTATCTTATCTTATCTTATCTTACCTTACCTTACCTTACCTTACCTTACCTTATCCCGGGTCCTTCCATTTCCAGGGGTTTATGGTACAGGGTTAATGTTAAAGGTTCCTGTGGTGGAATCATGTCTGTTGTGTCGTCATAGATGATCCCAAAGCATTCATTTACTCTGCGTGGACTAGTTTAGATCAGATCTTTAGGTTCATCTTGGTTTGTACATGTCTTTGGTTCATGTGGATCTTATGAAGGACCACTGAGTCTGTGTTTTTGCATCTTTGGTTCTGTTGTAACTTCAGTAAAACTCTGACATGTTGTTGAGTCCAATCCTGTTCCGTGGTTTGACCGTTCAGAGGCCAAGAAACCACCGGTGTTTGACGTCGCCCTCAAACCCGTCACTGTGGACGAGGGCGACAAGCTGGTCCTGCGCTGCCATGTCTGTGGGTCGGCGCCGCTGAACGTCCAGTGGATGAAGGACCGCAAGGATCTGACGTCCTCCGGCAGCACCAGGATTAGCTTCAGCGACGGCACCGCCTGCCTGGAGATAAGCCCCGCCTCCAGACACGACGCCGGCGACTACTTGTGCAAGGCCACCAATGAGGCCGGCAGCGAGTTCACCAAGGCCAAGGTCACCGTGAGAGGTAGAGACAACCCCGACGTTGCCCCCAACCTCGATGACCCCTGACCTCGACCCCCAACCTTGACCCCTGACGTTGATGAACCCTGACCTCAGTGACCCCTGGCCCCAATCTTGGCCTCAACCTACCCAACCCCAGCTGGAGTTAATCATAATTTCAACTTAATCTGGTTCAATTAACGACATGACTCCTCAGAGTTAACGTCAAACAGCACTTGAACTGGAGCGTCTGTTTGTTTCTTTTCTTTTCTTTCTCTAATTAATTAATTAGAACAAACAGAGTTGTGACGTGTGATTTTGTGTTTTTTCTTTGGGTTATGGTTGGATTAAACCAATCACCAGATCAACTACCAATGAGAATAAATGATGTTTCAGTTCCATTTGACCTTTGACCTCACATCACTGGATGATGTGTCTTATGGTTAAACCGACTGTTGGAGTCTGAGGGATTTGTGTCTGTTTCCATGGTTACAGAGAAACCTGGAGCAGCTCCTGCTCCGACTGAAGCTCCTGCAGCCGCTCCGACCAAAAAACTGGACAATCTGTTCTTCATTGAAGAACCCAAGACGACGCACGCCACCGAGAGTGAGATACTTAAATGCACCACAGGATGACACCTAAACACACGGGATAACACCTGAAGGCATTACGAACACATGGGATGACACTTAAAGGCACCATGAATACACAGAATGACACCTGAATGCACCATGAACACACAGGATGACACCTGAACACATTATGAACGCACAGGATGACACCTGAATGCACCACAAACACACAGGATGACGCTTAAAGTCAGCCTGCTTCTGCATCTTCAGATCCAGATGTGAACTGTGTGTGATAAATGTAAAGCTGTAGATCAATCCTGAACCTCCGCTTGTCGTTTCTCAGAGGGAACCGCCACCTTCATTGCCAAAGTGGGCGGAGACCCGATTCCTAGCGTGAAATGGATGAAGGGGAAGTGGAGGCAGATCACCCACGGTGGTCGCATCTCCATCGAGCAGAAGGGTCAGGTGTCCAAATTGGAGATCAGAGAGGTCACCAAGTCCGATTCAGGCCAGTACCGATGCGTCGCCTCTAATAAACACGGTGAGATTGAAAGCAGCGCCGACATGCACGTGGACGAGAAGAAGGAGGCGGCGCCGCTGGAGGGCGACCTCCGGGCCAAGCTGAAGAAGTGAGTCGGTTTGATCAGAGTAAAATGGGTTCTTCACAGTGACCTGAAGGGTCCGCGGGTCCCACTGACTGTTTCCTGTTGTGTTTCAGGACACCGTCCAAACAGAAGAGTCCGCAGGAGGAGAAGGACATCGACATCGTTGAACTACTGAGGAATGTCGACCCCAAAGAGTATGAGAAATATGCACGAATGTACGGCATCACTGACTACAGAGGCCTCCTGCAGGCCATTGAACAGCTGAAGAAGGAGAAGGGTGAAGAAAGTGGAAGACCGGTGAGAACGCGTCGACCACAAATGCATCGGTGCCACGGCAACCACACAAACACAATGTCTAACGCCTCTGTGTGGTGGTTTCAGGAACTGGAACGTGGAGACAGAGAGTCTGATGAGGACATGGCCCGACTTGTGGCTGACCTGCAGAAAAGGATGGAGCGAACGGAGGTCAGGACGCATTCACTGTTTGTGGGAAACGGGAAACTCCAAACCTTTAAATTCACACAAACACACGAATGATTTCATTTGTTCAGCTGCTTCAGGTTTTAACCAAAGATTTAGAGGTTTTAACAGTGTCTTTCATTAGTAAATCTTTGATCTATTAGAATTATTGTTTAGATTCTAATTGTTTGTTCAAGGCTGATGTTGTGGTGGTGGTGTTATTTACTAGTTTTCTACAGATTTCAGCCTGTGAATCCAGATTCCAGAGCCCTGTGACCTGAACCTGAAGCTGTCATTTTAGATTTAATACAAATATCTGAGAAATGACACCTGAACACTACACAAACACATAGGATGACACCTGAACACATCATGAACACAAAAAAATAACACATGAATGCATCACTAACACAAAGGATACCACCTGAACACATCATGAACACAAAGGATAGCACCTGAATGCATCATGAATGGATTGTGAACACACAGAATGACACCTGAACACAACACAGACACTTACATTCTTGTAAACACCAGCTCCAGTTCTTTGTAAATGTCAGCTGTTAGCGTTGAGCCTCTGAGGCTTTGGTGAAATGTTCTGTAAATACTTCAGAAGGTCGGATGTGGATAAATACAAGGTCATTGAAGTGTGTCCTTGGTCCTGCAGCCCGTTACCGTGGTGAAGGACATCTCCGATCAGTTCGTTTTCACCAACAATGAGGCTGTGTTTGAGTGCGAGGTGAAGATCAATTACCCAGAGATCACCCTGTCGTGGTACAAGGGAACACAGAAACTGGACACCGGCGACAAATACAACATCAGCATCAGCGGCGACCGCCACCTCCTGAAGATCAAGAGATGTCAGTCGTCTGACCAAGGAAACTACAGGGTCGTCTGCGGACCACACATCTCCAGTGCCAAACTCACCGTCACGGGTCAGTACCAGAACCACTTCACAGAACCAGAAATGAAACAGTGACACAGAACACAAACTCTGCTTTGGTTCTTCTGTGTTCTTCTATAAGTTAATGATCATGATGAATGTACTGGAACACAGCTTCAACTGGAACACATGAAAACATCAAAGTAGGGTTAGGGCTAGGGTTGGATTAGGGTTGGGTTAAGGTTGAGGTTAGGGTCTACGTTAATTATAACTATTTTCAGGTGGTTGTATTGTGTCTTTTCACCACTAGAGGCCGGTATGTGTCAACTTCAGACTATGGTTGCGTCGTTGACGTCCTGTTTGTTGTTGATGTGTTTCAGAGGCGGAGGTGGAGAAGCATCTGCAGGACACTTCGGGTAAGGAAGGCCAGGCGTGTACTCTGTCTTGTCAGTTGTCCGTCCCTAACGTAGAGGCTCAGTGGTTTAGAAACGGACAGAAGTTAGAGATGAAGGGCAGGTACTCGTCCGAGGTCAAACACAAGGTTCAGAAGCTGCTGATCGCTGACCTGAGGCCCGAGGACCAGGGCCGGTACAGCTGCCGGTACCAGCACCTGGAGTCGTCGGCCGACCTGTGGGTGGAAGGTTGGTACCGGATCCACATCCTGAACCGTAGACGTGATGATGCTCTGACTTCACTCACCTCTTTTCTACCCAAACTATCAGACACTAACGCTCCACATGTGGATTCTTTTTTGACTCCTCTTGGATTTGTCTTAACCTTCTTCTGGATTATTCTGGAAACAACCTCCATCTCATCATTTGTCTTCTTACATCATCTCAACTCAAATCCATCCTCAGGGTCCGGGTTCGTTCAGGATTCAGGTTTTCACCTCGAAACAGACAGAAAACAGGACAAACAGACAGAGAACAAAACTGAACTGATTTGTAAAACTAAAACTTCATGATGCTTCTTTGACTTTTTGTTGGGTAAACTAATTCATTCATCAATTAAAAAAAGGATGAAAAGACAAATTAAACAGAAGAATAAATGTAAAACCTTTTATTTCACTATGACACAATATGTTTTGGATAATTCTGATAAATGAAAATTTTGTGGATCTTATTTTTTCATTATCTTTTACTTAAGCTATTGATTCTTCTTTTTGGTTTATGTTTTATGTGTTTTTATATATATATATAGAGAGAGATTTTTTTTTTCTTTTTTATTATTACATTATTATAGTAGTAAAACAAATTATTAGTTTTTATTTTCTCAGTTTTCTCTTTATTTTTCAGTAGTTTTTTAGCTTTATTTAATTTTTTAATTGGATGATATTTACAACATGAATCCACTGTTCATTTGATATTTCTTTAGTTTTTTCTTCATTAACTTTGATGAAAGTCTAAACTGAATTTCTGGAGTTTGTTTTTTGATTCTGTTTCCTGTTTTCGTCACATCCACATTTCCATCGTTGTTTCTAAATGAATTTTCGTGGTGAAACCCGACCTCTGGCACCCGGACTCGTTCATCCGTCTCCATAGTAACGACTCAGACCCTCATCTCTAACTGTGTGTCAGTGAAAACTACCATTTCCAGTTGTGTGCGTGAATCCAAACCCACTCACGTCTGTATCTGTTTTAGCTGAACAAATTCATTTCACCAAACGCATCCACAACGTGGAGGTGAACGAGCGGCAGTCGGCCACCTTCGAGTGCGAGGTGTCCTTCGACAACGCAATTGTTTCGTGGTACAAAGACACATGGGAACTGAAAGAGAGCCCTAAGTACAACTTCCGAAGCGAGGGCCGAAGACATTTCATGGTCATAAGAAATGTAACCATTGAAGACGAAGGTGTGTAGAGCCACGTCCGGACGTCAACTACAGAGTTTTGAGTCGTCACTGTTGTTCTGACTTGGTGTGTTGATGACTAATCCCATGTAGGCGTGTACTCAGTCATTGTGAGGTTGGAGCCCAGAGGGGAGGCTAAGAGCACAGCTGAGCTTTATTTGTCTGGCAAAGGTACAGTCAGAGTCCGAGCCACCTTTATCTGCTTCTGTTCAGCCACTGTCGCTCCCAGTCTTTAACGCCTTATTCGCTCTTTTCGCAGAGATCGAATTAGCCATGGTGCCTCTGGGTAAGTATCCACCGTAACCCACGACAACACCACCGTAACCCACAACACTACCGCTGTAACCAACGACAACACCACCATAACCCATGACAACACAAACCGTAACCCACAACAACACCATGTAACCCACAGCAACACCACCGTAACCCACGACCACACCATGTATCCCACGACCACACCACCGTAACCCATGACAACACCACTGTAACCCGCAACAACACCACCGTAACCTGCAACAACACCACCATAACCCACGACAGCACCACCGTAACCCACAACAACACCATGTAACTCACGGCAACACCACTGTAACCCATGACAACACCATGTAACCCACGATAACACCATGTAACCCACGACAACACCACTGTAACCCACAACAACAACACCGTAACCTGTAGCAACACCACCGTAACCCACAACAACACCATGTAACCCACGATAACACCACTGTAACCTGCAACAACACCACCGTAACCCACGACAACACCACCGTAACCTGCGACAACACCACCGTAACCTGCGACAACACCCCTGTTCCCTCTAATACAATCATATTTATCTCTAATACGATCATATTTATGTCTAATATGATCATATTTAGCTCTAATACACTAATATTTATCTCTAATATGATCATATTTAGCTGTAATACAGTTATATTGTCACTGAGCTGCTGTTACATGTGGTGTCCTGTAGATATCCCTGACTCATCGGTTCAGAGGCCTGACATGCCTTCATCAGTTGCTATCCAAGGTAAGAAGAAGCAGAGCAGCTTCAGAAAACAGAGTCACATCCCTGAAACACTAAAACACCATCCGATGTCCATTTAACCCTAATAAACACAAACTGAAGCTGACTGAACGTGTTGTTGTGTCTTAAAGAATCTGCTGCATTTTATCGTTATGAAGAGGAGATGAAACATGGAGGTATTTGAGTTTGAGCCTCTGTCCAACACTAACACCAGAATAAACACTAACCCTGTTTCAGAGGAATCACTGACTGGACCTGTCTTTGTTTCCGAAAAGAATCAGCTGAATATTCGTATCACTATGAAGAGGAGGTGGAGGTGGAGCACAGAGGTACACCCCACTCATATGTGATTGGCACTAAAACTCCACCTTCAACATCTGAGCAGATCTGGGAAAAAACAAACATCCAATGACAATGAAGCATCCTGAGTTATGGAAGATCTGACAGATTTATGTGCTACAGTTCAGTAGAAATCACAAAACAAGACCAGGACAGTGGTGAAAAAACAGAAGTATAAGGACATGAATCAACATTTAAGAGTCTCTGAATGAATTTACCCAAATCTGCTGCTCATCTTCATCATCTTCATCATAACATCTTCCATCGCGTCATGTTTCTGCTGATTAACATTTCTTATGTAGAAAATGTAACTGTTCACAGCTCCTGTTTGTTTGTTTGTTTGTTTGTTTGTTTGTTTGTTTGTTTGTTTGTTTGTTTGTTTGTGAAGATCACTTCTTTTTTCACGTCTTAATCTTCCATCTTGATCAAATGCACTTTGAGTCTTTTTCTTGACATTTCAGTCAGTTTGTCACCTTATTGATCAGTTTGTTCAGGTTGTTTACAGATGTGAGTAGAATAAAAACAACAAATACGGTAAAATAAAAACAACAAATATAGTAGAATATAACCAACTAATATAGTAGAATAAAAACAACAAATACTTGGTTTATTAACAAACATAATCTGACATTTCATCCATGTAAGACTCAGTTTTTTCTTAGATATTTAACACCATATTTTCTTTAACTTTTTTCTAGCAAATGTAGTTCTTTAATGTTAAAATAAATGAAATGGTCCAGAATGTGCAGCTGTTAAAGGCTGACTGTGGTGGGTGCAGTACCAGTTTGAACCAACGGGGGTCAGGCTTCATACAGTCAAAAGCTGATTGAGACAACAGACTTCATCAGACTGAAATGATGTCACGTTGTGGGTTTTTCCTCACGTTTGTTGTGTTTTCTGTTGTGTGTTCATGTCGTCTTCAGTGGAGGTGGACAGTTGGACGGAGGAGACGTTAATTCAGCAAGTGTCAACCAAAGGTATCGAATGTCCACGGCCCAATGACGACGCTCGTTTGTCTGGTTCAATGTGTCTGAGCCAATCAAGGCTCGTTTTTTGTTTTTGTCCCCTTCCTCCTCTTTTTTGTCCCATAATCCCTTTGTGTTGCTGGTCTTTTCCTTCAGTCTGAGGCGGACTGATGAGTGGTGGATTCTCTTAAACCTGTAAAACCTAAACCCATGTCCAACATTTGCACCAGATCAACCAGGTTCATCTGTTCAGGATCATGATGTCGTACTGTGGGCGCGCTTTTATCAACGAAAATGTAGATTTAAAAGCATAATCTCCAAAAATGTTCAGATATTTTCTTGTAAATTAATGGATTTTATTTCTAAAGCAGTGATTCTCAACTGGTGGGCCATGATCCAAAGCGGGTCTCAAACCCGTTTTCAGTGGGTCGCAGGCCTTTGTCTGCATAAAAAATGATGTTAATAAACCAGTCCTGTACTTTATTTTTCATGGAGCTGAGCCCCGTCCATGCACACTCCCCAACAGTAGGTGGTGGTAATGTGCTGTAATGGTAATTAACACCAGACATTTCACAGCATAAAAAAAGACCCACAAGATTCTATTCATATCATGGTGAAACTCAGGTATGACAACGACTATATCACATAAGGTTTTATCTACATTGGACAAAACCTCAGTGTGTTTAATTCTTGAATAAGTGACTAAATGAACTTTTATTTTTTAACTGAGTGCACTTTTTAGTTTCGGTTCAAATGTACCTAATTTGGTGTTAATGGGAATATTTCCATATTTATCATCACCACCCGCCAGTCAGTTTGGTTTATTATTAAATGTGTCTTCTGTGTTTTCATACAGTGAAATTCTGTATTATCTCAGGTTTAAAACACACCATCTTTTATGAAATACATTTGAGAAGTTTAACTTTTATGCGTTTGAGTCATGGTTTGTCATTAAGGGGCGATAGTGGGTCCTGAAGCCAGACGAGTTGAGAACCACTGATCTAAAGAATATGAGTTTGTTCTTCTGAATTCATAATTTTAATCTCAGAAAATGTCAGTGATTTTTTTCTTAAATTTACAATGCTCATCTAGGACAGTAACTATAATTTTTTCCTTATAAATTTGTTTCTTTATTCTCTTAAGGAAATTAGTTTTTCCTGAAAAGTTACACTGTTAATATTCACTTTTTTCTTGTAAATACTCTGAGTGTTTTTTTGTTTTGTTTGTTTTTTCTTATCTCCAATGGCCCTAATACACCCTATCGTTGGTTTCTCAATTAAAGTGAGAAACGTTAATCCATCCATTTTCTCTGATGCTCATGATGATCTTCCATGTCTTGGTGGTTTTTTCCTCCAGCTGCCAGAGTTCCCATCGAGGAAACAGTGGAGACCAAGAAGGTGGAGATGAAGGAGAAGATGCCAACTAAAGGTACGTTTACAGCTGAGTGTGTCATGGCTGTGGCTGAAACATTGTCCTTCATAAACCACCTCCTCCTCCTGCTTCTAACCTCCTCTGTCCTGTTTCAGCTTCTTGTCTTTCATTCTTCCTTCTTATTGAACTTTTCAGTCTCGCTGCAGACAGACTTTGCTTTGTAGTTGATTCTAGTCACTTTTTCTGTGTCTTAATCTTCTGCTGAGCTTAACCTGCAAACGCACAGCATCTCTTATTCTTGTTAAACAGTGTGATGTTAATACACTGAGTATCTTTTAAGTCCCTGAAGCTCAGAGGGTTGAAGAGAAGCCCAGAGCAGCCGTGAAGGAACCATCGCCTCCAAAAGGTACCGAAACACCACGTACCTGTTTGAGAGATACCTTTAGCTTTTTACTTCTTAAAGTCGTCTTTGTGTTTGTGTGATGTTCAACCCTCCCTGTTGTTTTCATGTTGTAAAAATTCACTCGTTCACTTACATTTTAAAGTCCCAGAGGCCAGAAAGCCAGTGGAGGAAAAGGTTCCTGTAGTTTCTGTTCCAGAAAGAAAAGATGTTTCTGCTCCCAAAGGTAGAGATTTCTACTGAATGTCATCCTTCTATGTAAATGATACTGTCCTTATGTTGATCACTTTATTTTGATATTACTTAAACTTTTCTTACTCCTGACTCACATCTTACCTTGTTCATGTTGTTCTACCTCTACATCCTGTTCATTGTTTCTGTTCCTTGTCTTCTTTATTTTTCTTGATTTGCTTATGTTTGAATGTAACTTGAAGAACCAGAGGAGGTTAAGAAACCTGCTGCTGTTCCCTCACCACCGGCCAAGGAGCCTGAACTTCCAATCAAAGGTACTTCTTATGTTGATTGTTAAACTGCATTTCTTAGTTGCAGCATTTCTGTAGTCACCGCTTCTTAGCTTTTCACCTCTTGATGTCTGTCTTTAATCTTCATGTTGGTCTGTTCTTCATGTAACATGTTACTAATGTCACTCTTCATCAGTTAGTCTTCATGTTCTTATAAACACCTCTTAATGACTCTTAAATGACTTGATGCTAACGTTAGATGATGTTTGTCTTACTTACCTGAAGATGAGCCCAAGCCTCAGGTTCCAGCAGAGCCCAAAAAAGTGGCGCCTGCAGCTAAACCTGAACCTGAACCTAAGCCCAAAATGAAAGCAGAGCCGGAGACAAAGCCTAAACCTGGGCCACCTCCAAAGGCAGAACCAGAGCCTAAGCTGAAACCTGCCATAGCTCCGGAAGAAGAACCAGAGCCAAAGCTTAAACCCACACCCAAAGCAGAACCGGAACCCAAGCCTAAAGCTGCACCGGCTCCCAAACCAGAACCAGAGCCCAGACCAGCAGCAAAGGTGGAGCCTGAACCTGAGGTCAAGCCGATGACGAAGCCGGTGACACCACCATCCAAAGGTATTTCCTTTCGTGTTTTGTTGTTGTGTTAACGTTTACACACTTTCTGGAATGTTCTGATTCTAACTGACTGAATGTTTCTCTGTCTGACTCTTAATCTGTATCAGTGTTGTTGCTCAGCTTCAAATCTAGAAGCGAATCTTTGACTTTCTGTTTGTCCCGACTTGTTCTGCTCATGTCTAAATCATGTAAATGTTGTTTTAAGTTCCCGAAGAGGTTGCAAAGGTCAAGCCTGAGCCTGCCATAAAGAAACCAGAACCAGAAGCCAGAAAACCTATACCAGAACCAGAAAAACTCAAACCAGAACCAGAAAAACCCAAGCCAGAACCAGAAAAACTCAAGCCAGAAGTCCGTAAACCTGAGCCTCCAGCGCCAAAGCCAGAACCAGAACCTGCTGCCAAACCAATGGTTCCAGTTCCCAAACCTGAACAGGTGGTGAAGAAGCCTGAACCTGAAGTGAGGGTTCCAGAGCCTGAGTTGCCAAAGCCAGAACCAAAGAAAACTAAACCAGAACCAACTCCTGCACCGAAGGAACCTCCAAAGAAAGGTATAGATCCAGGTGTCTCTGGATGAGGTGTAGCTGTGGAGTTTTTCTTAATCTTCTTAACTCCGCCTTTCATCTTTAACTCATCTGGAGTGTTCATCACTAAGTTATCGATCTTAGATCGTTTGTGCAACAAAAAAATTCTTTAACTTTTTTAACTCTTTCTGTCTCTAATGTCTGGTTTGTTTCTATTTGTGTCTCATTGTTTGACATCTGATTTTAAAACGAGGCTTATTTCACGTAGATCTTCTGTTTTCATAGTATTTAGTTTAAGTGTCTGACAAAGGCCTGTTCTTTTAAAGTGCCAGAAGCACCAACAAAGAAGGAGGTGGTTCCTCCTCCACCACCTCCTCCAATCCCACAAAAGGTGGAGAAAGCTGTAGAACCACCACAGAAGAAGCCAGTGGCAGCCAAAGGTAGCTAAAGCTTGGTCCACTGTCATCACACTCCGACCTAAACTCTTAAACTCATCTTAAACTCTTGGGTTTCGGTTTGTTTCTAACCTCTAATGTCTGGTTCACTGTGTTGGAGCGATGGGGCTGCACGATGGAACTCTTAATGTTTGCACTCGTTAGAGTGCTTAGTTTGTTCATGTCTAATAAAACTCTTAAGTTCATTTACATCTAATCTATGTTAATGTCAACCGTCCTCTTTAAAGTTCCTGTGGAAGAAAAAATTCCAGAAGCTCCAAAAGCCAAGGAGCCAGAACCTGCCATTGTTCCTCCAAAAGAAGAGCCACCAAAGAAAGAGAAAGGTACTGATAGGTGTTTATTCAAAACCTGTTTTTGTTCTGCTGTTTGGTTGTTGTCTGTTGAACCTTTAAATAGCAGGTTAAGTTTCTCAAATCACCTTTTTTAAGTGTTTTTGGGGCGTTAAAGTCTCTACCTGTTGATTAAAAGAGGTTGATTTGAGTAAATATTGGTGTTTAACATCTTTACTGGTGCGTCAGCACATGTTTCTGTTCTTGAAAGTCATGTCTTGTGCATGTTTTTGTGTCAAACCCTCTTAAAGCTGTGATGCCCAAACCTAAACTTGTACCTGAAGAGGTGCAAGAGCCTGAAAAAGTGCATCAGAAGGTGTTTGAGGAGGTAGTACAACCTGAGAGACTACCTGAAAAAATACCTGAAACTGTGCCTGAGAGGAGGAAACCTGAGGTGAAAGAAAGAGCCCCTGAGAAGATAGAGGAGGAAAAACCAAGGAGGGTACCAGAAAAAGCACCTGAAAAAGTACTGGAAAAAGTACAAGAGAAAGTACCTGAAAAACTACTAGAGAAACCTGTACGAATGCCACAAAAAGTGCCTGAGAAAGTGCCAGATAAAGTATCTGAGAAGGTACCTGTTGAACTTCCAGAAGAAAAAGCTCCTCCTGAGAGGAAACAGGTTAAAGTTCCTCTAAAAGTGGCTGAGGAGGAGGTGATTCCTGAGAAGAAGGAAGTGAAACTGAAACAAACCGAGAGGATCTTACCTGATAAAATGCCTGAGAAGGTGCCTCAAGCTAAACCCAAACGAGAAGTTGAAGAAACTCTTCGAAAAGGTACCACTGAGGCCCGACACATCTCTTTCCTTTTTCTTTGCATGTAAACCTTTGGCAACAGTCAGATGTTGAACTTCTGTTGCGTTTTGCAGTTTGTTGTACATTCAAAGAAATGAAACTGGTTTGATCCAAATATTAAACCTTCCTTATTATTAAATCCATGTATAATCACTTTACATTCAATACATTTTAGCTTCAAGGCCTTTAGTTTCCAGAGATTTCAGCCTTTTCTGTTGGTTTATATAAGGCTCTGTTTGGGGGTTTAGGCTCATCCACATTTTAGAATCAAAAATATTCACATTTTCAGACTTATTTATTACTGTACATGTGAACAAATCTGTAGATCATAAACCTCCAGAAACTGTAACCGTCAGACCTAGGAAAAGTTATGCTCTCCACATGAACTTCTTTTCTTTGTAGAAGAAACAGTGAAAGCAGCACTTTTTATGGCAGTCGATTTAATCAAATTAATCAAATTAGTTACTATCAATTACTGATTGAAAAAATAAACATAAACATGTTGAATCAGCACAATGGAAGTTCATTTAGTGAGAGGCTTCACCACTTTAACTGAGGTGTATGTGTTTAATAGTGTTGCTGATTCAATCCACATCTTGATATTTTAGTGTAAATATAGTGACTGCCCTCTACTGGCTGAGACCTTGCTACTGCAGTTGATTTATTTTCTATTGGCTGATCTGGTAACAACTGAAGGACAAATTTGCTCAAATTAGTGTCAGAAATGTGCATTTTCTTCTTGATTTTGTGAAAATTCAGTTAAAATATTTCGATTAATTTGGGAGGAGACTGTGAGTTAATTGTGCCGTCAAGAATGAATTAAGCTGCATAGTGTTGTCAGAAGGTGACAGAAGGAGAAGTAGAAGTAGAGATCAGGAAGTGGAAATAAACCCGGGTTTCCAGCTGCTAAAAGTTTCATGTTCATTTGTTTGACTGCACTTATATCTGACAGTAAAACCAACATCAACTGGACTGTTGCCTTCATAACATCTGACTCTTTGTGAATCTTAATGTGTGTTTTCCATGTTTGTTTAACTGTTAACTGTCTAAAATCTCTTTCTGAAATTATCTACACACTGTCTTGGTTTCAAAACCCATTAATTCTTTAAAAGAAATAGAGACTAAGAAGATTGAGAAGACTGTTCCTGCAGAGGTCGAAGTCTCGCCTCCTGAAAAAGGTACCGACCATCTGAAACCATGAGGATCTTTAACCACATCACACTCTTTGCCTCTTGGTGATAATTCACAGCAGGTGCATTATCGCCTCGGTCTTGGTGTGTTGTGTCTCTTCTAACACTGTTTGTCTTTGTGTTTTGTCGTCACCTCTTGGCGCCGCCACATGACGCCTCTTCTTAAAACTTCAGCAGCGACGAGTCTTGTGAAGATTGAGCAAAGAAAAGGAGCTCAGAAGATTCAAGAAGTTTATTATGTGACGGAGAAAGTGGCGCCCACGGAGGAGGTTTGGGCACACGAAGACGTGGTGGAAGAAAAGGCCAAAATGTTGTACGAGGATGAAGTGTCGGCTCTGGCCAAGACCATGGTGTTACTGTCAGAAGTCGACATTTTATCAGAACGAGACAAAAAGTCTGAACTGAGAGGTGACATATCTGTTACTGACTCTTCCAAAAAGAAAGAAATCAGGGCTACGAAACAGAGAATGGAGCCAAAAACACAAGAAACCTTTATTGTAGTTGAGAAAAGTATTAGAACGACCAAAGATGAACCTGAGGAGGAGGAGTTTTTTGTCAGAACGATCGAGTCACCAACAGAAGAGATAATAGACGAGAGAAAAGATGGAACATCCGACAAAACAGAGACTATCATTACTGTCAAAAAGAGACAAGAAATAAGCATCAAAACAGAAACTAAAAAGAGACAAGAGAAAGAACAGGAGGTGAGGAAAACTGAGCAAAAAGCACCAGTCAAAGAAGCTGAGTCAGTTCAAGAAATCAGAACTAAATCTGCTCCGATCCGAATCAGAACCAAAGCAGAAGAAAAGGAGAGGTATGAAGAACTGTATGATCTGGAAGTAGAAACTGGTCCAGACCATAAATACACCGAAACCCAGGAAATCTCAGAGGTTACAGTCGAGTCGAGAGAAGCAAGAAAAGACATTCAGATAAAAACAGTAGATGAGGAAATAATGAAAAAGGAAACTCAGGTTTATGAAGAAGAAAGTCCAGAACCACAAAAAATCTCAGTGAAGAGACAGGAAGTCAAGGCAAAAGAGTTGATAACAGAACCAGATCGAAAAAAGAAAGATGAAACTGGAGTCTCTGAGGAAGGACGTAAAGAACCAACAAGAGTAAAGAAACATGAACCAGAGAAAGTTTCAGAAAAACCAAGAGTAGAAGTTAAACCTAAAGAGTCGAAAACAGACACTGAACTTCAATCAAAAACCATCACAGAACAGAAGGTAGAACCAAAAAAGGAAGAAATAAGTCTTTTAATCAAAGACAAAGTTACAAAAAAGACAGATGAACCTGATGAACCTCGAGTTTCTGAGGATGAAAGTAACGAAAAATTAACCATAAAGAAACACAAACCAGTTTTAGAAAAACCAAAAGTAGCAGTAAAAGTGGAAGAATCAGTAACAGATGTTGAGACTTCATTAGAAGTAACTGAACAGGAGGTTGAAATGACACCTGTAAGAACCCATCTGGAAAAGAAAGAAGAACCTGAAGAAGTTCCCAAGAAGAAAAAAGAACAAACAAGTCTTTTAATTGAAGAAAAACTTCAGACAAAACCAGAGGAAAAGAAAAGGATTTCTTCACAAAAACCATCTAGAGGTACAAAGAGAAAACCTGTATCATGTCCATTTATTCTTCTTTTTTTCCTCAAACCATTGTTTCATCAGCGTCTGTTTGTCTTGTCAACGTCTCATCATATCATTTCCTTTTTTTTCTTAATTATCTCTGTCGGTATTCTATTATACCTTCGTTCTTTTTTGCCTCTTTTTTGTGCTTGTAAGTCTTTCTTTTCTTAAATATCTTCCACTAAGACAAACCTGATTATTCTTTAAAGAAACAGAACGGAAGGCTGCAGTGATTCCGTCTCCGTCTCCTGAAGTCAAGACAGAAAGACAAACACCAGACAGAGGTACAACATGACAAATACACTACATTCCTCTGCATCTTCTTCTTATCTTATCTCCGTTTGTCTGGTTTAATCCATGTTTGTCTGTTGTTGTTGTTGTTGTTTTTTTTTCTAATCTCTTGGCACCGAATCATGGTGCTTCCTCTTCGTGAATCTTAAAATCCTAAAGCGACAAGTCGGTTAAAGACCAAGACAAGACTTCAGAGGGACTTTCAAACTGAGAAAACTGATGATAAGTACGAAGAAGAAGTCTTCATTGGAGAAAATATGAAACCTCAGCTACAGGAAGAGATTTTAAGTATGTTAGAAGAACCTGAGGAAACATCTGAAAGTGGTAAGAAATCTGTTACTGATGGTTTGATTGTGCTGGGCTTTGAAAAAAGAATCATTCCAAAAACTAAGGAACTGTCGACCACAACTGAAAGTTCAGTCACTGACGCAGTTCAGGGTGAAGAAACCGAACAAACACAACATTCTGTCCAAAATACAGAAAAAGTAGAAATAATGGCTACTAAAGAGCATAAACACGCTTCAGGAATCAGCGAAATAGAAGGTGAGAGTCCAGAAGATTCATTTTATGAACAAAAACAGATGAAGGACAAACACAAGGGATCAGTTAGAAAACCCAAATCCACTGATAAAGACAGGAGAGAAAAACCAACAGAGGCTGAAGGAACTGAAAAGCAAAATGAGACAGACGTTAAAATAAAACCCAAGAAAACAGAAACTGAAAAACCACCAGAAGTTTATGTGTTCGAAAAGAAAACATTAGATCAAATTAGACGAGAAAGAAATAAAGATGAGTCAGAGGAATCTAGAACAACCGCGAAACCAGAACATGTAGAAGGAGGAGATCGATCACTAAAAGCAAAGAAAGTAAAACCAACGAAACAAAAAGAACCAAAAACTGTAGAATTAGTAATGGAACAAAACAAAGATGAAGCAATGAAACAAACAAAAGAAGAAGCTTTAGCATCAGAAAACCTCCATCCTAAAGTAGCCGTCATCAAATGTACAGACAAATTAGTCAAAGTTGGTCCACTGGAAGAAACAACAGAGATGAAACCAGAACTAGAACAATTTGAGACAGAACCTCCAGAGTTAATAGAACAAGAAGAAACCGACATAATGACCAGAAAACCAAAAATCACATCACAGAATAGGGCTGTGAGACGTCAGACAGCAGTCGAAGACGAAGACAAACATGTTTACATTAGTCCAACAGAAAAACCACAACTGACTGAAATAAAACCTGATGCTGGAAAGATGAGTCCTGGAGAGATTATAGTCAAAGAAAAGCAGTTAAAGGTTAGAAAAGATCAAATGTATAAAGGAAAACCTCTTAAAGAAACTAAAACACAAGAAGAAACAGAAAGAAAAGTTTCAGTTAAACCAATGATGGAGGAATCATTTGAAGAACTGGACGTAGAAACTGAGATTAAACCAACCGATGAGTCAGAGAAAGAAATAATATCAACCAAACAGAAGATACTAAAAACTAAAAAGGATAAAGATGAACAAACACCATCAGAGGTAGTTAAAGTTGAAGAGAAAGATGGAAAAATGACTCATATTGAAGATGAAACATCTGAAACTAAAACTAAAACTGTAGAATTAGTGTCAAAACCCAAAGAATTTGATGAAGAAATTGATCAAACAGGTTCAACAGAAGACATAAAACAACAGAAAATGACCAAACCTGAACAGATTATTGTTGAGCAAAAGCAGTTAAAGGTCAGAAAAGTAGAAGATAAAATGTATAAAGTAAAACCTCTTAAAGAAACTGAAACACAAGAAGAAACAGAAAGAAAAGTGTCAGTTAAACCAATGATGGAGGAAACATGTGAGGAACTGGACGTAGAAACTGATATTAAACCAAGTGATGAGTCAAAGAAAGAAATAATATCAATGAAACAGAAGATACTGAAAGCTAAAAAGGATAAACATGAACCAATACCATCAGAGGTAGTTAAAGTTGAAGAGAAAGATGGAAAAATGTCTCCTATTGAAGATGAAACATCTGAAAAACCATGTGATGTTTCAGACTCTGTGACAGAACATGAAGAGTTTGATGAGGAAGTTGAAACTAAAGTATCTACAGATGATAAAATAGGACAGAAAATGTCCAAACCTCAGCAGGGAACTGACCGAAGACAGAAGTTAATTCAAACTAAAAGGGTTAAAGACAAACAAACACCATCCAAGACAGTTAAAGATAAAGATGAAGCTCCTGTTGGAGACAAAAAACCTGAAACACATGAAGTTCAAGACTCTATCACAAAGTCTGAAGAGTTTAATGAAGACATTGATAAAACAGGTTCATCAGAAGATGTAAGACGACAGAAAATGACCAAACCTGAACAGATTATAGTTGAACAAAAGCAGATAAAGGTCAGAAAAGTTGAAGATAAAATGTATAATGTAAAACCTCTTAAAGAAACTGAAACAAAAGAAGAAACAGAAAGAAAAGTGTCAGTTAAACCAATGATGGAGGAAATATTTGATAAACTTGACGCAGAAACTGAGATTAAACCTCATATTGATGATGAAACATCTGAAGCTAGAGCTAAAACTGTAGAGACAGTGTCAAAACCTAGAGAGTTTGATGAAGAAATTGATGAAACAAAGGCTGAATCTGTATCTATGAAACAAAAAACAGAACAGAAACTGATCCAACCTCCAGAGATACTTGAACAAAATCAGTTAAAGGTCAGAAAAGTCAAAGATAAAACAGTTAAAGTAAAACCTCTTAAAGAAACTGAAACGCAAGAAGAAGCAGAAAGAAAAGTGTCAGTTAAACCAATGATGGAGGAAACATGTGAAGAAATGGACGTAGAAACTGAGATTAAACCAAGTGATGAGTCAGAGAAAGAAATAATATCAACCAAACAGAAGGTACTGAAAACTAAAAAGGAAAAACATGAACCAACACCATCAGAGGTAGTTAAAGTTGAACAGAAAGATGGAAAAATGACTCATATTGAAGATGAACCATTTGAAACTAAAACTGTAGAATTTGTACCAAAACCTGAGTTTGATGAAGACATCGGTAAAACAGGTTCAACAGAAGACGTAAGACGACAGAAAATGACCAAACCTGAACAGATTATAGTTGAACGAAAGCAGTTAAAGGTCAGAAAAGTTGAAGATAAAATGTATAAAGTAAAACCTCTTAAAGAAACTGAAACACAGGAAGAAACAGAAAGAAAAGTGTTAATTAAAGCAATGATGGAGGAAACATGTGACGAACTGGACATAGAAACTGAGATTAAACCAAGTGATGAGTCAAAGAAAGAAATAATATCAACCAAAGAGAATATACTGAAAACTAAAAAGGATAAAGATGAACAAACACCATCAGAGTTAGTTAAAGTTGAACAGAAAGATGGAAAAATGACTCGTATTGAAGATGAACCATTTGAAACTAAAACTAAAAATGTAGAATTAATGTCAAAACCTGAGGAGTTTGATGAAGAAATTGATCAAACAGGTTCAACAGAAGATGTAAGACGGCAGAAAAGGACCAAACCTGAACAGATTATTGTTGAACAAAAGCAGTTAAAGGTCAGAAAAGTTGAAGATAAAATGTATAAAGTAAAACCTCTTAAAGAAACTGAAACACAAGAAGAAACAGAAAGAAAAGTGTCAGTTAAACCAATGATGGAGGAAACATGCGAAGAACTGGACATAGAAACTGATATTAAACCAAGTGATGAATCGGAGAAAGAAATAATATCTATGAAACAGAAGGTACTGAAAGCTAAAAAGGATAAACATGAACCAACACCATCAGAGGTATTTAAAGTTGAAGAGAAAGATGGAAAAATGTCTCCTATTGAAGATGAAACACCTGAAAAACCATGTGATGTTTCAGACTCTGTGACAGAACATGAAGAGTTTGATGAGGAAGTTGAAACCAAAGTATCTACAGATGATAAAACAGGACAGAAAATGTCCAAACCTCAGCAGGGAACTGACCGAAGACAGAAGTTAATTCAAACTAAAAGGGTTAAAGACAAACAAACACCAACCAAGACAGTTAAAGATAAAGATGAAGCTCCTGTTGGAGACAAAAAACCTGAAACACATGAAGTTCAAGACTCTATCACAAAGTCTGAAGAGTTTAATGAAGACATTGATAAAACAGGTTCATCAGAAGATGTAAAACGACAGAAAATGACCAAACCTGAACAGATTATAGTTGAACAAAAGCAGATAAAGGTCAGAAAAGTTGAAGATAAAATGTATAAAGTAAAACCGCTTAAAGAAACTGAAACAAAAGAAGAAACAGAAAGAAAAGTTTCAGTTAAACCAATGATGGAGGAAACATGTGAAGAACTGGACGTAGAAACTAAGATTAAACCAAGTGATGAGTCAAAGAAAGAAATAATATCAACCAAACAGAAGGTACTGAAAACTAAAAAGGATAAACATGAACCAACACCATCAGAGGTAGTTAAAGTTGAACAGAAAGATGGAAAAATAACTCGTATTGAAGATGAAACAACTGAAACTAAAACTGTAGAATTAATGTCAAAACCTGAGGAGTTTGATGAAGACATCGATAAAACAGGTTCATCAGAAGATGTAAGACAACGGAAAATGACCAAACCTGAACAGATTATAGTTGAACAAAAGCAGACAAAGGTCAGAAAAGTTGAAGATAAAATGTATAAAGTAAAACCTCTTAAAGAAACTGAAACAAAAGAAGAAACAGAAAGAAAAGTGTCAGTTAAACCAATGATGGAGGAAACATGCGAAGAACTGGACGTAGAAACTGATATTAAACCAAGTGATGAATTGGAGAAAGAAATAATATCTATGAAACAGAAGGTACTGAAAGCTAAAAAGGATAAACATGAACCAACACCATCAGAGGTATTTAAAGTTGAAGAGAAAGATGGAAAAATGTCTCCTATTGAAGATGAAACATCTGAAAAACCATGTGATGTTTCAGACTCTGTGACAGAACATGAAGAGTTTGATGAGGAAGTTGAAACTAAAGTATCTACAGATGATAAAACAGGACAGAAAATGTCCAAACCTCAGCAGGGAACTGACCGAAGACAGAAGTTAATTCAAACTAAAAGGGTTAAAGACAAACAAACACCATCCAAGACAGTTAAAGATAAAGATGAAGCTCCTGTTGGAGACAAAAAACCTGAAACACATGAAGTTCAAGACTCTATCACAAAGTCTGAAGAGTTTAATGAAGACATTGATAAAACAGGTTCATCAGAAGATGTAAGACGACAGAAAATGACCAAACCTGAACAGATTATAGTTGAACAAAAGCAGATAAAGGTCAGAAAAGTTGAAGATAAAATGTATAAAGTAAAACCTCTTAAAGAAACTGAAACACAAGTAGAAACAGAAAGAAAAGTGTCAGTTAAACCAATGATTGAGGAAACATGTGAAGAACTGGACGTAGAAACTGAGATTAAACCTCATATTGATGATGAAACACCTGAAATTAGAACTAAAACTGTAGAGTTAGTGTCAAAACCTAAAAAGTTTGATGAAGAGATTGATGAAACAAAGGCTGAATCTGTACCTATGAAACAAGAAACAGAACAGAAGCTGATCAAATCTCCAGAGATACTTGAACAAAAGCAGTTAAAGATAAGAAAAGTCAAAGATAAAACAGTTAAAGTAAAACCTCTTAAAGAAACTAAAACACAAGAAGAAACAGAAAGAAAAGTGTCAGTTAAACCAATGATGGAGGAAACATGTGAAGAACTGGACGTAGAAACTGAGATTAAACCAAGTGATGAGTCAAAGAAAGAAATAATATCAATGAAACAGAAGATACCAAAAGCTAAAAAGGATAAACATGAACCAACACCATCAGAGGTAGTTAAAGTTGAAAAGAAAGATGGAAAAATGACTCGTATTGAAGGTGAACCATCTGAAACTAAAACTAAAAATGTAGAATTAGTGTCAAAACCTGAGGAGTTTGATGAAGAAATTGATCAAACAGGTTCAACAGAAGATGTAAGACGACAGAAAATGACCACACCTGAACAGATTATAGTTGAACAAAAGCAGTTAAAGGTCAGAAAAGTTGAAGATAAAATGTATAAAGTAAAACCTCTTAAAGAAACTGAAACAAAAGAAGAAACAGAAAGAAAAGTGTCAGTTAAACCAATGATGGAGAAAACTTGTGAAGAACTGGACATAGTAACTGAGATTAAACCAAGTGATGAATCGGAGACAGAAATAATATCAATGAAACCGAGGATATTGAAAACTAAAAAGGATGAAGATGAACCAACACCAACAGAGGTAGTTGAAGAGAAAGATGGAAAAATGACTTCTATTGAAGATGAAACACCAATAATCCTGAAACTTAAAAGAGAAGTTGTAGATTCTGATGAAGATGCTCAGATAATGGAGTCTGTATCTGTTGAGATGAAAGACCAAAGAACTGAGGAGAAGAAGAATAAAACCAAACATGGAGATGTTCTGAGTGAAGACACGACCAAGAAAACCAGAGGGTCCAGAGGTGAAACATCTGAACATGTCTCCCAGAAGAAAGTCCAAACCCAACAAAACAAAAAGACAAAGTCAGAAAAATCTAAACCTCAAACAGCTGAAGAAATCCAAACGAGGACAGATGAATCTGTAGGTGAATATGGAGGAACAGAAGAGAAACAAGTACAGAGAAGTAAAGATACTGAAGAAATCCAACCAAAAGTAGATTCAGTCCAAAGTCAAATTGACAAAGAGACTGAAAAGAAGAGTCTGAAAATACAAAAACAAATGGACAAGATGGAATCAGAGGTTAAAGATGAAAAGTTGATGTCAGAGAAGTTAAAGGAGACTGGAAAAGACATCCAGTCATTAGGAGACACTAAGAAAGACCAGAAGGATAAATTATCAATGACACATGAACACAAACCAGGACTAGAACGAATTGAAACAAAGACAGATGATAAAACCACCAAGTCTGAGGAGGCGACAGACCACATTCATCAAGAAAAACTACAAAACATACAGAAAAAAGTAGAAGATGAATCTGGTAAAGTCCATATGGTGACGAAACCACAACAAAAAGAAGAAATAAAACTCAGAGATTCAGAGTCAAAGACGGAGACGGTGAACGATGAATGTGGTCGATTCGTTCCATTGGATGCAGTTGAACCCAAAGTAGAAAGGGTCAAAGGTCAAAGGTTTTCACCTGAAATATCACCGATAGTAAAAGATGATGATAAATCAGACACAACAGGAGGAGCTGTAATGGACTCAAAAGAAAAAAACAAACAAGAAAAGTCTAAACCAGAAAGAGTTCAAGGTAAAACAAAGACTGTTTCTGACCTTCATGAAGAATTTTCTGAATCAGAAGAAACTCCTCAGACTTTAGTTGAACAAGAAACTCCAGGAAAACGTCGTCTGGTGGAAAAAAGTCCAACAGAGACCAAAACAGCTGCTTCTCTAATGGAAGAAACAAAAACTGGAAGTCCAACAGGAGATGAATGCAAAACAACAGCGGAAACAGAATCTGACCTGAAACCGTGCAAAAAGGCAGCAGAGGTTGTCCGGTCAAAGGTCGTCACGGTTACAGATGAATACGGCAGCATCACACCTTTGGAAACATCAGAAATGAAACGTGTTGAGAAGAAGTTTTCATTGGCTCCAGTGATGGAGGTTGTATCTAAAAGATCTCATGTAGTTAAAGAAGGAGATGTGAAATCAGAGACTGTCCAACGATTCATCAAACCTGGTGAACTAAGAACAGACCTGGGATCAAGTAAAGAGGTCATTTATCAGATGGAAGATGGTCCTCCAGAGAAACTAGAGCCTGTAAAAACAGAAGAGAAGTTATCTGAAGTAGAGGAAGTTAAAGATGAAATAGAAAAAATTCAATTCATTAAAGAGAAAATACCAGAAAAAAGTAAAAGAAAGAAGACAGTCACATCTGAACCAGAAGGAATGAATCAACAGTCTTTAATAGAGAAAGAAACACTAGTGTCTGGAATCGACCAAACTATTGAAGGTCTTCAACCTGAAGACATCAAAACCAGAAAAAAACAAACTGAAGACATTGGTTCATTAGACCAAACAGAAGGTAAAGACATCCAGTCAAAGAAATCCAAACCTGTAAAGATGAATGAACTAATCCAGTCAAAGATTGTCACAGTTACAGATGAATACGATACTGTTTCTCCATTAAAACCTACAGATACAACATCTGAACATTTTGAGAAGAAATTTTCATTGGCTCCAGTGATGGAGGTTGTATCTAAAAGATCTCAAATAGTTGAAGGAGATGTGAAATCAGAGACTCTCCAACGATCCATCAAACCTGGTGAACTAATAACAGACCTGGGATCAAGTAAAGAGGTCATTTATCAGATGAAAGATGGTCCTCAAGAGAAACTAGGGTTGGTAAAGACAAAAGAGAAGTTATCTGTAGAGGATGTTAAAGACGAAACAGAAAAGATTAGTTTCATGAAAGAAAAAAATAAAATAACAAAAACAGCCACATCTGAACCAGAAGAAACAAATCAACAGTCTTTAATAGAGAAAGAAACACTAGAAAAAGTATCTACAATGGACAAAACCATAGAAGGTCTTCAACCTGAAGGCATTAAATCCAGACAAAAACAAACTGAGAAAAAGGAGGCAGAACTAATCCAGTCAAAGATCATCACAGTTAGAGATGAATATGATACTGTTTCTCCATTAGAACCAACAGATACAACATCTGAACACGTTGAGAAGAAGTTTTCATTGGCTCCAGTGATGGAGGTTGTATCCAAAAGATCTCAAATAGTTGAAGAAGGAGATGTAAAATCAGAGACTCTTCAACGATTCATCAAACCTGGTGAACTAATAACAGACCTGGGATCAAGTAAAGAGGTCATTTATCAGAACAAAGCCAAAGACAAAACAGTGGAATCTAAGGTCGACTCAGTTCAAGATAAAACACAAACCCGAATCAAAGATAAAAAACCTGAAGAACAGGAACATCTTAACCAAACAACCTTAAATCAGTTAGAAATATGTCAACAGGAAGAGATAGAGAAAGAAAAAGTCCAGACACCCAGAACAAAACCACCACAGATGAAGTCAGATCAATTAAAATCCCTCAAAAAGAAAGAAAATACATTAGACAAAGGTCCCAAAGCTTCTCCTGATACAGTTGAGTCCAACACAGTCACTGTTAGACATGAATATTCTGCTGTATCTGCATTTGAAGCTTTAGAACCAAAGGAACAAATGGAAAAAACAGTTTCACTTGCTCCTGTAATGGACGTTGCATCAGAAAAACACCTCATAGTATTAGATGGAGACACCAAATCAGACACATTCATAAGATTTGTTACACCTGACAGTCGAGAAAAAGACATTTCATCACAAAAAGAAGAAGTTTATGAATTGAAAAGTCCAGAGTTTGTGACAGAAGGTGTTCAGGACATAACAAAACCAATAAAAACCGATAAAACAGCATTTGTTGATGATGTACAAAGACAGAAACAAAGTCGACAAATGCCTGAAATGACAGTTATTTCTCAGCAAAAGACTCAAGAAACAGATGGAGGTGAAGGCGTTAGAAACCAGAGAACGTTCATTAAAATTAAAGGAACAGACAGTGAACGGGTTAAAGATGAAGGCGTTCAGGCTCAAACACAAACAGTTCAAATAAAACGGGAACAAACTGAAACTAAAGCGTCAAGGACACCAGTCATGGAATTTACACATGGAAAACCACTGATCTGTAAAGAAGACGCTAAACTAATGTCTGTGACACCTGAGGTTTACACATCAGACCAATCAACAGTCAATAAAAGACAGGAACGGGAAGAGAACAGAGTTAGTCCACATGAGTTTAGGACCAAAGATTTACTTCATGATACTCCAGATAAAAACCACAGAAGGACAGACGTTGGTAAAGATACAAAACAGACTTTACTTGACAGTGATAAATCTGATGGTAAAGTAGAAGAAGTCCCGTCTTTTTCACTCATTGATCGAGATAAAAGAGTGAAAGTTCATCCTGTTGAAGAATCGTTAATAAAGCAGGGACTCGATGAAGGTAAAGCTGCTCTGATGCCAGAAAAAAAGACTGAAACTAAAGAAAATGTAAGAGGTTTTACCATCGAAACCAGGGATGTTAAAAAAGCTAAAATAGATCAAGAAAAAGGGTTTGAAATGCTGAAAGTTGGTGAAGTTACTTTAGAAGATGTGTCAAAAAGAAAACAAAAACAGACTAAACTTGAGGATGTTAAGGTGGAAACAGTCACAGGAAAGGAGAGAATCATTGAAGATACTCATGAAAAAGACAAAGTACAAACAAAAACCATTAAACAGGAACAGATGGAAGGAAAAGTAGTAGTTAAACCCAAAAAGAGGGATGAAAAAATAGAACAATCCCAACAGGAAGAAGTCAACATTACTGGAAAATACAAACGTACAGAAACAAAGGCTGAACATGAGCCCACGGTCACAAAACCATCAGTAACAGATGACACCACGACAACAACAACCGAAACTGGCATCAGGAAACAGGAAACGGTGGTCGACAGATTCGTCCGTCCACAGGAAGTAGAACCTCAGACCGTCCACAGAGAAACTAAAGGTTCATCTGTGGAACCAGAAGGGACTGAAAGAACCTCCGTTGGTGAATCCAGAGGTAGAACCTGTCATGTGTCACGAGCACCGAGTGTTTGTGATCTGAGCACCTGTTCCTCCTTGTCTTTACGTTCTCCAGTGGATCATCTCATAGCACCCATTGTGTTCCGACACCAACGCTGTCAGCTGAAACTGTGTCTCTTTTTTGGTTTTTGATCACTGATTCTAAACCAACACAGTTCCGTGTGGGTTTCCTGCCATCATTTTTCTAATTCTGTGTGTTGTGTATGTTCAGGAGGTTTGATTAAAGATATAAATCACCTCCTGTTGTTTTTGTTGATTGTTCTTGGTTGTTGCATGGTTCAGTGCTCACCCCATCAGTCTTGAGAGTTTCTCATTGTCATGTCATTTTGTTTCCAAGTTCCTGTGAAGGAGAAGGAGTCGCCACCAGAAACCAAAGAACCTCTAGTAAAACCTGAAGCTCCTCCAGAAGGTACTCACCATCTTTTTCATGTGTGTCTGTCTGTTTCTCTGTGTTGTCTTAAGGCATTCGTTCAGAATGTGACTCTTTATCCAGATGAAGCTTCAGTTCAGAGGTTGCATTCCAGATCTTCGTTACCTTTTTGTCAAAAATGTTTCATGTGTTGAAGTCTTTTTGTTGAATTTCTTGTTTACTTGAAGAGAGAAAACCACAGGCTGCAAAAGTTCAGGAAGTTCCCAAAAAACTTGAAGAAAGTAAGAAGGTGGAGAAAAGAATTACTCCACAAGAAGAAGCAAAGCCAGGTATCTGAGGAAATTAATGTCTTAGAGTTTTAGAAATAAAACTTTGTCTTGATAATGTTAGCGATGCTTCAACTTCCTCTTTGTTGTAACTGAAGAGGTGAAGCCGAAGCCGAAGGTAGAAGAACCAATGAAGAGGGTTTCAGAAGAAGAAAAACCAGTGTTAGTAGAGAGGATATCACCAGAAACAGGTAGTTATTCAACAACAATGAAGAAAACGTCATCTTTGTACCATCTTTGCTGCATCTTCACCACAGATCTTCCATGTTCTGTTTTATCAAGGTCTTTTAGGTTGTGTTTTTTTTTGCTTGTCTGTCTGGTTTTCAGTGTGTTTCATGTCATTAGGTCCAGAGTTTGCATGCTACCTTTTATTATTTTTGACATTTAAACTACTTAATCTCACCTCTTTGCTTTGACATACTGAGTCTTCATATCCATCTAAACTGGACTGCTTTGCTTTGTCAAATTCCTCATCCTGTTTTAGTCAAATCTTTGGAACACATGGTGTGAACTATGAGTTGGACACCATTATGTTCCAGGAGGTTTTCCCATGTTTTACATCAGTGAAATTGCTGTTTTCTAATTGACTGGTCTAACTAATGACTTTGTGACCTATACCTCTATATTAGATGAAACCAAGGGACCCGTCCAAGCACCGGGAGGTGTCAAGAAAGGTAGGATGAGTCGTGATTACCACTGCTTTACCTCAGAACATACAGAACACAACATACTTTACCACAGAAGTACTTTAACAGGTCTATCAGTAAACCTCCACCATGTCAGGTCATCAACATTAAATGGAGAATTTAAGCTGCATCCAGTCATTTAAAATGTACGACTTATATGTTTTTATGTGTTCAATGAAAGTTAGATTTGTCCTTCTGTGTTTTTGTTGCATTTCTGTCACTGTACTATTGTCTTTTATTGTCTTCTGGTATCATGTCTTTATTTTATGTTTGAACATAAATGTCTTTGCACAATTAGAGCACTGCAGAAATGAGTCTTAAAACCTGGAAATGAGTTCATATTTTGAGATTCTGCCCTCTTGACTTGAAGCCAATGGGTTTTTGGTTTATTTTTGTTGTTTTTTCTTTGGTTTTCATGCCTCATACACTACAGATCATTAATTTTGAATATATTATATGTTGTAAAAAGGTGTTTCTCATCTACATTTGTAGACTTTAGCATTGAACAAACTAGAATAAAATGAAAGTGTTTGTAGAAGAACCTGAAAATTTAATTTGCACAAAAACGGTACTAGTCTTTGTTTTCATTTTGCCATTTGGATTTTAACCTAAAACATCATGAAGGCTTTTTATTAGTGAAGGTTATCTTCTTGAACTAAACCCATTTGCTTTGTGTTGCGGAACCGGGTGATGACAGTGAAAAAATCTCATCCCTGCAGCGCTCTGTTGTAATGTCAATTTCATGTCAATAAGTAATGTCCAACCTTTGCCACCTCAGAAATGGTTCTGCCCAAAAAAGGTAAAACTCAGACGGATGAGGACGGAACATTTGAGATTCCAACTTTGAGGAAAACAACTAGGGTGATGAGGGTGGAGGAAGAAGAGCAGGAGATGATCAAACTGAAGAAGATTCCTTCAGTTCCTCCCAAAGAGGTTGAAGAAGAGGAGAAGCCTCAGAAGGTCACGACGACCACAGTCTTCGCCATCGAGGAGCTGGTGCATAAGGAAGAAGAATGGGAGATGTCAGTTCCCACCAGACGGCCAGCGGAGGAGAGGAAACCTCGAGACAAAGCAGAAATAGTGAAAAAGCCTGAAGTTGTAAAACCTAAAGAAGAGGAGAAGAAAGAAGTTCCTAAGGATGTATGGACTCGCAAGAAACCAACGCCAAAAGACGAGAAACCAGAGGATAAGATTTCCCTGAAGATGACACCCAAGACTCCGAAGGAACAGGAACCAGAACCACCTGCTGCTGCTCTGAAGAAGGTCAAAAAATTACCTGTGGATGAAGCAGAACCAGAAGCAGTCAAACTCAAACCATTCGAGAAGCCGGTGAAACCAGGAGAAGAACCTGAGAAACAGAAGAAAGAGAAACCAGACAGAGAACCTGTTTCCTTCCAGAAAGGAGAACGGATGCCCAGAGATGTGGAGCCCAAAGAACTTCCAAAGAAACCAGAGAAACCTCCTCCAGAAGTTAAAGAACCACCAGCCAAGGTACCAGTAGATAAAAAGATAACTCCAGAGAAAGAACCAGAGGATATTAAACCACCTACAAGAGTGAAAAAAATCCCAACACAGGAGCCCGAGGAGGTCAAACCACCATCAAAAATCAAGAAACTCCCAACACAAGAGCAAGAACCTGAAAGTGTTAAGCTGAAGCCCTTCACAAAGCCTTCTAAAGAAGCTGAAAAGCCTGAGAAGAAGCCAACAGAGGACAAAGACAGGAAGCCAATCGACGACTTCCGCCACCGCCGCCCAAGTCCTGAAGAAAAACTGAAGGAACCAGAGGTTAAACCAGAGAAAAAAGCAGAGATCCCTGAAGTTCTTGAGAAGAAGCTAGAGACAAAGCCAAAGGAGGCGGAAACACTTCCACCAGAGAAGAAGGTGTCTCCACCGGCTCCAGAAAAGAAACCAGAGAAGGTTCCTGAAGAGCCCAAGCCTCTGCAGCTGAGGAAAGGAGTCACACCGAAGCCAAAAGAAGAAAAGGAAGATGTGGTGTTGAAGCCAATGGAACAGCTCAAAAAGGTTGAGGTGAAGAAGACACCATCTCCCAAAGTTGAGAAGCTCAAAGAGGCAGAACCTGTTCCTGTTGAGAAGATACCGAGTGTTGATAAACTCAAAAAAGTGCCCAAAACTGTTTCACCAAAAGACACTGTTGAACCTGTGACTCTCAAAAAGACCGCAAAGAAGCCATCCCCAGAGGAGGAGAAGGTCAAAGCCAAGATCCCCATGGTGAAGGAGGTTTCTCCTGGGGCCGTGCAGATGAAGAAGATTGCAACTCAGCCTGAGGAGGAGGTGTTTGAGGAGGAGGAGGAAGAGGGTGAGGAGGCGGAGGAGGAGGAGGCCTGGGGCTGGGAGCTTGTCCCCAGCGACAGTTATGGCTCTGAGGACTGGGAAGGTGAAGCAGAAGAAGGTGCTGTGGAGGTTCCGGGGGTAACCAGGAGAGGTGAGACGGTGGAGGCTCCACCTTCAGGGGCCGACAGCCGAGATCAACCCTCACTCCATCCCCTGAATAATCTCCACCCATGTGTTCCATCACGCCTCCATCTCTGCATCATTTCTGCGATTTACGCCATTGTTCGCCTTTATTTTCACTGTTTGGTCATTGTCATCGCTTTCTGTCATTTCTGTTTGTCTTCCATTTATAATTATGTCATTCATGTCCATCAACATGTCATTTCCATCTTCAATCCATCCAATTAGAGCTGGAAGATCTGACAATCTCATTTCATGGATGATCTTAAGGATTTGCAGCCTGGTCTAAATATATTTTAAACGGACTAAGTCGTCCTCAGGTTATCCACGTTGATCTACAGGAGTTTGAGGAGGTAGGGTCCAGTGGTGTCTATCTGGAGGTCTGGAACCCTCCAGAGAACCGGATGGAGTTTGGTTGTAACTCATCTGTAGAACAACAGTGGCTCTGATCATCACATGATGCTTTGTCAGATCATCCAACTCTACGTCCATCATGACATTAATGTGTTTTTGTCCTGTTGTGATTCTATGTTCTTCATCCTTGATCGCCATCATTTAGGTTTCATTCACGCCTATTATTTCATATCATTCCATCGTCATTACGCCATGTTTCTTATCCATTAATCGACATTGCCTTGTTATGGCATTAACACTTTGTTCAGCAAATTCACTCTAACTGTTTCTGAACAGAGGGACAACCAGCAGAAGAAGCAGGAAGAGGTTTTGGTCGAGGCCTGAAACGTAAGTCCAACCCCTCTGAATTCACTTCAGGAAAACCCTTCTTCCTCCTGCACAGTAGATCTCAGAAGGTCCTTGAGTTGAAATGAAGCTGACATGTTTAATTGGTGTTTCAGCGAGGCAGACGCCATCGCCTGGTGAGGGGCGGGGCCGCGGCCTGAAGCCTGGCGGCAAAGGTCCGACGCCGCCCGAGGAGCCTTTTGCAGGTTTCAAACTCAAAGCCGTCCCCCTGAAGTTCATCAAGAAGCTTCAGGACATCGTTCTGCAGGAGGCTGAGTCCATCGGTTCCTCCGCCGTGTTCGAATGTGAAGTATCGCCATCCACCGCTGTTACCTCGTGGATGAAGGACGGCAGCAACCTGCGCGAGAGCCCCAAGCACAAGTTCACCTCTGACGGCAAAGATCGCAAGTTGAACATCATCGACGTGCAGCTGTCGGACACCGGCGAATACACCTGCATCGCCAAGAACGCCGGCAAGGAGATCCAGTGCACAGCCAAGCTCATCGTGGAAGGTATTTGTGTCTGTTTCTGAATTTGACCAACAACCAAATTAAATTGGGCTGAGAGTTTCCATCATCTGACACAACAACAGTAACATTCTGTAAAGAGCTGCTGCTTTTCTGCACAAATGAACTGTAACTGTAACATCAGTTCATGACATAACTCTATCTGCAAAAAGACCTGAAGATACACGTCCATATTCAGGATTTTTAATTCAACTGAAGAAATATAGAAAAATAAGCATCTGTTGCCAGAATCAGAATGGGTTTCCATCGAATACCAAACAAGACTCAAATCACAAACTATATATGTATGTGTGTATGTATTTATATATATACGTATCTACACACACTTTATTGTGCATTTGGGCAAAGTGATGAACAACTGTAGAACAATATGTGCACATGATATAATTACACAAACCTAAGAACAGATGATGAACTTCCCTAATAGAACATATTACAGTAGGTTACTGCACCTGTCCAGACAATAGATGAAACAGATTATGATTAAAAACAGGCTGAGCTAAAAGCGAATCATAACCTCCATAAAATCCATAAAAACAATCCTAACAACAGAGTAAAGACCAACAGGATGAAAAACAGTGTTTCAGTGAGTTTCTTTATTGAGTTTGATGGACGTGGGAATAAAACAGAGCTGTAGGCATTTGGTTTTCATTCTGTTGTCAATCTGTGAATGAGCAGAACAACTTCTATTTAATCACCTAAAGCACATAATATGCACAATGTTGTAGTAATGTATAAATGTTTTTCATCGTTTGTTTCTAACTTTTTTAAGTTTTTTGTATTTCATCAACTTGAGCCATAAACAAAATTACCAAATACTCAATAACTGTCATATTTTTTAACCCTTTCAATGCTATGTTTGTATTGGAAACAAACTTATTTTTCCAGTTTACTACATAAAAATTGGATTAGTTATTTATTTATTTTTTCTTCCTGGTCTATATCAATGATTAACACCAACATAGTAATATAATATGCATGTTAATATGCATTTTTTTTTTTTGTACTAGGTCAAATGTTAAATGCTAAAATGTGTCAGTGCATTTTGTACTCACTTGGTAGAAGGGTGTTAGTGCAGGAATTTAACATTGTTTACAATGTGCTGATTTAAGTGGTCAGAATTTAATCAGAATTTTCAAAATCATAAAAAAATTAACAACTTTTGAATTTTGGCCTAAAACAAATTGTGAAAAATAATATAACCTTTTATAACACGAAGTGTAAGGTGTGCATAAAATGCTCACCTTGATACTTGAAAGTTAATGGACTGGAGGAAGTGCGAGTGTTGTTTATGCATGAGTTTGGACTTTTCCAGGCCTGTATCTGACCAAACCCAGAGGTACCAGAGTCTGATCCACCTGGTGGTGGTTGTATGGGTCTGTTGGTAGTGGATCTGATCAGGGTTTTTCCTCTTCAGAACTTCCTGTGAAGTGGCTGAAGGAACTGGACGAGGAGACGTCAGCGCTCAAAGGTCAACCCATCTACATGACCTGTGAGTTGAACAAGGAGAGGGAGGTGGTCTGGAAGAGGAACGACCAAGTCCTGAAGCCTAAGGCCAATAAGGTCCAGATCAACATCATCGGTATGCAGCATGCCGTCACCATCCAGAACTCCACCGAGGACGACGCTGGAGTGTACACCTGCCACGTGGATGGACACGAAGACGTCAAGACCACCACCAACGTCAAAGTGATCGGTGAGCGTCGGACAACACCACCCTGGACCCGAAGGACAGGAAGTAGGAAATATACGTAGTCAGGACACCATCAGGTTCAACTGAAGAAACACAAAAACACACAAATATTTAAGTACACAAAAAATGGAAGAAACTGTTCCTGAACACAGATCTAAACACGTGTTGCATACTTTAATTAAAAGACATAATAATAATAATAATAATAATAATAATAATGATAATAATAATAATAATAATAATAATAATATTGTCAAGGAAGACAGTAGTGAAAACAGCAAGTTAATAGGACCAATATTTTGGGAGATATTAGTAATTTTGGAATACAATAGCCTTACAATCACGTTGCAACGGCCAGAACGCTTTGGCGGTGACTGCTGGACAAATGCGGTACAGCATGCATGAATACACAACAGCATAAAAACTACCACATCTAGAACCTGTGGATCCCCACGGGTCAGCGCGTTAGTATCTGTATCATAATACTGGAAGGTCTCAGAGTGTCTGTGTGTTTGTTGGCACGATTCTGACAAATTGAGACGGTTTTACCTGTTTAATTTGGCAGTTGAGGAATAGTCCCATCGCCACATTAACTATCTTGGTAAATTGATAGGACCAATATTTTCAGAAATACTATTTTTGGAATACAATTGCCTTACAATCACAGAAGCTGCTGTATGACAGGAATTGAAGTTTAAAACAGGAACGCTACATTTACTCTTGCAGTCCCAACATATCGGTATTAATTAATTCATTTGAAGAATCTAAAATATAAAACATGTTTTGAGTTATGTCACACTTTTTTAAACTACACAATTATATATGTGTTCATTCATAGTTTTGATACCTTCAGTGAGAATCTACAATGTAAATAGTCATGAAAATTAAGAAAAACCAGGTAAGTCCAAACTTTTGACTGGTAGTGTGTATATAGAGAGATAGGTAAGGTATGTCCCGGTACTTACGGAGAATGTTGATTGTGGATGTTAAACCTGGTGTTGGTGTTTTCCAGAGATTATTAAGGACTGGATCGTGAAGCCACTCAGAGACCAACATGTCAAACCGAAGGCCAGCGCCACCTTCAAGTGCGAGCTGTTCAAGGACACGCCCAACTGGAAGTGGCTGAAGGGGGAGAATGAGGTGACACCGTCAGACAAGGTGGAGATCAAGAAGGAGGGGAAGGAGTTGACGTTGACCATCAAGAACTGTCAACCTGAGGATGTGGACGAGTACGCCATGGAGGTGGAGGGACGCCTGTACACCGCCAAACTCACCCTCGGAGGTGGACCTGACTCCGCCCATCACACTGACACAAACACAAACACACACTGGACTCAAACCTTAAACCAGGGATGTTGAAGTCATTTTAGTTCAGGTTCCACATTCAGTCCAAAATGATCTAAAGTGGGTCAGACCAGTAAAATAATAACAGGATAACCTATAAATAATGACAAATACAAACTTTATTGTATTGAATCTAACATCACATTGACTAATGTCTTCCTCAGAGCGTGAGGCTGAGATCCTGAAGCCTCTGGCCAGCGTTGAAGTTGAGGAGAAACAGGATGCCGTGTTTGAGACAGAGATCTCAGAGGACGATGTTCCAGGAGAATGGAAGCTGAAAGGGGAGGTTCTGACCCGATCTCCGGTAAGAACGTATGTTTGCTGGGCGATAAAAAACACCAGGGACGCCGCCAGGAACATTAAAGCCGACAGGTCGGATCAGTCCCAACATTAGAAGGAACAAACGTCATTTAAGTTCATAAACGCCTTTTAATTAGTGCATTTAATTATTGATTTTATGTTGAACCCTTGAAGACCTACAGCTACTTCAGAATTCATTTAGTCTCTATATTTAACCTTTAATAAGTCATTTATATCCATTTATTCTAATATTATCCTCTGTTTTTTGCATTTTTTTAGTGTAAACCGTATATTTTTCTATATTTAATTCACTGATCCTGTAGATGGTCATTAAAGCTCAGAGTAAATTCAAAGGCTATTATATCAAAATGGAGAAATCTGAAGAAAAAGGGACTTCTTCAGTTTGAACGTACAAACAAATCATTATTTTAATTTTTATTCATTTTGTTAAAGTTTTGTTTGTTTTTCTACATTTTGCTGCCTATTTTATTATTTTTTCTTCAATTCTGTTCAGTTTGTGTCTTATTTTATTCATGTTACGTATTAGTTTTTTGATTTATTATTAATTTTTGTTCATTTTATTCATCACTTCGGCTATTTTTGTTCATTCATTTACTTATTGTTTTATTTAATTTTAGTTAATTTTTTGCTTTTTTTGTTCACGTTATTTTGTAATTTTTTTCATTCAGTTTTGTTCATGTATTACTTAATCTATATAAACCCAGTGTGTCCATCCACTGTCACTGATCCAACTTCATGGGTTTTACTGGTGAATCAATGTTGTAGAAGATGACGATGTTTCCACGTTCACTACGGAGCCTCTGAATGTCCAAATGGGTCATATCTGATAAGATGACAAACTGTATTTTACACCAATTATTTCCATGTATTGATAGGTTTAATGGATCAACAGGTGTTAAGCAGTTTAGATCAGTAGATGGTTTAAGTGTTTATGAGTTAACTGTAAAACCAGGAGAAACTGAATGAGTTTGATATTGTCCATATAAACTTTGTATTGAAATAAATAGATTAATGACAATGTTTTGATCATTAACTTTAACATATTTTTCTCTGTAACTCTAATTTTATAGTTGAGTCACGTCATGTAGTTTCAGCAGAACAATAAAAACTATGGACAGAACAACAGAATTAGATGAAACAGAAGGAAACATAGACCATAACAAACAGAGCAGATCTACAAAAGGTGTTAATGTGTGTTATTAGTTAAAAACTCAAGATACTTTTAATAAAATCAATCGTCCTTGGGTGGATGAGTGGAGACACATATTCATTTAGTGATTTTGTCATTTTTCCACAGCATTAGATTAGATTACATTAGATTACATTAGATAGAATTTTATTGATCCCTTGGCCAGAGCCAGAGGTTCTAATAGCAGCAAAAATACCAAAAGTACAGTATAAGAAATATATAATAATAATGCAATAACAATTAAAAAAAAAAAAAAAAAAAAGTAGTGAAAAAGCAGGCAATTGCACATTGGAAAGTACTAGTAAAAACAACAAATAACAACAAATAACAGTTGTAATAATAAGTATGCATATCATATGTATATAAATCTATAATCACAGGATAAAAGTTGTAATCAAGTGATAACAGTAACAGTAGTCGTGATAAAGATATAAGTAATAAGTAGTATAAGTAATAGTAATAAATAAATAAATAAATAGACAATGACAACAAACAAAAAACATTGGACACATAAACAATAATTAATGAGATAAATGCATCGCCCAGCCATAACCTCTGACCTCTGACGACTCCTCTTGGAGTCTTGACCTGTGAGTGTTTGATCGGTAACCATGGCGACCTGTGTTCCCCAGACGTGTGACATCCAGATGGAGGGTCCGGTTCGCCGTCTGACACTGAAGAGCTGCCAGGTGGACCAGGCTGGCGAGGTGTCGTACCAGGCCCTGAATGCCATCACCAACGCCATGCTCACTGTCAAAGGTAAGAGGATGCCACGCCCCTGCCCTGCTCGCCACGGGACCACAACCGCAACCAGAACCACGGCGTTTGCTGTAAAAGTAAAGGTTTAAGGTCCGGTGAAATGAAGTGTCAGATCTTAAAGGTCCAGGGTTTTCATGAAGATCCTGGAGCTAAAGATGGAATTTACATGTTGGATCATCATCATTTCCAAAGGTCCACACGGTCCAGTTCTATGTCCGGTTCGGTCCAGATGAAACCTGTGTGTAGATGCTTTGACCGTCATTGTGTGTCAAATTGTCAATTGTATGATAAATGTGTGTGTTTGTGTTAAATCTACACAACAGCATCAGTTTATGAGATGTCAGCACCACATTCATGAACTTACTGATCCAGACAAAATAACACACAAATTACCTTCATGGTAGGAGCTTCAAAGGTCAGAGGTCAAAGGTCAGAGGTTAGAAACCCAAAGGATTTGAACTCAGGATCCAAATAGTTCATTCATCTGTTCTGGGAATTGGAAGTAGATGTTTAAAACAGGAACTGAAAACCCAGAAGAGTTCCATGAAGACCCTGGTCCTGGTTCTGGCTTTGGTCCTGTCCATGGCCCTGGTCCTGGTCCTGGCCCTGGTCCTGGCTGTGGTCCTTCCCATGGTCCTGGTCCTGGTCCTGGCCTTGGTCCTGGTCCTCCAACAGAAACATGACGGAAGACGAGGTTCATGATGAATAAGACGACAGGATGAAAACAGAACACAATGGTGAAGTGGTCCTGGTCCTAGTCTTGAAGACATCTGGAATAGACATTGAACCGAACCAGCTGACCCTGATGATCCTCATGAGTCAAGTAGAACCAGCAGAACTCAGATCTGTTTGCTGTAAACTCAGGGTTCCTCAGAGAGTAGAAGGAAAATAATGGGATTTTAACAACAGTCACGTCTGTTTCAAGACTATTCTGTTTATAAAATGTAGGATTTATTGAAATAAGTCGATTATTGGACTTACATGTTGTCTGAAGATCAGACCAGAACATCCACCGAAAGGATAATACTAGACCTGAAGCTGATCCACGTCCACGTTTGGAACACGGTCCAACTCTGGACTGAACTGACGCTGGTCCGTCCAGTTTCCAAATGGGAAAAGAAAACCAGACACAAACCGGTGAAAATCACCTCAGACCTTGGAGCCAGTTCCACCAATTAAAACCCCTTCAATGTGACTGATGTTAGAAGATAAAACAAGAAAGACAAAGAACAGGAGACAGAGAGGACAGAGACACAAGAAATCTAAATAAACCCAATGACAGATGAAGGCAGATGAAAAAGAACAGAAAAAATACAATAAAATAAAATAAAGGTCTGTAGAAAGTTTTAATCACGTGAAAATGAACATGAACAGGTTTGAACTCGTCTGGACTTCATCAGTGAATGTGTTGGATCTTTATAAACTGACACTGTTAGTGTTATGTCCATGATGTTGGTGTTGTTCTCATTGTCGTTGTAGTTCTTGTTGTTGTCCTTGTACTCTTGTTTTCATTGCTCTCATTGTGGTTCTCGTCATCGTTGTGTTCTCATTGTTATTTTCGTGATGTTCTCGTTGTTGTTCTTGTTGTGGTTCTAGTTGACATTGTTGCACCTGTGTTGCCTTATAATCCAGAGATCCAAATGGACTTTGTGGTCCCGCTGAAGGACGTTTCAGTGCCTGAAAAGAAACAGGCCAAGTTCGAGTGCATCATCACCAAGGACGTGTCAAAGGTCATGTGGTACCGAGGCGCGGATATTATCACCCCGGACCAAAAGTATGACATCATTGATGACGGAAAGAAACACATGTTGATCATAAACTGCTGTGAGTTCGACGACGAGGACGAATATACGATTGAGGTTTTGGGTAAAAGGTCGACAGCGCGACTGTCGGTGGAGGGTAAGTGTGTGAGAACCTCAGGTCTTTGACTCATTCAGTTGTTTGTTTCCTCTCTCATGTGGGACTAACTACATGAATACACCTATAGGTATCAGGCTCAAATTTATGTCACCAATAAAGGACCAAACAGTGAAGGAAGGCAAAACGGCTCGCTTTGAGCTGGAGCTTTCCCACGACAACATCCCGGTCACCTGGTACAGAAACGATGCCAAAATCCACCCGAGCAGAACAGTGATCACGCATGTGGATGGAAAGAAACATGTTCTAGAAATAAAGGAAGTCACTCTGGATGATACGTGTCAAATTAAGGCCGAGGCCAAAGGGATCCCGACCATGGCCAACCTGACGGTCATAGGTAAACCCTCATCCAGTCTCTCCACCCCTTTTCCTCCACAGCTCCACCCATCCTTTTCCATGTGGTCATGTGTGTGTCTGTCAGACTTTGGTTTGTTTTTGTGTTCATTTGTGTGTCCATCATCCATTTGTCTGGTTCCATAAAAGTGTTGATCTCCTGTCGTCAACCCTACATTTCCCTTCCAGAGGGCGACGCGTACTTCACCGTTAAACTGCAGGACTACACAGCCGTGGAGAAGGACCAGGTGGTCTTAGACTGTGAACTGAACAAAGATGTTGAAGTCCTTTGGTATCACAACGAGACCGAGGTCAAAGCCTCCAAAACGGTGAGCGTTAAGGCCGAGGCCAAACGCAGAACCCTGGTCATTAAGAAAGTGGGAGACAAAGACAAAGGACAGTACGTATGTGACTGTGGGACGGACAAGACGACGGCTGTGCTGCACATCGAAGGTAAAACCCTCATCTTCCACCTGTTCCCAGCTGCCCCGACTCCTAACTTCACCCATTTAGTAGTGTTTACACCTGAAGCATCGCCCTCATCCCGTCATGACAACCGATGTCTCAGCCATTTGTGTGCGGTGTTTCATCTTTATGGTGGGAACATCTGGACCAGGTCTGAAGGCCTGGCAGTGTTCTTCCACCCTAACTCATCTTGTCTGTTGTGGTTTGTGACTTAGTTTGTTCTTAACAACACTTCAGAGGCTCCTCCCTCTGAACATACAAACCCCTTCATTGGTTTTTAATGAACATCTACTGTGAAACCTGGAGGATCCAAAACCTCCATGAAGAACCACATGGTGTCTCAGATCTGAAGACTGATTACAGATTTATTAGAGTGACAGAACTCTGCACATCCTTAAAAACCCTCCACAAGTGTTTAATTTAATAAATAAATTTGTCTGAGTGTTATAAAACCATCACACGAACCAGGATCATGGAACCAATGACCTCAGTCATACATGTAGTATTTTATTCATTTTTGCGCCTTCATCTAATCCTATCTTGACTTTTGGTTGTGTTCTTCTGTGTTGTTCTTCGGTTGATATGAAAAGGCCACATCAGTGTTGATATTAAATTTATCTCATACTAAGATTTACAGATTCAGTGTAAACGGACTGTTCATCCAGGATTTAATCTAAACTGGTACGAACGATATTTTATGCATTGACCTGTTCGTTAATGTTCTCCTATTTACCAAGTTCTAAAGCTAAGAACTGAAGAACCACAAGGACTAAATTAATCAATGACCCCTCATTTAAAGGGAATAACCTCTAATTTCAGAACATTTCCTTTTTTAATATGTGGATAATATCCAACCTGAATTACATCCACTAGTCCCATTAATATCCATCATTATCAGGGGGTTCTGTCATTAATTCTGTTTTGTTGTTCAGGAAAACTGTAAAAAAAAAAAAACTTAGAAACTCAACTGTGAAGAATCTAATATTTAAAACAAGGTATAACATGAATATATTGACTAAAGCTGTAGAAACTTTATTGTATTTAATAAAAAGGATGCGTGGATCAGTGTAAATGAAGGGTTAAATATTTCAGTCACTGCTGTGAATCTGTTTCACACCTGAACGTCTGAAACCAAGGTTGATTTCCTGTCGTCTTCATCTACTCGACTGACATCAACATGTTGATCATTTCCCTCATTTTTAACTGTTTCTATCTTCTACTAATTCTTTTGTTTCTGTTGACAATAGCTTTATTTAACATCCCGTGATTGGTCAGAAAGTCCAGACTCTGTACATGAACCACATGAACCGGACCGAGACCACCTCTGTAGGTCAGACCTAAGACCAGTTGTTGGGTCTGGATCAGGGTCTGGGGGAGGTTTAAGACCTGAACACTTGATTCAGACAAAACTGTAAAGTCTCAAGGTCTGGATCCAATTCAGTCCATTCAGCTCCAACAAACTAAAAACTGCAACGAGACCAGGTTTAGGTCCCATCACGTCCACGTTTGTAGATCTGCCTCAGGTTTCCCTTCCAACACTGAGAACCATGTGGTTTCTTTAGTTCACAGCTCAGTGAAGGAGGGTTTATTAGCTGTGTTGTGTTGGTTGTATTCATGACCTGTTTGTGTTCATGTTTTGTGAGTTTGTTGGTTCGTGTCCAGTAAGAGTTCTGTTCGTTCTCTTAAACATCAGCTCGTCACATCAAGGTTCTTCGTCCTCTGTACGGCGTTGAGGTGTTCACTGGGGAAACGGCTCGATTTGAGGTCGAGCTCAGTGAGGACGACGTCCACAGCCAGTGGAAACTGAATGGCGAAGTCCTCAGTCCGTCTGCTGTACGTGTCTTAAACCATCAGAGCTCAGGTTTTCTTTTACTTCAGCTCATTTTCATTTTGATCCCAAAGCGTTTCTGGGTAAAATCTGGATGAAAGTGAACTGAAGATGCTTTGTGAATCTTGTGATGTTTCTTTTTGCTGAAATGCTGAAGTTTGTCGGCCATCTTTAGGACGTTGAGATCATCGAGGACGGAGCCAAACACACTTTGGTTTTGTACAACTGCAAACTGCCTCAGACAGGCGAGGTGGCGTTTTCTGCCGCCAACGCCAGGTGTTCTGCCAACCTGAAAGTGAAGGGTGAGCGCCTCCTTCTACCAAAACCATGGTCCAGCTGGTTTTCTATCTGCTTCACTTCTTAAAACCTCTGCAGAAGCTGCAGATCTGTAGAATGTCGTAGGTTTCAGGTCTGTTACAGGTCCGATACGGGCTCCACGTTAACCCTTTGTGTCTGAACCAACAGAGATCCCAGTTTCATTCATTACGCCACTGAACGATGTCCACGTATACGAAAAGGACGAAGCAAAGTTTGAGTTGGAAATTTCTCGAGAGCCTAAAAGTTTCCGTTGGCTAAAGGGTCCTCAGGAGTTATCAAACGATGACAAGTTTGAGCTTCTGGTGGAAGGAAACAGACACAGTCTCATTATCAAATCGGCCAAATACGAAGATGAGGCCAAGTACATGTTTGAGGCTGAAGACAAGAGGACGTCTGGAAAACTGATCATCAAAGGTAACATCAGTCTGAGACCAGAAAGACAACCGGATTGTGTTTTCTGTGTTTGAGCTGTTCTCTGTAGAACTTTACATCACAGCTCAGTGAAGAGGTAATAATGAATCAGGACCATGAACGAGACTGAATCATCCATTTGAACCTGATTCTGGTGCAGGTACTAACAGGCTAATGCTGATATTAACCTGTTGGACTGAAGGACGAGGCTTCAGGTTCTGATCAGTCTGAGCTGTAATGTAAAGATCTGCTGGTGTTTCAGAAGCCTTTCAACTGACCACCAGGTGTGGTTGGATTTATTACTACGACGTTCAAGATGAACTGGACCAAATGGTGTTCCAGACTCATCAGACCTCATTGATAAAACAATCCCAGGTCAATTATGTTGAACTCCTCAGATTCAGGACAAATTCCCCTTTGACATAAATCTATTAAATGCAGATCAGTGAATCCAAAGACAATGAAAACACAGGACAGTTCTGAAATGATAAAAGAACCAACATGTTCAATAAATACTGAAAATAGTCTGGATTTATCTATAAGTTAAAGTTTATACATGTTTACAAAACAATAGAAAATAGCAGAGAATGAGAAAACTATTAAAAAACTACTTAAATGTTTTTCAGCGTTAAGCCAAATGGATTAAAAACACAAAACAGGATATTATTAAATAGGTTTGACATAAAACTTTGAATGAATATAGGTTCAAAGAAGTGACTTAACTGATAAAAGTGAATAAAAGTAGACAGAACAGGAAAATAAACATATATTAATATTAAACACATACAGAAAAGATCATTTAAGATGTTTCTATGTGACCATTTCATAAACTAAAGAACAAATGAATATTAATGATTCAGTTTTTGTTTTTATTGAGTTTTGATTCAGTTTAGTTTGAGTTAAAGTTACAACTGGATACTGTGTTTTACTGGAGTTTTTATGTTTGATAACTTTGTTGAACATCTGTTACAGTTATTACAACGTCATTCCTCATTTATGTTTTCAATTGGTTGAACGCTCAGATTATCAGTAAAATTGATTGTATGTTAATCTTTACTGATATAAATATTGGATGGTGCAGCCTGTAGGAGGCGATAGTACAACTGTAGACTGGATTAAACCCAACTAATCTGGTTTTATTGGTCAGTTATTAATTAAATAAAGGCTTTGGGAAATATTTACTCATTATCTATGGACAATTAAAGCACAGGAAACACAATTGTTGATGCAGAATGAGCGTGTTTGTGTTAGATTGGACTCAGGTCAGGTGGTTTTTGTCCTTAACGTCAGAGTTCCGTCCCTGTCTCTGTCAGGTATTCGTCTTGAGTTTATCAAACCCATTAAAGATGTGACAGTGAAGGAGCGTGAGACGGCCGAGTTCAGTGTTGAACTGTCTCATGATAAGATCCCAGTGGTTTGGTACAAAAATGACGTGCGCCTCCATCCCAGTAAAGTCGTCCACATGTTGGAGGATGGACGAGTCCACACGCTGGCCTTTAAGGAGGTGACGCTGGACGACACATCCATGATCAAAGTGGAGGCGATGGGGAAGACGTCAGCGGCCATGCTCACGGTGCTAGGTGAGTCTAACTGACTAGCAGTCTGTCTACCGGTCCAACACTCCATTTGTCCAATAGTACATTAGTCCATCAGTCCAACATTCCATTAGTCCAACAGTTCAACATTCCATTAGTCCAACAGTTCATTAGTTGAACAGTCCATCTGTCCACCTGTCCAACAGTCCAACTCTCCATTAGGCTACCTGTCCAACAGTCCATTAGTCCAACAGTCCACCTGTCCAACAGTCCAACTCTCCATTAGGCTACCTGTCCAACAGTCCATTAGTCCAACACTCCATCTGTCCAACAGTCCAACACTCCATTATTCCAACAGTCCAACACTCCATTATTCCATCTGTCCAACAGTCCATTGGTTCAACAGTCCATCTGTCCACCTGTCAAACAGTCCATTAGTCCCACAATTCATTAGTCCAACAGTCCATCTGTCCCCCTGTCCAACAGTCCAACACTCCATTAGTCCACCTGTCCAACAGTCCATTGGTTCTACCGTCTATTAGTCCAACAGTCCACTGGTCCCACAGTTCATTAGTCCAACAGTCCATTAGTCCAACAGTCCATCTGTCCCCCTTTCCAACAGTCCAGCATTCCATTAGTCCACCTTTCCAACAGTCCATTGGTTCTACCGTCCATTAGTCCAACAGTCCATTAGTCCATATAAGCAAGAAAAAGTGAAACATCTTTTTAATTTCAGTTTTTCACTTTTTCCGTCATGTAATCAATCATCTATTAGTTTTCACATCACACATGAATTTCACATCTACAGTAAAAACAGTCACATCTCATTCCACATTTGAAATCCCACATTTTGATCATAGTATTAGATCATGTTGTGTGGTCATCCAGGTTGTTGAAGGTGCTGTTCCTGTGTCTTCCTGCAGAGGGAGACCTGTACTTCACAGCCAAGCTTCAGAACTACACCGCCGTGGAGAAGGATGAGGTGGTTCTGTCCTGTGAACTGAGCAAACCCTCTGGCGATGTCCGCTGGTTCAAAGACGGTAACGAAATCTATCCCTCCAAGAATGTTCTTGTCCAATCAGACGGCAGGAAGCGCACTCTGGTCATCAAGAGGACGGCGAAGGGCGACATGGGATCTTATACCTGCGACTGTGGCACCGACAAAACCACAGCTGACCTGAACATTGAAGGTAAACATACCTCGATCCACGACCAGGCTCCTCCCCATCCACACCTTGATCAGGACTGCAGATCAGGCCCCGCCCACCACGGAAACAGAAGCCCTGCCCACCTGAATCTGATTGTTTTCTGTTGTGACATGCTGTTCATAATGAGAATCCAACTCTGTAGATGAAACTGGAGGATGATGAACATATGAAAACATACATGAATCTATCAAATTTATTCATATAGTGTCACATCATAGCTGACGTTATCTGATGACACCTAAATCACGCATGAAGAAAGTCAAAGTTAAATCATACATGGAGAAAGTCAGACAAATCATACATGAAGAAAGTCAGAGTTAAATCGTACATGAAGGAAGTCAGAGTTAAATCATACATGGAGAAAGTCAGAGTTAAATAGTACATGAAGGAAGTCAGAGTTAAATCATACATGAAGATAGACAGAGTCTGTCATGGTTAAACCTGAATGGAGGGAACCAGTGAGGTTCTGATTTCAGTTTTATGAAGGTCGTGTCAGGACTAGAGTCTTCAGAGTCGGTTTTCGTCTGGACAGTTATTTTTTCTGCTTTTGCATAAACTGTAAGTCACTCTGAATGAGTGACAGCTCATCTGTCGTCTGCACTGTTCTGTTTATCTGTTGTTTTTTTGTTGGAGAATCTCTGCTGTTTGTTGTTTGTCTTCAGTGTCAGCTCCAGATTCTCTTGTTTGTTTGTTTGTCTGTCAGTCCCATGGTGGTTGTCTGCGTCTGTTTCTGAATAACTTGTGTTGCGTCTGCAGAGCGTGACATTAAGGTGGTGCGTCCACTGTTCAGCGTGGAGGTCACCGAGACCGAGACGGCCAAATTTGAGACAGAGATTTCAGAGGAGGATCTTCATGCCACCTGGAAACTGAAGGGAGAGACTCTGCATCCATCTGCTGTAAGAACAAGACCAGAACCCACCACTGATCTGATCCCAGAAGAATCAGAACAGTTTGAAGTATCAAAATACTTAGAAGATCCAATGAGCAAACATAAAAACCAGGTGGAGATGATGGGTCAGTTCCAGTTAAAAGGTGTGTGTTTGTTCCAGGACGTGGAGATCAAACAGGAAGGAACCCGACACACATTGATCCTCTTTAACTGTCGTAAAGACATGGCAGGAACCGTCGACTTCTCTGCAGCCAACGCCAAGTCGTCAGCTCACCTCAGGGTCAAAGGTGACTCAAATCACACTCTGTGGGCGGATTTATTCCACAGGTTCCACATGAAAATGTCACGTTTTGCAGCTGGCGCGTTAATTTATATCAAATCCAACTTAATTTATTTAACGTTTTCTCCTCATCGCGGTCGGTCAACTGATGCTCTTTTTAATCTTTGTCTTTGATTATTTCCGTGGCTTTGTTGTTTTATTAGTTTTGTTATGTTTTAATTTCCAGGTAAAACAGTCGATCCTCATTTAACAAAAACACATGATGTGCATTTAATTTGGGGAAAGTGGTAAGTTTTACATTGTCTTAGAAAACATCTTTGATGTTAGTACACCGGAGTCTTTATCCTTTATCTTTTACAGGTAAATAATAAGTCACAGCTGAGGTCAATGACATGAATTCAATTGTGATTCAACTCCAGCCATCTGTAAAATCATAAACTCAGTTCAAGTTGTTTCAGATACTTTTTAAAGTTTCAACTTTGGAATTGATTTGTGTTTGTCTAAATTCTTAGAAGGAAAACTTATGCGAATTTGTTTTTTTCATACAGCTATAATAAATCTAATCTGAGCTTTAAAAAATATTAATATTTAACAGAAACAGATTCATGGATCTGAGGAGTTTTACCCAATGTTGTCAGCAGGAAGGATACGTATATGTTAAAGATTTACGCCCATCAGAACCAGATGTTTAATGTTATATAAATGTTAAACATATAGATAACATATAGATAGAGACACATTTCCAGGAAGTGAGTTTGTTCAGCAGCTAAAAATGAAAATTTGTTGAAAAGTTTTCGCAAAAAAATCTTCATCCAACAGTTTTAAAGCTGTGAAATGTAATATTTAGCCAAATGGAGGGAGGTTCTACTTTACGACCCTCGGATTCATTCAGTAACAACCTGAAAAGGTTTCATCAGATCCAAAATAAAACTAGAACTAAAACCAAAACTAGTTAATTCATGAAACTAAAACAAACTGAAGCCGTGGGTTCTTCAGACTGCTGGCGTCCTTTTCTGATGGAGGTTTTGTGGTGTTGTGGCGTTGGTGCCTGCGATGTGTTGCAGATAAACAGCCGATTAAATAACCATCCATGTGAGCTGATCTGCTGTCAGCACTGCCAGGCCTCCTTCAGCGGGCAGTTAAAGGACGTTAATTCAGGCATGTGAGGCAGGTCGCTGTAAATACTTGTTAATCCAAACTGACACCAAAACTTCCATGGTGCTGTGGTGTCACGGTGAGGCCGGTCCGGCGTGACGCTAGCCCCCAGTGCCGCTCAGTAACGTTGGGTAACTCCACTTCACATTCAGCTTTTCCAGGAAAATATGCAGGCACTTTTTGATTGACAGGAGCAGATTGGGACCCCTGAGGTGGGCCGATGGCCAATCAGGCCTCTCGGTTATTTTAGAAGCCACATGCCTTATGTAGAGGCGGCGGGGGTGATTGGCAGGGGGCAGGACGCGACCCCGGCCCTCACTGGTTCCTTCTGGCCTTATACATCTGACAGCAGGTCGTATGCTAATGAGCGAAACCCCCCAATGCCAAGTCCCACCGGGCTGCGTTCAGTTGTCCTGGGGGCTTCAGCGGCCTGCCTTCAGTCAACCACACCATGCGGACTAGCCTCTGAGGATTAGCCGCTTTCTCTGGGATTTCTTTTGGATTGTGAACATTTTGGGGAGGGGGGCTAACCATGTCTTCTCCCCAATCCAAAGCCCGGGTGATCGGCCTGAAGCGTCCCCTGAAGGATGTAACCGTGACCGCCGGGGAAACCGCCACCTTTGAGTGTGAGCTGTCCTTCGAGGGCATCGTCGTCGAGTGGTTCCTGGGGGGTAAAAAGCTGGAACCGAGCGACAGAGTAAGTTCACCACACCTCAGCACACGGTTCAGTCTTCATATAAGGCCTTGGTACTGCCTGCGCCCGGTAGGAATCCAGCAGAGCATTCGATCCTAGTTTTGAGATAACACTGGAGGGGAGGCTTTTCTGCCCTGCAAGCGTTTTCTCTGGGTTATTTTTAACAGCTGCAGGAGGCAGGTGGCAACAGGAGCTATTTGACAGCTTGGCTTTAAAATCACAGCTAAAGTGAAGGAAAGAGTCAAGAAACCAGGTTGGAGTCGGGCCTGGAACCGGTCCAGTCATCAGGCAGGATTAGTTTGATTATCGGCTGAAACCAGAGCAGCTCCCAACAAAACATGAGCCACGTGTTTGGTTTTACAGCTCATTTTCACTGCATGTTACACAACTCATGTAAAGACACAAAACAAAAAAAGAACCTGATGAACACAAGTCAGGGATGGGTTAATGGGTCTGAGCCGTTCTGCAGTAGAACCAGGTAGAACTGGTGTGGTCATTGTTAGATCAGAGGTTATTTATGATGCAACCACTAAAACTAAGAAGTGATCACAACAAAAACAATTATACATGATGGAAAAGTTCATGGAAAGGACAAACACAAGCATTTAAAGTTTAATTCTGGATGAATCCTCATGTTTAGATCAAATAAAGACCATTCAAAACCAAATATTACTGAAGTATGAAGTGTTTTATCTGTTAAAACAGTTCAGTTCAGGTTATAAAATAAAGGTTTGTCTGTTTTTCACATGTAGATCCTGATAAACCTCCTCTGTTTATCAGCTTCAACAGCTTTAACCACAAACTGAGGTGAAAACAGGCTGTAGTTCTGGTTCTGGTCCTGAATCCAGTACAGTCTGACCACTGTAGGACTGGATTCATTACAGACTGAAACCAGACGACGTCCAACAGAAACATGAGCTGCTGTGGTTGTTGTGTAAATCATTTTCCTTCATGTTACCCAATCAAAAAACAAGAACAAACCAGTAAAAACCTGAGATTCACACAAACACAAGGATTCATTCAATGGTTTCATCAGTTATTTTATAAAGTGTTTACGACTGTTTATGTAAAGACAAATATTAAAGATAGAGTCACTTAAAACAGATTAATTGGACTAAAATGCTACTGTACAGACCAGAAAACATCAGGCTGAACAAGAGTTTAAAAATCCAGTTTAGAGAGCTTTTAATCCTGGTTTAATCCTGGTTTAATCCTCGATACTAATGCAAAGTTTATCAAGTGACAGATATTAAAAAAACTTTAAAAAGATGCATATTTTTCAGCTTTTGGTGTTAAAAACACAATTTAAACCTTAATATTCAGGCTTTAGTTAATCTGAGTTTAATCCTTAAATTCAAATGTTTAGGAGTAAAATCTGTAAAATAGTTTTACTGAAGTGAAATGTAGACACTAAAAAACATACCATTTCATTATGAAATGTTAGAATTTTAATCTAAATATTGATCAAATATTCCGTGTTTCATGAGTTAAATCAGTGAATCCATTTAAACTAAAAACAGGTTTAATACAAGTTATGAAATAAAAGCTTTAAATATGAAAGATGATTATTATAAATAAATGGGAAATAGTTGTAATGAATCAAATGTATGAAGTAACTCACTTTAATCCAGGTTCAATCTGGGTTTAATCCTAAATCTTAATCAGATGTGTAGATTCTTGTTTTTCACACTTTCAGAATCAGATGATCATTTGAAACCAACGTCACGTTTCCTTTGATTCTTCTGCAAAAACATGAAAATAAAGTTTGTGAAGTGAATCCAGTGTGAAGGAGGTGATAAGGAGGCGTGGTTTGAATCACGTACAGTTGGTGAATGTGTTGTAAAAGCAGCCGTCAGGTGTCAAAGGTCAGCTGGTTTAAATTGGGGGAAGAAGGAAAGCAGCTGCCGGCGTCTGTTTGCACTGTCACATCAGCTGACCCACGCTGGATTTACTGCACGCCACAACCCAAAAATTCACTCTCTTTTCAACTCTGCAACCTTTAAACCTTACAGACAAAGCTTGGGGATGTAAAACCCAACCACAGCTGATTAGTGAGCGTGTAATAAATCTAAAACCTGTCAGATAGTTTTCAGGGACAGTAGAGACCACTGACAGCTCAGGATTTGTCACATGCAGTGAACTGTTGAACCTGAAAGTCTGTACTCAGAGCAGATAAAAGCTGAATTTACTGGTATTTCAGATGGATATAACTCTAATACTTGAGCCTTAAGCAGAATGCATATCTTTAAGTACATAAACCTAAATACTCATACTGACTGTTGAACCTGACAGGGAGCACTGAGGGCAGTGAAAACCTTTATGAATCACAATTTTTCTGACAGAAACCAGCCTTAGGACACTGATGAACCTGACAGACATAATTGAGGGAAGTTTAAACCCTTTAATTACCTCTGCCAGGAGGTATTGTGATCACTTTGCTTTGTGTGTTTGTTTGTTTGTTTGTTTGTTTGTTAGCAACTTTACGGGAAAACTATTCCAACCATCTTTACCTAATTTTACCCACAGATAGGCCTAGGCCCTGGGACAAACCCATTAAATGTTGGGCCAAGTAGGCCAAAGTTCAAGGTCACAGTAAGGTCACAAAATCTCAAATTTTCCTATCTCTGATCATTGAGCAATTTTCAAAAATTCATAAAAAAAATTCAAAATGACTCCGAGTAGCCTCCAATTTGATACACCTGTAGCTTATAACAATATTTTGTTACCTTATGTTTTTGCAAGGGTTTGTTTGTTGGTTTGTTGGTTAGTTAGCAAGATAACACAAAAAGTTATGGACGCATTTTCATGAAATTTTCAGGAAATGTTGATACTGGCACAAGGAACAAATGATAAAATTTTGGTGGTAATCGGGGTGGGGGGTGGGGGTGGGGGGCGATCTGCCTTGGCGGAGGTCTGCGCTCTCCGAATGCTTTTCTAGTTCATGATGTTTTACACCATCAGACCTAGTTAAGGGTTCATTCACAATTATTTAACCATGCAGACACTATTGAGGCCAGAATGTCAAGAATTTTTGTTTTCATAAACCTCCCTCTCAATGTTTCACACCTGACAAACACATTTCAGGGCAGTTAAACCTCAGACCTGAGTTTTAGTCCAAATTAAATCTTGTCCAGTGTTTTAAATGACCAGGACATGGGGCAGATTAACCATTTTGTTTACGTGACAGGTGGTGCTGAAGGTGGAAGGTAAAATCCACAGCCTGACTCTGCGTAACGTCCAGATGGATGAAGCCGGACAAGTCAAACTGGTCGCCAAAGACTTCCAGACCGAGGCCAACCTCACCGTCAAAGGTAAGACTCTACTGGACCCAGTGGATCTACTGGCACCACAGGATCTACTGGATCCTCTGTACGCCAACACGCTGGTCAGTGTCTCATACTGGACACAGATGATGGATTTTGCCTCCTCCATCCAAACTCTAGGAGAAAATACAATGAGTCTAATTCTGTGAAGTTTTTATTTGCATAAATTTGTGGTTAATGATATGTTTGTGTGATGTGACAGATTAGACCATTTCTATCACTGCTTCATCAAACCTAATATGTTACAGTTAAAACCAGTCAATAAACCTTCTGGAGTTTTCCAGTTACAGAAAAAAACTGTTTAAAGAGTTAAACAAGTGACATAAACAGTGAAGAGTATGAGTATTACTTAATGTTCATCAACTGTTTGGTTTAGTTTTGTGTTTTCAAGCTCTTTTTAGTTCATTTAAAAGTTCAACCGTTGATTTTTGTCTCTAATTTTGACCTTTTATTCAGTAGCTTTGATCTTTGAATCTTACATTTAACTCTTTTTCATCATCCCTGGTAATTATTTCGTCGAACAGTGCTTTTGTGTTTTATGTTCAACACTGAGCGTTCCATCCATATTATTGGTATTAACAGCAGTGAATGGCTGAGAAAGAACAGTAATTCTTCAGACACACAAAAGTTGATATTGAAGCTTTACTGGAATATTTACACTGTAGATGAATGAGTCATTAGAGTTTGGATTAACTCTAAAACATGACGTAAACTAAACACACCTGTACCTTCCCAGTCTAAACACAGTGTTTTTGATGTTCAGAGCCGCCGGTGGAGTTCACCAAACCTCTGGAGGACCAGACAGTGGAGGAGGAAGCCACCGCTACGCTGGAGTGTGAAGTGTCCAGAGAAAACGCAGAAGTTCAGTGGTTCAGAGACGAACAGGAAATCCGCAAAACCAAGAAGTACGAGATGGTGGTGGACGGACGTAAGAGGACGCTGCTCATCCACGACTGCACCCTGGAGGACTCCAGGACCTATACCTGCGACGCCAAGCAATTCAAGACATCCTGCTTCCTCAACGTAGAGCGTGAGTACAACCTAAAGTTTAAAGGTCAACACTCAAATGGACGTTAGAATAAGGTGGTGTTTGTGTTCTCAGCTCCACATGTCCAGTTCTCAAAGCCACTCCATGATGTCGAGGTCAAAGAGAAGGAATCTGCCAGGTTCGAATGTGAAGTCTCCAGAGAAGACGTCAAAGTGAGGCCTCGTACCTTCACTTGCACGTTCCATCACTGTTGTCCAGTGTCCTGGTCTCTGACCATCTGTTTTCGTCGTTGTAGGTCCGATGGTTCAAGGATGGAAGTGAAATCCGAAAGGGGAAGAAATATGAAATTATTGCACAAGGTCGCCAACACATCCTCATCATCCACAAATCAGTGTTTGATGATGAGGCCGAGTACGAATGTGACGCCAAGACCTCCAAGTCCTCCGGCATGCTCACTGTCGTCGGTAGGAAAATTCACATCTGCAATCGGGACTCCAAGTCCAACTGGACTGGCTTTGTTCTGGAAAACGTTTTGTCCCTTGGATGAGAGATGACACGTTTTCAAGAACAAAACCAGTCCAGATGGATGTGGACGGTGTTGTCCCCTGAACTGTCCTCATCCCAGGTGTGGTCATCTGTCTCATGTTCTGATACTGAGTCCTGTTGGTTCTGTGGTTCTTCTGTGGTTCTGCAGAGGAGGAGGCCCGGTTCACCAAGAACCTGTCCAACGTGGAGGGAACAGAGACGGACAGTGTCAAACTGATCTGTGAAGTGTCCAAACCAAGCGCAGATGTGACCTGGTTCAAGGGAGACCAGGAGCTGCCGGAGGGCGGCCGGTACGAGCAGATTGTGGACGGTAAGAGGAGGATCCTCCTGATCCAGGACCTGAAGATGGCCGATGCCGGCGAGTACAACTGCAGACTGAGTCCCAGTATCAAGACCAGCGGAAACTTGAAGATTAATGGTACGTTTGTCAGGGATTAGACTAGGGCTGAAAGATATATCGTTATCGTATCGATATCTAGATATGAACATTCAAGATATTAATATCGAAAAAGCAATGATATAAACAATATAGATTTCCCCCACACTCGCCCTGCATGTACAGCTCTGGAAGTCACAATAAATTTCATTTATTCGTACTTTATGTTGATGTTGATGACTGGCAGTGAGCTCTTATAAATAAAACTGAACTTTCCACATTCTTTTGTATTATGATGTTTGTGTTTTTCTGAAAAATGCTTGGTTTTCACCAAACCCGTAGTCATATTGTATCATTTCGATATCGAGATATCTGGCATGAATATTGAGATATGAAATTTTGTCCATATTGTTCAGCCCTAGATTAGACTCAGGGTCATAGATCAGGTAGAACTCCCGTTCACAGACAAACAAACAAATCCAAACTCCTAACATCCACTTTGACCTCTGACCCCGGGTGTTGGTGTTTTACAGAACTGGCTGCTGAATTCATCTCCAGACCTCAGAGTCAGGAGGCGGTGGAGGGTCAGAAGGCGGAGTTTACCTGCTCCGTCTCCAAGGAAACCTATGACGTCAAATGGCTGAAGGACGACAAGGAGCTGCAGGAAGGAGACAAGTATCACATGATCAGCGACGGAAAGAGACGGACACTGGTCATCAAGAGCTGCGAGTTGAAGGATGAGGGCGGATACGTGGTGATGATTGGACCAACCAGAGCCAGCGCCGACCTGACAGTGCTCGGTAAGCCCTGCCCACTGACACACCCACTTTGCTACCAGAAAAACACTAGAAACGGATTTAAACATCTGTAGAGTTCAGTTTGTCCGTTTGGATCCTACATTTGACTCTTGTCATCACTGGTTTGGTTTGGTTTTGTGTATTTTTGTGTCTTTATCCTGGTTCTTGTATAAACATGAAGTTTTGATGTGAACAGATGAATAGATGCATCACATTGATGTTGGTCCTGATCCTGGTCCTGGTCATGGTCCTGGCCCTGGTTCCAGACATCATCATGTTCATGGTCCCGGTCCTGGTCTTGGTACCAATCATGGTCATGGTCATGGTCATAGTCATGGTGATGATCCTGGTCCCGGTCATGGTCCTGGTCCTGGTCCTGGTCCTGCTACTGGTCATGGTTTGGCCCTGGTACCAGGCATTGTCATTGTCCTGGTCCTGGTTCAGGTCCTTCTCCTGGTCCAGGTCAAGTGTTTGGTCCAGGTCCAGGTGCTGGTCCTTGTCCCGGTCATGGTCCTGGTCCTGGTCTCGGACCTGGTCCACTGTTCTGTCTTGGTTGTAACTGCCGTGGGTCTGTTTCCACAGAGAAGCTGAAGGTGGTGACTCCTCTGAAGGACACCGAGGCCATGGAAGGTCAGGAGGTGGTCCTGAACTGTGAGGTCAACTCCGAGGGAGCAAAGGCCAAGTGGCTGAAGGACGAAGAGACGCTGTTCGAAAGTGGAAAATATGTGATGGTCCAGAGAGATAACGTGTTCTCCCTGAGGATCCGAGATGCCCAGAAAGGAGACGGCGCCAACTACAGCATCAACCTGACCAATCAGAGAGGAGAACAGGCCAAGAGTGCCTGCAAGCTCACTGTCAAAGGTCAGACATGAAACCACACCCACCAGATACAGACATGACGTGGCGGTTTAACATTTAACCAATGAGCATGTTCCGATCAAATACAAGAAAATAAATCAGAAGAAAAGAATAAAACAAACAAAGCAGCAAAAATATGTTTGTATGTTTTTAAGTGATTGTATTGGACAACGGTGTTTACATGTTATCTCCGTGTCTCTGGCTCCTCCCACCTTCCAATGACCTGCACTTTAAAGGGTCACCTGGTCCATGTAAACCACCTGTAGGTGTGAATGTGACACTGATGGTTGTTGGTGCAGTTGTGACCCTCACCTGTACCTGATAGTGTCTAGGATAGGCTCCACCCCCCGCGACCTTCATGAGGACTAAGCAGAAAATGGACGGATTAATCCATTAAACTGTAAAATAATCAACAGATGAATGATGATTATTGTTTTCTAATACATTTAACTCATTTAAGATTTTTCCTGTAAATTAGTGTTTTTGTTGAACATACATTTTCCTTAGACTCAAAAACTCTTGAGTTTTTTTTTGTTTTTTCTTGATTTTGTATTATTTCTTCTCCCTCATTAAGCAACAGATGATTTAATCTGTATGAGTATTGTTTTCTAATACATTTAACTAACACAACATTTTTCCTGTAAATTACTGTTACTATTCTTTTTCGTCTTATTTCTTTCCAGTAGTTTTTTTTTTTCACGTATGTTTCAGAGAATATCCTGGAATTTCTAAAAAAAAAAATTCTGGGATTTTTTTACTTTCTTATTACCTCCATTCTAAGTTTTTCCTCCCTAGTTTTCCTCTTTCATGTCTGAAATATAAATTTTTACATCCAGTGTTGCAGATGTTTACTTACTTAGATAGCACCAAGAGGAATCTGATGTTGCAGAGACAGAGAACAGCAGTAGAACATTAGAACGTGTTGAATAACGCTGTGTTTGTTCTGTGGTTCAGAGGAGAGTCTTCGGATCGTGGTTCCTCTGGAGGACATCGACACCCAGGAGAAGAAGACGGTTAGTTTCTCCTGTAAAGTCAACCGAGCCAACGCCACCCTGAAGTGGATGAAGGCCGGCCAGGAGATCAGCTTCAACAAACGCGTCGTCTACAGAGTGGACAAAGAAAAACACACTCTGACCATCAAAGACTGCACATTGGCCGATGAGGGCGAGTACACTGCTATGGCCGGAGACGACAAGTCCACAGCCGAGCTCATCATCAGCGAAGCGCCCACCGACTTCTCCATGCAACTGAAGGACCAGACCATCACCGAGTTCGAGGACGCAGAGTTTACCTGCAAACTGACCAAAGAGAAGGCCGATGTCAAGTGGTACAGGAACGGACGTGAGATCAGGGAGGGGCCCAGGTAACCATGATGATGTAAAACCATATTTAACACCAGAGTGTGGTTAAAATCTGAAGGTTATTCTGTGGTTGAGCTTATTTAACTGGTATCGATAAATGCAAACACAGTCCAACTAGCTTAGCTTTATATCCAACTAAACTGCATAAATACTTCACCCACATCATGTTAGGTTTAGGGTCAGTAAAATGTTTATCAATAAATGTTAGAGGGTTTTAATTTTCCACCAAACTCATTTCAATATGCAGTGATTTTTACATCAGAATTAACCCATTCTGTCCATAGAACCAGTCTTCCAGAACGTATCTGTACATTCATTCATGCTCTAGTGATATTTCTTGAGGCATTTTAATTTCCTATACATCAATACAACCCTTACATCCCATATTTTAATATGTATGGAATAAGTCCATTAACTAAATAAAGAGCTAAAAAGTGAATGAAAAATTGTAAACATATTTTTCTAAATACATGTCATAAATGTATCCCTCAAATTTATAAATATAAAAAGATGCACAAGATCCTTTCAAGCCACAGAAAACTTATTTTAGTGTCTACATAACTGCATTTTTCAGATCCACTCATTTTTATTAACTAACACGTATTAAACTCAAATGTCCATTGTGTCCAACCAAAATGAATCAACGGTGACATTAAATCTATGTGACAAATACTAATGAACAAACAGATCTTTAATAAAATCGTGTTCATTTTCTAAAAGTGACACTGATGCACAAGAGAAGAAAAAAACTGGTATTCATCTGTTCAGCGCTCCATGTCAGACAGAGTTAACTGTTTATGGTTCAGTTTAGGGAAAATACTAGGAAAAGCTCACAAAAAGATGATTAGAAATTACTCATAATATACATAAATATTTCACACAAACCAACAGCCTTTTATCCATCCAACAAACCCACCCCTGAAGAACCAACCAACAGAATGAAGCAGCAGCTACAAAAACCACAACAGTGTCATGTTTATGACAAAACCTAAGTGGATACAGTTTATTTCTATATGAACATCATTTCTGTGAATCTGTTCATCTTCACAGATACAAATTTGAGAAAGACGGAAAGATGTGCACTCTGAGAATCAAAGAGTGCCGTCCTGACGATGAGTGTGAATACGCCTGTGGTGTGGACGAGAAGAGGTCCAGAGCCAGATTGTTCGTTGAAGGTGAGAGTCACTCACGTCTCAGTGTCAAGACACTCACATTGTCCTTCATGGACCTGTTCAGGTGTCTCAGTTCTTTACCACCCCTTGTCCCGGTTTTGTCCTGCAGAGACACCCGTGGAGATCATCAGACCACCTCAGGATGTGTTTGAACCTCCGGGCTCAGACGTGGTGTTTGAGGTGGAGCTGAATAAAGACAGAGTGGAGGTGAAGTGGCTAAGGAACAACATGACCGTCATCCAGGGAGACAAATACCAGATGATGAGCGAAGGTAAAGTCCACCGACTGCAGGTCTGTGAGATCCGACCCCGAGACCAGGGAGAGTACAGGATCATTGCCAAGGACAAAGACGCCAAGGCCAAGCTGGAGCTTGCAGGTACAAAACAAACACAGATGGAGGTTTAGCTGTGGCTGCATCAGTTTTAAGATCTGTTGGTTTACTGAGACTGGATATTATTACAGATTATTAATCTTATTCTGTGCCATTTTTGTCTAGTTTTATTGCCAAAACTGAGTTTGGTTAAATGTTTTTGTTGGTCTTTTCCAGCTGTGCCTCAGATAAAAACCACAGACCAGAGCTATGTGACCGATGCTGGGAAGCCAATCGTTATGGCGGTTCCTTACAGCGCCTACCCTAAGGCTGATGCTGACTGGCTCTACAACAACCTGAGTCTGCCCAAAGACAGCATCTACACATCAGCCGACCGCACCGAGTACCGCCTGAAGGACCCCAAGAAGGCTGACGAGGGGCGCTACAAGATCATCATCAAGAACAAACATGGACAAGGAGAAGCCTTCATCAACCTGGACGTCATTGGTGAGAGCATACTTCAAAACCATTCAAATCAGCCACAAATTGATTATTTGATCCATGATGAAGTTCAGCAACTCTTATTTATGTTTATGTATGCTTATGTTTTTATGTTTATTGTTTTTATGTTTCCTGCTGAAATGTCCCGTCTTACTTTGGTGTGAGTCAGTACATACTCTGTAAGGCTTTAATTTGTAAAATGAAAGTTGCCATTTTGTTGACACCCTCTTTACATCTGCCTCCAGACGTCCCTGGACCCGTGAAGAACCTGCAGGTGGTTGACACTGCTGACGGCGAGGTCAGCCTTGCATGGGAAGAGCCTGAGAACGATGGAGGCAGTAAAGTCATCGGCTATGTCGTGGAGAGACGCGATGTGAAGCGTAAGACGTGGACTCTGGCAACTGACCATGCAGAGAGTCCTGAGTACACGGTGACTGGACTCCACAAGGACGCCATGTACCTGTTCAGAGTCTGCGCCCGGAACCGGGTTGGTAGCGGACCTAATGTGGAGACCGACAAACCGGTTCAGGCCAAGAACAAGTTCGGTAAGAAGTGTTTGTTGATCCAGGTTGAACAGTAGAACTCATGGTCAAGTTTCGCAAAGATCCTTAAAATGTATGAAAAGGACCAAATTCTGTAATAAAATAAGAATAATGAAATGTTTCAACAGTCATCTCTGACATGAATTTACAAGCTCAAACTACTGTTGTAAATGTATTTATGAGGACATGTTTGTTTAAATGTTCCTGATCTTAGTTTGTGCCTGTTCAGATCTAAGCAGGTCAGGCTGTGTTTGTTGCTTTTCCCTGATGTTTCTCGTCTCCTGCAGACGTTCCTGATGCTCCTCTGAACGTCATTGTTGGAAACGTCACTAAATTCGGCTGCACGGTCTCCTGGGAGCCACCAGTGTCTGACGGAGGTTCTCCCATCACCTCCTACATCATTGAGCTTCGCGACAGGACCGCAGTGAAATGGTCACCAGTCCAGCTGACCAAACCTGACGAACTCAGCGCCATTGTCAACGACGTCATTGAGAACAAAGAGTACATCTTCAGAGTCAAAGCCGAGAACAAAGCCGGTGTCGGGAAACCCAGCGCCGCCTCACAGCCTGTCAAGATCATGGACCCCATCGGTACGTTGACTTACAGGATGCAGAACGTTTGACCTCTAGAAAGCCCCTTTTATCCTCTAATCATATGAAGCCATTTTCTTCACAGAGCGTCCAAGTCCTCCTCTGAATGTGGCCTATCAGGACCAGAACAAGAACTCAGTGCAGCTGACATGGGAGACTCCTCTGAGGAATGGAGGCAGCATGATCACCGGATATATCATCGAACGCTGTGAAGACGGAACCGACAAGTGGTTGCGCTGCAACGCCAGACTGTGTCCAGACCTCTTCTACAAAGTAATTCACAAATAAAAACTCCAATATGAAACTCAGTTAGGATCCATACAGGGGTAGGGGCTTGTTCATAAATGCCAGCATAAACAGTTTTAAGGGTTTGATAGAATTCAGTCCACTGCGGAAAAACACTCATTCAGACAATTTCGTGGTGTGACTGGATATAAAAACATATTTCATTTGTTTGACCTCCAGGTGTCTGGTCTCAAATTTGGAATGAAATACAACTACAGAGTGTTTGCTGAAAACGCCGCTGGTGTCTCTGACCCATCCAGCATCATCGGACCTCTGCTCGCCGATGACCCACACTGTGAGTCAGAAATATCCACATTTGTGTATTTGTCTGATAAGAACATGGCCCATAATACCTTTCTGTCACCACTTCAGTTGGTCCCACCTTTGACCTGAGTGCCTTCAAAGATGGCCTGGAGGTGATCGTCCCTCAACCGCTCACCATCAGAGTCCCCATCACTGGATACCCAACCCCCGTTGCTAAGTGGACCTTTGGAGAGAAGGAGCTGACTGCTGAGGATGAGCGCGTCACTGTGACTACCAAGTCCACATTTGTAGAACTGATCGTCCAGCCCAGTGTCCGCCCAGACAAAGGAACGTACACCCTGAAGCTGGAGAACGACGTCACATCTGTGTCCGGAGACATTGAAGTCAGCGTCATCGGTACGAACACGCAGACAGAAATAAAGCTTTTAGAAACGTTTTGAGTAGCTCACTTTAACTCGACTCTGCTTCCTGCTCTGCAGCGGCGCCCAGCGCTCCAAAGGATTTCAAGGTCCTGGAGGTAACCCGGCAACACGTCCACCTGAGCTGGGAGGCTCCAGATCACGACGGTGGAAGTCCTCTGACCGGGTACCAGGTGGAGAAACGAGATGTGTCCCGCAAGACCTGGGTGAAGGTAAGAAGACGTCAGCGTCCTCACACTCTTCTTGATTCTCCTGATATAGGTTTAAGCTAATTAACTGTATTTTATGATGTTTTTTATCTGGTTTTGCCAGGCTGTAAAAACGTATAAGATTATAAAGTAAATGGTACTTCTATCTTATTTCAGTTTCTTATTTTGGTAAAACTGTAACATGAATTCAAAATACTTTGTTCTAATATAGGGGCATTAATTTTAACCGGGTATGGACTCAATAATGATCATTTACTGTTAAGTTGGAATCAGTTGAAAATGACAATTTTGAAGCAAGAAGATGCTCCAATGATGAACTTGGGGTATGAAGAAAAAGCCTCTACTAATACCTCCTGTCAGTCACATCAGGACCCGGTCATGAGTCAGTGAGGATCGGTGTCCATCAACTGAAGATATGGGAATGACGTTAACATATGGGACATTTTGTTTATCTGCTCGCTCAGGTGATCACAGGAATCCAGGATCAGGAGTTTACCGTCACAGATGTGGTTGAAGGTAAAGAATATCTGTTCAGAGTCACCGCCTGCAACAAATGTGGACCAGGAGAACCAGCGTACATTGATGAACCTGTCAATGTATCATCTCCTGCCAGTGAGTCTATACAGCATAAATAAATCTAACAATCAGTCAATATCATTCAAAAACCGAGGGTGTTTAACGGTTTTATGAATACAAAACACTAAGCCCCACCCCTCTTCTTCTTATCCCCACCCCTCCAGCCGTCCCTGACCCTCCCGAGAACCTGAGGTGGAGGGACAAGTCAGCCAGCGGCATCTTCTTGACCTGGGAACCTCCAAAATACGACGGCGGCACTGGTATCCGTGGTTACAACGTGGAGCGTTGCCAGAGAGGAACTGATAAGTGGGAACCATGTGGCGACATGGTCCCTGAACTGAAGTGTCAGGTGACTGGTCTGACTGAGGGCCAATGGTACGCCTACAGAGTCCGAGCCCTGAACAGACTGGGCGCCAGCCGACCCTGCAAGGCCACCGATGAGATCCAGGCCGTTGATCCTAAAGGTAAGATGATGACGCACTGTTACCTGGATATTCTTTTTATTATGTCCTGTAATGTAGCAAAAAAAAGTACAAACAGCTTTTAAAAGTAGTTTACAATGAGGACAAACCAGGTACAAGTGCACATTTAGGAGCAGTTATTGAAGATTGGCTATAAAAAAAACGGCATCATTCGCCTAAGAGTAAAACAGTATGTGATAAATTATTTTATGAATGACAGAAATGATCCTAAATGTGAAGTCTGGGGTCACACCTATTGAATTCTGTTGGTTTTAATAGATTAATAGATGGAAAAATTCTGCCTCTGTATTATTTTGCTGATTTTACTGTAGAAAATAGTTTTTTGATCCATTAATATGCAATATAAGACAAAAAGGTTTGTTAAATTATTAAAACTATGGAAATGCATATTTGAGAGCAGTCATTGAATAGACTGCATAAGTTCAAGGTGTTGTGGCACTGAAGATTATATAAAGATAACTGTATCATCTCCATAAAAAGAAATTATCGTTTAACACATTGTCATAAAGAGCAGTCACATTTATGAAGAACAGCAGTTGTCCTGGTACAGAACCCTGAAGCACATCGGAGTTTTATCCATAACTGAATTTGCAGCTTATTTTATGTGGAGAATATCAGTGTTCACAGTATTTTTATTAAGTTTATTCTTTTTTAATCTAGGTGTATGTTTTATTTACAGATTAATAGAATAAATAATACATGGTAAATGAGACAAGTCCTACATTGTTTTTACATATGTAACTTTTTCATTTCCCAGTGTCCTCTGCTTCCTGTTGATTTTCCTCCGATCCTCTGTCATCCTTTTTTGTCGTTGCAGTGCCTCCAGAGATCCAGCTTGATGCCAAACTGTTGGCCGGTCTGACCGCCAAAGCTGGAAGCAAGATTGAGCTCCCGGCCGAGGTGACAGGAAAACCAGAGCCCAAAGTGAAATGGACCAAGGCCGACCTGGTCCTGAAACCCGATGACAGGGTCTCCATTGAAACCAAACCAGGATCCTCCACTGTCACCATCGCCAAAACCAAGAGAGATGACACCTCTACCTACATCATCGAAGCTACAAACAGCAGTGGTCGAGCCACAGCCACAGTCGACGTCAACATCCTTGGTCAGTCCAGAAAATGCTCGAAGTCTTGAACAGTTTTAGACGTTCAGTTTTCATTTTTTTTTAGTGTATATAGGTTGGCGAGTGCATAATTAGTTTTACTTTCAGGTTATTTAGATGAATAGATTACTTGAATTTTTTTAGTTTTGGGTGTCTGTGATAACCCCGGTTCCCTGGGTTCCTTGGGTGACTTAACCACTTGTATCTTGACCACAGATAAGCCTGGTCCTCCCGCTGCCTTTGACATCTCTGAGATCACTAATGAGTCCTGCTTCCTGGCCTGGAACCCGCCACGCGATGATGGTGGCTCCAAAGTCACAAACTACATCGTGGAGAGACGAGCGGTAGACAGCGAGATCTGGCATCGCCTCTCCTCCACCGTTAAACTGACCACGTACAAAGCCGTCGGCCTTGTCAAGTTCAAGGAGTACATCTTCAGAGTGTTTGCCGAAAACCAGTTTGGAATCGGTGCTCCAGCCGAACATCCATCCATCATCGCCAGATATCCATTCGGTAAGGTGGTCAAGGTTATGTTCATTATTATCTACCAACCACCGCCTGAAAAGACGTTAAATACTTTCTACAAATTCAGTTTGGATTTTCATCTTTTTCAAAACAATTTCCACATCTACCGCTTCCTTAAAGTACTTAAGCCTCCAACTATTGCATGACACTGTCAGATTAAAGATGATTAAACATCTTCGTTTTCTCCTCAGACACTCCTGGAGCTCCTTATAAACTGGAGGCGTCAGATATTGCCAAAGACTCTGTGACCCTGAACTGGTATGAGCCTGATGAAGATGGAGGAAGTCCTATCACTGGGTACTGGGTGGAGCGATATGAACCCGACCATGACAGGTGGATGAGGTGCAACAAGCTGCCAATCAAAGACACCAACTACAGAGTCAAAGGTCTTCCCACCAGGAAGAAGTACAAGTTCAGAGTCCTGGCTGAGAACCTGGCAGGAACTGGAAAACCCAGCAAGGAGACCGACCCGATACTTATCAAAGACCCGATTGGTAAGAACTCAACCTGATCTGAGTGATTATCAGAGACAGAGTACTGTCATAGAGTACAAGCATCTGTGTTTCATAATTTTATGGTGACGTAACAGAGAAAAGGTGAAAAGAACAAGACAAAAAAATAAAAGACAACAAAATAACATAAAACAAAGAAAATTACATAATATGACAAAACCGTCCTTCTCATCTGGCAGATCCTCCATGGGCTCCTGGTAAACCCACGGTGAAGGACGTGGCCAAGACCTCATGCTTCCTGATGTGGACCAAACCAGAACACGACGGTGGAGCCAAGATCGACAGCTATGTCATAGAAATGCTGAAGAGCGGCACCACGGACTGGATCCGTGTGGCCGAGGACATCGGCATGCTGGAGTACTTCTTGAAGGGGCTGATGGAGAAGCAGGAGTACTCATTCAGGGTGAGGGCAGTCAACATCGCCGGAGAGAGTGAACCGAGTGAGCCCAGTGACCCCATCCTCTGCAAGGAGAGACTAAGTAAGACTGATAAAAACATCAATACAAAAGTCTGAAAATCCAACAGTGTGTGGATGAGGCCATGTGCTGACTTGGTTCTGTTTAACTCCTCCCCTTAGACCCGCCCTCGGCTCCTCGCTGGTTGGAGGTTGTCAACATTAGCAGAAACAGTGCCGACCTGAAGTGGACGGTTCCCGAACGTGACGGAGGTGCCAAGATCACCAACTATGTGGTGGAGAAGCGTGATGTCAGGCGTAAAGGCTGGCAGGCAGTGGACACTACGGTGAAGGAGCTGAAATACACTGTGACGCCGCTGAATGAGGGATCACTGTACGTGTTCCGAGTCGCTGCTGAGAACTCAGTTGGTGTCGGACCGTTCTGCGAACTGGAGGACTCTGTGCTTGCCAAAGACACTTTCAGTAAGACTGCAAATGATTTTACCATCATAGCTGAGAAATAATGTGTCTGTGGATCCAGAGACATAAGATTTGTGTTTTCTATAGCTACTCCTGGACCGCCATATGCACTTGCTGTGAACGCTGTGACCAAAAGATACGTGGACCTGCAGTGGGAGGAGCCTAAAAACGACGGAGGACGACCAATCCAGAGGTAGAGACAGTTCTTTATTTTAAGATCAGAGGTGTTAAAATATCTATAATAATTCTTTGCTATTTAATTAAACAGAAGAGGAAATTGATAAAAACAAAGTGAACAAATCTCAGACATCATTAATGTTTCAGTGACCAATAGAATACAGATAAAGTTAATCTCCTGTCCTCAGGTACGTCATTGAGAAGAAGGAGAAGCTGGGAACCCGCTGGACCAAATGTGGAAAAACCTCTGGTCGTGACTGTAAGTACAGAGTGACAGACGTCATCGAGGGCACTGAAGTCCAGTTCCAGGTCAGCGCTGAGAACGAGGCCGGTACCGGACACCCCAGTGAACCCACCGAGATCCTTACCATTGAAGACCCCACCGGTGAGTCTGACCACACAAATGGCAATAACACACACAAACACCAGCAGTGGGAGTAGTTCTAAACCTGGTGTCTGCTCCTCTTCAGGGGTCCCATCTCCACCCATTGAGCTCCATGTCACTGGAGCCAGTCGTGACTTCCTGTCCATTGCCTGGAAGCCTCCGCAGCAGGATGGCGGCTGCCCCATCACCGGGTATCACATCGAGATGTGTGAGGCTGGCACCGAGAAGTGGATGAGGGTCAACTCTCGTCCTGTGAAGGAGCTGAAGTATCGCGTTGAGGAGGGCGTGATCCCTGAGAAGGAGTATATCCTGAGGGTCCGGGCCATCAACTCGGTCGGAGTGAGCGAACCATCCGACATTTCCGAAAATGTTTTTGCCAAAGATTCTGACTGTAAGGACGCCGCTTCTAATCTTCAACCGCCAACAACCGTGGTCAGATTCAAAGTCTGAAAATGTGGATTCTGTTTCCAGGTAACCCGACTCTGGAGTTCCAGACCCTGGACATGGTCGTTGTGGAAACAGAGAAGCTGCACATCCCCGTTCCCTTCAGAGCTGTGCCCTCACCCAAAGTCACCTGGCACAAGGACGGCAAGGAGCTGAAGGCCGACGAACGCATCGGGTTCAGGTCTGACTTCAACTTCTTCAGTCAGGGTTCAGTAATAATGTTCTACAAACTGAATTTAGCCCAGTTTAACCTCAGGACTGGGATTTATTCAACTCAACCTTTTAAATAATGAACGAACTTTCACTGATTATGAAGAAACATATGTAGAATAAATTCAACCCTCCAGAACAGACAAGCTCACATTACTTTTAAGTTAATTATCTCTTAACAAATCTTGTGATAAAACATTAGTTTTTCACCTTGTCCAGATGTCAGTCAGGTGTTTATTCTGAAGATGATGTTTCCTTGAGAATCAGAAGTTAATTATTCCATTATCCTGAGAAAACAAACCTCATTTAGAATGATTAAGTATCTGAGTTGTTTCATAATCTCAAAGTAATGTTATTTTTGGGATTAACTGTTAATGTTTTCATCCAAACTCACCCATGTTGCTTTTCCTGTTTGTCGTTTCTTTTTGTAACATTGTTGAACTTCTGCTTGTGTGTTTCCTCATTGACTTTTGGTTGTTTGACTGATCCAACAGGAAGGACTACTTGTCCTGTCACCTGGAGGTGGACAGCAGTATTCACGCTGATGCTGGACAGTATAAAGTCACCCTGGAGAACAGACTGGGAGCTGCCAGCGCCACCATCAACGTCAAAGTCATCGGTACTCAAATACTACACATAGTTTTTACACACTGACAAACAACAGAGTCTTTTAACACCTGTCCATATGTCTCCAGGTCTACCTGGTCCTTGTAAGGAGATCGTGGCCTCGGAGATCACTAAGAGCTCCTGTAAAGTGACATGGGATCCTCCAGACTATGATGGTGGTACTCCCATCCTGCACTACGTCCTGCAGCGTCGCGAGGCTGGTAGGAGAACATATGTCAATATGATGTCTGGAGAGAACAAGGTGAGCTGGACTGTGAAAGACCTGATCCCGAATGGAGAGTACTACTTCAGAGTCCAGGCTGTCAACAAGATCGGAGGAGGAGAGTTCATTGAGTTGAGGAATCCGGTCATTGCAGAGGACCAGAAACGTGAGAAATATAAATAAAAAACACACAAAGTTCATTATGGAGTTTTACAGATGTTCCTCATGATGTAAGACAGTGATTGTCATGAACTGAAGTCCATCCTGTGTCTCCTCCCAGATGCCCCTGATCCTCCTGTGGACGTGGAGACCCACAACCCCACATCCAGCACCGTCACTTTGACCTGGAAGGCTCCCATGTACGATGGTGGTGCCAAGATCATGGGCTATGTCCTGGAGAAGCAGATGAAGGGTGACGAAAAGTGGGAGCGTTGTAACGACTTCCTGGTCCCTGTCCTGTCCTACACCGTCAGAAACCTCACCGAGGGCAAGAACTACACCTTCAGAGTCAAAGCAGAAAATGCTGCTGGAGTCAGCGAACCGTCCCGCAACACACCATTTGTCAAAATCTCAGACGCTGTCGGTGAGGACCTTGTAACTCCTGATGAAGTTCTTGTTGTCATTCTTTCCTGTCTTTAATATTTCTTCTACATTTTATTATTGCATCATCTTTAATGTTAAAACTTCACATCTTCCTCAGATCCTCCAAAGGTTTTCCTGAGCGGCAGCCTCCAATCAGGACTCAGTGTGAAGCGAGGATATGAGATCTGTCTGGACGCCAACATCTCTGGCTCGCCATATCCTGAGATCACTTGGTACCTGAACAATCAGAAGATCCAACCCGAGCCACTCCGCAAGAGGCCTGAAAGACCCCTGAAGAAGAAGAAGGAGGAGAAGAAGGAGGAGGGGAAGAAGGAGGAGGAGAAGAAGGAGGAGAAGAAGGAGGAGGAGAAGAAGGAGGAGAAGAAGGAGGAGGGAGAGGCCGAGAAGAAGGAGGAGAAGAAGGAGGGAGAGGTGAAGGAAGGAGAAGAGAAGAAGGAAGGTGAGGAGAAAAAGGAGGAGAAGAAGGAGGAGGAGCCTGAGGAGGAGGAGGAGACCGACTACCCAACACTGAATGAACGTCTGAGCATCGACAACAGCCGCAGAGGCACATCCTCCATTGTCATCAGAGACTCGGTCAGACCCGACCACGGCGTCTTCATGGTGAAGGTGGAGAACGACCATGGCATCGCCTCAGCAACCTGCGAGGTCAACATCCTTGGTGAGAACACCACCCTGTTCTGGTCTTAATACTCATCTGAACTTAATGTTTTTTTGAAAGGTTCATTTAACAGTTTTTTTACAACATTGTAGCTGCCAATGAGGAACATCTTATTTGCTGTAAACAATGTGATGTAAATACTTGGACTAAGTTGAATCTGTCATAATGTTGCTGTTCTTGTTCTGTTGGAGTCTGTCAGTGGATGTAAACTTTTAGACCTGAATGATGAGGATTATGATGAGGAGGAGGGGGAGGAGGAGGAGGTGGAAGGAGCAAAATAGGCCTAAGAATGAAGGACAACCAGATCTCAGTTCACTTCCAAATGAAACATTATTATACGAGAGGTCCCGGGTCCCCCCCGAACGGGCCCCCATTATTATCTTACGGCTGGCTTGTGAGCCAAACATAATGATAGACACAGGACTACAAGTAACAGATAAACTAAGGTTTATTGAAACAACAGGAAAACTTAGTCAAACCAAAATTAAAATCAAACATCCTGATGCAGGCACCCAAGTGTGCTTCTGAAGCTGGTGGCCTGTAAAGCTGGAACAGAGAGAGACAGAGTGAAACACAGGGCCTGGTTATATAGTCCCTGCTGTCATGTCAAGCTGGCACAGGTGGACTGGTAGGAACCCAAGAGGAAGCTTTTCAAAATAAAGCTGGACATAACACCTGCCTGATGTTGTATAGGTTCCTCTTTGGACTCAGAGCTCTGAGGGTCTGCTGTGGAACAGGGTAAGGGAGGGATTGGATTTATTTGACCAGCGAATCCACTCAGATGCTGGCCTGGGTTGAGATCTGTTGACGTTCATTTCCTGCTGCTTCCAACTCATCAACTTCCACAAATAAATGTTCAGGTTCTGCCTGATATCACAGATATAAAAATAAGAAACCTTGTGTTATAGAAACAGAAAAAGGAAAGCACATAATTTCAATGTAAATGATGCATATAATAAATCATATAATATTTCATATTATTTTATGTTAAACAGTTTTTACATTATAAGTATTTACATGTAAAAAGGATGCTAATTTATCTGCTTTTAATTATTTTTGTTTCTAGCGTTTAGTCACATGCACATTAGGCAAATGTATTTAGTTTCTCTAATTGCACTAATAAAACCTTATTCCTTAAATATCATAATGTGCAAAAATTGTACTTTTATCAGAGTTTAACAGCTTGAGATGTCCTGAAATATATCAGAAGTTCTCAGTGACACTAACCACAATCATCTTACAAATAAAATAAAGGACTGAAATAACTCTTTTATTTATTTGTATTTTATTTAGAATTTAACTTTATTCAAAATGTAATTACACATTTCAAAAATCTGCCTTTCCTCCCTCCTGTATTTTAATTAATGTTAAGAAATAATCGTTGCAGGCAGTAACTTTCATTATGACAGCGGGAAGGTAAAATAGTTAAATAATGATTTGTTAATGGTTCATGTTCGACTTCAGGTGTTTTTTGGCGTTTCATTTGTCAATTGTTTGTCCACAGATACTCCTGGACCCCCAGTGAACTTCAGATTCGAGGAGGTGAGGAAGAACTCAGTCATCTGTAAGTGGGATCCTCCTCTGGACGATGGTGGCAGTGAAATCCTCAACTACACTCTGGAGAAGAAGGATAACTCCAAGATCGAGTTCGGCTGGAGCTCCGTCACCTCCACGCTCCGAGGCTGCTGCTACCTGGTGCCCAAACTCATTGAGAAGAAGGAGTACATCTTCAGAGTCGTGGCTGAAAATAAATTTGGTGCTGGGCCCCCCTGCGTCTCCAAACCACTCATTGCCAAGAATCCCTTCGGTATGTACATAGGTGAAATATTCATTGTTGCAAATTTCCAGGTTTCTAAATGTTAATGAATATCACATGTCCTCCCTTCTTCGTCATCAGAGCCGCCCGAGATTCCCGAGAAACCAGAGATCGATGACATTACAGCCAACAGCATGCTGGTCACATGGCAGCCGCCCAATGATAACGGGAGCCCCATCCTGGGTTACTGGGTTGAACGCCGTGAGATCAACAGCTCACACTGGGCCAGAGTCAACAGGTGAGATGTGTTCATCCAGTAGACATGAAACCACAAGGATAAAGAAATCACAACAAATAACAATGTTAAAATGATATGACTGTGTGGATCTCTGGTGGGTTTCACAACCATTCTTCCTAAACACCATCTGTTTTTGTCTTTAGGGACCTCTGTCCAAATCTGGAGCTGAACGCTGAGGGTCTATTGGAGGGACTCACCTACATCTTCAGGGTGGCGGCTGAAAACCAGGCCGGACCTGGAAAGTTCAGCCCTCCCTCTGAACCAAAGACAGCTCAGGCCCCGATCTGTATGTAAACTTTTCAAAAAAAAAAAAAAGGCAAACAAGACAGCAGTTGTATTCAGAAGGATCTAACTTGCCATTGGTGGTTTGTGACCTCACAGTGCCTCCTGGACCTCCTATTCCTCGAGTGGTGGCAACCACCGATCACTCCATCGAAGTTGAGTGGGATCCACCCATTGACAACGGAGGTGGAGAGATCATGGGATACCATGTGGATAAGGTCTGTAGATCCTGACATCTACCAATCACACAATGTCTGAATGTTCTGATGTCTTCAAGTGTCTTAACAATAGTTGGATGAGTGAATGCAGGCTGAAACATGTAGTTGACCTGATTTATATGTGTTTTTGATGATGTCATCGGCATACAAGTGAACACAACAGGGACTGATGTTTCATGATTTAATTCAGGAGTGTGGATGACTGTAGATGTAAGTGTGTGCAGTTTAATACAGATTCATTTTCTCTGGTGTTCCTCAGGCCATGGCTGGCTCCAAGGACTGGTCCAGAGCTACAGAACGGCTCTGGAGGAACAGGTCATTCACCATCTACGGAGTCCGTGAAGGAGCCAAGTACCAGGTCAAAGTTATAGCCTGCAACGCTGGTGGAGAAGGAACACCAGGATTCACAGAATCAGTGTTCGTCAGAAATCCTGCAGGTCAGTCACGTATACTGATTAGATTTATTTTAGTTTTACATTATAGTGTTAGTGTTCACATTTAAAAAAACAAAGATTTATATTTTATTTTACAGAATTTTTTTTCACTGGTGGTTTTAGACTTAGTTAACCACAATAACCCAATTAAACCAGGTAAGCTCATTCAGTATTGATCTAAACCTGATAGCTGTCTTTTGTTCTACAGAGAAACCAGTAATTGATATGGACTTGGCCATCAAGAGCGGCATCATCATCAGAGCTGGAGAGACACTCCGTGTTCCAGCTACAGTCACAGGTAAACCCTACCCATCTATCTCCTGGACCAAGGATGACAAAAAAACTGGACAAAGATCGTGTCGAGGTCCTCACCGAGGGCAACGACAGTGTTGTTTGTATCAAGAATGTCCAGAGGCCAGACTGTGGCAAGTACCAGATCTCTGCCTGCAAACCCCAGCGGCATCAAGAACGCTGCAACCAGAGTGGAGGTCATGGGTGAGTGGTGGCCCAGTCAAAGAAGAACATGCCAATATAAAAATGCACTTGATTAAATATATTTTATGACAGAAAACCAAACTGAGGGAAAACTGCTTCCTCCACAGATGTTCCTGGGCCTGTCACAGACCTGAAGCCTGTGGTCATCACCCGTAAGATGATCTTCCTGAACTGGGACGACCCAGAGGATGACGGAGGTAGCGACCTGACCGGGTTCATCGTGGAGCGCAGAGATGCCAAGATGCACACCTGGAGGCAGCCAGTGGAAACTGCCTCATCTAAATGTGAATGTGTGGGCATCGTGGAAGCTCAGGAGTACTATTTCAGAGTTATAGCCAAGAACAAGTACGGCATGGGTCCACCTGTGGAGCTGGGACCCATCAAGGCTGTGGACCCACAAGGTGAGGAGCAGGAGTCTGAAAGCCACCACAGCACCAAGCATATGTGTTTAGAACTGTTAATTAGTTTATTTCCATATGTTTTTTGTGTTTTAGGGAAGAATTATTATTGATCAATCTGTGACAAAACCACTTCCATCAGTTCCATATTTTTTTTTATTTGGTTTCTGAAACTGTAATAACTCAGTGTTTTTGTAGAGTTAATGTAAAGTTAAATGAGCTCCAACACATTTATTGTTGAAGTCTGTTGATGATGCTGTACCTTGCATCTGTATAAATATGTTGAAGTTACATGAGGTCAGAAAAAATATGAATCATCTATAAAAACCCACCAGCAAACCCCTGCCATCACCTAACACTGTTCTCCCTTCACCAATGCCCGGCAAAGGTGTGAAACAGGCTTTATAATGTATTCAAAGTCACCTCAAAGGTCTTGAAACCTGTTAAATTTCACTTCTCGAAACCTGTAGAAACTTGAAGGACAGCAGTGCTGTGTTTTTGTATGTATGTTATCATTTACTAAACATGGGTTGTGTCGGTTCTGCAGGCCCACCTTCTTACCCAGAGAAGTTCCACTACACTGAGAGGACCAAAGACTCCGTCACTCTGACCTGGAGGCCTCCTCGTAATGACGGTGGCAGCCCCATCCTGGGATACTTTGTGGAGAAGAAGAGGGCTGACCAGCAGGCCTTTGAGCCCTGTAATACAGAGATCTGCCCTGACCTGACCATGACTGTGACCGGTCTGGAGGAGGCCTGGATGTACGAGTTCAGGATCAAGTGCACCAACATGGTTGGAGAGAGTGAGCCATCCATTCCAATGACTGTGATCATTCAGGACGATGAAGGTAAGACTGTTTGAAGCTAATGTGAAAGTCCAGAACCTGGAACGGAATCTGCCAATTTCTTGTGTATTTAGTTTAATAACCGTTTTTTTTTGTCCCTCCCAGTGTCTCCTGAGGTCCATATGCTGAAGGTCTTCAAGGGAGATAACATCACTGTGAGGAAGGGCGAGCCCATCGAGATCCCCGCCGACGTTCTGGGTCTTCCAATCCCCAAGATTGAGTGGTCAAAGGATGACGTGGTGATCGATAAGCCACCTGAGACGATGCAGATTGAGACGGTGGTGACTGGCAGACTGAACGCAAAGACCACACTGTCCATCCCAGCAGCCAACAGGAGGGATCGCGGCAGCTACACCGTGGCCGCCTCCAACAACATGGGATCAGCCAAACACACATCTACGTCATGGGTGTCGGTGAGTCACAGATGACACATTTTACTATTTCTTTCATCGTTTGTGATGCTCCATACTGGGACTGTTGTCCTTTTCTCCCTCAGACCGTCCACTTCCACCCAGGAACGTGACTGTGTCCAACATTAAGGCAGAGGCATGCTACCTGACCTGGGATGCTCCACTTGATAACGGTGGCAGCGAACTGACAAACTACATCGTGGAGAAGAAGGAGGTGTGGTCAGAAGTACCTGAAGTAGAGGAGGGACAGGAGGCTCCAGCTGAGCCCCAGTGGGAGGAGGTCACCAGCGACATCGTTGAGAGGAAATACGGGGTACGTTGACATAGAAGACAACAAGACAACTGGACACATTCTTTTTTCATTGAGTGACTTGTTCTTATTCATGACCAGTGCTACCTGCTTTAAACAAGAAGAAATACATCTTGTGTTCCTTAAAATCTTTAACACCTTCTTGTACTGCAGGTGTGGAACCTCGAGACTAAAAAGACCTACCTGTTCAGAGTCAAGGCCGAGAACCGCTATGGTAAATCTGACCCCTGTGGAACAGAAGAAGTCCAGATCATTGACCCCCTCGGCCTTCCTGGACCACCTGAGAAGCCGACCATCAGCGAGTACTCCAAGACCTCCATGACCCTGACCTGGGAGCCTCCCAGAGAGACCGGTGGCTCCATGATCATTGGATACTGGCTGGAGAAGAGGGAGAAGGGAACGGCCTACTGGGCCAAAGTCAACAAGCTGCCAATCACCAAGAGAGGCACGAAGGGATGGGAGTACCAGGTGAGCAGATAAAACCACAACCAACACCTCCATCCAACACAGAACACCTCAGCTTTACATCCACTGCAAATGGGTGACCAGCTTCTCAGGACCATCAGCACCTGAACGCGGTGGTTGTCTCATATGTTTTATGTTTTCCTGTCATGTGTTCTTCAGGTGATTCGTTTGTTCGAGGGCACAGAGTATGAGTTCAGAGTTGCAGCCTTCAACAGTGCAGGAATAGGCCCATTCAGTTCTCCTTCTGACTCCGCCTTTGCTGTCGATCCATTGAGTGAGTAAAAAATGACCATGTTAACAAAAACAACCTTATTTCCACACAGTGTTATATAGAACTGTTATTTGGTTTTATACAGAAACAACTGTTCCTTTTGGGCAATAAATGTTTCATGTTTCTCACAAAACACTGACTCTGAAATCTCAGTCTAATCACGTCTAATTTACCATTTTAAAAATATATTAAAGTTGTTCTCTCTTAAATGGTTGAAATAGTTCTTATAAATTCAAAACTTTTTTTGTATAAATAAAAGTTTTGTATTTTTTCTAACACAGTTTCTTCTTAAATCTCAGAGAATATTCATCTTATTTCACATTGTTTGAGTTTATTTTCCTACACTGGTTCCAGTAAGTCATTGAGGAAACCTGCATTTTGCTGATGCTGCCTCATGGATCTGTTGTTTCAGCTCCTCCCAGCATGCCCGCTGCTCCTGAAGTGGCCGATAAGACCAAGCATAGCGTCACTCTGACCTGGAAACCTCCAGAGAGAGATGGAGGCAGCCCTGTTAAGGGCTATATCGTCCAGATCCAGGATGAAGGTTCTTCAGAGTGGGTGAGAGTCAACGACCCTGAATCTCTGCACCCGACCACTGAGTTCACAATGCCGAGCCTCCGGGAGCTCAAACGCTACCGCTTCAGGATCATCGCTGTCAACGATATCGGGGAGTCTGATCCCAGCCCCCGAACCAGCGAGGTTTTGATTGAGGATGTCCAGCGTGAGTCCCACTTCTTCAAATGTCTTAAAATACATCCAACTGAAGGTTTGACCCTCATTAATTCCCCATTGTGTCTATAGTCCCACCTGCCATTTCCATTGATATCATCATGGATGACTTGCTCTATATCCGAGCTGGAGATCCGATCCGCATCCCCGCTACCATCAAAGGAAGACCTGTTCCCAAGGTGACATGGGACTTCTATGGCAAAGCCAAGTCACACAAGAAGAACAAACTGCACACCCTTCCCGTCGATTCTGAGGTGAAGTTTTATTCACATATTTTTGTTTGTTTTTGGTTTTACTCTGATGTTGAAAAGTCTTATCATTTAGAAATGTTCATGAGTTTTTATCCTGAATCAGTTTTAAGATTGTGTTTCTGGGTTTGTTGATGTTCAGGTGGAGTCGACCGACTCCACATCCGTTGTGACCATCCCTGTCAGTCTGAGGACTCACTCTGGACGTTACACCATCACTGCCAAGAACAAGTCTGGACAGAAACATGTCAACGTCAGAGTCAATGTCCTTGGTGCGTCTTTTGTTTGTGACCTCCGCCAGCTTTCTTCAAGTGTCTGTGTTTTCATGATGTGGGACACCAACCTCTAAATGTATGATGTTCATCCTCAGATGTTCCTGGACCCCCGAAGGAGCTGAAGGTCACAGACATCACCCGGTCGACCATGAGGCTGATCTGGAAACTGCCAGATAATGCGGAGGTGAGAGAGAATCAAGAGTTACTTCATTGAGAAGAATCTCTGATAGACAAGGCCTGGACAAAGGTACTGACTTTAATCTTTTCCTGAAAGTTGTTTGCATTTTCAGTTTCTACAATTGTTGATTTTTGTTCGAATTTTCTATGTCCTGAATTACTTGTTTGCATTGCTCTTTTAACTGATTTGATTGTTCGATGTGGTTTTCAGGTGAATGCAGCCTGTGCCAGTCAAGGCGTTTGTGGTCCCAGGTTTGCTGGAGGGTCAGGACTACCTGTCAGGGTCCGTGCTGAGAACAGACTAGGATTCGGTCCATTCACCGTCACCAGCGAAACTGGCCCGGGCCAGAGACCCCATCTGTACGAATCCACCCTCAAAATCACAGCCACAGACCACCTCAACCTGCTTGAACATTTCTCTTCCTCCTCCTCAGGACCCACCAGACCCCCTACCAACTGAAGGGGACCTGGCACCAAGACACTGTAACCCTGGTTGGGAGGCCCCCAAAACAAATGGTGGACTCCAGTGAAGCATTATATCATTGAGCGTCTGAGCTGGGACACCAGTGGAAAAGAGAAGGAAACATGGAAACAGTGCAACAAGAGAGATGTGAGGAGCTGCCTTCGTAGTGGAGGATCTGACGGAGGGTTGGTTTACACCTTTGAAATCACTCAAACACTCAGTGTCACATTTTCACTTTATTATGTAATACAGAATGTCAGCTTCATAATATAAAACACCAGTTGCCAGTTAGCAGTTGTTTCTTCATTTAGGGTTTCATATACATAAAGACCAACATGCAGAGAAAGATTCGTCACATTTACATAGACTTTATCAGATGATTAATATGGGTGATAAAAATATTTTATGAATCTTAACTCTTGATAATTTAACCTTTTAACTTTTTTAGGAAAGACAATTTTTTTTCTCAGAGAATGTCAGAGGTTTTTCTTGCAGATTTCTGTCTTCTTAAACATTAGATTTTTTTCTCAAAATCGTAGAAAATATCTAAGTTTTTTTAAGTTGCTACTTTAATTTTTCTCATAGTGAGAGAGGTTTATCTCACAAAATATTCAAGTTTCTTTATTCTGATACATTGCAAGTTTGCCCTCAGTTTTGGCTTGTTAATCAGTGACTTTAAGCTCAGAAAATATTGCAGTTTTTTTTCCATAACTTTCTGACTAATTCTATTTTCCTCACACATCTATAATTTTATTCTATGAAATAATTGCTCTTTTTTGTTTTGTTTTTTTCTGTGGAATATAGTACTTGGACTTTACTAATCTGATAGAATGACCAAGTTTTATTCAAATTTATAACTAAATATCAGATTTGTTTTTTTTGTAAATTTGACAGTGGCCCTAATACACCGTTAATTATATCGTACCATTAGATTGTATTTTCTTGAGAATGTATAATTTCAACTTGAAACATGTTTTGCAGAACAGATGAAAAAAATCAAATTTTTATCACATATAAATTAAAGCGGAGCAGAATGTCGAGGAAGTCCGGAAATAAAAATGATAATTCAGCCAATCTAAAGATGAGGACAGATGCCAAAGTCCTTCCACTGGTGTTACTGAGCAGAATTTAACCCTTAAATATGTGACATAACATTCTGTGTGATTTAATGTATTTTCAGGGTGGAGAGTATGAGTTCAGAGTGAAAGCTGTGAACGCTGCTGGACCAAGTCGACCCTCAGCCACAGTCGGGACCAATGGTCATTAAAGACCAGACATGTGAGTGACAAGCAGTTTAACCAATCACAGCCTGATTAAACTTACTGCTCACAGAAATTAGGTGTTAATGCTTTTCAACGTAGAACAATTAAAAACAGAGGGTTAAGCCAAACCCTACAAATAAGGTTTTTCCTGTGAGATTATGATTTTTACAAAGAAAAAAGGTTTTGTAAATGGAAACAACTGCTTAATTTAAAGCAAAGAAAAAAAAAAGATTTCAAAAAAGACTACCAGAGGAACTCCAAAACTACATATTGGTGGAGTACTACTCACTCCCACTGGACCTGTGATTTGATCATGTACGCCACTTACCTTAGTAAATAGTAACAATCAATTAATTTGTTTTAAAAAGTCCTGTATTTTCTCATAGTTGTTGGACAGTTTTGGTTAAAGTTGTCGTGGTTTTGTTCAGGTGCTCCGACCATCGAGATGCGTGAGGTTCTGGAGGGCGAGGAGGGCTGTGACGTCAGCGTGGTGGCGAAGGTGAGCGGATGTCCGTTCCCAACGCTCACGTGGCAGAAGGCCAGCATGGCCAAACCCGAAGAGAAGGCCGCCGTCCAGTACGACCAGCATATCAACAAACTGGTCACCCAGGACAAATGTACACTGCTGATCACACAGGCCAACAGGCTCGACACTGCCCTCTACTGTCTGACGGCCTCCAACAGCCTGGGAACCGTCACCAAGGACATCAAAGTGTTTGTTCTAGGTGAGATGATTGGAATAGGTGGATTACTTCATCAGTGTATTTACTGCATACATGTGCCTCACCATCTGCCTCTTCCTAAGGACCTCCTGGCCCATGTGTTGGACCCATCAAGTTAACTGAGGTGTTTGCCGATAGGATCGGTTTGGCCTGGAACCCGCCCACCGATGATGGCGGATCCAAGATCACTAACTATGTGGTGGAGAAACGTGAGGACAACAGGAAGGTCCTGGGTCCACGTCTCCAATGATCCGAAGGGAGTGCGCTTACGTGGTGACTCGTCTGACAGAGAACCACGAGTATGAGTTCAGGGTTATGGCCCAGACAAGTTTGGAGTTGGCCCTCCAATCATCAGTGAACCAGAGAAGGCCAGAAACCTGTTCAGTGAGGTCCAGATCAGTGTTCAATCTCTGTCAATTGTCTCAGATAAAAGATCCAAATTACATCAACATGAAGTGTGATATTAGTTCTTTGTATTGATACTTTACTGATAGCTCAAAGGCTCATTATTGATAGAATATTGATTAGTTGTTGCCCTTGGTTTCTCCAGCCGTCCCTGGTCAATGTGAGAACCCACAGTTGGTGAAGTCTGTCTGAGTTCATGAACGTTGAAATGGGACGAACCCAAAGTGACGGTGGCTCCTCCATCACCGGGTACTTCATTGAGAGAAGGAAACCACATCTAAGCGCTGGACCCGCATCTCCCGAGAACCAATTCCGGGCTCTGCCTCTGGGCAACAACTGGGATGTCACCGGGTCTGTTGGCCAACGCCTTGTACCAGTTCAGGATCATCGCTGTCACGCAGGCTGGTTGTGGACTCCCCAGTTTACCCTCAGACCCTGTCCTCTGCAGAGACCCCATTCGTAAGACTACCACCAGAACCACAACCAGTTCTCAGGCTTTGATAAATGGTCCACAGTCAAATCCAGTTCTTTGCAGAAAATATAATTGCACTATTTTTATATAGACTTGGTTCATGCAATATCATATTGTTGACATAGATATACGTCATGTCATATACTGCTAATACTGTAACTTGCATCTATTTATATTTTGTCCATTTTTATTTTTTATTTTACTTAGTTCTGTTTTTATGTTACTTTGTAAAATTGTAAAAATTATATTCTGTTTTCTTATCTAATTTTTAGTTTTGTAATTTTATATTTGTTCTGTTCTTTTTTCTGTAGTTTTGGTGTTTTGTCAATATTGTTGCACTGACCGGAGTAGCACAATGACAATAAGGGATATTCTATTCTATTCTATTCTATTCTATTCTATTCTATTCTATTCTATTCTATTCTATTCTATTCTATTCTATTCTGTTTTATTCTATCTTATTCTATTCTGTTCTATTCTTTTCTGTTCTGTTCTGTTCTATTCTATTCTATCTGTAGATCTGAGTTTGTCTGGTGTTCATTGATAACATCCATGTGTTCTTCACATGCTTCTGCTTGTTTTGCTTCAGAACCTCCTGGTCCTCCAACACCAAAGGTGACAGACTGGACTAAGTCCACAGTTGAGCTCGAATGGCTCCCTCCTGCATTGGATGGAGGGTCAAAGGTCACAGGATACATTGTGGAGTTTAAGGAGGTGGACAGAGAGGAAGAGGAGAAGAAAGCTCAGAGGAAAAAACTCATGCTGAGTGATGAAGAGGAGAAAGAACCAGAGACTGAGGAGGGCTGGGAGAAGGTCCATGTTCAGATTTCAGTCTGGTTTCAGTTGGTTGTGGTTTGTCTTTTACTCTATTAACTCTGGTCTGGATTCTCTCATCTTCAGGCCAAGGATACCGAGGTCAGAGGCACCAAGTATGTGGTCGCTGGTCTGAAGGAAGGCGGTCTGTACCGATTCAGAGTCCGAGCTGTGAACGCCGCTGGAGTCGGTGAACCAGGACTTGTATCTGAGCTGATTGAGGTCAAAGACAGGACAAGTAAGACTCTGATCCGAGGCTCTGGTTCTGGTCCAACTGGTCTTACACATTTATACTCAAAGATAAATATTGAAGTAGAGGAGTGAAACTACAGATCTAGGAAAAACAGTTGTTTTTTTTAGGAATGAGTAAAATAAATACACAGGTGAAAAGATAAAGTGTCATCTATTTTAATCCTTTTTCTGTGTAAATAAAATGACTAATTCCTAAATATGAGAAGCAGTTCTGATGTTTAAAATCAGACACAAGTCAAACAGTTTCTGATAACAAAAATGTTACTTACTATACAGATTTATTAAGCAAGATTCAATAAATATTCTTTAAACAGTATTAAACACTTTAACAGTCTGCTCTAACCTTTTTACATTAAGGTAAAATACAACTAGATTTGAGTTTCCAGTGGACAAGGATTTATTTACGCTGATTATGTTTATTTCACAAAAAACTTTAAGGATATTTTATGATTTGTGTACGGCACTTTGGCCAGCTGTAAAGTTCTTAAAGTGCTTTATAAATAAGTTGGTATGGTATGGAAACCCTCATGTGTTTTTTCTGGTCCAGTTCCTCCTGAGATGGACCTGGACGCCTCTGTCAAGGAGAAGATTGTGGTCCATGCCGGTGCTACAATCCGCATCATCGCCTACGTGTCAGGTAAACCCGCCCCTCAGATCACATGGTGTAGAGACGACGCCGAGGTGCCCAAAGAGGCCGTGGTGGAGACGACAGGTATCTCCAACTCACTGGTCATCAAGAACTGCAAACGCCAACACCAGGGCATCTACACCCTGAGCGCCAAGAACGAAGGCGGAGAGAGGAAGAAGGCCGTCATTGTGGAGATCCTGGGTGAGTCGCATCAAAGAATCTTCCTTATTGAGTCAGGATGAGAGTAAATCTGATGAAGATTTAATGACAGGTAATACATGGAAGCTGAACATGTGAAGATCCACCTCTGATATGAAGAGAACATGATACAAACACAGAACTAATACTATTTTACATATTTTTATATGAAAACACTCCCAAACATAGAGCCTGTGATAAAGGGCTGAATTAATATTTTTGCGATCCTTTTATTTTTTGTAAACTGTCCTGTTCAGGTATTTGTCCTCCAGTATCAGTCTACTGGGGCCACCAGTTTCTTGACAGTGTTGATCTAAGAGGGTTTTGAATCTTAGATCAATTCCCCCTATTAGTAGGATTTAATTCTTTTATTACTGTACAGATGTTATCTGATGGGAGAACAAGACAAGGTTATACACAAACAAACACTGAAACAGAAACAAACAACAGGCAAAAACAAAACAGTAAGAGCAACAATAGATGAACATCAGTGAATTTAAAAACTCAATAGTTCAATATCACAATAGCCACTAGAAAACAAAACTAGCAACAGAGTGACATTGATGACTTTAAAGCAAAATTACCCAAAGGCAGAATAACCTGAAGGTAACAACCGTCAAGTGTAGGTGTTCATCTGGATGCATATTTAAGCTTGAGATCTCTGAGGCTCATTGTCCACTCATGTATTCAGAGGTCAGAGGTTTAACAGTCATCTTGTCCCTGCAGATGTTCCTGGACCTGTTGGTCTTCCATTCACCGGAGAGAACCTGACTAACGATTCCTGTAAGCTGACCTGGTACTCCCCAGAGGACGACGGCGGTTCAGCCATCACCAACTACATCATTGAGAAGAGGGAGTCGGACCGCATGGGCTGGACATCGGTGTCCTACACAGTGACCAGGAACAATGCCGTGGTGCAAGGACTCATTGATGGAAAGGGATACTTCTTCAGGATTGCGGCTGAAAACATCATTGGAATGGGACCATTCATCGAGATTGAGAAGATGGTCATGGTCAAAGACCCCATCTGTGAGTCCAAACCCAGATTCCAACACTGTCCACTTTCACACATCTGTGAAGAGGGATCTGGTAATTTCTGTTTAGGATTATAATGATATGAATCCACTGACACTTCTGTTGGCCATTTTCTAGCTGTACCAGAGCGTCCAGAGGATCTGATCATCACTGCCATCACCAAGGACTCCATCTCTGTTGCCTGGAGGCCTCCCAAATACGATGGTGGTGCCGAGATCACTGAGTACATCCTGGAGTCACGTATGGTTGGACGGGACAGCTTCACACGTGTGGGCGGAGACACAAAGCTGATGGACAGGAAGTTCACACTGACCGGACTGAAGGATGGATCAAGCCATGAGTTCAGAGTGTCCGCTGTGAACCAGGTGGGACAGGGCAAGGCCTCGTTCGCCACCAAACCGGTCCAGTGCAAAGACGAACTCGGTGAGTCAGTATTATTGTTACAGAACAGCTGAAATAATTTTTATCCAGTGTTACTCTACTAACTCCATTTTTAATTCTTAACAAATAGAGCCAGGACTGAAATTCAGTCCTTCAGTGGCACCAAATGAATAGCTTGGCTTCAAAATTGTATTGAATTGGCTTTGAACAATGTTGTGTAATTTTAGACAAAAAACCCTGGGAATAAACCTCACCAGTGTCAGTGTAGGACATGTAGGTTTTAGAAATTTATGTTATGCCTCATTCATACTTCAAGATGTTTTGAATTGGTTTATTGTTTATGTTGTAAAACTACTTTGTGTTGAAGTATGGTATATATAAAACAAAACAGTTGAAACAAACAACTGAAGCTACTGACACTGTTAATAACTTTTATAAAAACCTTCATCTCTGGGTTTTGATAATCAGCTGTTGTTTCAGATTTATATTTCAGATCAGTCGTTTTGTGTCAGAACTGGTTACACATTACATGGGGAGTCCCCCAAGGTCTTGTCCTTGTTCTGGTCTTTTTGTTGTAATTCCTCATGTGTTTTCCAAGATTTTTGATCATTAAAATGGGATTAAATCAGTGACACAATACCACACTGGACTTCTTTCTATCAGTCCATTATTGTGATACGCTATGAATCTTTTTCTCCATAGAACCTCCGACTTTGGACCTGGACTATAGGGATAAGATGATGGTGAAGGTGGGTGACACCTGCAGTCTGTCTGGTCGCTACAGTGGCAAACCGGCACCAACTATCACCTGGAAAAAGAATGATGAGGAGCTGAAGGCAGATGAGGAGATCAGCTTCCATAGCACCGCTCGCCACCTCAGCCTCAACATCAGCAAAGCCAAGAGAGACCACAGCGGCGTATACTGCGTCAGTGTGGACAACGCTGCTGGAACACGAACAGGAATCTGCACCATCACTGTCGTAGGTAAGGGCCTCGAAGAGAGGAAACTTTACAAACCATCACTGTCATCAGAAAAAAAATCTTTATTCATTTAAAAAACTCCACTGTTTAAAGTAAATAAACTTTTTTGTGAAGCATTAAATTCTTCTTCTTCTTCTTGTCAGACCGTCCTCAGCCACCAGAAGGCCCAGTGGTCTTCAACGAGGTCTACAGAAACTACATGGTGATCTCATGGAACCCTCCTCTGGATGACGGAGGCTGTGCCGTTTCCAACTACATCATTGAGAAGAGAGACACCAACAGAGACCTGTGGATGCCTGTCACCTCATCCTGCACCAGAACCACCTGCAGGGTCTGTACAACCCGAGTCCTGACAGTTTAGAAACAGACACAAACTTTTAGCTAAAGTAAAACACAAAAAATGTTAATTTAAATTTAGTTCAGTTCTTGAATCTCTAGTTTGTTGTCTGTCATTCCAGGTTCCGAAGCTGATTGAGGGTCGTGAATACATCATCAGGATCATGGCTCAGAACATCTACGGCATCAGCGACCCACTGCTGTCTGCAGAAACCAAAGCCAGAGACATCTTCAGTAAGATCTAATAAAACTACACTAATGGACCTGCAGGGGGTTGAAATAGGGGGTTCCATCACTGTCTAATCTGTGTCATTGTTGTTCAATCACAGAGGTACCTGACGCACCCAAACAGCCCACAGTGAAAGAGGTTTACCATGACTCAGCCCTGATCAACTGGGAACCACCTGCTGATGGAGGAAAACCAATCACAGGATACATTGTGGAGAGGAAGGAGACAATGGCCAACAGGTAGATGAACTCAAAAATATGAACAGAGAAAGCATGAATGTCTGAAAGGTCCATAAACAGGAAAAACCTAAGCTGTATAAACACTGAAAAACCAGATGTTCTTAAATATAATAAGCATAATGCCTTGTATTAAGCATATCAAAATAACAGATAGATGTGTTCATGTCAGCTGATCCATGAGCTGTTTTATTGTCTCCAGGTGGGTTCGCTGTAACACAGAGAGAATCCATCCTAAGGTGGAGTACTGGGTGACGGAGCTCCTCCAGGGTTGTGAGTATGAGTTCAGAGTCAGTGCTGAGAATGAAGTGGGAGCCGGAGACCCAAGTCCTCCATCCAAACCAGTCTTCGCCAAAGACCCCATTGGTGAGTTCACCTTTGAGATTTTATCAGACCCACTGCTCATCGTATTATTAGAACCTGGTCATAAACCTCCTTCTTCTGTCCGACAGTGAAACCTGGTCCTCCAGAAAAGCTTCAGGCCATCGACTTCACCAAAGAATCGGTGACATTATCCTGGCAGCCACCGGCTGACACTGGAAGAGGAAAGATCTTCGGATACCTGCTGGAATTCCAGAAAGCTGGAGAAGAGGAGTGGCACAAGGTGAGCTGATGTCCAAGCCACATCATGTCTAAAGACTTAGACCAGTGTGTAGGTTAAGTTCCATGGGGTAAAACATATCTATAATTTTGTTCTGGTCCCTCCTCAGGTGAACCAGACTCCAGACTCATGTCAGGAGACCAAGTTCAAGGTGATCGACCTGGAGGATGGAGCTTTGTATCGCTTCAGAGTCATGGCTGTTAATGCAGCTGGAGAGTCTGACCCCGCTAACATCAAGGAGCCAGTAAGAGTTCAGGACAGACTTGGTGAGTCACCGTTTCACTTGGTTTACATTTAGTGAGACATTATATTTTATTGCAACTTCATTAAACGCTGTTTCTTTTGTCCCCTCAGAGCCCCCAGAGCTGATCCTGGATGCAGGTATGACCAGGGAGGTGAAAGCCATGGCTGGAACCCACATCACTCTGATGGCAGAGATTAAAGGTGTCCCATTCCCCACCGTGACCTGGAAGAAGAACGATGCTGAAGTTCCTACCAGAGCTGACATCGAAACCAACCAGACCGGCACCAAACTGGAGATGAGGTTCTGTAACCGTGGCGATTGTGGTGACTACACCCTGACTGTGGAGAACCCAGCCGGATCCAAGACCGTCACCTGCACCGTGCTGGTTCTGGGTAACGTTTTAGTCCAGCACTTTACTCATGTGTTTCATAATTGATATTCTCTGTGGTTCATATGAGTTTATCATGTTAATGAAAACATCAGCAGGTATCTGAACATTGGTGTTTTCCTCCAGACAAACCGGGTCCCATTCAGCACCTCAGAGTATCTGATGTGAGGAGTGACTCGGCCTACCTGTCCTGGAAGGATCCGGAGGACAATGGAGGAACTCGTATCACTAACTTCGTAGTGGAGAAGAAGGACACGGCATCCACTCAGTGGGTCCCCGTCTGCTCTACATCCAAGAAGCGCAGCATGATGATCAAGCACCTCATGGAGGGAACGAGCTACACCTTCAGAGTCGCTGCTGAGAACCAGTTTGGACGCAGTGAATATGTGGAGACGCCCAAGGCCATCAAGGCCATGAACCCCACTGTGTGAGTAACAACATACAAAATGATTAAAGTAAATGTACAGGTAACATTAAGTTCATGTGTAATCAGGACAAGCTACATCTTCATACCGTCACATCCTAAAAACACGTATCAGTGACCAGCTGACCATCTTCGTCCTTCTACCCCTCCAGTCCCACCTGGTCCTCCCAAAGACCTGCACCATGTCGATGTGGATAGACTGAGGTGTGGTTGGTCTGGACTGGCCGGACCGTGATGGAGGCAGTGAGATCACTGGCTTCCTGGTGGAGTATCAGGAAGAGGGAGCAAAGGAATGGGACGAGTGGAAGACTGTCAGCATTCCTGAGAGTCATGTGACTGGCCTGGAGGAAGGAAAGACCTACCGCTTCAGAGTCAGGACTGAGAATGCCATTGGATTGAGCAGACCTGATACCACCGTACCCATCCTCTGCCAGGAGAAACTGGGTGAGAAACACTGAGCTGTGACATGACAAGACAACTAGATGAAAGAGTCATCACAACCAGGCATCTGGAGTTTGACATGTTGTGTTTTTAGTGTTGAAACCAAATAAATATTAATACTTTCTTTCATCATTTGTGACATCATTTGTAACATGAGCAAACATCCTCTGTCTTCATGTCCACAGTTCCTCCCATCATTGAGGTGGATGTGAAACTGACTGAGGGCATCATCGTGAAGGCTGGCACCACCATCAGGCTTCCAGCCATCATGAGAGGAATCCCAGTCCCCACTGCCAAGTGGACTATTGAAGGAGAGGAGATAAAGAGTGAGGCAACATTAAGATCGACACTGACAACTTCTCCACGTGCTGAGCATTAATGAGTGCACCAGGAACCACACTGGCTCATACTTGCTCACCGTGTCCAACCCTGCCGGAACCAAGACTGTGGCCCTGAATGTTACCGTCCTGGATGTTCCTGCTGCTCCCATTGGTCCTGTGAACATCTCGGAAGTGACCCCTGATGCCATGATGATTGAGTGGCGTCCTCCCAAAGACGACGGTGGCAGCCCTGTCACCAACTACATTGTAGAGAAGAGAGAGTCCAGCAAAGAGACCTGGGGAGGCGTGAGCTCTGGAAGCCTTGCCACAACCTCAGGATCACTCGCCTGCAAAAGGGTGCGGAGTATGTGGTCCGCATCCGGGCAGAGAATAAGATGGGCATTGGCGCTTGCATTGGAGAGCAAACCCACTGTGGCTGACCACTCATTCATGCCACCAAGTCCACCAGGTAAACCCAACATTCCGACATCACAGAGGACGCTGTGACGGTTGGATGGACCATGCCTCTGGCTGATGGAGGCAGCCCAATTAATGGCTACATCATTGAGCGCAGACACAAGGGTGGAAAGTGGATCCGGGTCAACAAAACCCCCCACAAAGATTTGCGGTACAGAGTCCTGGGTCTGTTCGAGGGCAACGAGTATGAATTCAGGGTGTTTGCAGAGAATATTGCCGGCTACAGTGGCCCATCTCCCATCTCTGACCCCTGCATACCCTGCAGACCCATCACAGTCCCAGGTCCACCTGTGAACCCCAGAGTTAAAGACTACAGCAAGACCACTGCAGATCTGGTCTGGATGAAACCCAGCAGAGATGGCGGTAGTCCGATCTTGGGTTACACTATCGAAATGAAGAAGGCGGACACCGAAGAGTGGAAGAAGGTTAATCTGGATGACTTCATCAAGCAGTGTGCCTTCAGGGTGAAGGGTCTGGAGGAGGGCGTGACATACAGGTTCAGAATCTCTGCCTCTAACATGATCGGAGATGGAGAAACCAGAGAGATTCCAGAATCCATCACTGCTCAGGACATCCTCATTCCCCCAGAGATTGAGATGGATGCCACCTGCCGGGAGCGTCTCACAGTGCGTGTTGGACACAACATCAACATCACAGGCTTCATCAAGGCCCGTCCTGACCCAGAGGTGATCTGGTCCAAGGAGGACACAGTTCTGGAGAACAACAAACGAGTCACCATCACCCAGAACCTCCCTGTGGCCCATCTGAAGGTCAAGGAGGCCACCAGAAGTGACCATGGCAAATACACGCTAAAGGCTTCGAATGAAGGTGGTGAGGCATCCTGCACCATCACCGTCAATGTTCTGGACCGTCCAAGCCACTGCCAGAACCTCCACATGACCTATGTGACCCGGGACTCCTGCATGGTCAACTGGGAGGCTCCAAAAGACAACGGAGGCTCTGAGATCACCAACTACATTGTTGAGTGCCGTGAGCCCAGCATCAGCATGTGGTCCATGATCTCCTCCAACTGCACCAACCGTAAGATCAAGGCCAAGCTAATGGAAGGTCACGAGTACTTGTTCAGGGTCTCTGCTGTGAACAAGCTTGGACCTGGACCCTGTGTGGAGACCAAGACTCCAGTGATGGCCATTGATCCGATCGAGAAGCCTGGGGAGCCTGAGAACTTCAGAGCTACTGACATTGGTAAAAACCACGTCTACCTGAGGTGGAGGAAACCCGACTACGACAGTGGCAGTCCCAACATCTCATACAACCTGGAGGGTAAAGCCAACACTGCAGAGGAGTGGGAGAAACTGGGCCAGAACCTGACCAATACCTTTTTCCTGGCCGACAAGCTCACTGAAAACCAGACCTACACCTTCAGGTGGGTCACATTCAGTCATTTGTATTGACCTGTTGGTATTGATAATGAAAAATTTAAGCGTCAACAAGGACTCACAATCCTAAGTTCATCTGTAATGTCTTAATCTTAAGAAAATGGACTTATTTTGTTTTTGTGTTTCTATAGTGCTTGAAAAGATCATTTTAAAACTATTTGTCTCTTTTCTTACCGTTACTTATTGCAAATGTACATCAGTGTAACATCCAATTGTTTGAGGCGGCTTCTTGTTTTTATTAGAAGTTTTTTCATGACAAGTGATCATCAAACAACAGATTTGCAGAGTGAATTTCACAAACTCCTCAAACCTCCAGTTCATTTATTTCCATTTAACTGTATTTTTTTAACTAATTGTATAAATGTAATTTTTGACAAACTAGTTTGTGTAATTATTACTGTTGAGAGGGAAAAAAACAAATTAATTTTTATTTGTGAGTTTGTTGTTTCTGGTATTAGTATCTTTTAAAATCAAGTATTTATTTTGTATATTTAGATTTTTGCTGTTTGAATTGACTTGATTCAGTTTGTCAAAGTAAAAATTTTTTATTGTTCATTGTGATTCTGTAGGGTTCAGACCGTTAATGAAGGAGGCGAGAGCGCCTGGGTTAAACTTGCTGATATTTTGGTGAAAGAGGAGATCCAGAAGCCTGTCCTCGATATGAAGGTGGCTGGAACTGTGACAGTGATGGCTGGAGAGTCTGTCAGGATGGAGGCCGGCCTGAGAGGAAAACCACAACCTGAAGTCAAATGGACGAAGGACAAAGCTGTGGGAGACAACCCCAGAATGAGCTATGAGACCGGATCTGACTATTCCAAGTTCCTCTTGACCAAATCCAGACGTTCTGATACTGGAAAGTACATCATCACTGCCACTAACTCCGCCGGTACTTTCACAGCATACGCCAATGTGAATGTCTTGGACATCCCTGGTCCGGTCAGGAACCTCCGAGTCACTGGCATTGGAGCTGATAAGTGCAGAGTGGTGTGGGATGGTCCAGAGGATGACGGAGGCTGTGAGGTGGACAGCTACATTCTGGAGAAATGTGAGACCAGGAGGATGGTCTGGTCCACGTACTCTGCCTCTGTGGTGACACCGTACTGCAACGTCACCCGTCTGGTGGAAGGCAATGAGTACATCTTTAGAGTCAGAGCTGAGAACAAGATGGGAACTGGACCTGCCATGGAAAGCAAACCAGTCACTGTTAAGACCCAGTTCAACAAACCTGGACCACCTGAGGCCCCTGAGGTCACCAAGGTAACTCAAAGGCTTGTCTTTTTAGATGTTTTAGTTCATGTAAATGCATTTTGTCTGTGCATTGTTCTAATTAATGGTGTTAGCATATCATTTCCTCTCATCTGTTCTGTTTTGTGTTGCAGGTGAGTAAAGATGAGATGACTGTGGTCTGGGCTCCTCCTGAGAACGATGGAGGAAAGTCCATCACTGGCTACATCCTGGAGAGGAAGGAGAAGAGGGCAGTGCGTTGGGTTCCCTGCACCAAGAGTCCCATCTCTGAGAGACGCATGAAGGTCACCAACCTGATCGCCAACCATGAGTACCAGTTCAGGGTGAAGGCTGAGAATGAAGTGGGCCTGGGAGAGCCCAGCAAACCCTGCAGACCTGTGGCAGCCAAAGACCCCATTGGTGGGTTTACAGTTAATGTCACAGCTCAGTTTTCTTTATATCATTCAAATGTCAACAAATGTCAGCATTGGACTTGAGAACTTCAGTATTTTAATCTTTCATACTGACTCCTCCCTCAGAGCCTCCTGGTCCTCCTGCTTTACTGAAGGTGGCTGACAGCACCAAGACCTCCATCACTCTGTCCTGGTCTAAACCGGTGTATGATGGTGGTGCCCCCATCATCGGCTACAGTTTGGACCTGAGGCTCAAGAGTGAGGCCGACCCAGAGAAACCCACTGAGGGCTGGAAGAGGATCGACACCCACGGCCCACTGGTTCTCACTGAGTTCACCATCAACCAGCTAGATGAGAAGCAGGAGTATGAATTCAAGGTCTCCGCCCAGAACCAGGTGGGCTGGGGACGCCATGCTTACCTGAAGGAGGCTGTTGCTCCCAAGGAGATTGTGGGTAAGGAGTGATTCCCAAACCCCTACATAAAGCAGTTTCACACGCAGAGACAGTACTTAGTGACGTAGTGTGTCTATACCTCACATAAAAATGTTATATTTGTCTGTTTCAATTATAACAGAGGCCCCAGAAATTGACCTGGATGCCAGTCTGAGGAAAGGCCTTGCAGTCAGAGCCGGCTGTCCAATCAGACTCTTTGCCATTATCAGAGGCAGACCTGCTCCTAAGGTGACCTGGAAACGCCTCGGAGTGGACAACGTGGTCCGCAGAGGCCATGTGGACCAGGTGGACACCATGTCATTCCTGGTGATCCCTGAGAGCACAAGAGACGATTCTGGGAAATACTCGCTGACTCTGTCCAACTCAGCCGGAGAGAAGGCTGTGTTTGTCCGAGTCAAAGTCCTGGGTGAGAAACTAGAGAACAAAGAAAAACTAAATATTCACAGACTGAAAGCTATATCAGTCACATTTACATGTTTTTGCCTTTAAGATTGTAGTGAAGTTTTCCAAGAAACCCTCATGTGTAAATGAGGTCTAAATAACTTTGTAACGTCTGACTGTTGTAATTCTGACTTTTATTTTCTCTTCAGACACTCCTGGACCTGTTGGTGGCTTTGAGGCAACTGACATTACAAAGACCACGGCTCAGCTGTCTTGGTTGCCTCCAGAGAATGATGGCGGTAGCCCCATCACCAACTACATCGTGGAGAAACGTGAGGTGGACCGCAAGACCTGGACCAAGTGCACAGAGGACCACAAGAAACCCAGCTTTAAGATCACTAACCTGACCCCTGGTATTGAGTACTACTTCAGAGTCATGGCCTGCAACAAGTACGGCATTGGCGTTCCTCAGGACTCACCCAAGTCCTACCTGGCTGTGGATGCCATGAGTAAGTCTCAAGATCTAGCACTTTAAAAATCATACATTTATCTCATGAATTCCATGTCCTGTGCCTCTGTCTTGTTTTCTGTTGTTGTTCTTCTTAACACCTATTGTGATGTATCCAGGTGAACCAGACCTCCAAAAAAGAATGGACGTGTTGGAGATCACTAAGAACAGTGCCACACTGGGCTGGCTGAAGCCGCTCAGAGACGGTGGATCCAAGATCAATGGCTATGTGGTGGACTATCAGGAAGCGGGGGCGCCCGAGGACAAGTGGACGCCATACTCTGTGGTCAAAGACCTGACAATTGTGGTGGTTGGCCTGAAGGAAGGAACCAAGTACAAGTTCAGAGTTGCAGCAAGAAACGCAGTAGGATGCAGCCTTGCAAGAGAAGCTGAAGGAGTGTTCGAGGTCAAAGAGCAACTAAGTAAGTAAATGAACCTCAGACCCACTGAAATGACAAATGAATAAGGATATAACACTTAGAACACTAACATCATAACTCAAAAAATATGTTCACTTCATTATATAATAAATAAACTGTGACATACATGTCAATATGTTAAATGTAGAAGAGTCATTACAAAATACGGTAAAAATTAGCTACGTTTTATTTTGTTTTTACAAAATGTGGTGTCAGTTCTTTAACTTCAGGTCTTCCTTGAAAAAGAGATTTTATCTCAAGGGACTTTCTGGTTAAATAAAGATTAAATGAATAAATAAGCCCAATATTTTGTTTTGTTGCCTGTTCCGTTGTTGCTGTGACATTAAACTCTTGCTATTCTTCCTCCTCAGTGGCTCCAAAGATCATCATGCCAGACATGGTAACAGTCAGAGCTGGATCTAAGATGGTGGTTGAAGCCATCGTGGCAGGTAAACCACCTCCATTCTGTAAGTGGAAACAGGGCAACGAGGACGTCCTGACATCAGACCGCCTGCAGGTCATCAAGACCCTCACTTCCTGCACACTCAGCATCAAGAATGTGACCAGACAGGACAGCGGATACTACAGTCTGTCGGCTGAAAACAGCACCGGCCAGGTCAACCAGATCCTCCGAGTCACAGTCATGGGTCAGTCTGTCACTCAAATCTATCACTAATTACATCAGTATCCAGTTCATTCACAAAAGTTCTCTTTGAATTCACCTCCCAGCTACAAGTTTATTGGCCTTTATTAATGTGTTGTCCTCTGCGCAGACATCCCCGGACCTCCTGAGGCTCCTCTTGAAATCACAGAGCAGGACATCGATGCCTGCACTCTGCTGTGGAACTCCCCACAGGAGGATGGAGGCAGCAACATCACCAACTACATCGTGGAGAAATGTGATGTGAGCCAGGGAGACTGGATCACTGTGTCCACATCCTGCACAAAGACCAGCTTCAGGATGACCAAGCTGACACCAGGCAAAGAGTACAGCTTCAGAGTCCGAGCCGAAAACAGGTTCGGCATATCTGAGCCCATTTACTCTGAGAGGATGATCGCACGCTATCCATTTGGTGAGTCTCATCCAAAATAAGAAACTTGGACAGTGAAACAGCCTGCAGTAAACACTCCAGCCTTTAAAAATGCATTGGACACATGTGAAAACAACCTGTTAGAGGTTACAGATGTCTCAGAACATCCTACATCTTAAATCTAAGGTTTGTTGTTTGACATTATTAAAGTCTGACTCATAATGGATATTCAAAGGCTGATACAGAAGCACATGGGACAGGGGAAAAAGGATCTGTCAGAGCCAATTGTGCGGATTCTCATAGTTTGTAAAAAGTCCTGTATGGCTGTACTGTATGAACTGTAGGCCTTAAACGGTCTTAAATAGAGTTTGTCTCCAAAATTCATGATTGGCTGGAATTTGCTGTATTATGTGCCAAGAAAATCACATGATGAACTCCAGATAAATGCTGCTGAAAAAAAAAGCAAATACTGACCATAACCTGACACCGCTCTGTTCACCTGAGGTTTACATTAATCACAGTTAGAAATGGGTCTTAAATTGCTTTTTTTAATAATTTTAATCATGTTAACTTGTTGCAAACGATCTCAGTCCTCTGTCAAACGGTCCTTCACAAACCCTGATTTGTACCTGTAGTCTGGTTTCACAGTGGATTGATGGAGGTTGTTTGTCTTCAGATCCTCCCAGCGAGCCTAGGAACCTGCAGATCAACAAGGTGAACAAGGACTTTGTGATCCTGTCATGGGAGCGTCCAAGCAGCGACGGTGGAAGCCCCATCACCGGATACTGCATTGAGAAGAAAGAGAGGAACAGCCTTCTGTGGGTCAAAGCCAACGAGTCTGTGGTGAAGGCCACTCAGTACACCTGCACCGGTCTGATTGAAGGTCTGGAGTACACTTTCAGAGTGTCTGCACTCAACATAGCCGGACAGGGCAAACCCTGCAAACAGACCGACTTCATCACTGCCAGGACAGCTGTTGGTAAGAAAACAACCACCAGCTGATCAGAATGGTCAAAGCACAAACCATATCACACATATGATTCAGATTTACTTCAGGTTCAAGACCAAAAGAATAGGACACCTTCAGTTGTAGTTTGAAGCCTTAGCTTGATTTGCTTTGCTCATCTTTTCAGATCAACCAGGTAAACCTGAGCCCATGGACGTGACCAAGAGCTCTGTGTCACTGGTCTGGACCCGTCCACAACATGACGGAGGCAGCAAGCTAATCGGCTACTTTATGGAGTACACAAAGCTTCCAGGGGAGAACTGGATTCGCTGCAATGCCAACGCCCTGAACATCCAGACAGAGAACTACATTGTCTCAGGCCTTGAGGAGGGAGCTCAGTACCAGTTCAGGGTCATCGCCAAGACCGCCATCAATGTCAGCCTGCCGTCCGAGCTGTCTGACCCCATTCCCATCATCGCTGAGAATGGTATGACCCCACACAGCAGACTCTTTACTCTACAGGATACACTTATCATTTTATTGAGGATAACTAATTCTTTATTCTCCTTTCTTCTGTGCAGTTGCTCCTCGCATTGACCTCGGCGCTAACATGAAGAACATGATTATCATCAAAGCTGGAGACAATGTCTTCCTGGATGCTGAGGTGTTTGGTAAACCACTGCCCAAGGTGAGCTGGAAGAGAGATGGAGTTCCACTGGTGCTCGCTGAGGGAATGAAGATGGTCCAGAAGAAACATGTCCACATACTGGAACTGTATTCCGTCACCAGGAAGGAGTCTGGAGACTACACCATCTACGCCGAAAACACCAGTGGCACCAAGTACGCCACCATAAAGGTCAAGGTGCTTGGTAAGTTAGCAGTGATATCACTCAACTGTTTTATTTGAGGTATAATCCAACACACAGAATCAAATCAAATCCTCCTGTGTTTTGTCAACAGACAAACCTGGTCCTCCAGCTTCAGTGAAAATCACCAAGGTATTTGCGGACCGTGTGAAGCTGCGGTGGGAGCCCCCACATGCTGACGGCGGTTCTGAAATCACCAACTATATCATTGAGAAGCGCGAGACCAGCAGGGCCAACTGGGCACTGGTCACATCCAACATCCATGGACATATCACCGACTGTTCAGTGGAGAAACTCATTGAGGGACATGAGTACCAGTTCAGAGTCAGTGCTGAGAACCAGTATGGAGTGGGAGACGCCATCATGACCGATGGCGTCATGGTGAAGAATCCCTACGGTGAGTTAAGACTGACATGCTTCTATCTGCTGCTTATTTAGCTCTGAACATTTACACAAAGAAACACTTGGATATAGTTTAATATGTTAGATAATTACTTTGAGGTTGTTCTCAGTATAAAGTTTTAAATCATATGACTCAGATGGATCCACTATATGATGTAGTGAAACCATCATACATCATACTAATGTAAGGAGACCAAGTCTGACATAAAAACAAAAACACCCAGTGAAAAAACTCAGACACTTCTGGACTTTGACACTTGGAGGTGCACTTTAACAATTCAGTTTTAGTAATGCAGTCACACTGATGACCCAAAATTACCTTTATCAAACCTTAACAACCCATAATAATCTGTAATGAGCTTTTGATGACCCTTAACGATCCAAATTGACCCAAACTAAACCATGATGGGAGTTTTTACATCAATCAATTTTAGATTAAATTAGTATGTGCCACTAGATGAGTAAAAAATGTATTTTTCAGAAAATTGCAAAAAATATCATTTTTGTCAGCTGGCGATATGATACTGGAGTTTAAGTGAAGTGTAGCTTAAAACGATTTAAAATCACAAGTTGCACATGTGGTCCTAGTATTAATGACATTAATGGCTTGTCTTCCCCTCAGATGTTCCTGGTCCCTGCGATCCTCCCGTCATCACCACATCACCAAGGACTCCATGACTGTCAGCTGGAAGGCTCCTACCAATGACGGGAAGGCCACCATCCTCGGCTACATGGTGGAGAACGTGAGGCAACAGAGCTGACCTGGGCTAAAAGTGACCCGCCGTCCAGTCATCGACAGGACATCAAGGCCGCTCAACTGACTGAGGGCTCTGAGTACGAGTTCAGAGTTATTGCCATTAACAAGGCTGGTCTCGGTAAACCCAGTGACGCCTCTAATGCTGCTCTTGCCATCGACCCTGTCTGTGAGTATCCATTTGGACTCAGATGATTAAGAGAAATAGGACTGGTGCTAATGATTTATGATTTCTGCAAAAACAATAACTCTGCACCTGTGTAATCCAGATCCTCCTGGCCCACCTGCCTTCCCCAAGGTGGTGGACTCCACCAAGAGCTCCATCAGCCTCAGCTGGACCAAGCCTGCCTACGATGGCGGTTGTGAGATCATTGGTTATCTGGTGGAGTGTAAGAGAGCAGACACTGAGGAATGGATGAAGTGCAACGTTCCCAAAAATCTCCAGGCCACCAAGTTCTTAGTGACTGCTCTGATAGACAACACAGAGTATCAGTTCAGAGTCACTGCTGTCAACAAGATCGGATACAGTGAACCCAGCGAGGTCCCAGGAAACCACATGCCCAAGGACATCCTTAGTACGTCTACAAGTGTTTTATTTAGTATTTTAAAAACTTTTGACAGGTTTAATATGGACAGTACAATAGTACAAGATATGATCAAACTCTCCCAAAGGTGATATGTTACTTCAACAATTAGTATAAAAATTACAGTGTTTTACTAAACTTTGCATCTTTCCTCAGTTGCTCCTGAAGCTGAACTTGATGCCGACCTCAGAAAGGCTTTGGTTCTTCGAGCCGGAGTCACTATGAGACTCTACGTTCCTTTGAAAGGACGTCCAGCCCCGAAAGTGACCTGGACCAAGGTGGACGGCAACCTGAAGGAGAGAAATGGTGTTCTGATCAAGACGACTGAGTGGGACACCCTGCTGATGATTGAGGATGTTAACAGATACGATGCTGGAAAATACATGCTGTCTCTGGAGAACAGCAGCGGAGCCAAGAGCTACACAATTGTGGTCAAAGTCAACGGTAAGACGTCAAGAGATGAAACCAAAGTAAAAGAAATGGAATGAAGATACAAAACCGAATGCATGCAGGTGTTATCAATTAACTGATAACACCTCTAGAAGATCATCTGTCGACAATGTTTCTCCTGTAACTTCAGTCTGAATCAATGAGTCTCACAGTTTAGGAAACAAACCCTAATATTATATTTCTTCTTCTCTTGCTCAGATTCTCCTGGACCTCCTGTGAACCTCACCGTGAAGGAGACCTCCAGAACTCATGCCTGGATCACCTGGGATGCCCCTCTGATTGACGGCGGCAGTCCAGTGAAGGGCTACATTGTGGAGAAGCGTCTGGCTGAGAGGAAGGCTTGGACCTGTGTGTCTGCTAATTGCGCCAAACCCTCATTTAGGATCCTGAACCTGGAGCCAGGTCAGGCCTACTGCTTCAGAGTGCTCGCTGAGAATGCATATGGCATCGGGGAGGGCTGCGAGACGCCCGGCAGCATCCGGGCATCAGGTAGGTACAAAAGATTAGGTTACATTAGGTTAGATTAAATTATCCACATGCTAATCAAACTCCTTTCCCTTTTCAGAACAACCTGGTCCAGTGACAGACTTCAAGGCCCTGAAGACCACCAAGAACTCAATCACTCTGGGCTGGAAGAAGCCAATCAGTGATGGTGGCAGCTTTGTCTCAGCTTACATCCTGGAACAAGGTGACGGCGCTGAGAAGTGGGTGCAAATCTTGAAGGGCAAGAACACCTCACATACCATTGGAGAGCTGACTGACGGCAAAGAGTACCAGTTCAGGGTCAAAGCCCTCAACGAGTCTGGAGAGGGACCACCCACTGAGCTCACTGTGGTTGCCAAGGACCAGTTTGGTAAGAAAACCTCGCCTCTGGTACATGCACCTCTTGAACATGTTTACAGTTACAGAAGCTTGTGTTTCTGAAACATTATATTGGTTGCTTTTAAGCAACAAGCAACAATAATAATCCTAAATGGTGTCATGTTTCAGTGCTTCCTGACTGTAACCTGAGCAGTCTGCATGAGGGGTGCTGTGTGGTGAAGGAGGGCAGCACCACTAGGATCAACATCCCCATCACCGGTATTCCCTACCCAACCGCCACCTGGAAGAAGGGTGACACGGGTCTGGGAGACACTGGCCGGATGTGCGTGGAGGCATCACAGGGTGTCACCACATTGCTGATCAGGGACTGCCAGAGGGGTGACGCTGACACCTACACCATCAACGTCAGGAACACCGCTGGATTCAAAGACTGTAAGTTCCAGCTGAAGGTGGTAGGCAAACCTGGCATTTGCACTGGACCCATTAAGTTTGACGAGATCACCGCTGATGGCATCACTCTGGAGTGGGGACCACCCACAGATGATGGTGGCGCTGAGGTGTCAAACTATATCGTGGAGAAGAGGAGGACGACTGACAACAAGTGGGCGACTGTGGCATCGGCCATCCAGAAGACCACCATGAGGGTAATCCGACTGCATGATGGAATCGAGTACATCTTCAGAGTCTTTGCTGAGAACAAGTACGGGGTTGGAGAATATCTGAGATCAGACCCAGTCATTGCACAGCATCCATTCAGTGAGTAACACCTTCTGAAACATCCGTGATTTACCTCAAGGCTTAGAATCACTGCAATATTGAATCACTTCTCACTTAAAGTTATAGTAATGCATTGTGGTTTAAAATCTGTCATCATTCTGTGAACACTTACTTATATTCTTTATTTAAAACATGCACTTGGGAAGAATCTGATTATTTATATAAATATTACCCATTTATGTTGATCCAAAGGCAGTTTGATTCAGATATAACTGAGGAGATATGACTTCTTTCAAACCTTTTTAAAAACTTTTAAAACCTTAAAAAAAATTAAACCTTTCTGTAATCTGTGGTCATTTCTGACAGTGATCACACCATAAAGATCTCATATCATTAGAACCTTATTATCAATACACATGAAATTCTTAGTTTGCTGTTTCTATCTCCTTGTATTAAATGTAAACTTGAAACTGAAGATTTAAAAAAAGACCAAAAATACCTTCTAATACTATGTTTTATCATTTGTTTGTTAGGTTGTTTCACATCTGAAGTGATTAATGGCACTATAATAACTGTTCTTTTTCCCCCCAGATGCACCAGAGGCACCTGCTCCGCCAGAGATTGTGAGCATCCGCCATGAGTCTGCCATCTTGACCTGGTCTGATCCAAAGGACACTGGTGGCTCCCCAATAACTGGTAACATACAGACATTAAACATCAGTTTGACAAAAAACAACAAACATTAAAGAAGGAAAATAAGATGATGAACCCTGTTCTTTCTACTGTGAAGGATATCATGTGGAGTTTAAGGAGAGGAACAGTCTGATGTGGAAACGGGCCAGTAAGACTCCTCTGAGGGTGAAGGAGTGCAGAGTCACTGGTCTGATTGAAGGACTAGAGTACGAGTTCAGGGTAATGGCCATGAACATGGCCGGCCTCGGAAAGGCGAGCAAAGTCACCGAGGCTGTGGTTGCCTTGGATCCAATCGGTGAGTTTATATCCATTTAAACTGTTAATGGAAAATTTTGTAAGTAGAGGTTAGTTCTCAATGATCTATGGGTTTGAATAGTAAAAAAAAAAAAAAACCTCATTTAACACATGTTCTTTATGTGATTTCTGTCAGATCCTCCTGGTAAACCTGAGGTGATAAACATCACCAGGAGCACTGTCACGCTCATCTGGACGGCTCCTAAATATGATGGTGGCTACAAGGTGACTGGCTATATGGTGGAGAAGCTGGAAGCTGGAGGTAAAGCCTGGATGAAGGCCAATCATGTCAGCATCCAGGGCTGTGCATTCACTGTTACTGACCTGACTGAAGGATCTCAGTATCAGTTCAGGATCAGGGCTAAGAACTCTGCTGGAGCCATCAGTGCGGCTTCAGAGGAAACTGAACTGCTGACCTGCAAGGACGAGTATGGTGAGTAAACATCACTGCGAAGAAAGACTTTAAAATGAATATAAATACTACGAAGTCATTTTAACTAGTCCATGTTTTCATGAGCTTCTCTTTTTAAATTCTGATATGGTTTTTCTTCCACAGAGCCTCCGACCATTACTATTGACCCAGACATGAAGGATGGAGTGGTGGTCAGAGCTGGAGACACCATTGTGGTCACTGCCTCCAAGATTGTTGGTAAACCACCACCCACCTCTATGTGGTCCAAGGGAGGTCGTGAGTTGAAGAGCTCCGAAGTGGTCACCATCACCAGCACCCCCACCTCATCCACTCTCTCTATCAAGTATGCAAGCCGGAAGAACACCGGAGACTACATCATCACTGCCAGCAACCCCTTCGGCATCAAGGAAGAACATGTAAAGGTGAAGGTCCTGGACGTCCCTGGACCTCCGGGACCCATTGAAGCCAGCAATATTTCTGCAGAAAAGTGCACTCTAACCTGGCTTCCACCTGAGGAGGATGGAGGATGTTCCATCAAGTCATACATTCTAGAGAAGAGAGAGACCAGTCGGCTACAGTGGACCAAGCTCGCTGACAACATTGTGGACTGCAGATACGTAGCCAGCAAACTGATCAAAGGCAACGAGTACATCTTCAAAGTGTCTGCTGTGAACCAGTATGGCACCGGAGACTCGAGCCAGTCTGGTCCAGTCAAAATGGTCGACAGCTTCCGTACGTTTATACATTATATATGATCTTATGTTGTGTAATTTAAAAAGAAGTTTTTTTTCTAATCTACACCAAGGAGTTCAGGGTCTAAATGAGGAATATGTTCTATCTTAAAGGGGTCATATGTATGACTGAACATACATCCATCTTATATGGTGTCTGTGTGTTTATTGTTGTGTCAGAAAGCAGCCAAAGCCTCATGATAGTTTCTACAACCTCATCTAATAGCACCGATTTAAAGTGCTCCAAATGGAAGTGAATTTAAATTAACCCATATCTTCTTGTGTATGTTGGGTCTGCAGGTCCACCAGGCCCACCGTCGATACCAGAGATTGACAATGTGAGCAGGAACGCTGTCACCATTTCATGGAAGAGACCAGTGCAGGACGGAGGAAGTGACATCAGAGGATATTGTGTAGAGAGGAAAGAGAAGAAAGGCATGAGATGGGTGAGGGCATGTAAGAGGACAATCCCTGACCTGCGCTTTAAGGTGCAAGGCCTGAGCGAGGGTGTGGAGTACGAGTTCAGAGTCACTGCTGAGAACAAGGCTGGATTTGGGGAGCCCAGTGAGCCGTCGCACCCTGTCATGACCAAGGACATTGTGTGTAAGTGAACTGGAAACTGCATTGAAAAAGTGATCTAGCCCTACACTGCAAACAACATTAAAACTCTCTACATGTAAAATGATGTGGTTTGTGGAAATACAGACCAGAAACAACTGAAGTATTCATCCAGTGTGGAAGATTTCTTTAAGTTTCTCTAGGAGATTATTTGCACATTGATAATCTGCCACAAAAACATCTATAAAACATTCACTCCAATCCATGTATTAAATTAAATCAAAACTACAATGTACGTTTCTGTTTCACTGGTCTTCCTTTTTCCTGTTTCATAGATCCACCTGGTCCTCCATCCAACCCCAGAATTATGGACACCACAAAAACCACTGCCACCTTCGCCTGGGGCAGACCTCACTATGATGGTGGTCTTGAAGTAGAGGGATACTTTGTAGAGTACAAAAAAGAAGGACATGATGATTGGGAGACCGAGAACCAGTACCCAATGAAATCTACTGAATATGTTATTGGCAAACTTCAAAAGGGAGGCAAATATCACTTCAGAGTCAAAGCTATAAACTCTGAGGGCGTTGGTGAACCAGCAGAGGTTGAGAAGGTGACTGAACTGGTGGACCAGGAGTCGCTGCCGGACTTTGAGCTGGACGCTGAACTCAGGAGAACCCTGGTAGTCAGGTGCCGTGCTTCAATCCGTATGTTTGTTCCCATTAAAGGCCGTCCAGTTCCTGAAGTAACCTGGAGTAAAGATGATACCAACCTGAAGACCCGTGCCCACATTGACACCACAGAGTCCTACACTCTACTAGTTATTCCTGACTGCACCAGATATGATGCTGGAAAGTACAACCTCTGTCTGGAGAATGTTGCTGGAAAGAAGACCGGTTTTGTTAATGTTAAAGTTCTGGACACACCAGGGCCGCCAGTGAACCTCAAACCAAGAGAGATCACTAAGAACAGCATCACCCTCCAGTGGGAGATCCCCATTATTGATGGTGGCTCTAAGATTCACAACTACATTGTTGAGAAGAGAGCGGCCACTAAGAAGGCCTACACCGTGCTGAGCACCACATGGCAAAAGTGTTCCTTCAAGATCCCTGACCTGGAGGAAGGAGCTTACTACTACTTCCGTGTCTCTGCTGAGAATGACCTGGGTGTAGGTGAGCCAGCTGAAACCCCTGAACCAATCAGAGTTTCCCAGGCACCTTCTGCTCCTGAGAACTTGTATGTCACAGACGTGACAGCTGATAGTGCTAGCCTGACATGGGCTAAGCCCCTGCATGATGGTGGCAGCTTGATCACTGGATATGTCATTGAGGCCCAGAAAAAGGACACAGAGCAGTGGGTCCATATGACCACAGTCAAGGCTCTGGACTACACTGTGACCGATCTGATTGAGGGTGCAGAGTATACTTTCCGCATCATGGCTGTGAATGCATCAGGCAGGAGTGATCCACGTGAGAGCAGACCAGCTGTAATTAAAGAGCAGACTTCTGCGCCATCCTTTGACCTGCGTGGAGTCTACCAGAAGACTGTCATTGCCAAGGCCGGAGATCGTGTCAAGGTGGAGATTCCTGTTCTTGGAAAGCCTAGACCTGTTGTTACCTGGAAAAAGGGAGACATTGTACTGAAGGAAACCCAGAGAATCAACATTGAAACCACACTGACATCCACCATTCTCAACATTGGTGAGATCAAGAGAACAGATGGAGGCCAATATTCCATGACTGGAAAGAACATGCTTGGCACATTAACAGAGACCATCACAGTTCTGGTCCATGACATTCCCGGCCCTCCCACAGGTCCAATTAAGTTAGAGGAAGTCTCATGCGATTATGTCCTCATGTCCTGGGAGGCACCAGAAAACGACGGAGGCGTTCCTATCAACAACTACATTGTGGAAATGAGGGAAACCACTGGTACATCATGGGTGGAGTTGGCAGCTACAGTTATTCGCACCACATTCAAGGCAGCCCGACTCAGCACTGGAACTTCTTATCAGTTCCGTGTCAGGGCCCAGAACAGATATGGCATTGGACCATGCATCGTCTCTGAGGCCGTGGTGGCTGCTTATCCATTTGACGTGCCAGGACAACCAGGCATTCCTACAGTTACCTCTTTCAACAAAGACTCAATGACCTTAAGCTGGAATGAACCGTCCTCTGATGGAGGCAGTGCCATTCTTGGTTACCATGTTGACAGAAAAGAGAAAAATAGCATTCTATGGCAGAGAGTCAGCAAAAATCTTGTTGTTGGAAACATCTTTAAATCCACTGGTCTTGTTGATGGAATTGCATATGAGCATCGTGTTATTGCTGAAAACATGGCTGGTCTCAGCAAACCAAGCAAACCCTCTGAGACGATGTATGCTTTGGATCCAGTTGATGCACCAGGCAAACCTGTGGCTCTGAATATCACCAGGCATGAGGTGACTGTTTCATGGACCAGACCAGAGGGAGATGGTGGATTCTCCATCACTGGATATACAGTAGAGAGAAGAGAGCTGCCCAATGGACGCTGGCTTAAAGCAAACTTCAACAACATCCTTGAGACCATCTACACTGTCAGCGGTCTGATCGAAGATGCCACTTATGAGTTCCGTGTGCTTGCTAGAAACTCAGCAGGTTCTGTTAGCGCTCCATCTCAGCCTTCAGAAGCTATCACTTGCAGAGATGACATCGAAGAACCCAGGCTTGACATTGATGCATCTTATAGCAGCAATGTTGTTGTCATGGCAGGAGAGATTTTCAAGCTGGAGGCCAATGTGACTGGCAGACCAATTCCATCTCTTGTGTGGACCAAGGAAGGAAAGGAGCTTGAGGATACAGCTAAGTTAGAGATAAAGACATCTGACTTCCACACAACTCTTATCAACAAAGATTCTTTGAGAAGGGATGGTGGTGCTTTTACTCTCACTGCCAGTAACCCTGGTGGCTTTGCTAAGTTTACGTTCAATGTCAAGGTACTGGATAGACCTGGACCTCCAGATTCTCTCACTGTTACAGACATAGCTGCAGAGAAATGTGTTCTCAACTGGCTGCATCCAACTCACGATGGTGGTGCAAAGATTGAGTACTTTATCATTCAGAGACGTGAGACCAGTAGGCTCGCTTGGACAAATGTGGCCACAGACCTTCAAGCAAATAGGTTCAAAGTAACCAAGCTACTGAAAGGCAATGAGTACATCTTCAGAGTGATGGCAGTTAACAAGTATGGTGTGGGTGAACCCGTGGAGTCTGAACCAGTCATTTGTGCCAACCCATATGTTGTCAGTGACGCACCAACTCAGCCTGAAGTCACCACAATTACAAAGGACTCCATGGTTGTCTGCTGGGAGCGTCCTGAACATGATGGTGGCAGCAGAATCAACACCTACGTAATTGAGAGAAGGGATAAGACTGGCCTGCGCTGGGTTAAGTGCAACAAGAGAACTGTAACAGACTTGCGATTTAAGGTATCTGGCCTCACTCCAGGACATGAGTATGAATTCAGAGTCCTTGCCGAGAACAATGCTGGTTTAAGCCAGCCTAGTCCTTCCAGTCCATTCTACAAAGCTATTGACACCATCTTCCAGCCAGGACCTCCAGGAAACCCCAGAGTTCTGGACACAACCAAGTCTTCCATCACCCTGGCTTGGAACAAGCCTGTCTATGATGGTGGTTCTGAAATCACAGGTTACATTGTTGAGACCTGCCTGCCTGAGGAAGATGAATGGACAATCCACACTCCCAAGAAGGGATGGACCGCAACCTCCTTCACTATTACCAACCTTAAAGAAAACCAAGAGTACAAAATCAACATCTGTGCCACTAATTGTGAAGGTGTTGGAGAACCAGCTGCTGTACCAGGAACCCCCAAGGCTGAAGACAGACTGCTTGCTCCTGAAATTGAACTTGGAGCAGAGTTACGTAAAGTCGTTTGCATCAGGGCTTGCAGCACACTCAGACTCTTTGTACCTATCAAAGGGAGACCAGCACCAGAGGTAAAATGGTCAAGAGAACATGGAGAATCCTTGGACAAAGCCAACATTGAAATTACTCCATCTTTCACCACTCTTCAAGTTGAAAATGTTGACAGATTTGATGGAGGTAAATACATGGTAACTGTAGAGAATGCCTCAGGAACCAGGACCGCCTTTGTCAACGTCAGAGTGCTAGATACTCCTGGAGCACCTCAAAATCTGATCATCAAGGAGGTCACTAGAGATTCAGTCTCCATTGTTTGGGATGCACCTCTTATTGACGGGGGTTCCAGAGTTCGCAACTATATTGTGGAGAAGCGTGAGTCAGTCAGAAAAGCTTACTCAACAGTTTGCGCTAGTTGCCACAAGTCCAGCTGGAAGATTGGAGATCTGGAGGAAGGAAAGCTATATTCCTTCAGAGTCCTGGCTGAAAATGAATTTGGCATTGGCCTCCCGGTAGAAACCCCTGAACCAATCAAAGTCTCAGAGAAACCACTACCTCCAGGAAAGGTGTCCCTTCGTGAAGTAACTGGCACCAGTGTCACACTGTTTTGGGAGAAGCCTGACCATGATGGTGGTAGCAGAATCACAGGCTATATCGTTGAGATGCAAGGTAAAGGAAGTGAGAAGTGGACCCAGGTAATGGTGGTGAAGACAAATGAGGCTGTTGTAACCGGCCTTACGCAGGGAGAGGAGTATATGTTCCGCATCTCTTCTGTCAATGAAAAGGGAGTTAGTGACCCACGTCCTCTCAGTATGCCCGTGGTTGCAAAGGACCTGGTTATCTCACCAACCTTCAAACTGCTTTTCAGTACCTTCAGTGGTCTAGCAGGTGATGATCTTAAAATAGACATACCGTACGCTGCCTGTCCCAGAGCTAATGTGACTTGGCTCAAAGATGGAGTTGCTCTCAAGGAAACAACAAGAGTTAATGCTGAAGCCACAGACAAAAACCTTCTTCTGGTCATTAAGGAGGCTTGCAGAGATGATGTGGGCACATACACCATCAAACTAAACAACACAGTTGGAGAAGCATCTACAGACATCAGTGTCATTGTTCTAGATAAGCCTGGTCCTCCAACTGGCCCCATTAAGATGGATGAAATCACAGCTGACAGTGTAGTCCTGAGCTGGAATCCACCAGAGTATGATGGTTGTTGTTCTATTAACAATTACATTGTTGAGAAAAGAGACACATCCACCACCAACTGGCAGATTGTGTCAGCTACAGTGGCCAGAACCACTATTAAAGCTGCTCGTCTGAAGACAGGACAGGAGTATCAGTTTAGGATTTCAGCAGAAAATAGATATGGCAAGTCCTCGGCCCTGCTCTCTGAAACCATCATTGCACAGTATCCATTTGAAGTGCCAAGCCAGCCCCGTTCTGTAGTTGTTCAGTCAGCAACCAAAGAGAGCATGGCAGTCGTATGGGAGAAACCCAGCAATGATGGTGGAAGCAAGATCCTTGGTTACCACCTGGAGGCTAAAGAACGAAATAGCATACTGTGGGTCAAACAGAACAAATTAATCATTCCAGAGACCAGATTTAAGGTTGTTGGCCTTGAGGAGGGTATTGAATATGAATTCAGAGTCTATGCAGAGAATATTGTTGGCCTCAGCAAAGCCAGCAAAGTGAGTGAAATGCAAGTGGCCAGAGATCCTTGTGACAGACCAGGAAAACCAGAGGCTGTCATTGTTACCAGAAACCAGGTGACACTCAGATGGACCAAACCTGAGTATGATGGTGGTATTAAGATCACAGGCTATGTGGTTGAGAAGAAGGAGGGATCTGGCCGCTGGATGAAAGCTAGCTTTGCCAACATTATTGATACTAACTTTGTTGTCACTGGTCTCACAGAAGATCAGGTTTATGAGTTCCGTGTCATTGCCAGAAATTCCGCAGGTGTCTTCAGCCAGCCCTCAGACTCTACTGGAGCCATCACTGCCAAGGATGAGGTAGATCCACCCAAGATTGACTTGGAATCTAAATACTCCCAGGCTGTAGTGGTAAATGCTGGAGAAACATTCAGACTTGAGGCTTCTATTATGGTAAGCCTGTGCCCACAGTGCACTGGTTGAAGGAAGGACAAGCCATTACTGAAGCTGCTCGCATTGAGGTCAAGAACACAGATTTCACAGCCACCATCATTGTTAAAGAAGCCATTCGTGTTGATGGAGGCCAGTACACTCTGCTGGTAAAGAATGTAGGAGGAGAAAAATCTGTTAACATTAACGTCAAGGTTCTGGACAGACCAGGTCCACCTGAGGGTCCAATCTCTATTTATGGTGTCACCAGCGAGAAATGCTCCATTTCATGGAAGCCACCTTTGCAAGATGGAGGCAGTGAATGTTCTCATTACATTGTTGAGAGGAGGGAAACAAGCAGACTTGTTTGGACTGTAGTTGAACCTAAAGTTCAGACCCTCAACCTTAAGATCACTAAACTTCTGCCTGGTAATGAGTACATCTTCAGAGTGATTCCAGTCAACAAATATGGAGTTGGTGAGCCCCTGGAATCTGAGCCAATGATTGCCAGAAATCCATTTGTTGCCCCTAGCCCACCAACAGAGGTTGAAGTTTCTACAATCACCAAAGACTCCATGGTGGTTACCTGGGAGAGACCAACTAATGATGGTGGCAGCCCCATCCAAGGATATGTGGTTGAGAAACGTGACAAAGATGGTGTGAGATGGACTAGATGCAACAAGCGCACAGTAAGTGAACTGCGCTTCAGAGTAACAGGGCTCCTAGAAAATCACAGCTATGAATTCAGAGTTTCTGCAGAGAATGGTGCAGGTGTTGGCACACCTAGTCCACCTACCATCTACTACAAAGCACTGGACCCCATCTTCAAGCCAGGCCCACCAAACAATCCCAAAGTGATAGACACCTCTAGGTCTACTGTTTCACTCACATGGGGTAAACCCATCTATGATGGTGGCTGTGAGATTCAGGCCTACATTGTTGAGGCCTGTGATGGAGCATCTGATGAGTGGTTCATGTGCACTCCTCCTACTGGAATCCCAGTAACTAAGTTCATAGTGAAGAAACTTCTGGAGAAACATGAGTATCAGTTCAGAGTGTGTGCCATCAACAAAGTCGGTGTTGGTGAGCATGCTGATGTTCCAGGAAAAATTCTTCTGGAGGAGAAACTTGAAGCCCCTGATCTTGACCTGGATGCTGACATGAGGAAAATGATCAACATTAGATCTGCCAGCACTCTGAGACTCTTTGTTCCTGTGAGAGGTCGTCCAGCTCCCGAGGTGAAATGGGGAAAGGTCGATGGTGAGATAAGCGAGAATGCTCAGATTGACAATACAGGTACCTATGCCTCACTTGTCATTGAGAATGTTGACCGGTTTGACAGTGGCAAGTACACCGTGACTGCAGAAAATGCTAGTGGTGTGAAGTCAGTCTTTATCAGTGTTAGAGTTCTTGACTCACCCAGTCCACCAACCAACTTCATAGTGAAAGAGATTACCAAGAATTCTGTCACCCTCACATGGGAGCCTCCACTTCTGGATGGCGGTGCAAAGATTAAACATTATATTGTTGAAAAGCGTGAGAGCACCAGAAAGGTTTATTCCCCTGTCACCACCTGCAACAGAATGTCATGGAAGATTGAGCCCCTTCCGGAGGGCGGAATCTTCTTCTTCAGAGTCCTTGCTGAGAATGAATATGGTGTAGGTCTTCCTGCCAAAACATTAGAACCAATTAAGATATCTGAGAAGCCTCAACCACCTGGTAAAGTCAGTGTTCTTGATGTTACAAACAGCACTGTTACCCTATCCTGGGAGAAGCCTCAACATGATGGAGGCAGTAGGATTAGTCATTACGAAGTTGAACTGGCACCTAAGGACAGTGAAGCTTGGTCTGTTTGTGCTACTATAAAGGCACTGGAGACAGTGGTGACAAACTTAATGAAGGGAGAGGAGTATCAGTTCAGAGTTTCTGCTGTTAATGACAAGGGCAAGAGTGATCCCAGACAACTGGTTCAATCCGTTGTGGTGAAGGACCTTGTGATTGAGCCTGTTGTTAGACCTAAAGTCAGCACATACAGTGTCCAGGTGGGCTATGACCTCAAGATAGAAGTACCAATTGCTGGTCATCCAAAACCAACCATTACATGGACTAAGGATGGAGCTGCCCTCAAGCAGACAACAAGAGTCAATGTCACAGACTCAGCTCATCATACTACCCTCACAATTAAGGATGCCACAAAAGAGGACGGTGGTATGTACAGCATCAACATTGCAAATGTACTGGGATCCAAAGATGCTTCTATTGAGGTGATCACTCTTGATAAGCCAGGCCCACCAACAGGCCCCATCAAGTTGGAGGACATCAGTGCTGAAAGTATCACTCTCACCTGGGAACCTCCTACATATACAGGTGGATGCCCAATCTCCAACTATGTGGTGGAGAAAAGAGACACAACTACAACCAATTGGGTGGTTGTATCTGCCACTGTGGCCAGAACCACATTGAAGGTTGTCAATCTGAAGACAGGTGCCGAATACCAGTTCCGAGTCTCTGCTGAGAATAGATATGGAAAGAGTTATGCAATTGATTCAGAGCCTGTTGTTGCACAGTATCCATTCCAGGAGCCTGGTCCACCTGGAACACCATTTGTGTCCTCATATACCAAAGATTATATGGTAGTTGAGTGGCACAAACCCCCATCTGATGGTGGCAGTGCCATCTTAGGTTACCATCTAGAGAGGAAAGAGAAGAACAGCATCCTCTGGACAAAGATCAATAAAACTCTTATCCAAGATTGCAGGTTCAAGTCTACTCCTCTTGAGGAAGGTATTGAATATGAGTACAGAGTCTCTGCCGAGAATATTGTTGGCATTGGGAAATGCAGCAAAGTTTCTGAGGTCTATGTAGCCCGTGATCCATGTGATCCTCCTGGCTGTCCTGAGGCTGTAATTGTGACCAGACACTCAGTGAAGCTAAGGTGGACTGCTCCAGTGTATGATGGTGGAAGCTTGGTTACTGGATATGTTGTGGAGAAACGTAATCTTCCTGAAGGAAAGTGGATGAAAGCTAGCTTTGCCAATGTCATTGAACATGAATTCACAGTTACTGGTCTAAAAGAAGATCATAAATATGACTTCAGAGTTATTGCAAGGAATGCAGCTGGGGCTGTAAGCAAACCATCTGAGAGCACAGGATCCATCACAGCTAAGGATGAAGTTGAGCCACCAAAATGTGAGACAGATGCTATGTACAACCAGACACTTGTTATCAATGCTGGAGAAACATTCACTCTGGAGGCCAGTGTGGAAGGAAAGCCCATACCAACAGCTCATTGGTTCAAGGGAGACGTTGAGGTTGAAAACTCAGCCAGAGCTGAGATCAAAATACTGATTTCAAGGCTTTGCTCATTGTGAAGGATGCCATCAGAGTGGATGGTGGACAATACACATTGGTTCTCACTAATGTTGCTGGAAGCAAAACTGTCCCATTCAGTGTGAAGGTTTTGGACAGACCAGGTCCATCTGAAGGACCTCTTACAGTCAGCAACGTCACAGAGGAGAAGTGCTCATTGTCATGGCTGCCACCAAGGCATGATGGAGGTGCTAGCATCTCCCACTACATCATCCAAAAGAGGGAAACCAGCCGCCTGGCATGGACTGTGGTCTCTGGTGATTGTGGAGCTACCATGTTTAAGGTTACCAAATTGTTGAAGGGTAATGAATACATCTTCAGAGTCATGGCTGTCAACAAGTATGGTGTCGGTGAGCCTCTTGAATCAGCACCAGTTATCATGAGGAATCCATTTGTTCCTCCCGGTGCACCCCAAGAACTTGAGATCACCAACATTACAAGGGACTCAATGACTGTCTGCTGGAACCGCCCTGAAACAACTGGAGGCAGTGATATTGCTGGTTACATTGTTGAAAAGCGAGACAGAGCGGGAGTGAGATGGACCAAGTGCAACAAACGCAGAGTGACAGACTTGCGTTTCAGGGTAACAGGATTAACTGAAGACCATGAGTATGAATTCAGAGTATCTGCTGAGAATGCAGCTGGAGTTGGTCAGCCAAGCCCAGCTACTCCCTACCTCAAAGCATGTGACCCAACCTTTGAACCAGGCTGCCCCACCAATGCCCATGTGGTTGACACTGGTAAAGATTCTGTTACTGTAGGCTGGCATAGACCTATCTATGATGGTGGTTGTGAGATTCAAGGCTATGCTGTGGAGATTACCAAGGCTGATGAGGAGGAGTGGAGCATATGCACTCCACCATCTGGAGTAAATGCTACCAAGTTCACTATCACCAAGTTGATTGAGCACCAGGAATACAAAGTCCGCATCTGTGCCATTAACAAGCTAGGTGTTGGTGAGCCAACTGAAATCCAAGGAACTGTCATCCCTCAAGAGAAGATTGATCCTCCAGAGATGATCTTGGACTCAGAGCTCAGGAAGGGAATAGTGGTCCGTGCAGGAGGCTCAATGAGAATTTGCATTCCATTTAAGGGTCGCCCAGCTCCTGAGATCAACTGGGCCAAGGAGGATGGAGAATTACCAAGTAAAGTACAAATAGAGACTGGTGAAGACTACACCCAACTTTCTATTGACATCTGTGATAAGTACGATGCCGGAAAATATATCCTTAAATTAGAAAATAGTGCTGGTGTCAAATCAGCCTTTGTCTCTGTCAAAGTTCTGGATACTCCAGGTCCTCCTATTAATCTGATAGTGAAGGATATTAAGAGACAAAGTGTTACTCTGACATGGGAACCCCCTGTTATTGATGGAGGTGCAAGAATTAAGAACTACCTTGTGGAAAAGCGTGAATCCACCAGAAAGGTTTACTCTAACGTGGACAACAAGTGCACGAAGACAAGCTATCGTATCACTGGCCTCACTGAAGGAATGATCTACTACTTCAGAATTTTGGCTGAAAACGAGTTTGGTGTGGGACAGGCAGTTGAGACAGAAAACTCAGTTAAGACCTCTGAGCCTCCTCTGTCTGTTGGTAAGGTGGTTTTGACTGAAGTGACAAAGACCACTGTCTCACTTTCCTGGGAGAAGCCAGATCATGATGGAGGCAGCAGGATCATGGGCTACTATATTGAGATGCAGCCTGTAGGCGCAGAAGAATGGGTGGTGGCTGCCACAAGCAAAACATGTGATGGCACTGTCACTGGCCTCAGTGCTGGACATGAGTACCTGTTTAGAGTTTCAGCATTCAATGAGAAGGGCAAAAGTGATCCTAGGCCTCTGGCTGCACCAGTCACTGCTAAAGATGTAACTATTGAACCCAGATTCAAAATGACGTTCAACACTTACAGCTTGCAGAATGGTGAGGATCTGAAAATTGAGATTCCAGTGATTGGACGCCCCGTTCCAAAGGTTGAATGGAAAAAGGATGGGCAGGCCCTTAAGGAAACAACCAGATTAAATGTATCAAGCACAGCATCTTCTACTAAGCTCTGCATCAAGGATGCAAATAAGGATGATGCTGGTAAATACACTGTCACAGCCACCAGCAGTGTTGGAACAGCTACAGAGGAGATCACTGTGGTTATTCTCGATAAGCCTGGTCCACCCACCGGCCCTGTGAAGATTGAAGAGGTGAGCTCTGATTATGTCTGTCTTGCCTGGGAGCCACCGGAGTATACAGGAGGCTGCCAGATCAATAACTACATTGTAGAAAAGAGAGACACAACTACAACAGCATGGCAGATTGTGTCCGCTACTATTGCCAGGTCAACCATCAAAGTCACCAAGCTGAGGACTGGAGTTGAATATCAGTTCAGAGTGTCTGCTGAGAACAGATATGGAAAGAGTTCTGCTATTGTCTCTCCCTCTGTTATTGCTCAGTATCCATTCAGCGAACCTGCTGCTCCAGGAACACCAGTTATTTCTGCTGCAACTAAGGACAATATGGTGGTTGAGTGGAAACCTCCTACTAACAATGGAGGTAGTCCCATAATAGGCTATCACCTAGAGAGAAAGGAGAAGAACAGCTTGTTGTGGACTAAACTTAACAAACTTCTAATCCCAGAGCCACGTTTCAAAACCACAGAACTGGAGGAAGGCATTGAGTATGAATTCAGAGTTTATGCTGAGAACATTGCTGGACTCAGCCCACCTAGTAAGGTCTCTGAGAGTACTGTAGCCAGAGATCCATGTGATCCTCCAGGCACCCCTGAGGCCATTGAAATCACTAGAAACCATGTGACACTTAAGTGGACCAGGCCCCAGTATGACGGAGGCAGTGCAATCACCGGTTATGTGATTGAGAGAAGGAAGCACCCAGATACCCGTTGGATGAAAGCTAGCTTCACCAACATCATCGACACCCAGTTCACTCTTGCTGGACTGACTGAGGATTGCATTTATGAGTTCAGAATAATTGCAAGGAATGCAGCTGGCATCACTAGCCACCCTTCTCCGAGCACAGGAGAAATTACAGCCAAGGATGAAATTGAAGCTCCAGAAGCCACCATGGATCCTAAATTCAAGGATCTGACAGTTGTAAGTGCCGGTGAGACATTTGAAATTGATGCAGACTACAGTGGTAAGCCACTCCCTGAGGTCATTTGGCTGAAGGATGGAAAGGAGATTGACAAAAGCACACCAAGAATGGAGGTGAAGACCACACTTACACGTACCATCCTGACAGTAAAGGACTGCATCAGAGTGGATGGTGGCCACTTTACCCTCAAACTTGTCAATGTTGGAGGTGTCAAAATGATCCCTGTTAACGTTAAAGTTTGGATAGACCTGGTCCTCCAGATGGCCCACTGGAGGTTAAAGGTGTCACAGCTGAGAAGTGTTATCTGCATTGGAGCCATCCTTCACATGATGGTGGAGCTGGCATCTCTCACTATATCATTGAGAAGAGAGAAACCAGCCGTTTGTCATGGACCATGGTTGAACCCAAATCCAGGCCATCAGCTACAAAATCACAAAACTGCTGCCTGCAATGAGTACATTTTCAGAGTCACTGCAGTGAATAAAATATGGTGTTGGTGAGCCTCTTGAATCTGAGCCTGTCATTGCTCGCAATCCATTCACTACTCCCAGTGCTCCCTCTACACCTGAGGCCGGTGCTATCACCAAGGACTCCATCGTGCTTACTTGGGAGAGGCCAGAGAATAATGGAGGAGCTGAGATTGAAGGATATGTCCTTGAAAAACGTGATAAAGATGGTGTCAGATGGACAAAGTGTAACAAGAAGAGACTGACTGATCTGAGATTCAGATGACTGGCCTCACAGAAGGGTCATTCATATGAATTCAGGGTGTCTGCGGAAATGCAGCCGGTGTTGGAAAGCCTAGTGGACCAACTGAGTACATCAAGGCCTGCGATGCCACTTACCCACCAGGACCACCAAGCAACCCCAAAGTCACAGACCATTCAAGCACCACAGTGTCCCTGTCCTGGACAAGACCTATCTATGATGGTGGCGCACCAGTCACTGGATATGTTGTTGAGAGGAAGGAAGCTGCAGACGATGAATGGCTCACTTGTACACCATACACAGGTGTTCAGACCACTCACTACACTGTCAAGAAACTGAAAGAGAATGCAGAATACAACTTCCGTATCTGTGCCATGAATATTGAAGGAGTGGGGGAACATGTGGACCTGCCAGGTACTGTAATTGCTGCTGAAAAACTTGAGGCTCCTGAAATTGAACTGGACGCTGATCTGAGAAAAATGGTCAATGTTCGTGCCACTGCCACTCTGCGTCTGTTTGTGACCATCAAAGGAAAGCCTGAGCCTGAGGTCAGATGGTCAAAGGCTGATGGTACTCTAAATGAGCGTGCCCAGATTGAAGTTACAAGCTCTTACACAATGCTTGTGATTGAGAATGTTGACAGGTTTGACACTGGAAAATATGTGTTGACTCTTGAGAACCTGAGTGGCTCTAAATCAGCCTTCATCAATGTCAGGGTTCTGGACTCCCCCAGCGCTCCAACCAACCTGGAGGTTAAGGATGTCAAGAGGAACTCTGTATCTTTGTCCTGGGAACCTCCTCTCATTGATGGTGGTGCTAAGATTTCACACTACATTGTAGAGAAGAGAGAGCAGAAGAGAATGGCTTTCACTAGTGTTTCCACCAACTGTGTGAGGAACTCATTTATCATCTCTGACCTACAGGAGGGCGGTCGCTATTACTTCCGTGTGCTTGCTGTGAATGAGCTGGGAGTTGGTCTGCCTGCCTCCACAGATCAAGTCAAGGTGTCTGAGGCTCCTCTACCTCCTGGTAAAGTTGTCCTGGTTGATGTGACTCGTCATACTGTCACCCTGTCATGGGAGAAACCCGATCATGATGGAGGCAGCAAGATCACAAGTTATATTGTGGAGATGCAGCCTAAAGGTGATGACAAATGGACTGTCTGCAGTGAAGCCAAAGCACTGGAAACTACCATTGAGGGACTCACAAGTGGGGAGGAATACTCCTTTAGGGTGACTGCTGTGAATGACAAAGGAAAGAGTGATGCCAAACCTCTGGCAGCCCCTGTTGTGGTAAAGGATATAACGCTCACGCCCACCATTAACCTGCTGTTTTCCACATACAGTGTTAAGGCAGGAGATGATCTGAAGATTGATGTTCCATTTAAAGGCAGACCTCAGCCTGAGGTTTCCTGGAAGAAGGACGGTCATTCACTTAAACAGACGACAAGGGTCAATGTTCTGAGTTCCAAGACCTCATCCAAGATTCTCATCAAGGATGCAACCAAGGAGGATGTAGGAAAGTATGAGATCACCCTGACAAACTCAGTTGGTACCAACTCAGCTGTGATTTCAGTTGTAGTCCTGGACAAGCCTGGTCCACCAAGCAACATTGTGGTTGATGAAGTGAGTGCCGACTTTGTGTGTCTGTCTTGGGATCCTCCAGCCTATGATGGTGGATGCCAGATTAATAACTATGTGGTGGAGAAGAGAGATACTACAACAACTACATGGCAGATTGTCTCAGCCACAGTTGCCAGGACATCCATTAAGGTGTCTCGTCTCACTCAGGGAACAGAGTACCAGTTCCGTATCGCGGCTGAAAATCGTTATGGCAAGAGTACCGCCATTGACTCTTCGCCTGTTGTTGCTCAGTATCCATTCGAACTTCCTGGCCCACCTACCAACCTCCATGTTGCACAGGCCACCAAGACTGGCATGCTTGTGGTCTGGGTAGACCTGCCAGCGACGGTGGTAGCCCTGTCACTGGATATCACATTGAATGCAAGGACCAAAGTAGCATCCTGTGGACCAAAGTTAACAGAGGTCTTGTTGCTGAGAATCAGTTTAAGATGACTGGCATAGAAGAGGGTCTACTCTATCAGTTCAGAGTCTATGCTGAGAACATGGCTGGCATTGGTCCATGCTCTAAGCCAAGTGAGCCTGTGGCAGCTAGGGATCCATGCCCATCTCCATGTAACCTCAAAGTCACCAATATCACAAGGACCTCAGTTTCCCTCTTCTGGGACGGACCTGAGTATGCAGGCAGTGCCAAGATTACTGGCTATATTGTTGAACGTAGAGAACTTCCAAATGGACGCTGGCTGAAATGTAACTTTACCAACCTCCAAGACACCTACTTTGATGTCACAGGTCTCACAGAAGATGTCCAGTATGACTTCCATGTCATTGCCAAGAATTCAGCTGAACAGTTCAGTGCTCCTTCTGAAAACACCGGACCTGTTACCGTCAAGGATGATGTTGACCCACCTACAATAATCATGGATGATAAACTCAGGCAACTGGTTGTTATTAAAGCAGGAGATATCATCAAAATTGATGCTGAAATTACTGGCCGTCCACTCCCTGTTGTCTCCTGGTCCAAGGATGGAAAGGAAATTGAGGCTAAAGCCAGATGTGAAATCACCTCCACCAATTTCGCAACCACATTAATTGTCAGAGATGCCATCAGGAGAGACTCAGGCCAGTATGTTCTAACACTGCACAATGTGGCCGGCACCAGATCTGTGGCTGTTAACTGCAAGGTACTGGACAGGCCTGGGCCTGCTTCAGGACCTTTGGCGGTGTCAGGCCTCACAGCAGAGAAATGTACCCTCACCTGGGGACCACCACAAGAGAATGGTGGAGCCGAAATCATGCATTACATTGTGGAAAAACAAGAGACAAGCCGTCTTGCATGGACTCTAGTCTATGGTGATATGAAGGCTACCACATGTAAAGTAACCAAGCTGCTCAAAGGAAATGAGTACATCTTCAGAGTTAGAGGAGTTAACAAATATGGAGATGGAGAAGCTTTGGAGAGTGAGCCCACAAAGGCCATGGATCCATTTACTGTCCCTGCTGCTCCTACCAATGTCCAGGTTACTTCTGTTACCAGTGAAGCTATGACAATCTGCTGGGAAAGACCTGTTTCTGACGGTGGTAGCAGTATCTCTGGCTATGTCATTGAAAAGCGAGAAAAGACCGGACTGCGCTGGTGCCGTGTCAACAAGAAGCCAGTTTATGATCTTAGAGTCAAAGCCTCACATCTCCGTGACGGCTGTGAGTATGAGTACAGAGTGTTTGCAGAGAATTCTGCTGGACTCAGTGCTCCCAGCACCCCATGCCCACTCACCAAAGCTGAAGACCCGCAGTTCTTGCCATCTCCTCCAGCTAAACCTAAAATCATTGACTCTACAAAGACCACAGTTACTCTGTCCTGGAATAAACCACTGTTTGATGGAGGATCACCTGTGACAGGTTACAGAGTGGAATACAGGAAGAGTCTGGATGATGAATGGATGGTTGGAGTACAGAACACCAAGAACACAGAGTTCACAGTGGTGGGACTGACCCCTGGAGTTGAGTATGTGTTTGTTGTCAAGTCTATTAACAAAATTGGAGCCAGCGAGCCCAGTGCTGAGACTGACAAACAGGTGGCCAAAGACAGACAGGAGGAGCCAGTGTTTGACATTAGCAACGAGATGAGGAAGACTCTTATTGTGAAGGATGGCAGCTCTTTCACCTTGACAGTGCCGTTCAGAGGCAAACCCATTCCCAATGTGTCCTGGACAAAGCCTGATGTGGACCTGAGAGTTCGTGCTGTCATTGATACCACAGACACCTTCTCTTCGATCACCTTAGAGAAAGCCACCCGCAATGACTCAGGAAAATACACCATCACTCTGTCCAGTGTAGCTGGAACTGCCTCCCTGACCCTCAGTGTCAGAGTCCTGGACTCCCCTGGACCTCCTGCCCGGGTAGAAATCAAGGAAGTGACCAAGTCGTCTGCTACTGTGTCCTGGGACACTCCTGAAAATGAAGGAGGTGGACCGGTCAAAAACTATCTTGTTGATATTAGAGAGGCCAGTAAGAAAGGCTGGACCAGGCTGACGGACACCTGCCATAGGCTCACGTACAAGGTGTCAGACCTGAAGGAGGGAGAAGTCTACTATTTCAGAGTGACGGGCGAGAACGAGTACGGTGTTGGTGTTCCTGCTGAGACCAAGGATGGAACCAAGATCTCAGGTACTGACCATTATTTTGACTTAACTCCAATAGATCTGAGTGGTTCTGAGTATTTCTAGTTACATTTGGAATCTTTTTTGTTTTTTTTGACTAAAGCACACTTACTCATACTGTTTTGACAAAACCAAAATTAAACACATGCTCTTTAACAGTAGAAGTGGTTCAGATCTTCTGCAGTGAAAAAGAAAGTATTGTTTTATTCAGACCATTCCCCTGTTTTATTTTATTAAGTATATAATTAGAAATTTCAGACTTTGATAATTTTTTTAGGTGATTTGCAATACAGTTGAACAAATGTTGGAGCATATTTTGACCAAAGTTAATGTATAATAAACCTTATAAAAAATGAGACTGGATCATATCTATGAATCAATATTTCCTGTTGTTTCAGAAAAACCAAGCCCACCTCCCAAACTGGGTGTGACTGATGTGAACAAAGAGAGCGTGTCTCTGGCCTGGGCCAGACCAGAACAGGACGGAGGCAGCAGGATCACTGGGTACCTGGTGGAAGCCATGGAGAAAGGACAGGAGAAGTGGGTCAAGTGTGGAGTGACCAAGTTCATCCACTTTACGGTGTCAGGTCTGAGGGAGAACGCTGAGTACTTCTTCAGAATCCGGGCTGAGAACCATGCTGGATTCAGTGACGCCAAGGAAATGTTGACTCCTGTGGCTGTAAAAGACCAGCTCGGTGAGTTACAAACAGGATGTATGTTTTTAACATTACCCTCATTTTAACCAGAGCCATCAGAGTCTTTTAGTTTGGCCTTTGGTTTCATTTCAGTTTTAGATATATTTGTTGGAGTTTATTTATTTTTTGTTTGTTTTTAATGTGATCCTGTTTTGGATCTGATCAGGTCATATTTAGGTTTTAATCTTTTTTTATCATCATTAGTTCAGTGATCAGTTTATTGGATAATAAATTTAAATATTGATTAATTATTTTCATATTCAGACAACAAACCACAACAAGTATAAATCATAAAATCAAGACAAACCTGATTTTACCTGGACTTGAAGTTTGTGCTGAAATGTTTACTGTAGCTTTTATTTAGTGTCATTTTTTCACTGCTAGTTTTAGTTTTAACTTTAACCTTGGTTTGACTTTTCCTTCTTATCCAGAATCTCCCGAGGTCAACATGAAGGACTTCCCCCACAACACGGTCTATGTCAGGGCCGGATCCACACTGAAGTGTGAAATCCCTCTGACTGGCCGACCTCTGCCCAAAGTCTCTCTGACCAAGGACAACACACTGGTCAAGAACACAATGAGGTTCAACTCTGAGGTGACTCCCGACAGCATTAAGATCGTTCTACGTGAGAGCATAACCGGAGACTCCGGACGCTATGATATCACCGCCTCCAACTCCTGTGGTACCACCAAGTCCTTTGTGAATATTGTGGTCCTGGATCGGCCCAGCGCCCCTGTCGGTCCTGTGGAGCTGTTTGACATCACTGAGGACAGTGTTAGTCTGAAGTGGCTCCCACCGGCGTATGATGGTGGAAGTCCCATCACCAACTACATCATCCAGAAGAGAGAAACCACCACTGCCAACTGGATGGATGTGTCGTCTGCTGTGGCCCGCTGCACCATGAAGATCATGAAGCTCACCACTGGACTGGAGTACCAGTTCAGGATCAGAGCTGAGAACAGATATGGAATCAGTGAGCACATCGACTCTCCAACAGTTGCTGTCAGCCTTCCTTACAGTAAGTCATCTTTGTTTTACCTCCACATTTTACCTCTCAGTTCAACTGAAGACATTTTTATTTTCATTATTATTTCACATTGTATCTGTGTTATCATGAAAGATGGAGTATTATTTCATAGAATCACCTTTTTACATCGATGTGTCTTCTTCCAGCTATCCCTGATGCTCCATCGACTCCAGAGATCACCTCTGTAACAAGGGAGTCCATCGCTGTGGCCTGGAAGGAGCCCAAGTCTGACGGAGGCAGCCACGTGTTTGGATACCATCTCCAGATGAAGGACAAGAATAGCATTCTGTGGCAGAGAGTCAACAAAATGGTGATCCGTGCTACACACTGTAAGGTTACCAACATCAATGCCGGACTCATCTATGAGTTCAAGGTTGCAGCAGAAAATGCAGCTGGAATCAGTGCCTTCAGCAAGATTTCTGATGCTGTGCTGGCCATTGATGCCTGTGGTGAGTAGATGATCAAAAAAGACTAAACACAACTCTTTACAGCAGCTTCAGGGGTAGTTTTCTGATGACTTTTTTCATTATCTGTATCTGCAGAACCTCCTGTGAACCTGCGCATCAGCGACATCACTAAACACTCCATCAGTCTGGCTTGGGAGAAGCCGAACTATGATGGTGGATCCCCACTCACTGGATACATTGTTGAGAAGAGAGAAGGAGTCAGCGGCAGGTGGACCAAAGCTAACCTCACCAACATCTTCGACACCCATTACACTGTGACTGGTCTGACCCAAGATGAGTCATACGAGTTCAGAGTCATGGCCAGGAATGCTGTTGGATCCATCAGTAACCCATCTATGAGCGCTGGGCCGGCCACATGTGTGGACACCTATGGTAAGACGCAGCAGATTTGTTTATGGGTTTTTCTGCAGCTGTAAAACCACCAAAAGTCACATGTTTTGTCAGAATGGGCTCTAACTCGTCCAGTGTTTGTTTTTCTTCCAGGCGCTCCAGAGATCGAAGTTCCTCAAGAGTACCTCCAGGAGGTGAAGTACAAGGCTGAGTCCAATGTGGAACTGAAGTTTAATATCACAGCAAAGCCTGCCCCAACTATTGAATGGTTTAAGGATGGCAGGGAACTCAAACCCTCTGCTCAGGTCACCTTCAAGCACACATTCGAGTCAACAAGTCTGTTCCTGAGAGAAACAACCCGACTGAACTCTGGAACCTATGAGGTGAAGGTGAAGAACTCTCTGGGATCCGCCTGCGGCATCGTCAGACTCCTCATCCAAGGTAGAAAGAACTCTCTAACTCCACCTAATCTGTATGTATGTGGACTAATTATGTTGTTTAATTATCTTTAAATGTCAATCAATCAATCAAATTTTATTTACATAGGGCCACATAACAAAAGTTACCTCATGACACTTAACATTTAGAGCTGGTTTAAACTATTCAGACACCAACTGAATCCTTCGGGGAGCAATGTATTTTTTTTTTTTTTTTAAATAATGTAGACTGATCTTTGACAAACTGTAAAATTGTTTGTGTGTTCTAACATTGCAAGAGAAAAAAATTATGAATTGTTAATTGTTAACAAATGGAAAGTCATGTTATTGACTTGATAACTGATTAAAGAGGGTGTGGCTTATTACAACAAATCTAAATTTTAGATATTTCTCTTTTTATATCCCAAGGACTTTTATTTTGGTCTAAGGTGGATCTACTCACTTCCTTTCCAGATAAACCAGGACCTCCTGCTGGGGAGATCCAGTTCAAGAAGGTGACAGCAGACAACATCACTATCATGTGGTCTCCACCTGCTGACGAGGGCGGTGCCATGGTCACCCACTACATTGTAGAGAAGAGGGAGAGCAGCAGAGTCATGTGGTCCATAGTCTCTGAGAAGCTAATGGACTGCATTGTCAACGTTCCTAGACTCATCCAGGGCAACGAGTACATCTTCAGAGTCCGCGGAGTCAACAAGTATGGCATAGGAGACCCACTGGAGTCAGAGCCTGTTGTTGCAAAGAATGCTTTTGGTGAGAAAACACAGCAACACTCACCATCTGAAACATGACAGACGTTAGAAGGTGAGAAGACATGAACTAACGATGAGCTAATGATTTTTGTTTCCTACAGTTCCTCCTAGCGAGCCATCCAAACCTAAAGTGACCATGATCACCAAGTCCACCATGACTGTGATCTGGGAGAGACCAGCGTTGGACGGAGGCAGCGACATTGACGGGTACTACCTAGAGAAGAGAGAGAAGAAGAGTCTGCAGTGGTTCAAGGTTTGTTTCATCTCTTTCTTTCATTAATTTCTTTAAATAAAGGTTTACTAAATGTTTTCTGCTTACTTTTTATTTACCCTTGTACTTTTCTCTTCCTTTTTATTTACTTTTCATCACAAAATCTTTTGAAGAATAAAATCTAAACATTAGCTCCACTCAGTATTGACAGATTTTGTATGAAATGGATGGACAATGCATAAAAAGACACATTATCATGTCAGACAACCTTATTATCTTCTGTATTTCTATTAACAAAAGGCTGCTTTTTCAATCTTTATTTCAGTGGATTTGTTGCTCATGTCTTTTTTGTGTCCAGGTGGTGAAAGGAACCATCAGAGACACCAGACAGAAAGTGACAAACCTGGTGGAGAACAATGAGTACCAATACAGAGTCTGTGCTGTGAACAAAGCCGGAGCTGGAAACTACTCAGAGGCCTCTGATTTATACAAAGCCTTTGACCCCATCGGTACGCCTCACACCAGCCTCAAAGAGCACATTGTTCCTCTTTTACAGATTGTACAGATGATATTCATGTCGTTTTGCCTCCTCCAGATCTGCCTGGCGAACCATCCAAACTGCGTGTGGTCGACTCCACAAAGACTTCCATCACCTTGGGCTGGGAGAGGCCAGTCTATGATGGTGGCAGTAAAATCACACACTATATTCTGGACCAGATGAACACTGAGGAGAAAGAATGGGTGACAATCAACCCTGAGGTCAAGGGCTGTGAGTATGTGGTGTCCCACCTGAAACCTGGAGTCTACTATTTCTTCAGAGTTTACGCTGTCAACTGCAAGGGCAAAGGAGAAGACATCAAGATGTACCAACCAGTGCAAGCCAAAGACATCCTGGGTTTGTACATTTCATTTATTTCAAGCCACAAAAACAAATGTTTTAATACAAACCCACATGAACCACAGTGACTAAACTAGTAATCATGTCATTTCTATTTTCTCTGTTTTGTTGGTGTTTTCTCTAACAGAGGAGGCTGATTTGGACCTGGACGTTCCCATGACCACACAGTACACAGCAAAAGCTGGCCGTGATGTGGAGGTGTTCATCCCCCTGAAGGGCCGCCCCGCCCCCAACATCACCTGGCGCCGTGGTGACCGCAATATGGCTGGTGACAATCGTTTCACTATCAAGAGCTCTGACCGTGCCACTACCCTGCTGATCCCCAAAGTCACTCGTGATGACTGTGGAAAATATATGCTGGAGATTGAGAATGGAGTCGGAGAACCCAAGATCATCACAGTTTCCCTGAAGGTTCTGGACAGTCCATCAACCTGTCAGAAACTGCTGATCAAGAATGTGACCAGAGGGAAACTGACGCTCAGCTGGGAGGCTCCGCTCATCGATGGCGGTTCTCCTGTCACCAACTACGTCGTTGAGAAGAAGGCATCCACCATGAAGGCCTACCAGGTGATCACTGCTGAATGCGCTAACACTACCTACAAAGTGTCAGGTTTGGAAGAAGACGTGGCTTACTTCTTCCGTGTATCTGCTGAGAACGAGTACGGTGTTGGTGACACTTGTGAGACCACCGAGCCAGTCAGAGCCACTGAAACTCCAGGAGGAGTTAAAAACCTAGTGATGGTGGACTCCACCAAAACCTCCGTCACTCTGCAGTGGACCAGACCAGACCACGACGGTGGCAGCCACATCACTGATTATGTCCTTGAGAAGAGAACCAAAGAAGACCCAACCTGGACTCTGGGCGCAACCTGCAAGCGCTGCAGCTGTGAAGTGACCGGACTCAAAGAGAACACTGTCATGGACTTCAGAGTGTTTGCTAAGAATGAGAAGGGAACCAGCGACTTCTCCCAGATTGGTCCAATCACAGTGATGGACTTCATCATTCCACCTGAGGCCAGTCTGATCGACTATCCCAATGGAGAGCTGGCAGTTCGTGTTGGACAGAACATCCATATCGAGTTGCCTTTCAAGGGAAAACCACGCCCAGCAATCAGCTGGCTGAAAGACAACCAGCCTTTGAAGGAAAGTGAGAAGGTCCGCTTCAGAACCACTGACAACAAGACATCTGTCACTGTCAGAAGTGCTAAGAAGGAGCACGCTGGTCAGTATACTCTGGTTCTGGATAACAGAACCATCAAGAACTACTTTGACATTAATGTGGTGATTCTTGGACCTCCATCTGTGCCTGTTGGTCCAGTCCACTTTGATGAAATCAAAGCCCAGAGTATCATCATCTCCTGGAATGAGCCAAAGGATGATGGAGGCAGCGAGATCACTTGCTACAGTGTGGAGAAACGTGAGACTTCTCAGGCTAACTGGAAGATGGTCTGCTCCAGTGTGGTCAGGACCACCTTCAAGATCCCCAACTTGGTTAAGGGAACCGAGTACCAGTTCAGAGTCCGAGCAGAGAACAAGTTTGGAGTCAGTGAAGCACTTAACTCTCCAGACATCATTGCTCAGCATCAGTACAAACCCCCTGGTCCTCCTGGAAAACCAGTGGCATACAACGTCACCAGCGATGGCATGAGCATCAGGTGGGAGGCACCAGGCTTTGATGGTGGTTCCCCCATCCTGGGCTACCATGTGGAGAAGAAGGACCGGAATAGTCTATTGTGGCAGAAGGTGAACTCCACAATCATTTCCAACAGAGAGTACAGGGTCATTGGCCTCTTGGAGGGTCTGGAGTACTCCTTCAGAGTCTACGCAGAGAACAATGCTGGACTCAGTCTTGTCAGCGAACAGAGCAAACATGCTAGGGCCGTTTCCCCAGTCGGTGAGTCAACACTTTAAATACTGTCTGATCTGAGAACTGCAGCAAATGAAACCCATTTATGAAAGAAAAAACACATTCATAACAGCAAAAAATAATTCTGTGAGGTTATAAATGAAAATCGGATAAGATATACAATCTTCTAGACAAATGCTATCTTTTTTCCTATTGGTTTCGTGGTTTTGATGTATAGTATCTAAACATGTAAACAGAGAACAATAGAGATAGCTGAGTTTGAAAGTTTGCATGAATGAACTGGTCGATGTTTTTCTCCATCAGATCCACCTGGTACTCCCATTTGCATTGACGTGACCAGAGACTCGGTCACTCTTCAGTGGGAAATCCCTACAAGAGATGGAGGCAGTAAGATTGTGGCCTACAGTGTGGAGAGACGCCAAGGCAGAGGCAAATGGCTGCGCTGCAACTTCACAGATGTCAGCGACACCCAGTTCACTGTGACCGGACTGTCACCTGGAGACAGGTTTGAGTTCAGGGTGATTGCCAGGAACGCCGTGGGTACCATCAGTCCACCATCCAACTCCTCCGGATACATCATGACCAAGGACGAAAGCAGTGCGTATCTTTAAGAAAAAAAGATCCTCGTAAATATTTTTCAGACTCTGTTGAATCCTTATGTTGACCTTGTGTTTGCATCTCCAGTCTCTCCTGAGATTGAGTGGTCACCAGATCAGGTTCTCACAATGAGAGCCGGAGAGAGTGTCAGACTCGCCTGCAGCATCACTGGACGCCCTGTCCCACAGGTTGTTTGGTACAAAGACGGCAAAGAGATCGACAAGAGGACCATGATCGACATTGAGATCACCACCGGCATTGGCACCAGCAGCCTGTTCATCCGTGATGCTGACAGGAACCACCGTGGAATCTACACCGTGGAGGCCAAGAACAGCTCTGGAACCAAGAAGGCAGACGTCAACGTCAGAGTACAGGGTTCGTCAACACTCATCCAGAACATTCAGCTATGACAGCATCTTTTGTTGCCTTTATGGTGTAGTTTTACAACTCATTTAAATTAAAAAAGCCCTTGCAGAGATCCTTCTATTCCATTGAAATTTGACATATTTGTAGCACAAACAAAACAGTTGTGATAAATTATATCATATATTAGCCAGAGAATACCTGAGAAAGTAGCATCTTCTTCCTTTGTGATGTAGATTGTACATTTGGTCCACGTCACTCCTTTGGATCTCCTTTACCAGTACAAATATTAGGCTCGGACATAATGTTCATATTGACTGACTGTGATAAATAATTAGCAGAATTTCAATCTTTTTTAATCAGCACATTTTCTCATCTCATACCAAGATACAAGAGTTTAATCATAGTGAATTTCATATCCCAAAGGCCATTTAAAACTAAACATACTTTTGAGTTTTTGTCCAGAAAACACAGGAATGATGAAGTTTATGTTTCCACACAGTCCCCATCACATTCATTTACTAAACATTTCTATATTCATTCCTCATGAAAAGGTTCATCAATAATTCTGTTGTCTTATAACCTTTCAGACACTCCTGGACCTTGCGAGGGTCCGATCCGTTTCACCGGTATCACAGCTGAAAAGTGCACAGTGTGGTGGAATCCTCCAGAAAACGATGGCTGTGCTGCCATCACACACTATGTGGTGGAGAAGAGGGAGACGTCCAGAATCTCCTGGGCAATGGTCACCTCTAAATGTGAAGCCTGCTCCTTTAACGCCACCAACCTCATCAAAGGCAACGAGTACCAGTTCAGAATCTCTGCCGTCAACAAGTTTGGTGTTGGCAAACCTCTGGACTCTGACCCTGTCATCGCTCAGATGCAGTACAGTAAGTGCAGTAATCAATATGTTAGAATTTCTTTAAGAAAAAGGGAAAATATTAAAAGAACATTTATAATGACATTAGAGCCATGCTGATATGGTGACATCGCCCAGTTATATAGACTTTTATTTCCATAACCAACTGGAACCATCAATATTTACCACGAATCAGTCAAACTATGAACAAATTGATTTTACTTGCAGCCATTAGAGATAAACAGCTACATTACTACATTCAATGGAACAGATATACATTATTAGTAGTAGTAGTAGTAGTAGTAGTAGTAGTAGTAGTAGTCATCATTAATGTTCTGAAAAGGGTTTCCATTTTCTGTTGTTGTTTGAGATAAGATGAAAAAGTTTTTGTGGTTTGAAGAGTTTTAACTGAAAGTTCAACCCTCTCCTTCAGCGGTGCCCGATGCCCCTGGTACCCCCGACGCCACCCATATAACTGGAGACAGCATCACCATGTGCTGGACCAGACCCAGGTCTGATGGAGGCAATGAGATCAAACACTACATCCTGGAAAGACGGGAGAAGAAGAGTCTGCGCTGGATAAAGGTTTCATCCAAGAGGCCAATCACTGAGCTGAGGCACCGTGTCACCAACCTCACCGAGGGCAACGAGTATGAATTCCGCGTCATGGCGGAGAACGGAGCCGGCATAGGACCAGCCAGCAGCACTTCCAGGCTATTCAAAACCAGAGAGCCCACCAGCACTCCCAGCGCTCCCACTGTCATCAAGGTGCTGCAGCAGACAAAACTGGCCATAACTATTAATGGTTAACAGGAGTAGGAAGTATATCTTATATGATTTGATTCCAAAATAGATTAAAATGGTCAAAAATGCAATAAAAAGTTTAAATGAAAACATGGTTTTCATTTTAACTCTTAATTCAACATCCAGTATATTCAATGCAGTTAATATTGATGAGTTAAATCCTACAGTGGCATCCATTTCTTGAGGTAAAAATCTCCTCTGTCAGACACTGTCCTGACTTACAGCTTGTACAAGGACACTGAGATATTCAAAAGTTCTTATTGTATTCATGACGTTATGGGCAGAACTAACATTCATTTGGAAAATATCTTGGATTTGGTTGTAATTTTTAATGAAGTTTCAATTCAGTTTCAAATTATCCCATTTTCTTTTTGCTCTTTTATGTCAAACAGGTCATTGACTCCACCAAGTCCTCCATTACCTTGGAATGGACCAAACCAGTGTTTGACGGTGGAATGGAAATCATCGGTTACAATATAGACATGTGTAAGGCCAGTCTGGAGGAGTGGCACCGCATCAACAGCCAGATCTGCATCCACACCAAGTACACTGCCAAGGGCCTGGTTCCTGGAGAACTCTACAAGTTCAGGGTCAGTGCTGTGAACGGATCTGGACAAGGTGAAGCCTCAGTGTTGTCCAATGCTGTTCAAGCTTTGGACAGACTCACATCTCCTGAGATTGACATTGGTGCCGACTTCAAACAGACTCACATCGTGAAGAACGGTGGTACTGTGTCTCTCAACATCGCCTTCAGAGGTAAACCAGCTCCTCTGGCCACATGGTCAAAGGTGGATGGTGAACTGCCAGTCATGGCTGATGTCAACACGTCCGACTGCTTCTCCACTCTGACTATTGAGGGCTGCACTCGCTATGAAGCTGGAAAATACACCCTGTCCCTGGAGAACAACAGCGGTCGCAAGTCTATCACATTCACAGTCAAAGTTCTGGACACACCTGGACCTCCTGCAGCCATCAGTTTCAAAGACGTCACCCGTGGAGCCTTAACAATGATGTGGGATGCCCCCACGAATGATGGAGGATCAAGAATCCATCACTACATTGTGGACAAGCGTGAGGCGAGCCGCCTTGCCTGGCAGGAGGTGAGCACCAAATGTTCCCGCCAGATGATCCGTGTGACCGGTCTGGAGATCGGAGTTCCGTACCTGTTCAGAGTAATTGCTGTGAACCAGTACGGCCAGGGAGAAGCTCTGGAAATGACAGAACCTGTCATTGCCACAGAGGAACCAGCTCCACCCAAGAGAGTAGATGTCGTTGACACCAGCAGCTCCACAGCTTCTCTGGTGTGGCTGAAGCCCGACCATGACGGAGGCAGCCGCATTCGAGGCTATATTGTTGAGTTCAGAGCCAAAGGAACCGACCGCTGGATGGTAGCAGGAGAAAGCAAATTGCAGAAGATGCTGGTGGAGGGTCTTACTGAGAACATGGAGTATGACTTCAGAGTGAAGGCAAAGAATGATGCTGGAATCAGCGATCCTCAGGCAATGTTTGGCTCTGTGGTTATCAAGGAGCCTCGTATTGAGCCCACAGCCGACCTGAGCAGTATCACTAACCAGCTTATCACCTGCAAGGCCTCCAACACCTTCACCATCGACATCCCAATCAGTGGTAGACCTGCCCCCAAAGTAACTTGGAAGCTTGAGGAAATGAAGCTGAAGGAGACTGACCGGGTCTGCATCAGGACCACAAAGGAAAGGGCTACCCTGATTGTGAGGGACAGCAAGAGGAGTGACAGCGGAAAGTATTACCTGGTCCTGGAGAACTCTGCCGGAGTCGTGACCTTCACTGTGACTGTGCTGGTGGTGGGCAGACCTTCGGCTCCTACAGGCCCTGTTGAGATCTCCGGAGTGTCCTCAGAGTCCTGCACCCTGTCCTGGACCGAGCCGGTTGATGATGGTGGCAGTGAAATCACCAACTACATTGTGGAGAAACGTGAGTCTGGCCACGCCTCCTGGCAAGTGGTGAACTCCAGTGTGAAGAGAACCACTATCAAAGTGACTCATCTGACTAAATACATGGAGTACACCTTCAGAGTGTGCGCTGAGAACAAGTACGGAGTCAGCAAGTCCATCGAGTCTGCAGCTGTTATTATCGAGCATCCATTTGGTAAGTTCTGTCCAACATTTACGACTGACTAACCATTTAAAGTTCACTCATTTTGAGACTTCTTATCCTCTCCTCTGCCTCTCCTACATAGTTCCTCCAAGTCCTCCAACTCGTCCAGATGTGGTCTCTGTGTCTGCCAACGCCATCAGCATCAAATGGGATGTCCCATATGCCGATGGTGGCAGCAAGGTGACGGGGTACTGGATTGAGAAGAAGGAGAGGAACACCATCCTGTGGGTGAGGGAGAACAAACTTCCCTGCCTCGAGTGCCAGTACAAGGTGTCCAACCTGATTGAGGGTCTGGAGTACCAGTTCAGGGTCTATGCCATGAACATTGCTGGACTCAGTAAGGCCAGTGAGGCTTCCAGACCAGTGGTGGCTCTCAACCCTGTCGGTGGGTGAAACATCTTCATGTCTTAGTATCAGTGGATAATGTAACTGTTTTCATATGTGATGTTAAATGTTGTTTCCTTGCTGCTCAGATCCTCCTGGTAAACCTGAGGTGACCGACATCACCCGGTCCTCAGTGTCTCTGTGCTGGACCATCCCCTTCAACGATGGTGGCAGTAAGATCGTCGGTTACATTGTGGAAAGGAAGGTCTACAGTACCGACGAATGGGATGACAACCGCTGGCTGAAATGTAATTACACCACCATCACCGAGAACTATTTCACTGTCACGAACCTCGGAGAAGGAGACACCTACGAGTACCGCGTCGTTGCTAAGAACGCTGCCGGAGTTCACAGTGCTCCATCGGAGATCGTCGGACCAGTCACTTGCAAGGACGAGTACTGTAAGTCACACATGCCAAGCTGTATTTATCTAAAAGGATGAGGACTGAGTTGGATTCACACATTTCATTTACTTGACTTTCATTTAACCAGAAAAAGCCTGGAACAGGCAATAAATTTAACATTAGAATGTCAGAAGATTGTAGAGATTAACCCCTAAATTCCCACTGGGTCACTGGTGATCCAGTCATCATTTTGTATTAAATACATGAAAAATTCTACAAAAAAAGTTTTGTCAATATAGAGATGTTATACCTTTTTAGAAAGCTTAGATTCTACACAGTTAAGTCTCTGAGTATATTTACAGTACAGTACATGAATGTCCTTGTTCGTAGTTCCATCTTAAACCCATCTCTTTGTTCTGTAGCTCCTCCTAAAGCTGAACTGGACAGTAAACTGGTGGGAGAGACTGTCACCGTTATGGCTGGCTCAGACCTGGTCTTGGACGGCGCTGTGGGAGGAAAACCAGAGCCCACCGTGTACTGGGCAAAGGGCGACAAGATCCTGGAGCTGGGAGAGAAATATTCCCTGACATATACCTCAACCAGAGCCATGGCCGTTATCAAGAACTGTGACAGATTTGACACTGGACGGTACATCCTGACTGTGAAAAATGCCAACGGAACTAAGACCGCAACCGTGTTGGTTAAAGTTTTGGGTGAGTGTTAAAGTCAACATGTAGGTTCCTTAAGTACAAATACTTTAATACTTAATAATAATAATTCACCCTGAATGCACAAAACCAAAGCCTGTTTGGAAAATGTGAGGAGAAGAAAGTCCACATATTTGTGTTTAAATGTAGGATAGTAATGAGATATTTGGAGCCTGATTTGGGTTGTTGTTGTCCGTCTGTCAGACACTCCTGGACCTCCTGCTGATAAGATCGTGATCAGCAGAGTGACAGAGGAGAAGTGTACGGTTTCCTGGAAGATTCCTCTGGAAGACGGAGGGGACACAGTGTCCCACTACATCGTGGAGCGTCGTGAGACCAGTCGTCTCAACTGGGTCCTCATGGAGTCAGAGTGCAAGTCCCTGTCATGTGTCAGCACCAAGCTGATCAAGAACAACGAGTACATCTTCAGAGTCCGCGGAGTCAATAAGTACGGGCCTGGAGTTCCTCTAGAGTCCGAACCCGTCATCGCCAGGAATGCTTACAGTAAGACACCGTGGATTGGTGTAGTTTATCAGACACAAACAAATAGTACCAACAGGTTTCAGTTCAAAGATTATGAAAATATGACTCATACAGCTGTAAAACATATATTTATTGATTTTGCAGGTAATTCAATGTGTAATTTAATTGTTGTAATTATTAATTTAGCTGAATCATAATAATTTTCATCTTTTCATACTAACATTTTGAATAATAATAATGATAATAACAATTAGACATTTTATTTATAAGAGCTTTTGAAGACACCCAAGGACACTGTACAACAAGATAAAACAGACAATCCATAGGATTCTATCAATTAAGAAAATAATAATACTTGTACAGTTATATACAGTGATTTGCTTTTTTGTCCCTAAGTAACAAGTAATAGTAATAAATGTTAAATAGACATAAAGGAAGACAATATAAGTTTACCTCTTACTGTTTGACTGTGAAAAAAACACAGCAGCTTTATGTGAATTAAAAAAATATGTTTTACTTTACAACTTAATAAATAATGCAACTAATATGGTGACTACGTAATAAATGTGTGATTTGTTTAAGTTCATATTAATTTAAAAATGTAGATTATTGTGGTTAAAGGGCATCAGTTTGAAGGTGGGGTGTGATTATTTCGTTAACTTTGAATTTCGTCTGTTCTACAGCCATACCGTCTCCTCCTGGAGCTCCCGAGGCCACGGCGGTGGGTAAAGAACACATTATCATCGAGTGGCTGAAACCTGAGAGCGACGGAGGCAGTGAAATCAAAAACTACATTGTGGAAAAACGCGAGAAGAGCAGCACCAGGTTGGAACAACAAGCCAAATAATACCAGACAGGTTAATTTATTTAACAACGGAAATCTGATGACTTCTCCTCTGCATCTTTTCTAAACCAGGTGGACTCGAGTGAACAGGACCTACACCATCTACGACACCCGTCTAAAGATCACTGGCCTCCTGGAGGGAAGCGAGTACCAGTTCAGGGTCACAGCAGTGAACGCTGCTGGAGACAGTCAGCCGAGCGACGCCTCGCCGTACATCATCTGCAAAGACCCCACATGTACAAAAAGATGACCTTAATTACATTATCTAAACTATAAGGAAATATTGTACAGTTTAGAGAGACCAGAGCACAAGAAACGCAATACAACTGTAGGTGAAGAGGCACAGATCCTCAAAAGTCTCAAACGAAGTTATTTTTTGTGAAAACAAGAAAAAAAATGGTCTAGAGAATAAAACAGTCTGTAAAGAAAATTCAGTTATTAAAATGCAAATTAATCATTAGATACAAAAACAGATGGAACTGAAATGTGATCAAATTAAATATTACATGTTTAAAAACTTGATGTGTAGCACAAACATTAAAACTCAAATAATAGTAGTTTACAGTTAAATGTGGTTTAATTGATTTATTACATTGATACAGAGAACGTCAAAGGCATCTCTTCATTTCCTTTCAGATACTCCGGCTCCTCCTTCAACACCTCGTATCACTGACACAACCAAACACAGCATCAGTATGACCTGGACCAGACCCATGTATGATGGCGGCTCAGATGTCACTGGGTATGTGGTGGAGATCCTGGAGGAGGGTTCGGAGCAGTGGTACCGTGCCACTGCCAAGGCCCTCAAGACTAATGAGTATGTGGCTGCTGGACTGGTGGCCAATAAGAAGTATCGCTTCAGAGTGGCCGCCATCAACAGCAACGGCACTGGAGAGTTCAGTGAGCCCAGCGCTGAGGTGGAGCCACTCGAGAAAATTGGTGAGTCCACAACACCTCAGGACAATCAAGATAACAAGGCACTTAAGTTTTATCACTGTCATTGAGCAGGAAATGAAGCCTCACTGACCCTCATGTGTTTTCAGAAATGCCGGACTTGGAACTGGCCGACGACCTGAAGAAGACTGTCTGTCTTCGTGCCGGAGGAACCCTCCGTCTCTTTGTGTTTGTCACTGGCAGACCACTTCCTGTTGTAGCCTGGAGGAAAACCGGCGTGGAGCTCCAGAGCCGAGGATACATCGAGACCACTGACAGCTACACTTGTCTGATAGTGGAGAAGGTGGACCGTTACGACTCCGGAAAGTACGTAGTGGAGGCTGAGAACCCATCTGGAAAGAAGACTGCCACCATCTTGGTCAAAGTCTACGGTACATCAGCTTGTTCTTTACAGACTATGAAAACCTTTGGTCAGGTTTTGAGAAAAATATGTGAGAGGAGATATTTTAGAATGTTTTAATATTAACTTTGTAACTGTCAGGGATCATGGATCAGAATGTTTGGTAGTACATAAAATGTAATTAAAACTTAAATATTTTGGTTTTCTTCTATCGTGCAGACACTCCTGGACCTCCAGGTTCGGTGAAGGTGAAGGACTATACCAAAGAGTCTGTGGTCATCACCTGGGATGTCCCGAGTATGGATGGCGGTGCTCATGTCAGTAACTACATTGTAGAGAAACGAGAAGCAAACATGAAGTCATACAAGACTGTGACCACCGAGTGCAGGAAGACCCTGTTAAGGATCACAGGCCTGGAGGAGGGTGTACATTACTTCTTCAGAGTCTTGCCTGAGAACATCTACGGTGTGGGCGAGCCCTGTGAGACGGCTGAAGCCGTTCTGGTGTGTGACGCACCGTCGGCGCCTCTGGATCTCCAGGTTGTTGATGTCACCAAGTCATCTGTGTCCCTGCACTGGGAGAAACCACTGCATGACGGCGGCAGTAGGTTGAATGGGTACATCCTTGAGGCCTGCAAGGTAGGATCAGACCGCTGGAGCACTGTGGCCACCCTGAAAGCCTCTGCGTCCCACCACACCATCCAGTCTCTGACGGAAAATGACCAATACCTGTTCCGAGTCCGAGCCACAAACAGCAGAGGAGCCAGTGAGCCCATGGACACTGTCACTCCTGTGATCATCCAGGAGATTAAAGGTTAGTCTCAGGTCCAGGTTCATGCTCAGGTACAGGCTCAGTTTCCTTCACAACTCATGCCTTGTTTTTCCATGTACATTCAATTGCCTAGCATTGATTTTTATAGAATCAAGTCTTGTTTTTAAAATTTACTAAGACACTATAATACATAACACTCTAATATTTATTCAGACATTAAAAGGACATTTCCAGTTTTTATTTGTACCTGTAGGGGGCAGTGGTTTGAAGTTTGGACAAGGCTTTCATCTTGACACCAGTTAACAAATGATGTGCCTCCAACAACTTTTCAGTTTTTCTTCTTGTCTTCTTAGTTTTATTTTGAGAAAAAAAGCTTCACAAGATTTGAAAAATAATTAACAAGTGAAAACTGTGTTTATTGCAGTGATGCCAAAGATTGACTTGACCAACATTCCTCAGAAGATTGTCCACGTGCATCGTGGTAAAAACCTTGACCTGAACATCCCCTTCAAGGCCAAACCTCAGCCTGTCTGCTCTTGGTTCTTTGGTGGAAATAAACTGAAGGACAGTCTGGACCGCATCAAGGTCGACAGCAATGGAAAGTTCACCCGACTCCTGGTCCGTGACACTACCATCAATGACACTGGAAACTACACTCTGGAGGTGAAGAACGCTGTCGGTGTTGCCACAGAGGTCATCAAGGTTGTCATCCTTGGTAAGAAAAAAATAAGTCATAACTAGAACTTTGACAAGGGAAGGTCCAGGAGGTTTAGATGCATACAGCCTTGTTTCAGATACAGATATTGATGTTTTAAAGTTTTGTCAAAAACTCTAATCACTTGTTTTTGCTGCAGACAAACCTGGCATTCCTGTTGGTCCGATGAAGATCGAGGAGACTGATGGTGTCTCAGTGACTGTCAGCTGGGAGCCTCCGGAGAAGGATGGAGGTGCTAATGTGAGTGGTTATGTGGTGGAGCAGCGTCAGGCCCACATTCCTGGATGGTCCACCGTCTCTGAGTCCGTGACCAGACCCTGCTTCAAGTTCACCAGACTCAGTGAAGGAACCGAATACGTATTCCGTGTTGCTGCCATGAACCGCTTTGGTATCGGTGGCTTCCTCCAGTCTGAGGTGGTGGAGTGCAAGAGCCCTAAGAGTGAGTGAACTTCATCAAGTCCAAATATAGATACTAAGGCAGGATTTAGAGAGAGTTTTCTTTTGAGAAAGTTTATCGTTGTGATATGTACTGTTTCCTATGTAATGTGTGAAGCCTTAATGAATCCTCATTGTTCATGTCATTTAACCTCTGATTTTTTTGCAGCCATCCCTGGACCTCCTAGCAGGCCTGAGGTGCTGGATGTTACCCACGAGGGCATGACGTTGACCTGGCACCCACCAGAGGACAATGGTGGATCCACTATTGCTGGATACATCATTGAGCGTAAAGAGGCCGGGTCGGATAGGTGGCTGAAGGTCAACAAGAACCTTGTCACCATGACGCGCTACCGATCCTCAGGTCTAATTGAAGGCCTGGAGTATGAACATCGCATCACTGCTGTCAACTCTAGAGGAGCCGGAAAACCCAGTGATTGTTCTGCCATCACAGTCGCCATGGATCCCATTGGTACGATAAAACATTCAGGTTCAAGTTTTGAAAATGCCACAAACTGGCAGAATCATAAGACTTTAGGTCTTTAATGAAGATCAGACTGGATTCAAGTTTGTTGTCATTACACAAGTACTAACTATTGATTATTTCAATGTTTCACCCATGAGATTTTTCTTGAGGAAGCCAGTATTATAGTGTTTGCTGTAGTACATATATATATATATATACACACACATATATATATATATATATATACACACACACACACACACACACACACACACATATATATATATATATATATATATATATATATATATATATATATATATATATATATATATATGGACATCACATCGATGTATTTACCTGACGTCACTCTGTGTTGTTGAATAGAGCCTCCAGGTCCACCAGTTCAGCCCAGAGTCACAGACACCACCAGGACCTCAGTGTCTCTGGCCTGGCTGCCGCCTGAAGAGGAGGGTGGCTCCATCGTCACCGGTTACCTGATCGAGATGCAAAAGGTGGACCAGGTGGAATGGACTCTGTGCAACACCACACCCACAAAGATGTGCGAGTATACCCTGACCCACATGCCCCAGAGTGCCGAATACAAGTTTAGGGTCATTGCCTGCAATGCTGGTGGATGTGGAGAACCCGCTGAGATTCCTGGAGTCATCAAAGTCCAGGAGATGCTAAGTAGGAGAACATACTTTTATATCTTTGTGTCCAGTTTTGTATCATTTACTTGAGTTTGATTCTAATAAAAAATCTCCTCCTCAGTCTATCCCGACTATGAGCTGGAACGTGTATATGAAGAGGGCTATGTAGTGCGGCAGGGCGGAGTCATCCGCCTCTCGGTCCCCATCAAAGGTAAACCCATCCCCACATGTAAATGGACCAAAGATGGACGTGACATCTCTCACCGCGCAATGATCGCCACCAACGATGATGTCACTGAGCTGGTCATCAAGGAGGCTCACAAAGATGACACTGGAACTTATGATTTGGTTCTGGAGAACAAGTGTGGAAGGAAGGCCGTCTACATCAAGGTATGTGGAACGTCTGCTGCACTCAGTAAAAATATATGCTGGATTCTGTGATATTTCAACATTTTAATAAGAATAACACTGACGATACTAAGCCATTCATTTATGGCCAGTTTTGTGCCAGACTCATTCATGTACTTGAACGTGGTACAATGGTAGAACGTTCTGATCCATTGGCAGAATCTCATGTTTATCACTTAAAATTTCATGAGATTTTAGATGAACATTTCTAAATTATAATCATGATTGTAATAAGGGGCAAAGGTACTCAAAGGTCAGACTTAACTTCTGTGAAACTTACCTGCAGGTGAAGGTGATTGGTCGTCCTGATGCACCTGAAGGTCCTCTTGAATTTGACGACATTCAGGCCCGATCAGTGAGGGTCAGCTGGAGACCTCCATCAGATGATGGTGGCTCTGATATCTTGGGCTACCTCGTGGAGAGGCGTGAGGTTCCCAAAGCCGCCTGGTACACTGTGGATGCCCGGGTCACAGAGACCTCTCTGGTGGTGAAGGGTTTGAAAGAGAACGTGGAATACCACTTCAAGGTTTCTGCTGAGAACCAGTTTGGCGTCAGCAGATCTCTGAAATCTGATGAGTCTGTTACACCAAAGACACCACTGTGTGAGTACCTGTCATTTTTGTCTCAGTTCCTTACATTGTGTTAGTTGAGATAAAAATACTGACTTTACTGATTTCCATGTCCTCCAGGCCCACCAGAACCTCCCAGCAACCCACCAGAGATCATGGATGTGACCAAGTCCACCGTGGCCCTGTCCTGGGCCAGGCCTCGGGATGATGGAGGCTCCAGAGTCACAGGATACTTCGTAGAGAGGAGGGAAGTGTCAACCGAAAAGTGGGTCCGCCACAACAAGACCCACATCACCACCACCATGTACAACGTCACTGGACTCATCCCTGACGCAGAGTACATGTTCAGAGTCATTGCTCAGAATGACATCGGAAAGAGTGAACCTGGACCTGCATCAGAGCCTGTCGTCTGCAAAGATCCTTTCGGTGAGTGCAGTAAAGTGGGCCAGGTTTGATCAGATCAAAACCTCGACTGGACTCAAATCAAATCAAATTTATTTATATAGCATCACATCATAACTAAAGTTATCTCATGATACATTTAGAGCTGGTCTAAACCAGACTCTTAAACCAATTTACGGAAACCCAACAGAATCCTCCAGGAGTAAACACTTGGCAACAGTGGAAGAAAAAACTTCCTTTTAAGACGCAGAAACCTCGAGCAGACCCCAGCTCTTGGAGGATGGACCATTGACATGAACAGTTAAAGGGTTAAAGAGAGAGAGAGAAAGAGAGAGAGAAATTGTGGGAGGGGGAAATAGGGGGAGATACATGGATGCACAGCAAACTGAGCTATAACTTTTAAAAACTAAAACAGCTGGTGTTAGTATAATTACCAATAACTAGAACAAGTGTCCATAACTGTTAATGTTACTACTCCAAATACAAGTATTAACAGTGGATATACTACTACTGTAACTATTAGTACTAATAATAGTAACATCTACCATCCTTGTAACTTTATAATAAACACTATCAGAACTATATGGATAAATTAATAATGATGATGGAGGCAGGAGAGAAGCAGGACCACAGCAGTAGATCCAGAGATGATCCAGGGAAAACCTGTGAGGACATAAAACACAGAGGCTCTGGGGTAGAAGTCAAGTCAGTAACTTGTATTTGCTGGAGCTTGAATAGAGGAGAGAGGAGGTCAGAGAAGAGGAGGAGCAGAGGAGAACAGACAGGAGGAGAAAGGAGAGAGCTGATTGTGTGATTCACTCTAATTCCATTTTGAACATCTGCTTGGATCAGATAACTTCCAAACACCCCAGATGAACTTATTTTATACCAGACCCACATTACTATTTTTACATCTTCATATCCTTCATTCATTCTAATCTCCTCCTGTTCGTCTCATAGACAAACCCACTCAACCAGGAGAGATCGACATTGTCTCCGTGACCAAGGACAGCATCACCATCCACTGGCTCAGACCCGACCACGATGGCGGTAAAGAGATCCTGGGATACTGGATCGAGTTCAGAGAGGCCGGAGAGAGCGCCTGGAAGAAATGCAACAAGGAGCGTTCCAAAGACCGTCAGTTCACCATGGGTGGCCTGATGGAAGCCACTGAGTATGAGTTCAGAATCTTTGCTGAGAATGAAACTGGATTCAGCAGACCTCGACGTACACCCATGGGCATCAAGACCAAACTGAGTGGTGAGAGAATCTAATCCATACAGAAAGGTTTTGTCAGGCATAGAGTATAAGAAAATGAACAAAACACAGCAGCTGCTGTTTGTCTTGGATGGATTATTTTAAATTTTTTATTAGACAACTTATATCACAACTTTATGCATGTAATGTTATGAACTTTTTATATTACTTTGACTTGAGTTTCTTGCTATAAATATTTTATTTATTGTAGCATATTTATATTATCACTTTTTCCGAATAATTTTATTCTGCTTCTAATTTTATTAAGAAATTTCATACATGTCATGACTTGATTCTTGTCATATCTTTGATGTACTCCAGATGTACAGTTATGTGGCGCAACTTACAAAAGCCAAAGTGTAAAATGACTATTTGCTGATGTTTTCCCAGTTGGCGAGGCTCCAGCTTTGAAGGAGGAGATTCAGGATGTGACAACAAAGCTTGGCGAGTCTGGCACCCTGACCTGCGGCATTGTCGGCAGACCTCTTCCAGAGATCAAATGGTACCGCTACGGCAAAGAGCTGATCCAGAGCCGCAAGTACAAGATGAGCTCTGACGGCCGCAACCACTCTCTGAGCATTCTGACGGATGAGCAGGAGGACGAGGGCGTGTACACATGCAGGGCCATGAACGAGGCCGGCGAAATTGAGACCAGCGGCAAGCTCCGCCTCCAGGCTGCTCCTCAGTTCCACCCTGGTTTCCCTCTGAAGGAAAAGTACTATGCTGGAGCCGGAACCAGCCTCCGCCTCCATGTTGTGTACATCGGACGCCCTATCCCTCAGATCATGTGGTTCTATGGCAAGAAACCTCTGAATGCATCTGACAGCGTGATCATCGAGAACACAGAGAGCTACACCCACCTGGTGGTGAGGAACGTCCAGAGGAAGACCAATGCTGGTCGCTACAAGGTCCAGCTCAGCAATTCATTTGGAACCATCGACACTGTCCTTCGAGTAGAAATCCAAGGTAATGTCACCTCTGAAAACATGCAAAAAAAAACCTTCTCGTGGTTAGGAAATATTCATGAGGTTTCAGATAGTTTTTATGTGTCCCCATCACTGGAGTAGGTGGTGAAACAGAAAACACATCCTCAGTTTTGTTTTCCCCAACATTTTAGCAACGAATAACAAGGAGTCCCGTTAGAATTATTACTGTTCGGAAATGATCATTAGTTGTGTAGGTTTAATTATTTCCTCAAGTTTATGAAGACAAAAGCATCAGCAGCACAGAGTTGTAGAGATGACCATTCAGTAAATAGCAAATAGAATAGAAATGAGCTCTGGAAATATTTTTTTTAATTTTATGGTGTCTCATTTGTCTACATTTTGAATACATATATACTTTTATTAGTTTTATTTTGAGGAAAGTTTTGAGTTTATCTTTAGCTCTAGTGGTAAGTAGAATTTTTCAGATTAAAAAAAAATTATTAATTGATATAGTTGAATTGTTCATTTCACACTGGATTTGTCTCCGGTTTTAACCAATAGATCACCAGGGTTATTGTACTTTGACAATAATTTGTTCAAGACTAAGTAAAACTACTAAAAATCACTGGTGAAATTAATATAAAAATGAAATAAAAAAGTGAAAGACCATAAGTTACTCTTAAGAGGTGTAACTGTATAAGTGAAATGGGGAATAACTTCATTCTTTAAATTTCCAGATAAGCCATGCATCCCTGAAGGTCCTGTGGTTGTCGACGCACTGCTGAAGAGCTCTGTCATCATCAGCTGGAAGCCTCCTAAAGATGATGGAGGCTCCATGATCACCAACTACATTGTGGAGAAACGTGAAGCTAAAGAGGGCGAACAGTGGCACCTGGTGTCCTCATCCATCTCTGGTACTACCTGCAGAGTACCAAACCTCATTGAAAGTGCTGGATACTACTTCAGAGTCTCAGCCCAGAACCAGTATGGAGTCAGTGAAGCTCTGGAGATCCCATCAGTTCTCATCATCAAGAGTCCATTCGGTAAATAAAGATGTATTCTTGATGACATCACAGTTTCAGTTCCCCAAATTGTTTGTGCAGCCTTGTTTTCATTTTTATTACAGTTGGTGCAGACAGGACTAAGACATGGCGATATAGATCCTTAAAAACTAATGGAGATAAAACCAGTAACATTACCTGTTTTTTTTTTCCTCAGAAAAACCTGGCATCCCACAGCAGCCCTTCATTATCAGCTCTACCAAAGACTCTTGCGTCGTCTGCTGGAAGCCTCCAAGTAGCGATGGCGGTGCTAAGATCACTAACTACTACCTGGAGAAACGTGAGAAGAAGCAGAACAAGTGGATGTCAGTGACCACCAAGAAAATTGCGGAGACCAACTACGAGGTCAAGGGCTTACTTGAGGGCTTCGAGTATGAGTTCCGCGTGAAGTGTGAGAACATGGGAGGTGAAAGTGATTGGAGTGAAATTTCTGCGCCAATCATTCCCAAGTCCGATCAAGCTCCTAAGGCTCCAGTATTCAGAGAGGAGATCAGGGATATGACCGTCAAATACCAGAACAATGCCACCTTTGTCACTAAGGTAAGTGAAGAAAAATCCTACAGAGAATCATATGGTTGTAGTTTGATAACTGTGCCAATTCTGAGCTTGTAAAACCAAGCCATTTCTATTCTGAACCTCTATTTCATTTGCTCTCATGAAATGCTTTATTTTCTAACATTCATTACCAGTAGATGACCCAATTGGAAAATACCAAATGTTTGATATTTTTCCTCTGATAAGGTGGTTGGACATCCAAAGCCTGTGGTGAAATGGTACCGCAATGGCAAGGAGATCCTGGCTGATGGAACCAAGATCAAAGCCCAAGAGTTCAAGGGAGGTTACTATCAGCTGGTTATCACAAATGCTGACGAGAACGACATCGCTGTTTACCAAGTTAGAGCAACCAATGCTTCTGGATCCATCTCCACTTCAGCCAACTTGGATGTGGAAGGTAACATCATTTTTCACTAAACCTTAACTTTTAAATTCCACAAGGTCAAAATGTGATCAAATGACTATAACATTTTATGTATCTTTTCATTCTAGTTCCTGCTAAGATCCACCTGCCCAAGGAGCTCCAGGGAATGGGAGCAGTCCATGCTGTCCGTGGGGATCACATCACCATCAAAATCCCGATTTCAGGAAAGCCTGAACCTGCAGTCACATGGCAGAAGGGTCAGGAGATCCTCTCCAACTCTCCTTACCATCAAGTCATCACTACCAGGTCTTTCACTTCTCTGGTGTTCCTGAAGGGAGTCCGCAGCAAGGACACAGGCTTCTACATCATCACCGCCAAGAACAGGTTTGGCATGGACAAGCAGACCATCGAGGTGTGCGTGGCTGACATTCCAGAAGCTCCAAAGGGACTTGTCGTTAGCGACATTGCCAGGGATTCGATCACTCTGACCTGGGAGCCACCAGCCAATGATGGTGGAAGTAACATCGTCAGCTACATTGTAGAGAAGTGTCCCACGACTTCTGACAGGTGGATCCGTGCTGGACAGACTGCCGACTGTAGCATCACCATTATCAACATCTTCGGAAAAACCAAATACCAGTTCCGCGTGATTGCTGAGAATGAGTTCGGACTCAGCCCTCCTTGTGATCCAACAGAGCCGATCACCACTAAAGAGGACAAGTCTGTTATCAGAAACTACGACGAGGAGGTGGATGAGGCCAGAGAGATTACCAAAGAGGAGGCTCTGTTCTACAAAGTGAAGGAGCTGTCCTCCAAGTACATCATCTCTGAGGAACTTGCTCGGTGCCAGTTTGGAGCTGTCCACCGCTGTGTGGAGATTGCCACCAAGAAGACCTTCATGGCCAAGTTTATCAAAGTCAAAGGAACAGATCGTGAATTGGTTCTCAGAGAAATTGAGGCTCTTAACGTAGCAAGGCACAAGAACATCATCTATCTGCATGAATATTTTGAAAGCATGGAGGAGTTTATCCTTATTTATGAGTTCATCTCTGGAGTTGACATCTTCGAGCGCCTTGGCACTTGCAACTTTGAGCTCTCAGAACAGGAGATTGTTCGCTACTTGAGACAGGTTTGTTCTGCACTCAAATTCCTTCACACCAACAACTTTGGTCACTTTGACATCCGCCCAGACAACATTGTCTACACCACGAGAAAGAGCACCAACATAAAGATTATTGAGATGGGCCAGTCCAGGCTGTTGGTACCAGGAGAGAACATCAGAATGCTATTCTCAGCTCCAGAATACTGTGCTCCTGAGGTCCACCGCCATGACTTGATCACAACAGCCACTGACATGTGGTCTGTCGGTGTCATGGCCTATGTGCTGCTCAGTGGCCTCAATCCATTTGCTGCAGAGTCAGTGACAAAGATGATTGAGAACATCTCCAGCTGTGAGTATGTGTTTGACAGTGAAGCATTCAAGGACATCAGCCTGGAAGCTATGGACTTCGTGGACAGACTTCTTGTCAAGGACAGGAAGCTCCGTATGACTGCCCATGAGGCTTTGGAACACCCATGGCTGAAGATGAAGATTGAGCAGGTCAGCAACAAGACTATCAGGACCTTGAGACACAGGAGGTACTACCAGGGTCTGATAAAGAAGATGGAAACCATTGTATCAGCATCTCGTGTTGCCTATGGAGGTGGCTTCAAGAACCAGAGAGGCCTGGCTGTGGGTAAAGTGAAGATTGGAACCGAGTATCACGGTCTGCGTGCTGGTCCAGTCATGCACGCCTCAGCGGAAGAAGGAGGTCATGTCAGATTTACTTGCAGCTTCACAAACTTTGACAAGAGTACCCAGGTTTCATGGTTCTTTGGTAACCGTCAGCTGCACCCAAGCCCCAAGTATGAGATTTCATACAGTAATGGATTTGCCAGCATCTACGTGAAAGACATTGAGGAAAGTGACGATGGTGTGTACAGATGTAAGGTGGTGAGTGATGATGGCGAGGACAGCGCATATGGAGAGCTCTTTGTTGAGAGTGTGAGGAGCATCAGAGAGTACTATGTCAGCCGCTCCATTAAGAAGCTCAGGAGAAAAGTCGACAAGACGAAAATCCTGCAGAGACCACCAGAGTTCACATTACCACTGTACAACCGTGCTGCCTACATCGGCGACGAGGTACGCTTTGGTGTGACCATCACCGTCCACCCTGAGCCTCATGTAACATGGCTGAAGAACGGCGAAAGAATCAAGCCTGGTGACGATGACAGCAAGTACACCTTCACTAGCGATAAGGGTCTGTATCAGCTCATGATTCACAACCTGGACATGAATGATGACGCAGAGTACACCGTCATGGCCCACAACAAGTTTGGAGAAGACAGCTGCAAGGCCCGTCTCAATGTGACACCTCATCCAGTGGCAGAAGAAACCATGAGGCCAATGTTCAAGCGCTTGCTGGCTAATGTGGAGTGTATTGAGGGAAATAGTGTTCGCTTTGACCTCAGAGTATCCGGAATCCCAACTCCAACACTGAAATGGGAGAAGGATGGAAAGCCACTGCAGTTTGGTCCTAAGGTAGTTGTCATTCAGGAGGATGTGGACTACCATGTTCTGCACATCAGAGAGACACTGCTGGAGGATTCTGGTGTGTACAAGGTAACCGCAACCAACTCTACTGGATCTGCAAGCTGCCAGGCTACACTGAAGGTTGACCGCCTTTCCTACACCAGGAGAGACTACAAGAGTGAGGAGGAGAAGTACAGACACATCCAGAAACAGATTGAAAAGACCAACAAGATGGCTCAGCAGATTGTTGCCACTGAAGAACTTGTGCCGCTGAACCCAACAGCTCAGGAGGCGCTCAAATTTGCTGCAGAGATGTACAAACCTGCAGTGAGCACCAAGAACGTTGAGGGCGAGTTCGACATCACAGTGAAGAAGTCCGACACCAAGAAACTTGAAGAGGAGAGGAGGATCTTCATGCCTTATGAGATCCCTGAGCCTGTGGTCCATGATCCTCGGGTTCTGGATGAGGACAAAGGTATCAAACAGTTCATTCCTCTGTCTGACATGAAGTGGTACAGGAAGCTGAGAGACCAGTACGAGGTCCCAGAGAGGATGGAGAGGATTGTGCAGAAGAGGCAGAGACGCATCCGCCTATCAAGGTGGGAGCAATTCTACGTGATGCCTCTCCCAAGGATCACCGATCAGTACAGACCAAGGTGGAGGATTCCCAAACTGACCCTGGACGACCTGGAGACTGTCAGACCTGCACGCCGTTCACCTTCTCCGGAGTCTGAAGCCTCCTTCAGGTCTGTATTAAAGTGGTTTAATTAAGTTTGTTTTTTGTTTGATTTTTGAATTTAGTTTAGATTCAATTACATTTTATTTAACTGTAGTTTTCTTTCCATTGTACATCTTTGATTTCTTAATCACTAACTTTGATGTGGTACAACCACGTAAAACTGAACTTCGCTGTTTTTTCTTTGTTTCTCTCTGTTTCTTCTCAGATCCAGAAGGAGATCTCTTGGAGACCTCAGTGATGAGGAGCTGCTGATGCCTGTGGATGACTACATTTCAATGAAGAGAGCTGAAGAGGAGAAAATGATGCTTGAGGATGAACTGGAGCTCGGGTTTTCTGCATCTCCTGTCGGCAGCCCAGTTCGTGTTGAACGCCGTGAAGAGAGAAGACAAGAGGTGAGACATGAGGCTGTTGAAGTTACAGAGACAAAGAAGAAACGCACCATCTCTCAGTTTATGAGGAGGAGACGGTCTTTGTCTCCAACGTACATCGAGCTGATGCGTCCAGTGTCAGAACTGATCAGACCATCACGACCAAGGCCTGTTGATGTAGAAGGAGAGGCTGTGGAGAGGAGATCCCCCACTCCAGAGAGGACCCGTCCACGCTCTCCTAGCCCTGTCAGGTCTGTTGAACGGGCATCACGCTCTTCGTCCAGATTTGAGCGATCTGCTCGCTTTGACATCATGTCCCGCTATGAGGCCAGAAAGGCAGCTCTAAAATCTGAGAGGAAGTACCAGGTGGTGAGCCAGACACCATTCAGCCTGGACCATGCTCCTCGAGTGACCGTCAGGATGCGCTCACACCGCATACCAATTGGCCAAGACACCAAGTTCACCCTGAACATGCAAGCCAAGCCAGAGGCTGAGGTAAAATGGCTCCATAATGGTGAAGAGATCTCCGAAAGCTCAGAGAAGTACATCTTCACCAACATGAGTGGAGTTCTGACCATCAGCATCTTGAACTGCCAAGAAGAGGATAGTGGAACATATCGCTGTGTGTGCTCCAATGCTAAAGGAGAAGCCTCAGACTATGCCACCCTGGATGTGTCAGGCAGTGGCTACACCACTTTCTCTTCCCGCCGTAAGGATGAGGAGGTCCCCAGAGCTTTTGTTCCTGAGGTCTCAAGAATCGATCACTATCACACCACCCACTTCAAGACTGGTTATGCCTCTGAGAGCCACTTTGAGGTAGAAGAGAGCAAGACCAAACTAACGGAGACTCGGGAAAGATATGCTGCTTCCTCTGAGAGGTACTCCTCAGCAGAGAGGTATGAAGCATCCATCAAGTATGCTTCCACTGAATACCTGTCATCAAGCTCATCATATTCGTCAGATAAGTTTTCTCTGACAGGAAAACGCACAACATCTGAAGCTAAAGCCAAATCTACTGAAGAGGTTTCTGTCCACAAACCATCTCTTGCTGCAAGAATCCTCACTAAACCTCAGTCCTTGACGCTTTCAGAAGGTGAGACAGCCAGAGTCTCCTGTGATATTGATGGAGAGCCTGCACCTACTGTGACATGGATGCACGGGAGCAGGACAATGACTTCCTCTCACCGTGTCCATGTTACAACCACTCAGTACAAGTCCAGTATGGAGATCTCTTCCGTGACCACCTCTGATGAGGGCAGCTACACTGTGGTGGTTGAAAACTCAGCCGGCCGCCAGGAGGCCCATTTCACCTTATCCATCCTCAGACCAGCTCCAAAGGAGGAGGTCAAGGCCATCAAGTCCCCTGAGCCTTCTGTAAAGTCACCCACTCCTAGTGTTAAGTCTCCAGAACCTGTATCCTCACCTGTCCCCAGTGTAACATCACCCGAGCCAAGCATCAAGTCTGTTAAATCACCTGAGCCTAGCGTGAAATCCCCTGAACCTTCAGTGAAATCACCAGCTCCTAGCATAAAATCTCCAGAGCCTAGTGTAACTTCACCTGTTCCAAGTGTCAAATCAGCAACACCAAGTGTGAAGTCTCCTGAGCCATCTGAACCTGAGGGAGTCAAGTCACCACTGGGAATAAAATCTCCAGAACCCGGAGTGAAGACCCCACAAGGGATCAAGTCTCCAGAGAGGGTGAAGTCGCCTGAACCCACTGGAATCAAATCACCAAAGGGCATCAAGTCTCCAGAACCTGCAGGTATTAAATCACCAAAAGGTATCAAGTCCCCAGAACCATCAGGGATCAAATCACCGAGGGCTCTGAAGTCCCCAGAACCACCAGGCATCAAATCCCCCAGAGCTCTGAAGTCACCAGAACCTGAGGGAATCAAATCTCCTCCAAGGATGAAGTCTCCTCCTCCAGTCATGTCCCCGAAGAGGGTTATGTCTCCTCCAACTGTCAAAGCGCCTCCCAGAGTCCTGAGTCAGTTGACGGCTGAGGCCTGCGAAGGATCGGTGAGGATGTCCTGTGTCTGTGAGAGCAGCGTCAAAGAGGTGGTGTGGTTCATCAATGGAAAGCGACTTTCCCAGAGCAGCCACTTTGAGATGCACTACTCCGAGGGCTCCTGCACCCTCATGATCCACGACCTGGCAGACAGTGACCAAGGAGAGTACGTCTGTGAGATGACCTCAGATGGAGGAGTGTCCAAGTCCTCCTTCTCCTTCACCGGACAGGTGTTCCAGTCCATACGCATGAAGGTTACAGCCTACAGAGAACAGCAACTGGCTCTGAAAGGTAAGCCTCAGGTCTTCCGTGGAAGCTCTTTAGGAGTTAAGAGTTAGTGGTAACCCCTGAGTCCAGGTGGTTATTTATTAAGCTTTATTTATTCAACCAGATGAAAAGACAAAAACACTAAAATGACAGGATGGTTATTTGTATTTAAGTACTTTTATTTGCATAATTTTCTGCATCTTTTTACTTTTACTCCACAAACATTTCCTGCAGTATATTTACAGTTAGATTTTTCACACAATGCATGAAGAGTCAAAGACTTAAATATAATATTTTAATAAAAATCTATGACGCACTTTTCACATAAATAGATGAAATAATGAGTCCATTAGTTTATAATAATGAATTGGGCCAACAGTATTTCAGTGTCTGTATCGTCTTCAGGATCCATGACAATGAGTCACAAAGAGTCAACATCTGCCATCATGATGAAGAAGGAAGTCCACATGATGGAGGAGTCGTCGTCCTTCTCTTCGTCCTCTCAGCAGGCCATGATGTCCTCCACAATGGAGTCCAGCTCCTTCAGCAGCATGGCAGCTGAGATGAAGTTTGAGACCATGTCCATGTCCAGCATGTCCTCCATGGCGTCGGAGACCTACGCCATGAGCTCCAGCAGCCTAACGGAGATGACATCTCATCTGGAAGGATCCATGTTCAGGGCCATCGGTAAGATAGACAGTTGGACATGTGTCATTTGGTTTACTCTTTAACGTACATCAGTGGACTAATATTCCTGTTGTGCATCAGGTGGTGCTCCAAGGATCGAAGCTCTGCCCGAGGACATCAGCATCGAACCTGGTAAAGTCCTGACAGTGGCCTGCGCCTTCTCCGGCGACGCCAAACAGATTGAGTGGTCCCGCGGTGGGAGGAGCATCGAAGTAATGGCAGGAGGCCGCTTCCACATTGAGACCACAGACGACCTGACCACCCTCATCATCACCGGGGTGAAGGAGGAGGACGCTGGAAGCTACACCCTCAAACTGTCCAACGAGCTCGGCTCTGACACAGCGACTGTTCACATTAGCATTCGATCGGCGTAAAACTAATCTAAATGTCAATCTTCCCCTTTTCCCTACTTCCATGCCTTTTTATTTATTAATTAAGCAAAACTGATAAAGATCTGGATTTCTCTTCTTGTAAATATGAACTATTTTTGTACCAAACTTGACATTAATTTATGCCAAACTAGACTAAAGTCTAAAGTTGTTATAAAATGTGCCATATTGGATAACTATGACTTAGGATTTTTGATCCATTTTTCTGTGACATGTACATAATGTATATAGCCGAATTTAACGGTTATGGGAAATGTATGCATTGTTATTTATGACAATAATATTAACTGAAACAAAATGAAACTAAATGTGGTTTAGCAGGAGAAAGTTTCTTGTGGAACGAATACCCTGCTAAACTGAGAAACTAAACTCTGCGCCTCAACGATAAGTTGAAGTCTAAGATTGCCTCAACAGGTAGAGAGGCTCCCTGTTGACGTTACCTCAATCAGAGACAGAACATGAATGCACCGCCGCAGTGGGCGGAGCTGATGCATTAATGTAACCAGAGCGTGAGATCCTGAGTGCTGTTTGCATCAACCCTCATGTACGCAGGACGACTGGACCTCACGCTCCGACTGATGATGTCATACTGCTGATCGTTTCCATGACGTGCTCAGAGTGCGAGCGGCCTGCACTTCCTGAGCTCCAGTGTTTTGTTTTTGTGCTCTGCTTCTGGCGAATGACCGCTCAACCCCGGCTCTATGTAGTACCATCAACCTGGCCAATCAAATCTCAGAGTCTGTTGTGCGCTTGTTCGCAGAGGCAGAGCTGTCTCTCGGAGGTCTGCAGTGTGTTTGTGTGTTAGTTTTAGAAGTTCACCTGTCAGTCGAGCTGGGCAGAGCTAAGCACATGTACCACGGCCCAACACCATCAGGCCACGCCCAACTGAAGGAGGTCATGTGTTGTACGCTGCCCCACACTTTGGTTTGACTGGACTTAGATGTAGCATTATTTTCGCAGCCTCCTTGAGTTTTTCTCCAATTATTGATTTAATAAAGCGTGATTATCAGCACTAAAAGACACCTCCTGTGATCTGTGTGTCTGTTTGGTTTCTTCAACACCTACATGTACAGACTCAGATTTTTAAAATAATCATCAATCTACTACAACGACAAAATATTGAGATGTGGTCTAGACTGACCCGGTTCAGAGGAACAGGAATACAAATAAGCTTTATTGTCATTGCAAAAATACAACTGTACCATGCAACAAAATTTTGTTTTTTTGCTTTGTGAAGTGGCCAAAATTATATAGAAAACCATTATAAAAGCTGTTTAGAATAAAAATATTAAATCAGTCATGTAAAATCACACACAAAAAAAACGTCCAGTAGCAATAATAAAAATGGACAGTGTCAAGTATTATGAAAATTTTAGAGTACTGCAATTGACATGTATATAGATCTGCAGGGAGCAGTATTTATCCCACTCTTCTACCTCCCTGATGTTTTTTCACCACATGTTGATCCACGGAGCAGTCGGTGGCTGGACTAGTTCTGTGGGAAAGCTGTCAACGTTGCTTTCAGTTCATTTGGTTTAATATTTTTATTTATTCATTGAGATCTTTTAATTCTTTCATTACTGTCTTGTTTCAGGCTTATGAATATATAATTATGACCAGAATGAGTTATTTTTTTCAGTCAAACTGGAGTGGCTGTTTCATCAAACATTGAACTTTAACTATAAGAAAAAGTTAATTTAGCTAGTTAGCTGCTCTCTCTCTCTCTCTCTCTCTCTCTCTCTCTCTCTCTCTCTCTCTCTCTCTCTCTCTCTCTCTCTCTCTCTCTCTCTCTCTAGCTAGCATATTTATGTACATTCATTTTAATTAAAGGATATTACATACTCTATAAGGACAGAAATTGGGAAGTCTTCCAGTTTTCTGTCTTTCTCTGACCGGAGTCTTTCTGTGTTGGGTATACCTGTTCTGTCCTCCCGCCGTTAACCTCAGGTACATACAGGTTCATTCTGCTGTCAGTGTTCATGGTCCTGGTGCTGATGGAGGCCTGGAGGTGGTTCTGGAGCCAGTGGTGCTCACTGCTGCTAATGTGTGCTATCGCTAATTTCTAAGAACTATGTATGCATTAGGATTAAAATGCAGTGTAAATGTTTATTGAGACACTGCTCATGAACACTAATGAAAGTTCATGAACTTTGACAGTAACAGAAGGTTAAATAAGTAAAATTAGCCGATGTCAGTGTGGAGGTAAGTTGTGTTACTAACCGCAGAAACCGCACACATGCGTTGTAACTAATGTTAGCTAATGCTACTTTCTATACTAGCTGGTTCTAAAATAATAAAAGAAAAGTTAATGAATCCCACTATTCCATTAATCCTATTTATGTAATTTTAAGTATGTTTAAGTATATTATTCATAAATAATGTTCAGATTTTCTGGCAATGTGTAGCTATGTTAGCTTAACCCGTGTATTAGCTATTAGCTTGTTTCAGGCTAACAGTCATGTGACACTTTTAGTTCAGAATCAGAAGACTTTAATAATCTCAGGAGTAAATTATTGGGTGTTACAGTTCCTCCACTCAAGTATAATAAAAAATAGGACCAATGGCCCAGTAGTTTACCGGCCAAATTAAAAGCTTTGGTAAATGTATCCAGATGCCATTTATTATCACCCAGTTCTGTGTATTTATTATATTACAGAAATAGCCCATGTTTGGTCATATTCCAATCAGATCTGTAAAAAAAATTCAAATTCCAACTTGATATCATTGATACTGATTTAGCGTATCAATCCACTTCCTATCTGTTATAATGGGAACATTTTTCAAAGTCACACCAAATCCAGAATCAGATCCGGATTGAAATAATTTCAGTACCTTGTGTTGACATCATCATACAGAAGCTGTATACCAAGTTTGAAGTCAATCAGAACTGGAGTTTCAGAGAAAAAGACGACTGAATTTTTTTCCCCCATAAGAGCCCATGTTAAATTTTCCCTAAGTTCCCGGATCCAGAAGAAGATCCTGATCAGCATGTGGACATTATGTTTTGGTCATCTCCCCATCAGGGCTGGACTGTAGAAATGTACACTGGATATCATTTATATTTACTGAGTTATTGCATCCATCCACTTCCTATCTCTTATAATGGGGAAATTTTTCAAAGTGGCACCAAATCCAGAATCAGATCCGGATCCAAATAATTTCACTAACTTTTTTTGACATCCTCATAAAGAAGCTGTATACCAAGTTTGAAGTCAACTGGAATTGTAGTTTCAGAGAAGAAGACGATTGAAATTTTTGTAACAGACGACAATAGTTTACAGCCCTGTCAGCTGGGAAGCGAAAAAGGAGCAGGAAACAAATTATCAATACAAAAAAAAAAATGTGTGTGTGTATGTATGTATATTATATATATATATATATATATATATATATATATATATATATATATATTCAGCAATATGTACAATATGTCCTAGACAATATATTATCAATATAATTAAATAAATATACATAAATAAGTGTGCACAAATAATTTCATTCACATTTCTTTTCCTAGATGTTGGCAGTCACCCAGTCAGATGCTGGTGTGTGTTCAGTCTGATTTGGAACCTGGACCGTGAAGGGTTAAAGCTGTTCAACACTGGTCCGTTAACTCCTCCCCCCGTGGACCGGGGGTCTGGGTCTGGGGGGGGGGCGCTCATGCGGGCTCAGGGGGTCTGAGGTGGAAGAGGAGGTCCTGCAGATGAATGCGGTGATTCTTCAGGTACATAAAGCCTCCTCAGTTCCGGACCGGAGCCTCGAACCGGAGCCTCGGTGAGTCTTTTACCTTTGTGTGCTTTACCACCGGGTCTGGATCCGGACCCGGGTCCGGTAGGTTCCACTCGGCTGTTGGCGGCTGTTCTTGCAGTTCGTTGTTTGTGTTCGTTTGTTTGGACCGGGCTGCTACTGTGGACTTTAAACCCGCGGGTTCTCCCGCTTTACCAACTGAAACCATGAACCACACAGACCAGAACCAGGACCACAGATGGGTTCTGCACAGCAACCCAGTTTACTGTGGGTTGTGTAGGTTCGGTGTGCGTGTGTGTGTCTGTAGATTGTGTGTGTGTGTGTGTGTGTGTGTGTGTGTGTGTGTGCGTGTGTGTGTGTGTGTGTGTAGGTTCAGTGTGTGTGTGTGTGTGTGTGTGTGTGTAGGTTCAGTGTGTGTGTGTCTTTGTGTTGTATTTGTGCATCATTTTGGTTCATTTTTGTTCCAGTGTTTCACTTTAAACCAGGGTTAAACTCATTGTAGTTCAGGTTCAACATTCAGAACAATAGGATTTGGAACGGGCTGGACCAGCAGAATAATAACAGAACTTATAAATAATAAGAAGGCCAAATGTTTTTCATTACTTTAGAGGAAAAAGGGAAAAGTAAAAGTGTAATTTGACTAATATTCTGTCACAGATAAACCTTTACACATGTACATTATAACTCACAGATCACAGTGGATCTACAAATGCACAAAACATTTAATAAAAGGCAGAATATTGGTACAATTACACTGAGTTTTCTGTGAAAGTTCGTGTTATTCCCATTTTTTGTGAAAGGATAGTTTATAAATGTAACCATTTCATGTGGTTTTACTTTTTCACACTAAAACAAATAGACAGGTTTATAGTTGTCATTATTTATAGGTTATTATGATGGTATTTTACATTAGATCATTTTGGTCTGAATGTGGAACCTGGACTAAAATTATTTTAACATCATTTATTGCTAATATTTTCAGTGTAATTTCTTCATTTCATAAATTCATCATGTGTTAGGGATCGGACTCTTTGGACCCGGTCGTGATGTTTGACACCCTTAGTCTAAAGCATCTAGAAATCAGACCAAAGTTGGACCAGAAAATTGAGAACATGATTCAAACTAAAGGACTTACATGTCCAGTGACTTAAATACATACATGAACATAAAGTGAACTCTGGTCCAGAATGATGAGGATCAGGACCAGGATCAGGTTGAAGTCCATCAAACGCCGCCGCTCTGGGATCAGGATGTTTATGAAACACTCGACCGACGCGAAGGAATCTCCTCTGATAAAAAGATCCAACCTGACACTGAACCCTGGAGGATTCTGGGAGTTTTCCAGAGCAGAGAACATCTGAACACCTGAAGGTTGGAACATTTCCTGTGAATGAAAAAGCAGACGTTGGATCAGTGAACAGAACTGGGTCACAATTATCTGACAGGTTTATGCCGGATCCTGTTGGAGGTTAGTGTGTTTCTACATGTTAACGTTTATTCAGCTCTGTCTGGAACAGAAACACAAACAGAACCAGAACCAGAGTCCAAAGCAAACACAGAAAAAAACAAAACTACAACAGGAAACATCTGAGCTCAGACCGAGACTGAGAACACAGGAACGTCTGGATCATCAGCGCAAAAACAGAACAAACTGACCCAAAACTGAGGTGGAAGGTAGAAGTTTAGCAGAACTGTCTGACAGAACCCTCTGGTAGAACCCTCAGTACATGGATGGAATTCAGCAGGTCTGGAGGTCAGAGGTCGCCTCAAGTCTGTCCAGTTTTTCATTGTCTTCAAGGACGAACTTCTGTGAATCTGTAATGACAGAACGATGAGATGTTGGTGGAAGCGTCTCAATATATGGTTTTTGTTTTCATGTTGTATTTAACCATGATGTTTGTGACCACGCCCCCTGGTCATGTGACACATGTTGGAATGTTGATGTTTCTGAATAAAAACACACTGTGTGTGTTGACCACTGATAAGAACTGTACATAAAGTACATATTGGTATACAGCTAATACTAATACTAATACTATTATGTACTAAGTAGTAGTACCTAACCAGCAGAGTGGAACTCACACTAAAGGGTTTAATGATCTGAGGAACTGACTGACACTCAGAAACTGGAGGACAATGTGAGTTTGTTAGTGTTTGTGATTAATTGACAATCGAGGCAGGAATCACTATAGCAACCATGTAGAAGAGGTGGGAATTACCATAGTTACCACACACACACACACACACACACCTGCAGTTACCTCCTTACATGTTCAACTGATGCGTGTTGTGGTTCAGTCTGGTTGTAGATGCAGCTGATGGATGCACATGTTCGGTGTTAAATCCTGGTCCTGTCGATGCAGATCTGATCCAGGTTTTTTGGGTTCATGAAGAGCCCAAATGGCATTTTGGCTGCATTTCCAATACTCGCTGTGTTTGTGCTGACATTCACATCCCTCCGTTGTGTCACCACAATGGTATCTGCGTTACCGTGGCGACAGGTCAGCTGTTATCTGTTTGGGAACAGGTGAACATCAGGACAAACAAAGGACTAGACCCATGAAGAACTGTAACCTGGATCCGTGAATCTGCACAGGAAGGCCATTAAACACTCATTAGTTTGTTTTTAGACGACACCACGAACACCTTGTCAAACCCTTTAATGAACTGTATTTGAGAGTCTGGTTCAGCTCTATTTGTTAACTGTCATGATTGTTATGATTCGTCACTATATTAATAAAATTTGATTTGATATTTTTAGGGGATGAACAAACTCAGTAGTGCCTCCTACATGGATGTAAAACATCCAGATCCTGCTGAGGTTTGACCCACATGATGCAGATCCAGTAAAAACATGAACCAGGTCCAGATGCACAGAAACCAGACCCTGAACCAACCATGACATTGGCCATGTTGGTCCAGATGTAGTCAGAGGGTTTATGATCATTGTTGGTTTTATTACCTCTGCCAAGGAGGTTATGTTTTTGCCGGCGTTGGTTTGTCTGTCTGTCTGTCTGTCTGTCTGTGTGCAAGATAACTCAAAAAGTTATGGACAGATTTGGATGAAATTTCAGGAAATGTTGATACTGGCACAACAGGGGCCCACTGGTCTGCCTTGGCGGAGGTCTGCCCTCTCCGAGTGCTTCTAGTTTAGTGACTGTTTTCATCCTTGTTTGGGTTTTCATATGTCTGTATTTTCATCTGGTTTTGAATCGTGTCATCCTTTGTTTCGTCGATATAATGTGATGTTGTTGTAACTGTTGGACCTGAGGGATAGTTTGGTTCATTATCTCTGTTTTTATTAGTGTCAGGTCATTTGTGTCGACAGTGAATCTAATGGTTTTACCCTCAATACTGAAATGATGAGGGTTAATGCAGACGTCCAGACCCGTGGATCGGTTCCAGACTCATCAAGTCGACGTCAATGTTTGAACGTGTTGTATTTAACACGGTGGTGTTGTTTAACGCCATATAAGGTGTTAAACAAAAGTGGGCGTCGGCCTCTGACGGTGACAGAACGCCACCATGTTTACTGTGAAAACACCAGACTGATAAAACTCAAATATCTGTAGACTGACGCACTGCTCACACTGGGCATGCTCACAACAGCTCCGTTCAGTCCAACAGGTCTGATGGACATTAGACAGCACCCCCTGGGGGTCAGTGGCAGTGCTTTAACCTAAACCTGCTGATCATGATCCTATTAGTGCCTCAAACTTGATGGATTCTGGGTTGGTGTGTTTTATCCATATATGGTCGTTCACATGCAGTCACATGTTCACCGATCATCTCCCATGACGCTTTTATCTGAGTCTGTGATCAGGAAACACTGGAGGTGTGACCCAGTGTCTGGTGGTTTTCATGATTTAGGGTCCAAAAGTCAGCCCATGTTTTTTTAATGTTGATAAAATAATTCCTAATCAATAATGTGACATAATCCGACCTGATGGATTTTATTTCTTTTATTTTGACATTATTCTGTTGTTTTCTTCTTTCAGCATCATGAGTGACGTCCGTTTGTCATCAACCTCCATCTCCAAGGTGACGGGACACGGTTCCTGCGGCAGCCAACCCCCGGCCTTCGTCCAGCCTCCACGGAACATCAGAGTGCGACTGGGAGGAGATGCCCGATTGGACGGGAAGGTGAGTCACGTGACCAGTGGCGCAGTCGCACCGACGATAGTAAAGAATGAGAAGTAGAGAGGAATGTGTTTCTTCATTTGTCTTTGTCTTGTTGCATTTTGTCAAAATGCAAGAATTAAAAGATGTTTCATATGGAAAAGACAGAAAATAAGAATAAGATGAGGAAAAGAAGGAAGAGGAGGTGTTGTATTGTCACTCCTCTGACAGGAGAGGATTCATTTATTTACAAACTGATGTCATAGATCAGGGGTGTCAAACATATGGCCCGTGGGCCAAAACTGGCCGCCAAAGGGTCCAATCCGGCCCATGCGATGAATTTAGGAAATGAAAAATTACACTGAAGATATAAACAAGCAATGATGTTCAAATCATTTTAGTTCAGGTTCCACATCCAGAACAATATGATTTAAAGTAAAATACTATCATAATAAACTAGAAATAATGACAACTATAAACCTGCCTCTTTGTTGTAGTGTAAAAAAAAAAGAAAGTAAAATTTAAATATTTACGCTTACAAACTATCCTTTCACAAAAAATGAATAACCTGAACAAATAACAAACTGAAATGTCTTAATATAAATCAGTGGAACTGTACCAATATTCTGCCTGTTATTAAATGTTTGTGTATTTGTAGTTATAATGTACATTTGGAAATGATAAACTGAGGCAGAATATTACACTTATTTTTAGGAAGACATTTCAGGTTATTCATATTTATCAAACAATAGTTTGTAGATGTAAACATTTTCATAATGTTATTTTACTGTTTTCACACTAAGACAGAGAAAAGGTTTGTATTTATCATTATTTATCTGTTATTATGTTATTGTTATAATTTTACTTCAGATCATGTTGGTCTGAATGTGGAACCTGAACTAACATGAGTTTGACAGTCCTGTCATAGATGCAGAACCGTCCTCATAATGAAGGAGACAAGAAGAAGAAACAGGAGGAATCTGAACAGGGTTAACATCTGTGCTGGGTCATGTGACCAGCATCTATGAGGCGTCACCAGCTCGAATTAAATACAAACGGTGTCGTTTTTCATCTGTTCTTCTGTTTTAACCAGTGGTCCATCACAGATCTGAACAGAAGAGAAACCCAGAAACTAAACCCAGGAATAAACAGGGAAAAAAAAAAACCCAGTTAAAGATGAACCTGTCCAAAACCAGATGCTGACCTGTCTCTGTTCCAGGTCCATGGGTTTCCTGAACCTCAGGTCACATGGTACAAGGATGGCCGGCCCGTGATTGGTGGAGAGCGCTGTGTTGTGGCACAGGGTGGCCGGGGCACCTTCAGCCTGGTGGTGGGCGGAGTCAGAGCGGAGGACCTGGGCTGCTACACCTGTCAGGCCACCAATCAGGCAGGGAGTCGGCAGGTTACTGTGGAAATCCTCCTGGAAGGTATGAATCTAAGACACTGTGTAGTATTTTAGGTTTAAAGGGTTTAACGAGGGTTCAATGAAATAGCATTGACTAACTCAGATTCTCCTGGTTTTGCCTTTTTGTCTGTTTTTAGTCAGTGTTTCACTTCCTTCATTGTGATGATTATTTTACACTTTGCTTTGTGTCATGTGTCTGATTTCAACTTTTTATTCATTTTTACCTTAAACTTTATTGCTCGCCTAATGGTGGCGCTGTTGCTCTTCTCTCACTGTTTTATCCCTGAACTTTCTGTGTTTTTTGTCATTTGTAAACTGCTGATTTTGTTTCGTATATGAAGTATCATATTCATTAATTTGTACCTGGAGTGAATTTTCACTGATATCTTTTTAAATATCATGTATAATCCTAGCAGTTCCATTGGTAACTTATGTTATATCCCTTTGTCAATTACACATTGTCGTGTACTAAGTCACTGCTCCGTCAGTCAGACATGGTCAGAGACATGTTTCCTCCTTCACGGGCTGTACTGACCCAGACTGGTTGTATTGTCCCATTACCTGGCCTGAGATGGACTGGTCAGTGACCCCGTGCAGCAGACAGCAGTCTGAGATGACACATTATCACCCAGTGCTGGGTCACATCTCTAGGACAAGGGTGGGGTGGAAAGGATACGACTGAACAAACAACAAGCACTAACACATACTTTAACTCAGTCTGTCTCACTGACTGATACTGGTTTACTCATACTCATCACCTGGAATCAATGATGGTACATCACTTAAAGCCAATGGCTGCTCTCTGTACGTTCTGAAATTCACATAATAAAAAGGTCCAGTGTGGTGCATTTATGGTGATTTTTTTTTTTTTTTACTGAATTTGTACCTCTGTTACTTAGATGTAAAACACAAAGAACAATTAATGTGGTAAACATGACCAGTGCAGGTTCACTTTAACTGTGGATCAAACTGAAGTTAACATTAGCCACTGAATATAATATACAGGGTGGGGAAGCAAAATTTACAATATTTTGAGGCAGGGATTGAAAGACAGTGTATGACAAATTAGTTTATTGAAAGTCATGAGAATTTATTTGCCACAAGAAAATAGACATAATAGAAAATGTTTTTATTCTGTGTCCTCCCTCTTTCTCAATAACTGCCTTCACACGCTTCCTGAAACTTGCGCAAGTGTTCCTCAAATATTCGGGTGACAACTTCTCCCATTCTTCTTTAATAGTATCTTCCAGACTTTGTCGTAATAGTTTTGCTCATAGTCATTCTCTTCTTTCCATTATAAACAGTCTTTATGGACACTCCAACTATTTTTGAAATCTCCTTTGGTGTGACGAGTGCATTCAGCAAATCACACACTCTTTGACGTTTGCTTTCCTGATTACTCATATGGGCAAAAGTTTCTGAAAAGGTATGGATAATAGTGTTAGGTATGATTATGACATCAATATGTGTTTGGTTTCAAAACAATTGATGTAGGGCCTGCTGAGAAAAAACAACTAAATGTTCATTGTAAATTTTGCTTCCCCACCCTGTAGAATATAACAATAGAATAAATTGGCAATGTAATAGCATATAATAATAGTTTAAAAATAAGAAAAATTGGTGACCATTGAGAAAATAAGTATAAATAAGTAAAGAAAATTTACCTGATCTTCTATTTCATGAGCACTGTGTACTAGTTCTGTGTCTGTCAGTAGTTTATCCACACAGGACATTAATTAAATCTACATGTTATGTACAGAAATACTGCTGAAATACTGACTTTTACTGCTGATATTCACCATAAACCATCACTGCAGCTGCTTAATCCATGTTTTGTGCAGCCTCCATATTTCCCATCATGCCTTTGTGATTAGCACACTGTGGTTCAGTGAGTTGTCTCAGATTTTACGGCGTCATAAACAAATCGACAGGAGTTTCCTGTTTCTAAACAGAACCAGATTTTGACTCTGAGGGGGATGAAAGCTGGGTTTACTGAGCTCAGATGTCCACCTTTTAACGTCCACATTTATTGTCCACCTTTCTACGCCATCTTTAATGTCCAGGACATTTACAGTCGATGCTGAATCAGCCCCGTCATGGGTCCCAGTTTGGACCCGAGTCCTGGTCCTGAACTGCTCCATATAAACCAGTTTCATCATGTATGTTTGAAAGTGTTTTCCTGACTTCATTCGCTGTAATGCTTATTTTTCCACCTGCAGAGAACTCTGGGAAGAAATATGGCCTCCTGTCGTCACTGAAACCTGGGTGAGTTCTAACCCTGGTTTCATCTGTGATTCTGGTGTCACTTCCCTTCAGTCAGACTTAATAAATCAGGCGTCGGTGGAACAGTTTCAACTCCTAAACCTGGGCCATGGGTCATTAAATCTGCCACTTCAGCATATCTTCAGATGTATCTACTTTAATGGACTGTTTGTCTGCATCTGTATTTATCTGCTAACTTTCAACATGTTTCAGGGCTGATTGTTAATTTCACTGTTAGAGATAAAATAAATAAAGTGAGTACAGTCTCATTGAAACTCCATTTCCCATGATTCCAGACTTGGCTCTGTGGAGACCCGCCCCAGTATTTGGGGCGAGAGTCCGCCTAAGTTCATCACTAAGCCCAGTCGAGTGTTCACGAAGCTGGGAAGGACCGCCAAGTTCACCGCCAAAACCACAGGACGCCCACCGCCAACAGTCACATGGCTCAGGGTAGGCGGAGCCTAATCACTGCTCAGCGTGCTGGTCACTGCCACCATAAAAAAGCGAAACTAATAAAATCCATGCTACATGTTATTGAGAAATACTGGAAACCGGAAGTAGTGTTTTCACACATCAGGAGGAGGCAGTGGATGATTTATTTCTTGTGTTCCTCAGGGGGAGGCGGAGCTTCAGGCCGGTGGGCGGGTCAGTATGTACGAGCGCAGTGGTCTTCACTTTCTGGAGATAAAGGATGCTTGTTTGGATGATGTGGGTGGCTACACCTGTTTGATGACCAATGGCGCCGGGTCAGCAACTGCCAGCACTGAGCTCAGCATCCAGGGTGAGTCAACCAATCAGATGCTCCCTCAGTCATTTGATGAACAGGTGGGTCCGTGTGTCAGTTTTGATGTTGTTTCTGTTTATCCACAGGTTGGTCTGACATCCCGTCCAGGTGAGTGTCATCTGTCTGCTTACATTACAAATGTTTAACGTCCATCCTTCTTCCTCTTATCCCGGTCTGGGTCACAGGGGCATCAGCCTGAGCGACGCCCAGACTTCCCTCTCCCCTTCACCTCCTCTAGTTCCTCTGGGGCAATTCCAAGGTGTTACCAGGCCAGCCAAGAGGCATAATCCCTCCAGTGTGTCCTTGGTCTGCCAGATCTGCCTGTTGATCTCTTGGTGCATCCTTCCCTCACTCGTGAACAAGACCCTGAGATATTTAAACTCCTCCACTTAGAGCAGCAACTCATCTCCAACCTGGAGAGAGCACTCCATCCTTTTCAAAATGAGGACCATGGCCTCGGACTTGGAGGTGCTGATCTTCATCCCCTGTTTCACACTTGGCTGCAAACCATCCCAATGTGAGCTGGAGGTCACAGTTTGATGAAGCCACAAGACCGCATTATCTACAAAAAGCAGAGATGCGACCCTGAGGGCCCCAAACAGGGCCCCCTCCTCCCCCTGACTGCACCTAGAAATTCTGTCCATAAAGATTATGAACAGAATTGGTGACACAGGGCAGCCCTGGTGGAGTCCAACCCGCACCTGGAACAAATTCAACTTACTACTGGCAATGTGGACCAAGCTATGGCTCCGGTCATACAAGGACCTAATGTCCCATAACAATGGGCCATGAACCCCATACTCCCGCAGTACCCTCCACAGGATGTTCCGAGGGACACGGTCGAATGCCTTCCGCAACCACCACCCCAGTCTGCCAATCCAGAGGTACTGTCCTTGTCCTGCACACAATGTTGAAGAGGCATGTCAGCCAAGACAGCCCCACAACATCCAGAGCTTTAAGGGTGGATTTCATCCACCCTTAAAGCCAAGTCTGATCCAGGTTAATACGGTAACCAATGATGGACTAATGATGCTCTGAAGTGGGCGGAGCTTAACTAGGTTTTTGTAACTTCCCGACCTTTAACAGACTGTAAACTAGGAAAGCACTCGGAGAGTGCAGACCTCCACCAAGGCAGATCAGCCCCCCCACCACCACCACACAAATATAATCATTTGTTCCTTGTGTCAGTATCAACATTTCCTGAAAATTTCATCCAAATCTGTCCATAACTTTTTGAGTTATCTTGCAGTTTTATGTTATTTTATCGTAATAGACAAACAGACAAACCTCGATGAAAACATAACCTCCGCCCTTCCTTGGTGGAGGTAAAAATGCTGTTTGACTGTTTCCATTCAACTCCATCATTTAGTCCATTATTTTCCCCTAATGATGGAGGCTGATTCGTCCTGTTGCTGTATCTGTGGGTTTAGTTTGATGATGAAGATGCTGCTCTGTCTCTACAGGACACAGGACGTCAAACCCACCTCCAGCCCCAGAGGACACCAGGACCACAACCAGGACCAGGACCAGCCTTCACAGGCGACCACCTGCAGGAGCAGACCTTCAGTCCATCTCCCTCCATTGGCTGAGAAGAGAACTGCAGTCTCTGAGTCGGTGGGTCACAGGATCAACAGATCAGAACCTGACTGAAGGAAAATGCATTAACAATCTGTACATCTGTGTCTGCAGGTCCGGTCCACAGTGAGTCCTCCTGGATCAGTCCAGACTGGGTCAGACTGCAGGTACATCATTACCATGGTAACAATAGGGCCCGGTGTTCTGGTTGATCAGATTGTTCTGGTTTTTCTGTTTGTTCTGGTTCTGTTTTCTGATTTCTGTGGTCCTGTTCCAGAACTGTCCAGAGGCTGCCGGCAGAATCCAACCTGCGGTTTGAGGCTGTTCCTCTGGACCAGGAGGCGACAGAAGGAGCCCAGGTGACGTTCACCTGCCAAGGTAATAACAATAATAACAGTAAAACGTGTGACTACAGATACAGTTGAGGACCTTCACTCAAATCACATTAAACATGTTTCATCATATTTACATAGATTTAATACTTTTAACCCTGTAAAATGTGAATTATGTGCAATAAGTTGTGCAATAACCCTCTGTTCACATCATAGCAATGCAATATTTGTTAGATATTTATTCAAATATCAATGCACTATTTTTTATAGACTTTCATAGATATACATACTGGTAATATTGTTAGTACTGTGTTTATTCATATTTCATGTCTATGTTTATTTTCTACTTTTACTTCTATTCTGATTTTGCTTTTGTTAAATTTTATATTCTATTTCCTTATTTTACTTTTTAATTTTTTGTAATTTTATATTTGCTCTAGTCTTATTTTCTGAAGTATTGGTGTGTTATTCATATTGGTGCTTGTTGTTATTCTGTTCTATTTTATATCTAAATAACAACACATACACACACACAATAAAGCATTAAATACTGTTTGTAAATGTTCATTTTTATTAAATTATTTCATTAAAAAGTAACTGATAGACATGTGCACAGTAGATCTCATAGGTCATAGTTATTATTACAACATATTCAACAGATTTATGTCAGTTTGTCACATTTTTGCAGCTGAATTCCATAAAATCCTTCATTCTTTAACAGTAATATGAGGATTTTTTTTAGTCCCATATGCTATTAGCATCTTTTCAGACTTTCCTCACACACAACAAACAGGACTGACAGTCATTCATAGAGTTTTCACTTTTATCATTTTATGTCTTCAAACAGTCCCAGTGTTTTATGGGGTTCACAGGTTCAGTTTGGTGCAGTGTTCTTCCGTTGTGTGTGTTTTTCTGACCAGGTTTAAATGTGTAACTGTGTGTATTTGTTCATTCTTTTCGTCCGTCCAGTGTTTTATTTTCTGGTTAAGTGTCTTCGTCCCTGTTTCTTTAATGTCTGAGTACAAGGTGTAGTGACCACCGTCAGCCTCTAGGGGTCACTCTTCATTTCCTGTCTCTGCCCTCAGTGTCATCTGGGGCCGTTGCTGTGGTAACCTGGCTGAAGGACAGCGTCCCGGTTCAGACCAGACCGGGTCTCCAGCAGAGACGGGACGGACCCAGACTGACCCTGACCATGGAGAGGGTGAGGGAGTTGGACCGAGGGGAGTACCGGTGTCAGCTGACCACGGCTGCCGGAGGGGGCGGAGCCACCGTTGACTCGGCAACATGGACGCTCACAGTCAACAGTAAGAAATAACACAGTCACATGGTCAGTAAATGGACTTTTACTCAAACAGACTTTAGTTTAAATATATTTGAGGTTGTTATTATTTTCCATCAATGTTCAAATCATTTCAGTCTAAATGGACGAAACAATAACACGATCCATCAGATATAATAACACACGATCAAACACTGACCCCGTTTACGTCCACACTAATACTGATCAGCATTTGATTATTACTGATCATGCAAACAGTATAATCTGATCTGTTTTATCAGATAACAGTAGTAATCTGATTATAATAAATCAGATTAACACACCCGGATTTGTCCCCAATACTCCCATGTCTTCATGCATGTGTAAAGGTTAATCTGATTTATTTAGTTCTGTTACATCTGAACATGTGGAAAAACTATTAAATCAGAGAAGTTGAGCTAATAGGACTTGGTATTACAATCCCTAATTGAATGGCACTTGGTGATGAGTGGGGTAGGGGTAAAAGCTTCACTGGGGTCTTCAGGTGGGCACCCTGCTTCACTGATGTTTCGTTGATAGGCCCACTACATCTCCACAGGGCTCAACGGCGACACCAAGCATCCCTGGTGTGCCCCCCTCGGCTTTTACCCCCGGTGGTCACTTTGCAGCCCAGTGGGGGCTTTCCTCTTTATCTATAGCCAGCTGCTGCTGCGCTCGGCGGCTTCCGACAGTGATCTGATGGCTTGCTGAAAGGCCTGTCCTCGCACTCCCATCCCCTTCAGAAGCTTGGTTGTGGATCCAGCGACAAAGCCTCTGCATCCGACCTCCACGGGAAGCACATGGGCACGCCAGCCACATTGTTCTGCCTCTGCTGTTATGTCAGAGTATTTCAGATGTTTGCGTTCGTATGCTTCACTGACTGCAGCCTCCCATGGTACAGTCAGTTCTACGATGAGCAGTGACTTCTGCGATGTTGACCATAAGACCAGGTCTGGTCTGAGATTAGTTGTAATTATCTCAGGTGGAAAGATGAGCTTCTGGTCTAGATCAACCTGCATTTTCCAATCCCGGGCATTGGCCAGGAAGGTCGTTTCCACTCTGGCAGCTGTTGTTGCTGAGAGTTGCCCTGCCCTTATGAACGGGATGGTGTTCGGCTGTCCAGGCACTGGGGGAGGAAGGGCATTGTTAGTTGTTCTTCTTCCTTCCAGGATGATCGCCAGTTGTCGTAGGACCTGGTTGTGTCCCCAGGTGTACCGGCCTTGAGACAGACTGGTTTTGCATCCGGTGAGAATGTGCCTGAGTGTTGCAGGGGTTTTGCAGAGAGCACATGATGGATCCTCTTCTAGCCACTGGTGTAGGTTCTTGGGTGAAGGAAGCACATCGTAGGTGGCTCTGATAATGAAGCTGATCTGGCTTCCTTCCATCTCCCACAGGTCCCTCCACGTGAGCTTACGATGCTCCAGGTTTTCCCAGCTAGTCCACTGGCCCTGTTTGGACTGTGAGACTGCCTTTGCACATCTTGCTGCCTCTTCCTGCTGTCGAACCTCAGCCACGACCAGCTTTCTCCTCTGGGTAGCTGTGGCCTTGTGCCATGTGGGTCGGCTTGTTCCAAGTCCAAACCCACTTCTTCCATACTACACCTGCCCTACAATGTCTCCATGTCTGAGCGCTGATTTTGCTTGCTGTATGGCCTCTGATGGGATCCATTTCCTGCCAGTTGCCAATATGGGGGCAGCTGCTCGGATCGTGTCATCCTGAGACTCGTTCAGGGTCATGTTCAACCTCACTTTGGCACATTTATATTCCTCCGTGAGGCTAGAGACAGGCAGTTTCAGGGCCCCGTGCCCATACAAGCAACGGAAGTGATGTAGACAATAACAGAAGTGATGTAGACAATAACAGCAAGTTTGATTCTACTTCACTACATACATGAGTACTATGAAATAAATCCAGTAATGGACTGAAACGTCTAAACCAGGTTTATGGATAATCCTATTTCTGAAGCGATTGTAAATGCATCAGATCTAATTATTACAATTATTGTCATGGAAATGGGATCACTGGGATAAAACCAGGTTTGTATGAATGTGTTGAACCTTGAGGCGTTCTCTGTCTCTGTGCTATTTAAAGTGTCCACCAGGGGGCAGCAGAGCCTCGTCTCAGACAGTGATATGTGGGCATGATGGGACATGTAGGACCCTGTGTAAAAATATTTTAAAAACCAGTATCTGAGTCATAGAAATTTAAAAAAAAAAAACTGAAGTGTTTAGAGTCAAAATAAACAGATAGTCATGAAGCTGAAACAGTTTCATGATGACGTAAAGGGGCATTTGTTCAAAAAGGGTTGAGAAACACTGATCTATGTCTACATATACATGATCTACATCAATCAATAAATCAAACTTTATTTGTATAGTACCTTTCATACATGTTACATGCAGCACAAAGTGCTTTATATCAAACCCCCACTGTCCCGCAGGTGCAAATAAAAATAAAAGCAACAAAGTAAAGCAATGTTAACAATAAGAGTTTACTTTAAAGCTAAACTAAAAAGATAGGTTTTGAGTTACAGTAATGAACAGAGAATTAAATGAATGAAATACAGAATAAATGAGTTTAATGAAAAGAATGTACAAGAAGATGAGGAAGAGAACAAGAGAAACAGACACTGACAGAAGGGACTTTAGTAAAAGAACAAAGTAGAAGACGATGGAAATGGTTAAAGAACCCAAAAGGTGTTTCTACTTTTTCTACTGTTTCACTGTCGGTTGGAAAAGAAGCTTTAGACAAACTGAAAATAGAAACCGAGAAAAAATAGAAGCAGAGACAGAAGATCAACAGTGACTCTTAAACAAATATGAGCAGGGAGCCTTATAAAGACAAAACACGCACACAGTAACACACACACTAACACAACACACACACACCAAGTAACAACACACAGTAGCATAACACACACACTCACACACAGAGTAACATAACTCACTCAAGAACTCAACACACACACACACGCACAGTAACATAACACACACAAGAACACAACATACACAGTAATGCAACACACACAGACACACACACACACACACACACACACACACACTGAAACACAACACGCACATGCAGTTCATGTCTTTCCAGTAGACTCATTGATTACACTGCCCCTGGTGAACATTCATGTTACTGCAATGGGAAAATTCCCTGTAATTAAGCCTAATTATTGACTTTATTATTATTTAATTATGATTTATTGTTTTTACTAAATGGGTCTGATGCAATAACACACTGAAACAGTTGGACAGACTGTATCCGTCTCTACTGTCCTGGAGGATAATAACATCTCCTGCAGAGTCTGATGAATGAGTATGAACCCTGTGATGGGTTCTGGTCCCATGTGCAGACCCTGGATCAGTCTGATCCGGATCATGGTGTCATGATGTCGCAGCGGGCATTGAAGGCAGCGTCAGTCAGTCATGGGCTGTTCACAGCCATGAAACACAGAGAGAATCCAAAACTCCGAGCTTTATAAGGACAGGGGCCTGGAACAGGAAATCCCCCCACAGGAGGTTCCCACAAACCGACCCACTCGACCCCGAGCAACAACCGCCCCATGTCCATGTGTGGACATTACAGTTTACCCAGAGATCCTCTGTGCAGAGATGAGCTCTGGGCCTGTTCTCAGATCCAGAAAATGGATTACAAGTCCTGGTCCAGACAAAGATCAGAGGGACCAGTCCAGACCAGTGTTTGGACCGGTCCAGACCAGTGTCCCCACAACAAAACCACATTTACAATCTGTACATCTTTAGAAGTATTTCATTAAAATTACTCAAATCAGTAGTATAAAAAACATGTGTTTGATATTTTAAAGTTGATGGAATAATATTCCACCTTGTTGCCTCATTATTTAATGCAGGGGTGTCAAATATACGACCCGTGGGCCAAAACCGGCCGCCAAAGGGTCCAATCTGGCCCATGGAATGATACACTGAAAACATGAACAGTCAAGGATGTCAGACTCATTTTCACCCAATCTGAACACAAGTGACTTTGACAAGTAAAAGAACAGAAGAATAACCTGTAGATAATGACGACTCAAAAATTCAAACTGCAAAATTGTGCCATTATTCAGTCTGTTACTAAATGCTTTGTTCTTTTTTTAGATCTGATCAGTAATGTACATGTATAAATAAGATGAAGCATGATATAGTTAATAATACACTTAGTTTTCGTAAGAAATTTCAGGTTGTTCAGGTCAATCATTTTTTGCAAAAGGAATGTTTGTAAATGTAGATTTTAACATTTTCATTATTTCATTTTACTTTTTTTTGCAAATTTGGAAGTGTCAATATTTATAGGTTAATTTATCTATTATTTTACTGCTTTGGCCCACTTTAGATCATATAAAAACAGCCCTCGTCTAATTCTAATGGAACAGACCTGTGTTGTAAAGTGGAACTACTACATATCACACCTTTAACTATCTGTAAACTTCAAGCTAGCATGGTGTAATTAAGCTAAGCTAACACTATGAGTCTTAAGCAGTACTGAAAATTTTGCTAAAACTGTGTAATGTATCTTTTTGATGATTTTGATCATTACACTTTTAAGATACTTAAGATTCCTGCTCCAGTTGTTTCCAGTTGATTCACCTTTAATTGAATAAATTCATTAATTAAACGTCCCATCAATTACAGGTTCATTCATTGATTTTAACCCTGTAACACCAAACGTATCATATTTGATACATGAGTTTTGAAGCCCTCTACATGATCAGTATGATATTTTTTTTTCTTGAAAAATCTGATGTATACAATTAGATACATGCAACACACAGATAATCCACCAGGGCGGAGGAATTTGTTGACCAGAGGCCTTTCCAGTGACACTACACGGTTGTCATTAATGAGGAAGGAGGCAGAACTTTGCCAATTTTGAAAAGGAATTACCAATTTGTTAGCCATGTTTGTGTTATATTATGTTTTTGTTTGTTCAAAAATAATAATATTTGAGACCTGAGGTGTCAAATATGATACAAAATTGAAATTCATACATGGAAATTGATATTTGAAAAAAAAATATTTGGATTGTTCAGAAGGACCAATAAAGGTTTCAGTGTCAAAGAAGGAGTTTTCTTGGAGTTTTCTGTCAGTGATTCAATGATTCAGGCTTTACAGGGTTAAATCCATGTCTGTGTCCAACTCATCTGTGAGACTGGATCAGTTTTACATTTTACCTTCTATTTATTTTCATAAAAGGGTTAAATGTCCACTATAAATGACCTCAGACCACAGATATTTATTTAAACATTTCAAATCAATTAAATATTGTTTTCTCTCTGACTCTACATTACCCATTCGTCTTGTCAGCAGACTCTGTTATTTACACTGCTATTGTAAAATATGTTGAAATATGTCGACATTTAAAGGGTTAATGTGACTTTAAGATACGACTGTCCACAGACTGGATACACAAAGAGTTAAACACAGAGCTGTGTGTGTGAGTCTGTGTGAATCTGTGTGTGTGTGTGTGTGTGTGTGTGTGTGTGTGTGTGTGTGTGTGTGTGTGTGTGTGTGTGTGTGTGTCCAGATTATCCGTGTGTTTCAGACTCGTGTCCATATATGGATTGTGGATTTCCTTTTTCCCCCTCCTCCTCCTCCATGTTTTCCAGAGTCTGAAACCGACTTGTGTGTTTGAAATCACTGTATGTGTGTACATATGTGTTCTACGTGTACTTGTATGTTCCGTGTACTTGTATGCTCCGTGTGCTTGTATGTTCTGTGTACTTGCATGTTCTGTGTACTTGTATGTTTCATGTACTTGAATGCTCCGTGTGCTTGTATGTTTCGTGTACTTATGTGTTCCGTGTACTTGTATGTTTTGTGTACTTGTATGTTTCGTGTACTTGTACGTTTCGTGTACTTGTATGGTCTGTGTACTTGTATGTTCCGTGTACTTGTATGTGCTGTGTACTTGTATGTTCCGTGTACTTGTGTGTTCCATGTATTTGTATGCTCTGTGTACTTGTATGTTTCGTGTACTTGTATGGTCTGTGTACTTGTATGTTCTGTGTACTTGTATGTTTTGTGTACTTGTATGTTTTGTGTACTTGTATGGTCTGTGTACTTGTATGTTCCGTGTACTTGTGTGTTCCATGTATTTGTATGCTCCGTGTACTTGTATGTTTCGTGTACTTGTATGGTCTGTGTACTTGTATGTTCCGTGTATTTGTATGTTCCGTGTATTTGTGTGTTCCATGTATTTGTATGATCCGGGTACTTGTATGTTTTGTGTACTTGTATGCTCTGTGTACTTGTATGTTCCATATACTTGTATGTTCCGTGTACTTGTGTGTTCCATGTATTTGTATGCTCCGTGTACTTGTATCACAGTACTTACCCAGTGTCCTGTCTTCTTCAGACAGGGTCCAGGGTCGGAGGTCAGAGGTCGGAGGTCGTCGTGCAGCTCCGCGGTTCATCCTCGGTCTGACCAACCTGAAGGTGATGGACGGCAGCAGAGTCGCCATGACGACAGAGCTGACAGGTACGACTGTACCCGTCCTGTGTGGTTCTTCCTGTCTGGTCTCCATGGAGATGGGTTGAGACGAGGACACGCCGAGCGTCCCCTGTGTGTTGGATTGGACGTGTCCTCTGTCCTCAGCCTGAAGGCTCTGTAGTATCATATGTTACATAATGATGTTCCACTGGGGTTTCCTCCATAGAAAAGGAAAATCAGAGCAGAGAACATTAAAGGAGATCATGTGGACATGACACATGGAACACATATATGAACCCAGACTGCAGCTGTCTGGGTCTGGAGATCCAACATGTATTTACATGATTAATGGAACTAACAGAACCAGAACCAACAGGAGTGAATGTACATGTTCATCAGACCGACCTTCAACACTGGTCCAGTTTGGATGGAAATGGGTTCAACCCAAGGCTTTAGATGGTTTATACTGGGTTTACTGGTCTTACTGGTGTCCTGGTTTCCTGGTGTTACTGTTGTCCTGGTGTCCTGGATTTCCTTTTCATACTGGTGTCCTGGTTTACTGGTCTTACTGGTGTCCTTATGCTGCTGGTCCTCAGGGGACCCTCGTCCGGAGGTACTGTGGTTCCATGACGGCCAGGAGGTGTCGGAGTCGGAGGACTTCCAGCTGATTCGGGAAGAGAACCGCTGCACTCTACTGATCCAGGAGGTTTTCCCAGAGGACAATGGGACGTACAGCTGCCAGGCCTGGAACAAGTACGGAGAGGACCGGACTGAAGCCCAGCTCACTGTGGATGGTAAAGGACCCCACAGAACCAGGGACTAGTTAGATGTAGGGATGATTAGAAAACCCACAGGCTGACTTCAGAGAAAACCTGTGGAATTTACCAATAATTAATGGAATGACAAACGACAATAACATCATTAATAACAATAAAAACTAGTTTGACAACTATGAAAGTACCTGAGCTACCGAAGTAACGGTATAACTAACCAGATAACTAACTAACCCAATTAGATTAGATTTGATTAGATTAGAGCCTTTATTGATCCCACGACAGGGAAATTCAGTGGTCAAGGCAGCAACAGAATTTAAAAAAATGTGCAGCATAAAGATAGTACAAAAGATGAACAATATTGTAATAATATCAATAATAATAATAGTAATAGTAGTAGTAGTAGTAGTAGTAGTAATAGTATGTTCGTTGTGGCCGTCCTTGTCCTCATGTCTGTCCTATCCTCGTGTCCATCCTCAGAGCCTCCGGACGGCGTCCAGCCCTGGTTCATCACTAAACCCAAAGCTCTGTGTGCGTCCGTGGGTCAACACGTCCTCCTGTCCTGCGCTGTGGCTGGAGACCCGTTCCCTCAGTTCACCTGGACCAGGTGTGGCCGGGGCCGACCTTTGACCTCTGGGGGAGACTTCGAGCTGCTACAGAAGGAGGACGTGGTGTCTCTGCTGATCAGGTCTGTCTGGTGTCCACTGTGTCCTGGTTTTAAATGCATCTGAGTGACAGTGATGATCAGAACCATGTGTTTGTTTCAGGAGAGTCCAGAAGCGTCATGCAGGAGAATATCTGATCAGCCTTAGGTGAGGATTAATAATCAATAATCACAGACCTGAACTAGTGGTCCTCTATGGACTGGACCAACCCCCCACGTCTCCCTCCTCCTCCTCCTTCTGTCCTTCTGTCCTGTCTTCATCAGGTCTTTTTGTCTGTGTTTATTCTATTATTTTCTCCACTGGTTCCTGTTGTTTTTATTTCACCAGTTGCTCGGTCATGAGTTATTGTGAAGAAACTGTCTTTTTGTCTTTGTCTTTGTTATTAATTTCCTCAAACATCTCAGACTGTACTACTGGTCGGATTCACTTCTAATGAGGGACTGAGCCCATAGGGCGAGTCCCTCTCACTAACAGAGTGAGAGGCCTTGCCTGACAGGCAAGGCCTCTGTTGTATTTTGTTCATTTTTATATTGTTCTCCCACTCGCACTTTAAACTGGAATTTGACCTCTTCAGCATGCTCAAAAACTCACCAAATTTGGCACACATGTCACATCTGGCAAAAAATTTGATAAACTATCCAAATTAATCCCTTAGGTGCCAAAATGTGCTCTGTAGTGCCACCTACATACACAAAAATGGCCCTAGCAGCCAGTAGGAATGTCATAGAGACATGAAACAAACACTGAAATTTTTGTCTCATCAAGCCCAACAAATCATATACTGACAGCCATGAGCTAAATCCAACAGGAAGTTAGCAATTTGCCTTTAAATCAAAAAAATGCTTGCACACAAACTTCCAGTAGGAATGTTGTAGAGACATGAAACCAATGCCAAAATGTTGGTCTCATTTAGCCCTACGGATCATACACTGGCACTTATGAGCTAACTCGAACAGGAAGTTTGCAATTTGCCTTTCAAACTGAAATGTCAAAAACTGTCTTGTCCGAGGCCGTTTGTTGTACTGGCTTCTAAATAGCAGCAAATGATAGAATAAACCCTTGTCAAAAAAGTTGTATACAGCTTTATCGTAACTGTCTTAGTTTTTTTTATGTAAACCCTGAAAGTTGCGAAGTCTGAAGCTCATTATTCACTTTGGACTTTTTTCCCCACATATTATATATCGATACATTCACAAGACCCACCACAAGTCTCATGTTTAAAAAATTTTCAGATACAATGTATGGTTATGGATTAATCACAGTTTGTTTGAGGTGGTTTCTCACTGAATTCAACACAGACACACATCTGCTCCATAAGGAGCCATGTTACAAACAGACACACATCAGACTGTGTACTATAGTGGTTAGTACATCAGACTGTGTACTGTAGTGGTTAGTACATCAGACTGTGTACTGTAGTGGTTAGTACATCAGACAGTACTGTAGTGGTTAGTACATCAGACTGTGTACTGTAGTGGTTAGTACATCAGACTGTACTGTAGTGGTTAGTACATCAGACTGTGTACTATAGTCAGTACATCAGACTGCCACACTGTAGACTCAGATTCGACTCCCAGGGGAAGTCGACTTTCTCTCTGCACATTTTCTAACGGGGGTTTGCCACATTGCATTGTGGGTATGTGAGATTTTGCTTGATTATCTACACCAGTTAGTCCCTCACGGTAACAGGAGGCAGGGCTGGGCCAAGGTGCAAGGTCCCACCCAATGCTGCTTGCAGCTTTAATTTGATGTGTATTTTGTGTGGGTCAGTGTCTACAAAGTTTATTCACAGTTTTGAGAAATTTCGATTTTTGAATTTTTGATGAATATTTGAATTATCGTACTTTCCGGGCTATAAACCACACCTGACTATAAGCCGCAGGTGTCCGCATTGTAATGAGATATTTTCACAGAAAGATGGTAAACGGAAAGATTATGTAAATATTTATTTCCATACCTTAACTGCTTTTTTCCAAACAGTGCCTGTAACACGGCAGTAAAATGGCAGTAACACAGCTGGTTCAAAAATCCAGTAAAGTCACTGAACGCTATCTTCCTCTTCCTTCTGCACACTGCAGCCACTGAAGTCATCTTCTTCAGTGTCGGAGTTGAACAGCCTCAGAAAGGCTCCGTCACACACCTTCTCAGTCTCTCTTTCATTGTCGCTCTCCATGGCACTTCTGTGCTGCAGCTCTATTACCTTCTTGGACAGACACATCAATCGCTTTTAACTTAAAAGCTGCATCATATGCATTTCTTTGTGTGTTTTCCATGATGAAGGTTTGTGCAAAATGATTGTTAAAAGTTAAGCTTAAAACTCCTCCTCTTCACATCACCTCTTCCACCTGTCTGTCTCGCTTTTGCGCTTCCTGCTAGAGCGCCCCCTGGAGGCAGTTAGCCCATAAAAATCTATACTTGAGCCACATCGTTGTATAAGCCTCCGGGTTCGAAGCATGAGAAAAAAGTCGCGGCTTATAGTCCAGAAAGTACGGTATTAAAAATGTTCTATTTCCTTATAATGGTCCATATTTACGTAGATGCTTTGTAACATGTAAATGGTTAGAGATAGCAATATATTGATACTGATCACTGATAGGAAGTCATATTTGGAGCCCAGTTACAAGTTTAGATCTGGTCTTGGTCCACATGAGCCTTTAGTGGCAGATTCTGCCCCAATGGACTATTTTATTTATCTTTTGCCCCCACCCCCCGATCACCACCAAAATGTAATCATTGTTCCTTGTGCCAGTATCTACATTTTTTTCAAAATCTGTCCATAACTTTTTGAGTTATCTTGCTAACAGATGAAACGATGAAACGTAACCTCCGCCAAGGAACGGCAGAGGTAATATAAATCAGGTTGACTGTCACAGAATGTTGAATTCACTACATGTTTAAAAGCAGAAAATGAATGGATAAAGTGAATTTTAACATCTGATTCCAGGCGAAAGCAACTGAAACACGAAAAGATGAGTGAATGAAAAACTCAAGGGTTTAATGGATGTTGAATAATGAGGGAAGATCAAATATAGAAGGAAAATCTGTTGGATTTATGTAGAACTTCAATAGTATCTATTTTTACATCATTCTGGACTCAGAGTCATTTTAAAATGCACCACTTTTTGTCTCATATCGTCTTTACTGTGACCACTCTCAGACTGATATGAAACTTTCTTTACTGACGTTAACGGTGGATTTGACGTTAACGGTGGATTTGGCGTTAACAGTGGATTTGATTCTGAGCTCAGTAGTTTCGTTGACATCATCTGTTGGCTGCAGTCACACGATGACAATGATGTCATGTGTTTGTAGGAACCCGGTTGGTCAGTGCAGCGCCGTGGCCCGTCTGTCAGTGACCGATGGAGATCTGGACCCAACCACAGAACCAGGACCAGAACCAGGCTCAGAACCAGGCCCAGCAGATGACCGCAGGTGAACCAGACCAAACCAAACATAAACTCAGCATTTGGATCCAACTCAGTACACACAGTACACACAGTAAACCCACATCAGGACTACACGGTGGGGAAGCAAAATTTACAATATTTTGAGGCAGGGATTGAAAGACAGTGTATGACAAATTAGTTTATTGAAAGTCATGAGAATTTATTTGCCACAAGAAAACTGACATAATAGAAAATGTTTTTATTCTGTGTGTCCTCCTTCTTTCTCAATAACTGCCTTCACACGCTTCCTGAAACTTGCGCAAGTGTTCCTCAAATATTCGGGTGACAACTTCTCCCATTCTTCTTTAATAGTATCTTCCAGACTTTCTGGTAATAGTTTTGCTCATAGTCATTCTCTTCTTTCCATTATAAACAGTCTTTATGGACACTCCAACTATTTTTGAAATCTCCTTTGGTGTGACGAGTGCATTCAGCAAATCGCACACTCTTTGACGTTTGCTTTCCTGATTACTCATATGGGCAAAAGTTTCTGAAAAGGTATGGATAATAGTGTTAGGTATGATTATGACATCAATATATGTTTGGTTTCAAAACAATTGACGTAGTGCCTGCTGAGAAAAAACAACTAAATGTTCATTGTAAATTTTGCTTCCCCACCCTGTACATCTGTACTAGATCGGTTATACACCTGTACTGCATCAGTACCACACCTGTACTATATCAGTACCACATCTGTACTACATCTCTACTACACCTGTACTACATCAGTACTACACCTGTACTACATCAGTACTACATCTATACTACATCAGTACTACATCTGCACTAGTTTTGTACTACACCTGTACTGTCTACATCATTACTACATCTGTACTACATCAGTACTGCGTCTGTACTCCATCAGTACTGCGTCTGTACTACATCAGCACTACATCTATACTACACTTGTACTACGTTTGTATTACATCTGTACAACACTTGTACTATATTGGCACTACACCCATACTACACCTGCACCATGTCTGTACTATATCTGTACTACGTCTGTACTACACCTGTTCTACACCTGTTCTACATTAGTACTACACCTGTACTACATCATTACTACATCTGTACTACGTCAGTACTGCATCTGTACTCCATTAGTACTGCGTCTGTACTACATCAGCGCTACATCTATACTACACCTGTACTACGTTTGTACTACATCTGTACTACACCTGTACTATATTGGTACTACACCCATACTACACCTGCACTACGTCTGTACTACATATTTACTATATTGGTACTACACCCATACTTCACCTGTACTACATCTGTACTACACCTGTTCTACACCTGTACTACATTAATACTACACCTGCACTACATCAGTACTACGTCTGTACTACACCTGTATTACATTAGTACTACATCAGTACTGCAACAGTACTACAGGTAAACATACAGAGTATCTGCAGCTGAAAACCTTCTCTGTTCCCATCAGCCTTGGACCAAACTCCACTGATGGGAACAGAGGAGGTGTTTCGAAGAACTGGGCGCCTCTTTTACTCTAAAATATGTAAATATATGTGAGTTATTAGAGACCAGAACCAGTCATAACAACACTGGACGGCCACTGCTCTGTATTTATACTCGCATAACAGAGGAAAAGCCCCTGAACCATCATTAAATGAAGAATACTTCATCTTCAGTCCTACAGTCATGTTGAAAAGTTCAATGTTGTGTTTGTTGATTTGTTAAAGTTCTAATGACCACAAATTTGAACAAATGAATTACAAAATCAAAAACATAATCAACAAAAATTGAGAACCCGTACAGGACCAGTACAAGACCAATAGAGAACCAGTACAAGACCAGTACAAAAACAGTACAGGACCAGTAGAGGATCAGTACAAGACAGTGCAGGACCAGCTCAGAAAGGCCTGGTGGTGGGATCAGACCCAGGGTGTAACCACGCCTCCAGCTTGTGTTGTTGTCATTAATTAGAATAATGTGTAAATGAATATTTCCATGTGACTGACCCCCCACCCCCACCCCAGACCCCCTCTCAGCCTCCATCATCCCCTGCAGCCGTCCATCCGTGTCCTATATCCAGAAATTCCCTAAAGCTTCCTTAATCCGTTCATATCACCAAACCAATCAGAGCCAGTGTTTCCTCTGAGAGTCTCAGCTGGATAGAAACCACTGTTTACTGGTTCAGATCCACAGCTTCTACTGGAGCAGAACCATCTGGAACCAGGACAGACTTAGACCAAAGCGCACACAGCACCAGTCAGAACCTTTTCTCAGTCTTATAAAGTAACTGGGACGACTGGGAATTATATGAACTCACAGACCAGTGTGTTTACATGTGTGTGTGTTCAGGCTGTTCATGCCCATATATGGGCAGACGAGTCACTTGTGATGTAACTCCAACATTTGGAGTGGAGGTCTCGACTCCCCCTTCTCCAGCTGCCGGGGGCGGGGCCCGTCCTCCTGTTTCAGCCGCCTTTTAACTGCCTCTGTTTATTCCCCGCTCCTCTCTCTCTCCATCTGCAGCTCTGTGTCCGGACGAGGAGGAGGAGGAGGAAGAGGAGGAGCAGGAGGAGGCGTTCAGCACAGAAGCAGCAGCGGCTCCGTCAGTCGGCAGTGGCAGGAGGCCAAGCAGGAGCAGCAGGAGCGACCGGGAGGAAGCCCTGACACCGGCCCCAACGACCAAGGCCAAGACCGTCCCAACACCGCTCCGCGAGGCCTCCTCCGACGCTCTGTGGAAACCAGGGAGCGCGGCGAAGAGGAGCTGCGACAGAGGGAGGCGCAGCAGCTTGACTTCCGCTCGCTGCTGGGACGCCGAGCTGCCAGAAGCACCGACAACCGCAAACCGGGACCCGAGGAGGAGGCCGCGGACCCCAAGATGGACTTTAAGGCCAACCTCAAAGGCGTCAAGCCCAAAACCGACGATGAGCGCAAGGTGAACTCGACACAGCAGGTCGACTTCAGGGCCGTCCTGGGAAAGAAGGGCAGCGCCGCCGCCACCGCCACTGGAAACAGTAACAAACCTGCAGACGCCTCCAACAAGAACGCCAGCGACTTCCGCTCTGTCCTGGCCAACAAGAAGAAACCAGCTGAGAAGAACAGCGAGAAGAACAGTGAGAAGAACGGCGAGAAGGTGGCAGTGAATAACTGTGTGGATGGAGGGATTAATGAGAAGAAGAGTGGTGGCGGAGGAGGAGGAGGTGGTAAAGCGCCCGAGTTCTCAGAGAAGCTGAGCGACGTCACGGTGCTGGATGGACAGCGTCTCCGGCTGCAGTGCCACCTCTCCAACACCCCTGACCCCGCCAACGTCACTGTCACCTGGACGCTGGATGGGAAAGTCATCAAATCATCCAAGTTCATCGTCCTCGCCAAAGAAGGTCAGAGGTCACACACACACACACACACACACACAAAGCACCCATTGAGTCAAATTCTGCAGTTTTTCCTCCATCAGCTGCCGCCATTTAATTCACATCAGATGATTTATGAAGCAACATTTCAAAGAAAACCACAGGTAGAAGAACTGGAGACAAAGTCCAGGTTCTGAAACGTCCAAGGTTGACATTTAACATCCTGTCACATTAATCTAATGTTCAGACACTTAAAGTTCACATCAGACACATGAACATTAATTCCACTCTGATCAGTGTTGGTGTGTAAAAACCCACATGTATTGAAAACTGGTGACGACTTAATAGAATGATGATGATGATGATGATGATGATGATGATGACGGTAACAGATCTGTAAATGTTAGTGTCTTCCCTCTGTTCGCTGACAGATCATCTGGTGAAACTTTAACATAGTTGTGTTGTTTCTTTGTGTCAGGGGTTAAATCTGTTCCATCCAATCAGAGGCCAGTGTGAATTTGACTGAACCGTCAGTGTTGGGTTTGATGCAGTTTGTTGTGAGCGTCGTGAAGCGTCTGAACCAGCTGCCGACTGAGCTCAGGATTCACATTCTATTAATAGAACCAGATCTGAAACAATAGAAACTCACAGGATGTGATGTATGACGGCGGCCACAGACCATCACTGGTATTTCAGACGGGAACAGATCACTTTACACACAACAGCCACATTTGTGTTACTACGCTCCAGAGAACAGAATTGACGTTAACCAGACACCACCTGAATGCACCGCAATGACCCGACCATGAGTTCCATCTACAGTTGAACAGAATAACGACAACACTCAGCACTAACTCCATCTGAAGTTTACATTCTAATTAATAAATAGAATCGATCCTGAAAACTGACACTGAAAGTAAATTCATCAATTGAAATTTAATTCAATCAAATCAATCTGTTCACTTTCAGTTTCATTTTGTAACCATGGCAACAGCATTTAGTTGTAACAGTGTATCATTCAGAACTCTGGACAGCTCTGATTGGTTTCATCTCCATGGCAACAGCAGCCAATTGGTCAGAAATGAAGACGAAGCTACATCAACGAGGATTAATTCACAAACCTGATTAGATTATGGTTCAGCAGTCGTTTTTTCAAACAGTTATTAAACTATGTTAAAATGAAGAAAGATTAAATTTACACCTTAACTCTAAACATTTTAAATTCAGATTCTTTATTTATATAAATATTTATATAAATACCAAATTTTTGAATTTTCTCTGTATATTTTTAATTTTCACTCGTGGTTTTTTTTCTACCTTTCTTTTCTCGCTGTGATTGCTTTTTGTTTGTTGCTGCTGTTAACTATGAAATTTCTTCATGGTGGGATAAATAAAGTCTTATCTTCTCTTGTCTGAACCTTGGTGTAGTTCAGTTTTAATGGAGTTTTTAGAGCTTCTTTCAATATTTAATCCTTTATGTAAAAAGTGTAAATAAACTTGTAACATACCAGAATGATCAGTTCAATAAAGAGATAGAACACAGAAAACCTATGTTAAACCTTGTAAAGCTGAACCTTTCCATTGACAAGCCATTTTGGATGAAATACATGAAAGTATCTACTGTAAACCGTTGGTCAATATTATCATGTGGTACCTTATTATTAAGTTTAGAATCAACACAGCTGGGTCTTCAAGGTTATTTTACTATATTCCTGAAGATCAAAACAGAATCAGTGACAGAATGACCTGGATACTGATAGGCATTAATGAGACTAGAGGTTATTATAAGCCTTGGAACTTGGTAAAGAGGAGAACATTAACCCTAATTATGTGGAACAGGTTAACTGGATGGATTATACAGTTGTTGTCTTCAGATTTATTTGCAGTGTTTTGTGTTTATTTAAAGGATGAGGCAGTGTAACAGTTTAGTGTTGACTGATGTAACTGTGATGTAGTAATTATTTGTTCTAGTTTCACAATGATTTTATTTTCCATGGCTTTATGGGTGATGAAGTCCATCTGAAGTTTTTTCTATAGTTTAATGAATCTGATCAAATGTACAAACAACAAACTGAACCAAACTCATTATTTCATTAAAAAAATGGTTGTGATCAATTTTGTTCATTTAATTACTATGCTTTCAAGATCTTTTCCATTTCAGTTGATTTATTGTTGAGTTCTTTGGTTGTAAAACTACTGTTTCATAGTCATGGTTTATTTCTGACCAATCAGCTGCTGTTGCCAGGGAGCACTAGCCAATCAATGTTGAGAAAATGTGTAAACGCAACATTGTTGAAATTGAAATAAAACAATACTATAGAATCACAAACTGCAAAAAAACGCAAACAGTAATAATGAAATTATCGTGTTCCCTTTATTAATAATTATCATAAATGTAAACAAATCATCGTAGAGAAGATGTTTAGTTTCAGAAATCACAAAACAGGAGAAAGTGAAGCTCTGTGTTTGGATGTCTGCTGCTGAAATGCACTCTGGGAGTTTTATTTATTTATTTAGTTTTATTGTCCTCATGCTTGCACCTGTTTCTGTTAACTGTCAGGTTTCCATCCAAACTGAACGTCAGCCAAATTTTCAGGAGATCTTCAACATAAAACATTAATTTAAGCATATTTTAATTTTCATTCACCGCCATTGAATATTAGGTCATAATTTTATATATATTATATTTTATCCTTATTTTATATTTTTAATGTTATGTTTAAGTGAAAAGACTGCAACAGTCATCAATAGTCATCAAGCTTTTCTCTTTCAGCATTTGAGTCATTATGATCTTAATGGGATGTAAAATAAATCAGCTTATTGTGACTTAAGTCTGAAGTGGATTTTAGATTGGTGGTCAGTGATCCTGGACGAGTCCCCAAAAATTGCCAAATCTTAATCTGAAGGATCTCCTGTTGAGGTTCAGAGGTCTTGAGGTTAATAGAAACTCTCCATTTCTTTCAAAGAAAACTGGAAAATATTGATCCCGGATGAGCCCCCACAAATCTTAGAGTCTTATACACGAACATGTTGTTCGATAAAACTGGTTCATTCACATAAACACAGCTTTTACAGATGACAATGATAATAAATAATAGTCTGCCATTATCTGCTATATTGAAACTTACAGAAACACCTCTGATCCAGGCTCTGATCCATGTGGTCCATCAACCTGAGTCTAATTTTCTCTTTACTGATTCTTTATGGATCCTCCACAGGTCATCAAAGCCTTTATTTTTACACTTGTTCCTTCAACTCTTCATCCCCTGATGATGTTTTGCTGCTGTTTCCATTTCATGTCATTTGTTTTTCATATTTATTGAACACGACAGAATCCTGGGTTTTGGATTTGTTGGAAAGCAGTCAGAGTGTTGACTGTCCATGAGTCTGGTGTAAATTATCCATGTTGCTGTGTTGATGTCAGCTGTGGTTTAATCCAGATTTAAGAGAGGGATGGTGTAAATCCATCTGATCCAGGATCTAGATCCATCTGTATCTCAGTTCATCTTCAGGTGATGGTTTCACACCAGGTTTGTTTGACCTGTTTTCATCTGTCATAGTGGAACTGTCAGGCCCAGATCAAGGCCCAGGTCCAGGTCTTCTGTCTCTGTCTTCTGTCTTTGGTATTTTTTCCATATTTTCCACCATTTTGTAAAATCCTTAATAAGACGCTGTTATATCAGGTTTTATTTCCATAGCATGGTTCACCCTTTGGCCGAGTGAACCACGTGAAGATGATTGAATGCCGAAAGAACATTGGCACTGATAGGAGAGACCTGCAACCTACTATCAATCTCTACTGGATGCAAAGAGCAGCCATACAACTAAACAGATGCATGTCAGACAAAATTTAGATCAAACGAGGCGTGTGATAAAGATGTGTCCAATCACCAGGTCTGTCACTGAGCACATCTGCAGGAACATCAAGAACTACAAAGGAGTCAACATTGGTGGCGTCTGAATGAACAACATATGGTACGCTGATGATACTGTGGTCCTAGTAGAAAATGAGGAAGATCTCCAAGTCACTGTAGACAGAGTTAAGGAAGCAGGAGAAGTTTATAACATGAAGATGAACGTTAAGAAAACAAAGACAATGGTCATCAGTAAAACACAAGAAAGGACAAGAATCAACTTCTGAATGATGGAGCAGTTATCAAGCAAGTCAATATATCTACAAACTGACAGAGGATGGGAAATGTGAAGAAGGAATTGGGAGAATTTCTATGATTAAATAAGCCTTTACTAAGATAAACAAAGTACTAACAAGACCCTGAAGTCCACTACCAATAAGAATCCAGATTCTGTACAGCTTTGTATGGTCAACACTCTGTGGAGCTGAGACATGGACACTTACAGCACCAATGAAGAAGAAACAGACATCCTTTGAACTCTGGACATATAGAAGAATGATGGACATCTCATGGATGGACAGAGTCAAAAACCAAGAAGTCCTCAGAAGAGTTAACACCAGAAAACGCCTCCTTGAACTAGGGATGTAAACAGTTAATCGACTATCAATTAATTGTCCGTTTTTCTGATATTTGGTTCTGTTCATTTCTTATTTTTACTCATATTCATCCTTTATTTAACCTTTTACGTTTCTGTCAACAGGAAACACATGAAGCGGGATTTAGATATTTACCTTTGCCAAGGAGGTCATATTTTTGTCGGCACTGGTTTGTCTGTCTGTCTGTGTGCAAGATAACTCAAAAAGTTATGGACGGATTTGGATGACGATTTCAGGAAATGTTGATACTGGCACAAGGAACAAATTATTAATTTTTGGTGGTGATCGGGGGTGGGGGCACTGACCAGTCTTGGCAGAGGTCTGCGCTCTCTGAGTGCTTTTCTAGACAAGAGAGCGCAGACCTCCTCCAAGGCAAACCAGTGGACCCCCGTGGTCCCACCCCACCCCCCCACCCCCGATCACCACCACAATTTTCATCTAAATCCATCCATAACTTTTAGAGTTATCTTGCACACAGACAGACAGACAAACATGGGGGGGGGCACTGATCTGCCTTGACAGAGGTCTGCGCTCTCCAAGTGCTTTTCTAGTTTTTCTATGTATTTTCCCCATTTCTCGTTTTTGTTTTTTAATGTGCAGATGAAAATACGCCCATAAATAACGTAACTCCGCCCACTTGCCCACCTGTTGACTGACTATTGGTTAAGTGTGAACGTCCTCAGATTGAACGCTGTCACAACCTGCTGCTAAATATACCAGAGGATTCCCTGTGTGTGTTTAATCCTGCTGTTATTTCAGTCTGTAGGACAGCCCTGATCCTGATCCTGGTCCTGATCCTGGTCCTCGGTCTCAGCTGCATACTGTGAATGCTTTGTCACATCTTAAAGGTCAAAGGTTATAGTGCTCAGACAGCTGAATACACTGTCACATTGTTGTTGTTATTGTTGTTATTGTCGTTAGGATATTTGGTGGTTGTTAACAGACACTATTTCCCAGAAGCCCCCTCACTGACAGACTGAAGCCGATGGGTTTAATCCCAGTCCGATGGTAGCTTTAGCGTTTCGCCGTGTAACTGAACATATGTGACAGTGTCGACATGTGTTTGGCCTCGTATGCTCTCACTGAAATACATGAAACCAATGATGCATTCAATGACCCTCATCACCTTTTTGAGCCGTCACCTTCAGGTGGCGGGTGATGTTGAACCACGTGGGACAGAGGCGTGGGACAATCTTAACATGTGATGACTGTAAAGAACAACGTTAAACATGATGATGTGAGTTCATACATGTTGGTATATGTTGTTCACAGTACTTTCGTGAATGAAGCCACACCCCCTCTGATCCGTCCAACCACAGACAGGCGCCATTCGGTCTCATCCTCCGTTAAACTCAGAAAACCCAGAACCAACAGGACTGAGCTGTTTCATTTCACATCTGTTTCATGTTCTCACTTTTATTTTGACTTCTTCCACCGTTCTATTTTTACTTCTGTTTTGGTTTTTTTTTTACGTTTATTATTTTACTCTGAGTTTTGAGTTTCATTGTATTGTTCATATACATTGACAGTAAAGGAACATAAGCATAAGTAAGTAATACCATAGTGATTGGCTGAAGCTGATTCTGTAATCGTCCAATTAGAACACAGCCTCAGGTCATATGTTGACCAAAACCTGACATCCACGACCAGGAAGTGAACGAATATTTCACACAGAAACAAAATGAAAACCATTAAAAACAACTTTAGTAAATGTTGGCATGAACAACAGGAACAAAGCATCACATGTTTTATTGAAAGGAATTTTTTGGCTCTAATATGTTTAATGTGATGTTTGATATGGATCTGGAACATAAACAGATTAAACACTGAGTCTGAATCTGTTAGACTGAGGTCATGTCTAATGTTGTGACCAATGTGTTGGTCTATACTGACGGTGTGTTGTTGTGGTTGTGTTCCCAGGAGGCCTCTGTTCTCTGACCATAGACAAAGCTCTTCCAGAGGATGAAGGCCAGTACAAATGTGCAGCTGAGAGTCCGTCAGGTCGAGCCGAGTGTTCCTGTATGGTCCTGGTCGACGGTAGGAAACACAAACACACAAACCAACTCTGGGTTCAACTCTTTCATCTGTCACTAAATCAACTGGAACCGTCATAGAATTCACTTTAACCCTCTGTAGATGGTTGTATTTCTAACGCCACAGTTTTACATCCACCGTCATTCAAATGACTGTAACTCCTGAACCGTTCTATTGGCAGAATCCAACGGTCGTCTCTTATCTGAGATTGGGTTCTTTCTATTGGTCTACAACACACTAGGGTAGAAGCCTGCATTGGCCGAAGGGGGAGGGGTGGAAGTGGGCGGGGCTTAGAGCAGCAGAGTGCAGTCAGTGAGAGAGACATGGAAGACTTTTATGCCTTTTGCAGTATTTCAGTGGTGAATTCTTTTACATAATTATATATATATATATATATATGTATATAATAGACACCTTTTTTTACTGTATACACAGCATAAAGAGATACCGTCTCTGTAGAAGAATCAGATGGATGTTTTTGTCAGTGAAGTGAGGGTCTCTGTCTACAACTAGACAGGAAGTGAACAGAGACTATCACACAGGATAAAAATGACTAGAAAGAACCTATAAATTAGAAGAACATGGACACAGAATGATCTAGACAAACTAAAATGTTTGAACACATGGAAAATAGTTGAAAATTTATTTCTAAAATCTTATAAAGTTTCATAATGAACATTTACATTTGTTTTTCAGAAATGATTTTTAAAAATTCACTCCGTTTAACCGTATTTTTTTTACTATAACACACCATTTTAAGCATTTATTACATATAATAATGACAATTAATGGACAGATATTGAAAGTTAAGTTCTTCCTGAAAAAAGGTGCTAAAGAATTGACAAAAAAAGACATTTTCTGACACTTTTATTCCAAAAAAAAAAAAAACAACCATAAATAAATCCTGGCCTGTTCTAAAGGTAAACCTAAAAGGGTTAAACAGATGGATAAAGACATGACTCTGTCCAGAAATGGAATCAAAATGTCTGAGCATCGATGAATTTTCTCCTGTTTGTATTTTGGTTTTAAAGGAAAAGGAAAGTAATGATTATTTCTTTTTAATTGTTATTATTTTTACCTTCTTTTTCCTTTTCCTCTGGTGGGATGGTCATTGTTTTATTGATAAACTCAGATGAATGTCAGGAGGTTGAAAAGTTGTAATTTATGACTTATATAAAAGGTGTCGGATTAAATAAGTGTGTACTTCTTTGCTCCTTTTCAATGTGTAAATATCACTAAAATTATACAAAGTATTTCTTTTGTATCATGGGATACATTTCCTTTCTTGTTTTGGTTGTTTTCTGTTAATAATTTGCTTTGGTTGTTTACTTTGTCATTGTTTTGAGTAGTATATGACTGAAAAAATAAAACATTCATTCATTTATGAAAATGTCCATCACATAAACTCAACTGCGTTGATTTGGGTCCAGGACGAGGCTCAGATCATGAACCTTCATCAAACCCAACAGAAACAGTTAAAGGTTTCTTCTTCCTCTCTGGTCTCAGCTGATTTCAGTTTCCTGTAATTTGACAAATATCAACACAAACAAATGTTTTTATCAGACATCGTTCCTGGAAAAGCTCATTAGCGTCCAAGGCCGACAGGAATCAGAGGAAATAAAGCAGCGTCACATTTAATCAGTTCTGTTAAATATTTGTGAAGGATTCGAATGAACATCCTTCAGGTTTGATGTAAACATGACCACAGTGGAGACACACATGGACACTACGACTCCTAGGATGCATTTCATCAACAGACAGTTTAAAACTGAGACTTAGTCATTAAAGTCTCAGTTTTAGAATTAAAAACTCCTCAAAATCTCTGAATATTTGTGTTTTTAATTCATAAAGTGGTTAGATTCTAAGTGATGTTTTTTGTCTAAGTCTTGAATAAGTTACAGTTGTTTAATATTCTATTATACTTGGACTTTTTCAGTGAAAACAGGTTTATTCTATATTTTACCTATATTTGTTTTACTGTATCTGAGAGCAAATACTGAGGTTTTACATCACAACAGAGGAAACAACGCAAACATGTTAACATTGGAAGTGAAGCTGAAATGCATCCTGGGAGTTGTAGTCTAACATTGTTCTTATGTTTTGTCGGTTGTAGTTCAAGGCAAATGGAAAAACAGTCGCTGTATTTGATAGTTTGTTTTGTGTGTTTTACAGTGTGTTTCTTGTGTTTAACAGTGCATTTTGTGTGTTTTACAGTGTGTTTTGTGTCTTACAATGTGTTTTGTGTCTTACAATGTGTTTTTCTGTATGTTTGTGTGTTTTTACATTGTGTTTTACAGTGTATTATACAATATGTCTTGTGTGTTTTACAGTGTGCTTTGTCTGTTTTTACACTTTGCTTTACAGTGTGTTTTACAGTATGATTTGTGTGTCTTACAGTGTGTTTTACGGTGTGTTTTGTGTTTTACAGTGTGTCTTGTATTGTGTTTTACAGTGTGTTTTTTGCATTTTACAGTGTATTTCACAGTATGTTTTGTGTGTTTTTACAGTGTGTTTTACAGTGTGTTTTGTGTTTTACAGTGTGTCTTACAGTGTGTTTGACAGTGTGTTTTGTGCGTTTTACAGTGTATTTTACAGTATGTTTTGTGTGTTTTTACAGTGTGTTTTACAGTGTGTTTTGTATTTTACTGGGCATTTTACACTGTGTTTTGTGCGTTTTTTGGTAGTTTTGTAACTGTTTGTGTCTCCTTCTCCAGATCCTGCTGAAAACTGTCCATCAGACAAGAAGAAGAAGTCGACTCCGACCTCAGAGAGTGAGTTTAAAACAGGAAGGGGCTGCACATGCCCTAATAAGGACAAGGCGGGAACACACACATGCACACACAACTACACACACTATATATATATATATATATATATATATATATATATATATATATATATATATATATATATATATATATATATATATATATATACGTATATATATATATATATACGTATATATATATATATATATATATATATATATATATATATATGTATATGTATATATGTGTGTATATATATATATATATATATATATATATATATACACACACATATATATGAGGGCTGTTCAATAAGTTCATGGCCTCACCCTGAAATACTGGTTGTTATAATACAGGATGTTACATTCTTTCGTGATGGGATAGTGATGCTTGAACATCGATGGACCAAGTGCATTGCTGTAAATGGAGATTATGTTGAAAAATAAAATATAAATTATCAGTCTGTGTTTTGTTCTGGGTGAGGCCATGAACTTATTGAACGGCCCTCGTATATATATATATATATATATATATATATATATATATATATATATATAAAACACACACACACAACTACACACACACACACACACAATTACATACAGACACACAATGTACACACACAACTATCACAATGTAGACATACACAGGAGTACACAGCACACATGAGATAGATAGATAGATAGATAGATAGATAGATAGATAGATAGATAGATAGATAGATAGATAGATAGATAGATAGATAGATAGATAGATAGATAGATAGATAGATAGATAGATAGATAGATAGATAGATAGATGGTGCTTTCGTTCCCTCCTGGGCTCTGATTGGTTGGTGCTTTCGTTCCCTCCTGGGCTCTGATTGGTTGGTTACATCATTCCCTCGTGGGCTCTGATTGGTTGGTGTTTTTATTCCCTCCTGGGCTCTGATTGGTTGGTGCTTTCATTCCCTCCTGGGCTCTGATTGGTTGGTTTGCTGGCTGTGCATCAGTAGATAAAACCTAGCGCAACCCGCTTCTAAAGGCCTAGAGCAGGGGTATTCAGATCTGGTCCTCGAGGGCCGGTGTCCTGCACGTTTTAGATATTTCCCTCTTCCATCACACCTGGAAGCCATTACATTGTTATCAGGCTTCTGCAGAGCTGGATGATGAGCTGATCATTAATTGAACCACATGTGCTGGAAGAAGGGAATATTTAAAACATGCAGGATACCGGCCCTCAAGGACCGGATTTGAATAATCCTGGCCTAGAGTACTGGTTCTGTGGTGTTCTTGGGTTCTTTAATGTGCTTTGGTTGGTTTTCAGCTGCTGAGGTTCCACATAGTTCTGTCACATGATCCATGTGTTCATACAGCCATTTAATGGACGTGTTCTGGGTTCAGGCCTCAGTGGAAAATCTGCTCTTATCTTTATGATCCAGCTCTAAATCCTCAGTGTGTTTATGGTCCTGGTCCAGATCAGACCACGTTCTTGAAACCTGATCTGCCGTTCACATGTTCCCATCAACCACCAGTAAACACCAGCATTTACAGCTGAATTCACTGTCTGACACCACACAGAACAAAACTATAAAGTAAAGCTCATGACGAACAAAATCGTTGTATGTAGTAAAGCTGGTTTTTAAAATAAGTAAAATACAGCTTCAACAAAACTCTGTAACAGTATTGAAACAAAGCTTGGATAACATTAATGTTAGCTTTAGCGTTAGCATATCCTCCTCTGGTCTATTCACTATTTATGTATTTATCATTTTTGTGTCAAAAAAAAAATAAAAAAAATAAGAGCAGCTTTTTTACAATGCTAACACTATGGGCTGAGCTAGGCTAAACCTATGCTGTTCTTCCATTGATCCCTGATATGCTAGCGTTATTTACTGACACTGTTCAACATTAAAACATAATGTGATTTGTGTTAGCGGTTTGTGGCTATACTAAGCTAGGTTCCTTTTCACATTTTGTTAAATATGCTAACATTGTGAAGCTAAAATATTATTTATAAGTGTCAAGATTAGCCAACATTATGTCAACCTCTATGCTAACTATGGCTGCGTATAGTATCTTGTCTTTGTGCTAAGCTAAGCTAAAAGCTAAAACTATGATTCTACCAGACACCTGATTTGTTCTGTGTGTCTGAGAATCCTATTAATCTTTTCATGCATTCTATTGTTTTACTAGCATTAAAAGAGAAGATTCGAACTGTTGTAAAAAAAAAAATCCATATTTCTGTTTTTTACTGATGCTAGTGAAAAAGTAAATTAGCTACATTTTTCACTATATTTTTCTTTTTTAATTCAGTTTCAACATTGTCACAAAGAATAGTTTTATGTGGTTTCTTGAACAAATGCAGAAATAATAAATACAGCAAAACATGATGGAAGATGAATAGTAGTAGTATGTAAAAACAACTAATATAAAATTAATATAAACCGGTGGTAATTAAACTAATTGGAGCCTAGGGCTGGGCGATATGAGCGATTTTCATATCAGACAATATCGATATGTATCACGATATAAATGAAATCACTATTTTTGTCAAGTTTAAATTTTCTGTTCCTCATAAGTTAGTTGTGAAGACATCAGGTTATTTTTGAGTTAATTATGATTTATTTTCTGTCAGAGGTTGAACATGTCAGATGTGCTGAAGAACATTATACAACTGTTTCAGATGAATAATAAAGGTACATATATTTAAAACAAAACCAAATGTCTGACCAGCAGGCCAAAGCTTTCAAATTTTAAAAGAGAACACAAACAAAACAGACCATCTTCACAAAATAATACCGGGGGTATATTCGTGGGGGTGCGTTCCTTAACTGCCGTGAAACCAAACGTAAACTTAAGAAAAGTTCAATGTTTGTGTTTTTTACATTGGCTACACGTATTCGTTTGGTACACCTCCGTATTGTATTGAAGACCCCGAACTGAAATGGTTTGCACCCTACTTTTCAGTAACCCGGTCGCCCGAGTTCTCGGTCACATTTTCTCCTGAGGGAACAACCGCTGCAGCCCAAACATTAGTGTGTGTCTGGCTCTCACACCTGTGCTGTGTGTGTCAACCTAACTTGACATGGCTCTAGCATGATTAGTTCAGTGCGGCGCTACTTAATTATGATTGGCTGTTCTTATGTCTGTCAAAACATGGACAAATGACTTCTATCAAAATTGTACCGAGCATGTCTCATATTTCTATCGAGGAAAAATTGTCTCACAATATATGTCGTTATCATTTTATCGCCCAGCCCTATTGGAGCCACAGACATAAATGAATAATCTGTCATTTTAACCCTTTCTCTGTCTAAACCCATCTTTGAACATCACTAATATATCCTCATGCTAACTGTTTTAGCTTCACTGACTGTAGTTTCCCTGTTGCTAAGCTAGGTTAGCTCAGTACGTGTTTTTCACTTAGCTAAATGTTCTCATGTCCCATGTGTTGTGTTTTTTCCCTAAACAGACTGATTAATCTTAGTGTTTGTTGATATCAGCTGCAGTTTTCAGTGTGTGATTAGCGACGGTGTGTATGATTAGCAGTGTTGTGGCAGCGTTGTGCTGTGATAATGAGGTGGACGTCGAGGACACAGAGCAGAGTCTGAGAAGCAGATGTGAACCGACAGCAGACGTCCAGTGCTCCCGTCCTCTTCCTTTTAAGGCCTGGTTTCCAGCACTTGTTTTTACTTCACACATTCAGACACTGAGCTGCTCCTTTTAAGACGCTGCTCGTCCTCAACTCCGGCCCCAATTTAGGATGAAACCCATGGATGTGCAGACGTCCAGACTCACAGGATGCTTGACATGAGGAAAAACTGAAAAGAAAAAAAAAAAACAGAAAAAAATAGACAAAGGCAGCAAAAAGCAGATAATTACTGTGAAAGAGTTGAATAAAAGTCCATCCAGTTATTACAGTGAAGACACTGAAGTCTCTGTAAAAGTCCACCTCTTAACAGGACATTTTGTTTTATGGAGGATCACCGTCCACCCATCGTTCTCAAACTTGGACGTACAGGGATTTTCCGTTTTTGATGGTTATAAATGTTGTGTTTATTCGTCTGTTTGGATCCAGAAAAGCAAAAACTGTCATGAAACACAGATCTCAACACGACGGCCAATCAGAGACAGATGTGGACTGAAACCCTGGACTGGGTTGGACTTTACTGTCAGTGGAAAACCATGACCTTAGATCCTTCAGATATTTATGTCTCAGTGGATGAAGTCCAAAAAGGACAAATAGGACAAACACCTGCAGGATCCAAGTCCTGATGATCCATCAAAGACAGTTTATTATTAGAACCAAACAATATGTAACTACAGAACCAGAAGACACCTGAGGATAGGACAGTAGTGTCCCACTGAGGACAGAACCAGTCTTCATCATGTCTGTACCAACTATGTCCTCAGTGTATCCATCCACACCCGTCTCCATCGGCCAGCTGGTCCTCCCTAAGGACATACTTGGTCTAGACTCAGAGGGGCAAACCGGTAACAGAGTTGAAGAGATGAACATTAATCCTTCATCAGTGTCTGCTATTACTATGATTATTATTACTATTATTAATCCCAGTGCATGATGGGACGAGTGGACCAGACTTACTCTGACACGCACTATGTTCAGTTTGAACAGACACAACCTTTAGCAAACACAACAGACTGAACCCACAGGTGAGTGTTAAATGTTCGTAGTGTTAGTAAATGCAGCACACACCTTACCTGGACCAGAAACTGATCCAAGTGTAAACAGGTTTACTCACAGGTTCTGAAACTGGTTTGAGGTGGAGCTGATTCTGCCTGTTGGTTCTACTCATTCATTCTGCCTGTTGGTTCTACCTAGTGGTTCTTCCTGTTGGATCTACCTGTTGGTTCTACTTGGCAGTTCTGCCCATTGGTTCTTCCTGGTGGTTCTGCTTGTTGGTTCTACACAGTGGTTCTGCCCGTTTGTGCTACCCGGCGGTTCTGCCCATTGGTTCTACCTGTTGGTTCTGCTCATTGGTTCTACTCGGTGGTCCTACCTGTTGGTTCCACCTCCATGTGGACATGTTTAATTAAAGAACAGGACAAAAACCTCCTGCAGGTTGTCAAAAGGTCAGAGGTCAGCATCAGTGGACTGATACTGGAGACTTTTCTCCATCAAATCAAACCTGTTTAATCATCGTTGTCTAGTCATGTGACCTTTGTCTCCATCCAATTACTGCATTCATCCACCTCCAAACAGGAAGTACAGCCATCCTGAGGGAACCGTGATGCAGATGTTGAGTTATTCCTGGAACAGGACCCTCTTTGGTTTGTGTCTGTACAGATGTGATGATGATGTTCAATTGGTTAGTTCTTCCTCTGTGGTTGAATCAGTACTGTCATTGTAGCGCCCCCTACAGGAATGACTGTCTCCATTTAATGACCTCTTTTCATCAGGAATGTGACAATAGATGAGTTTGACTGAATCCAAACCCAAACCTGGTCTGATATCCACACCTTCAGGTTCCTTTGGTTATGTCAGTTTGTGGTCATTCATTAGTTTCATCAACTCCATGTCATTAATTCTGTTAGAAATGTGGAGTCTGTTCTTTTCCTTTAAAACACAGTTTAATGAGTCTGATTCATCGTCTGTGTCATAACTAAAATCAGGAAGAACTTTGTCTTGGAAAGTTCTGCTGTTTGTGTTTCCACCAAAAGAAAAGAAACTATAAGATCAAGAAGAATTACTGCTTCTATTTCTTCTTTTCCTTCTTCTTCTCCTCCTCCTTCTTTTCTTTCTTCCTCTTCTTGTGCAGCCATCAGAATAAATCAAACCCTCTGAGCTTCTTTCTATTTTTAGAATTACCATATATGGCCAACAGGACACTCCATCTCCTCCACATTCTTCTTCTCTGTCTGTAAACGTTACTGGAAAGAAAAAAGAAAAGGCAGAGAAGAAGAAACTGAGTGTGTCCTCCGATTGACCTGAACTTCCTGGAACATACATAGAACAGGGAACACATGGAACATACATGGGACATGCATGGAACACATGGAACATACATGGGACAAGGATCACTGTCTGATTCTCTGTTTTGTTCCAAACAGGTGAAGCTCGAATAAAGAAGCCGACGCCGAAGACACCTCCAAAACAAGGTGACCAACATGTGGACTGACCTTTGACCTCAGTCCTCTGAGGACAGAGGTCCAGTAACTTCATGACACATTCGCTGACCTCAGGTTTAACTCAGTAGATGATGGTGTTACCTCTCACGTTAAAGTTCAGTCTGAAAATCAGTGAGTCACAATGGGTTAAAGCTGTGATTGGTCAGACGAGGAGCTGTGCGTGCTGTGATTGGCTGCTGTGTTCTGTGGCAGGATTAATGTGGGACTGGCTTTGATTGGTCCACGGTGTCGTTTCAGCTCTGCCTCCTCAGATCCTCTCCTTCCCTGAGGACATGAAGATCCTGGCTGGAGAGAAGGTTGAGATCCTCTGCAAGTTCTCTGGAGCTCCGCCCATCACCTGCACCTGGCTCAAGTTCAGGAAACCAGTAAGACCAGTAACACACACTGGAGGGGGAGGAGCTGCGGGGCAGTCAATCCTCCCACACAGTAGGGGGAGGGGCTAAGTCCATCCTCTCACACAAGATGGGGAGGGGCTTAGGGTCAGTCCGTCCTCCCACACAGGATGGGGAGGGGCTAAGGGTCAGTCCATCCTCCATCATTCAGATCCCAGGTCCATTAGAGGCTTTGATGATTGACACCACGCCAAGTCACTAAGTTAGCATTTAGCAATAGCCTACCCATCACCCTTTGTATAGTCCTGCAGTCCCGCCTTTGTTGTCCAAATATGGTCATTTTCAACAAACCTTGGCAATAACCACAACACAAACCACTGACTTTAAAATGACAGTCATTCATACTTATAGACAAATTAAATCCAAAAGCAGTTACAACAGAAGTAGTGAGATGTTGCTGTGGAAATAATACACCATCTCAGTATGTGTGTATGTGGTGCATAATGTGAGGGTTAACCCTGTGTGTTCCAGATCCAGGAAGGTACGGCCGACATCTCCATTGACTCCTCCGACAGCAGCAGTAAACTGACCATCGTCAGCGGTCAGCAGGAGCACTGTGGATGCTACACCGTGGAACTGAGGAACACATACGGCCTTCGCCAGGCCGCGCTCAACCTCACCATAGTTGGTAACCTACTGCAACCGCCACCTCCTCCACCATTAATAGACACCAACACGACCCCGTCCATCGCCAACACCCCCTCCACATCATACGTCAGATACTAACACCACCTCCTCATCATCAGTAGTTGACTCTAGAGGCTGTAGGAGGCAGTGTTCTTTGTCGTCACACACCCTCACCTCCACCTCCTCCTCCTCAGATAAACCTGATCCTCCTGCTAAGGTCCCGGCGGCGTCGGACATCCGTCGGTCGAGTTTGACCCTGTCATGGTACGGACCTACATATGATGGAGGCAGCGCCGTCCAGTCCTACAACCTGGAGATCTGGGATTCTGTGGACCAGGTCTGGAAACACCTGGTGTCCTGCAACAGCACCTCCTACAATGTACAGGTGAGGCACCGCCCAGACACACCCCCATGTTCAAAGGCTCAGGAAATGATTCTGATTTTGATTCTGGTATTCTGAGAACATTCACATTAAACTTAATGAATTAGTGTCTAATATGTGGTAAAAGTACAGTACACCTTTAGTTTCTCTGTAGGAAACTTCATCCTGTGCATTTGGTTGGTTTAGAACCCATAAACCCCAGTCCATACCAGTACCCTGAACAAGAGAATTAACCTAGCATAGGTGTTTTTGATATGATGCTCATGAAATAAAAGATTAGCAGCATTTTCTGTATTAAATAAATAAACTGTGTTTAAGAGCTGGCTGTTATTTGAAAGGACACAAATAGACCTCTACTGAGGTCTCTACAGATTCCTGCTTTCACAGGAAACACATGAACATGCTAACACATGCTAATGCTAGTATCCTCGACTGTCAGCTCCATGTACAGTTCAGACTGATGATTCTCTGGTTTCGGTTTATTGTAAGAATGTTTTCAACTGTTGATGAATGAAAAATTAAGTGTTCATAGCTTGTGTTTATCTCCAGAACCTTCTTCCAGAGCGTCAGTATAAGTTTCGTGTCCGAGCACAAAATATCTATGGAGTCGGAGAACCCAGTGCAGAGTCAGAGTCAGTGACTATGGGCCTGGTGGACGATGGTGAGGAACCTACGACCTGACGACAATAACACACACCAAACGGAACCACAGCAGACTAACAATGGATTGGTTTATTTTAACAGAGAACCAGGAGGAGGCGGAGCCAGAGGAGGACGACGATGGTAGGAGAAACATCTGTCCACTCTGTAACAAACCACACTAATACAACAAACAACACGTAAAACAATCAGCACTAATAACACAACCAACACAATCCCAGCATATGCCAATGTGACTGACGGTTGTACGTACATTGTTGTACGTGTCATGAAGACGTCAGCGAACACTGTTTCCCCAACGACACCTCAGACTCCAACTGTTAATGAACATGGGTCATCAGGTGTGTTATTTATGGCGACTCCATTTACGATCCAACATAAGGTGATGCTTGTGTTTCAGAAGATAAGGAACCGGATTATCGAGACGTGACGATCAGAACAGACATGAAGGTGAAGGAGCTGTACGACGTGGAGGAACGTCTGGGAACGTATGCAGGGTTCTCCTGTTTTTACAGACGGGGTTGGGTTGGTGGAATGAGCAACTGAGTGAGATGTCTGTGGTCCGTTCTGGTCTTAGGGGGAAGTTTGGTCAGGTCTTCAAACTGGTGGAAAAGGCCACAAAGAAGGTGTGGGCGGGAAAGTTCATCAAGGCGTACTCGGCCAAGGAGAAGGAGAACGTCCGGCAGGAGATTGGCATCATGAACAGCCTCCACCATCCCAAACTGGTCCAGTGCATCGACGCCTTCGAGGGAAAGTCTGACATCGTCATGGTTCTGGAGATGTACGTTCAATCCACATCCTTTTGCTATCAGCTAACATTAGCATTTATCAGTTTAGCTTCTTTAGCGTCGTTCTCACTAGCATCTGTCACCGTTTGCTCCATTTACACTGAACCCTTGAATTTAGTTTTTCACTTTCAGATTCCTCTGTTCTGTCACTTTAAGGGTTTTTTGTTATTAAACTTTTTATTAGAAGAAAAGTGGGTTATACATTTTGCTCTTCAGTACATATCATATGCTGAGGTTGTTTTATTGCAATATCTTTGTGATGAAAAATTATTATTTCATATTCCAGGTATTCCTCAAAAATATGTGATTGACATCATATCATTTAAATTGTTACTTTATCTTTTATAGATTTTGTGTAATTGTAGTTTTTGTATTATCACCCCAAGTTTCCATAAATGACCCACATTCATTTGCAATGGAATTAAATCTGAACCTTCGATTCATTCAACAGTAAAACCAAAGAACACAGAGTCTCACTCACTAAATGGATGTTGACATTGTTCTATTGCTGTTATATATTATATACTGTATATAAACATGAAATCATTCTTTTTGGACCAAAATATAATACAAATGATTATTTTTATTGTGACAAAATGACAAGTGTCATAAAAACACATTGATTTGAACTCAGTTCATTTTAACCCATTTATGTTAGAGTGGAGGGTCCAGACACTCAGGCATCGAAGAGTTAAATAGATGATAGATGAAATTTTATTGATCCCACTTCAGGAAAATACACTGGTCATGGCAGCAACAGGATGAAGTCCAGCATAAGGTCATTAAAAAAACAAACCCACAATAGAAAACAGAATAATAGTAATAAAACTACAGCCTGTAAACATATAGAGGTGAAATATTCTAATTAACGGTTTGTTCTCAGTAGTTTGTTTCCTTTTTCACTATGTGTTGTCGTGTCTTTGTCCTGTTTCCAGATGTGTTTCAGTTGTTTTTCTTCTGTCCAAACCCTGACACCCATGAGACAAACTCAGAGGTTTAGGTTTAGGTTTGATTTAATTTTCTCTGGTGAAGAAACTCTGATCTGGTTGAGTTTTTGGGATTGATCATAATCCGACAGTTCGGTGCAAAAACTCTGGAGTCTGCAATGTTTGTTTGACTGAACGATGGAAAATAACTGTGTCCAAGTATGAGAGGAATCTGAGATCAGCTATTTCCTCTGCTAATTTTAGAGCCGGGATAGACAGATGAGACCGAGTTTTCACGAAGAAACTCCACTGTTTTTATCTGAATCTCATCAGAGACCAAGCCCACGTTTACATTTACTGAGGATTATGGGTGAAAAAACTGAAGGACTGATCTTTACATTGAACCTTTATTAGGGATTTACTGCTGTTATTGTTTAATCCTCTGCATTTTTTAGTGCATATTATTTATTTTCCTATATTTAATTGACTCATTTAAAGGTTATTTTATGAAAATATACAAAACAAGAGTGACTTTTTCAGTCAAATATTTCATTAACTTATCATATAAACAAGAGTCTACAACCTTATTTTTTTTAATTAATTTTATTTATCATTTTATTCATTTTGTTAATTTTCTTAATTTTTTTTTTCTTCAGATTTGTTCAGTTTGTGGCTTATTCTTTTTTTTTTTACTTTTAGTTTCTTTTTTACTTCACATTATGTATTATTGTGTCATTTTTTTTAATTGGTTTTTGGTATTTATTATTTGCTATATGTCAAGCAAGTATGTCCATCCACTGTCATTGATCAAACTCCATGGCTTTATTATTTTTTCTTCAATTTTGTTCAGTTTGTGGCTCATTTTGTTAATGGTACGTATTACTTTGTTCATTTATTGTTAATTTTTGTACCTTTTATTCATTAATTTGTCTGTTTTGCTTATTTTATTCTTTTTTTTTTACTTTATTTTAGTCTGTTTTTTGCTAATTTTTTTCATATTATTTATTTTGTAGTTATTTATTTCTTAATTTCTGTTCATTTTTATCCACTATCATTTATCCATCTCCATGGGAATCAGTGTTGCAGAAGATGACGGTGTTTCCACATTCACTGCGGAGCCTCTGAATGTTTAAATGGGTCATATCTGATGACCATGAAAAGATGATGAACTGTATTTTACACCAATTATTTACATGGATTGATAGGATTAGTGGATCAGCAGGTATTAAACTTTACATCAGTAGATGGTTTTTGTCATCTCTTTAGGTTTTAATTAAGGATTTAAGGATTAATAACACTTGAACTCTTGGCATTGTTTTCCTCTGTCCAGGATTTCGGGTGGCGAGCTGTTTGAACGCATCATCGACGAGGATTTCGAGTTGACGGAGAGAGAAGTCATTAAGTACATGTTACAGATCATCGACGGCGTGGCCTTCATCCACAAACAGGGCATCGTCCACCTGGACCTCAAACCAGAAAACATCATGTGTGTCAACAAGACGGGCAGCAAAATCAAACTGATCGACTTCGGACTTGCCAGGAGACTAGGTACTGCAAGGGCTGATGGGAAGGCGGGGGTTGATGGGAAGGTGGAGTCAGAGGTCACCGGAAGGAGCTGAGGAGATGAAGCCATGACCCAGTTTTGTGTTTTCTAAGTGAATGGTGGTTGTTGATGATGATGATGATGATGATGATGATGATGATGATGATGTTGTTGTGCTTGTGTTAGAAAATGCTGGGACACTGAAGGTTTTGTTTGGGACGCCAGAGTTCGTGGCTCCTGAGGTGATAAACTACGAGGCCATCAGTTACCCAACCGACATGTGGAGCATTGGCGTCATCTGTTACATCCTGTGAGCATCATCAACACTGACACTATAGGTTTCAGGTCCAGGTCCAGGTCTGGTACTGTCCGGTCTCTACATGCTAACACTAGTAGCCTCTGCTATCGGCTTCATGGGTCTGTACAGTTCAGAATAATGATTCTCTGGACTCAGTTTTGCTTCATTAGCTTAACTTCACTCTTTCATCTGTTATATATTGATTATTATTGATTATTTTACTCAACATCTTAAATTATCTGTACTTTTAGCTCAGCTTGGCTTTATTTTGTTCTATTTTGGGGGTTAGCTTATCTTCACTTTGCTCTGTGGAAGTTAAGCTGCATTCCAAAGTGCTGGGAGGTGAGAAGTGTCCGATGTCCAACTCGATAAAATGCATTGGAACGCCTGTCGAAGCCGGAGATCCTAGTTCCAAAGTGGGGCCAGTTTGAATTACCTTGACCTCACCGCGAACTGCAACGTGATGTCAACACAACAACGGGGGTGCACAGTGTGCAAGTTTGCAATGAAAAAAACCTCACAATATATAATTAGCTCATCCGTCATTTCGCCTCTTCCATCGCGTTTGCGTATATGAGGACACTGTACTGTCTAGAGTCAAAATGCCTCTTTAGTAACAAAGCAAATAGGAGCTTAGATCTGCAGTCCTCCATGTTTGTTTATGTTCAACATGGATCATCTGGAATACTGTGAGGTGGGATATGGTTAACTCCAAGTGAGATGTATTCTACCTCTCAGCACTTTGGAATGCAGCATTAATTTCTGATGTTTGTTAGGTTGTTAGCATAGCATACATAGCATCAGTCTTCTGGTGTTCATCTGTAGTTTTATGTCCGTTAGTGCCAGTCTGACTCAGTTCTTCTTGTTTTCCTCGTGTCCAGACTCAGCGGTCTGTCTCCATTCATGGGCGACAACGACAACGAGACTCTGTCCAACGTGACCTCGGCGACCTGGGACTTCGAGGACGAGGCCTTCGATGAGATCTCGGACAACGCCAAGGACTTCATCACCAAACTGCTGAAGAAGGACATGAAGTGAGGACCAGGTTTACTCTGATCAGATGAATGATCCAAGGTTCAGAATGTTCAGTCAGTCCAACAAATGCTCATATGACAATGAAAACTGTCTGTGTGTGTCATTGTGTGTTTGTGTGTCTGTGTTCGTGTGTCTGTGTGTGTCGTTGTGTGTCTGTGTGTGTCGTTGTGTGTTCATGTGTCTGTGTGCGTTGTTTTGCTGTTGTGTGTCTGTGGTGCAGGGCCCGTCTGTCCTGCGCTCAGTGTTTCGAACACCCGTGGCTCAAACAGGACACAAACACCATGAAGGCCAAGAAACTGTCCAAGGAGAGGATGAAGAAGTACATCCTGAGGAGGAAGTGGCAGGTAAACAACATCTGATAAACAAGTAAACAACACCTGACACACACAGGTAAACAACACCAACACATAGGTAAGCAACACCTGACAAACAAGTAAACAACACCTTACACACACAAATAGGTAAACAACACCAACAAACAAGTAAACAACACCTGACACACAAGTAAACAACACATGACACAGGTAAACAACACCAACACACAGGTAAAAAAAACACCTGACACAGATAAACAACACCAACACACAAGTAAACAATACCTGACACACAGGTAAACAACACCAACACACAAGTAAACAACACCAACACACAAGTAAACAACACTTGACACACAGGTAAACAACACCTGACACAGGTAAACAACACCTGACAGACAGATAAATCTGATGTGACACCACAGAAGAAGAACATTCAACCTGAACAGTTTTATGCTCAGACCTGATTCGGTTCAGTTTCAGCTGATCCGCATCAGTTTCATCAACCTGGTTCTGGTTCTTTGGTTCTGTTCAACCTCTCATTGAATCCTGTTTAAACATAAAACTATGATGAAAACACACATCAGAGACATTGGACATAGTGATGGGACACCTGTGTTCATGTTCAGGCGGACAGCATCGTCCACTGTAGAAACAGGAAGTGATGTTTGTTTCTTCTTCTGTGACAGAAAACGGGTCATGCTGTAAGAGCCATCGGCCGACTGTCGTCTATGGCCATGATGGCTGGAGTCAGCGCCAAGAAGGGGTCACCCACCGAAGGTTTGACCACACTATTCACACTGTCCACATGCTTCTTGTCTGTAGCTCTACAGATTCTGTCTATGTCTGAATGGGTTTGAGTCCAGGGGAAAGCATTGTCTGTAATTTATAATACATTCATTTCATTCATACATTCACAGGTTCTATTTACTGGAACATTTACAAATCTAGTGGATAAATGGACAGAAATCAATATATATGTGGTAAAAACACTATTATATACAGTACATTAAAAACATCAGATAAACAGCACTTTGGTCATTTGGATTAAATTCATTTGATTAAAATGTATAAGATTGAACACATTTAATCTGATCATTTATAATAAACTGTAGATCATTGACATGTATGAGGATGGAACAGATGGAACTGAACTGATAAACTATAAAAAACTATTAAAGAGTGGATGAGTTTCACATGTTAAAGATGTTCTTCAGGAGTTTTGTTCCATCATAGAAGAAAATGCCAGGGTTTGAGTTGGAATGTGGGCTGAAACCATCCAATCAGAGACCCTGGTCTGATCCATGGTCGTAACCATACATCGTCCATCAGTCACAGACACATTCAGTTTCCGTCAGTCTGATCAACACCTTCTTTTGTCAAGTTGGCCTCTAACCTCTGGGCCTGGGGTGGCTGTGTTTCAGAGGATAACCAGTTCCTGGAATGTTTGGAGTATGAGCAGAGGGCGGAGTCTAAACCCACCTTTAGCAGCGTCATCCAGGATGTGGAGGTGGTGGAGGGAAGCGCCGCCCGCTTCGACTGCAAGATAGAAGGTACCGCACGAGAGCCTGAGGATTCAACCCGAGCAGAGACCGGGTCAGAACCATGTGGTACCATGTTGTAAAGTGTGTGGATGTAACAGAGGGGGGTTCTGGTTCTGGTTCCAATGACAGGTTACCCTGACCCGGAGGTGGTCTGGTACAAAGACGACCAGCCCATCAAGGAGACCCGACACTTCCAGATTGACTACGACGAAGACGGGAACTGTAGCCTGGTCATTTCAGAGGTCAGAGGTCAACGCCACATCACACTCAAACATGACCTTCATCATAGTCTCATCATCAATAACATGGAAGGGTCTAATAGAACATCCCAGTGCAGTTTCACTGGAGACCTCAGATTAGTTACAACAGTAAAAGACTAGAAAACCAACCTAAATCCAAATTAAAGATTAGATTAGATTATTTAGAATATGCAACAAAACAAAGTAATCCTACTTAGTCTTTACAAATGAAACAGATTAGATCACATTAGATTAAATTAAATTGGATCACATTCGATTAGATTAGATCACATTGGATTAGCTCAGAATTTTTGTTTCTTTTTCAGTGTGTTACAACCACAGTCAAAAAAGTCCCTTGAATGACAGTGATTAAAGTACCTGTACTTTGTTTATTGCAGTATCAGTATTTGGTGTCTGTTACACTTGATTGGCGTGTTGTGGTTTTTTCGTTTCATTTGGTTCGTTGATGTTGATGCTCAGGTGTCGGGAGATGACGACGCCAAATACACAGTGAAGGCGGTGAACAGCCTGGGGGAGGCGACCTGCACCGCCGAGCTGCTGGTGGAGGTGATGGAGGGGGAGGGGGAGGAGGAGGAGGAGGAGGAAGAGGAGGAGTAAGGCTGTGGACTCTGGACTCTACAGGAAGAGGAGGCGCCTCTGAAGTAACTGAAAACACCACCTTCATAAATATGCATTTGTTCTTTAAAATAATCCAAAAACACTTGACCAGGTAAACAGAAGCCCCACCCCTTTGTGCTCCTCATTTCCTGTCTCAGACCTAATCTCCACAACCTTTCAGTCGGTCAGTTGATTGTTGTTAACCTCCAACCGCGGCTGATTTTTAGATGCTGCTTTAATGATGATAATCCTCTGAGTAAACCACATCAATTCAATCAGAATTATATCAAACAACTGGTGAAAAACTGAAAGGGGAGCAGTTTTTCCGTGTTCAGCTGTTGGTTCTCCATCATTAACCAGCTTTGTTCAATCAAATCATGTATTTTACACATTGGTTCAATTTCCAAACAAACTTTAGACTGAACCATGTAAGCAAACATCACCATAAAAAAAACTGGGACGAGGAGCTCGAGGAGATCATGCTAATGCTAAAACTAAAGCTAACAGCGTGGATCTGAGAACTTGTGACCGAGGCCACTTCCTGTGTGAGTCCAGGTGTGAGAGGAGACGTCAGAGCCTTGGATTCAGAGATAATTCCCCTGCAAAAATCAGTCAAACAGTTAAAACATTAGCATCGCAGCTAAACAGCACTGGCAGGACGACACAATGAAATAAGTTTTATCAGCTCAGCATCGTCTGTATTCTACTGATCATCTGCTGACGTCCTGACAGGAGGAGGCTTTAGTGTCTGTTATTAACTGTGGATCCATAACTTCAACATAACGACAATAGTTTCAGACATGAAGAGTCTTGATTATGTAGCAAGAAACAAAAAAAATCAGTGATCACAAACTATTTACATTAACAGTCTGTGCTCAAGCTAACATGAGCTAACTTGTCCCGATGCTAACGTGACCTAATTCATCCTGATGCTAACGTGAGCTAATTTGTCCCGATGCTAATGTGAGCTAACTTTCGAAGGCTCTGATGGTCAATGCTAATCGTCTTTTTTGTCTGTAGCCTCTCTGTTCTGTTTTTTTTTTTTTTTTTTCTGAAAAATGTTAAATTGGTCGTCTTTACTTCTGTTTGAGCACTTTTCTTTCTGTTGTGCTTTTTTTCTTTTGTTTTTTCAGCTAACACCTCTGCCTTATGTTGTTAGCCTTAAATCAACACAGAGATGCTTTTAACGGTCTGTTTCAGCTGCGTTTGACAATCTGCTTTATAAATACTATAAAATGTTAATATATCATTAATGTCAACGCTTTGAAAGCTGACAAGGGATAGTTTCTTAATATTTATTCATGACTCACTTTCATTAATATGGAGGCATATTGGAGACCGACAGTAGATTTGAGGTTTTTGAAATTGTGTTGAAATCTTAAAATTTGCATCTAAATGAAATAATAATTAGGAGATCTTTCCTTACACATTTTCAACTTAACATTTAGTTGAAAATAATAAAGATTATCCACCCATGATGAAATTCCCCCAATAATTTGCTCAACGCAATCTTGTAATTTTGGGATAATTTAAAAAATACAATATTTTGGATAGTAAGATAATATATACTGGTGTGTCCAGGTTAATGTACATCAGTGTTGTGGTGTTGGATCACTGTCAATGTGTAAACATGATCTGACTGATATTGGATTGACCATGAAGGCATCAGTTTTTACAAATAATAATAATGATAATAATGGATTAGATTTATATAGCGCTTTTCTATGAATGCATACTCAAAGCGTGTACAGTGGATCCATTATTCATTCACTCTCACATTCTCCCTCTGGTGGTGGTACACTACATCTGTATCCACAGCTGTTCTGGGGCAGACTGACGGAAGCGTGGCTGCCAATCCACGCCAACGGCCCCTCCGACCACCACCGAACATTCATACGCATTCATACACCAGTGTGAGTAGCAGCACTGGAGGCAAGGAGGGTGAAGTGTCGATCCGCCAACCCTTCGGTTATTGGACGACCCACTCTACCACCTGAGCCACGGCCGCCCAAATGAAATCAAACACGGGTCATGCAAACATTGAAATGTGTCCATTAGTTCATTTTTCCAGAAATAGATCTGAGCTAAAATGCAGCCGTCTTTGACCAGTGTCTCTGGGTCCACACGTCCGACTGTTGAACGTCTACCATTGAACGTCCGACCGTTGAATGTCAGTCGTTGAACATCTAACCATTGAAAGTCCGACCGTTGAACATCTAACCGTTGAAAGTCTGACCGTTGAACATCTATCGTTGAAAGTCCGACTGTTGAACATCTACTGTTGAATGTCTACGGTTGAACGTCCAACCGTTGAACGTCCAACCGTTGAATGTCCAACTGTTGAACGTCTACTTTTGACCGTCTGATTGTTGAAAGTCCGACTGTTGATCGTCTGTTTGCCACATTCCAGCTGTTTGTTTGTTTGTTTGTTTGTTTATTTGTGCTTTAGATCATTTATTTAACGGCTTCAGCTGAAACCAAAGAGACACCGTTAACTCACAGGTGTGCGTTTGTTGTGAACTTACCTGTTCGCGTGTTCGTTTGGTGGTTGTTTGTGTTTAAGAAGTGTTTTATTTTTAGACTTATTTAAAGCACAGATTCATACGTATAATATTATCATTTGAGCATCGTCTTGGAGATTCATGTCAGCACTTAATTTTTCACATTACGTCCCCGATACTAAAACGAGCAGTGGACTCAGACTGTTCTGTTTTTGTATTAGATGTATGTAGATGATATTTCTCTAATTTTTATAAATATATATCAGTTTGATGAACTGCAGATGACATGTATGAGAACACTACGACTGTAGTTACTCACAGATACCAAATAAATTTTTATCACAAAACCAAGATGTCGTTTGTGGTTTGTGGGTTTGTGGTTTGTGTGTTTGTGGTTTGTGTGTTTGTGGTTTGTGGGTTTGTGTAGAAGTGGCCATTGTGCAGGTGTTCAGTAACTGGTCTGATGTAAAAACACAGTAAACCTGGTTTTCCTCCAAGGATATGTTAGTGGTAAACACATGGGTCCCAGAGGACAACGCTCAGTCCTTAATGAGTCCACCTGAGACCGCCTTGTTACCTGGGTCTCATTAAGACTAGCAGGATCACATCACTGCCTCCATGCTGACTTCTGACCCCTGAGTTACCCAGGTTACTGAGACTCAGGTATTCACACTTTAACCTCATGTGATCTAAGACAAGGGTGTCAAACATACGGCCTATGGGCCAAAACTGGCCCTCCAAAGGATTCAGTCCAGCCCACGGGATGAATTTGCAAAGTTGTATTGATCCTAAAGTGAAATTGCGTATTTTTCAGTTCCATGTGCCTGTTAATAAATGTTCTGTACTTCTCTAGATCCACTGTGATGTCTAAGGGCTTTTCATACAGCGTACTCGAGTCCGTATCTGAGTACACTGGACCCTAAAGTCCACTTACTTTTATCCATGTAAATGCAAACGTTCCGTGCTCAAGTACCGTACGTGAGTCCAGTTTAGAAGGTAGTCCAGGGTATGGACTGCCCAGACTCCAACACAGTACGTTACCGTGTGAATGCGATCCATGCCCCAGACCGGATGAGACCTAATCACCGCTCTGACAACAGAAGTGACCTAATCACTATGAGATTAGGTTGTTGTCTTCTGAAAAAGCCTCAGATCCGTGTGGCACAGGCTTGCCTTATGGACCGAACTGCGATATCAGGGACAACGAAGGTCACTCTTCTTCTCTTTACCTCAAACTGGCTAACAGATAGAAAAGTAGTGCCTGTCTTGTCGCCATTGTAGATAAATGAATAGAACAGTCGCTCAGTTGATGACGTAAAGGTTTCTATTCGAACCTCTGCGTTTGTTGGATAGCGACAGAATTCCTTCCACACCGCCACCTACTGTCTCAGCCCTGTAACACCCATGCGTACACGAGCATGGGCCGCAGTATGCGCTTGTGAATGAAACATCTGCAGGAAAGGTGTGAACATATCCAAGTACAGTACAGACTCGAGTACGCTGTGTGAAAAGGCCCTAAGTTATAATGTACATGTGTATATGAGAAGCTGAGGCCGAATATTGTAAAAATTCCACTTATTTCAGGTTAGTCCCATTTTTATTTCATGGATAGTTTGTAATTGTAAACATTTTCATACTGTAATTTTACTCATATTATTAGCACAAACACTACAAACTACTTTTACTGTGTGCTTTTACTGTAATCATACTCCAAAATCCCTTCCAGGCTAAAGTGTTTTTGTTTGAAATAGTGTAGAACACTAAAGTCAATGATGAATAAAATTTAATTTTCCAATAAGTACCTCATGAATCTAGTATATTTGGAAGTATGATTACTCCAAAAGTACGCAGTAGGAGTAGTTCATAGTGTTTGTGGCAATAATATATGAAGTACTAACACCAAAAATATCCAATTCATGAGGTACTTATTGGAAAAATTAATTAAGGTACAGTATGCACCATGCTGGTTTTACACCCATATTATTTTTACCCCCATTAACTGTAGTTTTGAATATCCAAATATAGTGAAAGTTACTGATAATAAGTAAACATATGACAACTTTCACTACTGGATGACTACACGGTTTGGATGGTTTGAAGCATGTACATAATTCTTAGGGGGTAAGAAAAATATGGGGGTAAAAATCGTATGCAACAGCAGAACCCGCGTAATGAAATCAGCATGATTAGCTCAGTGAACATATTCAAAACCAAGCTGCAGCTGCTTTCAAATCAGCTGCAACACTGATGACTATGACATTTTCCCTACATGCAAGCAGAACTTCAGCGTTAGGGCAAAAACTCTGCACAGCTTGATGGAGCCCGTTATGAAGAGCAGGTTCAGAGCGTGTTGTCCAAATCTGAGAGGCGTTTCACTGACTTTGCATCCATAGAGCCTGTTGCCAGTTTTCTGTGTTTTCCTTTTGCAGAGGGTACTGATGTGGATTCCATTTCTTCCAAGGTAGCATCACTGTTTCAGCTGGATGACTGTGCTGGTGAGAATGAGATGATTGAGATCAAATCCAGGGAAATATCTGGCACAAAAGGAGACTTCTGGAACTTACTCTTGGAAAATAAGTATCTCAGCCTCAGAAGATATGCCTTCAACCTGACAGCACTTTTTGGATCCACCTATTTGTGTGAGGCTGTTTTCTCTCACATGAAGATAAAGTCAAAGTAGAGATCAACAATGACAGGCGGTCACCTTGTGGTTTGCCTGCAATTTGCAACCACTTCCTACTGCCCTGGCTATTAGAACCTAGCTTCCTCTTCCCAATGCCAGAGGTCCCACTAAGGTAGGAAAATGCATTAGTTGTCATGTTTTCTGTAACTCACCAAATATTATATACTTTTTTCATTATATCTGGATGTATCTGTTTATATAATTAGTAGATCTCAACAGACTAGAAACTTTTAAAGTAGATCTGGATTTAATAAAGGTTGGGCACCCCTGCTCTAGACTCTACATCAGATTACAACAGGACAATGTTCCTCTGGAGCACAGGTGTCAAATATGCAGCCCGGGGGCCAAATCTGGCCTGCCTTAGGCTTCGATCTGGCCCGTGGGATGAATTTATGAAATGCAAAAATTACACTCAAGATATTAACAGTCAAAGATGTTCGAATCACTTTAGGTCAATTCAACCTACAGTGGATCAGACGAGTAAAATACTATCATAATAACCTATAAATAATGAAAACTGCCAATTTTTCTCTTTGTTTTAGTGTAAAAAATAGTTACATTTCACAAAAATGTTTACATTTACAGAATAGCCTTTTACAAAAAATGTGAATGACCTGAAATGTCCTAATAGATGTATATGGAATTTTAAAAATATTCTCCCTGTTATTAAATGTTTTGTGTTTTTGTAGATAAACTGTGATCTGTACGTTGTGATGACATGTATAAATGTTAAACTAAGGCATAATATTGTTAATATTGCACTTTGAATTTTCGGGTTTTTCATATTTGTTCGTGTTATGCTCAAGTACAGTTTGTAGATTTAAACATCTTCATTACAGAATTTTACTTTTTTCACTCGAAAGTTGTTATACTATTATATATATTATTTTACTGGTCCGGCCCACTTTATATCATATTAGGCTGTATGTGGCCCCTGAACTAAGACTAAAATTTTGACACCCCTGCTCTAGAGTCGAACATCTGTTCGTTAAAGAGCAGGAGATGATCCACAGTGGAAACACTTTACAGACCAGTTACTGAGATCAGATTAAAAATGACCTGATTTTATCTTAAGTTGGTTTATTTTCTCTGTGTAATCACATCAGCTGGTTTATACATGAATAAAATGTGTGTTTATGTTTTCAGATCATTTTTGTTTTTATTTTAGTTTAACTTGTCCCAACTTTCATGAACCTAGTTTGTAGAAGTAGGTCCTTTTACTGATGTTTTTATATATAATGTATTTTTTTCATGTTTAAACCTATTAATGATCATGTTTCATATGTGAATTCATCCCAGTCAGTGAATAATGAGTTTCATCATGAGGAGGTTAGTGTTTAATGAGGTCTACAGAGGATCCAGACCAGATGAAACCGTCCAACCACAGACCTTGGTCCTGGTCACTGTGTCATGTGACTGATGGCGTTGGCGCTGTCTGATGTTTGTTAATCTGTTTGATGATGTTTTTACTGGGTTTTACTGGTTCATAAGCCTGTTGGTGTGTGTGGTGGTGGTTCCATCTTCCATTTTTTGGAAATCCATCAATAAAATACTCCTGAAATAAAATATTTCTTCAAATATCATTTGTTGTTATTCCTTCACTTGTGCATCGCATTTAAGAGCGCAGACCTCCGCCAGGGCAGATCAGTGCCCCCTCCTCGCGATCGCCACCAAAATTTAATCATTTGTTCCTTGTGCCAGTATCAACATTTCCTGAAATTTTCATCCAAATCCGTCCATAACTTTTTGAGTTATCTCGCACACAGACAGACAGACAAACCAACGCCAGCAAAAACATAACCTCCTTGGTGGAGGTAAAAACCACAGAAAATGGCAGGGGCATGAATAATTTTAAGGACAACTGTATTTATCTGTATATACAGTCTGGAAAAAAAATTATTAGACCATCAAAAGTCATCAAAAACAATAGTTATGCAGTTAAGTACTAACTCCTGTGTGTATCATGTGACTCAAACAGAAAAAAAAACATGGAATGCCTAAAAGCACTGTTTTTGTCAGTCCAATGCCATAGATACTGATGTAAGAACTGAAGTGATTTTGGTTATTATCAAGAAAACCATGAAAAATGTCTAGATATCAGCTCTGAAATGAAACTCTTAGGAGCTATTTTTGTTGTTGTCATTATATTTGTCTAAACAAATGTACCTTTAGTTGTACCAGGCATTAAAATGAAGAAGAAATTGAAGAAAACAAGGGTGGACTAATAATTTTTTCTGCAACTGTATGTACATGTATGTGTATGTGTCATTTGTTTTTGGTGTGTGTACTGCTGGTTGTCCAAAAATTTATTCCTAGAGGATAATAAAATACCTTCAACCTAATTATTGCAGAACAGAAGATTATTGCACAACATATTGCACATAGTTCACATTTACAGAGTTGTTACACATTATTGAAGTGATTGTTTGAGGAAACATTGAAGGAAGTGGTTGAACATGAAGAAACACCAGAGTTATTACTTTTTCTAGTTTTGTGTGGTGACAAGAACAAACTGTGTCTGAATCTATTTTTCCTGATTCAGAGAAAGGTCAAAGGTCGTTTATCCATGTCTGAACCTGTAACACATGAGTGTTGCTATTAACCCTTTCATGCATGAATTATGAGAACCATTATCAAGATTTTTTTTTTCCTGAGTGTTTTTATTCCTCTTTAGGTGTGGAAAAAAAAAAGTGATTGCATTTTTTTATTAACTTATTTTTCATGGAGTTACAAAAATGTCCACTCAGCTGGACATCATGCATTTAATTTTAGAAGCAAAGAAACATGAATTTATTGATATACTGTGTGAGAACTATGAAATAAAAACGTTTTCAATGATGCTAATCTGATGCTTTCTCACATTTTAACGTACACTAACACTAGTTATTACTCACTTTGAGATGATATGCAAAAAAACAACAACAAAAGCTTAAAAAAAAAAAATCCTGTTAATTACAGTCTAATCACAATTACCAATTTTTTTTTTTTACACTCAAACATGTTAGTGCACGTTCATCTAGAACTGCAAATTTACAGTAATGGTATGAATGTCAGTGTATGGGATGATGCATAGGCGTCCACTGTGTTGGCTGATATGGAACTAAAACAACAAAATGCATGAATATACAAGAGAACGGCTGTAGAATAAGTGTCCACTGTAGGGACCACTGTGCATGAAAGGGCTAAGGTGTGAAATCAGATCAGATAATACAACATATGACTTTATTTATCCCACCGTGGGTTAAATATCACAGTTAACAGCAGCAAAATACAACCTGTGTGTCTGTGTGTTTTAGGGGTGGTTCAGTTCATTGTATTTTAACCCTTTCATGCATGAATTATGAGAACCTTAATCAAGATTTTTTTTTTTCCTGAGTGTTTTTATTCCTCTTTAGGCATGAAAAAAAAACCAATATGATTTTTTTTTTTTTTTTTTTTTAAATCAACCTGTTTTTCATGGAGTTACAAAAATGTCCACACAGCTACACCATGAATTTTATTCTTGAAGCAAAGAAACATGTATTTAAAACCCAATATCATAAAGTGATATGAAAACAGTGAAATGAAACCATGTTTAATGCAGCTAATCTGATGTTTTCTCACATTTTAACATATTCTAATACTAGTTATTACTCACTTCATGGAGATAATATGCAAAAAATAAATATTAACAATTGATTTCCACTCAAGAACCAATCAAGAACAGCAAAGTTACAATAATGGTATGAATTGCAGTTTATGAGATGATGCTTAAGTGTCCACTGTGTTGGTTGATATGGAACTAAAACAACAAAACCCATGAATATACAAGAGTAAAGCTGTAGAGTAACTGTCCACTGGAGTGACCACTGTGCATGAAAGGGTTAAAGTGTTTTATATTGTATTTTGAATGTATCCCCTCATTATTGTATGTATTCACGTATTTGTATTTGTTTTTATTTTCCTTCTTGTAGTTCTACCGCTGACCACCAGGCGGCGCCGCAGTCACAGACGCTCAGTGAACCCCCGACGTGAGCATGCGCAGTGTGTGGCCCGTGTCCTCGGTGTGTGCTGGGACTCGGCTCGGACTCGGGGCTCAGTTTGGGTTTAGTTTTGTTTTGTTGTGTCCGGTTCCGTTAACGTCCGCGATGGCCGGGACGGCGCTCAAACGGCTCATGGCGGAGTACAAACGTAAGTCAACACTGTGTGTCGTAACGCCGCGCTCAGCCAATCACAACACCGGCATGGCTAGCTTACAGGCTAACGGCTTACGGCGCGTCTCCGGACCGAACTGTGAAGAATTATCAGAACATTTAACGTTTACAGACCTTGAACTCATTAAATAAAACGTCTGTAGGAATATTTTGTGAAGTTTGATAATAAAACCGACTGTATATTTAATTCGGCTTAATTTTTATCTCACTATAATGGCCGTAACTGAGTAGAAAAGTGTAGTTTATACGTAGTTTATTCTGTTCGTCTCGGTTCCAGAACGTTCTCCACAAGAAACACAAAACTGGTGAAACTTTAATTATTACAGATTTTGTTTTGATTTTCACTGAAGTACTTGTTAAATTAGATAAAAAACCTGCCCGGTGTATATACGTGTTATGACCCAATTAAACTCTGAATTTGTCAGACTCGTACATTATCCGTAAACAGTTAAACCCTTAAAATGCTCAGGTTTTCACTGGAGTTTGGTTCGGTTTTATGTTGTATTTTTACAGTTTCTAATCTGTTTAATGTTAAAATTTAGCTCAGTTTATTCAGACTCAGATTGTCAGGACACGTTTATTCAGTGTGTAAATGTGTTTGTTTGGTGTTATTGTAACATTAACGTTAAAACCAACTAATTTCATTAAGTAACGCAACAGAAAATCCCATTAACAGTAAAAGCAGGTTTATTAAATTATGTTCATTTCTTAACGGAAGAGTTTAAGTGTTCTCCAGCAAAAAGTAAAAGGATCAAGATCACGTTAAAATAACACATTAAGTAACATTATTATGACTCAGACAAGGCAGATAAATACCTGCAAAATTACTGACACAAAATATAAAGCCACTGACAGTTAATAATTTACAAAAATGAAAAATAGTTTAGTTTAATTAACCCTTAAAGGCAGAAATGAGGAATTAATAAAGAACATGTATTTACATAAATCAACCATATGAATATAAATGTTTCTGTCACTTGAAGACGAGGCTTGGTTTCATGTTTAACATCAGGAAGCAGATGGAGTTAGTGTTGAAATAAACCTGCTCTGAAAATGAAACAACCTTGGATCAAACAACAAAATCAAACCTTAATCTCCTAAAACTCATCCATGTTTTTTTGTCCATGTTTTGTGGACAAGAGTTCCACAGCTTTATCTTTAAAAAAAGGAAAAGAAAAAAGAAGTCACTGCAAAGGACATTCAGAGAAAAAAAAGAAACTGTGTCTGAAAAAATGTGTCAGTGTTATGCTATTTTCAGTCTAGACAGTGGTTCATAAAAAAAAAAAAAAAAAAAAAAAAAAAAAGGGAAATTTGTATTCTCCAGGGTCTCAGGAGATTAAATACTGGACAGAGTGGACTAATGTTGGTAGTTTTAATTCTGACGACGTTTACTGAACATTGTCAGACCGCAGTTGTTTATAGTAGAAGTAGTAGTTTTTGATGTAGTTTTATGACATCAGTCTCTTTCACATTAATCTAATCTTTCTAATAGGTTAATTGGTTAATCTAAATTGCCCATAGGTGTGAATGTGAGAGTGACTGTTTGTCTCTATATGTTCAGCCCTGCGATGAACTGGCGACTTGTCCAGGGTGTACCCCGCCTTCGCCCCTATGTAGCTGGGATAGGCTCCAAGCGACCCCCGTGACCCTAGTGAGGATAAAGCGGGTTCAGAAAATGAATGAATGAATGTTCATTTGTTTGTTTCCTGTTTGTGTTATTCAGTTGTTTATTTCGTGTTTGTTCACTTGTTTATTTCCTGTTTGTTTATTCCAGAGTTGACCCTGAACCCACCTGAAGGCATCGTTGCAGGTCAGTCTGTCTTTATCAGAGGACTTTGATGCTGAACTGTCGATGTGACGTTCACTGTCTGAAAATTGGTTTTATTTGTGTTGGTTTCATTTGTTTCGGTTTTATTTGAATTTTCTGTCTGTCCTCTGTGTTGTGTTCAAGTACAGTTTGTATTTTATGGAATGAATGGACTCTTTGTTAGTTCTTTATTGATGTTGTCTGTGCTTGTCAGGTCCAGCCAATGAGGAGAACTTCTTTGAATGGGAGGCTCTGATCATGTGAGTAAACACTCATCACTTTACCCGGGTCATGGTCTAGAACCTGAAGGATCCGTAAGAGTTCCTCAGCCTTTAAACTGAATCAAGCAGTGATTTTACGTCTACTGATGTGACATGTCATGATTCAGCGGCTTCAGTGTCTCTTTGATTTAACAGTTTGAGGTCAGAATGTGGAGGTTTTATGTCCGTATATGGTCACATACGTTGGTGTTGTGACGGCATCGAACCGTCGAGACAAACCAAACCCAGGAAAACTAGGACCCGGATCAGGAGTGAAAGGCAGCTTCAGGTCTGATCCACTGTGAAAGAGGTTTAACGCCAACAGAATTAGCAACAAAATCTTTAAAACGTCACAAAGACAGAACAGATGGTTGATTTGAATCCAGCTCTGGTTCATATCAGACATGTAGACCATTCATGTTCACTGGGACCTCAGAGTCCAGAACCAGGTTCATCTGACTGTTGGTTGATAGTAAATCCCAGCTCGGAGCTTAACCATATGAACAGCAGGGGGCGCTGCTCCCAAACTAACACACAGCCCTGAGACGCCAACCTGTTAACAGATGGGATTCATGGTCCTGGGTGGATGTGGGTTACTCTATCTGAGCCTGGACTCCTGATCTCTACTCGTAAAATATCATATAAAAGTCCAAACCACATGTCAGGTCATTCATTAGAGTGAAGAACCTATGATGGATCAGACTTTAAAACAATGTCAGACAGACAGAAAGAAACAAATTACATAATAACTGAAACACTGACCTGATCTGAGCAGGTCTGGGATGTCAGTGAATGCATCATATCTATGAGAGGTTAGTGAAGGCATCATAATTATGAGAGGTCAGTGAAGGCATATCGATGAGAGGTCAGTGAAGGCATATCGATGAGCGGTCAGTGAAGGCATCATATTTACAAAAGGTCAATGAAGGCATTATATCTACAAGAGATCAGTGAAGCCATCATATCTATGTAGTGTCAGTGAAGGCACCATATCTATGAGGTATTGTATCAGTGAAGGCGTTTGTCGGCGTCGTCCTTGAAGGCATTATCCTGACTTGTAATGGAGTGTGTTGTCAGGTGGTGTTCTTGTTCTGGTTGCCGTGCCGACAGTGTTTTTCTGCCTTTCAATTTGCCTGCAGCTCCTTCACTCACATTCTGCTGTGATGACTTCACTGAGACTCACCTGCCCAGGTTCAGTCTGGATGTTCTTATCAAACGGTGAACATCACGTGACCAGGTCATGTGACTGGCAGTGGTCAGCTGAATTGGATCCGTTCTGATCCTGTTCTGTTTTTATTAATGACCTGAGGTTTTAGATCCTGGTGTTTCTAGAAGTTTCCACTGTGTGAACAGTTTGATGTCAGCTGGTCATCAGGTTATCTTACTGTAACTGAGTGAACACATGACATGTGGAGGAGGTTTAACCCACACTGCGCTTCCTTTAACCCCATTTAATCTGTTTAACCCCTGTTTAACCCTGTTTAATCCATTTAACCCCTTTTTAACCCGTTTAACCCCTGTTTAACCCATTTAACTAATTTAACCCCTGTTTAACCCCCATTTAACACCTGTTTAACCCTGTTTAATCCCATTTAACCCTTTTTAATCCCATTTAACCCCTATTTAGCCCTGTTTAACCCTCCTTTAGCTCCATATAATCCTGTATAACCCATGTTTAACCCCGTTTAAATTGTTTAACCCCGTTTAACCCCCATTTAACTTTAACCCGTTTAATCTCCATTTAACCCCGTTCATCCCCCTTTAACTCTCTTTAGCCCCGTTTAACCCCTCTTCGACCCTGTTTAACCAGTTTATGCTCTGTTTAACCTGTTTAACCCCTGTTTAACCTTGTTTAACCCTGTTTATCCCCTGTTTAACCTTGTTTATCCCGTTTAAACCCTGTTTAACCCTCTGTGTTCCAGGGGTCCTCAAGACACGTGTTTCGAAGGTGGTGTGTTTCCTGCTGTCCTGAGTTTTCCATCTGATTATCCGCTGAGTCCACCCAAGATGAGGTTCACCTGTGACATGTTCCACCCCAATAGTAAGTACACAAACACACAAACAAATAAATACACAAACAAAGAGACAAATACACAAACAAATAAACAGACAAACAAATACACAGACAAAAATAAATACACAAACAAATAAACAGTAGTAAATATCACAGTGGTTGAAATAATTTTGCATTTTTGTGTTTGTCATTTAGTTTGTATCTGTGTTTAGTTTAGTTCTATTTTTATGAGTTGGTTTTCTTTGACTTAAGTTTGTAAACCCCTTAGTTTCAGTTGAGTTTTACTAGAACTGAGGACAGAAACTGGAGACAGATTTAAACTGTCGAACAAAACATTCAGTGTTTGAGTGAGTTTGATAAAAACAGTCTGAGTTGTTTTTTCCTTGTCCTTGTTTTTCTTCTCAGTTAATGAAGCTGTTTTTTTTTCTCAGTTCTTCTGACATGGTTAGATTTCATGGAGCATCACTTTGCTCCACAGGCTCCGCCCCCTCACTCAACCCAACCCTGTGATTGCGCTGCTGTTAGCCTGTCGTTAGCGCATCGTTAGCGTGCTGTGATTAGTGGCTTTAGGCAGAGAGATGAGGTCACAGCAGTCTGAGCACGCTCCGTACTGATTACAGACCACATGACCCGTCATCATCATCAAACACTGGCCTTGGCTTCCTGATTCCGATCCACATCACTGAGCAGAAAACACACAAAGAAGCATCAGCACTCACACACGGCACAACCTTTGAGCCCAAACACCACCAGCAAATGAGACGGGATTAGGTCGGATTCATGAACGTTTTAGTCGTAGTCAGTTCATGCAAATAAAACGCAACCAAAATATAGAACAGACCCAAAGTAAACAGTTCCAGGTGTGTATTCCTCACACAGGTAGATGGTTCAACTCCTCACACATACAGGAAGAGAATGGGAAACACTGACCTGGGCCTGTTCTCACCCAGACGAATATGTGTGGTCACCTGGACTCACCTGTCTGTCCTGTCTCCTCTGTCTGCCCTGTCTGTCAGTCTATCCCGATGGGCGTGTCTGTATCTCCATCCTCCATGCTCCAGGTGACGACCCAATGGGCTACGAGAGCAGCGCTGAGAGGTGGAGTCCAGTCCAGAGCGTCGAGAAGATCCTGCTGTCTGTGGTCAGCATGTTGGCAGGTAACACACGTATGACCCATATGAGTATGACACGTATGACACGCATTCTACATATGACATGTATGACATACTGTAATATGTATATATAATATAATATATATAACACAAACAACTTGTTAAATCCATGTTATGTTGGTCCTCCTCATACTCTATACTTCTTCCTCTTCCTCCTCTTCTTCCACCTCCTCTTCCTCCTTTCTCCTCTTCTTCCTCCTTTCTCCTCCTCCTCCTTTCTCCTCTTCTTCCTCCTTTCTTCTCCTCCTCCTTCCTCCTCCTCTTCCTCCTCCTGCTCCTCTTCTTTCTCCTTTCTCCACCTCTTCCTCCTCCTTTCTCCTCCTCTTCCTCCTCCTACTCCTCTTCTGTCTCCTTTCTCCTCCTTGTCCTCCTCCCTTTTCCTCTTCTTTCTCCTCATCTTCCTCCTCCTTTCTCCTCCTCTTCCTCATCCTCCTTCTTCTACTCTTTTCTCCTCTTCCTCCTCCTCTTCCTTCTCCTTTCTCCTTCTCGTCCTCCTCCTTTCTCCTCCTCTTCCTCCTCCTACTCCTTTCTCCTCTTCCTCCTCCTCTTCCTTCTCCTCTTCCTCCCCCTCTTCCTTCTCCTTTCTCCTCCTTGTCCTCCTCCTTTCTCCTCCTCCCTTTTCCTCTCCTTTCTCCTCTTCTTTCTCCTCCTCTTCCTCCACCTCCTCAGAGCCAAATGATGAAAGTGGAGCGAACGTCGATGCGTCAAAGATGTGGCGTGAGGACAGAGAACAGTTCTACAGACTGGCTCAGAACATCGTACGCAAGTCTCTGGGCCTGTAGAGATGATGTCATCGCCCTGCGACAGTTCCCTGCCTCTGTGTGTGTGTGTTTTTGTGTTACACAGACTTCACCTCCTTCTCATCAGCTGACTATCTGCCTGGTTGCCATGGAAACACACACACACACAGAGCTCCTGAGACAGACTGATGTATAAACTGATGAACAGACAAACGGAGGAGGAGGAGGAGGAGTTAAACATGTGTGACAGGTTTATAACGAACCCATGTAAACAACGCTTCTCACTGTAGATGAACGAGAATTATTTTTGTGGACGATCAGAAAGAAAATTACATTTAGTTTTGATTTTGTTTAAAGCCCTGATGTGACGTCAGGGAACGTAGATGACGAAGTAACCTGTTTAAGATGTAAATAAAGAATAAAATGAAAATACAGACGATCAGCCCCGTGTCCAGAAGTATGTGGACTCCATGGTTCATCTGTAGAATCTGTAGCCCCTTCCCCACAAACAGAAACTTTTATTGATTTACCCGGTAAAAGAATCCCTGGTAATCTGTGTCTTTTGTGTTTCCATCTCAAAGTTCAGTACATTTATTTAAATTAGTCCGATGATGTATGCACTACACCTCCAGTCCAGTAGGTGGTGCTAAGAAGAATCGACATCATTTGTGACAGTATGTCAGGATGGAGGATGATACAGTGGTTCTGTTGTTCCTCGTGTTTTACTACAAATAAACCAATGTGATCTGAAAAGACACTGACGCTAATGGATTAAACATGGAGGGAGAACAGAATGTTGACAGTGTGTTCCACCAAACAGAATTTTTCAACCCACAGACCCGCCCCCAAGAATTCAGGAATCTGAAAAAATCCACCTCCAGCCCTACAAGGATCTTCAATCAGGGAAAGTTTTTTACCAGATAAATTCAGTGGAAACGCACCAAGGTTTTTCAGAATTCATAGTAAAGTTCCTGTGGTGGAGAAGGGGCTGATGGGAAAACACTGTAATGGCTCCAGACTCTAGAACCGCATAGACCCTGAAACCATCTCACCCATAAATCCTCAATACTCATGATTATTTGGACCATAACATGTTTTATTCATGTCTTAAAATAGTCTAAACATCCCTTTGTGACATCTCCAAAGTTTAGGCTTAATCCCTTCATTCCTAATTTAATATTAAAGCTTCTACAATAAAACTTTAGTCAATATTTTGATTTTACATGTTAGAAACATTAGATTCTCCACAGACTCTCAGTTAATTAATGAACAACAAATGTAAAAGTGAAACTAGGGGTTATTATCTCTAAATTAGGTGTCATTGGTTCATTTAGTCCTTGTGGTTCTTCAGTTCTAAGCTTTGGAACTTGGAAAATAGAGGATATTTAACATTAACTAGGTGGAACAGGTTAAACAGATCCTTTAAATTAGGGTCTTCATTTAATCTTGTCATTTTCTATTCTGAATTTTCAAACACTGAAAAAATAAAGTGAAATTAGTAAAAACGGAGTTGAATTCAGACAGAATCAGTCATTTGGAAGCTCATTTAATTAGTGATAGGACTTTAAATGTCCCAGGTTAACGTCAGATTCAGATGAACGTCTCAGGCGTCCTCATACTTGGGTCGTATTTGTCTCCTTTTCCACCTTCATTAGTAACTGATTGACTGTTAATAATCAGGAGGGTTCATCATTAAAATGTTTCAGGGTCAAGTCTATGTTTTGTTGGTTTGTTTCTCGGGCCTGGTGGTCACATGATGTTGCTGGTGGGCAGGCTCTACTTGTTTCTTGTGTCATGTGACCTGTTGTGGTTAGTCAGGACTGGTTGAAGGTGGAGCTTCACTTTCAGTTCTGAGGCAGTCAGAGGAGGACTGGATCTGTCTGGGCCCAGGAGAATCTGGACCGGCATTGGCCCGTGGTTACACCATGATGATATAAATCCAATAACTGTTAATAATCAGATCGTTGTAATAATCAGATGTGATGTGTTTACAGTCACTTCAGAAATGTGATAGTCCATAGACCCTGGTTTAGATATTTCAGTCCATTATCAGATTTATTTCAGAGTTTGTACGTATGTAGTGACATAGAATCCAACTTTGTCTTTTACATCACCTCTGTTTTCTCTGATTTAATAGTTTTTCCACATGTTCAGATGTAACAGAACTAAATAAATCAGATGAACCTGTCTACATGCATGAAGACATGGGAGTATTGGGGACAAATCCAGGTGTGTTAATCTGATTTATTATAATCAGATTACTACCGTTATCTGATAAAACAGATCAGATTATACTGTTTACATGACCAATAATAACTGGTGCATTGACCCGTGTGGAACCAGGGGTTCCAGATGTGGTAGTTTTTTTGCTGGGGACAGCTGACTTTTGGGAAAATTCCACTGGCATTTTCAGTTAAATAACCTCTCAGCTGGCATGTCTGTTTCTGCACATGAAATTTGACACCATGGCAACGTGGCCCTATTGATTATGTGTTGTTAGGTTACCCCCTTCAATGATGATTCTATGATTCTGGGTATAGAAACGTGAGTGTAAGGCTATTGTATTCCAAAATTACTAATATCTCCCAAAATATTAGTCCTATCAACTTGCTGTTTTCACTAGTCTTTTCTTTGACCAAAAATACATAAGTATGCCAAACTGCAGCAGTCAGCTCTGTCTGGATTTTGTGTGATGCCCGAGACACACACAAACAGAGTCCACTTCCCTTTTATAATATAAATCGGATACTGATCAGAGTATTGGTGTGAAAGGAAACAGGGTCAGTGTCTGGTGCTTTGTATCTGCTGACCACGCCCCTTTCCTGTCGGTGTTCTCTGTACACTCATTTATGAACACATGTCTGAATAATAATACACCAGGACTCCTCAATGGACATGAAACCAAATGCACTGTCTGGACAGCAGGTCACTCAGCTGTAACCATGCAGACAGGCCCCTGGGGCTCATGGGTATTGTAGTTTCAGAGAACAGCAGCTCCTGTGTGAGTCTGTGTGTGTTTGTGTGCGGTTTCAGTAGCTTCCTGTTCCAGCATGCCTTTCAGAGTAACACACCACTAAAAGAGGCACGATCAAAGACAACGACCCACCAGTAGAACTGTTAGTCAGAGACACCATTAGAGCCCAACAGTACAACAAAAAAACACAAAAACCAACACAAACACCAACACAAACACAAACCACCACAAAAACCAACACAAACCAAACAAACAGAAAACACAAACACCAACACAGACCACCTGTCTGTGTGTGTCTGTGTGAGGTTGGCCCGTCTGCTGGACTCTGGTCTCTGGGACCTGGACCAGACCTTGATGGTGTCTGATCCTCCATACTCATTTATAATCAGAGGATCCACCAGAGGTCCATCATCCTGGACAGATCCACCAAGTTCAGAACCTTTAGGATCTCAGGTCAGACCCCTTCCAGATCCAGAATCTTCAGGAACTCAGGTCAGATCCCTTCCAGATCCAGAATCTTCTAAATATCTCAGGTCAGACCCTTTCCAGTTCCAGAACCTTCAGGAACTCAGGTCAGACCCCATCCAGGTCCAGGATCTTCTAAAGACCTCAGTCCCAGTCAAGTCCCAGTTTCTGGTTTCTATTCAGAGGTGATAATTGGACGTGGAGCTTCTCTGAGTTGTTACATGAAACCACTCCAGGCTTAAGGTTCAGCTGAGTCCAGGCTCCTGGTTTAGTTGAGTCCAGATCTCCAAGATCCTAATGTTAGACCGCTGTCCAGTTGTTGAATCCTGCAGGTTTTCAGACCCAGGTGAGTAAATCCAGACATAAATCATGTGTGAATTCAGCTGATCTTCTGAGGTTCAGTTCATATCTGTGGTCTGGTCGTCACACTAATTATCAGCGACTGTCGTTAAACCCTGATCATCAAACATAATGAACCGTGAGGAGCCGAGTTCCCCTCAGACCTGGAGGAGGTTTGGATGTGGTCTCATGTTGACTCAGACATGAAAAGCTGGATCAGCTCAACTCTGATGTTCTCTGTGTGAATCCACCTAAAACCACATAATCCCAGTTCAAATCTAAAACTGGATCCAGTTCAGCAGCGGAGACACGCCTTCTGTCTGGAGATGAACCCTCAGAACCTGAACCCATTCAACCCAGACCTGTACGGGACCAACCCCCCCAAACAGGACCGCCCTGTTCTCTGAACCTGTGGAGGGGTGGTGGTGGGGGGGGTCTGATCTGGTTCCCAGTATTTGGACCAAAGACAAACTGACAGCAGCTAACATAATTCAATGAACTAATAACAGCTACCATTAGTTAACGCACTAACAGCAGCTGTGGGATTTGGCTAACGTTAGCCAATGAGCTAAGTGCCTCCAACATAAGTAACAGAATTAAAAGCAGGTAACATTAGCCAGTGAGCTAACAGCAGCTAATATTAACTCCTTTAGCACAGTTCAATCAGGTTGAGGAGAAATTGCAAAAACATGGATATTGCTGTAGAAGCCTAAATGAGTTTTACCTCTTGATAAACACTTAGCATCTGGTTCTCAGTTAAATTAATGAAAAATGTAGTTGATCTGTTTCTTTTGCAAATTTAAGATGATCTTTACAGAAGAACATCATTTAATATGTGAATGAACACATATTATGTAATTTGACTGGTGAGAATTTCTGGTTCAGATGGACACAGGTAGTGTTAGTGTTGGCTTGGAGAGTTAACCCCCCCACTCTGTCTTAGCTCCACCCTTGTGTCTAAATATGGTAATCTCTGAAAAACCATGATGATGATGGTTAAACTACTCAGCTGATTCTAAATACCACAATACCCAGGAGTCTCTGGTGTCAAACAGTTCATCCAAAGTGTACAACCTATTTGTAGATGAAGTGCACTCTGGGAGCTGTAGTCCACCTGCTTGTTTATCTGTGTGGATCAGCTGTGTGATGTGGCTCCATTAAACCAAGTGTGTGTGTTTTCAGTATCAGGTGTCTCAGCATGTGAAGGGGGAGGGGCAGACAGGTAGGGGGCGGGGCTTCTGCCCATCAGGGGAATTCCTGTGCAGCGCTGAGCGGTACACCTGAGCCATAGATCAGTCCGCCACCGCGCTTTATCTGCCTCTGTCATCTGTTTTCATCTGAGCTCAAAGGATCCACAGCGTCTGATCATCGACCGATCGATGAATCGATCAGAAATCATTTAGTGAACAGCTGCTGTGAATGTGAAATGAAATGAAACCTCTGCACCACATTTCAGCTGCATTTAACCCAATGAAAAGAAATAAAACACATACACCTTCTACCTGGTTTAGTTCTATCTAGTTTAATTCTGCCTGCTTTAGTTCTATCTGATTTAGTTCCACCTTGTTTAATTCTACCAGCTTTAGTTCTACCTGGCTTTGTTCTACCTGCTTTAGTTCTACCTAATTCAATTCTACCTGCTTTAGTTCTATCTGATTTAGTTCTACCTAATTCAATTCTACCTGCTTTAGTTCTACTTGGTTTTCATTCAGTAACAGATTCATTAACTCATCCCCTGTTGATCAGGTTCTCTCCAGAGCGTCTCCTCGTTGCAGGTCTGGGTTTGCGGAGGTGGAACAGGTGAATGTTGTATTTAACTGTACAGCCTCTCAGCCTCTCTCTCAATTCAATTTAATCCAAAAAAGCTTTATTGTCATTACAAATGTTTACATTCCCAAAGCAAATTGTACTTTCCAAGATGAAATGTGCTAAGAGTACGCATTATAGAAGAATATCAATATTAAAATACTTAAAATTCAACGGTGTACATATATATATATATATATATATATATATATATATATATATATATATATATATATATATATATATGGATATTAAAGCGCTCTCTCTCTCTCTCTCTCTCTCTCTCTCTCTCTCTCTCTCTCTCTCTCTCTCTCTCCAGCTCCTCCCAGTCTCCTTTATGTAAATGCGGGTCGAGCAAGGCTGACTCACCTGCAGCTCCACGCCTCTCTCTCCTCAGTCGGACTCACCTGGTCCTGACATCAACCTCTAAACCAGCAGATCCACCTGAGCCTTTGAAGATTCTCATGTGCAGACGTTTACACCAGACGTCACAGTCTGAGACAGAAAAGACCACGAAAGAACAAAGTCGAGAAGAAAAAGAAACACAGAAGAGAAACTGCACCTTCTGGACTTCAGTTTAACTTCAGTTTAACCACAAGCAAGAACCAAAGAAAAAACAGGACAATCTGTGAAGGAAAAGTCAAAGATGAAAAACATGAAGATGAACATGTAGTTGGAACCAGGAGGATTTAAGAGGAAACATGTCGGAGGTGTTCTAGTGGAGAACCAGACCCAGGATGTTCTTTAAACCTGCTGACCTCTGACCCAGGTTTGGTTTGATATTTTTTTACTAAATGGTGACAATGATAGATTTGTAGTTGAGTCATGTGGAAGCATTAAGAGGCATAAAAATAACACAAATGACACAAAAAACATAAGTAATACAAATAACACACACTTTGAGAAAACAGAAGTGAAATAAACAGATTTCCATCCATCAGACCGATCAGCTTGTGTGATGTTGTCGTATCTGCTCTAAAGTGTGTTTTTATCCACAGGTTTATTTGTCACAGTCGGATGTAGGCGTTCATTTATCACAATCAAAAAAAAAAAAAAAAAAAAATACATGAAACCTAAAGGAACATGACAGCGATTCAGCTGAGAAACATCAGGTACCAGACATCAGGTTGATTCTGGTGTCAGTCCAGTTCATGGCACTGGTACTCATACTGGTACTGGAACCAGATAAGAAAGGCCTCTGGCCCAAACACAGCAGATTTACATCTGTGAGACGAGCACTGGGCTGGGAATCAACCACAGGGACTGGTACTGGTACTAGTACCTCTACTAGTACTGGTACTAGGATCTCTACTGGTGCTGGTACTAGGACCTTTACTGGTACTTGTGCAGGTACTAGTACTAGTACCTCTACTAGTATGGGTATTAGGACTTCTACTGGTACTGGTATTGGTACTAGCACCTCTAGTGGTACTGGTACTTGTACCTATACTGGTACTAGCACTTATACTGGTACTAGTACAAGTACCTCTACTGACACTGGTATGGTACTGGTACTGGCACTACTACCTCTACTGGTACTGGTTCTCATATAGCCCAGTTTAGACCCAGCTTGGGCTCACTTGTTGCCCAGTTTTGTTTCAGTTTTGGACCAGTATGATTCTGGTTCATTGTCAGCTCTGGTCCAGTTTATCTAGTCTTGACTGTAACTCAACAGTTTAGGTCCAATTGTTTCCCGGTGTTTTCTCAGGCTTGTTTGGGTTCTTGTTCCTTTTACACAGAACTTTGAACAGGAGAGGCTTTAGTTTGGACGTTGAAGGGAATCCAACCGATGGTGAACTAACAATGAGGAGTTCACGCAATGAAGTTGGAAGGTGAGACTCAAACCCACGTCGTTATTGGTACGAAGGCGTGATGTGGACGTGGCGCCACCTGCTGGTCACCGGGGTTCTGCTTGTGTCTGGAGTCCGAGGTCAGAGCTGGAGACCCTGCACAGGTACCACATCCACCAAACAGGTTTTATTTCAGGAGTCCAAGGATTAGAACACATTTAGAGGAAACACAAGAACCAACTCAAAGACATAAAGAAACACATTAGAACTGTTAAACATGGGGACACTTTTCAACCACATTGAAATGTAAGTGTTCAAAAACTGTCAGTGGTGCTTGTCCTTGATGTAGAAGTGGGATGTGATTTAACTCTGTGTGTTATTAATGACCTCATTTATCACCACTACAGTCAACGAAAACCAAACACCTGCCACATAAAACTTACCACAGATAACAAATATGGGACAAAAGAGGAAACAAAATCACTTTAAAGGAGTGATATTTTTCTTTTTTTTTAATGGAATTATGCATTTTAAAACATTTCCCTGTGGTCTACATAAACTGTAAATGTTCTGCTTGGGTCTGAATTCTTCATTAATTCAACTCCACAGGTCTATCTTCAACCCTATTTCTGACTAATGACACCAGAAAGGTTGTTTTGAGCGCTGGCCCTTTAAATGCAAATGAGCTACTTCAAACCCACGTCAGACAGGTTGTTGGCTGTGCTGCTCTGTCCCGTTCAACCAACAACAGAACATTTTAGGTAATCAGCGCGAAGTTTGGACATACTTTCAGTATAGACTACAACTGCTGCTGCTGACAAACAATTATGACATGCTCGGAGAAATGTTTGTCGGAAATCTTGACCTTATATGTGCTAATGTCGTGACGTGACTAGTTATAGACGTAACAAATTAAGCAGGAATTAAAAGGAGTTGCAGAAATCCACTCAATTTTTGCCAAAATGAATATAAAGATATCTTTGCAGCACCTGGAGGGTTCAAATTCAAACTTTTTAAACTATTAGGGTCCAAATACACAAATAAATGAACCCAAGATTAATAAAAGTGGGTTTAGCAAAATATGACCCCTTTAAACTATGAAACAGTTGAGTATCAAACATAAAATCCAGTATCTTTGATTTTCATTCTTCTTTAACTACAAAAGACAAACTGTCATCTCAATGAATATATGATCTGTTTAATGTAGAAGATGTCAACAGTATAAGTCAATGACCTTAAGCTAACTTTAACTGGAGGCTAACTGTTAGCGTGGCAAGTCTAGAAGTTAACACAGAGTTAACCTCAGAGTTAACCTCAGAGTTAACCACAGCAAACCACCACTGGCTTTGGACACTTAACCTGGTTCATCCTGATCAAGGTCCAGTTTAATGGTTCTGATGTGGTTTAGTGGCTCTGGTATGGTTTAATGGCACTGGTCTGATTAATGGTTCTCGCCCAGTTTAATGGATCCGGTCTGGTTTAATGGTTCCATCTTCAGACACTGAGACAGTAGCCATGACAACATCTCTATGACTGTCAGATGTGTAGTCATATTGACAGATTTTCAGTCTGATACTTCAACAGTTTTACAATAAAATTATCTGTAAACTGACAAATATGATATATGGAAATGATTAATAATTCAACAGTCTTTCATCATCGACTGAATATAATTTTTTTTCTTTGAAATAAAGTCCAATGGGAGACAACAGGACGTGGAAACCAACTGTTAATCAAAGGCTGGACAGGACATCAGAACAAGACAATGGAAGTTCTTTTTGACACTTCATAGAGTGTGTGAAACGCAAGAAACAACATAAATTTAGGCTTTTCATCAAAGCACATTGACTAAATATCAGCATCAACAGCAATTTTGTCTTGGGACCAATCATGGGAGGCATGAGGGAATCATGGGAAATACAGTCTCATATACCATCCATCCATCCATCCATCCATCCATCCATCCATCCATCCATCTTTCCTTCCTTCCTTCCTTCCTTCCTTCCTTCCTTCCCTACTTATCTGGGTCCAGGTCGTGGGGGCATCAGCCTGAGCAGAGCAGGACAGACCTCCCTCTCCCCAGCCACCTCCTCTGGTTCCTTCGGAGGGGATTCTAAGGGGTTCCCAGGCCAGCTGAGAAATATAATCACTCCAGCGTGTCCTGGGTCTGTCCCAGGTCTCCTCCCGGTTGGACATGCATGGAACACCTCACCAGGGAGGTGTCCAGGAGACATCCTGACTAGATGAACCACCTCAGCAGAGTCCCATGGATGCTGAGAAGCAGCAGCTCTACTCTGAGCCTCTTTTGGATGGCCAAACTCCTCACCCTATCTCTAAGGGAGAACCCAGCCACCCTCTGGAGAAAACCCATTTCCACAGCTTGTATTCGTGATCTTGTCCTTTTGGTCACTACCCACAGCTCATGACCATAGGTGAGGGTAGGAACGTAGATTGACCAGTAAATCGAGAGCTTTGTCTTTTGGCTCAGCTCCTTCTTCACCACAACAGACCAGTATAGCATCTGCAGTACTGCCAACCAGGGCTGGACTGGGACAAAAATCCAGCCCTGGACTTTTTGGTTCAAACTGGCCCACCACAATCTGCATGCAGGTGCTGTACCGACTCGCCCTGTTAATGGACATACAAGCATGGCCTCACTGAACTCCTCTCATGCTCAACCCGAGCATGAGAGGAGTTCCTCAGCAACTGCCAAAGCCATGGCTCACTTAGCCTGCCGGTACCTGCCAGCTGCCTCAGGAGCCCCAAGTGCCAGCCAGGCCCTATAGGACTCTTTCTTCAGCTTGGCAGCACTCCTTACCACTGCTGTCCACCAACAGGTTCGGGGATTGCCACCACAACAGGCATCAGCGACCTTGCAGCTGCAACTCCGCCCAACCACATTTGCAGTGGAGGTGCTGAACATGGTGCATTCAGACTCCATGTCCCCAGCCTCAGTTGGGATGTGGTTGAAGCTCTGTCGGAGGTGCGAGTTGAAGATCTCCTGGATGGAGGGTTCTGCCAGGCGTCCCCAGCACACCTTCACTGTATGTTTGGGTCTGCCAGGTCTGACCGGTATCCTTCTCCACCACTGGATCCAACTCACCACCAGATGGTGATCAGTTGACAGCTCTTCACCTCTCTTTACCCAAGTGTCCAAGACATATGGCTGCAGGTCTGAAGAAATAGCAACTAAGTCCATCATTGATCATTGGTCTAGGGTGTTCTGGTGCCACATGCACTTATGGACACCCTTATGTTTGAAAAAGGTGTTCGTTATGAACAAGCTGTGTCTCACACAGAAAGTCTAGTAACAGAACACCGCTCAGGTTCAGATCGGCCGTTCCTCCCAATCACAACCCTCCAAGTCTCTCTGTCGTTGCCCATGTGAGCATTAAAGTGTCCCAGTAGAACAATGGAGTCCCTGCATGGAGCATCTTCCAGTACACTGACAAGAGACTCCAAGTAGGCCAGGTTCTCTGAACTACTGTTTGGTGCATAAGTACAGACAACAGTCAGAGTCCATTTCCCAAACCTGGAGAAGTCTTGTTCACCAGGGTGAATGCCAACATACGGATACTGAGCCGGGGGGCAACAAGTAACCCCACACCTGCTTTGCAGGCGAGGATTGGATCGCCAGGGCCTCCGTACCCAGCCGACACCCAATCCATGAAGCACTGGACCTGTATTGCTCCTTCTGCTCGTGGTGGGCCTTATATACCTCCCACCAATAAATCAACTAAAAATAAAGTATTATTATTAACAACCCTGTTTTATGTAAATTACAATCAACAACTCTATGATTAATCTAAATTAAATCAGCTGTCAATAAATCAAGAATATTTCCAAAATCAATGCTAAATAAAGTCATAAAAGGATGAGGAGGGGCTTTACCTATCTACTTCCTGTGTGAGGTGGAGTAAAGATTCAGTCTTTGTAAAGCCACAACAGTGCTTTATCCTGACTTCAGTCGACTGTAATGTGATCAAATAACTAAACACAGAGATGAACATGTGGATTTTCATCTAATTGGAGGCTGATAAACCCATGCAGGTGCATTATGGGAAATGTGGTCTGGAGAGCTCTGCTTTTCTGATTTGAATTCTTCCCACATCTCTTGGTTGATAAATCAGCATCAGTCACTGCATCAGCTAAATGTTTATGACTCCGCCTCCTCCTGTAAAGGGGGTTGTGATTGGTTGGCAGTAGAGCCCATCTGTTTCCGCGGCGCTGAATGTGGACGGTGTGTTTCATGTGTTTCAGACGTCCCCGCTGCTTTGTGGCTTCTGTTTTTGTGTCTTTGAAATGTGAGCGGTGTTTCTGTACATGTTGTCTCCTCCCTCCATTCATCCTTCATTCATCCTCCACTCATCCTCCATTCATCCTCCATTCATCCTCTGTTCAGAGGAGCTTAAAGGGGAATTCCACCTAAAAGTGGAACCTGAATCCTCTGTCAGTTTGTCCTCTGTCAATGGCTGTTTCTCTGAACATGTTCTTCTATGTTCATTCAGGATGTTTCAGTTGGATCTGGTTTTAGATTGGACTGTGCTACAGTTTGGACTCTACATCTGCTTCTTTGTCCTGGTAGATGTTTGGAGCTGCTTGCTTTGGTTCCTCTTAACAATCGTTCGCTGGTTTGCGAACATCGTTCCACTCATTTTGAAGTTCTGTGACGACATCACAACCACCTGCGGTTCAACTCAGACTCCAATGTCTGAAAGGATCCAGGGTCAGGACCACCTCCAGCTCTGGACCAGGTCATGGAGGACCTGGATCTGAGTACATTCATAGAAGACACCAGGTTTTGAGGGTTTTAGAGGTGAACCCTGATCTGAACTGGTGGCTGAATAGAACCACCTGGGAGGGGTCAGTCCAGGACCAGGACCAGAGGCATTTCTCAATATGTGTTCTTGCCTGTTCTTCTGTTCTCATGAAACATCATTAGTCGAAGTCCAAGTACTGTTCCATTTAAAAGTTTGCACACACCAAGATCAGATGGAATATCAGAAAGTTGTTCTTGTCTCCTAGCTTAAACCAAGGATGGACTGGTTGGGGACTCATGTGGACTTGACTGTAAATATCCCAGGAAAGTTCACAAGCACCAGCTGTTCCAATTACAGACAGACATGTGTTCTTAGGAAGTCGGTTCTGTGGGGTCGTTCTTACCAAGACCAAACACAAAGAGTCCACAAGTCTGAACTTGGTGAACTTGATATTGAGAAATGCCTCAGGACCAGGAGCAGAACCAGCAGCAGGACCAGGACCAGGTCTTGACCCTGATGTGAGTCAGTGTTCTCATCGTGGTCAGAACATTTCCTCCTAAACTGGGCTTCTTCTGGTTTGTACCTGATAGCGTCTCTGGTTTTATTTTGGGACCAGATGAATCAGATGAACCACGATGGGATGAAAATAAAGTCAGACAGTATCAGTTTATCGCTTTCATCAGGAGGAAACATCCTGGTCCATGGGATGAGATAAACAACTGATCTACAGTATTGGTCTCTGGTCCAGTCCAGTCCAGTTCCTCCATCTCAAGTGTTTATGGTGTATTTAAACACAAATACTCATAGTATTTCTGTCCCTGAACTTTTCTAAACTGGATTATTTGTGTTTTGCATCATTTCATTTCCTGACGTTCAAACACTTGAACCTGATGATTGTTAAGTGTTGCCTGATGTTTCCAGGAAGTTCTCCGTCTTTGTTCTAAATAAGTAAAGAACAGCTTCATACATTTATTAAAACGTAAAAACTTAAACAATTGTGAAATATTTGTATTTGAATTTTTTATGAAGTTTGAAAATCCCCTTTGGTTTATAATGGGACACAGTTCAAAGTGCTATAAGTTCAAAACAAGATATTGATATAATTACTATTGGCAATAGAGAGGAGGTCACATATATGGTTTTCATTTGATGCCATGACCTTTGACCTCAACTGACCTTGAAAGGTCAAATGAATGTCAGTTAATGTCTTTAAATATGCCGTTGGACGACAGGACCCTTGGTCCTATTTTATCAGTTTTAAATGAATTAACCTTCATTTGTGAATTTTATTCAACTGGTTTTATTAACGTGTCCTTGTTTCCACTTAGACCTGCTACCTCTTGACCTGTTGACCCGAGCCCTGCCCCGCCCAGGACAAGCCCCGCCCCCTCAGGTGAGCCCTAGGAGAGGAGGGGGAGGGGCCACAACAGACCAATACAAAAGAAGCTAATTCTGCCCCTAAATTATACCTCATCTCATTACCCACATCCTGTCCTCACCTCCTCTTCCTCTTTGCCCTCCTTGACTCCTCTCCTCGTCTCCTCATTTTCTGTCCTCATCTCCTTACCTTATCTCTTCTTCTCATCAGAATCAGACCTTAATTAATTACCTTAATGAATTCTTCTCTCATCATGTGATCTCTTACCAATCAGGTGCAGATCGTTCAGTCCAAAGGCTCTAGAGGGCTCAGATTGGCTGGCGCCACAGCAACAGCGCTAAGTTTCCCTGCTTCCCAGATCTTCACCAACTGTGACCATTTCCCTGCTGAGTTTTCATTAGTTGCCACCTTCAAGATACCGAGACTGAGACAGAAGGTGAACCAGAGGAACCAGTCTGATGTGGTCTGATGTGAACTGATGTGGTCTGATGTGGACTAATGTGGTCTGATTTGGACTAATGTGGACTGATGTGGTCTGATGTGGTCTTCCTGTCTGGTTTCAGAGGAATGAGTACATCTTCTCCGTGCTGGAGGAGGGTTCTGATTTGCTGTTGCTAGGGTTACGTCTCTCTGAGAACCGCCTCCACTTCCTGTTCATACACCCCGCCGCTGGTGGGCGGAGCCGGCTGAGCTTTAAGGATGTCCGATTGGATGATAACCGCTGGCACACAGTGATCCTAGCCGTGACCGGACCATTCGCCACACTGACCATCGACTGTGGCGTCAGTCTGGAGCTGTGAGAGCCCATCAATACACGTTATCGATCAATACATGTTATCTATCAATCGTGGTCATTTATCATCTGTACCTTTAACTCAGATTGGTTTGTTTGACTATCAGTAGTTTTATTTATATGAATCCACGGCTGTAGTTTACTTTTAGTTCAGTTTTTCTTTAGTTTTACTTAAGTTTTAGTTTATTTTTTCTTTAGTTGTAGTTTAGTTTTAGTTTAACTTGACTTCAGTTTTTACTTTAGTTTTTTTTAATCCAATGACTCGAAGGTCTGATGGACTAGTGGTATCAGTTGTCGTCTGTCCATTGTCCATCATCCATCCGTCTGTAAACCATTTTTCAAGAAACTTCTTCTCCAAAACTGTCAGCCAGAATCAACTGAAATTCATGGCAGAAGTTCCTTGGTGCAAGGTCTACCAAGTTTGTTCAAAGACTTGAGAAATATTGATTTTTGAATTTTTTATGAATTTTTGAAATTGTAAAAATGAAAAAAGAAAAATTTACTGACCTTGAAAAGTCAAACAAATGGCAATTAATGTCTTTAAATATGCTGTTGGACTACAGAACCCTTGACCCTATTTAAATTTTTTTTTTAGTTTAGGTTTACTTCAGTTTTAGTTTTTCATCAGTTTTAGTTTAGTTTTTCTTTAGTTTTAGTTTAGTTTTACTTTAGTTTCAGTATATTTTTATTAATTTAGTTTTAGTTCCGTTTTTCAGGTTTTATCAGTAAAGCTCTGATCTATAGAAGCTGAATCGTTGTAGTTTTTATCATTAACTTCTCTCCATTTTTACTCCTCAGCTGAGGGGTATTGTAATCGTTTTTTCATCTGTCTGTCTGTCTATTCAATGACATAATTGCATGATCAGAAGACTGCAGTGAGAGATCTGCACCAAATTTATACTGTGGATGCATCTTTATTTATACCGTGGAGCAGAAGCCTATTGAAAATAGGTGACCTTGACCTATTTTTTCAAGATCAAATGGCCTTGTGCAGTTATAATTTCTGAGTACTTTCAAATTTAAATATGTATGTAATCAAATCTAAATTATAGGGCAGTAACTTTCAACAGAATACACTATATTTGGCTGAGGGGTATTAAAAGTGCACAGCATGTTATTTTTATTATTGCGGTGATTTTCTTTTGCTTGTTATGGTTTTGGTCTGCGTCCTCTGACCCCTGACCTCTCAGACTGGGCCAGACCAGGTCAGACTCCTTCAGTGATTGTGGTTTGTTGTGGTCCAGTCGACAGGTGCGGCCCTTCCCAGAGTCTTTGAATACCAGGGGGTCCAGGGTCTACATCGGCAGCAGGAGGAGGTGGAGGGGACGCTTCTCTGTCAGTCAGCATCCAGATATCTGGTTGAATGGATGGATGGATGGATGGATGGATGGATGGATGAACTATACAATGATTCAAATTAAATACTTATTCCAGTTTTATATCCTCATCTGTAAAAGAAGGAACAAGTCAACACTTATTTAATCCACATCTTCATTACATTACAACACACAAACTATTCTTTTCTCTGTGTTTTTCATCTGTTTTCCTTCTTTCTGGGTTCTCAGGTTGTTTTTCCTGTCTCTTCAGGGTTTACTCCGTCAGCTGGTTCTCCTTCCTGGTTCTGATGCCACACCCAGACTGTGTCCAACCTCTGACCCAGGTGTGGCCGAGCTGGTGGTCCCCCCAGTCTTGAAGTCCACCCCACTGCAGCCAGACCAGCCTGGACCCCTTTACCCATACGGTGAGCATATGTGAATCAAATCCAACCTGAACTATATCAGATTACATTTTACATTTAGAGAAAACTGTTTTTTTTCCTTAATTTTTTTTAATGTGATTATAATTAACTAGTATGTGACCCATGGGGAACCACAGGTTGTAGATGTGGTAGTTTTTATGCCGGGGAGAACAGACTTTTGGGAAAAGATGTTAGTCTACTGTATATTTTCTAAGTAGTGACATATTGTTTGGAAAGTCATTCTTTAAAATGTAAATGACAGTTATTATACAGTATTAATACCCAGGCGCGCCTGCGGAGTGAAATTGTGATGTACACACAAAGTGCACAGACGGGGGTAGGGGGTGAATAGTTCATAAGACAAGGGTGGTGGTGGGGGGGGTGTTGGCAGGAGTTCTCCGTAAGTACCTTACCTATCTCTCTCTCAAATGTCACTCAGTACATTCAGTACTCAGTATGTTAATACTGATATGTCAGAACTGCAGGAGTAAATGCGGCATTCCTGTTTTTAATTTCATTTCCCATCATGCAGTGTGGTACTGCGCTTCCATGATTGCAAGGCAATTGTATTCCAAAATGACTAATATCTCCGAAAATATTGGTCCTATCAACTTGCTGACATATTTAATGTGGAGATGGGACTGTTCTTCAACTGTAGGTACCAAATTGGCCAATTAAAAATGTCTCAACTTTTCAGAATCATGCCAACACACACACACACACACATTATGATATAGATGTTGAAATTTATCAGTCATGTAACCTGTCATGTGACCAGTCAGGTAGAAGTCCCATTAGCTTCCATCACTATCCAGGTGACTCTTTCATTGATTCTGTTTAGTTGTTCATTAATACTATAAAATAAACCTAGAGACTCAACTGTAGAGAATCTAATCTTTAGAAGCAGGTCTAACATGAATACAACTGAAGTGTAGGTGCATAAACTTTGGTGTAATTAATGTGAGGTGGTGCCTGATGGTTGTGAATGGAGGTGAATGTAAACGTGTGACGGAGCTTTAATCAGACTTTGGTGGATGTGAAACCAGTATCATGTGCAGGTGTGATCACATCCACAGGGTCGTTTCAGGTCAATCATCGTCTCTTTGTGTCTGTTTGTAGTTTGAAGGAATCAACTCATTATCTTTCTGAATGGAGACTCCACATCACAGACAGAAAAGAAGTGTTTACATTGACTTAAATCCCATCAGTGGCGACATTAAACTATTACCGCTCATCAGACGTTGTTCACATTCAGTTGAGTTTACATTCAAAGAACATAGTGTTTTATTGCTGTAGGTTTAGTTTTCACTTTAAACCCAAACACTATTTTCCTGATTTAAATGGGTTCATATCGAATATATACTTAATATAACTATATTTAATTTTATTCAATAAAAGTGTTAATTCAACCATAGATGTTCATGTGTTTAATGTGAAAGTGGTTAAAGTGAGATTAAAGTGAGACCTGTCTGTCTGTCCATCTGTCTGTCTGCGCCTGTCTATCTGCCTATCTGTCTGCCTATCTGTCTGTCTGTTTAGAGGCGGAGGTCCGGGTGACCCTGGGGAACCGTCCTCCATGTTCTGGGTCAGAACAGGGTCAGCTGTGGTTCGACGTCCAGAGAAAAGTCCTGTTCATCTGTGACGGATTCACCTGGATGACTCTACTGCACAGTGAGAACATCAGAACATTATTGTTTACATCAGAACTTTACAGACATAAGACCAGATCCGGATCCCTGGTTTTCTGGTCCTGGTCTGATCAGAGCGGTTCTGTTGCAGATCAGGAGCGTCTGGACTACGTGGAGGATTATCAGGACCTTTACACCAACTCTGAGACCTTTGACATAGAGGTGTTTTCCATCAAGTCTGAGGGTCTGTTCATGGCAGCAGCCAACAGGTACGACAACCACAACGACAATGGCAACAACTGCAACAACAACAACCGCAATGAAAACTGTAACAAAACATACAACAAAAACTGCAACAAAAATGACAATAAAAACCACAACTAAAACTTCAAAGAAAACTGCAACAAAAACAGCGACAAAACCTGCAATGAAAACTGCAACTAAAATTACAATGAAAACTGCAACAAAGACTACAGTGAAAACCGCAACAAAAACTGCGACAAAAACAGCAACAAAACCTGCAATGAAAATTGCAACAAAAATTACAATTAAAACCACACAAAAACCACAACGAAAACCACAACAATGAAAACTGCAATGACAAGCGCAGCAAAAATTACAATGAAAACTGCAGCAAAAACTACGACAACTGCAATGAAAGCTGCAACAAAAATCAAAACAAAAATCACAACAACTGCAACAAAACACATAAAACTGTAACAACAACCACAACAAAAACCGCAATGAAAACTGCAACGTCAACAACTGCAATGAAGTTCACATCAACCTCACCAAAAACTTCGACAACCACAGTGAAAAGTGTAACAAAATCCGTAACAAGAACTGCAACAACAACCGCAATGACAACTGTAACATAAACCACAACCACATGAAAGCCTGCATAGCATTGAACCCTGACTTCAACCTGTTCTAGACGTGCGACACCTTGGACCTGATCCATCAAAGATCCGAGTACAGACAACAGATCAGATCAGACTGAACTTTATTGATCCCTCTGGGAAATGAAGGTTCCAGTATCAGCTCTGGGGCGGCTGTGGCTAAGGCGGTAGAGCAGGTCATCCAATAACCAGACGGTTGGCGGTTCAAATCCCACAGTCATAGTCATGTGCTGTTGTGTCCCTGGGCACGACACTTCACCCACCACTGTGACAATGTCACTCACACCAGGATATGAACATGTATGAATGTTTAAAGGTGGGAGGGGCTGTTGGCATGGACTGGCAGCTGTGGATACAGATGTTGTTTAACATGTGAATGAATAATGGATCCAATGAATGCACTTTGAGTCTGAGTAAATAGAAAAGCTCCATATAAATCTAATGCATCATTATTATTATTATTATTATTGACATCCTACATATGTACAGGTATTAGAAAAATTGTAAAAATAATGGAAAATAAAATGCAAATTAAAACAATATCTATGGGAACAGTATAAGCAGTAATAATAATAATAATAATAATAATAATAATAATAATAATAATAATAATAATAATAATTAGCAACAAAAACTCTAGTGAGATTAGACATTAGATGTTAGTGATGAAATGTCCTGGACCAGGTCATGATCTGGTCTGGACTTGTCGTGGACTCATGGATCTGAAGTCCAGATCATGTTTGACATGTTGTTGTCCCATGTGTCTCCATGGCAACCATCAGGGACGCTCATCCCGGTTCTGGCATCTACAAGTGGACAGATGGTTCGTTCCACTTGTTCCAGAACATCAGCACCCGAGAAGCTCGAGCCTGGAAACACTTCAGTATCGATGACAAGGTAAGAGTATGACCTCTGACCTCTGTTTGAACCTTTCAGGCTTTTATCTGGTGAGGATGAAAAGTGAAATCACAGAAAAGGTAAAAAACAAACAGACTGAAAAGAAAAAGACAAGATGAAAAAGTTGTAGTGGCGTTGACATTGTGTGATGTTTGTCCATGGAGGAGGTTCATGTGTTCACAAAGACCTGAAACTGATCCATCTGGTCCCATCACATCACATGAACATGAACATGACGACCTAAAATCCATCTGGTTTAGAATAAACAGTGAAGGTCAAACTGTGACCATTCGTCTTCTTGAATCAGACAGAATGGAAACAAAACTGAACAGTGTCCCCAGAAAAAGTAGGAAACGTCCTCTTGTTTGTATCAGTGGTTCTGGTTTGACGTGTCGTCGTCTTCTGTGGGTGCTGAAGACCACAGCTGACCTCCTCTCTTCTCCTTCAGGACTTCCTGGTGGTGGCCAATTCCAGGGAGGTGGAGCCTGAGCTGTCAGTCATCTACCGGTGGAGTCGTCAGCGGCGACGGTTTGTCCGTCATCAGACTCTGGAGACCCACTCGGCTCTGGACTGGGAGGCCTTCAGGATCCACAACCACAGCTTCCTGGTGGTAGCCAATCACAGACAAGGTAAACAACATCAAGAAAAACACAAATACGCTTAAATTAAAGTCATGTAGGTTCGTTAAAATTTCAGAAGTTGTAGTTTTTCTTGTCCTTGTCCACTGAGTGTAGATATGAAGAATCCACCTCCATAAACATGTTTTTCCATGTTTGACCTTCAAACATCCTCATAAAGACTGATGTACCTTCATGTTGGTTCAGATGGTTAGAGTTTCCTTCTTCTGCCTCAGATCTGAGTGTTTTATCTTCACATACGTGTGATCAAAGCAGGTGGAGACGTGTTTGATGTTCACTCCATGGTTCAATGAAGCTCACGGATACCGGCGGCTGAAAACCACTTATCTCCTGAATCTGAGGAAACCACAGAGGAAACTCAACCCAACCTGTTCCACATCTCATGCTGGTCCCACATCACAGGGGCAAGGGGCTGATTCTGGATTTGATCCTCTACACGATTCAGGAAGTCGCACTAATCTGCACAAACTCTAACATACAGTATACTGACACAAGTATTGAGACGCCTCTTCCAAGCCTTCCATCACCAGATCAATGCAAAGTGTGGGACACAGTGTTGAAAAGAAGCCACCACTGGACTGTAGAGCAGGGGACACCGTCCTCTAGATGGACCAATCACACCTCTGTCTGGTAATCCCATGGACCAGTCTGGGTTTGGCGGTTCCAGGAGAATTTACTTGTCTGACTGCATTGAGCCAGGTGTAAAATCTGGTGGTGGTGGTGGTGGTGGGGGGGGGTTATGGTGTGGGTGTGTTTTCCAGGGGTTGGACTTGGACACTTAGTTCCAGGTAAAGAAACTCCAAATGCTTTAGCAGAAGAAGACGCTTTGGGCAGTTTCATGGTCCAACTTTGTGGAACAGTTTGTGGATGGCCCCTTCCTGTTCAACATGACTGACAGCAGTGAATAAAGCAACGTCCATAAACACATGGACGAGTGGGTGTGGTACAGAGGAACTGGACTGACCTCAACCTGATAGAACACCTGCAGATGAATCTGAGTGGACACTGGGATCCAGACCTTCGTCCAACATCTGTACCTGACCTCACAAATGCACTTCTAGACAAAAAACACTCCCATAAACACACTCCTAAACCTGGAGGAAAACCTGAACAGAAGAGTTGAAGTTGTTAAAGCTGTAAAGGGTGAAACAAGTCCACATTAAACCCACGGATTAAGAATGGGACGGTATTAAAGTTCATGTGTGTAAAGGCAGATGTCCCAGTACTTTTGGCCACATGATGTATATGATACAGCACAAACTACTGCATGAGAAGACCATCTGTAAATGCACATGTTTAATATGTGTAGAAATGGGTTTGATTTTCTGAAAACTAACACCTCATTCTGGTTCTGTTCAGTTTACATCTTTAAGACATAATCAATGGAACACTCTAGTGTAGTCGGACAAAAACATCCACAAAGACAGGTTTTTGTCCATAAATTGTGCCACAGTTTGAAGGCCTGTTGACTTCAGCGTCATCTCCATCAGCATCAGGACTGTTTTATGTTGAGGTAGATTAAAGTCCAGAATGAGCCTAGACCTGATGCTGGATCTGATCACTAAATATGAACATAATTCAGACATCACAGGGAAGATTTAATGAACGAGAGGCAATGTGAGTCATGTTAAAACCACGTCACTGCATATATTATTAAAACCAGACAAAAAAAGAGTCTGATTTTGTGATGAATGTGTGAATATTCATTAAGCTCCTCCCTTCACATTAGTTTTGTGACTTTTTTTTACTGGTTTAAGCTTTAAGTCCAGATCCAGATCCAGATGGTTTTATTTCACCTGATGGAGAACCATTTATGACCACGGAACAGCAGAACAGAGGAGTAGAATTCACTTCCCAGCAGAAGGAACTGGTCAAGGCCATTTGACTAAAGTGAATGTGTCGCCACCTACAGGATAAAACTGAATGACTGACTCTTTACACTTTGACTTTGTGTTTCTTCAGACTCCAACCACAACATCCACAGTGTGATCTACAGGTGGAACCCAAACACTAAGGTACCGATGTCCTCCAGAACCCCCAGACCGCCTCAGATCACTGTCCACATTCTGTTGAGGACATGTCCTTTCTGTCTCCTTTGTCCATCCTCAGCTGTTCGAGGTGAACCAGACTCTGTCCACATCCGGAGCCTATGACTGGGAGTTCTTCAGCATCGGACCATACCACTTCCTGGTGGTTGCCAACACCTTCGATGGTCGCACCACCATTATCAACTCCAGAATCTACATATGGATGAATGGATGCTTCCAGACCTTCCAAGACATCCCGGTCAGTCTCTGCTCATGTACCTGTGGACAAGGTTCAGGTTTGGCTCCCCCTGGTGGTAAAAAGAAGAACAGGGTGTATGAAAGCCACTGGTGGTAATGGTTGGACCCATGTCTTCTCAGACCAAAACTCAACCTTCAAACGAACATGGTGGACTTCCTGTTGGGTTTAGGGTTTGACTCTCGGATTGATTATTTGTGCCTTTGAGCCTGACTCATATGTCGACCAGATATGGTTCATCTGGACCAGTGCATACCTTATCTCCAACCCTTCTGGGGGCACTAGTAAGTCAATTTGCCACAGTCCAAGACCCTTTAAATGTCCTGAGTGTCCTCAGAGGCAGCTCACTGCTCATAGTGACCTAATGCTAACGCTAGGTGCTGTGTATGTTAGCATGTCCAAAATGCAGAGACTGAATGTATTTACCGGGCTAATTAAGGTCATCAGAGTCAACATCATCACAGTGTGGTTTAAGGAAACACAGTGTGGTTTAAGGAAACCGTTAAAACAGGAAACAACATCAATGGGAGGCGACGTGTGGGTGTGTCCAATAGGAGTCTACATGTGGGGCGTGTCCAATGGGAGTGTAGATATGGACGTGTCCCTGTTGTGTGTTTTGTGTGTCTGTGGGGTTTATTGTGTGTCTGTTGTGTGTTTTGTGTGTCTGTGGGGTTTTCCATTCGTTCTGTTCCAACTTGTCCAACTCTTTTATTAAAGTTAAAACCACATGAAACACGTTAAAGCTCCATGAAATAGACGACACGTCACAGTGTAAACACGGCAACACGGCCTTTACACATGTGTAATCGATCTACAGACACGCCCACTGGCACAGGCCCCGCCCCACCCTCTGCAGGATGGAGGTGGCATCACACCTCACATCGTGTCATACAGAGTTCAGTGTTACATACATGGTTTACATTACATACACGACATGAAAACACAATATGTCTAACCTCCTCCTTCTCCTCCTCCTCTTCTTCTTCCTCCTCCTTCTTCTCCTCTTCTTCCTCCTCTTCCTCCTCTTCTTCCTCCTCCTCTTCCTCATCCTCCTCTTCCTCCTGCTCCTCCTCTTCCTTCTCATCCTCTTCCCCCTTCTCCTCTGTCTCCTCCTCTTCCTCCTCGTCGGCCTTCTCCTCCTCCTCCTCCTCCTCCTCCTCCTCCTCCATTTCCTCCTTCTCCTTCTCTTCCTCGTTCTCCTCCTCCTCCACTTCCTCCTTCTCCTTCTCTTCCTCGTTCTCCTTCTCCTCCTCTTCCTCCTCCTTCTCCCCCTGCTCCTCATCTTCCTCCTCCTTCTCTGTCTCCTCCTCCTCCTCTTAGACGGTGGGTGCCACTGACTGGGAGTGGTTCCAGATTGATGGTCGGTTCTTTCTGGCCGTTGCCAACAGTCAGATGGTTCCAGATCGAGGTCCGAGTGTTTACAGCATCAACTCCACCGTGTACGAACTCAACACCCTGACGCAGACCTTCATCCGCTTCCAGGACATCCTGACCCACAGGTAAATCAGAACCTCAACAAGAACCAAAACCTGAAACAGATCCCAAACCTCCACAAGAACCTGAACCTGATATAGAACCCGAACCTCAACAAGAACCAGAACCTGAAACTTTAACTCCACCCCCAGGAGTCACCTGACCAATGCTGTTAATTTATTCCATTGGTGTATTTGTGTGCTTGTTCATGTGTGTTTGTTTATTTGTTTGTTTGTTTCTGTCAGTGCTGTGGATTGGGAGTTCTTCACCGTTGGAGGTGACAAGTTCTTAGTTGTTGGAAACTCTCATGATGGCGTCTCGTATTCTCTGAACAGCGTCATCTACAGGTGAAACAGCACACACACCTGAACCACTAACACCACTGTTACTGTAATACCACACACACACACACACACACACACACACACACACACACACACTTGGACCACTAACACCACTGTTACTGTAATACCACACACACACACACACACACACACACACACACACACACACACACACACACACTTGGACCACTAACACCACTGTTACCGTAATACCATACACACACTAGAGGGAGACACTGGTCTGGGTTAGAGATGGCTTTACTGTTGGGTTGTATGTTATGTTTATTGTTGTCTTGTTTATTGTTTTATTTTATTTATTGTGTTCTCTATTATTTGTTGTGTGTTGATTGCTCAGTTTTTTTGTTGTGTGTTTGTGTTGTATATTGTGGTGTTGTGTATTTATTGTTATGAGTGTTTATTGTGTTGTTTATTACTCCGCCACCCAAAGGGTAGGCAAGGGGTATTGTTTTTGGTTTGGTTTGTTTGTCTGTTTGTTTGTTTGTTAACATTGTAGCAGCAAAACTATTGGTTGAATTCATACCAAACTGGGTTTGTAGATTGCCAGTGACCCAGAATAAATGTCATTACATTTTGGGAACAGTAGGTCAAAGTTCAAATTTCTTATGAATTTTTAAAATCTTTTTTTCCCTCCCTTTTACTTACAATGGACGAAATTTAAAATGTCTATAAAAACATCAATTTTGTTTCAATTTACTTCAGACTTGGCACATATATAGAGGCTATTGATATGCTGACATCACCACACGCATAGACATGATGACATCAGTTGGATTGATGCCAAAATAAGCTATAATACGTTGGAGGGGCGGGGTTTGTTGTGCCTGGCACCACTTGTTGTTGTGTTTGTTGAGTGTTTATTGTTGTGTTGTGTGTTTACTTTTGTGTTTTGTTTTTTGTTGTGTTGTGTTTTTGCTGTGTTTGTTATTTTGTTTATCATTATGTGTTTTTTGTTGTGTTTATTGCTGTGTTGTGTTTTTTGTTCTTTATTGTTGTGTTGTGTTTATTGTTGTGTTGTGTTTTTTGTTCTGTATTGTTGTGTTGTGTTTATTGTTGTGTTGTGTTTTTTGTTCATTATTGTTGTGTTGTGTTTATTGTTGTGTGTTTCCAGGTGGCAGGGCTATGAGGGGTTTGTTCCTGTTCATTCATTGCCAACCTTTGGATGCAAAGACTTTGAACACTTCAACACCGATGGACGTTCGTTCCTGGTTTATTCCAGCGCCACATCCAGACTCAGCAAAGTCTTCAAACTGAAGACCTACTGACCCAGGACCAGGACTGGGACCAGGACCAACTGACCAGGACAGGGACCAGGGCCAGAACCTACTGAACTGGGTCCAGGACCAGCTGACCAGGACGTGGACTAGAACCAGGACTTGTTGGCCAGGACTAGGACTGGGACCAGGACCGGGACCAGGACCTGCTGAACAGGACTGGGACTAGGACCCACTGAGCAGGACTGGGCCCAGGGCCAGGACCTACTGAACAGAGACCAAGACTTGGACTGGCACCTACCGACCCAGGACCAGGACCTACTGAGCCACCAACCAGTACCTCTTCATCAAAACCTGGACCTGGTCTGGGTCAGTTCCCTTTTAGATGATTATATATATGAAGCGTTTTGATCCGGTTCTGACCAGTTGTCTGGGTGAGTGGCGCCCTCTGCTGGAACAAAACCATTACCATATTTATGTTTTTTCACGTCACTGGACTCAATAAATGAATAATTTATTCAATAAAACAGATTCAGGTTCAGGTTGTGGTGGAGACTCATCCAAAGTTTAAAGAACCATGGAAGTGTTTGTTTGTTTTGTGTTTAATATCTGGTTTAATGTGGTTCTTGTTGAAACCAGATTAACCTGGTTTAATGTGGTTCTAGTTTAAACCAGATTAACCTGGTTCCTTTTCTGTCAGACAAAACCACAAACCCATGACTGTATGTGTGAATGTTTCATCAGTTTAGAATAAAATCAGACACATGATGATGCAAAATAAAAATAAAGGACGATTCACTGACAGTAACTAAAGGAAAACCACTGAAACTATCCTTTAAATACAGAAACATATTAAATAAAGACATTGAACACAACAACTAAAACACTTTAACCTGATATTTACAGTTTATTAGAACAGAATCATATGTTAAACAAAGTACTGAATAAGCTATAATTAAACTAATCTGATTTTATTAAAAAGAAGAAACATTTGTTCAGTAAAAGAATTGAAAACTTAAACCATTATAACTATTATTATTAGTGTTTATGTGGTGAAGCTTTGTGTTTGGCTGAAACATTTCAACTGTTATATAATAACAATTATTTATATGAATATCACTGTGTTAACTGTAATTTATTCTGTTGTTTTGTTACCTTCTGTTGTTTTAATGAATTAATTAATAAAATGTAAAAGACATAAAGCATCGACTTCATGCCTTAACTTCATATAATAATGAATATATTTAAATATTTAGAAAGACATGTCACATTATTACATGTTTATTAATTTTCCAGGTTTTTATCCATTTGATTTAATGTTAGAAACACCTGGTGTGACATCATACCAGGGGGCGTGGCCTCTGGTCACCCAAGTTGTGATTGGACAGATGTGATGATGTGTTTGGTTCATGTTTTTACATTGTCTAAAAGAAATCGTGATCAGAATCATTTTTTGATCGTATTTCCTCTGAGATTTAATCAGTAAAATCATAGAGTAAAGTGGGGGCGGCCCCCGGCCCTCGACTATAATGGAATAGAATAAAATTAAAAAAAATAGAATAATCAAAATAAATACAATAAAAATGATCAATATAATGAGTAAAAGAAATAGAATAAGTTGAATAAATACATGAAACTTCGGTTTGATTCAGATATTTCTTCATATCGGTAACAGTCCGCCAGTAGGTGGCGGTAGCTCGAAGCAGTACAGAACCAAGAAAAAGAAGAAGAAGCTTGTTGTCATACGTCACTTCCTTTCGCGGGGTTAAAGTTAAGGTTTGAATCCGGTACCGACATATTTTAATGAATCGTTTTATTTAAAGTTTTTCATGTTGATTTAAAAGTTTTCTTTGTGGCGGGTTGACGCCGAGTCTTCATGGGTTTGAACCTTTTAGCCTTCATTAAGATAGTATAGGACAATTAGCATGCTAACAGGCTAACGGTGAGTAGTAGTAGTTGTAATAATTAGACTCCGGTTCTGGTGATAAATGTGCTTTTTCGGGTTCTCTTGGGGCTTTGTGACCTGGTTGTGGTTATAAATGTGTTTTTTCAGGTTCTCACGGGGCTCTGTGACCCGGTTCTGTGCGGTCCTGCTGTGTCTGCAGGTTAGAATCAGGATTAAATCTCAACTCAATCTGATTGGATTTACAAACTATTATCTTAACCGAATCTAGAATTAACTGATAGAAAACAGCACAAATAAACAGAAACGAGAATAAAAAAGATCCACTAGGAGAATAAAGTCCACTCGGGTCTGTTCTGAATCTCCGGAATCCTCCAACGATCCGGATGAAAACCACATCACACGAAACTGGAAGCATAAGACTCTGATCCGGTGTCTTCACCGTGTCAGCCAGTCCCAGATTATAACGGATTATAATGTGGTTTGGTGTTCAGATGGATTATAATGTGATTTGGTGTTGTAGGTGGGTTATAACGTGTTATGGGGCTGTAGGTGGGTTATAATGTGGTTCGGTGTTGCAGGTGGATTATTTCCTTCCTTCCGGGCAGACCAGTGAGGACTGAGGACGTGCTTTCAGAGGTGAGGTGGCTTAGTTGATGTTCTGTTGGATGTTTATGAACTCTGCCTTTTATTTTCTCTAAAATAAACAGTTTATCCTCAGATGAAAGTGTTTCATTTGGTAAAAGCTGAAGTCACTGGTTTTAAAGTGCCTTTGTTAGAGCTGGTGTTCATCTGGTTGGTCTGAGTTTGTTTTTCTGGTTAGAGTCTATGTTAAAGCCTGAACAATTCCAATAAACCACATATAAGACATGTCGCCAATCTGTATCAACCAATATTTTTCATTTATCAATGTATTTAATCTGCATTTATTCTGATAATGAAAACACAAATATCAAATGAAACCTGGCTCTAATGAAAGTTAATGGTGTGTTTTAATTTGGCACAAATGATTGTAAATCAGTAAATGATCAATAAGAGATGATGGATTCAAACACTAAATGTGATAATGTGTAGGCTCTGCTCTCTTCCCCTCTCACTGTCCAGTGTCTCCGCCCAAAAACAGGTGTAAGCATGGAGTCAGAGCTGCTGATTGGCCTGCAAGAGGAAAAGGCGGAGCTAAAGCAGGAGGTGTGTCGACTGCAGGAGGAGCTGGCAGAGAGTCGAGCAGAGAGAGAGGAGGCAGAGTCACGGAACAGAGCTCTGAGTGACAGGGTGAGGAGGTGGTGCATTTAAAGATGGGTCAAAGCTTTACATTGAAGGTCCAGATAAAGACCAGGAGACCAAAACGGGTCCTGAAGACCAGAACCGGTCCTGTAGACCAGAATGGGTTCTAGAGACCTCTGGTAGTTTAAGGTGGTACTCACAATAGTACCTCAGTACTACTAGTAGATGGTTAATTTACCCAGAGTCCATCTGTTCAAGGTGGTTTTACTGTTCCAGTGTTGAAGTTGGAGTAAAATAAACTGTGTCTTATGGTCAGTTTCTGATACTGTACAGTGTGTGTCGTTGTACAGTTGTTTTCGTACAGTATGTGTTGTTGTATAGTGTGAGTGTCGTTGTGCAGTGTGTGTTGTGTTGTTCAGTCCTGAATGTGATTCTGTTCTGATCATTTCCAGACAGAAGCTGATGTTTTTTAAAGTCTTTTACACTATGTTTGTTGTATTTATAGTTGTCATTTCATCTTCACTAAACACACCTCTCTCTGTCTGTTTATCTATCTGTCTAGTTGTCCCAGTTGTTGTCTCCATCCCTCCTCCTGTCTCTTCAGATGGAGGGGGCGGGGGAGCAGAGAGAGTGGAGAAGGAAGGTGAGGGCGTCCAGGGAGAGGGAGGCCCGCCAGGCCCTGCTCATTCACCGGCTGCAGAACAAGGTACCACCACAGTAACCGTGGCAACCACCACGATAATGACCACAACGACAACCAATACAACCACATCAACCACCACACCAACAACAACCACAATCACAACCACCACAAAAACAACAACCACCATAAAAGCAACAACCACAAACACCACAACAACTACAATCACAACCACCACAACCACAATCAGAACCACCAAAACAACAACCACCACAAAAACAACAACCACCACAAAAACAACAACCACAAACACCACAACAATGACAAGCACCACAGCACCAACAACAACCGCCACCACCACAACAACTACAATCACAACCACCAGAACGACAATCAGAACCACCAAAACAACAACCACCACAACAATGACAACCACCACACCACCACCAACAACCACAATCACAACCATCACAAAAACAACAATCATCACAACAAAAACAACAACCACCACAACAATGACAACCACTACAGCACCAACAACCACACCAACTACAACGATGACCACCACAAGAATAGCAACAACACCAGGAATACTTGAGAGGTCCAGGACCAGTGTTTGTTGTCATGGTTGTCGTTGTTGTGTTCAGGTGATGGAGTACAGAGACAGAGTTCAGCATCTGGAGGAACAACTACAGGAGGAACATGCACAACTCATCAGCACAGAGGTACTACTGCACCAAAACTACTGTTGTACTACTGCTGTAGGTACTACTGTACCAAAACTACTGTTGTACTACTGCACCAAAACTACTGTTGTACTACTGCACCAAAACTACTGTTGTACTACTGCACCAGAGCTACTGTTGTACTGCTGCTGTAGGTGCTACTGCACCAAAACTGCTGTTGTATTACTGCTGTAGGTACTGCTGCACCAAAACTACGGTTGTACTACTGCTGTAGATACTACGGCACCAAAACTTCTGTTGTACTACTAGTGGAGGTACTATGGCACCAAAACTACTGTTGTACTACTGCTGTAGGTACTACTGCCCCAAAACTACTGTTGTACTACTGCGGTAGGTACAATGGCACCAAAACTACTGTTGTACTACTACTGTAGATACTACTGCACAACTACAACTATTACTAATACTAATGCACTACTACTACTACTATTACTACTATTATTGTAGTACTGCACCAATACTACTATGCTTCACCTACTACTAATACTGCACCAGTACCACTGTACTACTACTACAGTACTAGTACTATACTGTAGTAAAGTAGTGGTACTGCAGTGTCTGTGCACAGTGGTCATGTTGTTGTTTGTTGTAGCGGAGGGTCAGAGATGAACACAGTGACTCATTGGAGAGTGCCCTCATCAGGCTGGAGGAGGAACAGCAGAGGTGTGTATCCGCCCACTCATCACCCCTTGGTGACTGCAGGTCATACTGAGGCCTCACACCTGTCTGTCTGTGTGTCTGTCTTTCTGTAGGTCAGTTGGTCTGGCAGATACCAACGCTCTCCTCAGGCAGGAGCTTAGCCAATCAGAGGAGGACGTTCAGGCTTTGAAAGTGGACCTGCAGAAACTGACAACTGATTGGACCAGAGCAGTGGAGGAGGCGGAGCTTAGAGAGGCAGCCTGGCAGAGAGAGAGAGAGGTCTGCTTTCTGACTGGTTTACCTTAAGTCTTCAGATGTCAGATGGGATGTTTTTTGTATGTGTATGATGTGTGTTCTTGGTGTGTGTTTAGTGTCATTCAGGACACATGGTTCAGGAGCAGACTCGTCTCCTGGCGGTCTGGAGGTCTGTGGTCGCCCTCAGACAACATTGTCATACCGTGAAAACTGCTGCTGACAGGTAACGCCCCCTCTGATGGGTAACACCCCCCAACCGATAATACCCCCCTCTGATGGGTAGCACCCCCCTCTGATGGGTAGCACCCCCTCTGAGGGGTAATGCCCCCCTCTGATGGCTAAGGTCCCCTCTGATTGGTAACGCCCCCCTCTGACGGGTTTACCCCCCCCCCCCCCCCGGGTACTGGTAACGGGTACTGCCCACCTCAGAACTCCTCCTCACAGGTGGACATCTGTCCGTTTATGTCTACAGCTCAGTTCAGTTCAGAACGTGTGACTGTCTTTTCTCTGATTGGCTGCAAATGATGGTTCCTAACAGGCCTGGATCCAGTTATTTAATAACTCATTTATTTACCACGTCTCCTCCTGTCTCCTCCTCCTGTCTCCCTTTGTCCCCTTCTCCTGTCTCCTTCTCCTGTCTCCCTTTGTCCCCTCCCCCTGTCTTCCTTTGTCCCCTTCTCCTGTCTCCTCCCTCCTGTCTGCTCCCGTCTAGAGATCTATGGCAGCTCCGAGCCGACTTCTCCCGTCTGTCTTTGTCTCTCCTCTCCTCATGTGACTCCCTCCTACTTAGACCTTCCTCCCTCCCTCTACTGCCCCCTCCTCCTCCGCTGACCTCCTCCCTCCTCCCTACTCCTCCTCTCTCATCCACTCTGGCTCTTCCTCCTCCCTCCTCGTCCTCTGTGGCTCCTCTCATTTCCTCCACTCTGGGACCTTTATCTTTAGAGGAGCTGGAGCTCAAAGAGGAGGAGGAGGAGGAGAAGGAGGAGGAGAAGGAGGAGGAGGCGGCGGCGATTGTGCAGGAGGCTGAAGTTTCCCAGCTGAAAGAGCAGTAAGTGCAGACTTCTGAACAAATATTTGAATATTGACAAACTGAGTCTAGAATGAATTTCATGTAGTTTTTATAGAACTATTTAATCCAGACAGTGACTACAGGTTGAAATGATGTTATCAACGATGTTGGTTGTAAGTATTGTCCGTTCCCCTGTCAGGATAGCGGTGCTGTCTCAGTCTCTCCAGTCGGTGAACGTCCAAAAAGAGGAGGCTCTGTTAGAGACCCAAAGGAGGCTCGAGTCCGTCAGCCAGGCGGTGGTTAAACTGGTGAGTCTGATCAGTCAATAACTGACCGCCCAACAGCCAATAACCCAACAGCCGATAATCGACCGCCCAAACTGCCGATAACCCAATGGCCGATAATCGACCGCCCAACGGCCGATAATCTAACGGCCGATAACCGACCACCCAATGGCTGATAACCCAGCAGCCAATAACTGACTGCCCAACTGTTGATAACCCACTGGTGTGTCCAATAACAGGTGTGTTCACTGTGTCTCAGTCCAGAGTCCTTAACGCTGCCAATGTGGGTTCATCCCTGTCCGTCCAATCAGACAACATCCTCAGTCTGGATTTGTCTTCTCTGCTGTCTGTCCTCGCCCAGGCTGAGAGCGTCCTCCAGTGGAGACACCAAGAGCTGCAGGTCAGTGGCTCCACTGCAGGTCGAAGGTCATGGTCACAGTGTCTGTGTGTGTCTGATGTTTCAGCGTGCTGTGTGTTTGTGTGCGCAGGGGGCGGAGCTCTCCATGCGGCATCTCTCTGAGGACAAATTTTCTCTGCAGCTCAGAGTGACTCAACTAGAAGATGACAAACAACAACTGGACGCACAAATCCAACACACACAGCTGGAGCTCACACACACTGTGGACACTCTGAGCAGGTGGAGACACAACAGACACAACGTCCTCCACCTTCAGTCTAATACAACAGACAGTGGACGGACCACATACAGAATAAATCAATAACGTGAACGTACACCAAAGACACATGAAGTTAAAGCCTTTACAGACAGAGTCTAAAGTACAGTTTTAACCTTTGACCTCTTTTGTCCATAGAACACGTCCACAGCACATCTGTACATTTAGACTTACACTAGTGACATTTTTTGGAGCACTTTAATTTGCATCCATTTAATTTGAAATCCTTTTATCTGACAGTTTATTATGTATGTAGTAAGTCTTTAACAACTAATTGAATTCATTAAAAAAGTGCAATAAACCACTAAATACATAACTACTGTAGCTGTATCGCTCAATTATAAATGTAAAAAAGATGCACAAAATCCTTTCAAACCACATTAAACTTATTTTAGCGTCTGTGTAACAGTCAGATCCATTCATTTGTATAAACTAACATAAATCTATTGTGTTCATTTAGAAGGACAAACATTTGGACTCTAGAACATGGACTCAACTATTGGACAGAGTTTATTTACATCAACATGTTGTAATTTTACTTTTGTTTGTGTATTTACATTTGACTGTGGAATGATTTAGATTAAAAATATAATTAAGATGAGAGAGGGTGGAGCCAGTCCAAGATAGCAGCTTGGTTTAGGAGGACCCTACAACCATGCACAAATGAACTTAAACCCATCTGTATATATAACCCGTCAAGTAAAAGTATGTCGGTGGTAGTTCAAGTAGCAAAGAAGGTAGCAGCATGGCCAGCATAGCAGAAGTCCTGAGTTAGCTGAAGTCTTTCTATGCAGAATTTGGAATTTTGTTTGACTGGGGTGGGGTTAAATGTGTAATGGGGACAGAGTTAAACCAGATTTACTCCACGTCTCATCTGATGTTTGGTTTTATTATTTATTGTTCCTTGACAAAAGACTCAAACAGGAAGTGAATGAAATGTTTTTTTTAAAACAGATTCTAGTGTTTGATGTTCGGCCCCGTCTGTGGACCTTTATGGTTCAACTATGTGAGGTAGTAATAAAACGTCTGTGGTGGTTGCCTAGGGAACGGGAGGCGTCGGCTGCCCTCCGTCTGCAGGTGGAGGAGGTGATGAGGAGGGAGGAGGAGCTGAAGAGACAGGTGGACAGACTGAGGAGAGACAGAGACAGACAGGAGGAGAGGAGCCGACAGCTAGAGGAGGAGACGCACAGACGGTACGTAGACGTGAGGAGGTGCCGGGTCGGTACCGGGTTTGGTACCATCCAAACCGAGCTGAGTCCTGTCGCTGTGGTCGGTTTCAGGGCGGAGGTAGAGCTACTGGAAAATGTCCATCTGACAGAGAGAGAAACCCTGCACCGACTAGAGATCCACCGTCTGAAGGTCACAGTAACACGGGCATACCACGGTTCTGCTCTGGTTCTGGTACTGGTTCTGATGATTGTATCTCTCCTGCAGGGGGCACTGGAGAGAGAGCAGCTGGACAGACAGAGGACAGAGGAAGAGGCTGCAGACGCCAGAGATGCCCTGCGCAAGGTAAGCCCCACCCACCAGGTGTTTTTGACTGGATTTACTGTCCAAAACCTTCATGGACATCACGTCTTCATGTGCCATGGACCTGTTTCAGTGCAGGGAAGACATGCTGCATCTTTCATCCTCCGAGTGTGTGTTGAAGCGTGAGGTGGAGGAGGGACGAGACGCTTTGGACAAAATTGCCGCCATGAACTCAGCTCTGGTCGCAGATAAAAGAGAGATGAACAAACAGCTACTGCAGGTATGGAGACATGTCCACAACTGTCTGTTCATGTCTATCTGTCCGTCTGTCTGACCATTGTTTTGTTTCAGACTGAGACTGACCTGTCCAACAGCCAGTCACAGCTGCAGGTTCTGAGGTCAGAGGTTAGCTCTCTACAACGGGACGTCAAAACACTGGACATGGACTGTACTCAGTTCAGGTGAGTTGGTCTACACAACAAACCTGCAAACTAGAACCAGAACCAGAGCCTTTAGTCCAGGTTACAGTCTTTTGATGCTGGGCTTGGATCCAGTTCTAATGTTGTTTTGTTTGATTTGAACCGTGTTATTCCTCCTGAGGTAGGTTTTATGTCGTCCATCAGTTCTATATTCTGTTTGGGTTCTGTCCAGGGTTCAGAGGGAGCTGGATCTCCAGGAGCTCCGTCAGCTGAAGGAGCATCAGATGGAGATGGAGCGACAGATGGAGGAGAAGGAGAGGCAGGTGGAGTCTCTGACAGAGGAGAAGGAGAGGGGAGCAGAGCAGCTGGAGGAGGTGGGGAGGAGGCGGATATATACTATGTTATATACACTTAGATCGCACCTGCTGATGTGTGTGTCCATCCCCAGCTGTCCTCCCAGCATGCCGCGGTGCACATGGAGCTGAAGGAGGTGCAGGAGCAGCTGCGACAGGTGGTGGAGGAGGCGAAGAGGAAGGAGCGTCAACAGGAGGAGCAGCAGAGACAGAGGAGGAGACAGCAGGAGGAGCAGGAGGCTCTGCACAGGCACAGAGAGCAGCTGGAGGAGGAGATAAAGCAGCTCAGGTAACCTAACCTGGAGGAAGAGGAGCCAAAAGGTGCTCCTCCTCATCAGGAGATGAGTTCTGATGGTTGGACTAGTGAACAGTTAACTGATGCAGATAACCTGGGTAGTCTCACCTGTCCACAACAGTTACTGGGCGATAATGTTTACACAGCATCTGAGTGGATGTAATGGGCCTGAGGCGGTCACATGACTCATGGGTGCGGTGTTCCTCAGGTGTATGTCGGTGTCTCTCCATCGGACACTCGGTGAGCAACAGAAGCAGCTGTCAGATGTCGACAGCGACCGTTGTCGGCTGCACACGCACCTGCTCACGCTGCGACAGGCAAAGGACGCTCTGCACGGTCAGTATCACATGACACATCACATGATGCATCACATGACACCCAGGTGGAACAAACGTGGCTGTACTGATGTGTTTTTTAAAAACTAATTTGTAATGGTGCTTTTAATTTGAAATCTACTACTGTTTTTATTTAGAAATCTATGAGCTCTTATTCTGAAAAATACAGGCCCTTTTATTATGAAAGCAATTTTATTTTGAAATGTAAAACTTATCCAGAAGGAGAACCTCTTATCCAGACCCAGAACCTGTAATTCTAAAACATTTTTTAGTTTGTGAATTCATAGTATTTGTATTTTGTAAAATAAGATATCAGCTTTTATTTTGAAATGTACTCAGATTTTAGTTTCTAATTGTGCTCTTATTTTGAAAAGTTACATGTAAGGACTTTTTATTTTTCTTCTGAAGGAGAGATCGATTGTCTGAAGGCAGAGCTGGAGAGAACGACCTCCGAGCAACAGGAGGAGAGAGCGAAGAGTGAGGAGGAGAGGGAGGAGCTGAGGGAGGAGGTGGAGCAGCTGAGGAGCAGGAGGTGGCAGGATGAAGAGGAGAGGAAGGAGGAGAAGGAGGCCTGGCAGAGAGAGAGAGAGGAGCTGAGTGTGGAGCTGGGAACAAGAGATGGAGAAGTGGAGGTGCTGAGGAGGCGCATAGATGGACTGATGGAGGAGAAGGAGGAGATGCAGGAGGAAGTGGAGAGACTGAGGGAGGAGATGAAGAGAATGGAGGACAGGCGGAGGACGGAGGAGGAGCAGAGGGAGGTAGAGATAGAGGCACTCTGTGACCGGATGGAGAGACTGGAGAGAGAGAAGGAGGAGAGGGAGGAGGAGGGGAAGAGATTAATGCAAGAAAAAGAGGAGCAGGTGAAGAGATTAATGAAAGAAAAAGAGGAGGAGGTAGAGAAGGTGGTGAGAAGACAAAAGAAAGAAAAAGAGGAGGAGATAAAGAGACTTAAGAAAGAAAAGGAGGAGGTGGTGGAGGAGGAGGTGAAGAGACTAAACAAAGAAAAGGAGGAGGAGTTGGAGTTTGAGGTGAAGAGGCTAAACAAAGAAAAGGAGGAGGAGGTAAAGAGGCTAAAGAAAGAAAAAGAGGAGGAAGTGAAGAGACTTAGGAAAGAAAAGGAGGAGGAGGTGAAGAGACTAAACAAAGAAAAGGAGGAGGTGAAGAGATTTATGAAAGAAAAGGAGGAGGAGATGGAGGAGGTGAAGAGACTTAAGAAAGAAAAGGAGGAAGAAATAAAGAGACTAAACAAAGAAAAGGAGGAGGAGGTGAAAAGACTTACAAAAGAAAAGGTGGAGGAGGTGGAGCAGGAGGTGAAGAGACTAAACAAAGAAAAGGAGGAGGAAGTGAAGAGACTTAAGAAAGAAAAGGAGGAGGAGTTGGAGAAGGAGGTGAAGAGACTGAGGACACAGAAGGAACGGGAGGTGAACAGACTGAAGGAGCAGAAGGAGGCACAGGAGGAGCTGCTGACAGTGAAGGTCAGCATAGCAGAGGAGGAGCTGGAGGAAGCAAGGAAGGAGGTGGAGCGGAGGGAGCACAGCCTGGAGCGGCAGATGAGTGCAGTGCGGGAGCGGGAGGAGGAGGTGCAGAGGCTGAAGGAGCAGCTGAAGGAGGCAGAGGAGAGGGAGCAGCAGGGAGTGAAGGAGCGGCAGGAGGTGGAGGACAGACTGAAGAAGAAGGAGGTGCTGGAGGTGCAGTTAGAGGCACTGCTGAGGGAGACCCAGGTGCTCCTGGAAGAGGAGAGAAGGGAGGGAGGAGAGAAGGAGTTCAAGATCTCCTCACAAAACAGGGAGATGCAGGAGGCACAGGCCCAGAGGGAGGCAGCATGGAGGAGAGCCAGGGAGCAGGAGGAGGCCTGCGAGTGGCTGGAGGAGGAGGTAAAGGAGTGGAAGGAGGAGGCTGAGCGGCAAGCAAGAGAGGCGGAAAAACTAACCAAAATCCTGAAGGAGCAGGAGGAGGAGGTGCAACAGCTCAGAGCCACAATGGAAGAGAGAGAGGAAGAGGGGAGGCAGAGGGAGGTGCTGAGGAGGGCAGAGGAGGAGAGGAGAAGGAGGAGGTTGGAAAACAAGGTGATGGAGATGGAAGAGGAGAAGAGGAGGCTGGAGGAGAGAGTGCAGGAAATGGAGGAAGAGCAGGAGGGAGAAAAGGAGGCACTAAAGAGAGCAAGGGAGGAGAGGAGGAGGCTGGAGCATAGAGAGAAGGAAATGGAGGAAGGGGTGAAGGAGCAAAAAGAGGAGCTAATGAGGTTAGAAGAGGAACTGAGGGAGGAGCGTAGGAGTCTGCAAAGGAGGCTGAAGGAAACTGAGAGAGCTCAACACCTCCTCCAGGAGGAGAGGGGGAGGTCCACATTGAAGGAGCTCGAGGAGGAGAAGCGTGGGGTGGTAGAGGAACTGAAGAGGAGGGAGAGGGAGGTGTCTGCACTCAGAGAGGAGGTGCAGAGAGAGAGAAGGAAGAGGGAAGAGGTGCAAAGGGAACAAATGAGGAGGGAGGAGGTGCAGGAGGAGTTAAGGAGAAAAAGGGAGGAGGTGCAGGAGGAGTTAAGGAGAAAAAGGGAGGAGGTGGCAGCTCTGAGAGAGGAGGTGCACACAGAAAGGGATAAAGCACAAGATGAAATGAGGAAGAGACAGGAGGAGGTGTCTGAAATTAAAGAGGAGGCTCAAAGAGAGAGAGTAAAGAGAGAGGAGGTACAGGAGGAGCTGAAAACAAGAATAGAGGAGGTCGCAGTTCTCAGAGAGGAGGGGAAGCGGGAACAGAGGAGGAGAGACGAGGTATCTAAACTCATGGAGGAGGCACAAAATGAGCGAGTACGTAGGGAGGAAGTGCAAGAAGAGCTGAGGAAGATACAGAAGAAGCTTATATCTGTCAGAGAGGAGGTGAAACAGAAGGAGGAGCAGAGGGCAGAGGAGCAGATAAGTAGAAAAGAGAAGCAGAGACAGATGGAGGAGGTGCAGGAGTTAAAGGATAGAGCAGAAGAAGAGCTAAGGAGGAGACAGAAGGAGCTGTCTGAACTCGAGGAGGAAGCACAAAAGGAGAGACTACATAGGGAGGAGGTGCAGGAGGAACTGAAAAGGCAAAGACAGGAGGTGTCTGAACTCAAGGAGGAGGTGCAGACGGAGAGGAGACAGAAGGAGGAGGTGCAGGAGGAGTGGAAAAGACAAAGAGAGGAGGTGTCTGAACTCAAAGAGGAGGTGCAGACAGAGAGGAGACAGAAGGAGGTGGTTCAGGAGGAACTGAAAAAACAAAGAAAGGAGGTATCTGAACTCAAAGAGGAGGTGCAGATGGAGAGGAGACAGAAGGAGGTGGTTCAGGAGGAACTGAAAAAACAAAGAAAGGAGGTATCTGAACTCAAAGAGGAGGTACAGACGAAGAAGAGACAGAAGGAGGAGGTGCAGGAGGAGCTGAAAAAACAAAGAAAGGAGGTGTCTGAACTCAAAGAGGAGGTGCAGACGGAGAGGAGACAGAAGGAGGAGGTGCAGGAGGAGCTGAAAATACAAAGAAAGGAGGTGTCTGAACTCAAAGAGGAGGTGCAGATGGAGAGGAGACAGAAGGAGGAGGTGCAGGAGGAGCTGAAAAAACAAAGAAAGGAGGTGTCTGAACTCAAAGAGGAAGTGCAGATGGAGAGGAGACAGAAGGAGGAGGTGCAGGAGGAGCTGAAAAAACAAAGAAAGGAGGTGTCTGAACTCAAAGAGGAGGTGCAGATGGAGAGGAGACAGAAGGAAGAGGTGCAGGAGGAGCTGAGAGGAGAACAGCAGAGACTGGGGGAGCAGGTCAGTGTTGAACATCTTCATACTCACATTAACCAGAACCTGTGTAACATTAGCCTAGTAATATGTATCCATGACGACAGACCTGTTCACTGTATGTGGGAAACTACATACAGGTGTAACAACACCTGAGGCTGAGTGAATGAAACAGTCAGTAAAACACAACTTCCACTGTGTACGTCAATGATACATGTTCAGTAAAGTGTCTCTGTGATGTGTTCAAGTGTCAGTGTTTGAATGTGTTTTTGTGGTAAGTTTGGGTGTTGATATTTTAACGTCTTCCTGTGATGTGTTAATGTTTGAACATGGTCCTGTGGTGCATTAAGGTGTTTATGTGGTGCATTCAGATGTCAATGTTTGAATGTGTTACTGTAGTGTGTTCAGGTGTTCATGTCTTCCTGTGGTGCATTCAGGTGTCAATGTTTGAAAGTTTTACTGTGGTGCATTCATGTTTGAATATCCACCCGAGGTGTGTTCAGGTACTCGTGGTGTATTTAGATGTTCGTGTGGTGTGTTCAGGTATCCCAGTTGAACCAAAGCAGGGAGCAGGCCCTGCAGGAGCTGAAGGAGAAGGAAGAGGAGCGGCAGCAGATGAAAGAGGGCCTGAGGGTGGGGCTGGAAGAGCTGACTGCACTCAAACGCCTCCTTCAGGTACCTTGTGTTTACAGTGGCGTACCACAGGTGACCAGCAGCGGACTCCCTTTAACCATTCCACTGTTTTCTACAGGAGAGCCACGCCGAGGGGGAACGTCTGAGGAGCACTCTGAAGGATAGGAAGGAGGAGCTGCAGAGGAGAGAAGACAAAGGGGAGGTGGAGGAGCTGAGGGCCAGAGTTAGGGCTCTGGAGAGGAGGAGGAGAGAACTGCTGGAGGAGCTGCAGGAGGTGAAGAAAGAGGCAGAGGAGGTGAAGCAGGAGAAGGTGAAAACCATGCAGGCAGAGATCCAGATGCTGAAGCAGAGGGAGGAGGAGTGGAGGAGGCGAGTGGAGGAGGCTCAGAGGGAGCTGCAGGAGGTGAAGGAGGCAGAGAAGAGTTGGGCTGAGCTGAACCGAATCACAAGCATGGCAGCCATGTTGGAGGAGGAGACGGATGGAAGAGGGGGAGCAGAGGTGAGGAGGAGTCTGTTTAGAAACACCATCCAGACTGTGAAAACTGTTCAAATGTTTTGTGTTTTCTGTAGGAGCAGCAGCAGACCTCCTCTCTGAAGGAGCAGATCTCCTCTCTGCTGCAAGAGAGGGAGGACAGCAGGAGGCAGCTGATGGAGAAGGAGGCGCAGGTAACCTGATCAACAGTGTAATGAGTTGTTTATAAGTCACATGACTTGTTCCTTGTGAGACGTCGTCGCCATGGTAATGTCTTCTGGTCTCCCCTCCAGCTTTCACTCCCAGGATACTCCATTTCCCATGATGCTTCAGGGCAGTGATGTGTTTCTGGTTTCAGGTTTACAGTCTGACTCAGAGGACGGACGAGCTGAGCCAGGACAGAGACCGCGTCCGATTGGCTCTGGAGAAAACAGAGGCTGCTCTGATTGGCTACAGAGAGAGAACCCACCAACAGGAGCAGAACAAGGGGGTGGAGCCTAACACAGACCCTGTGAGTCCAGGAGGAGTTTTAGCTCTGTTTCATTCTCACGTGGTACTCCTCTGTGGTTCTCCTCTGTAGTTCCACTCCCTGGTTCCTTGGGGTTCTCCGTCACGGTTCTCCTCCGTTGTTCTCCTCTGTGGTTCTCCTCTATGGTACTCCTCTGTGGTTCTCCTTGCGGTTCTCCTCATAGTTCTCCTCTGTGGTTCTCCTCCATAGTTTTCCTCTGTGGTTCTACTCTATGGTACTCCTTTGTGGTTCTCCTCTGTAGTTCCACTCCCTGGTTCCTTGTGGCTCTCCATCATGATTCTCCTCCATAGTTTTCCTCTGTGGTTCTCCTCTATGGTTCTCCTCCATAGTTTTCCTCTGTGGTTTTCCTCTGTGGTTTTCCTCTGTGGTTCTCCTCTGTGGTTCCTTGTGATTCTCCTTTGTGAATCTCCTCCTTAGTTTTCCTCTGTGGTTCTCCTCTATAGTTTTCCTCTGTGGTTCTCCTCTATGGATCTCCTCTGTGGTTCTCCTCTGTGGTTCCTTGTGGTTCTCCTTTGTGAATCTCCTCCATAGTTATCCTCTGTGGTTCTCCTCCATAGTTCTCCTCTGTGGTTCTCCTCCTTAGTTTTCCTCTGTGGTTCTCCTCTATGGTTCTCCTCTGTGGTTCTCCTCCTTAGTTTTCCTCTGTGGTTCTCCTCTATGGTTCTGCTCTGTGGTTCTCCTCTGTGGTTCCTTGTGGTTCTCCTTTGTGAATCTCCTCCATGGTTATCCTCTGTGGTTCTCCTCTATGGTTCTCCTCCATGGTTCCTTGTGGTTCTCCTTTGTGAATCTCCTCCATAGTTATCCTCTGTGGTTCTCCTCTGTGGTTCTCCTCTATGGTTCTCCTCCATAGTTTTCCTCTGTGGTTCTCCTATATGGTTCTCCTCTGTGGTTCCTTGTGGTTCTCCTTTATGAGTCTCCTCCATAGTTCTCCTCTGTGGTTCTCCTCCATAGTTCTCCTCTGTGGTTCTCCTCTGACCATTCTCCTTGTCCTCAGGGAGTCATGGACCGCCTGGTGGTTCTCCAACGTCTGGTCGCTGAGTTGGAGTTGGATAAGAAACGACTGAACAAGAAGAACATGAACCTGGAGAATCAGAAAGAACAGCTGAAGAAAGAACGGAACACACTGAGAGACACACTGAGACAGGTACAAAGTCCAGGGTCCAGACCCTTCAATAGGCCCCACCCCCCTTGGCTACTGTTGCTAAGCCTATTGGTGGTGTCCAGTTCCATCTGAGATGTTCTGGTTTACCTGCAGTACTGGTTGTTCATCAGACGGCTCAAAGGTTAACGCCTCAGCCTTCAGGTCATCTGGATGATTGACATGCTTCCTGTGCCTGGTGACGGTTGCTAAGGCTAAGTCCATTGGACATTATTCATATGTAGGAGGGGTTAGTGAAGGGTTTTGTTACATTAGTCTTTGTTGTTTTCACGTGAAATACATGTTTTGAGGATGAGCAGAAGAAACCCTGGTTGTTGGTTGTTTTTAGAGTTTTTATTTATCATTGTTATTTGTTTATCGTTGTTTGTTGTTCTTTGTTGTTTGTTGTTTATATTGTTTCTTGTTGTTTCTTGTTTTTCTTGTTGTTTGTTGTTGGAGGTGGAGGACGAACGTTCGAGGCTCCGACAGCTGACAGTGACCAGCAGATCCCAGGTCAGATTCACTTCAGTGTTTGTCATGTTTCTTGTTTATTTACTTTTTGTTTCTTTTGTTTTTGTTTCTTTTTCATGTTGCTTTATTTCTTTTTTGCTGATACTTTAAACAGTATCCCCTTTTTTGTTGTTGTTTATTGATTTTGTTTTAACAAATCACAATTACAGTACATTTGGACAAAGCATAATGTAGTCAAATTAGAGTAAAGTAAAACCCCCCCACCCCAAAAACAAAAACAAAACACCACCAGGGTAACGACATTATATCAGTGGGATGTTAGAATAGCTTAGCATCATCATGTAGTTAACATAAAAGTTAAATTGGCATTCCTTATGAATAAATCACCTTAACATTTCCAGAGTTTCCTCAAGTTCAGAGTTCTCCAAGAATGAAAAAAAGGGGTTTCAAATCTCATGAAATTTGGCTGATTTCTTTTTCATTGTGTATGTTATTTTTTCTAGGACAAGGCATGTTGTTGTTATTATTATTATTATTATTATTATTATTATTATTATTATTATTAATAATACATTTTATTTATATGTGTTGATAGCTCTTTCAGCCAATGGCCAACAGAGGGGCTTTTAACATTCTTCCAGCAAAGAGAGACTGAACATCTAGCCTGTACTAGACATAAGTCAGTCATTTTCTTCTCTTTGCTGTTTAGTGTACAGTCCTCGGGGTACAAATTTAGAATGCATAGTTCAGGGCAGATAGGAACAGGGTTCAGGGTCATTTGAGAGCTACATTCCAGACTTCATTCCATAACTTTCATATATCAGGGCAATTCCACAAGCATTGAAGTAAAGTGCCTCTTTTGTATTACATTTAACACAGATATCAGGAATATTCAAATTCATCTTATTCAGTCTAGCTGGAGTAACATATGTCCTCATAATCCAGTTATACTGGACCAGTTTAAGATGGGTGTTTATTGTTAGGAGTTGAGCGCTTGAGCTTATATCACTCCAATCTTCCTCCCAGACATCTTTTTGCAGGTCCAGTATCCATTGCATTCTCTTGTACTCAGTAGAATCTTTGTGATTTTTAGCTAGTATTTTATAGAGTAAGGACATTTGACCTTTGCCAATGCATTTATCCCATCTTCCAATATGGACAAAGGAGGATGTGTTTTAGAATGTGTCTGTGAGTAAGTGTAACTCCTTAGCTGTAAATATTTGAAGAAGTGTGTCTTTGGTATACCATATTTGTTTCTAAGTTCTTAAAATGACAATAGTTTGTTCACCTTGTATAGATGGAAATTTTATTGTTTTTTGACGGGGGCAGAATCTAAAAAAGTGTGAGGACACAGGCCTTCGGTGCAGGTACTTTCAGTTTGTACCCATGGTAAGTAAGGCGAAGGCAAGAACCAGTACATCGCAGCTCTGAGTTGAGTGGCTCAGGAGGTACAGCACGTTGTCCAATAACCAAAGGGTTGGCGGTTCAAATCCCTGCCGTTGTGTCCTTGGGCAAGACACTTCACCCACCTTGTCTCCAGTGTCACTCACACTGGTGTATGAATGCGTACGAATGTTCAGTGGTGGTCACTGTTCGGCACGGATTGGTAGCCGTGCTTCCGTCAGCCTACCCGAGGGCAGCTGTGGATACAGATGTTTACCACCACCAGAGTGTGAATGTGTGAGCGAATGAATAATGGATCAGTAATGTAAAGCACTTTAGGTGCCTTGAAAAGTGCAATAGAAATTTAATCCATTATCATTATTACTGTGGTTTTGTTCTACTATGGTTCTGTTCTTCAGTTCTGTTCTTTGGTTCTTTACTACAGTGGTTCTGTTCCACTGTGGTTTTGTTCTACTGTGGTTTTGTTCTGTTGCGGTTCGTTTCGTTCTTAAAAGTGTGCTCTCATCCTCAGTCTGACACCACAGAAGAAGAGCGCCTGAGGCTCATGGTTCGGGAGCTGGAGGACCAGGTGAGTCACCACAAAAGAGGGAGGAGAACCAGTGTGGGATGTGTCAGGTGATAATGATGTCACTGTGTGTCGTCCAATCAGGTGTCTCAGCTCCGCCTCTCATTGGCTGTGGATCAGCAGCAGAAGGCAGAGTTTATCCAACGTTCATCTAAAAACAGCCAATGGCTGCTGTCGCTGCGGAGTGACCTCACCGATTCACTGACGGAGGTCACACGGTGTCCAATCCCGTCTGTTCTGGAGTCTGAGACGCAGCGATTGGACCACAGCCTAAGGGAGGAGGAGCTTAGGATGTCCCTCAGCCAATCGTAATAGTGAAACCAAAAACCAAAGCTTTGACCAAAAACAAACTGCATCTGTACTGTGATTGGCTGAAGTTACTAGAGGGCGTGGTTTAATTATCAGTCAGTTTAAATATGTTTACAGTTTTTATAGAATTATTTATTTGTATTTATTTTCATTTTTTCTCACTTTTGATGTAAATCTGAGCTATTGATAAACTACATTTCCCGCGATCCTCAGAGCTCAGCGTTTGTGTATAGTTCAATAAAATCAAAGATTTTTTTTAAAAAACATGAATGAGTTTTGTTCTTAACTTCAACATAAAACCTTTACGAGCATATTTCAACAGAGAATTTATGTAAATGTACATAAGTTTTATCAGCAGTTGAACATCAAACAGACCTGGACCCAGAAATAAAAGTCAAAACCACCAATGGACACATCTGGTCAACAGACCAAATATCAATGGAACAAACACAACAACATAAACCTGTCACATCCTATATAAATAACCCTTCAGTGATCAGTGTCATTAGGGTTCAGGTGTAATAGCATCCACAGGGTCCAGGTCTCTGTGTCCTCTTCAGGTCTGGGTGAATCCAGACTCCTCTGCCTCTGTGAGGATCTGACCCTCGATCAGCTGGTCCTGGACCAGGTTTAGTTCATGTTGATGCAGAAACACATGAGTAACTAGACTCTGTTTCCCATCAGCCCCTGCCTCAGCATCCTCCTTCTGCTCCTCTTCCTCCTTCTGCTCCTCCTCCTCTTCCTCCTGCTCCTCTTCCTCCTCCTGGTCTCTGGGTGGAGGAAGGAAGGTGTGAAGTCACATGTAAGAAACACACAACATACAGGAAATGGACTTCAAAATAAAAGATGAAAAAAAAATACCATGTTCACAGTTTGTCAATATAAATTACTAACAGAATAAACACTGAATTCTGATTTGTAAGTGTTATTTAATGCGTCTCATATGTAGTTTTTATGGATGAATGATTCTATTTAATTCTATTCTTGGTTCTATTGATGAATTGTTTTACCCGTTTAATATCTGTGTTTATTAGAACCCGATCAGACGATCAATCATTCTGATCAGGAGTTAAACATGACTGAAACGTCTCAGAGACTGAGCTCCTGGATGAGGATTAAAGCAGAAGAACCAGGTCCAGGTCCACCATGGTGGTCTGAAGATCAAGCTTTGGTCCAGATGGAGCTCAGACCTGGTTTGTTCTTTTCTCTTCATTGTTCATCATATGTTTCACTAAAGTCTTCAACGTTTATTGAATAAATGTTCCTAAAAGGAATAGTTGAGTTTTTACTGAGTGGTCTGATTTATTCCTGATATTTGATTTACTATTTTAGATGTTTATGAGTATATATTTGTATATATGCAATATATATACTGTTTGTGAGTGACCATTTATAAGTCTGTTTATTAGTGTGTTTGTTTATCCGCCCTGTCTGTGTTGTTTCACTGTCGGTGTTTTATTTTGAAGGTCTGACCGGAAGTGCTGCTTGTTGTAGTTCTTGGTCTGTGACGGTCTGAATGTGACGCAGAGCATCGGAGCGCAGCTTCATTTCTGCGGATTTTCTGTGATTGAGAATAAATCCAACCTACGGCACTCCTGACCGGATCCGGGTCCAGATTAGAACCGAACCGGAGAGGAGGATCCGAGCCGAGCCCATCCGAGCTAAGAGCAGAGCCAGACGGACCGGTTCATCTCTTGTGGATCCACCGGATTTATCCTGACCGGTAACACGCACGGGCTCGCGGACACGCGCACAGAGACACGCACAGGCACACAGACACGGGCGCACGGACGCGCGCACACGCACACGCGCGCGCACACACAGATCCACGTGCCACTCCCTTCACACGGTTACATTTAACCTGCACAGATTCGCAGGTAAGGCCTGTGTGTGTGTGTGTGTGTGTGTGAGTGTGAGAGAGAGAGAGTGTGTGTGTTATTTTGTGTGCTCTGTTGTGTTATGTTGTGTGTTGTGTGCGCCAGGTGTGTGTAGATGTTCTTCTTCAATCCTCTTCATTCTGTAGTTTGTGTGTTTTCTGTCACTTTGAAGTCAAATGTCCTTGGATTATTATTATTATTATTGTTATCATTATTATTATAGTTGTAAATTCATGGTTCATGTGTTTTTTATTTTGACAGTCTTGGAGATGCTGTGTGTCCACTTCCTGTCTGATCAGGTCCAAGATCAGTGATGTCCGTCTGAAGCCTCTTGGACTCGGACCTGTCAGGTGGACGCATCATGGCGGCTGTGGGCGGAGCTTCGTCTGTGTTAATAGTGTGTGTGTGTTTCCTGCTGCTGCCAGCTGTGATTGGTCAGTTCACACAGACTCACGTCTTTATCACCTTCTATTGGCCTCTTTTCAGGGTTAGATTCAGGTCAACGCCTCCTCAGCACCTCAGTGTTCAATCAGAGCTCAGCTCACCTCAGAGTCTGGTTCAGGTCTGGTTTGACCTTGTTCAGGTTTGGTTCGAGTCTGGTTCTGGTCAAGTTTGGGTCCAGTTCAGGTCCGGTTCAGGTCTAGTTCTTGTCAGGTTTGGGTCTGGTTCAGGCCTCGTTCATGTACAGTTTGAGTTTAGTTCAGGTCAGGTTTGGGTCTGGTTCTGGCCTGGTTCAGGTCTGGTTCAGGTTGGCTTTTTGGAAACAGAAGTGGTCATATGTGGATAAAATGACAAAGGGGTGGAGCTACAGGAGGAATTAAATATGAGCTAATGCTAAATACCACCCATGGGACCGTCCATCCCAAGGACCATCCACCCTGAGGATGACCCCTCCCAAAGACTGTCCACCCATAGGACCATCTACCTCAAAGACCGTCCACCTAGAGGATGACCCACCTCAAAGACCATCCACCTAGAGGACTGTCCACCTCAAAGACCATCCCCCCAGAAGACCGTCCACCTCAAAGACCATCCACCTAGAGGACTGTCCACCTCAAAGACCATCCCCCCAGAAGACCGTCCACCTCAAAGACCGTCCACCCAGAGGACTGTCCACCTCAAAGACCATCCACCCAGAGGACCGTCCACCTGTTCTCTCCAGAGTCCAGAACTCAGTCCAAACCACTGGATGGGTTTCTGAACATCTATAAAACAGTTTCTTGATCTTTTGTTTCATTACTTAAGTTCAGCTCATGATTGATATTCAACATTTTAAAAACCACAGATCCTGCAGAACTCCATTTCCCAACATGCACCGGGCCAGGCTTCCATAAACAGTAGAAAAGAGCAGATTCCTGTTTGGTGAAGGAGTCAGCGTCAGTCTGTCTGTCTGTCTGTGTTTACAATGTGATGAGGACGATAAGACGGACCCATTCCAGACTTACTGTGTGTCTGGGTTTGTGCGATTGTGTGTTTGTAGTCTAAACAGGATTCTTGTTGCGGCTCCATCTCTTCATTTCTTGACCAAACTCTAATGTGAAGGAATGTGTGGTGATTATTTTTAGCATCAGGAACTACAGTTCCCATCATGCCCTGTCAGCCTGTTTCAGCTTCAGAGTTGTTCTACTTTCTCTTCTCTAACTAAGAGACTACATTACCCATGGCCCTCAGTGGAGTGGATTCTGTCTGGATGTGTTCTATTTTAGTTTTGACTTTTAGATTGAATTGATGTTATTTAATTTGCCATAATTGTCCCTAGTTTTTGTGTTTTGATGCTTATTCAGAGTTGAACTGAACAGCTAAATAATCTGTTCATGTCTACGACTGAGATAACAGTCAAAGCACAACACAACACAACACATCCACTGTGTAGTTGTATGAAGTGCGTCCATGTTTCCATTGTATTTAATTATGTTGTCGGTCTGTGTGTGTTTTTACTTTGATCTCATTCTAAAGCAAAGCCGTGGAGTCATTGACACTGAGCTCAGACTTAAACCAGAACCCGAACCCGAACCTGAACCTGTCTGATCCACGTGGACCAGCTCTGAGCTCATGCCTCCAGTCCCTGTGTAGCTGTAATCAGTGGCCAGAGTATTGATAACCTCTGATTGTTTACATCCTATCAATTGACTGTTTTCAGGAACTCAGTCCGAGGAGATCGAATGTGCCTTTTCTGACCAGTTGCAACAGCAGGGGACGGAGCCTCACAGCGGACCAGCCAATGAGCTCCGAGGTGTGGTGCGAGAAAATGGGACGGTGCGCTGCAGCCACGGCTCACGCTGCTTTGGATTGTGGGAAAAGAGAGCAGATGAAGAGATGCACCTGGTCAAACAAGGTAAGATGGAGACAGTGACGCTGATGTCATCAGGTGATTAAACCCATTCTAACAGCGCCTTTGTTTTCAGGATGTTGGAGGTATCAGCCAGAGTGCGATGGTGACCGTTGCCTGGTAACAGCCACGCCCTCTAAGATCCAGAACGGCAGCTACCGCTTCTGCTGTTGCGGCCGTGACCTGTGCAACACCAACTTTACTGAAGCCCTGCCCACTGCCACCGAGGCTGCACTGAGGCAGACAGGTGATGAAATCTGACCAATCAGACCAATCTGATCAATCAGACTAATCTGATCAATCCCACCAATCAGACAGTTTGATTCTGTGTTGCAGATCAGCATCCACTGCGACGAGTGAAGACGGCGCTCATCGCCCTGGTAACCGTCGCCGTAGTAGCCGTCCTCATCGTGGCCCTTTTCTTTGGATATCGGATGTTTAAAGGTATGAACACACATGAGCAATAATGTGATCAGTAATCAGACGTTTGGACGTTTGGATCAATGTGTGTATGCTCTCAGGGAAGCAGAAGAACAGTCTGTCGTCAGTGGACGTGATGGAGGCGGGAAACACATCCGCTGTTGACCTGGAAAACCTGAAACTACTGGAGGTAACACACACCTATACCCTGAGCCATGGCCAGGTCCAGGTCTAGGTCCAGGTTCAGTTTTTAGTGTTTCATCCAAAAAAAACTCTCAACACTCAAGGGCACTGACCACCATTCAATAAATTAATGGGTAAAATCAACATACAGTATGATAAAAACTGCAGGACAGAGCAGTTGTTTCTGACAGTTGGTAATAATGAGTAGGCGGTCTAGAACAGGTGGATCTAAAGACTAGAACCAGAACCAGACAAGTCCCAACACCAAACCAGAGCTAAAATCAGACCAGAACCAGGTTCTGGATGGTTTAATGGATGATTTGTAATATCTGATGATCTAAATCTGATCCCTGAGGTACACCATCTGACTGCTATCTTTTCTGCTTTCCTGGCAGCTGATTGGTCGGGGTCGTTATGGCACAGTGTTTCGCGGCTGCCTTAATGAACGTTGCGTGGCCGTTAAACTCTTTAGCTCGGCTAACCGGCAGAACTACGCTAACGAACGTTCCATCTACCACCTCCCGCTGCTGCAGCAACACGACAACATCGCACACTTCCTGATGGCAGACGAAAGGACGACAGTGGACGGACGACCAGAGTTTCTGATCGTCATGGAGTTCTACCCACATGTAAGATAATTAAACATGTCATATTAGCATTTCCTGTTGTTGTTAGCCATCAGGAGTCTGTATTCAGGAATTAATTAGTTTTATTGAGTTTTATTGAGTTCTAGTCTTTTTTTTAATTTTTTTTTTTTTTTTACTAATGTACTGTATTTTAATCTGAACAAGCTCTTAATTTTCCCAGAATGCAAAGGGTACTCCTCATGTTCAGACAGTTATGAACTGAACACATTTGTGCATCAGATTGTGGTCATCCAGAAGCCCTCAAACCCCAGTATGTTGTGATGACTAACTGGGGCGTTGTTTTCCTGTAGAGGGCGCCGTCCTCAGCCCGTCTGTCTCTACTTTAATTTGCCATTGTTCTACAAGACGGCGCCAATGCTGCTGCTTCCTGTTTGCAGCCGACGCACACACAGGACATTCCTTCACAGTCAATTGGTTTCTTTAACTCTGGCTTTTCCAGAATCTGAGCAGGCAGTCAACGCTTCAGCCTGTTTTCGGGAGTTTAGGTGTGAATGAAAACATCATGAAGACATTTTATCACATAAAGAAATTTTAGTCTCCTTTTCTTCTTCATCTTCACTGGATGTTTGATTGTTGATGGCTTCACCTTCTGAATGTGCTGGTAGTTAAAGTCATATGCAGAGAAGATATGAACCACTGATGTCAAAAAGTGCAGATGGTCTCTGACTCGACCTGCTATCTATCTATCTATCTATCTATCTATCTATCTATCTATCTATCTATCTATCTATCTATCTATCTATCTATCTATCTATCTATCTATCTATCTATCTATCTATCTATCTATCTATCTATACACATGAATAACAGACCATCTCCTCTGGTTTGGACTAATGTGATGGGATGTTTGTGATAGAACTCTGAGTTTTCCTGTTTCCTTAGTTCAGGGATCCTGTCTTGGTCAAAACCCTGAAACCCAACATAAACCCCATAGTGAAACCTCCACTAGATTTAGATCTGGTCCTGGTCCTTATGTGGAGTAAGGTCCAGTCTAGTGTTTCCCCATTACTCAGGTGTTTTACGCTGTATTTACCTCATGCTCCTATTGCTGTATACTTTAGGACAAGTTTCAGGGTTTTGTAATTTATTTGAGTATTTCCATCTTATGCTGCTACTCATCTCTATCTCAGAGAGAATACTGTTAGTTCTTTTTCAGGGTCTCAGATTTGACACAGTAACAAGTCCTTACACCTATACGACAAAAGAGTTTGACCTATACAGGGTGGGGAAGCAAAATTTACAATATTTTGAGGCAGGGATTAAAAGACAGTGTATGACCAGTTAGTTTATTGAAAGTCATGAGCATTTATTTGCCCCAAGAAAATTGACATAATAGAAAATGTTTTTATTCTATGTAAAGTAAAGTAAAGTAAAGTAAATTTTATTTATAGAGCACTTTTCACAGACAGAGTCACAAAGTGCTTTATCAATTCAAATCAGAATCAAATTAAGTTTACAGAGACCCAACAGAATCCTTCAGGGGCAAACACTTGTGATTGGTGACAGTGGCGAGGAAAAACTTCCCTTTAACGGGCAGAAACCTCGAGCAGACCCAGACTCCTGAAGGATGGCTGTCTGCCTTGACCAGTTGGGGTTAAAGAGAGAGAGAGAGAGTAAAGGAGGAGAAAAGAGAGAGCGATAGAGATATAGAGAGACTGGGGGGGGGGGATGACACATGGAGTACGTTATGATGAATACATAGAGTGTAATCAGTCTGTGGTGGTCCTGGGTCAGGTGGGAGACTAAAAAGCCTTTTTGAACAGGAGGGTTTTGAGGTGTTTCTTAAAGCTCTCTACAGAGTCCATGGACCGTAGGTGTAGAGGCAGGTCATTCCATAGACGTGGTGCCACAGCTTTAAAAGACCTGTCACCGCGTGTGCTAAAACAGGTCCGTGGAACCATCAGCAGGTACTGTCCTGAAGACCTCAAGCTACGAGTCGAGCTGTAGGGCTGGATCAGGGAAGCAATGTATGCAGGGGCCTGGCCATGTAGGGCCCGGAAAGTTAGCACAAGAATTTTGAAATGAAGACGATATAGAACAGGGAGCCAGTGGAGAGATTTAAGGATGGGAGTGATGTGGGTTCTCCTGTTTGTGCGGGTCAGGAGCCTGGCAGCAGAGTTCTGGACAAACTGTAGACGGGCCAGCTCCTTCTTGTTTAAGCATGTAAACAGGCTGTTGCAGTAGTCTAAGCGAGAAGATACGAAAGCGTGAACGATCATCTCGAGCTCATTTGTGGACACCATAGATCTGAGTTTGGAGATGTTGCGTAGGTGGAAGAAACAGTTTTTGACTAGGTGTTTGGAGTAGAATTCTAAAGACATGTCCTGGTCAAAGATGACACCCAGATTCCTCAGTTTTGTCTTTACTGAGGAACTCAGGTCTCCAAGGTGATGTTTGATCCCTGGGATTGCACTATCCGGGGCAATGATGAGGGTCTCAGTTTTGCTGGAGTTCAGCTGGAGGCTGTTCTCATTTAGCCACTGCTTCAGCTCTGACAAGCAGTTGATTAAGGAACTCAGTTTGTGGGGCTCAGAGGAGTTAAAGGAGCAGTATATCTGGATGTCATCCGCGAATAGATGATAGGAGACATCACTGTACTGTCGGATAATGTGGCCAAGTGGGAGGACATAGAGTAAGAATAGGACTGGTCCCAGGACAGAGCCTTGGGGCACACCACACAGTAGATCCGCTGAGTCAGATTGGAAGTTGTTTATTGACACAGTGAAGCTTCTGCCGGTCAGGTAAGAGGAGAACCAGTCTAGCACATGACCTGACATCCCTACCAGGTCCCTCAGTCTCTCAATCATTATGGTATGGTCCACTGTGTCAAAGGCCGAGGAGAGATCTAGCAGGACCAAGACCGTGGATTTCCACTATGTGTCCTCCTTCTTTCTCAATAACTGCCTTCACACACTTCCTGAAACTTGCGCAAGTGTTCCTCAAATATTTGGGTGACAACTTCTCCCATTCTTCTTTAATAGTATCTTCCAGACTTTCTCGTAATAGTTTTGCTCATAGTCATTCTCTTCTTTCCATTATAAACAGTCTTTATGGACACTCCAACTATTTTTGAAATCTCCTTTGGTGTGACGAGTGCATTCAGCAAATCACACACTCTTTGACGTTTGCTTTCCTGATTACTCATATGGGCAAAAGTTTCTGAAAAGGTAAGGATAATAGTGTTAGGTATGATTATGACATCAATATATGTTTGGTTTCAAAACAATTGACGTAGTGCCTGCTGAGAAAAAACAACTAAATGTTCATTGTAAATTTTGCTTCCCCCCCTGTACTCACTAAGACATAAATACACAAAATACTGCTGATAGCATTAAAATACTACGTAATTGATGCAATTAAGATCTAACAGCATGATGGTTAAGTTACTCATATATATCCGTCCACAACCTTCTAAGGTTTGTCCATATTGAACGTCATTTGATCGACCTACAAACACATCAACCAGAATCACCGAGAATCAAAGTCAGAGCCCTGAGGAACACCAGCTTTCCCATCTCCTATTTGTTTCCAGTGGGATGTCACCCTAACTCCACCCTCTATGGAGCTGCTCCATCAGATGTTACCATATTAACCTGGTTCAGACTTGAACCTGTTCTCCAGACCTCAAACCCTCTTAGTGTGGATCAGTATGTGGATCTAGTCTAGTATTTATCAAATCACACTTGAATTCTGATGCTTTTCTATCTGTTTTAGTTTTGGTTAAATAAAAATGCCATCAAGCTCTGGAAATATTAATAACATGAATAAAATCAGTCTGATTAAACGTAATTACTGTGTGTCCATCTGTCTGTCGGTTCCAGGGTTGTCTGTCTCGGTATCTGTCCGTCAACACTGTGGACTGGTTGACCTGCTGCAGGATGACTCATGGCGTGACCCGAGGACTGGCCTTCCTGCACACAGAGCTCTACATCGCAGGTCAGTATGTGGACATAAACATGGACTGGACTAACATCAGAGAAGCAGTAAACATCACCTGGTCATGTGTCTTCATCCAGACCAGTACAAACCAGCCGTCGCCCACAGAGACGTCACCAGCAGGAACGTTCTAGTCCGGTCTGATCTGTCTTGCGTCCTCGCCGACTTCGGTTTGTCCATGAGACTCACAGGAAACCGGCCCTGTCGCCACGGAGACGACGATACCATGGCCATATCAGAGGTCAGGTCACATGACGACAGGTTTAATGACACAAGACCTAATGTATGTGAAGCCAAAACCACACAAACCATCAGGATGCCACCCTGAACTCCAGGAACCTTCACTTAGACCGGACACATCAATCTACACATTAACAGTGAAGGTTGAGCTGTTGAGCCGGTGTGACTCTGTGTCCTTGTGTATCATTGTGTCATTGTGCATCTGTAGGTGGGGACGGTCCGGTACATGGCTCCAGAGGTCCTCGGTGGAGCTCTGAACCTCCGGGACTGTGAGTCGGCGTTGAAGCAGGTGGACGTCTACGCTCTGGGTCTGATGTACTGGGAGACCTTCAGGAGGTGTTCAGATCTGTTCCCAGGTAAGACCCCGATTAGACTTGGACTCAATATCACATTACATGATGATTAACAGCAACCAGAGGAGAACATCATAAAGACCTGACCAGTTGAAACCAGTTACAACCGACAGAGGGAATGGAGTTCTGGATAAGACGGTGTGTGGACGTAGGACATGTGTGGACTTGTTGTATGATGTGATGTGATGTTGTGTGTCTGCAGGGGAGGTGGTGCCAGAGTACCAGCTGGCATTTCAGGCGGAGCTGGGGAACCATCCGAGCTTCGAGGAGATGCAGATCCTCGTGGCCCGAGAAAAACACCGGCCAAGGTTCCCTGAAGCCTGGAAGGAGAACAGCCTGGTCAGGGTTTAGACAACAACAAGCAGCACAGGACCCCAGACTCACAAAATGTCCACATTCACACCAGTTCTGTGTCTGTTTGTGGGTCTATGCTCAGGCTCTGCGGTCCCTGAAGGAGACCATGGAAGACTGCTGGGACCAGGACGCTGAGGCCCGACTCACCGCTCAGTGTGCAGAAGAACGACTGATGGAACTCACACTGCTGAGCACTCATACCGCACTGCACAATCACAGGTACACACCACTACACTACTACACAATCACAGGTACATACTACTACACAACTGCAGGTACATGCATTCTGTAGTTTGGTCTTCGTTCTCGTGACCTCTGACCTCTGACCTGGTTTCCTGGTTGCTCTGGTCTCGTAGGAATCTGTCTCATGGCCACTGGACCCCTCAGGTTGGCACCGCCTCCTCCTACATTGAGGATCTCCAGGGGGGTGTGGTCAAAAATGTTCAGGGGGCGGGTCATCTGGTCATCAAGACAATGGCGAGGGGAGCAGAAGGACCTGAGAAGAACAGGAACTCCATCAACTATGAACGACAGCAGGCTCAGGTGAGACCATGGACAGGTGTGAGGGGGCGGAGACATGCTCTGCCCACTGACTGACACTGTGTCTGTTGGTTTCAGAGTCAGGCTCGGTCTACGTCCGACGGTGGCATGTCTACAAATCCCGGGCGGACACCCGGAGGCCTCTGCTCCATCTCTGAGTCCGAACACAGTGGTGAGTTCACCTGGTGACCACGCCCACAAACGCCAAACACCATCGACCTCCATCTGTTTAAGTCTGTGAGTAAAAACTGATGTGATTGGTTCCACTGACGACTTCAAAGCCTGGAAGTCTGGAAGCTACTGAAGCAGCACATGAACACACAAACACACACATACACACACAGACTCATACAAAGACACACACACAAAGACACACAGACTCATACAAACACACACAGACTCACACAAACACACAGACTCACATACACAAAGACACACAGACTCATACAAAGACACACAAACACACAGACTCATACTAAGACACACAAACACACAGACTCATACAAACACACACAAACACACACTCATACAAACACACACAGACTCATACAAACACACACAAACACACACACAGACTCATACAAACACACATAAACACACACAGACTCATACAAACACACACAAACACACAGACTCATACAAACACACACATAAACACACACAGACTCATACAAACACACATAAACACACACAGACTCATACAAACACACACAAACACACAGACTCATACAAACACACACAAACACACAGACTCATACAAACACACATAAACACACACAGACTCATACAAAGACACACAAACACACAGACTCATACAAACACACAGACTCATACAAACACACAGACTCACATACACAAAGACACACAGACTCACAAACACTCACAGACTCACATACACAAAAACACACACTCATACAAAGACACACAAACACACAGACTCATACAAAGACACACAAACACACAGACTCATACAAAGACACACAAACACACAGACTCACACTAACACTCACAGACTCACACTAACACACACAAACTCATGTAGACGAACACTGACTCACACAAACACACACAAGAGCTGCTGCTCTCTGAAACGACAATACCCATGAGCCCCAGGGGCCTGTCTCCATGGTTACAGTGACCTGCGTCCTGGTGCATTATCATTCAGATGTGTAGTCATACATGAGGTTATCTATAGCACCGACAGGAAAAGGGCATGGTCAAGCACCAGATACTGAGCCCGTTTACATCCACACTAATAATTTGGTCAGTATCTAATTATTATTATATCCCCAAAATGTTGTGACAGCCCTGTAATGGTTTCACCCTGAACGCCACCGCTGCTGCATCCACCTCCGCTGGATATCCTTCGTGCGAATGCAGTAACTAGGACAGATTTGGTTGGGTTTCTTCTCCCTTGATAACCAACATAGTGGACCCCTAGTGGAAGAACCCTATTGATTTCAGCTTCTCTATGAGTATTATAAGTCATCCAAATTGGGGTGTTTTTGTTGAAAATCAGTTCTTTGGACATAGTAAATCAAGCAACAGTAGTCCGATTGAGATTAAATTTGGTTCATATTGATCATCTTACAAATGTCCATTTTCTCACACTCATTCAGAGTTCATATGGTGTCATTTTCATTCGCTAGGTGGAGTTTTGTGGGAAAAATTGGTTCTCTGACCATTATTCTGCCACTATCAGGTCCATGTAGCTTTAACTGAGTTCATATTGATTGTCTAACAATTATCTTTCTTCATGCAACTACCTGGAGTTTACATGATGTCATAGTTTGACACCAGGTGGTGTGTTTTTTCCAAATGGTTGGGGGAGCAGAGGATTGGGGGATTTTGGGGATACCCTTGCATTTGTCCCCCGACAGTGTAAACCTCATTGATCATGTAAACAGTATAATCTGATCTGTTTTATCAGATAACAGCAGTAATCTGATTATAATAAATCAGATTAACACGCCTAGATTTGTCCCCAATTCTCCCATGTCTTCATGCATGTATACAGGTTCATCTGATTTATTTAGTTCTGTTATATCTGAACATGTGGAAAATCTGTTAAATCAGAGAAAACAGAGGTGACAGAAGACAATAACAGAAGGTTGGATTCTACATCACTACCTACATACAAACTCTGAAATAAATCCCATAATGGACTGAAATGTCTAAACCAGGGGTTATGGATTATCCTATTTCTGAAGTGACTGTAAACGCATCACATCTGATTGTTACAATAATCTGATTATTAACAGTTATTGGATTCATATCATCATGGAAGCAGGTTCATCATTTTTGAAACATGTCTGTGAGTTGTTGTAGGTATGTTCTTAGTGGATTCCTGTGATGTCCTCCAGGTGGTGCTGTCCCCGTCTGTCTGCAGCTCACAGAAGAAGACCTGGAGGCCAACAAACTGGATCCGAAAGAGGTTAGTGTCCACAAGGTCCACAAGGAACCAGAACCCACCTCTGACCCATTTAAGGCCATCGTTTATATGAATACCGGAAGAAGCGGAAGATAATGAATGAATGGATGGATGGGTTTATATGAATATTTATGCATTTGTAGAACATCCGCAATGAGTCCAGATGAAGACATGTCCAAATGCCGAGAAGATTCTGACCATCATCACCTCAGCTTTGGTTTAACGCTTTAGTTTACATGAAGGTCATGGTGACCTCATCACAGTACTCCACAGAAAAATACAGGAAAATACAGAAAAATGCATGAAAATACAGAAAAATACAGAGAAAATATGGTAAAACACAAAAACACAGGAAAATACAGGAAAAGCAACACAAAACTCCCGAAGGTAAACACCTTCCATTTCTTGTCATTAATGTTTTAGTGAAATGTTCTTTTTTCTAATGCAGAAACAAATGAAACCTGGATGGATCTTTCTATTTGTTTATTTATTGAACCATTATTTAATTAGGTAAATGTTTGTAGTAACAATAACAACCTGGAAAAAGGCAGAATGTACAGAACAGAAAAATTACCAAAAATAGAAGGTGAGTAAAAAGATACTAAAACTAAAAGTAAAACAGACAGATAAGTCTGTTAAAATGTTTAGAATACTTTTACTAAAAGTAGAAACTGGAATAAAATTGCCCAGTTTCAGTGATTTGGGCGGCTCATTCTAGTGTTAGACGTGATCGACCAGTGACAGATGCATTGTGGGTGTCATGATGATGGCAAAGCCAACATAAACCAGTGAATGTCTGGACTTTATAAATCACACTAAAGTCCATTAAAACACTCATTTATCTGACTCTACATATGTCGACAGTGTGGACCTCGGACCTGGTCTGTCCACACCTCTGTTTGTTTACCTGTAAACATTTGTAAATATCTGTAGACATCATCGTCTGGACCTGAAATGACGTCATTAAACAACATGAGGCACACAGCGTTTGGTTGATTTTACATGTGCAGTAGAACCACCCACTGTCCAGGGTCAGTACCTCCAGTCCAGTCCAGTCCAGTCCAGCAGGTCCAGGGTCAGTGTCACCATAACGGGTGTTTTTATAAACCAGTGACTTTAACCCAGAGATTCTAATGTAATCTACTGCCACTGGACTGGGACCAGAACATTCCACTCACCTGGTGTAGAGCAGTGATGACTAATGCAGCAGTAGAGATTTAACCACTTTTACCCCTCTGTTACCCCCGTTATTCTCATTACCTCCCTGTTACCCCTAGTACCCCGTTACCTTCATTACCCCCCTGTTACCCCATTACCCCCATTACTTCTCCGTTACCCTTTTATCCTCATTATCCCATTAGCCCCATTACCCCCGTTACTCCTCTGTTACCCCTTTTCTCATCATTACCCCATTACCCTATTACCACCGTTACTCCTCCATTAGTTCTTTTACCCTCATTACCCCCTGTTACCCCATTACCCCGTTACTCTTCTGTTACCCCTTTTCCCCGTATTACCCCTGTTACTCCTCCATTACCCCTTGTTACCCCTTTTACCTTCATTACCCCCCATTACCCAATTACTCTGTTACTCCTCCATTACCCCCCATTATCCCATTACCCCCATTATTCCTCCATTACCCCTTTTACCCTCATTACCCCCATGTTACTCCCTTACTCCTTCGTTACCCCTTTTACCCTCATTACCCCCGTTACCCCATTACCCCCTTACTCCTCATTTACCCCTTTTACCTTCATTACCCCCCTGTTACTCCATTACCCCGTTACTCCTCTGTTACCCCTTGTTAGCCCCATTACCCCCGTTACTCCTCCATTAGTTCTTTTACCCTCATTACCCCCCTGTTACCCCGTTACTCTTCTGTTTCCCCTTTTCCCCTTATTACCCCCCATTACCCCTGTTACTCCTCCGATACCCCTTGTTACCCCTTTTACCCTCATTACCCCCCGTTACCCAATTACCTCATTACGCCTCTATTACCCCTTTTGCCCTTTACCCCCGTTACCCCTCCATTACCCCTTTTGCCCTCATTACCTCCTGTTACCCCCATTACCCCAAAGTTACCCCAGTTACTCTGAGATGAACTTAGTGTGACATCTCTCTGCAGGTTGATAAGAACCTGAGGGAGAGTTCCGACGAGAACCTGATGGAACATTCGCAGAAACAGTTTGGTTCTGTGGAGCCGCAGACGACCACCCTGTTGTACCATCACATCCTACAAACTGCAGAGGTAATGACTCAGCAAATGCCACGACTGGACGTCCTCTGTCCGCAGACACTCTGACCTCATGTGTCTTCATCCAGGTGTCGGCCGGTCCAGGTGAGGTGGCAGGAGTGGGCGGGGCCTGTGTTCAACCTTTACCCAAACAGCAGAACCTGCCGAAGAGGCCGACCAGCCTCCACCTTCTGTCCAAAAGCAAAGACAGCGGCTCGTCCCGACTCCGACTGGGGAAACACAAGTCCAACCACAGACAGGTAGGGCCGGCGCACCTGGACACAACCTGCAGGTCCACAGTCAATGAACCGGACCCAGACAAACCTGTGTCCCAGAAGGTGGACCTGCAGAGAACAATATTGATATTTATGTAGAGATTTTTAACTGAAGCTTCATAGATCAGATCCTTTTTGCCTTTGGACACAAGTTTTGTTTACATGTTCATGGTCCACACAGTGACCACAGTGAAAGGGACCAAAGAAAACTAATGAAGAAACAGGACCAAAATTGAAAAAGAAAGGACTGCTTTGGTAATATATTCCAAACATGACTGAATGTCTTTAATGTGAGATGAACCAGTGATTCCAAATCAAGATACTCATGACTGTTATTCAGATAGTGTAACAAAACGGAAAATGGTGGTAATATTTATTATTTGTCAGTGTTAGAAGTGATTGCTGTCATCTGTGATTGATACCAGCTGTGTTCAATACCAGTTGTGATTGACATTCCATGAGATCAGTACATTTTCTTTATTCAATACTGCTGAAAGTGTCTGTTGTTTTCAACTCAAAGTGATGTTTTTCAGTTTTATATCAGCTGGACATGGGACTAAATGTCTCCTCAAAGTCTGTGGTTTTGTTTGGTCTAAAAGTACCTCACTGGACCAGAACCACTGATGCTCAATGTTCTGTTCTTCAGGTGGAGACAGGTGTTGCTAAAATGAACACGGTGGCGGTCGCTGCCGCTGCAGAGCCCTGCCTCGTTGCCACGGTAACCAACAACACCGCCATTAGAGCAAACGCTGGAACTGGTTACAGTGCAGGTGTGCCCACGCTGGTGACAAACGGGATGATTAGCGGAGGTCGGACCAATCCAGCGGGACCGCAGACAGAAGAGGACGACGAGGACAAGACGGGGACAGAGGATGGACGCCTTAACCTGCTGAACTCCAGCCCCGATGAACATGAACCGCTGCTGAGGAGGGAGCAGCCGCCCGCCGAGACCCAACGCCATCATCAGCCGCCACACGCCACAAACCTCCTGTCAGGACGAGGATCCAACTCCAATAACAACAACAACCGGCTGGCGGCAGGGTCAGAGGTCAACATCCAAAGATCAGAGGTCAATATCCAAAGGTCAGAGGTCAACACTCAAAAGTCAGAGGTCGACACCTGGAGGTCAGAGGTCAACACCCAAAGGTCAGAGGTTGATACCCAGTGCTTAGGAGTCAATAGAAGTACAGGGACCAGGGACCAGAGTCTGGAGGCTGAGGACCAGGTTCTAGGGCCCCAGGTCCAGAGTTTGGTCCACGCTGGTTCCAAACTGGGCTCAGACCACAGAGTTCAGTCCCCAGAACCCCCAGCTCCACAGGAACCAGTGGAAGCCTCCACCTCTTCCACTGAAACTCTGGGTTTAAAGTCTGAAACAGTAAACATGGATGTTTTACCTCCAGATTCAGAAGATGCCACTTTAGAAACTCCAGGTCCAGTCCCTACAGCTCATACAGGTCCAGATCCTGTAGGTCCAGGTCCTGCAGGTCCAGATCCTGCAGGTCCAGATCCTGAAGGTCCTGATCTTGCAGGTCTGTCCCAGATCCTGAGAGGACCGGCTAAAGTGAGGAGACCTGAACGTCCATGTTCCCTGGACCTGTCCTCATCCTGCACTGCCTCAGGTGGGTCAGAACATGGTCTACACCTGACTGGGTTTGGTACCGGGTCAGTATTTACCAACCCATGCCAAACCAAAGATTTTAGAAAACAAACCATTTTTATGTTTTTAATTAATTCTGATGTTCAGTGTAAATGTGTCATATTCGAGACCCAGTCACTAGTATTTAAACCTACTGCAGTTTCTGATGTCTGAAGAAAAGTAAAGGTAAGATGTTTAGTTTTCAGGTTTAAAAGACTCAATAATATTTTTTTCTAACAGTTTCATCGGCTAACAACAGCTAACTGATTCAGCTTTTTTGATTCTTTCAATGTTGTAGTTTTCATGGATCATAGTTGAAAATTTGCTGATTGACTAGTAATGATGATTATGTCCCAGAAAGAAAGAATTAAAAAAAACATCAGACATGATTCAGAGAAAACAGCAGTGAACATAAACTAGTTAAACAAACTGTTTGACCCTTTACCACCGTTAAACCAAAGGTAACATTCATTTCATTGAATCTTCAACATTTTCTGTTTAAAACTGTGGTGAAATGACGGGTATTCTTCACATGGTTAAAACCTTTTTTCCTTCATTGATCTGTGTATTTTATGTGTGGTCTTGTGTGGTTCTCTGTGGTGTGTGCGGTTCTGTGTGTGGTGTGTGGTTCTTTGTGTGGTGTGTGCGGTTCTCTGTGTGGTGTGCGGTTCTCTGTGTGGTGTGTGTGGTTCTGTGTGGTGTGTGTGGTTCTGTGTGGTGTGTGTGGTTCTCTGTGGTGTGTGTGGTTCTCTGTGGTGTGTGCGGTTCTCTGTGTGGTGTGTGTGGTTCTCTGTGGTGTGTGCGGTTCTCTGTGGTGTGTGCAGTTCTCTGTGTGGTGTGTGTGGTTCTCTGTGGTGTGTGCAGTTCTCTGTGTGGTGTGTGCGGTTCTCTGTGGTGTGTAGTTCTCTGTGGTGTGTGCGGTTCTCTGTGGTGTATGCGGTTCTCTGTGTGGTGTGTGGTTCTCTGTGTGGTGTGCGGTTCTCTGTGTGGTGTGCGGTTCTCTGTGTGTGGTGTGCGGTTCTCTGTGTGGTGTGTGGTTCTCTGTGTGGTGTGTGCGGTTCTCTGTGTGGTTCTCTGTGGTGTGTTGTGTGCAGTTCTGTCCTCATGGACGTTCTATGTCTGTTTAACTCTTCCATCTCCTCCTCCTCAGATGATGCGTCTCTGACTGATAATGGAACCCTCAGCGCGTCAGGAGAGAAGATCAAGCGTCGCGTGAAGACACCGTACACTCTGAAGAAATGGCGTCCGGCCTCGTGGGTGGTTTCCATGGATACAGCTCTGGACTCAGACTTAGAGTTCAACGGCTGCCAAACCCACTTCACGTCTGGTCTTCAGAGAACAGGAGGCGCCGGCGTCCCCAGGCTCAACCAATCAAAGTCCAGCATGGCGGTGTTTCTGATGGGAGGCGGAGCCACGGCGACCACCACCTCAGAGCCCGATGGGATGACCTGCTTCTAAAGGTCTGACTGTTCTGTCCTTAAAGGAGCCACATGATTCCTTCTACCTCTTGGTCTTACTTCTGTTCTTCATAGATGTGTCCTGGATCATTCAGTTTTATCAGATGAACATCCTGAAGCTGAAGCTGAATTGAAGGCTGAAGTGTTTTGACGGGATGGTGAAGTAGCAGAGTGTCGACCCCTGAGGTTTCACCAAGAGGTCAACCCCATCTCACAGATTCTACTTATGTAATTAAAACACACTTTACTGTCATTTAATAATAAGTGTTAGTTACTTCAGTTGACTCGTATTCAACTGTTGGTGGTTTGGTTTAAGGACCAGGTGGTACCAGGTGGTACCAGGTAGTACCAGGGTTTGGTTGAATACAGAGGAAGGAGGATTCTACAGCATCAGTCAAAGTTTCAGTTCAACAAAACAAAAGCAGATTCTATTGGTAGAACAACATAATGTGGGTGTTTAACAGGTAACTGGATTTAGTTGTAACAGGGTTGTTTTTCCTGTGACTCGGGGTTGACCAGTCGTGGTACCTCAGACTTTATACCCATCTGTGTAGCACAAACACCTGAACCTTCACTTCCTGCCAAGGCAGTGATTGGAGCATGACTCATCTGATCGATAGTGATGCCTCTTGTAGCCTGTGGGTGTGGCCTTGACCTGACCACGCCCTCAGATTCATCTTAAGGAGTTAACCATAAACCATAAACAAACGTTAGCCCACTGTTACAGGTATTTTCAACAAACCTTTTCTTGTTTCATCACTGCTTTCAATGAAAACAGACGTTCAAGGATGAAGATATTTCTAAACCCTGTTTCCAGTGTTGCAGTGTGGACAGGATGGACCACTTGTGGACCACTTGTGGGCCACATGCGAACCGCTTGCAGACCACTTGCAGATCATATGGACCACTTGTGGACCACTTGCAGACCAATTGCGGACCAGTTGCAGACCACTTGTGGACCACTTGCAGACCCATTGTGGAAAACTTGTGGACCACTTGGACTACTTTCGAACCACTTGCGGATCACTTGGATCACTTGTGGACCACTTGCAGACCACTTGGACCACTTGTGGACTAGTTTGGGGGCCACTTCCCTGTGCTGTGGAAACTCGGGGTGTTCTTCTAATAACAGAGTTACATGGTGCCAGACTTTGACCAGGACCTCAGGTTGAGTTTTGATGTTGAGGAACATCTCCACTTCACTTATTTCTCCACCTGTTGTAGGTATGTCATGTTCAGGTCTTCAGCTGTTTTTCTGTGGATGGGGGTCAGTCATTGAGCTGTAAACCCTCGGTTGACGACACATCTTCACTGCCATCATACTTTACTTCGCTGCTCAGCTGTCTGAGGACGTATTTGGGCTTCTTATGATCTGAAGACTCTCCAGGACCTACATTGGTGAATAACTCCTCTGGGCAGTTGGTTGTTTCCGAACATCTACTTGTGGTCTCACTGGTTCCTGAACCTCCTGACGAGCTTTTCTTTCTGTGGTTAAATGAAGTTTCTGATTTGGAGATGGAGACCTGTGACCTTCCCTTGGAGGCAGAAGAACCACAGACATGTGGACCACTGAGTCCTGGTCTGTGGAGGTGGATGAAGTAGCCTAAGACCTGCCGATCTGAGTCCACCTTCAGCAGTCCTTTTTGCTCTTGTGACTGGGCTCATGTCCAACTGGTCAGATGCTTGTTTCTATCGGCTGATCACAGTCTGGATTGGACTGATGTTTATTTTCTAGTGATGAATGAAGTGTGAAATGGGTCAACGTGACTTTTCTTTTGTCTAAGGACTTTTACTTAAATCCTTAAATGAAACTATGCATTTTGCTCATGATGCTCCTCCTGATGGAGGTCCATCTGCTTCAGGTGGTCCAAAGAAGGAGAGGCAGCATTTTTTACGTTTGCACTTTTTTTATTTGTCTAAACTGTCTGGTGATGTCTGCTGTGACCAGAACATTAGGGCTGAAGAACCGAGGGAATGAACATTTGAGAAGAGCTTCGTGATCTTGGCCACGTAAGAGGAAAACCTGCCTGAGGAAATGATTAAGGATACAATTCCACTGATGACATCAGAGCTCAGAGCACTTATTCCATCATGTCCTTCCAACTATACCGAAGGTCTTCAGTTCAGGTGATGAGTGCCAGCACTGATGCCAAAACCAACACCAAACTGTGTTAAGTTCACAGAATTTAAACCTAAAAAACACGTTGATCAGTGAAAACCTTTGCTCCATCTGATGCCTTGACTGATCTGACCCTACAGCGATGAATTCTCAACGTATCCTCATGAGACTGGTCGGATGCATCAGTGCAGATAGAAGTAGCTTCTCTGCATCATCATCATCTTGGCTATCGTCCACTGATCCGACATCAGACAAGAGTGGACGTGGGTATGGCGGAACTCTGGTTTGGTTGAACTTCGGTTTGGTTGAACTTCGGTTTGGTTGAACGTGCTGCTGTTGAACATGTGGTCGATAAGTTACCCAGCCTTACGTCACACCATATGCTGCATTTCCACTATGTGGTACTGGCTTGACTTGACTCAGCCTTTTTGCGTTTCCATTACGTCAAAGAACCTGGAATCTGGTACCCAGTACTACTTTTTTAGTACTTGCTCAGCTGAGGTTCCAAAACAGGTGAAAAGATACTAAAATGAGACGTATAAACACTGTAGACAACTGATTGGTCAGAGAATTGTCTCTGCATCATTACGTCATCTATGACGCAATCACGACCCACCATTAAAAAAAAAAAAAAAAAAAACAGATTCGGAAGTTTACAGTAAATATACCGGTAGGTTAATCCATGATGACAGCCCGCAAAACAACAACATGGTCGGTCAAGGAGGTTGAGACAGTTCTGTCCTTGGTTGATGAAAAGATTCAGCATGAGCTGACGGGACAACACGCAACAAGCAAGTTTATCAGCAACTCTCTGAGCAGACGTCACGGAAATTACGCGCTGCAACGCTATGATGTCCAGGTACTCTAAAGTTGGTAGTATCCTGTAATGGAAACAGTCTCCAGGAATAGTATCTGGTACCCGAGGCAAGTCGAACTGGTACCATGTAGTGGAAACGTGGCATTAGTGCAACAAGTTCGATCACTTCTGCCTAGAAATGATTTGCAGCACTTTATTTCATCAGTTTTTAATTCAGTTGTTCTTTCTTCCACTGATGAACAAAAAAAGGTGATCTCTGAGTTTTTTCAAACAGTTTTTTAACTGTTGAAGACAAAAATGGACAAGTGAGAGTTAATGAGTTAATGCTTTGGTCGTTTTCCAATAACACAGATAATCAGTTAATATTTACATTTATCTGCACATTAAAATATTCAACAACTGATTTTATAAAAGTTAAGATGTATAATCTCTATAAACAGTAGTAAAATCTCCTTTAAATGTATAAGAACATTTAACAAGCCTTATTCACGTGTTTATGACATTTTTACATCATATTTTCTCTTATTTATAATTATTTTGCATTTAAAGTTAATACTTAACAATGTTTTTCACCTTTATATGTATTCACCTCAAATTTGAATATGATCAGTGTGTGATTTGACTTTGTGTAAAATGTGTTTGTGTTTGTCTTTTCTACTCTTTGTACTGTTTTTTATAAATACTGTTGTGTCCATACAGACCTGGGAGGTCTGATCCACGTTTGATTCATGGATTAGTCTTTAGTTCTACATGATAAAGCCAACGGATCCTCATCCTGACCCAGAACATCTTCAGTATTCCACAATTTGAATCTTTTGGTTTAATGGATCATTGAACTCAACACCGTTGGTTTCTGATAAATAAGAATAAGAGAAAATTAACAACAAAAAACTAGTAAACTCAACAAAATGAAAAAAAACAAAAACAAAAAAACACACAGAAGACATAAACTTGTAAGGAATTTAGAGTTCTTGTGTAATTAAAACTGTTTTATTAAAAACATCAGATAAATATCAGCCATTATTCACATCTTGTAAAATGAGTGAATCTGGGGAAGTGCTGCGTTCACAACATATTCTTACCACGTTTCCACGTATCCAGTATCGGTATAAACACATATTTTCTCCTGTTTTTTTCCTTCCATTTAACTCAGGTTTAAGTCCAGGTTTAAAACCATTATTTCTAAAGTCTGTCCAAAGTGTAGATTTAGTTTGAATCTGTTTCTTTTCTTGTGTTTGTTCAGGGTTAAATAGTTTTAGGATCCAAACGTCACAGTATGAGACAAAACCATCATGGTCGTGTGACCTTTGTTAGTTGTAACACTGACCACATGATGGCGCTGTACGGTTTATTAAAGCAGAATCGTCTCAGGTTGGAACGACAGAGGGTTTACTATCTGCTAAACTGACAGTTGTGAATTTTATCCCTTTAAAATCCTTTCTCTACTGTGTGTAGTTATTGTAAAAACCTTCAGAAGGAAGTGGAACATGTTTGTATTTTAACGCTCATACTCTGTATTTGTGTTTTCATTTATAATATTTCAGATATTTCAGATGATGCAGACTCTGCCACGGCTCCATGTGTAAATATTAGATAAGATGTGTGTCCGTTGTGTCATTGTGAAGTTTGTGAATTTCCCTGTGTGTTGGTAATAATCTGCTGTATCTTGTATTTGACTCTTTATGTCCAACAGTATGTGGACGCTGGATGTTTTCCACTTTACTGCAGCCTCTCCACCGCTGCTTTAGGAAGATTTTAGACATTTATGTGGTTAATTCTGTCATTTGGAAAGAGATACTGTCCTCATACTTTTGGTCGTACGCTGTCGTCATGACTGTATAGTGTATATATTGTGAATAGACTCGTACATTTACCATCATAATGACACATGGACAGAGATAAACGTCATGTCTGTAAATGAATCTTTGTAAAACCTGCCGTTTGTCCATTCAAGACATTTACAGGTGAAACATGCCCCACAGCTTTGGAAATAGGATTGAATATGGCCGGAAATGTTAATACTGATAAATATCAAATAATTGTTTCTGTACTGTTTAAAGCAGATGTGTCAAACATACAGCCCGCGGGCCAAAACCAGCCCGCTAAAGGGCCGATCTGGATGCAAAAATGACACTGAAGATGAAAATGGTCAAAGGTGTTGAAGTGATTTTAGTTCAGGTTAAACATTCAGACTGAAGTAAAACAATAAAATAATAATTTATCCTGTAACTAATAACAACTGCAAATTTTCTTCTTCATTTAATGTGAAAAAATTTAATTACTTTATGAAAATATTTACATTTACAAACTGTCCTTTGACAATGAAATGTGAATAACTTGAACGAATATGAACAACCTGAAAAAGTATAATTGTACCAATATTCTGTCTGTTATTAAATGTGAGACATAATATTGTTGTAATTACACTTATTTTTCTGAAGAAGTTTCAGGTTCATGTTTTTCAGGTTATTCCCAACTTTTTTGTTGGAATAGTTGGTAAATGTAAATAATTTCATAGTTTAATTTTACTTTTTTTGCACTAAAACAAAGAGAAAACATTTGTAGTAGTCATTAATTATGGGTTATTTTGTTATTATTTTACTGGTCTGACCTGTTTTAGATCATATTGGACTGATTTTGGAACCTGAACTAACATGGTTTAAATTCTGAATTCTGATGTTGAATCCAGAAGAACAAACATTGGTTTTACTAATGTGAGCTGGACCAGAACAGTGTCCTCAAACGGCCACTAGAGGCCTCCAGAGTCCAGTCTTGTCTTCATCCTTATTCTCTTCATCCTGTAAATTCAACAGGTGCTGTACATGACTCCACTTCAGTATGGGACCAAACACCCCCACCGTCCTCTGTTCAAAGCTCCGCCCTATTCTCAACCCTCACTACGCATGTTCAAACCACGGCTTCAGTACACACTCTGTAACCAAAATATATCATTCAAGTATCACATCTATCATTCAATAAAGTGCAGATCAAGTCAGTCGGTGTGATTTATTTATAATGTATTATTAAAAATTGGGTACATATAATATTGATAAAGTGGGTACTTTTACTTAAACTTTGAGTATTTGCTGTACTTTAATAATTTTTACCCTTGTAAACATCAGTGAATTCTGTACTTTTTACTGAAGTACCTTTGTCTGATTTACACCAAACATCATGTGTCCATTTTCTAAAAGGTGAAGATTTGCTTCTTCTCTCGTTAATGGGATTAATTTGAACAGACTTTTAATTTAAGATTATAGATATAGACAAAAAATTACAGTATTTTCACAGAGTGTATTACTTGACTTGAGAATCTCCTTCCATCTTCTACCACTGGTTCCAGGTATGGTTGGTTTCTGTGATTTTAAAAGAGGGGAAGAATAGAGCCTTCACATTGTTTTTTTTTTTTTTTTTTTAATTGCTATCCTTTAATACAATAACAATCAGCATCAATGCTGTTTGGCCAACTAGACTAATAGTCAAATGGAGGCAACAATAAAGTGGTAAATGTAAATATATGAATCACTGAACCTGATACAATATTAAATAGTTTCCTTGAAACTGGTTTCAAATTTTAAAAAGTCATGTTGTCAATCACATCTCAACTTTGCATGAAATACTCTCCTGGATAAACTTGTGTTGAATATTTTCAGAAGAGTTCATTACAGTCAGTAGCTTTTTGTCTGATTTGAAATTATATATAACAAGTGAAACGAAAGGGGAAAATTACAAATGTCTGACAGAGGAAGTGCATTAAATAAATAAGTAAAAAAAATAAAACAATATTGAATATTGTTTAAAATTCAGTGTTTTTATTTATTTACTTTTAAGTATACGTATATTGTGTGTGTGCGTGTGTGTGTGCGTGTGTGTATTTCAGGTAAGCGTTTGTCGATAACCGGTATACCCGGTTCCATTTATTTTTTAATGATTTCCGTGAATAACACTTTCCAGCTTAAGGATGAATTAATTTGCATGATTAACATATTCATATTTTGTAATAATCAACGCTGTATGCGTATTGTAAGTATTGTAAAACGCAGAAAACTATTAAATCTGTAATAAATTCAACAGAGTTTAGATATACCAAACGACGGTGTTCTCAGAGGGTCAAAACACACTACATAGACTTTCCATTGTGGTGAAAAAAAGCGAACCACTTTTGCGGAAGAGGAAGGAGGAGTTAACTGAAGACGAGGTCCAGTTAACTCATTTTCATTTTCACTGGTTTTATATGTAGTCCGAGCGCAGACAAAGAGAGTTTATAACCACCTAAATGTGTGAAACATCTTTATAAAGGCTTTTATTGATGTATACGGACGAGAGCAAGTCGATTAGCAGTGATGGGCAAGCTACTTGGAAAATGTAGTGAGCTAAGCTACCAGTTCCTCTGCCATAAATGAAGCTTTACTTCACAGAAGCACCACCCAGTCAAATGTAGCAAGCTAAGTTACACAAACAATGCAGAAGTAGCTCACTACATGTGAAGCTACTTTAAGTTGCACCAACTTACATGGCGATAAACACAAGAAACTACATGTTTAAATTACCAAATACATGCAAAGTCAATTCCATTGGGTTATCAATATGCCAGAGTAACTATAATTAAAGACCAATAATTACTGGCCAGTTACTGACATCTGTAGACCAGGATGTAATTAACAATGCTCAATATGGTCCAATTGGAGTTTAAAGTCACGTGGAAGTGAGGGCAGTAAACAGAATACTTTGCATGGCTGTGCAGGCAGGGGACTCAGTAAAAACCAGGCGTTTCACCTGGGGGGGGGGCTCTACGTCCTACGTCACACACATCGTGGACATCGTGGACAGTGCGCTTTTGAGTTTATCTGATTGGGTTTGAAGTGTGGAAGAGAATAATTTATTTAAGGTGAAATATGAACAAGGAGGCATTGTCAGCTTCAGATTTAAGAACTTTATTTAAACAAATGTTCAAAAATAAGTGTAACCCTATGTTTGCCTCATGTTGAATACATTTACATTCATGCAGCTGCTTGTGTGACCAGTAAAACCTACAAACTGCTGATTAATTCAGGATCATTTTATAATAGTGAGGAAATACCACAAATGGATTTTTGGGCAAACTAAATAGAGTAGTCTGATATGTCACTATTTCTAAAACATGTTTAAAAAAGAAAGAAAGCAAAAATTGAGAGTATCCCCACTTTTCCAGGGACCATTGCACCACTGACAAACTGGCTCCTTTAGTGCAGTGTTTGTCCAGCTGGGGGTGTGAAGTCTTTCTAGGGCAGGGGTCGGAAACCCTGGTCCTACAGAGCCACTATCCTGCATGTTTTAGATGTTTCCTTCTTCCAACACACCTGATGGTCATTACCGGGCTTCTGCAGAGCGTGATGATAGGCTTATCGTTTGAATCAGGTGTGTTGGAAGAGGGACACATCTAAAACATGCAGGATAGTGGCTCTATAGGACCAGGGTTGCCGACCCCTGTTCTAAGGGGATCATGGGTTCACTCCTGGGTGTTTTTTTTTGTTCTTCAGGTGGAACTAATGTTTGATTGTTGGAGCACCCTGGACTCATTTTAGGGACATACACCAAACCATTCTACTGCCATGGTGATCTGTCACTAGACTAGATAAAGAGTTTAGGTTTGGACAAGGACTGGACTGGAAAAGACAGAAGGGACATGTTTGTGTTTTGGACCAGTTTGGACTTTAATGTTCTCAGATGTCCAATGGAAACAGGCTTACTGATCCACAGATGTTGGTCACATGTTCATCTGTGGAACCAACATGTGTTTGTTGGTTTAAAAAAAGTAGCTTTATTGTCATAGTTGTAGATAATTGCACATTTCCTATTTTTATTTGGAAAAAATATTGTCTCTGAGCAGTCTGGTTGAGTTTATTTAGCAAAAATCTAAATTATTTTTCAGAGGGAATCCGGCTGTAGTGCTCTTTACTGTGGGTTTGGCGGCTCTGAAGAGAGCCTTTGTGGTGATCATCGTCCACATACCTCAGCCAACAACCATCAGATGTTCTGCACAACACCGGCTCCCTCTGCAGTAAAGTGGACGCCTTCATCTGACAGGTGCTCCAGGTGAGACCAGGTGCGGGTCTCATCTCCAACTCCGCCATGAAAATGATGCTCCTGGTCCGCTCCATACCCTCTCTGCTGTCCGCTCACTGGTACCGCCAGCAATGACGCGGGAGGATGTCGGAGAACAGGAAGTGGGCAACGCTCCATCACTGCCCAGAGTTTGCGCAGCGTTTTACAAGAACGTGCACGACGACGTTCCAGTAAGACACGCCCACTCCGGGCGAAACGCCTGGTTCATAGTGAGTCCTGTGCAGACAGTGTGTGTTCCCTGTTCCGGACGATCTTGAGTGGTTGTGTTGCGGATAATATAATTACATTATCTAGTCTGCAAACTGCTTTTCCACTGTGTTAAGCCATATAAAAATAGCGTCTGTGGTCGTTACCACGCTACTTGATCAAAAAAAGAGTTAAGCTACTGAAACGTTACTTGATTCAGGAAATGGTGACGTTACCGCCAAGCTGTTGAAAATTGTAGTAAGTTACTAGCATCGCTACTGCCCAACACTGTCGATTAGGATGTTAATACCGAGTTAACGGGAAATAACACAGGAAGCGGCACAGTCCATAGCACAGTGTTAGCCCCGTTAGCCTGCTAACATGTAGCCAACATGGCGACCGAATGAATTGACTGGAACCTTAATGACGATTTGTCTCAAAACGAACTGGCTTCATTAAATCATTAAGAAAACTGAAGTAAACGGACAAAAAGTTGATGTTTTCTACATCATTTTTGTTAATTTCATGTATTTCACTTACTGTTTTTCATTTTATTTGTTTTGGGTATTTCATTGTGTTTTGTATTTTTTCATATTTTTTTTTTTTTTTGTGTGTGTTCAGGCCATTTCGTGGAGAAGGAGCTCTTCAAATGCAACAGACTTCCACACTGTTCCAGTGTTCTCAGACGAACATTTGGAGATGTTTAGCGATAACCTGGGAAAATGACCTTGAACTAACTTTCGTGATGTTTTTAACAGGATAGACGTGGGAGGGTCTAGAAAGACTATACCATGTGAACTAAATATGGACATTTGAGACAAGTTGTCAAATTAACTTTAAACATTTTCTATACAAATTCTAAACCATTGTTGTGTTCCCTGAAGTGTTTGAAACCCTTATTTTCATGGTCACCAGTGCCAAGCAGTGGCTGAGTGGTAAGGTTATACAATGTTATTAAAAAAATTTCTTTTTAAGAAAATAATCCAAATTTGCTAGATTGTTCCAAGTTATTAAAATGGCAGTCTAGAGGTATTTCAGTCTGTTTTAAACATTTATTCCAATCAGTCCATTGGTGCCCATGTCCTCCTAAAGTGTTTCAAATCATCACTAACTCATTCATAGGTGTTGGTGGTTGTTTGGTGTAGCTCTTTAATGTCAATCAGTCAGTCAATAAACAACACATTAACCAACAGAGACAGGTATATAGTGCTGAAATCATGCTTTATTAAATCATTAATTCATAAAACTCAAGGAGGATGAATATAGTTCTACATTAACAGATAAATTAAATCCAGTTCAGGGTAAAACAACATCCCAATAACAGCCTTTCTTTCACAGGAGGTGGAATCCCTGTGGTTCACTGACTTGGTGACAACCCTGACTTATGACAAAGTGAAATGGCTAAAAGCTACAAACACACACAATCAAACTCACAAACACATTTCTATCCTCCAAGAGATGGCGCTGCTTCTGCACAGGAGAGTCGGCGTTGACTTTGTGTTTTATGGCCAGGAGATGGTACGTTCTAAAGAAGCCAATCCATCCGTCGTGTGCCAGAAACAGCGCTCTTTATTAAATGATCTCAAAGCTCAGAGTGCAGGCCGCTCGCACTCTGAGCAGGTCATTAAAAGGTGAGATGACACAGTCAGTCTGAGCACAAGGCCTCATCGAGCTGCTTACAGGAGGGTAAATGCAAACAGCGCTCAGGGTCTTACACTCATGGTACAATTCATTAGAAACTGTAATATCCACGCAGACGCGTGTTCACAATAATAATAAGAACTTTGTCTTTCTGTTTCTTGTTCATAACGTCAACAGGGAGCCTCTCTACCTGTTGAGGCAATCTTAGACTTCAACTTATTGTTGAGGCACAGAGTTTCGTTTCTGAGTTTAACAGGGTATTCGTTCCACATGAAACTTTCTCCTGCTAAACCACATTTAGTTTCATTTTGTTTCAGTTAATATTATTGTCATAAATAACAATGCATACATTTCCCATAACCGTTAAATTCGGCTATATACATTATGTACATGTCACAGAAAAGTGGTTCAAAAAGTCATAGTTATCCAATATGGCACATTTTATAACAACTTTAGACTTTAGTCTAGTTTGGCATAAATTAATGTCAAGTTTGGTACAAAAATAGTTCATATTTACAAGAAGAGAAATCCAGATCTTTATCAAGTAGATTACTGTTGCTAATTAACTAAATAAAAAGACTCTGGATGAGGGAAGCGAGAATATAAATTCAATTTTTTTTTTTTTTTTTTTTTTACATGGACCATGAATTGACCATTGCATTGTCCTTGTGTGCCGCACAGATCCTGAGGTGTGTCCTCAGATGGAGTTGGGGTTTCAGAGAAGGGGATTAGGGTACAGGGGATTTGGGTGATACTGGAGACTTTACTCTCTGGGGCGACTTGATCGGCTCCGGAGATTTTACTCTCTGGGGCGACTTGATCGGCTCCGGAGATTTTACTCTCTGCGGCGACTTGATCGGCTCTGGAGATTTTACTCTCTGAGGGGATTTGATTGGCTCGGGCGATTTTGCAAGAGGAGATTTCACTGGTTCAGGGGATTTGACTCTCTGAGGAGATTTGATTGGCTCAGGGGACTTGGCCTCAGGTGAGGTGACTCTGGCGACCAGCTTCTCCTTGGACTCAGACTTGCGGACAGTCAGAGTGAAATGGGCTTCCTGTTTGCCTCCAGTGTTTTCCACCACCAGAGTGTAGCTGCCTCCATCTGACATCTCAACTGCAACAATGTCGAGGGAGGAACTGGACCGAGTTGAGACAATGTGATGTCGGGCAGAGGAACCAACTGGAGTTCCTTCGTGCATCCAGACAATTAAAGGTGATGGTTCACCCTCCACATCACACTCAAATCTGGCACTGCCACCCTCGTCTACAGTCAGAGAATGTGGTTTGGTCAAAATTTTAGCAGGAACACTTGGCCTCTCCTTTGCTTTCTCAACAACTACAGTGGTTGTTTCTTGAACTGATTCCTTCACGGTTGTTTTTGATGAGGAGACATGGTACACTTCAGTTCTGGTCATCTCTGGCAGATGGGAGGATGGAGGTTCTTCATCTTTGCGGAGAGAAGAGAAGGCAGCATATTCTGCTCCAGCTACATCCAATGTGGCATAATCAGAAGTCTCTCCTTTAGCGTTCTTTGCAACGACACGGTAAGTGCCAGAATCTTCAGTCACACAGTTATTGATCTGTAGAGTCAACACTCCACTGATGTTGGTCATCTGATATTTGCTGCTCTGTTGAATTTCTTTTCCATTGTGGAACCACTTCACTGCAGGTTCTGGTTTGGCCTGGATGTTCAGGGTGAATTTGGTGTTAGAGCCATAAGGTACACGGTGAGATCGCATCCTGATGGTGATGCGTGGGGCATGGTCAAGGCTAAATGGAATCTGAGTCACCACCTCCACCTTTCTCTCCACAGATCTCCTCTCAACTCTCAGAGCCTGCTTTCTCTCCTCATACCGAGAAGCGTAGTCCACCTTTGAATAAGACACCTCTGTCTTTGCCTTTTCTGAAGTAGCTGATCTCTCAGGTTCAGGCATGGGGAGCTTCTTAATTGGTTTAGGAATATATTCTGAAGTATGAGCTGTTAGGTGCTCAGACTGTACATCTTCAGAATATGTTGCTACTGCAACAGTTTTTTCTTTCTTGGAGATCCGAGTCTTCTCCTCAAACTCCATGTGTTTGAGTTGACTTTTGTAAGTGGCAATTCTCTGGGAGGTCGTGTGTGGACGCAGCAGCTCCTGATCTTCTCTTTCCTCATACACCCTCTGCTTTTCTCTTGGAGGTTTGTATGTGGCCTTATCATGACGCTGGCGCAGATCAACGAAACTTGGGCCAGCTTCATATTTCGATGGCATTCGGTAGGAGTCATATCTGTGGACATCTTCTCCTTCTTCATCATCACTGTATGCCCGTCTTGGTGATGAGGGACGCAGTGCAGACAGCTCAAAACGAACAGGGCTTAGACTCGGCGGTGAAGCAGAATACCCAAGTGCCAGCTCATCTTCCAGACGAAGCCTCTCCTCCTCAGTTCTCTTCATGGACAGGTAGTCTTTCACTGGTAGCAGCAGCTCCTCATCTGATAGGTCGCCCAGAGACCTCCTTCTGATCCTGTGGTAGGCGTCCATTTCAGGAGAAGGAGTGCGGTGCCTTGCAGGCCTCACTGTTTCTAAATCATCTTGAGTCATGGCTGAAAAGCGCCACTTCGGTTTGTATTGGTCCTTGATTCTGATTGGCACTTCATAGAACTGCTCCCATCTGGAAAGGCGAATTCGCTTCATCCTCTTCTGCTTGATTTTGTCCATGGGCTCAGGGAACTCATACTGATCACGCAGCTTCTTGTACCATTTCATGTCAGAAAGGGGCTTGAAATGTTTGATCTCCACGTCTTCCTCCAGAACAGCAGGGTTGACGACACGAGGAGTGGGCACAACATATGGCATACGCAGCCTCTTTTCTTCTGCCCGCTTCTTCTTCTCCTCCTGCTCTTTCTGGATTTCAGCTTCAGTCTTCTCACCTTTCTTAGTTGTCACAGCAGGTTTGAACATGGTGGCCGCCTCTCTCACAGCTTGTACTGCTACAGGTGGGAGTGGCATGATAACAGTGCCAGTCATAATCTGATGGATCCTTACTTTTTTGTCCATTTCTTCCTTTCCAGCCACTTGTTTCTCTTTTTCACTGGTCTCATACTCCTTCTTCACATGGGTGACACGCTCTACTTTGAGTGTAGCCTGACAGCTGGCAGATCCAGCCGAATTGGTCGCTGTCACTCTGTAGATACCAGAGTCTTCAGGTAGAGTGTCTCTTATATGAAGAATGAAGTAATCCAGGCCCTCATGGACAACTTCGACTGATGGTCCAAAGGCTAATGGAGTGCCATCTTTCTCCCACTTCAGTGTGGGATGGCCAGACACTCTGATCTCAAAGCGTACATTCTGGCCCTCCCTACACTCAACATTTGCAAGCAGGCGTTTGAACATTGGCCTGAGAGTCAAGTCTGCTGGTTTAGGTCTGGGAACAACAGTAAGACGAGCTTTGCAGCTGTCATCACCATACCTGTTCCGGGCCACCACGCTATATTCAGCATCATCTTCATCATCAACGCTGTGGATGATGAGCTGATATAAGCCTTTGTCAGTGATGAAAGTGTATTTCCTGTCATCATGTCCAGGGATGAGCTTCTGTCCAGATTTGTGCCAAATGACACGAGGCTCAGGGTGGACAGTGATGGTGACACCGAAGCGTACATCCTCACCTTTGTAGGCTGTGTGGTTAACCAACGGAAGAGTGAACTCAGGAGGCTTCTGGAGCATTCTGGCAGTGTCAACTCTACGCTTTGTTTTCTTCACCACGCGAGTAGTGAAGAAGTCACGATAAGATCTAACACCATTAATGAAAGCTCTGCATAGGCGCTGTCTTCACCATACTCATTGACAACCTTGCATCTGTAAGTGCCATCATCAGCTCTTGTAGTCTTATTAATGGTGATCACAGCCAGACCGTCTTCGTATTCCATTTCATATTTGTCACCAGCTTCCAGCTGTCTGACACCACAGTACCATGTAACTTCAGTAGTACTGTCATAGTTGTCAATGTTGCAGATGAATTTCACACTGTCACCCTCGTTCACAACTGCGTGGCTGATCTGGCCTGCAAGAGGACCGTGTTCAAATGGAGCGATCTTCACTTTGGCGACAAACACACCACGCTGTGTCCTGATGGAGCCACCACTCGCCACACGGGCTGCAGAGACCACAGTGCTCCATTCCTTCCTAGACATGGTCTGATAGTATCTCTTGTGCCTACCATTTGGTATTGCTCTGGTGCTGAGCTCCCCTTCAGGCTTAGTCAGCCAAGGATGAGCCAAAGCTTCAGCAGCCGTCATACGGTGCTTGCGCTCCTTTGTGATCAGGCGATCAGTGAAATCTAATGCATCAACACTGACCTGCTTGAAGGACTCATCATCATAGCTGTACACCGCACCGGAAATGTTGTCAATCATCTGCTGGTTAGTTTCAGCTGTGAATGGATTAAGTCCACTAAGAAGCACATAGGCAAGCACACCAACCGACCACATGTCAGTGACAGTGCTAACCATGTCACACTGGTGGATCTCAGGGGCAGCGTACTCAGCAGTGGTATACTGAACCTTGATTTGGTCTCCAGGAGTTAGATGTCTGGCCTGGCCTAGTTCAATAATCTTCACATTGGAGCTGGTTCTGGTTGTGTAGATGATGTTTTCAGGTCTGATATCAAAGTGTCCATAGCTCTGGGTATGTAGGAACTCCAAAGCAGAGCAGACCTGCTTGATATAGTTCACAATTTCACGCTCATTCAGCTCGAACTCTGCTGTGTTGAGCCGCTCAAAGATGTCAACACCAGAAATGAAGTCATAAATCATAACCAGCTCTTCAGGACTGTCGAAAGACTCATGGAGGAGGAGGAAATTAGTGTGCTTCGCTAGATTCAGCGCAGCAATTTCCTTCTTGACTATTGCTTGATCCGCACCTCTTACTTTGATGAATTTAGCCATGTAGGTCTTCTCAGAACTGATGTTAACACAGCGGTGAATAATTCCAAACTGACCTCTGCCCAGTTCTTCTGCAATTGCATATTTGTTGTGCAGATTCTTGGACTCAGAGTGTGGTGCCTTACCCTTGGGAACACGTCCAGTATCATCAACTTCTCGGTCGTAGAGCAGAACTCTGGATTTGTCTTCCTTTGTCATGACCGGTCCAGTGGTCTCACTTGGAGCGCTCTGTCCAAACTTATTCTCAGCAATAACTCTGAACTGGTAGCTGGTTCCTCCAAACAGGTTGATGACAGTGTAGCGGGTGTCACGGGACTGAGCAACTCGTTGCCACCTCTCAGCAGTGGTTGGGCATTTTTCAATGATGTAGCTAATAACTTTGCTACCGCCATCATTTGCTGGAGTGACCCAGCTGAGTGTGACAGAGTCTCTAGAGACATCACTGGCTTTGATGCCACGTGGAGGATCAGGCACATCAGCCACATCAAGTTCAACTGTCTGCTGGTCGATGCCGAATCTGTTCTTGGCACAGACAATGTAGAAGCCGGCATCCTTCTTGTCCACTCCATTGGGGAACACCAAAGAAGTGAATGACCTAGTGACAATGACCTGGTAGTGACCGTTGCTATCAATAAGATCTTGTCCCTTCTGCCAAGTGATGACAGGATCTGGTTTGCCACTGAAGGGAATTTTGATATTGACCACCTCTCCACGCAGGGCAGGGATGGCTTCCTTGTCCTTCAGGTTCTTTGGCAGGTGAATCTTGGCAGGGATTTCAACATCCAGAGATACTGTAGCACAGATGGAGCCACCCTGGTTGGTAGCTCTGATCTGGTACACAGTGGAGTCTTCCTCATCAGCCTCAGTAATGACCAGTTGGTGGTAACCACCTTTGAACTCCTGGATCTTGATCTTCTTTCCATCAGAGTGGATCTCCTTTCCTCGTCTGAACCATTTAATCACAGGCTTGGGCTGTCCAGTGATCTTGCAGACGAGGGTAGCATTGCTCTTGTACTTGATGCTCATGTTCCTCAATTCCTCCTTGAAGGCAGGAGCACGGACCTCAACAGCTGTGGCTGGAATGATGGGAGCAGTCTCCTCGCTGTAGTCACTCTGTCCTCCAAGGTTCTCACACTTCACACGGAAGATGTACTCCACACCTTCTGTCAGACGTTTCACAGAGAACACAGTCTGTTTTATCTCGTCTGTGGTCACTGGAGTCCATTCGGTCCATTCTTTCTTGTCTTTCTTATTCTTCTTCTCAAGGCAGTAACTCTTGATCTTGGAGCCACCATCGCTGAGTGGAGGCTTCCAGGAAACCACACAGGAGTTTTGGGTAATTCCAGAAACAACTGGAGATAGAGGGGGTGATGGTTTCTCTGTGGACAGGAGGAAAGTATTTAAGTCAGGAAGACGATATATTTCCATTTTAATTGAAACATATCTAGTTTGTATTGAGACCCAAATCATAAAAAATAACTTGTTTCCATAAAGTAAAACATTTCATTTATTAATTTCTCAAAGAAGCATTAAGTAATTTCTTGTCTGAATAAAGTCCACTTTATATAAGCATGAAGATGTTGCCCTAAACTTACCCAGCTGGCTCTTGATGAGGATAGGTGCAGCAAGCTCAAGTGGCTCACTGTTGCCATAGCGATTCTGGGCATACACTCTGAAGAAGTATCCAGCGCTTTCAGTCAGGCTCGGCACGCGACAAGATGTGCCGTTGATGGATGACGACACCAGTTCCCATTCAGTATTTTCTTTATCTTCACGCTTCTCTACAATGTAGTTGGTAATCATGCAGCCTCCGTCATCTTTTGGAGGCTTCCAGCTGATGATAACAGAGTTCTTCAGGAGGGCGTCCAGGACAATGGGACCCTGAGGCATGTCAGGTTTGTCTGGAAACATATGCAATGGTTTTTTTTAATTAGTTGGGTTCAACTAAATGCAGACTTTGTTGTGCTGAGTGCAGTGTAGGTACATACCATAGATCTCCACACTGAATGCAGTGTCAGCCCTGCCGAAGTGGTTGTGTAGTCTGATCCTGTATTTGCCTCCATGCACTCTACGCTGGACATTCTTGATAACCAGGTGAGTGTAGTGCTCTGTGGTCTCGATGCTGATGTCTTCTGTGTTCTCGAGGGTCTTTGCGCCATGCAGCCACATGATCTTCGGCTCAGGGCGTCCAATGTAGACAGCATGGATACGCAAGGTGGTTCCCAGCCCAGCATAGTAGGTCTCCTTCAGTGGATAGTCTGGGTGGAAGGATGGAGCAGCCTCCAACACCAGGACACCAGCGGTTTCAGCCTCACCAGCATCATTGATGGCCTTGCAGGTGTATTCACCCTCATCCTCTTGCTGGTCAGTCATAATGGACAGGGAATGGTTGCGACCATCAGAACTCATCTCATATTTACGGGATTCAACAACCTCCTTGCCAGCATGGTACCACTTGATGTCAGGAACAGGTCTGCCAATAATCTGGCACTTCATGACAGCAGGTTGACCAAGCTTGGCAGTAACTTCATCCATCTCCTTCCTGAGACTTGGTTTGTTTTCAACTGTAAAGAAAAACAAAATAGTTCAGATGTTGTAATGAGTATTAATTTAATGTTTCACAGTCAAGTCACTGTGAAGTAAAGCTTAATGAAATTTTTTTTCAGTTTATTTACCACTTAGTTTAGTCTTGATGCATGTAGCAGTTCTACGAGGTCTGCTCATTCCTGTCTCATTTTCAGCAAACACTCGGAACTCATACAAGGTTGCCTCAGCTAGTCCAGGCATTGTAAACTCCTTGTCCTTCAGTCTCTGTTTGTTGCACTTCTTCCAGGTGCTCTCAATGGACTTCCTGTACTCCACCCAGTAGCCCAGAACCTCCTTCCCACCGTCGCACTCTGGAGGTTGCCAGCGGATTGTGATGTAGTTGTTAGTGACAGTCACGGTGTCAATCTCACCGGGTTGACTTGGTTTATCTGAGTACATGAGAAGGTTGAAATTAATGACTGTTTAAAGTCGACTTTGTTAATAAAGATCTAATCACAGAAATGGACTCACCAAATGGATCTTTGCACGTGACTGGGTCGGACAGAGGTCCAGCCTCACTATCTCCAATGTCATTGACAGCAACAATACGGAAGTGGTATTCTGCATCAGGGGTGAGTCCAGGTAGGGTAAACATGGTGGACGTGATCTTGGTCTGATAGCGGGACCAGGTCTCAGCGGAAACCTCCTTATACTCAACAAAGTATCCGGTGATGGCAGAACCACCATCATCCTTTGGTCTGGACCATGCCAGGGCCACGGAGCTCTTGGTGATGTCCATGATCTCTGGTGGGGTGCTTGAAGGCTCGGGAGGACCTGGTTTCAAGTAAAATAAAAGGATTTGAATAATTACTGAAAGTTCTTCTATCATTTGAGCATCATTTTCATAATTATTTAGTCTTTAGCACTGATTTTCACTGTGTACAAATTAACTGAGAACAGCACCAAGTACAGAAGTGTTTGATGAGAATAAAACTTAAGCACTAAAACAAAACTGAGTACAGCAAAATATCATGAAGCTAAATATAACTTTAAGGAACTTGATTTAAACTCACTACATTTAAATCCAGACCGGTTTGTCATAGAATTCAGTAGCTCTATTGTTTTAGAGTGTATTTAATCATGCATACCTCCATTTTAAGTTAAACATTCTAGGCTTGTTTTAATTTTGGGGGATATTTTTTATCTTCAATGGTTTTGTTTTATTCAACCTGTCTTTCTTTCATGCCTTACTGTGTTAATGATACTTACAGAGACGAGTCTTGGGCACCAGTGGCTGCTCAGACTTCAGAGAAGCACTAATGCCAAATGAGTTTTCAGCTGTGACCTTGAAGTGGTACTCTGTTCCCTCCCTCAGGCCCTTGACAACCAGCTGAGTCTCGGTCACTCTGGAGTCCACTGTGTACCAGGCATTTCTGGCTGCTTCTCGTCTTTCCACGATGTATCCCAGAATTTCTGAGCCACCATCATCAGTGGGTGCCTTCCAACACACTTTAACAGAGTTGGCTTGGATCTCCTCGAACACCATTGGCCCTTCTGGAGCGCTGGGGCGGCCGATGACCTTCACCTTAATCTGGGCCTTCTTCTTGCCAACCTTGTTCTCCAGCAGCAGATCATATACTCCAGTGTCACTCCTTTCAGCTCCTTTAATCACCAGCTCGCTAGTGTCCTCAGTAGAGGCAATCATGGCCTTAGCAGATATGGGACCACTATCCTTAGACCACTTGCAGGTTGGATGTGGTTTGCCTTTGATGGGCACAGAAAGTCTGACCACACCTCCTTGGCGGACCACATACACATCTTTGTACTTCAGCTCCAGATCATAATCAGGAGATTCTGGTGAACAACAAGAGGTACAAAAGAAAGTCAATTCAAGGAAATGAGTCAAAAAAAACCCTGTAAAATTCTTTGAAACAATGTGAAGTTACGTTTCATGGAAAAACATCTGTCAACAGTCTTACAACAGTGAAGCATATATGTTTCTTACCAAGCATCTCAGTGACTTTGACAGTTCCTGGCACTTCAGCAGGTTCTCCTGAGCCGCCGGCGTTACAGGCCATCACATGGAACTTGAACTCCTCTCCTTGTGGCATGTTAGTGAGCGTGTACTCACAGATCAGCGATGGTGTGGTGTTGCATTTAATCCAAGCCATGGTACCGACCTTCTGCATCTCAATGAGGTACCCATCGACTCTTGCATCGCCTTCATCATCAGGAGGACTCCAGGCCAGAGACACAGAAGACTTGGTGGTATCGGTGATCCTGGGGTTCTGAGGACATCCAGGTGGATCTGAGAGGACAAACAGAAATTGTGTTAAAACATTAAATTCTTTGATCTAGTACATGTGTAAAATTCTTCTTTGTGGTTCTTCTCTCACCAATGGGATCTGTGGCCACGGCCGGTTTGGATGGCAGACTGGGTTTGCTCATTCCTCTAGCATTGATAGCTGTGATTCTGTGTTCGTACTCCAGACCCTCGATCAGCTCAGTTGATCTGTACCTTGTCATGGTGATTGGATTCTTGTTGGCACGGACCCATCGGTCAGATCGGACTTCTTTGCGCTCGATGATGTATCCAGAAACCTCCAGACCTCCATCTTCATCTGGTGGATTCCAGGCAACGGTCATGCCATCACGAGAAACATCGAAGATGGTTGGTCTACCAGGAGGTCCAGGCACATCTGTGAATGATGGAAATTTGTCATTGTACTGAAAATATCATCAGCTAAATGCTTCTTTGGACATTAAAAAGGAACTCAGACATTTGTAATTTGTTGATTGTATGATCATTTGAATCCTCTGTGTACAGTCACAGAAAGAAAAAAATTCAAACTCAAACCACATGAGTTCTGAACATTATACTTGAAAATTCAATAAAATTTAGCCTATTGTTCCAGAGTTATATATCAAATGTATGAGACAAACAAGTATTTTTTGACTGTATGCCGAAGTGTCTAAGAATGACATGATTTTGGGAAGAAGTTGGACTGTAGGAGATTTTGTCAGTCCATTTAGCTGGAAAAAGAGTCTGTCCTTGGCAACTGTGATAAAACCAAGAACTGATTTTGTAGACAAGTGTTAGTATAATAAAGCTGTGTCTTACTCTTCAGGCTTCTGCAGGTGACAACCTCGGACTGCAAGAACTCTCCAGTGCCATAACGGTTGACTGCAGCTGCACGGAAGACATATTCATCTCCCTCGATCAGGTTCACAAACTTGAAAAGTGGCCGGCTGACGGCATCGGAGACTGGGACCCAGCCGGGTCGGTGGGCATCACGTTGCTCCACCACATAGCCACTGATCGGAGCTCCTCCATCCCTGACTGGTGGGTTCCAGCTGCAGGTGACGGAGGTTGCATCGACCTCATCAAAGTTAATGGGACCCTCTGGTTCATCAGGTTTGGCTGTGTGGGGAGAGCATACCAGATTATAATCCTATTTGCATTAAATAAACACAGGAATAGCACTGTTCATACTAACGTAAAAAGAATATTATTTAAAATCATTTGATGCTGTCAATCATCACATTTTCCTGAAAAATGTTACTAATTTCAGCTATCATTTTGTGTGGTTATGAAACATATCTAATCTCATTTTCTTTAGTCTTTCTTTAGATAAAATAATTTTTTATTAGTCACCACACAAGGGATACCAGCAAAGAGTGAGATGTGATAAATAACAGAAACATAAAGACTGATATGGAATATATGAGGAGCAATATAAAAAATATCTTAATGAATAATAAAAAGAAGAGTGAAAACCATCAACATTGAACACATTGGAGTATGTATTATTATCACATAAATAAATATTGAACCAAACAATGTTGGATATTTATTATAAAAATTACATATTCCATTATATACTTAATTATACATTTCAATACTAATAATTCATTATACTTTAATTTACTTAAAACAGGCAGCAGAAACAGTGCCATAAACATTAGATCTGTGTCTCTGAAGTGAAACATAAATCTCCTCCCACACCAAATTAAAAAAAGTCAATTTAAAGATGTAAAATATGCTTCCCGTTTTGATTAATTGATTAATCAATTATTTGTTGACATCCCTTGTGTAAATACTCAAATTGTCTCATGTGCTGATGACATCATAGTATTTATGTAAGATTAAAACCTTATATAAACTCAAAACTTTCTGAATTTAACTCTTCACACATTTGGGTGAATTCTAATCCATAGACGTGATAGAAACATAGTGTGTATTATTTTGATTTATTTACATTTGAATCTGTATCTGACCCTATTCATCATATAAATAACACACTAAACACAAACATTTCAAACCTTAGAGCACTATCTGACGACACATTAAATTAACATTAAATTCACTGATTTGTGCATTAATAAAAATGAAAGTGTTTCCTTACAGAGTACGATGACCTTGATGGTCTCTGTGATGACACCAACAATGTTCTTCACCTCCAGCGTGTAGTCACCGGTGTCATCAATGGTTGTGTCCGACACAGTCAGTTTGGAGAACTTGCCAGTGCTCTTTACCTTCACACGGTCAGTAAACTTGATCTTGTTGCCACCAAAGAGCCAGGAGCAGACAGGAGGGGGTCTGCCGATGATGGGCAGGTCCAGCTCCAGAGTCTTTCCGGCCAGGATGCTGACAGCCTTCTGAGGAATGCTTGAGAAATCCACTATAGGCATCACTACAAGAGGAAGACACATTGGAAGCAAAACATTAAAGACCAACTGGAAAAAATGAAATATATTTACAACTTCAGCCAAAGATGATGCTGAAATTATGCTAATGTGTAGAAGTAAAGGAGAAAGTTTAGAGGAATGTTGTGTCTATTTGTGGAAACTCAGTGGGAGATGGGTAAAATTAAAGGAGAGCCTCAGCATCATAGAGGTCTTGGATGTAAGTGAAACAGGGAAATGACCTTCTCATGTGTAGGCTGGAGGTGAAGTAAAGTCCTACCTCTCTGTTCCTGGACTGTAACAGCTGTAACCAGCTCTTTGGGTTCGCTGGCTCCTCGGCTGTTGATGGCTCTGATTCTGAACAGGTACTGCTCATTCTCATTCAGCTTCTCGATGGTATGCTCAAAGTCTGTAAGTTTCAGGGTGGCCACCTTCATCCACTTGTCAGTGCCAAACTTGCAGGCCTCAATAACGTAGCCGGTCAGCCTGCTGCCACCGTCGTGTTCAGGTTTCTCCCAGCCCAGACTGACAGTGCTCTTGGTGACGTCGATAACCTCCAATTTGTGTGGTGGCAGAGGAACCTCGCAGACCAGGACCACGTCCGGAGTCTCGCAGGGCTCACCAACACCATAGATGTTCTCAGGAAGGACTCTAAAGTAGTATAGCATGCCTTCCATCAGGTTGTCGATCTTGTAGGAAGTTTTGCTGCACTTGGCAGTGACAGTCTTGTAGGCCCTCATGGAGGCCTCACGTCTCTCAATGACATAGTTGTTGACAGGAGCACCGCCGTCCACAGTTGGGGGTTCCCAAGATATAGTGGCAGAGTCCTTAGTCAGCTCCTTCATCTGGATTGGTCCAGTTGGTCCAGGTGTGTCTAATAAGAGAAAAACATTTTTATGGTTAAAATATCACAATGAAAAATTCAAGTGATGTACAGTACATGGTTTAACCACAAGACTAATCCTCTTAAACTCACCATAGACCTTAACAAGGATGTTGACCTCCTGCTTGCCAGCAGCGTTCTCAGCCACGAGAGTGTACTTTCCAGCATCATATCGGTGGACCTTGTCAATGATCAGTGTGGTGGAAGAGCTGGTGACCTCAATGAAGCCTCTGTTGTTGAGGTCCACACCAGGTTTGCTCCAGGTAATGGTTGGTGCTGGACGGCCAGTAACATTAACAAAGAGACGAAGCGAACCGCCGGCACGGAGGCAGATGGTCTTCTTCAGGTCATCATGGAGCTCAAAGTCCGGAGTTTCTGGGGGAGAATGAGAGATTATTAATGTCATGATTTGAGATTGTTGGTTACTCATCTATGCATAGTGTTTTGTTTTTTTTTTAATGTTTTTTTCATTGTTTGTGATTACAAAATGTTGGATGAAGAAAAATTGCAACTTAAAAATAGCAGTTAATTATAAGGTCTCATCTTAGTGTTGTTAGTCTTGACTTTATGTGCATGTTTAGTTTATTTTCTTCTTCAGTAATACATTTTCATTCTATATTTTAACTGTTGCTTTAACAGACGTTATGTGTGTGTGTATATATATATATATATATATATATATATATATATATATATATATATATATGTATATATATATATATGATAAAATTAAATGTAACTCACCAATCCTCTCAACTGGTTCTGTCTCGGCACATGGCTCACTGAAGTCTCCAGTGCCGTTGATGTTGATTCCTGCAACTCTAAAGTAGTACTTCTTTCCAGCAGACAGTCCAGTCACGACATACTCAGTGGCTCGCAGAGTTTTCTCATGGGCTTTCGTCCACTCCTCTGCTCCGGCTTCCTGCATCTCCAGAATGTAACCCATAACATCAGCTCCGCCATCTTCCACCGGACGGGACCAGGCCAAGCTGATGCTGTCAGCATGAGTATCGATGATACGGGGGATGGAAGGAGGCGCTGGAGTGCCTGAGAAGAGAAGCAACATTCAGTGATCGAATTATATACTGATAATGTTTACATTCAGGTGATGGAGTTGAAACAATGGACACTCTATAACAGGGGTGGGCAATCCTGGTCCTCGACGGCCGGTATCCTGCATGTTTTAGATGTTTCCCTCTTCCAACACACCTGGTTCACATGATAAGCCTATCATCAAGCTCTGCAGAAGCCTGATAATGACCTTCAGGTGTGCTGGAAGAGGGAAACATCTAAAACATGCAGGATACCGGCCCTCGAGGGACCAGGATTGCCCACCCCTGCTCTATAATGACTGTAAGTGTATGTTTAACAGAAATTCAACCACGTTTATTTCCACAAAACATTTAACGTTTGTCATGTTAAATGTCATGTATGACTTTAAGCTAGATTTCTCTGCATATGATCCCCTTGTTTTCTTTCTAAATAAACTGGTTTTATTGTAGATTTACTGTTCAGACTTACATGTGGGCACTCTGCAGACTACGTAGAGTGACACCTCGCTGGCTTCACTTTCTCCGGCCTTGTTGATGGCCGTCACTCTAAACTGGTAGATGTTTCCTTCGGTGAGACCGGACACCTTCAGCGTGGTGTCCAGGTGAGCTCCATCACGGTTCACCTTCACCCAGCGTGCACTCTTCCTCTCGCGTCTCTCTACCAGGTAATGGATCAGAGGGCTGCCGCCATCACTCTCAGGCTTCAGCCATTCGATGGTTGCAAAGTCCTTTCCTGAAGCGAGGATCTCTGGAGCTCCAGGAGGAGTTGGCACAGCTGGATGAGAGGGAACTGGGGTTAGAATACCTTTTGTGTTGATTTATTTTTGTGTGCTCTATGTGCTTTTATGATTGATGTTGACTGATAACAGGTTTATTTAACTGAACTTACTGAAAGTGTTTCTGGCGACCATTGGACCTGACTGCAGATAGACTCCAGGTCCGTACTTGTTGACTCCACGGACTCTGAACAGGTACTCTGTATTCTTGAACAGTCCGGTGATGTTGCAGGTCAGCTCTTTGCACTCAGACTGCATGATGACCCAGTTCAGTCTGTTTGTGTCTCGTCTTTCTACGATGTAGTGTGATATTTCATCACCTCCATCTTCGAGAGGAGGCTTCCAGCTCAGAGTGCATGACTCCTCTGTGATCTTACTGATCTCGATGCTGCCGTCGCACACTCCAGGAGTATCTAATTAAACATCAATTAAGTATAGTTCAGAAATTTTCATATTTTCACCATTTTTGTTTTATTTTGGCTATAATGTCACTGTGGATAGACCGTAATGAGAAACCAGTCAGAACAACTTACCAAGCACTTTGACATTGACCTCAGCGGTCTTGGTTCCGCTCACGTTCCTGACGGTCAGGATGTATTTTCCAGTGTCATCTCTGTCACAGAACTTGATGATGGCCATGGCTTTGGTGGGAGTGTACTGCAGCTGATATTTCTCACACATCTCCAGCTCACGGTTGCCCTTGGACCAGGAGGCCTTTGGATCAGGTCTGCCTCCCACAGCAGCATCCAGAACCAGGTCTGAACCGGCTCTAACCATCACGGTCTCAGACAGGAGTTTGCTGTCCAGCTGGGCCTTTGGAGGCTCTGTTGGATCAAAAACAAGGACGTGGTTGATATAAAAATGTATTTAAAAAGGACTGCTATAATATAGGTGTAAAGTATGTTACTGTTTGTATGTTTCCTCTACCTCACTGTTTTCTATTCTCATTTTAAAAACTGTCAGTATTAGCAAACTTTGACAATGGTCAAGAGATAATATCACAGTTCTCAAAAGGAGGAATGGACTGATGAAAAATCTCGAAGCTCTAATAAAAATTACAACAATAATCAACTAAGATGTTTTTTAGTTTGTTTTTAGTTCAGTACAAGATGTATTTATTTATTGATATATTTAAGTTTACTTACTCCCTTTAGCTGTTTCATATAGTGACAGATAATTTCCAAGTATCTGTTTTGCTGTTTTATTTATTTACTTACCACCGAACTACTATTATATCAGTGGTAGATTGGGTAGCTGTAGTTTATCCATCTCCCAACTAAACTAAAATAATATCAGGATTTAAGTTCCCCATCATACCAAAGTCTGTCTTGCACTGCACAGATCCGGTTGACTCTGAAGGAATGCTGAACACTTGGTTGGCGTTCTTGGCGATGACTCTGAATTCATATGGTTCTCCTTCTCCCAGAGCTGTGACGGTGTAGAAATTGTCTGTGACGTTGGTGTAGTTACACTTTAACCAGCGGCCCTCTCCACTCAGGGTGTATGGCTTCCGCTCTATGATGTATCCTATGATTGGACTGCCACCGTCATTAAGAGGAGCTGACCACTTCAGGGAGACTGTGGTTCTGGTGACTTTTGTGACTTCAGGTTTACTTGGTGGATCTGAAAACCAGAATGACAGTTTTTGTCTTACGTGTAAATGCATTGGACTATGAACTCAACAGTCACTGAATGGCTTGATATTGAACTCACCGACAGGATTTTGGGCCACGGCACCTTTGGAGGCCTCGCTGGCTTTGCTGAGTCCAGCACTGTTCATGGCATAAACCCTGAACTGGTATTCCAGACCTTCAACCAGACCCTCTGCCTTGTAATAGCACTCGAAGCAGGGGATCTTGTTCTCCCGCACCCACAGTATGTTGTTCCTCTCCTTCTTCTCAATCCAGTAGCCTGTCACCTTGCTTCCTCCATCATTGTAAGGCTCCTCCCATTTTAGAGTCATTGTGTTGGCAGTGACGTTGAACACAGTGGGCTTTGTTGGTGGGCCAGGAGGTGCTGTGATTAAAAAACATACTTTTAATTAGCCCCTAAAAACAGTCCAATACGCCATAAAAACCCAGTTACAGGGATAAAGTATTTTGTAGGATAAATCAGAAACTGAACAAACTTGTGACTTCTATTTACAGTGTTCATATTCATCAGACTTAAAGTAAGGTATCACTGAAATGAATTTTAAAAAAATCACTGAAATAGTGAAGAGAAAACCATGTGCAAAACATTAGTTAATTTCACAGTTTCAGGACTCACTTCTGCAGCACTCAGTCAAATCATATTAACATCTTAATAACAAATTAAAATTAAATCTGATAGATTTCACTCACTGAAAGGATGCTCTGCGACGATGGTTTCAGACTCCGTGGACTTGCTGACACCGAATCTGTTTTCTGCCGAGACCCTGAATGTGTACTGCATGTACTTGGTCAGATGGCTGACATGGAGAGACGTTCTCTTTACACTGGAGTTGATCAGCTGCCAGGCGGTCGAGCCAGACTCACGCTTCTCCACAATATAGTTGGTAATGCTGGTGCCGCCATCATCCTCTGGTGGCTCCCAGTTCAGGACACAAGACTCGGATGTGATGGAGGAGACCTCAATAGGTCCAGTTGGAGGACTGGGTCTGGCAGTCACGTTGACCTCAACAGTGAACGTCTTGGTTCCAGTGACGTTTTCTAGGGTCAAGTAGTATTTACCACCATCTCCTCTCATGGCCTCCTTCACTGAGATGCTGGTTCTATCTTTTGTTACTTTGATGGTGACTCTATCAGAATTCTTCAGCCTCAACTCTTCGAGTTTCCATGAGACCTTTGGAGCGGGTCTACCACTGATGGGAACCTCGATGGTGAAGGTGCTGCCAGACCTGCAAGTGATGAGCTGGTTGGTGATCTCGCTCAGGTCAGCGGCAGGTTCAATGTGAGGCTCTTTGACCAGCACAGCAGCCGGAGTTTCCCTTGCTGTGCTGTAGCCGGATTCATTTTTAGCTTTAACACGGAAGTCATATTCATCTCCCTTGTTGAGCTTTTCAACTGAATAGGTGAGATTTGTTGTGTTGCCAACCACCATCCATTTATCTCCTCCCTTTGGCCTGGCCTCAATGACATAGCCCTGAATGCGGCTGCCACCATCATGTTCTGGTTTGAGCCAGCCCAGAGACACAGAGCTGTCTGTGGTGTCCAGGACGTCCAGTCTCTTTGGTGAAGCCGGCTCAGCAGTGGCAATGACTGGCTCGGTGAACTCAAATGCCTCGCCCATACCATGCTGGTTCTCAGCTGACACTCTGAAGAAGTATGGCACTCCTTCCAGCAGGTCTTGAATCTTCAGGATGTGGCCTGTGCACTTGCTGCCAGACTGCTGCCAAGTGCGTCGGCTGGCCTCACGCCTCTCCACAATGTAATGGTGGATTCTGGCTCCGCCATCGTTCCGAGGTGTCTCCCAAATTAGAGTAACGGTTCCTCTGGAGACCTCTTTGAAAGCCACATTCTGTGGTGATCCAGGAGTGTCCATCACCTTCACAGTGAATGTAATTGCCTTGCTGCCACTGACATTCTCCAGGTTGACTGTGTATTTGCCGGTATCATTTCTAGAGCAGTTTTCAAGGCTGAGAGAGGTGTAACCGTCTGTTGTTGTGATCTCTGACTTAACGCTCAGTTCTCCATCTTCCTTCACCCAGGTGGCAGTGGGAACAGGTTTTCCTCTGAAATGGATTCCCAGGCACATTGATCCACCAGCCTTGATGATGTGCGTCTGCTTGAAGGTGGCATCAATGTCCACCTGAGGAGCTGTCAGCCGGTCTACAGCCTGAGCTGGCTCTGGGGTCTCCTTATCCTCACCTCTGCCCACATGATTGACAGCTGCAACTCTGAACCTATACTCGGCTTCTGTCTGTAGTCCAGTCACCACATACTGAGTTTCTGCGACCAGCTCTTCATTTACTCTCTTCCATTCATCTCCTTCTCCCTTCATCATCTCAACAATGTAGCCCAGGATCTCCATACCTCCGTCGTCCGCTGGTTTGGTCCATTCTAGACTGATGGAGGTGTTGGTGGAGTCGGACACACAGACCACAGATGGAGCACATGGGATGTCCTTTGGTTCAGCGGCTTTGATTGGCATAGAGATGTTGCTAGGAGTACCAACACCAGCGTCATTCACAGCCATGACTCGGAACTCATACTCCATATCCTCGGTCAGATGGAGAACCTTGTGAGCACATTCAATGATGGGTTTTTTGGTCACCACCTTGTAGAAGCGGACAGTCTTCTTCTCCCGTTTCTCTACGATGTAATACTGGATGGGATTTCCTCCATCAGAAGTTGGAGGAGTCCATGAAAGAGTGATGCTCTCTCCGGTCACCTCAGTGGCATCAGGAGTACCAGGAGCGTCAGGAGTTGCTGGAGGACAATAATGATCAGATTAATAAAAACTATACAGTTCCGTCTTGTAAATCATATACTTGACATGGTGTGGTGTTTTTGAAGCTCATTGGAGAAGGTAAGAGAAAATTTACATTTTTCAAAAACTCAGAGATCCTAGAACCATACATCAGGAAATATCGTGTGCAAGGCATCATGTTTAAAGAAGTGATATTTTGCTTTTTTAAAATGGAATTATACATTTTAAAACATTTCCCTGTGGTCTACATAAACTGCAAATGCTATGCTTAAGTCTGAATTCTTCATTAAACGCCACAGGCCCATCTTCAACTCTATTTCTGAGTAATGACACCAGAAAGGTCATTTTGAGTGCTGGCCCTTTAAATGCAAACGAGCCACTTCACGCCCCACCCCCTCCAAGTTGTTGACCGTGCTGTTCTGTCCTGTTCAGCCACTTGTGTTCACTAATACAACCAACAACTGAACATTTTAGGTAATCGACTCGAAGTCTGGAAATATTTTCAGTATGGACTACATCTGCTGCTGCTGACAAACAATTGTGGTGTACTCAGAGAAATGTTCGTCGGAAGTCTTGACCTTATATGTGCAAATGTTGTGATGTAACTAGTTATAGACGTAACAAATTAAACAGGAATTAAAACAGGTTGTAGAAGTCCACTCAATTTTTGCCAAAATGAATATAAAGATTGCTTTGCAGCACCTGGAGGGTTCAAATTCAAACTTTTTTAATTATTAGGGTCCAAATACACAAATAAATGTACCAAAGACTAATAAAAGTGGGTTTAGCAAAATATAACCCCTTTAAGGCACTAAATCTCTGCTTGTAATAACATGTTAATTAGTCAAATGATATGATGAAAAGCTTTTCCTACTTACTGTACTGCAACTGAGCAATGATGGGGCTGGATTCCAGTGGTCGGCCAACTCCGAACTTGTTGACGGCAGAAACCCTGAACTGGTACTCATTGGTCTTGATGAGTTTGGTGGCATTGAATGTGCACTCCTTACACTCATCAGACACTAAGGCCCAGGAAATCTTGGCAGTCTCCCTCTTCTCAACGATATAATGTGAAATCTCAGAGCAGCCGTCATTCTCAGGAGCGTTCCAGGACAGAGTGCACCTGCCTTCTGAGATGTTACTGAAAGTGATGGGTCCGACCGGCTCTCCGGGAGTATCTGCAGAGAGATGGGAAATTGAAATAATTAACATATTTAAAACACATTTTACATTTCAAATTGCTTAGAATATTTCAGTGGCTAGATTTTTATTGTAGTTTTATGAAATTGAACAAATGTTTATCTAACTGGTAAAATATTTTTCTTGATTTAAAGTGGTTGTGTTTAAGATGATTTGATTTCTTGCTAGAGGGACTTTCCTTGAGGGCTTTCTTTGATTCAGAATTTTCTGTTTTATAAAGTAGAAAACAAATAAATGGATGTACCAATAACAAGTCAAAACCTCATACCTTGGACTTGGACAAGAATATCCTCCTTCTTGCTTCCAGATCCATTTGTGGCTTCTACAGTGTAGAGGCCACGATGGCCACGATCTGCATCTCTGACAAACAGGGTGCTGGATCCAGGAACGGTAATGATGTCCATCATCTTCTTGGTCACCTCTACACCATCTTTAAACCAGACCACTTTAGGAACAGGACGTCCAGTGATTGTCACCTTCACCCTGATGTTGTCTCCAGCCTTCACTGTCAGGCCTTCGAAGTACTCGGGCCCGAACTCGATATTTGGAGTGGCTGATATAAAAAAGTAGGTAAATCAGTTAATATCACATCTTATTTTTCTACTGTGCTAATAAATAACATTACAGCATAGAAAGAAAATAAGAAAAGTAATGTTTGATTTTAAGACCTTTTCAAAACAGTGATAGGCTTATTAGATCTGATTTTATAGAATCTAATAATGTCTGCATAGAAAATTAGCTGTTACTAACTCTGTATTTACTGTATTTACTCACCATTCTCACTTCTGACCACAATCAAACCAGACGAGTTGGATGGAGGGCTGATGACACCGATGGCATTTCTAGCAATCACTCTGAACTCGTAGCGTTCATTGGTTGCCAGACCGGTCACAGTATACAGACATTCTTGGACATCGGTCAGGTTGGCCTTGAACCAGCGGCCGTGTCCCTGTCGTTTTTCAATGGTGTATCCGGTGATCTTACTTCCACCGTCACGTTTGGGTGCATCCCATTTCAGTGTAATAGAGTCACTTGTCACATCAGTGTAGTCAGGCTGACCAGGAGGATCTAAAGAATTGACATTAGTGAGGATATTAGCAAGACAGCAACAAAACAAAACAGTCAATAAGAATCTGAATAGATTAATTTTACACCATTGTTTTAACTGAATTTACAGAACTAATACCATATTGCAGGGGTCAGCAACCCTGGTCCTCGAGAGTTACTATCCTGCATGTTTTAGTTGTATCCCTCTTCCAGCACACCTGATTCAAATGATAAGCCTATCATTAAGCTTTGCGGAAGCCTGATAATGACCATCAGGTGTGCTGAAAGAGGGAAACATCTAAAATGTGCAGGATAGTAGCTCTCGAGGACCAGGGTTGCTGACCCTTACCGTATTGTAATATATGCCATTGTAGGGAAATAAAATTACACAAACTGTGACAGAAGATTTGAATGCTCTCCTCACAGTTATGACTCAGAACTCACCAACAGGACTAACAGCCATGGTGGGTTTGCTCTCGTCACTCATGCGGCTGAATCCGGCATCATTCTGGGCATAAACTCTGAATGAATACTCAAGGCCTTCAATCAGCTCCAGGATCCTGAAGTCTGTTTCTTTGATGAGCATTGGGTTGACCTTCTGCCACATGATGCTGTTCTTTTCCCTCTTCTCTACATGGTAGCCCTGGATTGGGGTACCGCCATCGTAGATTGGTTTCTCCCACTGGATGGTCATGCCATCATTTGTCACATTGTAGACCACAGGTTTACCTGGTGGGCCTGGAGGTCTGAACTGGTGTTTGGCAACAACCATCTGAGAGAGCAGGGGCTCGCTGACTCCATATCTGTTCTCAGCACAGACTCTGAACTGGTACTGGACCCCCTTGATCAGATTTGGCACCTTAAACTCAGTTCCCTCCACACTAGAGCATGCCATCTTCCAGTCAGACTTTGAGGTGTCACGCTTCTCCACAGTGTAGCAGGTGATATCTCCACCACCATCATCATTTGGTTCATCCCAGGAGATCCTGATGCTCTCAGCCCTCACCTCATCCAGACGGATCATTCCAGCTGGCTTTGATGGTGGTCCGAGTGTGACCACATGAATGTGGAAGGACTTCCTGTTCACCTTATTGTCAAGGGTGAGTGTGTATTTACCCTCGTTTTCCTTTGTAACATTCTTCATCATCAGAGTGGCTTTGTTCTCAGTGGTCTTGAAGCGAATTTGGTCGCTTTCCCTCAGAGGTAGGCTGTCCTTCAACCAAGAGATTGTAGGTCTGGGCTTGCCTTTGTATGGCAGCTCAATATGAACATTGTGTCCGAGTCTGACATTGATGCGACCACCTGGGTACTCTGCAAGGCAGGCCTCAGGCGTGATAATGTAGTCGATGACTTTAATAGGTCCAACCTCTACAAAGTCGCCCTGTCCCTTCTCATTTCTTGCAGCGACTCTGAAGACCATGTCAGAGTGCTCCTTCAGCTTCTTGACCTCAAACTCGCAATGTTTGCTGGTTCCTCCCAAAGACCAAGTCTCTTCGCCCTTAATCTTCATCTCAATGACGTAGTCGGTGATGATACTGCCGCCGTCATAATCAGGTTTCAACCACTGCAGAGTCACAGAAGTCTTGGATGAATCCTTCATAGATACCTCTTTAACTGGTCCTGGAGTCTCTGTGGCCTTCACTGGTTCCGGTGTATCACATGGATCACCAACTCCATTCTCATTCTCTGCCAGCACACGGAAGAAGAAAGATGTCTTCTCAGACAGATCCTCAATAGTGTATGTCAGGTCTGTGCACTTGCTAGTTACTGCAGAATATGATCTCTTTGACGAGTCTCTCTTCTCCACAATGTAGTTTGTGATCTCAGCTCCTCCATCGAGCAGAGGAGGCTCCCAGCACAGAGTCACTTTACCACGAGTCACATCCTTAAGGACCAGGTTCCTGCATTGAGCTGGAGTGTCCTGGACCTTCACGGACAGGGTCAAGGTCTTGGGCTCTCCCACTCCATTCTCAATTTTCACTGTGTACTTTCCAGTGTCGAGTCTGGTCACCTCACGCATAACGAGCACTGTGGTGGTGTCTGAGTGGTGGAACTCATACTTGGGGTCGCGGTCGATGCATTCTTCACCCTTACTCCAGGAGGCAGTCGGAGCAGGACGGCCCTTGATGGGAACAGACAGTTCCACATCTTTACCGGCCTTCACGATGTAGTGAGTTCTCATGGCCACATCGGCGTCGATCTGGGCCTCCTCTGTGGAGAGCACAAATAAAAACAACATCACAAATAGAAAACAATGTGTAACAAGGAAAACAAGAAAACGTATTGTTAATTTAATGAACACTTTGTGTTTGTAACATTTAAGGAGAAAGTAACTTAAAACAAAGTTTTGTGAATAAAACTTTACATGTAACCGGTTTCAGTTTGAGTCATGGACTTACCCAGGATATCTTTGGCTTGCACAGGTTCGGTCATTTCCAACGCTTCTCCACGGCCGGCACAATTCACAGCAGACACTCTGAAGAAGTAGTTGACATCTGGTTTTAGGTCATGAACAACATATTCGGTGGTCTTGACCTCTCCCTTGGTAGTGATCATGGCCCATTCTTCTTCTCCTTCCACCAGTTTCTCCACCATGTAGCTGGTCACCTCGCTGCCTCCGTCCCATTCAGGTTTGGACCAGCCCAAGGTGATGGAGGTCTTCGTGGAGTCGGCGACCTTCAGTTTACAAGGCTCATCTGGTGGATCTGTTTAAAAAAGAGGTGGAAGATTAGAGCATTTTTTTATTGTCAGGGTTCAATCTATTTCCATCCATTTCTGTTTAATTCTACATTTCAGCTCATATTTTCTTTTCAAGTTGTTCAGTCAGTTTGGTTAAAAAAACTTTTAACCAACCATTTATCTGTTTTTATAGTTTTAACAGTTATGGACGGAAACTTGGAAAAACATGATAGTTTTCCAGATTTTCAGAGAATGTAATTATACCTTGTATTGTAAAACTTTCTTTATTTAGCTTTATTTAATAAAGTTACAATCTTCTATGTTTATTATGTTTATTACTTTTTTCCAGACTTTGTGAAAATATATTAAAAATTTGTAATATGTTGGATGTAAGCGTAAATATGTGTACATATTACTTGTGGATCTAGATTTCTTACCAACTGGATCAGCAGCTTTGTAGAAGTCTGAGGCATCTGAGAATGGTCCCTCTCCGGCTTTATTAATGGCACAGACTCTGTACTGGTACTCGCTTCCTTCAGTCAGATGATAAACAGCCTGTTTGATGTCGCTGATTGGATCTTTGTAAACTCTGATCCAGCGCAGACTCTTCTTATCTCGTCTCTCCAGATAATATCCTGTCACAGCGCTGCCTCCATCTACGCCAGGTTTGTCCCATTCTACGATCATTGTGGTCTTAGTGATGGTGTTGACCTCAGGAGTACGAGGCTGCCCAGGATTCACTGGGGAAACGATAAAACAAATATGTTCATGAAATGTGTACAGAAATACTGTATGACATACAGTTATAAACATTTTACAATTGTGAAGTTTGGGTTATTTGTAAAATTGTCAACGTGAACAGTGTTAATAGGTCTCACCAAAGGCGTTCTTTGCGATGACCGGCTCTGACTCCAGTGCTTCTCCAACTCCAAATTTGTTGACTCCCATCACACGGAACACATACTCGTTTCCACGAACCAGTTTGCCAACGGAGGCGAAGGTCTGTTCGAGGTTGTCTGACACTGTGGACCAGACCACTCTGCTAGTTTCACGTCTTTCCACAATGTAATGGGTCACTTTGGATCCTCCTTGATCGGACTCTGGAACAGGTTCCCAGCTGAACACAATGCGGTCTGCGGTGACTGAGTTGAAGTTAATGAGCCCGGCTGGTGGACCAGGTTTGTCTGAGGGAAGATAAAAAAGGAAGAATGAATCAACAACAGAAGGACAATTAAAGATGATGAGTAAGAGTTTGCAATTTAGACATGAAGAGACAAGGCAGTGATGATGAAGCTCCAAATACCTAAGATTTCCATCCTGATGGTTGCAGATGCAGAGCCTAGAACATTCCTGATCTTAATTTCGTATGATCCTGTCGCATGGCGAGTCGCATCCTTTATCAGAACAGCAGAGGAGTCTGTCGTACTTTCCACAGAAACAGTAGAAGTTGCTACAAGCTCCTTTCCATCCTTCTGCCACTCGATGGTTGGCAGAGGGTTAGCGATGATTCCAACTCTCAGTTTAACTGAGGAGCCGGCTTTGTACTGAACAACATCCAGATACTCTGGAGGAAGATCAATGGCTGGAGCTCCTGCAGGACATGATATACTTCCATCAGTAACGTACAGAAATTCAACAGAAGGATTCAGAACCATAGATAAAGTAGAGAGGATTGTGATTTTCTAATGTCGAAATAGGCAAATTATTAAAAATGAAACAGTTGATGACAACCCCCTTTTCAGAAAACAACAGTAATGAATCTAAAGTGGTCTGCCGATTGCATTTTAACCAGAGGAAAAACATGGTACTATTGTACTACTGAGAGAAACAAAGGCTACAACCACTGAAAAACCTTTGAAACTTTCAAAACCTAAGTAAAACTGGTTCTTCATAAGAAAAAAAAAAGCATTGCAAAGAAATGTTTAGTTGTTCAATGTTCTGAAATAATGGGTAAGTATTTTTACATCCTGCTGTTACAAATAAATACTGCTGCGGAGATAGTCAATATTCAATCAGATTATCAACTTTCTACCAAAGCTGAAGTGCACTGCAATTTTAACATCAGTTTCTGCATCAGCATTCAAAGATGTACAATCTGTCTTGTCATGGTGACAGAGATTATTTAGTTTTCCTATTACTCATTAGTTTGATTATTTATATCTAACAGCCTTTGGTTGATTTTCTACAACACTCTGTTTAAGTATTTCAATAGACAACATTACACAGTTTTAATGTCTACCATGTAACTCACCACATGCGTCCACACAGGTGACTGGTCCAACGATGAACGATGGGTTGCTGATGGACCCAACAGCATTCTTGGCATAAACTCTGAACTCATAGGACTCGTTCTGGTTCAGTCCGGACACCGTGAAACCCAGCTCGATAACATTGGAGAAGTTGGCCTTCACCCATCTGCCGTTTGGTGCATCTCTCCTCTCCACGTTGTAGCCGGTGATTTTACTGCCGCCATCGAACGGAGGCCTCTGCCAGGTGAGACTCACTGAGTTCTTGGTCACTTCAGTGACTCTGACATTTGCTGGGGGCTCTGCAACAATAAAACAACAATAAATGTGTCACAGTCAAAGCTCATGGTATCATTCTCAGGTTTTTTAGTATCCAAGTCACACAATCAATGTTTTTTGTTAAATGATCTAACTGTGACAAACTGAAGGCAGATATGAAACTAAAAACACTCACCACAGGCATCGATAGCCAGAACCTCTTCAGATGTCTTGCTTAACTTTCCAATACCAGCTGCATTTTCAGCAGCCACTTTGAATTCATAGATCAGTCCAGGGCAGATGTTTGTGACGCGCCATTGGTTTCCTGGAATGGCTGTTTTATTGACCTTCTGCCACAGAATGCTGCTCCTCTCCTTCATCTGCAGATGATATCCAAATACAGGGTTTCCACCATCATTCACTGGCTCATTCCAGCAGACGGTCAGGCTCTCCCTGGAGACAAATCCGAGCCAAGGTGTGGATGGAGGTCCAGGGATGGCTGTGGAGGATCCATAGCAGAGTTAAATGACAGTTACATTTATTAAACATAAAGCAAATGAAAGACACATTATATGGACATTTAGAGGAAGTGATCATCCCCTTTACAAAACACTGCTCTTTCAGTTGCTGCATTTTGAATAAGCTGAGAATTTTTGATCGAGTTTCATGAGTTTTCCTAGAAAATATTTTGACATTAAGTATCTAAATGTGGGTGTATTTGTAAGATAAACATGATAAAAACTCTGATATTTTGAATTACAGCTGAGTGACTTTCATCTAAGCAGCTGCATAAAAGCAGCAAGAAGGAAATACAGTATCGTGTACTGATTAAAACCTGTATTTTTGTTGGTTGTTCCCTAATGTTCTGTATTGCTTCAGTCCAAAGTGTCTTAAACAAACAAACAGGGTTGGATGGACTGTGTGGACTCACTGTATGGGAGTTTGATGGTGACTGGTTTGCTGTCAATGTGGCTGCTGATTCCGTAGCGGTTCTGGGCTTTAATTCTGAACTGATACTCCTCTCCTTTAGACAACTTCGTTACTTTGATGGAGCTTCTGGCGATACTGGTTGACACTTCTGCCCAGTTTGGAGTGCTGGTTTCACGTTTCAGAACAATGTAGTTGGTAACAGGACTACCACCATCGTACTCTGGAGGAGCCCATTTGATACAAACAGTGGTTTCTCCGACTTCTCCGATCTCCACTGGACCAATAGGAGGCCCAGGCTGATCCAGAACGACAATAATGATAAAGATCTTGGTGGTTCCTCCTGCATTTGAGGCAGTGATCTCATATTTACCAGCGTCACTGGAGGTGCTTTCAGTCAGGGTTATAATCAAACTGTCTGGAGTTACTTCAGTCAGCAGCCTCTTCGATCCCTTGATGACAACATTGTTCTTGGAAAGAGCCACTTTAGGCATGGGCCTGCCAGTCATAGGAATCTCAAAGGTCAGATCCAGTCCAGCTTTTACATAAACTGTGTTCTTGGGGTAGTTCTTCAGGTCAAACTCCGGAGCCTCTGTTAAAACACAAACACAAGAGTGATAAGTCATGTCACAATTCACCTTAGTATAACACTGCATAATACAGCAAATCTACCTGCAGTCTGATTCATATTTAATTATTTTTACCTCCATAAGAGCAATGAAATATTCTTGGTAATGTAATGTAATGTAATAATGTAATAATCATACTATGATGGATTGCAATCAGCATTTCATCAAACCACACTGTGGCAAGTTGAAGATGAAATTAATACCTTGTATTTCCTTGACAAGAACAGGTACAATCATTTCCTTTGGTTCACTGAGTCCTGCATGGTTCTCAGCCCGGACTCTGAAGAAATACTCAGCGCCTTCCCTCAGGTTCTTGATAGTGTGGGTCATGGTCCTCACTGTGGCACACTTCACCCACTTGGTCTGTCCCTTCTCCAGAGCATCAATCAGGTAACCAGTGACTCTGCTGCCTCCATCATACTCAGGTCTGGTCCAAGCAATTGTAATGCAATCCTTGGTAACATTTACTACTCCAAGTTTCATGGGTGGAGTTGGTACCTCTGTAACAGGCAGATGAAACTTATTAACATACTGTTTGATAAAAAAAAAATGCAAAGGAAACCAACTGGAGTGAAAAGGAATTGCATGTCTTACCTGTGATCTTTGTGCCACCTTTGGCCTCCTGGGGAACACCCACTCCATACTCATTTTCTCCAATAATTCTGAAGTAATACGTGGCTCCTTCTTGCAGATCTTCCACCTTGTATGTCAGAGCATGGCAGTTGCTGGTCACAGATACCCAGGTCTTCTTACTGGCTTCACGTTTCTCTACATGGTAAGCCTTCACTACATCACCACCATCATTCTCCGGAGGTTCCCAGGTGAGGGTTGCAGAATCTCTGGTAACTGCTGAGACCTTAACATTGAGTGGAGGTCCAGGAGAGTCGAGTACCTTGACATCCACGGGCAGTGTTGCTTTTCCCAAAGGTGATTCAATGGTGACACTGTACTCTCCAGAGTCATACCTGCTTGACTTCTCGATTGTCAGTGAGGTGCTGGATTCTGTTGATTCAATGGTTCCTCTCACCTTTAGATCGACTCCCTCCTTGGTCCAGGCTACCGATGGAGCAGGTTTGCCCTTAAATGGTATATTTACAGTAAATGCGGTGCCATGTTTCACAATAAGTACTTTGCGTATCTCCATGTCAACATCAAATGATGGCTCTGCAGTTCTGTCCGATGCCACAGCAGCATCAGAATATTTACTGCGCACACTGCTGCCAATTTTATTTATTGCCTTCACACAGAATTCATATTCTGCATCTGTCTTCAGCCCAGTGATTGTGAACTCCAAGCTCTTGGTAAGAGGAATGGCCTCAACCCATCTTGCCAGTTCTTCAGGTGACTCCTCCTCTTCTTCCTCCTCATACTCTTCCTCTTCATCCTCAACCTCTGGCTGAGGTTTGTGAATGAAGTCCCTGTATTCAACACTGTATCCAAGAACAGGAGCACCACCATCTTCTGTTGGTGGTTTCCAGACAATGGATACACTGTCTTTGGTTGAACTTACAATCTTTGGCTTAGTTGGACAAGAGGGAACAACAAGAGGATCAGCTGCTCTGAATGTAGCAGATGGTTCACTTGGAGGACTGACACCAGCAGCATTTTCTGCATAAACTCTGAAGTCATACTCACAACCCTTGCGCAGTTTGGTGGCCACTGCAGTACATTCAACAACTAGATCTCTGTTCACACGTATCCAGCGCATACTGGTCTTTTCACGACGCTCAATCACATATCCAATGATGGGACTTCCACCATCACTGACTGGCTTGCACCAGGTGAGAATCATTGAATCGCCCGTTATCTCAGTAACATCAACACTCATTGGAGCACTGGACACAGTGAATGGATCTGTAATCTTAACAGTATCACTCTCCAGTGCCTCACCATGTCCATGCTTATTGACGGCCAAAACCCTGAAAATATACTCATTGCCTTTGAGCAGTCCGGTCACTTTGTAGTATGTTTTTGTGACATCCCCCTTCACCAGTGTCCATGCCAAGCGGCTGGTCTCACGCTTTTCAACAATATAATGTGTTATATCAGCACCACCAGCCTCTTGAGGTGGACCCCATGTAAGAGTGCACTCCTCAGCTGTAAGTCCGGTGATCTGCAGTGGTCCTGCTGATGGGCCAGGCTTATCCAGTATCACACAGTTTACTGGCATGGTAACTGTTCCACCAATGTTTTGTAATGTGAGAACATACTGTCCAGAATCTCTTCTGATGCAGTCTTTCACTATAACAGATGTGGTGGTGTCTGTTGAGACTATCTGAATCCTGGCTCTGCGCTCAATCTCTTTGCCATCTTTAGTCCAGGAGACAACTGGGGCTGGGCGTCCAGCAAGGTCAGCATTAATCTTCAGAGTTTCCCCTGCTTTCACAAACACAGTCTCTCTGAATTTAACATCCATCATTATGCGTGGGGGATCAACATCATCCTTGACAGTAATGGGGCCAGTATTGTAAGATGGTCCACTGAAGCATCCAGCTGCATTCTTAGCAATGACCCTGAAGTCATACTGGTTGTTCTCTGTGAGACCGGTCACATCATAGTGGGTCTCTGGCACATTGGTGAAATTGCATCTAGTCCAGCGTCCTTCAGGAAGATCTCTACGCTCAATGATGTATCCAGAAACCTTGGCTCCACCATCATACTCTGGTTTATCCCAAGATAGGGAGACAGATGTTCTGGTAACTGCAGTGACTACAGGTGTACCAGGAGGATCACATGGATCTCTGGCTGCCACAGCTTCGCAGGCCTTGCTGGCTTTACCAATGCCAGCTATATTTTCAGCATAGATGCGGTATTCATACATTAAGCCTCCTTCAAGGCCTTGAACCTTGTATTCTGTATCTTTGATCATTCCTCTATTCATCTTTGTCCAAAGAATGCTAGTACGTTCCTTCCTCTCCAGATGATAGCCAAGGACAGGACTGCCACCATCATTGACTGGCTCATTCCAAGTCACCAACATGTAGGATTTAGTGGCCAACTTCACAATAGGTGTAGAAGGAGGTCCAGGTTGTCTGAAGTTGTACTGAGCAGTGATTCCAGGTGAATCCAGATATGTACTCTTTCCATATCTGTTAACTGCATAAATGCGGAACTGGTACTCTGCTCCATGTGTCAGACGGCCAGCTTTGAAGGCCGTTCTGGCCACATTGCTTGCTACCATCTGCCACTCTTGAGTGTTAGTGTCTCTCTTCTCCACAATGTAGTTGCTGATGGAGCAGCCACCATCATATTCAGGTGGAGACCAGGACAGAGTGATGCTGTCTGAGGTCACAGCATCTACCTTGATAGCTTTAGGTGGTCCAGGCTTATCTAGGACTACAACTCCAATATCAGTGGTCACAGATCCAGCTGAGTTGGCTAGGGTGATCTCATATTTGCCAACATGGTCTCTGGCAGCTTCTTTGATGATAATTTTGGATGACGTTGCAGTGTTTAGAATGGTCAAGGAGGATGTCTGCTTCAGAGGAAGACCATCTTTCTTCCAGGACACAACAGGCTTGGGTCTGCCTCTCATTGGTACCTCAACAGTGAGATCATCTCCAGCCTTCACACTGTAAGTGGTGAACAGTAAATTCACAGATGGCTCAATTGCAACATCCTTTGCAACTACAGGCAAACCAAGGTCCTTTGGCTCACTCTTTCCCTTCTCATTGATTGCAACAACTCTGAATAGATAGGCTTCATTAGGAGTTAGATAGGAATAGTTGCTTCGGGCACTTTGACTGTGCAGGCTGTTCCCCATTTATCTCCAGTCTTTGGTTTAAATTCTACATTGTAGCACATTACTTTGCTTCCACCATCATGAGCAGGTTTGTCCCATGCAAGTGTCACGCTTGTCTTTGTCAAGTCTACAAGAGTAACTTTGCTTGGTGGCAGTGGTACCTCAGATATTTTAATTTCTTTGGTTTCAACCATCTGTCCTTGGCCAAATTCATTAACAGCACAGACTCTGAAGTAGAAAATACCACCCTCGGGTAGCTCTTCAATCTTGAATGAATTGGCAGTGCAATTGCTGGTAACCGTAGTATAGACTTTCCTGACAGATTCTCTCTTCTCTACAATGTAGTTTGTGATTTTAGAACCACCGTCAGTGAGTGGAGTATCCCAGGCCAGAGTCACAGAATCCTTCTTGAGCTCTTTCACAGCAAAGTTCTGTGGTGCACTTGGTGTATCCAAAATCCTCACTGCGACAATTGCAGATTTTGTCCCACTGCTGTTCTCAAGTGTCAGTGAGTATTTGCCACTGTCAAATCTGTTTACATTGTCAATGACAAGCATGGTGTATGAGCTAGTTGTGTCAATAGCAGCATGCTCTGTGAGAGTACCCTCAACCTTCTCCCATTTCACAGCAGGTTGAGGTCTTCCTCTAATGGTGACAAACAGACGGAGAGTTCCTCCAGCACGGACAGATACCACCTTTCTGAGATCTGCATCCAGCTCAATCTCTGGTGCTTCTACCCTGTCAGAAGTCACTACAGTACCGTGGACATTAGCAGCCTCTCCAACTCCCTCAGAGTTGATAGCACAGACGCGGAACTGGTACTCTACACCTTCTTTAAGATCTATGACAGTTAGTTTAGTGGCTTGAATGCCAGTAGGGGGAGTGCACATGGTCCATTCCTTTTCAACTGGTGGTTGTACTGCTGGTGCTACTTCTGCCTCTTCTGTTTCTTCTGGAACTGGTGTGTATTCCCTCATTTCAACAATATAACCCTTAACATACGCACCACCATCAAAGTCAGGTTTGCCCCATGACAGAGAGACAGAAGACTTTGAGGAGTCTACTACCTTTGGATGATGTGGAGGTCCTGGTGGTGTTGTCGCATCACATGCTCTATAGAATAAGGACAGCTCACTGAGGTCTCCCATACCAGCCTCATTCTCAGCAGCTACACGGAACTCATAGAAGTGATCAGACATCAGACCTGTGACCTTGAAGTGAGTGTCTGTCAACTTTTGTCTGTTGCACTTAGTCCACCTTACACTATCCTTGTCGCGTTTTTCAAGGTGATATCCTTCAATATCAGCTCCACCAGTTAGTTCTGGAGGACTCCATGAAAGAATCATAGAGTCCTTTGTGATCTGACTTGCTTCTGGAGTTCCAGGAGCACTAGGTGGCTTGTAAGGATTGCGTGCAATGATAGGTTCACTCTCAAGATAATCACCAGCACCATATTTATTGACTGCTCTGACTCTGAAAATGTATTCATTTGCAGGGAGTAAGTTTGTCAGTTTATGGTACAGGACCTTTGACATTTGATGCAACCATTGTCCAGGACAATCTGCTGGTTTCTCTTTTCTCAACAGTATAGTGACTGATACTAGCTCCACCATCCAGAGCTGGCTCAGTCCAGGAAAGGATACACCTGTCTGCCATTACTCCTGTGATTTTCATGGGTCCTGTGGGAGGACCTGGTTTATCAAGGACTTTGACAGTGATGGGGATTGTTTTGATACCACCCAGGTTTTTGAGGACAAGATCATAGTTTCCACTATCAAGTTTGGTTACATCCTTGATGGTCATGGCTGCACGTTTCTGGTGGTTCTCACCTCAATGCGCAGGGCTTTGTCCATTTCCTTACCCTCTTTCAGCCAGACAACATCAGGAATTGGTTTTCCATGAATGTCCGCATCAAGGAGCAAGTGCTGTCCAGCATTAATGACAATGACATCTTTGTATTTGGGATCCATGGAGGCCCTTGGTGGTTCAATTTCATCAGTGGCAGTAATGGGTCCAGAGCTGTCAGATGGCTCACTGAAGACTCCAGCTGCATTTCTGGCAGTAACTCTGAATTCATACTGTTCATTCTCTGTCAGACCAGTGACGGTATATTCAGTCTCAACTATATTAGTGAAATTGGCTCTTACCCAGCGACAATCAGGGGAGGAAAGATCTTTCCTTTCAACAATATATCCATTTACTTTGCTTCCACCATCATACTGAGGTTTGGTCCACTGAATCTTGATGAGGTTCTTAGTAATACTGACAGCTTCAGGTGCACCAGGAGGATCGCAAGGATCACGAGCTACAAAAGATTCTGAAACTTTACTGCATCTACCAATGCCAACAATATTTTCAGCATAAACTCTGAATTCATATCCAATACCCTCTTCTAGATTGCAGATCTTGAACAGAGTATCTGTGATGAGTGTCTTATTCAGTTTGTTCCACAGAATGCTACTTCTCTCCTTGCTTTCCAGATGATAACCAATAACTGCACTTCCACCATCATTCACAGGCTCATTCCACTCAATGATCATCATCTCCTTAGTTGCAGATTTGACATATGGTGTTCCTGGAGGTCCTGGTGGTTTGTAAGGATACTGCACAACAATGGCCTTGGACTCCAGATGCACACCCTTTCCGTATCTGTTCTCAGCAATAATTCTGAACTGGTATTCTGCACCAGTTTTCAGCTTGGTGATCTTGATAGCTGTTCTAGCCAGCTGTGTGGTGACTGCTTGCCATGTTGTGGTGGTGGTGTCTCTTTTCTCCACTATGTAATTCTTCACCTGGCATCCACCAGTGTACTCTGGAGGCTCCCAGGATAGATGGACAAATGTGTTGCTTACTTCAACAACCTTGATTGGACCTTTTGGTGGACCAGGTTTGTCAAGGATAATGACTGACACATCCTCAGTGACTGTGCCTGCGCTATTAGCTGCTGTAACTGAATATTTTCCAAAGTCGTCTTTGCTTGCCTCTGTAATTTGGATTCCAGTTGTTTCTGGTGTGTTTATTACATTGAGTTTAGATGTTAGCTTAAGAGGCTGACCATCTTTGCTCCAAGTCACCTTAGGTTTGGGCCTTCCAAGCACAGGGAATACCAACTTCAAATCCTTTCCTGCTAACACACTGTAAGTGCTAAATTGCATCTTAATGCTTGGCTCCATGGTCATGTCAGAGGCAATAACAGGTGCAGCAAGTGCTTTAGGCTCACTCTTTCCCTTCTCATTGAAAGCAATGATACGGAATAAGTACTCTGTTCCAGCTGTCAGACCTTTGACTGTGCCCTCGCATGTCTTTGTATTGGTTGCAACTCCCCACTTGTCTGTGCCCTTAGGCTGCATCTCAATTAGGTAGCCACCAATACGGCTGCCACCATCATGCTCAGGTTTCTCCCAGGCAAATGAGGCAGTAGTCTTGGTGACATCTGTGAGGAACACTTTGCCAACTGGCAGTGGCACCTCAGAGGCTTTGGATGCTGTCTTTGTCTCAACAGCCTGACCAACTCCAAATTCATTTTCAGCCATGACTCTAAAGTAGTACATAGCACCTTCAATTAGATTCTCTACTTTGAATGTTGTTTTAGAGCATTTAGTTGACACATTTGCATATGCCTTTCTTGTAGATTCGCGTTTGTCAATGACATAGTTCTTAATTTTGGAACCTCCGTCAACCAGTGGAGCATCCCATACAAGGGTGACAGAGTCCCTCTTGACTTCTTTGACCACAAGGTTCTGTGGGGCTCCTGGTGTGTCCAGGACTTTAACAGAAACAAACTCAGAGACAGACCCACTGCTGTTAGTCAGGCTCAGGGTGTACTTTCCTGAATCGCTCCTGTCACATGAGTCAATTGACAACTGTGTGAAGTTAAGAGCTTTCTCCACCACAGACTTTTCAGTCAGTTCTCCCTCATCCTTAGTCCACTTAATGTCAGGAGTTGGTCTGCCCTTGAATGGAACATGGATTCTAACAGAAGCACCAGCTTTCACAACAATGCCCTTTCTCAGTTCAGAGTCCAAGTGAATTTGTGGTGGGTCCACCCTTTCCTCTGGCTTGGCTGTTCCAGAGAGGACAGCTGGCTCACCAACTCCAAGTTTGTTAAGTGCACACACCTGGATCTTGTACTCTTGGCCCTCAACAAGTTTAGTAATTTCATACTTGTTGACACGGAGGCCTGTGGGAGGAGTGACCATGGTCCATTGCTCCTCCTCAGCCTTGCAGACTTCAACGATGTATCCTTGTATGGCACTGCCACCATCAGAAAGTGGCTTACCCCATGAAAGTGTAATAGAACTCTTGGTGGAGTCAACCACATTCACATAGGCTGGGGCACTGGGTTTGAACTTTGGATCACTGGCCTTATAGTATGAACTTGGAAGGCTTGGCTCTCCAATTCCAACTATATTCTCAGCAGCCACTCTGAACTCATACTCGTGGCCAGTGGAAAGACCTGTGACTCTGAATGAGAGGTCAGTGACCTTCTGTCTGTTACATCTGGTCCATTTGATTCCAGCCCTGTCCTTCTTTTCAATGATGTAACTGGTAATTTCACTGCCGCCATCAGACTCAGGAGCAGACCAAGTAATGGTCATGCCATCATGAGCAATGTTGGAGATATCCTCAATGTGAGGTGGACCAGGAGGAACAAATGGAGTCTTCATAATCACTCCTCCAGACTCCAGAGGCTCACTGACACCATAACTGTTAACTGCCATGACACGGAACATGTACTCATTGCCTTCCAGCAGTTTGGTGACTTTGTAGCAGGTGGTATCACACTTACTTGAAACAACCGTCCAAGCTAAACGACTGGTCTCTCTTCTCTCAATGATGTAGTGTGTAATAGGTTTACCTCCATCATGCTGGGGGGCACGCCATGCAAGTGTGCATCTATCCTCAGCAACTCCAGTGATGTGGAGGGGACCTTCACATGGGCTTGGCTTGTCTAGTACCACAACTTTGAATAAAACAGTTTCACTGCCAGCCTCATTTGTCAGCTGGAGCACATATGTTCCACCATCAATTCTGATTGCGTCCTTAATGACAATCATTGCATGCTTTTCTGTATTTTTGATCTCCAGTCTGAGTGTGTTCTCAATTGTTTTTTCTTCCTTCAACCACACTATCGTAGGCAGTGGCTTGCCATGTACATCAGCATCCAGTTTGAATGTGTCTCCAGCATTGATTACAATTGTCTTGGTGAACGCAGGGTCAATGGAGAATTTGGGGGCTTCCACCTTATCACTTGCAGTGATTGGTCCGCTGTTATAGGATGGCTTGCTGACAGTGCCCACTGCATTTTTAGCAATGACTCTGAAGTCATATTGTGCATTTTCAGTCAGACCAGTCACAGTAAACTGAGTCTCAATCACATTAGTGAAGTTTGCTCTTACCCAGCGTCCCTCAGGCAGATCACGCTTCTCCACCGTATACCCAGTTATGTTACTGCCACCGTCATACTCTGGCTTTGTCCACTGAATGACAATGGTATCTTTGGTCACATGGATGGCCTCAGGTGTGCCAGGAGGATCACATGGGTCACGGGCAACACAGCCCTCTGAAATCTTACTACACCTACCAATGCCCACAATATTTTCAGCATAAGCCCTATATTCATACTCCACACCCTCTTCTAAGGGGTGGCTCTTGAAAGTGGTCTCATGGATAAGAGTCTTGTTAATCTTGACCCAGAGAATGCTGTTTCTCTCTTTCCTTTCAAGATGATAGCCAAGAACTGGGCTTCCCCCGTCTGACACAGGCTCATGCCATTCAACAACCTGGTGATCCCTCGACAGGGAAGCAATGAAAGGAGTGCCTGGTGGGCCTGGCTCTCTGTATGGGTATTGAGCAACTACAGAAGATGAATCCAAACCATGACTCTTACCATAGCGGTTCTGAGCAATGATTCTGAATTGATACTCAGCACCTGTCTTCAGTCGAAGCACTTTGATTGTTGTTCTGGCACAGTTTATGCTGACATTCTCCCATGTTGTTGTGGTGGTGTCTCTCTTTTGGACAATATAATTTGAAATCTGGCATCCACCATTGTGTTTTGGTGGGTCCCATGAAATAGTCACACTCTGTGTTGTGATTTCATCAAACCTCACAGGACCAGATGGAGGGCCAGGCTTGTCAAGTACAATGATTTCAACTGTTGTATCTTTCTTTCCAGCTGAATTAGCAACATTTATACTGTACATGCCACCATCATCACCTGCTGCCTCCTTAATGCTGAGTGTTGTATGTGTTGGTGTGTTCAGAATATTCACTCTGGTGGTGAACTTCAAAGGAGCTCCATCCTTACTCCATGTGACAGTTGGTTTGGGACGCCCAATGATAGGGATGTCAACATTTAGGTCTTTACCCACATGGACACTGTAGTGCTAAATGCTGGTCGAACATCTGGCTCAAAGACCAAGTCTTTGGCCATCACTGGACCAGCAAGGAGTTTGGGATCACTCTTTCCCTTATCATTGATTGCTGTTACTCTGAACAAATATTCTTCTCCTGGGTTAAGATTAGAAACAGTAGCCTCCATTGTCTTAAATGTGTTAACACCATTCCACTTCTCTTGGCCCTTAAGCTGCACCTCAAGCAGGTATTGCATGACTCTACTACCACCATCATACTCGGGCTTCTCCCAGGCCAAAGAGATACTTGTTTTAGTTTGGTCATTAACAATCAGGTTCTTTGGACATTGGGGCACCTCTGAGACCTTTAGAGGATCAACAGTTGCTGCAGGCAGACCAACACCATGAGCATTCTCAGCAAGGACTCTGAAGTAGTAACTGCAGCCTTCCTGTAGAGATTCAATCTTCCATGAAAGAGCATGGCAATTTGTGACCACAGCTGCATAAGTTTTGCGGGTGCTTTCTCTCTTTTCCACAATGTAGTTTTTAATTTTGGACCCGCCATCTAACAGAGGTGGTTCCCATGCTAGTGTCACTGACTGGTTGGTAATTTCTTTGACTTTCAGATTAACTGGAGCACTAGGTGTGTCCAGAACACGGACAACTACAAGCGCAGATTTGGTTCCACTTGAGTTCTCAGCTGTGACTGTGTACTTCCCGCTGTCATTTCTGCTCATTTTGTCAATTACAAGGGATGTGTAACTGCTGGTGGTCTCAACCTGAGCAGCCTCTTTAAGTGCACCTTCATCTTTATTCCACTTTATTGTAGGAGTAGGTCTGCCTCTAATAGGAATAAACAGCCTAAGGGAAGCTCCAGCTTTAATTGTCACAATGTTTCTCAGCTCAGGGTCAATATCAAGGTCTGGTTCTTCTGCCTTTTCCTGGGCAACAACAGCCCCAGAGACATCAGCATGCTCACCAACTCCAACTTTGTTGACAGCACATACTCTAAACTTGTAAGCTTGGTTTTCTTTCAGGTTGGCAACTTCAAACTTGGTCTTCTTGACACCTGTTGGTGGTGTGCACATGGTCCATTCCTCAGCAGGTGCCTCTGTAGCTTGTGCTTCAGCAGAGGCCTCAGCTGGTGCTGCTGTCTCTGTGGTGGTACAACACTCAACAATGTATCCTTGGATTTCACAGCCTCCATCATTAACAGGCTTGCCCCATGACAGGAATACTGATGTTTTAGTGGTATCAGTAACTTTTGGATTGTGTGGTGGGCCAGGTTTGAAGATAGGATCAAGAGCTTTGTAGAGTACAGTTGGGGAGCTTGGCTCACCTACCCCAACACCATTCTCTGCTGCAACTCTGAACTCATAATTGTGGCCCTCCAGTAGTGCGGTGACCTTGAATGTCAAGTCAGTCACTGTTTTCCTGTTGCATCTGGTCCATCTTACTCCCTCTTTGTCATGCTTCTCAATAATATATCCAGTTATAGGACTGCCACCATCTTCAGTGGGAGCCTCCCAAGTAAGTACCATGGAATCCTTTTTAATATCTGAAACCTCTAAGGCCTTGGGTGATCCAGGCAGCATGTATGGATCTTTGATGATCACTGGACTTGACTCAAGTGGCGCACCCATTCCAAACTGGTTGACAGCATGGACTTTGAAAATGTATTCATTTCCTTCTAGTAGTTTATTGACCTTAAGACAAGTATTCACAACTTTGGGATCAACAACAGTCCAAACTAATCTGCTTGTCTCTCTCCTCTCCACTACATAGTGGGAGATTTTGCTACCACCATCTTGTAAAGGAGCTTTCCATGCAAGGCAGCAACGGTCACTCATTATTCCTGTAACAATCAAAGGTCCCTGTGGTTCTCCAGGTTTGTCTAGAACAACAACATTGACCTTAACAGCCTTTTCACCTCCTGGATTTTTCAGCAGCAGCGTGTACTCGCCACCATCTGCAAGTTTAGCTTCCTTGACAGAAATGAAAGCCTTGGTTGGAATATTTTTAATCTCTCTATGAATGGTGTTTCCCAGTTCCTGCTCTCCTTTCATCCAGTGAATAGAGGGCAGCGGTTTGCCATGAACATCTGCATCAATCTTAAAGTTGTCTCCAGCATTAACCACAATGGTCTGTGTGTACTCAGGGTCAATGCTGACGCGTGGTGGTTCAATCTCATCTTTGGCAGTGATAGGACCGGTGCTGTAAGAGGGAGGGCTGAAAACACCTGCTGCATTTCTGGCAATGACACGGAACTCATATTGATTGTCCTGCACAAGTCCTGTAGCAACATACTCTGTTTCGATGACATTAGTGAAGTTAGCCTTCAGCCAACGGCCTTCAGGTAGTTCCTTCTTTTCCACAATGTAGCCTGTAACCTTTGCACCACCATCATACTCAGGTTTGGTCCAAACAATGGTTACAGAGTCCTTAGTGATCTTTGTTGCCTCAGGGGTGCCAGGAGGATCACAAGGATCTCTGGCAATAACACCTTCAGAGACTTTGCTAGCTTTGCCAATTCCAACAATGTTTTCAGCATAAACTCTGTATTCATATTCCATTCCAGGTTCCAAACCAGTGGTCTTGAAGGTCTGGTCAGTAATAAGAGATTTGTTAAGTTTCACCCACAGAATGCTCTTTCTCTCTTTTCGTTCAAGATGATAACCCAAGATAGTACTTCCACCATCATTGACAGGTTCATTCCATGCCACCACCATGCTGTCCTTGGTGCAAGCTGCGATGGATGGTGTTCCTGGAGGCCCTGGCAGTTTGTATGGGTATTGGGCTACAATACACTCTGATAAAAGAACTGGTCCTTTTCCATACCTGTTTTCTGCTGTGATTCTAAACTGATACTCTGAGCCAGTCTTGAGTCTGCCTGCCTTGATTTTGGTTCTTGCCAGGTTAGGAGATACAACCATCCAGTTTGTAGTGGATGTGTCTCTCTTCTCCACAATATAGTGTTTGATAGTACAACCACCATCATAATCTGGTTTATTCCACGAGATGGTTGCACTATCAGAAGTGACCTCCTCTATCTTCACTGGACCACCTGGCTGGCCGGGTTTGTCAAGAACAACAATACCAATGTCAACTGTTGACTCTCCTGCTGTATTGCTAAGAGTAATAAGATAGTGTCCAACATCATCTCTAGCTGCCTCCTTTACATTAAGGTTCAGCATTGTGTCTGTTGCACTGAAGTTCACTCTGGTAGTTCTCTTCAAAGGCTGGCCATCCTTAGCCCAGTTAACAGTTGCTTTGGGTCGTGCAACATATGGAATATCAACTGTCAGATCTTCTCCTGCCAACACACTGAATGTGTTGAACAGTAATTTGGCAGCTGGTGCAATGACAAGATCTTTTACAATTACAGGAACACCAATTTGGCGTGGCTCACTTGATCCCTTCTCATTTTTAGCTGCTACACGGAACATGTATTCTTCACCTGCATTGAGGCCACTGATAGTAGCTTCTGTGTCTTTTGCAATAGTAGCCTGAGTCCATTTATCAACTCCTTTAGGCTGAATCTCAACAACATAACAGCCAATTCTGCTACCACCATCATGCTCTGGCTTCTCCCAAGAGAGAGTGACACTGTTCTTTGTCACATCCTTAAGAGTAATTTTGCCTGGTGGCTGTGGCTTGTCTGACACTTTAACCGATTCTCCAGACTCAATGGGCAGGCCGATGCCATATTCATTCTCAGCCAGAACTCTGAAGTAATAGTTGCATCCTTCCAGTAGTTGAGTAACCGTGAAAGTGGTGTGATGACAGTTAGCGTTGACAGTGGCATAGGCTTTTCGCGTGGACTCACGCTTCTCAACAATGTAGTTCTTAACCTTGACCCCTCCGTCATTTACAGGAGGATCCCAAGTTAGAGTGACAGATTCATTTGTTACAGCAGTAATCTTTAGATTCTGGGGTGCACTTGGTGTATCGAGCACCCTGACTTGAACTGTAGCTGTCTTAGAACCAGAGCTGTTTTCAACTGTAAGATTATACTTTCCACTGTCAAACCTGTTAACATTTTCAATCACAAGTGAGGTGTATGATGTCGTACTGTCAATGGTTGCCCTTTCAACGGGCTCTCCGTCCTCTTTAGTCCATTTGGCCTGAGGAGCTGGTCTGCCTCTGATTGGAACAAAGAGTCTAAGTGAGCAGCAAGCTCTAAGGCTGACAACCTTACGGAGCTCAGCATCCAGATCAATCTCTGGAGGAAGGAGCCTGTCCTCAGCCTTGGGATTTCCAGGTACACATGCCGGTTCTCCAATTCCTTCACTGTTAAGAGCAGAAATGTTAATTTGTACGCTTGGTTTTCTTTCAGGTTGATTATGGTGAAGGAGGTAGCAAGGAAGTCCTTCCTTAGGTGTCACAATGGTCACGCCTCCTCTTCCTCCTTTTCAGATGGGATACAGTCTCCACAATGTAACCAGTGATGTCTGAGCCTCCATCATACATAGGTTTGTTCCAGGCAACAGTAATAGAGGACTTGGTTGTGTCTAGATTCTTGGTGTTGCATGGAGCCCCTGGCTTGTACAGAGCATCAGGGCCTTGTAGAAAGGACTGGCAGCACTTGGTGCACGTAATTCCAGCTGCATTCTCAGCACTATTCTGAATTCATATTCATGACCAACGAGGAGGCCTGTTGCTTTGAACTGCAGATCTTTCACCTTCCTCTTGTTGCATTTCACCCAACGGAGCCCAATTCTGTCTTTTCTTTCAACATTATAGTTGGTGATGGGAGTTCCACCATCACTCTTAGGAGCTTGCCACATGACAACCATTGAATCTTTAGTGATAGCTGTCACTTCTGGATTCTCTGGAGGATCTGGAACCACGTATGGATTATCAGCCATAGTTGGTTCAGAATCAAGAGCCTCACCAAGTCCGTATTTGTTTACAGCCATAACCCTGAAGATGTATTCATTTCCTTTCAGTAGCTTGGTCACCTTGTGCTGTGTGACTTGTAGGTCTGAAGCCACATTGGTCCAGACTAGTCTGCTTGATTCACGTTTCTCAATCACATATCCTTCAATCTTGGCACCGCCATCATCTGCAGGTGGAGCCCAGGTGAGTACACAGTTGTCAGCAGTAACATTAGACACCTTTAGAGGACCGACTGGAGGTCCAGGTCTGTCAAGTACTTTAACGTTAAAGATGTGCTTTGCAAATCCACCAACATTAGTGGCAGTCAGAACAAATTCTCCTCCATCAGATCGGATAGAGTCCTTGTTGGTTAGAGTGGTGGTCACATCGGTGAACCTAACCTCCAGTTTCATTGTGTTCTCCACTTCCTTTCCATTCTTGGTCCAAACCATAGATGGGGTTGGCTGACCAGCAATGTCTGCATCAAGTTTGAAGGACTCCCCTGCCTTCAGGAGTACAACATCTTTAAAGATGGCATCAACCATAATGCGTGGCTCAATAATATCATCTTTGCAGGTAATTGGATCTGAAGGATCAGAGGGCATACTTATTGCACCAGCTGAGTTTCTGGCAATGACACGGAACTCATAGGATGCATCTTGAGTCAATCCACTGACAGTGAATGTTGTCTCAATGATGTTAGTAAAGTTAGCTCTGATCCAGCGACCAGTAGGTAGCTCTCTCTTCTCCACCGTGTAGCCAGTGATTTTGAAGCCACCATCATACTCAGGCTTTGTCCATTCAATTGTGATAACATTCTTATTAACAAATGTTGGCACAGGCTGACCTGGTGGGTCAACAGGGTCCAAAGCCAGAATGGCTTCAGATGCCTTGCTGGGCTTACCAATACCAGCCATGTTTTCAGCTGTGACACGGAACTCGTAGGCAACTCCATCTTCAAGTCCAGACGATTTGAAGATGTTTCCTTTCACGATACCCTTGCTGATCTTTTGCCACATAATGCTGCTTCTTTCTTTCCTTTCAACATGGTATCCAATGACTTCATTTCCACCATCAGATACAGGCTCATTCCAGCCAATTGTAATCGAGTCCTTAGTGAATGCAACAACATTAGGTGTGCCAGGAGGTCCAGGGGCTTTGAATGGATAGGCAGCTACCACTGTCTGTGAAGTGATAGGTACTCCAACACCATATCTGTTCTTAGCCTTCACTCGGAACTGGTATTCTGATCCTGTGTTCAGTCGAATAGCTTTGAACATGGTGCGGATCACAGTGGAAGACAGCTCATTCCATGTCTGAGAGGTGGTGTCTCTGATCTCAACAACATAATTGTTGATGGGAACTCCACCATCATTTTCAGGAGTGTCCCATGCAAAGACACAATAAGTACGCGAAATCTCTACAATCTTGATTGGTCCTTTAGGTGGCCCAGGAACATCATGGATTTTAACAATAATGTTGTCTGACACAGATCCTGCAATGTTCTTTCCAGTCATAGTGTACACACCACTGTCGGCTCTGGTACATTCATTGATGCTGAGAATAACTGTAGCAGCTGTCGTCTCTGCATTGGTTCTCTGTGTGAACTTCATGGATCCACCATCCTTCTGCCATGAGACAGTGGGCCTAGGGCGTCCCATAACTGGAATTTCAACTTTGATGTCATCTCCCGCCTTGGCAATAATAGTCTTCTGACAAACACCACGCAGGTCAAACTCAGGCAATGAAGTAGACTCCTTCACCTCAATGGGTTTGCTTTCACGTGGCGCGCTTCTACCTGCAACATTGACAGCCATAACACGGAAAATGTATTCTTCATTCTCATTTAGATTCTTCACAGTGAAATCCATTGTTTTCACTGTTGTAACATGGGCCCACTGATCAGTTCCCTTCTTCTGAGCTTCAAGTACATATCCTGTATTCTGCTTCCACCATCATGCTTGGGTTGGTCCAGGCCAGGCTCACAGAGTTCTTGGTAATGTCAGTGGGAATAATGCTCTCTGGAGGAGTAGGTGCCTGGGATGCACGGATTGGATCTGGAGTTTCAACAGCTTCACCAATGCCATACTCGTTCTCAGCAGACACCCTGAAGTAATATTCACAGCCTTCTCCAAGATCACCAATTCGGCATGAAGTAGTTGGGCACTTTGTTACAACAGTAGCAAAAGCCTTGCGTGTTGATTCTCTCTTCTCAATGATGTAATTTGTGATCTTTGCTCCACCATCAATAAGAGGCAGCTCCCATTGAAGAGTGATGCTTTCCTTGTCAATCTTGACTGGTTTAAGGTTAATTGGAGGTCCAGGTGAATCCAAAACTTTCACATGAATATCAGCAGTCTTCTTTCCAGAGGAATTTTCAAGGGTAAGTTCATATTTACCAGCATCAATCCTTGTACTCTCAGGGATAAGCAGCATTGTAAACGACTCAGTGCTGTCGATGACTGCACGTGGGATGGCGCCGCCTTCCTTGGTCCAGGTGACTGTAGGAGTAGGACGTCCCTTGATCGGGACAAAGAGGCGAATGGAGCAGCCAGCTCTTACAACAAGAGTCCTCCTCAGTTCAACATCCAGCTCAAACTCAGGTTCAGCTGCACGTTCCACGATCTCAACCAGCTCCTGTGTTTCAGCTGGCTCACCCATTCCCTTTGCATTCACAGCGCTAATTCTGAAGTGGTATTTTGCACCAGTTTCCAGCTCAGGAACAACAAACTCTGTGATCCTAAGTGGAGATGAAGGTGTGTCTTTAACCCATTCTTCTGTTCCTTCTTTCTTGTGCTCAATCACATATCCAGTGACTTCAAGTCCACCATTATCAAGAGGTTTACCCCAGTTCAGAGTGGCAGTGCTTTTGGTTGTGTCTGTGACTCTTGGATTGACTGGAGGTCCAGGAACATCTGAAGGACATAAAAGAAATGGCATATTTCAAAAAGAAATTGACATAAAATTTTTTTGAAGTGTGTCTGCAGATTTGACCTATTTAGATCTAGGACTTTTAAAGACCATTATGTATATAAAAAAGTAAGACCTAATTCCTACATTATCATTTGGCCCACAGGAGCCCTGAAAACCTTTTAAATATGACAGTTTATCACAGTTTATTTGATACTATTTACTTTACTCACAGGCAGCAACAATTGTTCTAACTGGCATCGATGGTTCACTTGGTTCTCCATATCCAGCTTTGTTCTCAGCCAGAACCCTGAACTCATACTCAATACCCTCAGTGAGGCCAGTCACATCATAGGTAAGCTCAGCAATGGATTTCTTGGAAGCCCGAATCCATCTCATCGCCTTCTTCTCCTTCTTCTCAAGACAGTAACCAATGATATCACTTCCTCCGTCATCAGCTGGTCTCCTCCAGGTCACAGTGGCTGAATTTCCATCAACCTTCTCAACTTCTGGTTTAGATGGTGGACCCGGAGGACCTACATGATGCACATGACCAACAGATATACTTATTAATGAACTTCATTCATATATATTTGGTCATTAAAGAATTCATATGTGTACACATCACTGCAGTCCATTAAAACAAGTGAGAACTGCAGTATCTAATGTGCATTTTATATGTTTTTATTTTAAACATGGAACCCAGGAGGTTTAGCTTATTAGGATGAATGTACTGCACAAAAACCTAACAGTACATACCGAATCTATCAACCATCTTGACAGCCTCTGAATGTGATGGCTCACTGGAGCCATACTGGTTAACAGCAGAGACCCTGAAGAGGTACTCATTGCCCTGGATGAGCTTGTTGGCCACATAGTGACAGTCAATGACCTTCTCTTCCAGGATGGTCCATAGCAGACGGCTTGTCTCCCTCTTCTCCAGGGTGTAGTACTTGATAGGAGAACCACCATCCTCAGCTGGAGCTGTCCAGGTCAGAGTCACCTTCTCAGAGGAGACTCCACTGCATTCAATGGGACTGGGAGCTCCAGGAACATCCAAGACTTTCACCTTGACAGTTTCCTCTTTGACTCCGAAGGGGTTGCTGGCAGTGATGGTGTACTCTCCAGAGTCCTTCCTGCTGGCGTACTTGATGGACAGAGTGGAGGAGGTGGCAGTTGTCTCAATGTGAACAATATCAGATGGTTTGAAGTACTTTCCTCCCTTTGACCAGCAGGAGGTTGGTGCTGGTTTTCCCAAAATGCTGGTGGCAGTGATAACGATTGTGTCACCTGCTCGGACAGTCAAACCCTCCATCACCTGAGCATCAATAGTAATGGTCGGTGCAGCTGTAGACAAATTAGAAAAACAAAGCAAAAAGAATTAATCACTGGAAGCATCCTGAAACATAATGACAGGTTTTAGTTTGACTTTGGCTGTGTTCTCACACTAGCAGCTAAGCTTCTAAGAATACTGAAAAGAACCAGACCAACAGCTAGAGCTGGTTAAGTGGAAAAAGTTCTGTGAAAGGAAACCCAAGGAAAATACTCCAAATTCTCAAAGTCAACTGCTTAAGGCAAAAACAAAGTGTTGAAGAGAAAATCCCCTTGGAGAGAATTTTCAGAGTTTAATATCTCACCATATTCATCAGTGCAGATAATGGTGTCTGTCTGATCAGAGGGTGGACTAAGTGCCCCAGCTGCATTCTTGGCTCTTATTCTGAACTCGTATTTGCAACCCTCCTGCAGGTCAGTGACAGTGAATGCTGGATCCACAACATTCACATTGTTGGCCTTCACCCAGATCTTTGAGGGGAGGTCACGCCTCTCGACAATGTATCCAGTCAGTCTGTGGCCACCATCGAATGTAGGCTCTGTCCACTGCAGGGTCACGGTACTCCTGGAAATGCTGATCACATCAGGTTTACCGGGAGCATCTGAGGACACAGGACACATCAGTACATTACTACAAAATGGCTTGCAAAACATGCAGAGTGAAACATGGAATTTTACACGTAACCAATTGGATCAAGGGCGACCTGTGGATCAGTGGGGTGCACTTGGTCTGCCAATACCAGCCAGTTGATGGCCATGACTCTGAACTCATACTCCAGACCTTCAGTCAGCCCAGTGACTTTGTGCTCCTTCATCCTCAGAGCTGCCGGACTTGCCCTCTTCCACAACATACTATTCCTCTCTTTAAACTCAACATGATATCCTGAGTGGACAGAATAGAGACATATGTCAAGCTTCAGTTTTATGAGCACCAACTAAAAACATGTGAATATAAGGTAATTTGTACATTCGTGTGTAAGCATGTATACGGAATTTATTACAAAAGCACTAACACTAAATGAGATTATCAAAAACTGATTTTACTTGAGCCTGTTCATAAATGTATTACTCAACTTTCTGTGTTTTTTACCTGTGTTATTGTGACCTTGTCAGGCTGATTGTAATAAGAAACTGTTGTCAATGTCTTGCCTGATAAAATGAACACTAAAGCCAAGTAAATATTTGTTTGGTACTGTACCTGTAATCGGCGATCCTCCAGTCTTTCTGGGATCATTCCAGGCCAGATAGGCGGAGTCATGACGCATACTAACGTCTCAGGTGGTGCAGGAGCATCAGGACATCTATGGAAAAAACAGGATGATTTACTATCAAAACGAGCTCCGTTTCTAATGTTCCAAGTGTAAAATATTTCACTGTGACTTACTGAAGGGATGTTTGGCCACAATGGGTTCAGACTTGAGTCCCTCTCCAACGCACATACTTGTCTCAGCGCAGACCCTGAAGATGTACTCGGTGCCTTCATGCAGTCCAGTCACCCTCATGCTGTTGGTGTCCACAGAGGATGACACTGTCACCCACATGTTGGTGATTGAGTCTCTCTTCTCCAGGATGTAGTTGGTGATCTCAGAGCCGCCGTCATCTTTAGGAGCACCCCACTTCAAAGTGACGCCATCAGCGGCGACATCTTTGAACTTCACAGGACCGACAGGGATACTGGGTTTACCCACAACCCTGGAACCAGACACAGATATTTTAAAACACATTCAATGCTTCATTAAATAATTTTTATGAGGTGTTTACATAGTGTTTATGGTATGCTTAAGAGTTATCTCATTTGAAGAATTTTTAATGTTCTTAGTGTTAAATATTCATACAGTGTTTGTACAGGGACAGATAATAATTACTATTTATGATCAGGTCTCATCTTGGCTAAAAAGGTGTAGCATTTTATAGTAGGTTTTCATATATTAGGGGAAGGGTTTTTTAAAGAGATGACAGCATTAACCAGGAAATGATATGACTGAAAATCACAGACTGGAGATCCATTTGGGGAAAAAATCCTTCACATTATATTATATTTACTGAGAATTTACTGCTTAATAGTCTGTGAAGACTTGATGCAGATGGTGGATTCTTTGGTTTGGTTTGTTGCTCACCTGATGATATGGTAGAATTCCTTGGTGCCAGCGCTGTTCCTCAGTGTGATGATGTACTTGGAGGCGTCGCTTCTCTGGCAGTCCCGGATCAGGAGAGTTGTGTTGACTGCAGATGATTCAGCACACACTCGGCCAGTGTCGGTCAAGTCTTCGTCATCCCCCTTCTTCCAGGTGACCTTTGGCGTGGGTTTTCCAATGATGGGGATCTTCAGGCGGACAGTGCTGCCTTCTTTGGCAATGTAGCACATGTTGGGCAGTTCTCTGAGGTCACAGCTTGGATGAACTGGAGAAGCAAGAAATAATTAAATTCTGCACATAACTCATCCTGTATTAAACCCAAAATACAAGTGTTTGCAATGCTGAGATGTTTACTAAGAACCTTCTTTGATCTAATGAAACTCAAATAGGCTCTTACTGATCTGGTCCTTGGCAACCACCGTCAGCTCTTTAGGGGAGCTCTCTCCAGAGTCGTTGACGGCCATCACACGGTAGTTGTACTCACGGCCCTCCACCAGGTCTTTGGCGCTGTACTGCATGTTTTTGGATCTCATCAGCTCTTTGTACTTGTCTTCTCCATTCAAAACCTGCAAGACATAGCAGATGATGCGGCTGCCGCCATCAGTCAGAGGCTTTTTCCAGCTCAGAGTGCATGAGTCTTTGGTGACCAGCAGAGTCTTAAAGTCCATGACGGGCCCAGGCTCCTCTGGAAAAATAGAAACAGAAAAACACATTTACAACACAGAAAGTGAGGACTCAAAAAATGTAAGCATCACACGCTTTAGTGAAACCCACCTGATGCTCTAACTGAGTCGGCCGTCTCGCATGTCTCTCCAGCACCAAACTGGTTCACTGCGGACACTCTGAAGCAGTAGGAGCGTCCAGCTTCCAGATCTGTGATGTCGAACGCTGTCTTGTTGCAGCTGTTGGAAACAATGGACCAGGCTTTCCTCTCAGTGTCACGCTTCTCCACAATGTAGTGCGTGATTTCAGATCCACCATCAATCAGAGGAGCATCCCAATAGATGGAGGCTTGTCCTTGGTAGTCTCCTTCACCACCAAGTTCTGTGGAGGTCCAGGAGTGTCTGTGTAGCACAAACCACAGTGGTTTAGAAGAGGGTTTCATAAGACACACCAACAGAACCAGCTTCACCATTTTAAAATGCATGTAAAACCAAGTGTGGTAAAAATCTGTAACGGTATATGTAGAAACTACACATGCATGTTAATGTTTACATTGAAAAATCATTTAAATAGATGTATGGTTTTAATAAAATTGCAGAAAAGCAAGACTTGACCATATTACAGTTTGTACACTAGTTACCAATGAAAGATTAAAATAAACTGTACATGCAGAAAATCTGGTGTTTAAGTTTTATAGAAATAGAGATGGCTAGATCTAGATGGCTCTTCAGATCATAAATAATATTAATCACTCACCAAGGACCTTGACCACGATGTTGTACATCTTCATTCCTGCTGAACTCTCCAGGTTGAGGATGTACTTGCCAGCATCATATCTGTTGACGTGCTCCACCACCACCATGGTGTCCACATTGGAGGTCTTGATGACAATGCCCTGCCTGTCCTTGATGTTGCTACTCATCTTGGCCCAGGTGATCTTTGGAGTGGGTCGACCCTTATAGGTGGCGTGAAGCCTCATGGTGGCTCCAGCCCGGAGTTCTAGACCATCCTTGAGCTCAGCATCCAGTTCAGCCTCTGGAGGCACTGTTACCATGGAACACACAAGGCTTCATTATTTTATCTGCTGTAAAGTTTATAATGTCTAAGGACCAAAGAATCTCTATTTGAGAGTTTGTTGCTTTGACATCAGTGGACAATGAAGTGTAAATCAGTTTTAACAACTTACAAATAGACATAATAGACATATAATTAAAGTATGTATATTTATGATACACTGATGTTTTTTTAATGCAGTGTAAACTTACCAATGATGTCCTTGGCGACGTGTGTTCCTGGTACTTCAGCTGGTTCACTGAAGCCAACCTTGTTGACAGCAGTGACTCTACACTGGTACTCGGACATGTTGATCAGGTTCTGGATGGTGTAGCTGGTGTCCTGCAGGTTTCTGGGGACATTGCAGCGGATCCAGTCATTGGTTCCGATCCTCTTGCATTCCACTAAGTATCCGATGATGGGACTTTCCTCCGTGTTGGCAGGGGCTGTCCAGGTCAGGCTAATGGTACTATGGGTGGTGTCAGTCACACTGGGGTTCTGAACAGGACCAGGAGGAGCTGAGGAAGACCACCAGAAGCAGTTACAAAACAATCACTCTTTAATTGCTTACATATCATTTCACAAATGAGTCAAAACCCCAGAACCTCTGCTCCAAGCGGCTCACTACTCAGCCATAAAACACACATTTATGAGAAAAAAATACCTGGAAGTCAAAAGTGAAAAAATGTTAAATTTATGCGAGTGAAAGCGGACTCACTGATGGGGTTTTGTGCAGTGGCTCCCTCAGATGGCTCGCTGGGTTTACCCAGTCCAGCCACATTGACGGCAATAACCCTGAACTCGTACTCAGTTCCCTCAGTAAGTCCGGTGACGTCCAGAGTCCGCTCTGTCATCGGCTTTCGGTTCAGTTTGGTCCAGTTCATGTCTTTAGTCTCTTTCCTTTCCAACATGTAGCCCAGGATGGGGGACTTTCCATCATCAGCTGGTTCTTTCCAGCTCACAGTCATGTGATCTTTGGTCACGTTGGTGATGACTGGAGCCTCACATGGTCCAGGAACAGCTACAAAAGAGAGGGAAGGTTGAGTGAAACACTGTTAAGAATTTAATGAAGCTGCTGCTCAGTGGATATAGAACTGTAGTCAGAAATTCACCATAAAAATGTTGAAAAAATAAGAAGTCAAGAAAGACACAACCATTGATTAAGAGTGGTATTTGTGGGTTAACAGGCCAGAAAAGTAAACAAAGCCTTGAGTGCCACAATGCATTGAGAAATCACCTGTTAAAGGCAATTTAATGTAATCTGAACACAAACATCATCTCATAGGAGATGGATTAGTTAAGTTTTTCTTGGACTCACTGAAGGGGTTCTTAGCGATGACAGGGTTGGTCACAAGGGCATCACCGACTCCCCATGTGTTCTCAGCCCGAATTCTGAACTGGTACTCCCGGCCCTCAATAAGCTTCTCCACGTTCAACTCCAGGACATCACCCTTGATCTTGGCAGAGACTTGGGCCCAGTTGGCTCGGCTGGTCTCGCGTTTGTCCACAACAAAGTTCTTAATGGGGGCTCCACCGTCCTTCAGTGGAGGCTCCCAAGACAGTTTCAGACCGGTGGCAAATACCTCCAGATATTTGGCATTTGCAGGAGGACCAGGAACATCTGAGGAGAAATGAAGCAAGACATCGGATCATTAAAGACAAAAAATTTATAGAAATTTCATTGAAATCACAAAAAGTGGAACCAAAACACAGAGGTTGTAACTTATTGATAAAAGGTCAAAAGTGTCATAGTATCTCGCTCATGCTAAAACTCAGCCAAAACTAGTCAATGCAAGAACAGATGTGATTACTGACCGAGGACCTGAACCTGGACCTCGGCGGTCTTGGATCCACTGGCATTCTCTGCTGTGATGGTGTACGTTCCAGTGTGTTCTTTGGTCACATCGGTCATCTCCAGCTGGAAATGGTTTCTGGAGTGTGTTATGACCTGGCCTTCGGCAGACTTCAGGCTGTCATCGCCTCTCTTCCACGTCACTTTGGGCATGGGCTTCCAAACACCTCAGCCTCCAGCAGGACTGTAGACCCAGCCTTCACTTTGAAGCCCTTCTGCATGCGAGCATTGAGTTCCACTCTTGGAGGAACTGAAAGGAGGACAGATTGACAGGTAAGACAAGTTTGTAAATCATACATAAGCTAAAGGAGAACATTTTCATATCAATTCAGTGTTTTGTTTTTTCATCACACAAACAGCCAAAAGAAATTATGTAAACACTTTATTTTGATTAATGGGGTCGTTAAAAGGGTTTGAGTAAAAAGTGTGAATCCAACCCTTTAAAAAGTAAGACTAAGACTAAAACTATGAACTGGTCTCACCATTCTCGCACAGACCAGGACTGGTCTGTGGGCTCAGATGGTTTGCTCATGTTGACGGCCGTCTTGGCGATGACTCTGAACTGGTACTGCAGGTCTCTCTCCAGGCCAGTCACTGTGTATTCTTCTCTTGGAACATTCTGGCTGCTGGTGTTGCATCTGACCCACGTGTCTCCTGGAACACGCATGGCCTCCACGTAGTAACCGATGATCTTACTGCCACCATCATTCTTAGGACGAGTCCAGACTAGGGTGACGGAGTTCTTGGTCACATCCAAGATTTCAGGTTTGCCTGGGGTGTCTAAGACAGAAACCAGCACAGTAAGTAAAACCCAGATAGAATGATGAAGACGAGGCTTTTTGTTTTGACTTTAGTCTGAACGTACCACAGGTGTTCTAGCAGTGACAAAGTCTGTCTTCTTGCTGGGTTTGCCTTGACCAGCCCGGTTGATGGCAGACACTCTGAAGGTGTACTCCAGGCCCTCAATGAGGCCGGCACAGGGGTACTCGGTGGTCCGGACCACGGTGTCATTGGCCTTCACCCACAGCAGGCTGTTTCTCTCTTTACGCTCGATGTAGTATCCGGTGATGGGGCTGCCGCCATCGCTCTCTGGTTTGTCCCAGGCCACGAACATACAGTCCTTGTTGGTCTTGTTGATGCGACAATTGAGCGGCTCGCTGGGAACATCTGATAAAAAAAAAAAAAAAATCAAACACAGTTAAGCCTACATAGACAAAGAAAGGCCCAGATACAGTTTTATATTTTTCCTAAAAGGTAGGATCAAATGTGGTAAATCAAATGGTTTAGGGGAACCTTCTTCTGTTGCGTAAAGTCCCCATATTTGACATAAAAAAAAAAAAAGTTAATGAAACTTGTGTTTTGAGGAACAACATGGTCCAACCGAGTGTGAAACATAATATTTAGGTGTTTTGGGTATATTTGAAGTTTTGTGCCCTGGTAATAAGCTTTTAAGAACAAACCATGAGATCTGTTCAGTGAGATGCCTTATCTCCAATACATTCAAAGATTCAAAGTGTTTTATTGTCATGTGTGTAGAAACAGGTTTCCCTGTACAATGAAAATTTGACTTTTCCATCCACACTGAATGCCAAGAGAATTTAAAATGTATAAAAATAGAAATAGAATAATTTAACTAGGAAACTAAAGACAAACAAACAGAGTTGCATTAAGAATGCATGGAAAAGAGAATGAGCATAAAAATATAAAAAAATATATACTACTATACTAAGAGAAAATATATATTTACATAAATGTGCAAACTATTAGAGATATATAATGTTAAATGTGCAGGGATCTGAGATAAGGTTCTAATTTTATAGTAATAACAAAAAACTCATAATTCTTGAAAGTTAAGAGGAAGGTACTCATAATTGTGAGACTGTACTCATAATTATGGATTGGACTCACCGAAGGGGAACTTGGCGACCATCCTGTCAGTCTGGATGGGTCAGATACACCATATCTGTTCTCTGCTCTGATACGGAATACATATTCCTTTCCAGGGATGAGTTTTCCAAGTCTGGTGGTAGTCTTGGGGCAGGAAGACACAGCGGTCACCCAGTCTCCTCGACTTATATCGCATTTCTCCACTACGTAGTTGGTGATGTTGCTGCCTCCGTCCTCCAGAGGTTTGTTCCAGGACAGAGAGCAGGCGTCGGAATCAATGTCACTGATTTCCACGGGACCTTCAGGAGGACCAGGGATGTCTGGACACACAAAAACACCTGATGAAGCTTTGACTTCTTTTTCAAATCATATTGCGGTTTACATTGTGGTTATTGTATTGAATTTACTAAGACTTGAAACTGAAACAATAAATTTAATAGATAGATAGATAGATAGATATCTCAGACTTATTTACTGCAGTTTCCTTCCTTGTTATCACTCAATGCTGATCATACCTTATAATAAACTCTATTGTTCATCATGACAGAGGCTTATCCAGTGTCAAAACCAAACTACAAACATAAGACATTTTATCAGTAACAGGACTAATGTAACAGGACTGACGGTACCACTGACCTCTGATGATGATCTTCAGGGCCTGGGTGACCTTGGCAGAGCTGTTTTCAGCCACCAGGCCTGTACTCTCCACTGTCGTGCCTCGACACGTCTTTGATGATCAGGACACACAGGTTTCCGGACTGATGGACGGCCAGACGGCTGGAGGGCACCACTGCCACCTTCACGCACGCATCCACTTACAGGTCGGAGAAGGTTTACCTGACACCACTGCCTCCACGCGGAGTTTGGCTCCCGGCCCTGTCGCTAACGGTCTCAGGCATGACGATCTTTGGTTCCACTGTGAGTAAAGATAAATGAAATTAACAACTTTCATACTGAATCTACTGTATGTCGGGAAATTACATTTTTCTGTGATTTCTCTACGCATTGTCTTTAATGTCCTTTTGATGAATGAACAAACTCCTTTTGAAGCTTTATCTTCTAGTACACAGGTGTCAAACATACAGCTCGGGCCCAAACTGGCCCACCAGAGGGTTATACAAATATGAACAACCTGAAATGTCTTAAATAAATCAGTGAAATTGTACCAATATTTTGTCTATTATCAAATGTTTGATGTGTTTGTAGATTCACTGTGATATATAAGTTATAATGTACATGTGGAATGATAAACTGAGGCAAAACATTGTTAAAATTGCACATATTTTTCATATTGTTCATGGATTTTTGGGCTTATTCACATTTTTTGTGAAAGGATAGTTGTAAGTGTAAACACTTTTATGTAATTTTACTTTTTTTCTGGACTAGAACAAAGAGAAAATTTTGGAATTGTCATTATTTATAGGTGACTGTGTTATTTTACTTTCAGGTTATTCATGGTATTCAGATTTTTAAGGTTACTTCATAGATGTAAACATTTTCATTATGTAATTTAACTTTTTCATTGCTATTATTTTACTGGTCCACAACCCCTGAATGTGGCCCTGAACTAAAATGAGTTTGGCAGCCCTGTTTAGTGGTTTGGATGTTCAATTTCACTTGAAATCATGAATTTTTTTGTCTTTTCCATTTGTAAAACCATCAGACTATTGAAGGTGTGGTTCGGACTCTAGATGCAGCCGTCACAGTCTTCATAGATGCAGTTTGTTGAAAGCCTTCTACTGGGATGTGTGTACAAGGACTTTTTCTACCAGTTCCTTCATTACTTAGTAAATGTTTCCCAGGTTCAGTGTATATCAGTAATAATAAACACTCACTCATCTGCTCCTTGATTTCCACGGCATCTCTGGTTTCAGTGAACAGACTCAGGCCCATCATGTTCTTGGCAGCAACTCTGAACCTGTACCTCTTTCCTTCCTCAGGCCGCTGACACTGATGCTCAGACCTTTAACTGTAGTGTAGGCATTCCAAACCTCCTTCTCAGGTTCCACCTCTTCTTCTTCTACTCTGGAGGAGGTGGTGAGGAGGAGGAGCTTCCTCTCCTTCTGGAACCTATGGGACCATTTGGGGACACATTAATTATACGTATATATTTCATGTAGATGATCATTGCTTAAAATGGTGGTGAACACTGTAAAGTAAAGTTATTTAATTTTTTTGTGTGTAGGAAATTTGTAACATGGAAGAACAGCAGAGATGCCCAGGTAACAATATTCTTTAGAGCAACAAAGTCGAGCAGCACAAGTACACATTTTTTTCAAGTTTCACAAAGATCTCATTTGCTGAATTCAATTAAGCTGTGATTCAACCATGAAAAAAATACTTTCTTTTGTTATTACCATTGCCAGGTATGATTGTAGATGAGAAATGGTTATCTACTGAGTTATCTGTCTAAATGAAAGTAAATAAATACATAAATAACAATTGCTTCTTCCATTCCCCTTCACATAATTTCTCACTTCCCATATCGTCATTGGAAGTAAACTGTTCAAATTTAATGTGGTTCAAATGTTATAAGTGACAAACCTCTGCAGGTGCTGGAGGTTCAGGAGGAGGTTTGACCTCAATGTACTCAATCACATAACCATCAATCTTAGCACCTCCATCTCCTCATAGGCTTCACCCAGCCCACCATGGCACTGTTCTTATGTGATCTCCAACACCTCAATCTTCTGACAGGGATCGGGTTTACCTGACAGTGACATTGAACGGATGTCAGTGTGTTAATAAATGAAAGGGAATCAAAGGGTTTAAAACATCCTTTGTCTTGGTGGCGGTGTCCATGATACTCACTGACAGGATCAGACGCCAGGTAGGATGTGGCACTGACTCTGTGAACTCCAGGGCCGTACTCGTTCACAGCTGTGACTCTGAAGTAATACTCGGTACCTGGGATCAGACCACCCACTTTGAAGGGAACCTTATCCTTCTCCACTTCAGCTTTAACTGTTGCCCATGTCTTGCGGTCGATCTCACGCTTCTCTACGATATAATGTGTGACTTCGCTGCCACCATCGTTGTCTGGGGGACTCCAGGACAACATGGCTGACGTCTGCTTGATGTCAGTAGCTTCCAGGTTTATCACTGGTCCAGGAGTGTCTGGAAGGAAACACATTCAGGTGTGGGATTCAGATTTAGACACAAGTTTTCAATGGTAGGAATAAACTCTGTTACAATAGTTGAGGTCACTTTCACACCAAACTCAAAAGGTCCAGACTCTTCAGTTTGAAAGTTTCAGAACAGTTTGGATTCAGAACAGTTACAGCTGGATGCAGCCTTGGAAAAAAAATATTGTTTTGTTTTGACAAAGTAGTTTTAAGTCAACCCTTGTTATAAATGTGACTAATAAAAACACTGGGTTTTCTTGTATGTAAATGGGAGGCAAAAATCTGTAAAAAACCATATTTCATCACTACAAACTAATGCATAAGGTTAAAATAAAGAATATATGTTGAAAGTCACATGTGGTCAGAGTTATAAACCAAGCTGAAGATGGAGAAAAACATATAAAATAAGACTTGGTTCAGATGTTCAGGTGTGAAAAGCTTTAAGTTAAAGGTGTAAATGCGGACTTACCCAGAACCTTAACGTTGACAAACACGGCCTTCTCTCCAGCCGGACTCTGCAAAGTCAGACAGTATTTTCCGAGTCGTCCGCGAGTGCTATCAGGGATCACCAGGAAGGTCATGGTGTCAATCAGGTCCACTTTTTCCTTTCCGCACCACGTTGTCAATGCCCATCCTTCTCCAGGTGACTTTTGGAGGTGGTCTGCCTCTGATGGTAGCACAAAGCCTGATGGGACAGCCGGCTCTCACCGTCAGGCCCTGCTTCAGGTTGGCATCCAGGTCGATCTCTGGAGCCTCTGTAGAAGGAAAAGCATATCAGGTGTCAGCTGAACATCATAAATGCAGATTATATATCACTTCCTAGTTCCCACCAGGTCATATAGTAAAATATAAGCCTCTGAAATGCTCACCCAGAATCTCTCTTGGAATCACAGGTTCACCGAGGTCACAGGGCAGACTCATGCCCACCTGGTTCTGAGCTGACACTCTAAATTCATACAGAAGCTTCTCATCCAGACTCGTTACTGTGAACTCGCACACAACCAGCTGAGCAGCGACATTACACCTCTTCCAGCCATCATCTCCCTTCTTGGCAGATCCCTGAAGCCTCATCTCCACCACGTAGCCGATGAGGGGAGCTCCACCGTCAGACACAGGCTTGGTCCAGCCCAAGGTCACTGTGGATTTGGTACTGTCCAGAACCTTCAAGTTCGTTGGAGGAGCAGGAGGTTCTGTAGAAGAAACAGTGGTGTGTTGAGAGATAACTTTGGATTTTGATTTTGAATGTATGAAAGAAATTAAAATAAATCTGTTGTTTGCACAGGATGAATCAACAGCATCAATAAATACTGAACATATGTAAAGATTTTAAAGTTGACTTACCAACAGCATCCTTCGCTGTAATGGCACGTGAAGCCTTGCTTGGGTTGCCAATGCCAATCTCATTGACGGCCTTGACTCTGTACTGGTAGTCATGGAGCGGCAGAAGTCCAGTTACAGTGAAACGAGTTCTGGGCTTGGATCCTTGTTGACAGAGACCATCTACAGCATGCTCCTCTCTCTTCTCCAACAGATAACCTGTGATTGGCTTTCCACCATCTTTGTCAGGCTCACACCACTCCACTGTCATTTCTTCTTTTGAAATCTTAGTAACTTCTGGTGCTTCAGGAGCATCTGGTACGGTGAACTGGGTTCCAGCAACAATGGCTTCACTCTCCACTGCAGGACCAGGACCCATCTTATTTTCAGCACGGACTCTGAAGATGTACTCATTGCCCTCAATCAGACGGGTGACATTAGCTTTGTTGGTGATGATGGCATTGGAATGGACTGACCAGACTCCTCTCTTGGTCTCACACTTCTCAATAATGTAGTTATAAATGTCACAACCGCCGTCATCCTCTGGAACTTCCCAGGTGAGTTGGCACCTGTCAATGGTGACTCCAGACACCTTAAGATCTCTGATGGGACCTGGTCTGTCTAGCACATTGACTGAGGCATGAGCAGTGCAGGTTCCAGCGCTGTTTGAGGCAGTAATGACGTATTTACCACTGTCGGAGCGCCTAGCACCAGTGACCAGTAGTTTGGAGAAGTCAGTACCGCTTTCAATCTGAAGCCTAGGGCCCCTCCTGATCTCATCTGTGCTGTCATCTTTAGTCCATTTCACATCAGGCTGGGGTTTGCCCTTCACAGTTGCCTCAATCGGTACAGAGTCTCCAGCTTTGACCACAAGGATTCCATCCAGTTTCATCTTGATCTCAGGCTCCACTAACTGTTCTTTCACCAAGACTTCAGCTGTGGTCACCCAGTTGCTCTCGCCGCCTTCATTCTTAGTCTGAACTCTGAACTGATAGATTTGGTTTTCGATGCACCTGTCTGCCATGAAGTATGTTTCTTTGATGGCTCCCTTGTGAAGCCTCTCCCACTCTTCAGCTTCCTTTGGCTTCTTCTCAACATGATAACCCAGGTTGCGGCTGCCGCCATCATAGTCTGGCTTCTTCCACTTCAGGAAGCAGAAGGTCTTGCCAATCTCACCAATCTGGAAGTCAACTGGTTCTCCTGGCTTCTCAACAGGATCAACTGCCAATACAGGGGTCTTGGTCTCAGTGGGTGGACCAGCACCAACCTTGTTCTCTGCACTCACACGGAAGAAATACTCGCAGCCTTCGGTCAGAGGAGCCTTCATCAGCCGCTTAGTACAGTCATTGGAGACCACAGTCCATCCTCTCTGGCTTGGCTGACGGCACTCAATGATGTACTGTGTGATTTCGCTTCCTCCATTGTCTTCAGGGTTCTCCCAGGACACCATGCAGGAGTTCTTGGTCACATAGGCCACCTTCACATTCTGGCAAGGTCCTGGTGTGTCCAAGACATTGACAATGATGGTGGCCTGAGCCTGTCCACTGCTGTTCTTGGCAACAATAGCATATTTGCCGTAGTCAGACCTGACAGCATCATTAATGACCAGCTCACACAGAGGGTAGTTATTGTTCATTTCTGTTCTCTTGTCACGACCCAAAGCTCTGGCATCCTTTGTCCATGTGATCTCAGGATCTGGTCTTCCCTTCACTCTGGTGATCAGACTGATAATCTGACCAGCTCTGACTGTCAGAGAATCACGGCATGACACATCAACCACAACCTCAGGTGGAACCAAGATATCCTTTGCCAAGATGGTTTCAGGAAGCTCCCTGGGTTCACTGTCACCAACTTTGTTGTGGCTCTGACACGGATTCTGTACTCTAGTCCTTCAATTAGGCCTGGGACTCTATAAGCACACATCTTGATGAGGTCCTTGTTAATTCTGTCCCACTGAGCAGTTCCTGACTTCTGAGCTTCAATGACGTAGCCCAGGATTGGACTGCCTCCATCTCTTGTGGGCTTCGTCCAGCAAATGTCAGCATAAGACTTGCTCCAGTCCTTCAGTTTAAGATTACCAGGAGGTCCTGGTTTGGTGATGGCGCGAGTGGCTTTGATTGGGTCAGAGGTGGGTGAGGGTTCACTGATGCCAGCAACGTTTTCAGCAAACACTCTGAACTCATAAGTGTTGCCCTCAAACAGGCCAGAGACTCTGTATCTGAGGTCCAGAACAGGAGTTTTGTTGACACGGATCCACTTTCCGGTCATCTCTCTACGCTCAATCACGTAGCCGCTGATGGGGCTGCCGCCATCGTAGTCTGGCAGAGGCCATGACACGGTGACAGCATTTTCTGTGATATCAGAACACTCTGGTAGGCCTGGTGAACCAGGAGGGTTGAACATGTGCTTGGCAATAGTAGGTGGACTCTCCAGTCCTGCCCCAATGCCAATCTTGTTTTCAGCCCGGACACGTACAATATACTCACGGCCCTTCTCCAGCCTGGACACCTTAGCTTTGGTACTGGTGCCACCGGAGCTGACAACAGACCAGGGCTCCCATGGCTTCTTCACATCCTTCTTTTCCACCACATAGTTAGTGACAGGCGTTCCACCATCATCCTTTGGTGGCCTCCACTGAATCATCATGTGATCAGGTGTTACCTCCAGGATGTTGATGGGTCCAATGGGTGGACCTGGAAGATCAAGCACAGTGACGTGCAGGGCGACTGTCTTACTTCCTGCAGGGTTGGAAACACTAAGGACATATTCTCCAGTGTCTCCTCTCTGGCATTCAGGGATGCTAAGGATGGTGGAGGAACCAGCAGTCTCGATCTTGAAGCGGCCCTCAGATGCAATCTCTTGGCCATCTGTCATCCATTTGGCAGTAGGAATGGGATACCGGTCATCTTGGCAGGAAGGACAATAGAGCTTCCAGCCTTTACAACAAGGCCCTCAATAAGCTTCACATCAACTTCAATTGTTGGTGCCACTAGAGAGAGAATAAACAGTGTTTTATGTACATTAACAAGACAGGAAAAGTACTGTCATAAGAAAATATCTTAAAGCACCTTTTCTATCCCAAAGTCCCTTGACTCTCAGAAAAGCCTAACCCCAAGCAAAATACATACCCCTTAAGTGAATCAAAACCTTTATCCCTTGAACCAACCCTCAGAAGGCTCCCTAATTCCCAAGGAAGATTCCAGCAGTGAGGGAAGGACTTATAAAACTGTGGTCTTACATGTCTTCTCCTGGCAGGTGACGGGGACACTGGTGTCCGGACGACTCACTCCAATCGCATTCTGAGCTTTGACCCTGAAGCGATATGTCTTCCCTTCCTCCAAACCAGTAACATGAGTGTGGTCATTGCTAACGGTCTTGAATGTGACCCAGTCAGTCTGGCCCTCCTCCTGGTGTTCAACAATGAACCCAGTGATTTCACTTCCACCGGTGCGTTCAGGCCACTCCCATGCCAACCAAACCTCTGTCTTTTCTGCATCAGTGTGGTGAAGGTTCTTGGGTGGACCAGGTGGATCTGAAAGTGGTTCATGCAAGAACAGATTTAGATTCTAAATCCATGCATAGCTGCAATAAAACTTTAGTTAGTGAAAAATAATTGACAGTGCTAGAGTTACGGGGTAATTAAATCATCAGTGTTGTAAGTATACACAGTTAAGACTTTTACTAACAAAGTGGATCAAGGGCCTTGATGGGCGTCTTGGTCACAATGAAGTCGCTCCTGCCAAATTGGTTTTCAGCGGCGACCCTGAACAGGTACTGGATTCCTTCCATCAGGTACATGGCCATCAGACTCAGCTTCTTATTGGCTGCAGCCACAGGTACCCACTGATCTGCAGCCACATCCTTCTTATGCACCACATAGTGGGAGATGACTGCACCCCCGTTGTCCTCTGGAGCCTTCCAGGTCAGGTAGGCTGACTCGCTGGTCACCTCTGAGATCACCAGGTCTCTGGGAGGAGAAGGTTTATCTGAGGAAAAAAATGAGGGGTTCGGGTTAGGTCGGTTTCTTCCTGCTGGGAGTTCTTTAGTTGTCCCCTATTCTATTCTTTTTTTTTTTTTTCATTCTTAGATATACTCACTTAGTACCAGTACTGCCACAGTGGCAGACTTCTTCCCAGCTGCATTTTCTACAGTGATGGTGTAGTTTCCAGAGTCAGCTCGGACAGATTTGGGGATGAACGCTTTGCTTCCGGAGGCAGTGACAGCCACGGCAACGTGGGCCGGCATGTCTCCATCATCCTTCTTCCAGCTAACGGTTGGTGTGGGGACACCCTTGATGGTGGCGCTCAGGGTGATGTCGGTGCCCAGCATGGCTAGGTGATCACGGGCCATGTTAGCATCCAGCAGCAGCTCTGGAGCCTCTGTGGACATAAACACAAACACATGGAATAAATATTACTGATCTGGGGAATACAGTGAAATAAACACTTGAAACATCTGAAAATATGACAAAAATCTGTTACAATATGTGTTCAATTACACCATAAAATGATATTGTTATTTATTTTAACCATAAAAGAAATTTAATAAAGCACCTGGTAAACATATGACATACATGCATGTTTAAATACCAAGTGGTTATTTTAAATTAGATCTTCATCACAGTAGTGGAATTCATCTTCCACACTAGTTAAACTTTGTTTTGGACGTTTTCCTCAACTTCTTTGAAACTGTGACAAACATTAGTTAATCTTTTCCATTTAGTTCTAAATGAAGCCTTTACCCAGTCTGTCGTGGACTTTGATGTTCTCTTTAACATAGGCTGGGTCAGATTTGCCAGCGGCATTCACAGTGAAGATCCTGAAGGCGTACTCCTGTCCATCAGCCAATCCTGTCACCACATAGTGCAAGTCTGGACACTCCTCTGGAGTTGCATTGGCCTGAATCCACTCCACGGCGCCGGGCTTCTGGTACTCGACCAGGTACCCAAAGATCCGGCCCTTTCCATCGTGACGAGGCATCTGCCACTTGAGACTGACTGAGTCTTTAGTTTTGTCATAGGCCTCGGGCGTCACAGGAGGACTGGGACAAACTGGTTCAACAAAACAATACAGGAAGAAAAATGTTCTTAAAGTTGAATTTTTCAACGTCTATACTTGTAGTTTTGATAAATATGACAGAGAATTTGGTTCTATTTAATATTATTTGACTTGATTTTTAGTGTAATTAAATTAATATTATGCCTTAAAAGTCAAGTGTAAAAATGTTAAGAGTATGTTAAACATGAGTAATATATGCAGGTCTACTGTTACTGACCGATAGGGTCTTTGGCCAGGATTGGTTTGGATGGTTCGCTAGGGTCTCCAGTTCCCAGCTCATTCTCAGCCATCACCCTGAACTCATACTCGCAGCCCTCCACCAGGTCCTGGACTCGGTACTGGGTGGCCGGGTACAGCGGATCTCTGGTGACTCTGGACCACCTCTTGGCACCAACCTCCTTCTTCTCCAGGATGTAGTTGGTGATGGGTTTTCCTCCATCGCGTGGCCTGCTCCAAAGAACCAGAGCGTTGGTGGCATACACCTCCCTGACTGTGGGCATCTCTGGGGCTTCTGGGACTCCTGTGGGGGGGCAGTGTCAAGACACATCCAGGTTTAAATAAGTCTGTAAGAATCCATTTCCAACCAAATAAATCATGCAGGGCAGTAAGTTTCAGATGAAGGTTAAAGGAAACTAAGACTGGAACAAGCAGTGAAGAATCAGTTTGATATTTTTCACTAAATGAAGTGCCAGTGCAAGTGAAAAGTGCAGTGTGTGCGTCGTACTGAAGAGGTCTTTAGCTCTCATCTCCTCAGACTCCAGAGGGTCGCTGATGCCGTACATGTTCTCTGCAGAGATCCTCATGATGTACTCTCTGCCTTCAGTCAGCTTTGGAATCTGAACAGGAAATAAAAGCAAAATCTAACATCCTGTCCTACTCAACCGAACACAGACTCAGACATGAACAGGTCTGGGCAGGAAGCGGCAGTGACCCACCTTGCATGTGGTCTTAGTGGTGGCAGACGTCACAGTGGTCCAGGTGTCTCTATTGACATCTCTCATCTCGATGATGTAGTTGGAGACGTCGACTCCACCGCTATCCAGAGGAGGCTTCCAGGAGATCACCATGTACTGCCTGTGAACCTCATCAAACACCACGGGGCCCACAGGAGGAGTTGGGCGGTCTGAGGACAGGAAATGAGATCAAATACAGATTTACACATCTGGGTGGGACGACAAAACACACAACAAGACCTTGGGGGAGTCGGAAATAAGATAAGTATAGACTGAAAAAGACATTTCTAGTTTCTCTTGTAACTGTTATTGTTAAACATCTGACACATCTACTCAGTTTATTCAACAGCAACAAGTTTTACAAAAACAGTAACATCTCCGTCTGTTTTGGTCTAATTTGTCTCCATTTTAGCGTCAGTCACGTTTCGTACCAACAACAGTGACGTTGCAGATGCCCTTCCTGGAGCCAGTGCTGTTCTCCACCACTACCACATAGCGGCCACTGTGTTGGCGCTGAGCCTTCATCAGACCCAGAGACATGGTGGTCAGGGTGTTCTTGAACATGATGTGTTTGTCAGCCTTCAGTTCGTTGTCGTCTTGGTACCAGACGATGGACGGGGATGGTTTTCCAGTGTAACGGCCCTGAAGCAGGCAGCTCTCGCCCACACGAATGATAATCTTATCACGGAAGTCCAGCTCAATGGTGGGTGGTTCTGACGGACAGAATAAAAATATAAGATCAGACAAATGGACAATGATGAAGGACACAGGGACCCATTTTAAAACTGAAATTAATTCTCAAAACATTTGGATTTTGTTTGATTTTGTATTTTCATTTGTTTGACTCTATGCTGATGATAATAACCTCTTGAATCATAAATTAGTGTGACGTAATAAACCCTGATTTGCTGTTTAGTGTGACTCACCCAGTTCATCCTTGCAGGTGATCGGTTTGGTGCAGAATGAAGGTTTGCCAGTTCCGACCTCATTGACGGCTGATACTCTGAACTGGTAGGTGTCTCCTTCCCTTAAACCATCGTATGTGTACTTCCTCTCCATCAGACTCTCCTTGGTCAGTCTGGTGAATTTGTCTTTTCCGATCATTCGAGCCTCCAGGATATAATGTGTGATCTCAGAGCCGCCATCGGACTTTGGTGCCTTCCACGTGACACTAATCAGATCCTTTGTGACTTTGGTGACCTCCAGATCCTCGGGACGATCCGGAACACCTGAGATCAAATAAGCATGAGTGATCAGCATTTACAGGTTCATTTTCTCTTTTGGACATCTGCTCTTTCTGCTCAGAGGGACTGTGTCATTCTGTGGTGTAATATTTGTTTGTTGTTTATTCCATTTTACAATGTTTGTTTCTTGCTGTTGGTAATTTAGTTCTCTCATCGCTGCTTATTATTATTCTTATTATTATTATTCTTATTATTATTATTATTATTATTACTTACATATATTACTTGTATATGTTATGACTACTATTACTATTATCACTTTATAACTTTTATTCTGTAATTCTTAAACTATATATATATATATATATATATATATATATATATATATATATATATATATATATATATATGTATATGTATTAGAAATTATGATATTCTATTCTACCATAATAAGCAACTTATTATTATCATTATTATTATTATTACTGCTTTACCACTTGTTTCTACTAGTACTTTATAAGGTGCAATTGCCTGGTTTTCCAATAGTGTTTTTCTTTTTTATAGTTATTGTTTTGCTGTTTTCTTGTGGTATTTCTTGTGTGTATATTTGGTGTTTGCGCTCCTATTGGAACCTCAATTTCCTGAGGGCTCTGCCCAAAGGATCAATAAAGTTCTATTTAATCCAATCCAATCTAATCTAATCTAATCTAATCTAATATTTAAAATGCTTACTTTCTACTTAAACAAAAGTATTGACATTTATGCTTAATACTGTAGCTTCGGTTAAAGTTTGATTAAACATTAGTTAACCCTAGCTCTGCTCAAACTTTTGGTTTTCATTTTATGTTTAAGTTCATTGTTTTAACTTCAATTAAACTTGTATTTTCTGACTTTTTCTCCACAAACTTCACTGTTAAAATTTCTGACCTTCATTGAAATCTTAATTTTGCTTAATTCTTCTGTTCAGACTTCCACAGAGTTCATTATTTTGAATTCTCCTCACTGATTGGTTCTTGGATGATGATCTCAGCAGCGGTCTCTACAAACGGTCCAATGCCAATGGCGTTCTCAGCCGCGACCCTGAAGAAGTAGGCCTTTCCGAGGGTGAGATCGTGGGCAATGGCGTTCTGTCGGCTGGCGGTGTATGACACTGACGTCCAGGCTTTACGCTCGGCCTCACGTTTCTCTATGATGAAGTTGCTGATGGGAGATCCGCCATCGTTCTCAGGGAAGAACCAGTTGAGTTTGACAGAGTCAATGGACAGGTTCTCAGGGATCAGAGGGATACCGACAGGTCCAGGAACATCTGAACACAAACAACACATAGATTTATTTTTAGTTTAAGAATTAATTCAAACAATTCTTCTTGTGAAACGTTAAAATGTTGTCATTAATGACTTTATGGAAGAAAAACACCCAAACTTTGTTCTAATGTGGTCCTATGTAAAAGTCCAACATTAGGTTTGTTGGTTTGTTAACCCTTAAAGACCCAAACATCCACCATTAACCTAAACCATCTACTGATGTAACTGTTTAATACCTGTTGATCCACTAATCTTATCAATACATGTAAGTAATTGGTGTAAAATACAGTGTCATCTTTTCATGGTCATCAGATATGACCCATTTGGACGTTCTGAAGCTCCGTAGTGAACATGGAAACACCGTCATCTTCTACAATATTGATTCACCAGTAAAACCCATGAGTTGGATCAATGACAGTGGATAGACACAGTGGGTTTATGTTTAGTTAATGATAGATTTGTTGAAAAAGTCACTTTTTTTTTTCGTTTTTGTCTGTTTCTGAGATAATAACCCTCAACTTTAATCTGAGTTTTTATGAACATCTACATGATCAGTAAATTAAATACAAGAAAATGCCAGATTTTCACTGAAAGAAATGGAAAATACAAATTATAATATTAGAATAAATTGTGATAAATCACTAAAAAAAAAGTTAAACAGAGAAAAATTCATTTGGGAACTGACATAAAAGTAGCCCTGGGTCTTTATGCATTAAATTTCTAATATCCACACATTTGCATTTGTCAGTGTCTGTATTTAGATCAAATCTGATACATGTGAGGTATGAACAGCAGGAAAAACTACAGTTTAATGGATAAAACAGCTTCTATAAACCGCAGTGGTCGTATTTAATGTGACCTTTGACCTTACTTTGTTTTTAACCCTTTAGTTCAGATTATATGACATATATGGCATATATGGCGTTAAGTTACTGACAGCAGTAACTCAACAGGAAGAAGCTGAACAAAAATGATCAAAATGAAGCATAAATGTACAGGAAAACAAATCTACAAAATTAACAAAAATGAACAAAAAACCAAACAAACAACAAAGGAATAAAATAATCACAAAATAAACCAAGTAATCAACAAATTGAACAAAATAAATAAAATAATCAACAAAATTAACAAAAATGACCAAATTAGATTTGGTTCAACTCATGTCAGATGTTTCTATTTCTGCTGTTTCTTGAAATGGGATCAAAGGTCAAACTAAATTGTGCCTTTAACAGTGACAACACATTTAGTTCAGTTTTTGCACATACAGGGTTCCTACAGGTTTTTACAAGTTAAATTTAAGACTTTTTTAAGACCTTTTCACTTACAACAGAATCTAATGCCCATTTCACAACTGATTTCACAGTCATACTGGCAAAATTTCGTAACTCCTAGAATTTAGGAAAACTCGTGTCAACCAGGTGGACAATGATCTGTTCTCCAACCAGGCATTATAACATTTGCACTTCCCCATGCTGACTTTTCAGGTGCATGTGACTGACAGTTGCACATGTGATGGGCTGAAAATGTTCTGCAAAGTTAGTGAAAATTGGTTCCTAATTTCAATACAAATTGTTGGGTTGGAACGGGTGGAACTGAGTCGAGTAACGTTATTTTCTTTGCAGCTTGAACATTTGACACATTTAAACACAACATAGTGAACAAGTTTATGGCAACGTAACTTAAGACCTACCTTATCAAATTAATACATTTTAAAGACTTTTATAAGGTATTAAATGCAGATTTGTAAATTCAAGACTTTTAAGACTTCTTAAGACACCACGGGAACCCTGACTTATTTCCTGCATTATACAAGTTTGTCTCACCCAGGACTTCCACAGTGATGTTCTTCTTCTTCTCTCCGCCAGCGTTCTTGGCGGTCAGAGAGTAAACTCCCAGGTGTCGTCGGATGCAGGGTTTGATGACCAGAGATGAGCTGATGGCTGTGGTCTCCACTTTGGCCTCTGGGGGCAGCGCCGCTCCATCTCTGTTCCATGTCACCTCTGGAGCTGGCTGACCCGATATGTAGGCAATGATTCGGATCACACCACCGGCGTGGACCACCATCCTCTCCTTCACGGAGGCGTCCAGGTCGACCTCGGGAGCAACTGTGAAGGAAACCGCTATGGTTCAGTAAAGGTACAGATGTAGGCCTTCAACGGGAAAATGGTAGAAACTGGTGGAATACAGTAAAAAAGTCAAATATCACCAGTTTTCTTCTAAATAAAATGTTCACATTAGAGAATGTATGGTTATATGGTGTATGCATATTTTTATATAGTGTAATGGCAGTGACATTAAAAACTATGGTTGTAATGGAAGTCAATGGGACATTTATGATGATGAGGGAAACCAGAGGGAGAATCTGACACTACAGAAAAAATATTAATGACATCAAATCTACTTAGTTGCTAATCTTTGACATGTCCAAGGACCTAATCACAACCAAAGTCCCATCCTCCTACTATTTATTATATGGAAGATATAACATTTTTGTGGTTTTTTTTAATAAAGCATTCAAAATTCAAATAATCAAACTGGCATTTAAAGGGTTAAAATCCTGAAAATTGTTTAATGTTTGATAGTTTTCAGCAGGGTTGAAGTTGTTTAACAAATTTATGAAAAAAAAAAAAAAAAAAGACGTAGGATGACTTGATAGTTTTTTTTTTCCATTTTTTGTACAAAAGTGCATAAGTAGAGAATAAGGGTCAAAGCCTGGTGGTGAGGAGGGTCTTAATCCAATACTCACTAGTTCTGTCATTGACCTCCAGAACCTCAGGGACTTCTCCTGGTTCTCCATTACCGGCAGCGTTGAAGGCAATCACTCTGAATCTGTACTGACCTCCAGTCTTCAGACCAGTGATCACAAAGCGAGTGCCACGGATTTCGGTGTCCTTAGCCTAAAAATACAAACATGCCTCTGAAGTTACATCCATTGATTTATCTTTTCCATTGACGACTTTTCAATTAGAAAAAAGAAAAAGAAAATAAAAAAAATTCAACGAGTGCAGGTGTTTGTTGTCACCTTCACCCAGGCCTCAGTTCCCTCCTCTTTGTGCTCGACCCAGTATCCAATGATCTTGGAGCCTCCATCCTTCAGAGGAGGAATCCATTCCAGATCCACTGTGGACTTGGTCCAATCAGAGACCTTGGGAGTAGGAGGAGAGGGCGGAGCTGCGAAGGAGGTAGGAAGCCCGTTAATCATAAATAGCAGTATAGGTATATACTTGTTTGCATTTATTATACTGTTATGTAATATATGCGTTTCTTCTTACAGATGGGATCCCTGGCAAAGATGGGATCTGTGGGGGCGCTGGCAGGTCCTAGTCCGGCAGCGTTGATGGCGGTGACCCTGAAGAGGTACTGTGAGCCCTCAATTAGGCCGGTCACCACAAAGGACTCGCCCATACCCATGGGTCGAATGGGGTCTCTGGTGACCCGGGCCCAGCGTTTGCCTGTGGTCTCCTTACGTTCAAGCCAGTAGCCAGTGATGGGAGAACCACCATCATCCTCAGGCTCCTCCCAGTTCACAGTCATGGAGTCTAGAGTGATGCTGGAGACGGTCGGCTTCTCGCACTGACCCGGAACCACTGAGGAATCGCCGTAAAAATTGAGTCTAAACTCAACAAAACTTTTTATTTTGGTGATTGTGTGACAGTTTTTAATGCTTACTCACCGAAGAGGTTTCGTGCGACCTCTGGTTCGCTGTCCAGAGGTTCTCCCACTCCGTATTTGTTCTGGGCCATGATACGGAACACATACTCATGTCCCTGCATCAGGTTCTCCACAGTCCATATCCTGTCTTTGGGCTCATTGGTGACGGGGACCCAGGTCTTCCTGTTGGCCACACGTCTCCAGATAACATAGTTGGTGACTTTAGAACCGCCGTCGTCCTTTGGTGGAAGCCATGACAGAGTGATCCTCTCGGCTCCGACCTCCTCAAACTTAATGGGAGCAGAAGGAGGACCAGGACGTCCTGGAGACAAACATGATGACTTCAGACTAAAGATCAAAAGACACTGAAAACCTATGGAAGTCCGTTCACCATTAAGTGACTTAGTAATTGAGTCAATAATTTCAGACAATAAGTCATTAGTTGGACTTATAGAATATGGCAGAAATGTGCATCCAAAAAGACCAGTAAAAGCTGTAAACGTTTCATGTAAAAACAGGACGCTCCTGTGGCCTCTATAACAGGAAAACATTTCAATAATGTAATTTTACCGAGCACATTGAGCCTCATCTCCTTGGAGGCCTTTCCAAGGCTGTTGGAAGCGACCAGTGTGTACAGTCCAGTGTCTGGACGTTTGCCCTGTTGGATGAGCAGCGTGCAGCTGTCGTCTGCCACTATCTTGTTGATATGCTCATCATACTGGACCTCCACCTTGGCATCTGACTTGTGGGGCGGAGCCTTGTACCAGGTGAGTGTGGGGAATGGACATCCACGGATCTTGGCCACAATGCTGATGTCGGAGCCCTGCTCGGCCTCCATGAACTCCTTCAGCTCAATGGATGGAGCACCTGCACCAAGACCAGATGAAAAAACAAGATGTTACTCAAGAGAACCTCAGCTCTCAAACACACAATAGAAACAGAAATAGAAGGGAGTCTTTTTAAAAAGCTGTGCATAGGAACTAGGCTATTTTCCAGCCAAGTGTGACTGTGTTGTGTGTTAAATGTGTGGAATGGCCCTTTGCACCAGCCTGGGTTGTGGGTATGGTCTTACAGGTCTGGTCCTGGAGAAGGATGGGTCCAGCAGTAGTTGACGGTCTGCTGGCTCCAGCCTCGTTCCAGGCAGTCACTCTGAACTCGTACTCATCTCCCTGTGTGAGATCCTCCACCTTAAAGCTGGTTGTGTCCACGTCTCTCCTGTTACACCTGCAGGGGGCAGCATACAGAAAGATGAAGACCGCAAACATCTATTCAATAAAGCCACCCGCAAACATAACCAGGCCTGTCTGACTTGTCAGTGGGCTTTTGATGATATTAGGGTTCACACTAGTCCAAAGTGGCCCTGAGGGGAAGGTTTACCTCCGCCAGGACTCCTTCTGAGTGCCGCTGGCATCCCAGCAGAGCAGATCCACACTGTAGTGGGTAACAGGTGAACCACCATCGTTCTTTGGAGCCTTCCAGGTCAGAGTCACTGTGCCCTTCCTCACACTCTGGATCTTCAGTCTTGTTGGAGGATCAGGAGGATCTGAAGATACAAAAAGACACATTGAGTTTGTTTTTAGGTCCATGATCAAAGTGAGCAATGAGTGAATAAAACCAGAGCAGCGCAGTCGTACGGATCGGGTCTCTGGCTTTGGTTCCATCTGGGGTTTCAATGTAGGGTCCAAAGCCGAAGCGGTTCTCCGCCCGAATACGGAACAGATACTCCTGACCGTCAATCAGGTCTGGAACAACCAGAGACTGAGCAGCACAGGCCGGATTCACCTGAAAAGACAAGACCATGGTCAGAGATCACACCTGAGACCAAAAGAACCACATTCTGCCGGTATGAGATGTGTTGGAGTCGTACTTTGGTCCAGGCTTTGCCCAACACCGTCTTCTTCTCAATGAAGTAGCTCTTGACTCTATCTCCTCCATCACACTCTGGAGGTTTCCAGGTGAGTCTGCAGGTTCCTCTTGTCACGTCGCTCACCTTCAGGTCTCTGGGAGGTCCAGGCAGGTCTGTGGGCCACCACACAGAAGATACAGAAAAGATCTACCACAGGTCTGACCTTCACTCAGTCATCCCCACTTTGGCAAAGTACAATCTTTATTCTGTTCCTTTAATTAAAGCCTACACAGATGAAAACAACATCTGGACACACTTAAATCTTTTTGCCAAATTTAACACTCATTTTAAGTCAGTATCAAACATTTTCCACCATATGATGTACATCATCCAACTTTCTGACGGTGGAGTGCAAAAAACATTAGCACCAAGACTGACGCAGCTGATTAAACTGTTTAATTTTCATCTCAGTCACACTTTGAGGTGAACGTCTACATACCGAGGACATTGACTCGGACTTTGACCACCTTGTGTCCTGCAGGGCTCTCTGCATTCAGGATATATCGGCCGCTGTGGCTCAGTTTACTCTCAGGGATGGTGATGACTGACGTCGTGTCAGTTGAGTGAATCTGAAACAGCAGGACGTCAGACACAGATTGGTCTTATATAATGCCCCCATCTACTGTATGCACCTGAGGCCCCCGAATTCTTTACCAATATGGTAAGAAAAATTTTAACTAAAGAAAAACAAAGTTAAAAGAACTTATTCTGAAATGGCTTTGAACCATTTTAACCAAACATTTCCACACCCACACCTAAACCTGCGGTCCGACAGCCGTGTCCTGTATCATGTACTGGTTTAGTTTGGTGCTGGATTAGATGTAAACCCTGATAGATGGTTCTCACCTCTGAGTCGACAGGCAGTGTGTGCAGCTCATTCTTCTTCTCCGTCTCAGCAGTTCCGTCGAAATTCCAGGTGACTTTGGGGATGGGTCGTCCGTGGATTTTGACCGGAATGCGGATGGGGGTCCCGGCTCTACAGTTCATTAGGTCATTAGTGCTCACCTCCAGATAGACCGAGGGCTCGACTGTGAACAAACAAAACAAATTTCTGAGTGAGTCTGTTTTCTGATTGCTCAACTGGCCTCCAGATAAACTGCATGATTCTTACTGAGGACGTCCTGGACCAGGACATCGGCCGTCCTGGCAGGCTCTGAGTTTCCGGCTCCGTTCACAGCATAGACCCTGAACCTGCACTTCTTGCCCTCCCTCAGGTCTGGGACGGTGATCTCAGTAGTGGGGTGGAGCTTATCTGCAGGGTTCACCCTCTTCCACTCAGCCATGCCTTCCTCGTGAACTTCAATGATGTAACCTTTCACTGGGCTGCCACCATCTTTGTCTGGTGGGATCCAGGTGAGTGTCACGCTGTTCTTTGTTTTGTCTTTAACCTCGAGGGAGGCAGGTGGGCTGGGAGGGTCTGATGGAAAACCAGACATCACATTATATATGGAAATAAATGTTTCAATTCAGAGAACTACATAATCCATTAAATGTACTCCTGTTTCATTTAACTGTTAAAAGTCAAACCTAAAAACCACTGGTTTAAAGTTTCCACTCACTGCAGGGGTCGACAGCAAAGCGGGACTCAGTAGCCTCGCTTGGCGGTCCTACTCCGGCAGCATTGCTGGCCGCCACTCTGAACTTGTACTCTGTACCCTCGATGAGCTTCAGGACAGTGTACTCCAGACCCTTCACAGCCGGTTTGGTCACTGGGGCTCGGTTGACACGGCCCCAGTACACAGCGCCACGCTCCCTTTTCTCCAACCAGTAGCCCTGGATGGTGGAGCCACCGTTGTCCAAAGGTGCATCCCAGGTCAGTGTCATGGTGGTGGCCGTCGCTGCAATGATCTTGGGGTTGCGAGGTGGTCCGGGGAGACCGAATGGATCTCTGAGCTGGACCTTCTCAGAGTCACAGCCATCACTTACGCCGTACTTGTTCTCTGCTTTGATCCTGAACTGGTATGCACCATTCAAATCCATTCTGTAGACCTGAGGACAATGAAGAATGAAGACATTTATAATATTAGTCTGATATATTTTTATAGAACCTCACAGTGGGCACAGGCTGAAAAAAATAAATATATGTAAAGGCAGTGTTTTAGTGTTTTTTTGTTTTTAATTAAATTTTGATAAATCTGTTTCCATGTTTTCATCCACTTTTGATTCATTTGTGGCCATGATTTAAGTGTACTGACAAAGATCTAGCACATAAGACTGGTTTTCTTCTGCACATTGAACCTTATGATCTAAAAGAGGAAATAACATGCATTTTGTAGTTGAAATCAAAACCAATCTCCTCAATATTTGAATTTTTTTCCCATGACCACCAGTTATTCCTCCATTTCAATTCTAACTGAGACACAGACATCTGTCAGACATCATCTGACTTATCCTGGTTCCATACACTCACCCCATATCTCCTGTCAATCAAGTTGATGGTCAGTGGCTCGTAGTCTGACTTCTTCTTGCTGGCATCTCGCCGCTGCACAATGTAGTTGGTGATTTCACTGCCTCCGTTGTCCTCAGGAGCGTCCCAGGTCAGGTAGCACGAGTCAGCTTTGATGTCTGAGACTACGACGTTCCTTGGAGGCAGAGGGCGATCTGAAGGAGATGCACCATTTTAGTTCCGTGTTATCCTTTCTCTTCATTTTCTGACACTTTCACAACATCATGATAACTGATGAGGATCTGCTCTTACCAAGGATCTCCACACGGATGGTGTGCTGAGTTTTGCCATGGCAGTTTTCAGCCACCAGTTTGTAGTTGCCCTTGTCCGGCCTGATGGTTTCTGGTATGGCGATCTTAGTCTTCATAGTCGTCCGATCCACCTGAGCAGACAAGAACACACTTGTCTGAGGCTGGTTTCAACCATAAACCAATAAATAATGCATACCATGAGGTTACTTGCTAAGTTGAAAATGATGCTCTGTAAACATCTATAGATACAACATGCTCAGTCCCTCACCTCCTCAGTCTCCATTGTCATCTTCTCTCCATCCGGCTGCTCTAACACCACATTGTCTTTCATCCACTGCAGTGTTGGAAGAGGAAGTCCCGTCACCTCGGCTGGGATGTCAATAGCTGCTCCCTTCTTCACGATGATGGCATTACTCTTGAAGAACTTGAGGATGGTAATAACTGGAGCAACTGCAGATGAAAACAAAGGTTGAGTCAGTTAAGCCACACTGAACTAAAGCATATCTGAGAATTAGAAGGAACATAAATGTCATACGTTCATCATCCTGGATCTTGGCATCGATGGGCTTTGATGGATCTCCATCCCCGACTTCATTCACAGCTTTGACTCTGAACTGGTACTCCTGGTTCTCCGACAGGTTCTCCACAGTGCCACAACACTCAGGGAACATCTTGCGGTTGGCCACTTCGAATTCAGCGCCATCAGACCTCATCTTCTCCACATAGTATCCCATGATAGGGCTGCCTCCATCAGTGCGGGGTGGCTGCCAAGCCAGAGTGATGGTGCTCTTGGTTCTGTTGGTGTAGTGCAGCTTCTCAGGTGCAGAAGGAGTACCTGAAAAAGAACAAGAACACCATTGACTTTACTGATCCATAGGGACACGTATCATTATGTGACCACAGAGTGCTGAAAACAGGGTGTGGTTATATTGTAGACCTGGTGAAGATCAGTATATCTGGGGTCTACCTTTGGGATCCTCGGCCAGGATGGGTCCCAGGTCAGATGGAACTCCGTCTCCAAACTTGTTCCTGGCAAACACCCTGATGTCGTACTCCTCTCCAGCCAACAGGTCCTGAATGTCACACTTGCAGGATGCAGTCTCGATGGGCTGCCTGAACAGCTTCATCTTGGCATCTTTCCTCAGGACCTCGTAGCCGATGATGTCACTGCCGCCATTATCCAGGGGGTCAGACCAGGTCAGGGTGATGTTCTTCTTGGTCACCATCACTGTCTTTAGATCCACCACTGGTCCAGGGACGTCTGCACAATCACAGGCCCCAAGATAAATCAACTCATAAAAACACTGTTACAGAAACTAGATGCACATTTCTACATTGTGAATGGTGTGCTTTGACTTTCTTATTGATTTGTGTGACCGTGACTTGACACTACCAAAACCTGCTTGTTGATCTTTTGTTTGACACTGACCCATGATGTCCACCCTGGTCTCTGCAGTCTTAGTTCCACTGCTGTTGGTGCCAGTGATCTGGTACTTTCCGTGGTCCGCCCTCACTGCTGTCTTGATGAATAGAGTGCTGTGTTTTCCCTCTGTCTCTATGATCATTCTCTCCTTGTCGATTTCAGCCTCGTCTTTGGCCCATTTGATCTCAGGCTGCGGTCGTCCTGTCACCACAGCGGGAAGCCTCAGAGACTCACCAGCCTTAATCATGACGCCGTTCTTCACAGATTCATCAAAGTTGACGGCGGGAGATTCTGTGGAAACATAACAACAAATATCATTCACTGATCAACATGTTGTGCATCTGCTGCCTATGATAAAACAGTCCTCACCTTCAGGCTCTTTGACAGTCACAGGTTCGGTCACACCTGGAGCTCCAGGTCCGGCGTCATTGACGGCAATGACGCGGATGTAATAGTCGGCTCCTTCAGTCAGACCGGTCACAGTGTAGGTGAGTTCTTTACATCTGAACTCTGTGCTGCGGGACCAGTCCTTCTCTCCAACCACAACCTAAACCAAGAACCAAAGTGTAAATTCACAGACACACATGAAGTACTAGAACAATGGAAAAAATATGACATTAGCCTTTGTCTGCAAGTCACAATACAGCAGTAAATGTGACAGTACCTTCTCTAAATGGTATCCCAGGATGTCTCCTCCTCCATTATACAGCGGAGGCTTCCAGGCCACGATCACAGAGTCCTTCCCAGTGTCCACAATCCATGGAGTGGGAGGTCCAGGAGGCACTGGGGGTTTGGAATGGAGGCGATTAATGTTCATGATGCTGTGTTAGTGTGTTCAAAAAGTGACAGCACCTACACCTGTAGTTTGAGGCACAACACTTCCTGCATATGTTGCAAAGTTACCCTTTTAATCCATTTCTTATCAAAATATATATATGTTTGAATGAGGGCTGGACTTACTGATGGCGTCCATGGTGAGGATGCGGTCTGAGGGCTCGCTAAACGGTCCCGGTCCAGCCAGGTTTTCGGCACACACTCTGAAGATGTAAGTGAGTCCCTCCATAAGGCCAGTGACCTTCACCTCCAGAGAGCTGAGAAGGGCTCGGTTCACTCGGGTCCAGTATTTGCTGTTCACCTCTTTCCTCTCGATCCAGTAGCCCAGGATGGGGCTGCCGTTGTCTTTCGGCTCATGCCAGGAGATGCGGGCTGAGCTTGCCGTCACCTCATGGACACGGGGGGCATTGGGAGCATCAGGAGGATCTGGGGGTCCAGAGAAAAACTTAGTTTTATTTTACTGTCATGTTGTTCTCCACACAACCACGAGAAAAAAGTCACAACTAATTTAAATCTAATCTAAAACTACATTTAAAAAATCACAAACATTTAAATATCTAAGTATCCTAAGAGAGAAGAGCTTGACATGATGGATGTGTCTATATCCTGGTGTCACGTACCAAACTGGTTCTTGGCAACCAGTGGCTCAGAGATGCAGGGAAGTCCGCAGCCTGACTTGTTCTCAGCGGTGACTCTGAAGATGTACTCCTTTCCTTCAATGAGTTTGGTGACGGGGCAGCTGGTTCCCTTCAGCGTGGAGGTAACGGTGATCCAGCCGATCTCGTCGTTCTTGTTGTCCTTCTTCTCCAGGATGTAGTTGAGGATCTCGCTGCCGCCGTCATCCTCTGGAGGCTCCCAGTTACAGATCACAGATGTATTCCGGATCTCATCAAACGTGAAGTTAATTGGAGGACCAGGTTTGTCTGACACATGAGACAGTTTGAGGGTTAGACATTAAGTTGTAAAGTTGAACAATTGAAATAAAACACTCCAGGAGATTAACGTTGAAACGCAATGGTTCCCAACATTTTTGGCTCGTGACCCCATTTTAACATCATAAATTTCTGGTGACCCCAGACATTCAAAATGGAGAAATTTTTTTGCTAAAATTAATTTGTTTTTGATCATGTAATAGTTTGCTATACTATGTTGCAAATAAACGTTAATTTTAGGCGACATTTAGGCTATATAGTGTATATTATTATGGATGGAGGTAGAAAAGCCAGGTGTAGATTACTGCACAAAGTGAGAATTTTATTTTCCTTGGTCTGGATATGTACAGTCAGTCCAGCTTGGATTTACAAGGCTGCAAATTAATACTGAAAAAACAATAACTCAAACTATGAATTATGAAAGAGCATCTGAAACTGACCACAATGAACATTTCAAAAATAAACAGTACCACAGTGCTTCAGAGGTTTTCATGTATTTTATGAATTGTGATTGTCTCTGTCAGTTCACCATATATTTTTTATTAGCTTTTTTTTTTTTTTTTTTTAAATCACTAGTAGAAATTTCAGGTGACTCTATTAGAATTCCAGGTGACCCCATGTGGGGTCCTGACCCCAAGGTTGAAAAACACTGTTGTAAAGTAAAGCTCTCTTTTACCGAGGACATTTACGATGCAGGTGGCGGTGGCAACTCCGTGAATGTTTTCCACTTGGATGGTGAAGTTTCCGTGATCAGCTCTGACAGCGTCGCGGATCATCAGCGCAGACTGACCTCTCTTGGTTTGATCTAGACCGAGACGCTCCCTTATTGGAGATACATACTCTGGTTCTGGTTCTGGAACCTGCACAAAGACAAGGTACTATGATGATCTCCCAAAAGAATCTGAATCTCTACACAGAATATGTGGTATCTGAGGATGAACTCACCTTTGCCTTGGTTTTCTTCTTCTTCACCACAGGAACCACCTTCTTTGTCGGCTCTTTGGTCACATCCTCGTCATTCCTGAGCCAGGACACTTTGGGATATGGTGAGCCAGAGATGTAGGCATCAATGCGGATCTCGTCTCCTTTCTTAATACACACACCGGACTGCACACGTGGGTGGAGAGTCACCTTTGGTTTGTCTGGAAATGAAAAAATACATGAGTCACAGAGATTTCGATGCACAAAACTAATGAGAAACAAAACAAAAACTATATTAAACCACAATAAACAACATAATATGAACAAAACAAGTCCAAGTTAAACCATCTTAAATCCTCATAAAATACAAGGCTGCATCTACAGGATGAATAGATTTACTCTCATTTTTGTTTGTTTTAAGTCTAAATAGACTAATTTGTTTTCGTACCAACAGGGTCTGCTGCCTTCATGGGCTGCGAGCTGCGGGACGGTTCGCTGACCCCAGCAGCGTTTTCTGCTCGGACCCTGAACTGGTACTCCATGTCCTCCTTCAGGCCGGTGACCACAAAGGAGAACCCAGGGATGAGGCTGGGCGTGACACGCTCATAGCGGTCACCATCCTTCTCGATCTTCTCTACAATGTAGCCCTGGATGGGACAGCCGCCATCGTAGTCTGGAGCCTTCCAGCTCACTGTGATGGACTTGGAAGTGGGGTCATAGGCCTCCACCTGGATTGGAGGATCTGGTTTCTCTGCAAAGACCAAATCAACAGGATGTTAATGTATGGACTGAATGAATGCAAATGTGTAATTCCTATACATGTTGCTTGGTTTCAAGAAAACAGCACGAACAACCATTTAAATTATGCAAATATTTTTATGGTCTTGGAGACATAAAAATGGGACTTTGCTCTAAATTGAATTATATCACATGAAGGTAATGAATAAGAGGGAAAGTTTGAATATGAAACTTCCTGATGTATCAAATAACACTATTTCTTGTTGTTTCTGTCATCTGTTGTGTTTGGTCCCTTTATCCCGTTCTTACGTTTGATTTCTTCTGTAATGACAGGATTTCGTAGCTCCAGATATTCTCCAGCTCCAACCTTGTTAACGGCCTTCACTCTGAAATAGTACTCGCAGTTGACATACAGGTCCTTGACGGTGAAGGTCAGGACGTTCTCAGCTGACATGACGGGCATGTAAGTCTTCTTGGAGGCCTCGCGACGCTCCAGTGTGTAGCTGACGATGGGAGTGCCACCATCGTCCTCCGGAGCCTCCCAGCTGATCTTACAGGAGTTCTTAGTGACATCGCTTGAGCTGATGTCTTTGCACTGACCCGGAAGTCCTGCAGGATTTAGGAGGGAAGAAGGAGAATATTAGAAATGAGGAACAATTGTGGTGTAATTGTGGTGTGGAAGGACTCGACAAACATTTATAGCTGAGGTTACAGTAAGAATACGAGTGATGGTTTATGTTTGAGGAATGTGTTGTCAGTGAACTAAACCTAAACCCAGTCTTATGTCAGGTGAGCGCTGTTGTACCGATTACTTTGACGTTGACCGTCCCAGTGGCCGTTCCCAGGTTGTTTTCCAGAGTGATGGCATAGGCGCCGCCGTCAGCCCGAGTGCAGCGCAGCAGCTCCAAGTGAGCGCTGTTCATCTCCACTGTCATGGACAGGCGGTCGTCGGATTTACACTCCACTGTGTCCTTCTGCCAAACCATCTTGGGTGTTGGGATGGCTCTGTATGGGACATTCAGGTGCAGCTTCTCACCTTCAACCACCACCACGTCCTGGGCCTCCAGATCCATGGTGGGACCGCCTGGAACAAGGACGGGGTCAAGAGAGAACAGAGTCAGGGTTTACAACAGAAGATGACAACTATTACAATAATTACTTTTATTACCAGTAAATTCAGAAATGATAAATATACATAAAATAAAACTAACTATAAATTCATACATTTCTGAGAAATTACAGACATTCTGACATAAAAGTGGTAAATGTGTGATTAAAAAAAAAAACAGTGTTGCATGTATTTGTATTGAATTTTTGTGTCTTTCTGTTGAATCAATGTTTCATTTTGTTGAATCATTGTATTTCTTTCTATTGAGTCATTTATTTTAATCTAAATGTTGTGTTTGTTTGCATTTGCTCACAGTCGGGGTCCTTGGTGAACACTTTGTCGGAGATCTCCGATGGATCACTGACTCCGATGGCATTGATGGCGCGGACCCTGATGACATACTTCTTTTCGGGTTTGATTCCGTCGTCAATCCTGAACTGCAGCTCCTTGACGGGTCTGGTGTTGACCCGGAGCCACTTCAGCTCGGGCCTGGCCTCAGCCACCTCCACGTGGTACCCGGTGATGGGGCAGCCGCCATCCTTTGCCGGAGGCTTCCAGGTTACATTGATGTGTTCTCTGCTGGCGTCTGGAATCTTCACTTCAAGCGGGGGGGATGGTGCACCTGAAGAGACATAAAACACATCTGTTTACATCTGGAACAGGTTTAAAAATGGCTTTTCATAGATCTGTCTGTGCATTTTGTTGTAATAGGGATGGTTCCCTGTCATAAGCTACAGTCACTCTGTAATAAGTGAATAATAATAATACTGATGTCTGTAAATGCTGTCTGGTCTATATTCTTATCACAGTGTGTGTTCCCTACTTGTTGCATCCTCGATAGTCAGAACCACGGTGGGTTCGCTTGGATCTCCGACTCCTGCCTCATTCTCAGCTCGGACCTGGAACTGTACCTCCGAACCCTCGTCTACGTCAGTCACCTTGAACTGAGGCTGTCTGTCTGGAGTCTTACAACACTTCAACCAACGAGTTCCCAGCTTCTCCTTCTTCTCAATCACATACCTGAAGAGAAAAAGACACACAGATTATTGAACGTCACAGATGTTACGTATCAGACAAAAACCGAATCAAACACAGATCTTCTCATCCGTTGAGTCTTACTTGGTGATTGGTCGACCTCCGGTGTTCTGGGGAGGTTCCCATTTCAGCTCCACATGTCTCTTGGTGACCTCCACCACTGTCAGGGCATATGGGGGTCCAGGAGTTGCTGAAAAAACAAGATAAATATATTCTTGAAAAATCCTTAGGCCTTGTCCCTTTTGATGGAACAGTATCTACAAAGACACTGTAATGAAACTGTGCATGTTGTGAACTCACTGAATGTGTCTTTGGCGAGCACAGCATCCTCCAGCTCACAGAATTCACCCATTCCCACGGCGTTCTCAGCGGCAACTCGGAACACGTACAGGGATCCCTCGTTCAGCGGCGTCACCGTGTACTTCAGCTCTTTGACGGTGGTGTCGACCGTCTGCCAGGCCTTCCGCCTTACATCCCTCTTTTCCACCACATAGTTGGTGATTGGTGAACCTCCATCGCTGCTTGGAGCTTGCCACTTCAAGTCAGCATTGATCTTTGTGACGTTGGCCACTTCAAGCCACTGAGGAACTGATGGAGGGTCTGTCCAACCGAAAACAGAGGGATTAGGGATTTAACTCCAAACATCCACAGAGTGAGACTGTGTCACACTCTGTGTTTAACATGTAAAGTTTAGATCTGATGTTTACATATAAGGTGATACATGTAAATGTTAATGTCTGTTAAGTTTGTAAATGTTCAAATAAACCAAGAGTCTGATGTGTGGCTGAGGGTCCATGGTGGCTTACAGAGTCTCTCCTTGCAGACCACCGGATCGCTGGGGTCGCTGGGTTCACTCTCTCCAGCCTTGTTGACAGCCTTGACTCTGAAGATGTACTCCTCTTTCTCTTTCAGACCCTGCAGCTGGTGCTCGGTCTGTGGAACATCCTCTGCGATCCGGATCCACTCCTCGGTTCCAGGCTTCTGGAACTCAATGATGTAGCCCTCGATCTTGGATCCACCATCGTGCTCTGGTCTGGTCCAGGCCAGCACCACCATGGTCTTACCGACCTCCCTGACTACAGGTTTGCCAGGTGCCCATGGAGGATCTGAGGAACAGATTGAAACTTGAATGTACTGACTAACATCATCAGTTATGGAGATAAATACTGTTTAAAATGTTCTCATAAACTCTTGATTGAAGGTCAACGCTCTGCCAGGCGAGTGTGTGTTTCGTACCAATGGGGTCTTTGATGAGGACTGGATCTGTCTCTGCACTTGGTTTTCCAGGTCCAGCCAGATTCTCAGCCAAAACACGGAAGCGGTACTTCTTCTTGGTTGGGAGTCCCTTCACCCTGAAGAACATTAAACAACCAGGTGTAAATGTGCTGCGTCTCCATGCCATCATCTAAACCCTGTGTCTGTCAGGTGGTTCCTACCTGAAGGTCGTGTCTTTGATTGGCAGCTTGTTGCAGCGGATCCACTTGTCACTCTCAGGGTCGAACTTCTCAATCCAGTATCCAGTGATGGGGCTTCCTCCATCCTCGTCTGGTTCGAACCAGGTCAGTGTCACAGCGTCCTTAGCAATGTCCGAGGGGGTGACTCTGGTAGGAGGACCAGGAGGATCTACAAAAACAACAAGAATGTGAAGAAGGGGAAAACACTTTGTTCTTCATTTTGGTGATTAATCAAACAAAAATCTAAAAAGTAAAAGCATTTTATTTTATTTTTACTGCTATTAAACCTGTTTAGTCTGCTGTAATATGGCTCACCGAATGAGTACTTGGCGATGATGGGTACATGCTCTGCAGGTTCTCCGATGCCGTACTGATTCTCAGCACTGACCCTGAAGATGTACTCCTTCATGGCAGTCAGTTTGCAGGCCTTAAATGTGGTGTGCTTGATGGTCGCTGACAGCTTCACCCACTCCTCCTTGTCTGTCATACGACTCTCCACAATGTAGTTTGTGATAGCGGAGCCACCATCATCTCGTGGAGGATTCCACGCCAAGAAGCATGACTCGTTGGTGATCTCGGAGATGTCGAAGGCGGCCGGAGGACCAGGTTTATCTGGATAGGACAAAACACACGTTTGTAGAAAACAAAAAAAACCCAGCAGAAACAATTTTTTTTTATTTTGGCGTTCCAGTTTGTTTCTGGGTCAGGTTCCAGCCTGGTTCTGTACCGAGGATGTTGACATCAATGGTGGCCGTGGCTCGTCCACAGGTGTTGACAGCCTCTATGATGTACATGGCTGTGTCGCCTCTTGTCGTGTTGTTGATGGACAGTTTGGAGTGTCCAGGCTGGGTGTCGATAGTGATGCGGTCATCGGGCCTCAAGACCAGGTCTGCTTTGGTCCACTTGACCCGGGGGTCTGGTTTTCCAATCACGTCGGCGGGAAGTTCGATCTTGGTTCCGGCCCGAGCGGTCAGGCCAGCGAGGAGCTTCACATCCAGCTGGATCTCTGGAGGCTCTGTGTATCAATGGATAGTCAGAGAGGACATCTCGTCATATTTCAAGTCCTACTGACAACACAATACCACCTTATTGACTGAAATCTTACCTTTAGCATCCACAGCCTGAATCTCATCAGTAGCCCTGCAGGGTCGACTGGCTCCCAGTTTGTTGAACGCTCTGACTCTGTAGGCGTACCACTGGCCCTCGATTAAGCCGGTCACCTGGAACCTGAACCAAAACTCAAGTTACACAAAAATGTCATCAACACAAACCGGATATTCAGGAGTAAATTCACATGGTAGTGAATTCGTACTTCAGCTCAGGGATTGGGTCTCCACAGGGCTCCCACTTGTCGGTTCCACGCTGACATTTGTCCACAACATATCCTTTGAGTGGAGCGCCACCATCATACTTTGGAGGTTCCCAGGACAGGAAGATGGTCTTGCCGGTCTTGTCGCGCCACTTCAGGTTTTCAGGAGGATCGGGTACAGCTGAAGAGGAACACAAGTATGAGCAGAATCTTCTGTGAGTTGATTAATCACACACTGACAGAACAAATACTCACTGGCAGGAGACGACACATTGACGGGTTCATCGATGTACGCTGGTTCTCCTGGTCCACATTTGTTGCAGGCAGTGACGCTGAACAGATACTCTTTACCTTCAATAACATCAGTGATGGTGTGTTCAAGATCCAGGACTCCTGTAGCCACCTGTAAATAAAGCAACACAATCAAGAGATATTAAACACTGAAATGTGTTTGACTTTGTGGATTCTCTTCTGGAGTCCAGGTCTACCTTGGCCCAGGTCTTGCGTGACACTTCTCTCTTCTCTATCTGGTAGTGGGTGACTGCACTTCCTCCATCATGTTCAGGAGCCTCCCACATCAGGTGGACATGGTGTCGGGTCACTTCAGCTACCTTGAAGTCCTTAGGAGCACTGGGGCATGCTGGGAAAATTAAGGAGATAAATTATGATTATAGTATTGTTACTAAAATTTTATCATTATATTTAATTCACAAAGCAATTTTGGGGACATTTCCTTCTTATTTATGTTCACTGTTAACCTGGAATCATGGATGTTACAATCTCTGCTCAATGAAAACTTTGAAACTGTTTTTTCCAAAGATAAGGACTGAATTAGGAAAAATCTTTTATGTTTTCAGCTCCTGATGCCTGGAACAAGCTTCAGTCTGAGCTTCATCTACAAACACTGATTCCTTTGACTGATTTTAAAGAGAGTGTTAAAACTCTGTAATCACGACTGTTGGTCTGTAAATGTTTCAATTGACTGTATATGCTTTTTTCTATGTCTGCAAATACTTTTATTACTGTAAAATTATATGATGATGATTATATATATGATAATATTATATTGATTATATTATATGATAATGATGATTATATGATATGACTGTATCACTGCCGTCTTGTCCAGGTCTCCCTTGTAAAAAGATATCCCCCACTTCAATGGGACCAGCCCAGTTAAACAACGATTAAAAAAAAAAAAAAAAAAAAAAAAAAAAAAAAAAAAAAAAAAAATATATATATATATATATATATATATATATATATATATATATATATATGTAAAAAAAAGAAAGGAAATATATCATATAGTGGGAAAATAACTATGACAAAAAGTTTTATCTTTAATCAGAATGGTTTTAATACTGTGAGACTCCTTAAAATTTCCAGCTGACCTAAATGTAGCACTTTGTACCTGATAAATACACTTTTATTCTTCAACCAGCAGACTTACTGTTTATGGGATTTAATAATTCACCAGTTCACATTAAGAAATTTCAGAAAATAAAATGTAGATTTTACAACATGGTTAGATTTTTCCTAAACATCAGGTGTGTTTTCATACATATATTAATCAGCGGTATTTGATTATTTGCGTATAAATGTAGTTACCGATGACGTTGACTTCGATCTCTCCAGACACCGAGGACACATCGTTTTCCAGAGTCAGACCATACGTTCCTTTGTCCGGTCGGACACTCGGAGACACTGTTAGCTCTGTGAATGTGGACTTCGTCACCATGGAGACACGGTCATCTGACGGGCTTAGCTCCTTCTCTCCGAAGGTCCACTTGGCAACAGGGGTCGGGTACCCGGTGATGGGGACTCTGATGGTCAGCGGCTGAGGGACAATCACCTCCAGGCCGTTCCTGAAGGCACTCAGGTCCAAGGTCGGACCAACTGTGGAAGAACAGGAAATAAAACCATGTCATCTGGAGACACTGGCACTAGATTACTCAAACTCCACTGGGATTCTGTCATTCATACCGTGAGGGTCGTCGGCGAGGAGTGGTCCAACTTGATCAGCAGGGTCAGAAACACCAGCTGCATTTTCAGCACGAACTCTGTAGAAATACTTCTGACGAGGCTTGAGACCGGATATCTACAGAGAGCACAAGAAGTCAATCCATGACCAAAAGTAATTGAGCAGGTGAAAGAAATGAAACCCATACCCGGAAGCTGAGGTCTGGACACAGTCTGGCGTTGCAGCGGAGCCAGTTATAAACTCCGTCATCACACTTCTCAATAATGTATCCAGTGATCATGCTGCCTCCATTGCTCATCGGCGTCTCCCATGTCAACGTGACAGCGGAGGTGGTCTGGTCACTAAAGTGCAGGTTCAGAGGTGGACTTGGTCTCTCTGTAGATACAAAACACACAACATTCACAATCTGCTTCCACAACAAAATAAAGGAAGAGTCACTTTAGGGTTTTAAATTATAAGATCAATAAGATTCTATTTGAATTAATTCCACATGTCAATCATTTTTTATGCTGCCAAGTTTTAACTGTCTTTAGGTGATTTTTTTTCTTGTGATTTGGTGTCAAGTAAATATGATTTGCATCGAGTTGAATACTAATGATCAGTGTCTGTGCATAAACCTCATCTGTCTTCTTCAACACTCTGAACTGAATCAGTATCATGGACCCCTGATTCCTGGTTCAACTCACCAATTGGGTCCATGATCTTGACAGGCTTGGTGGCAGCGCTTGGTCTGCCAACGCCGGCCTTATTTTCAGCTCTCACTCTAAAGATGTATTCCTTGTTTTCCACCACATCATTCAGCGTTGCAGAGCGGTCATTGGCGCCACAGATCATGGCCGCCTCCCACTTTACTGATGTCCTGTCACGGAGCTCGATGACGTACGCTGTGACTTCAGAGCCACCATCAAACTTCGGAGGCTCCCAGGAGATGGTTGCACCAAACCTGTTCACCACGCCGACAGCGACATTCTCAGGAGCATCAGGGACATCTGTGGAAGAAGAAGATGTTTTATTGGTGGGTAGAGTCCTTCTACTGGAGGCGGCCATAGCTCAGTTGGTAGAGTGGGTCGTCCAATAACCGAAGGGTTGGCGGTTCGAATCCCGCTCTGTCCATGTGCTGTTGTGTCCTTGGGCAAGACACTTCACCCCCCTTGCCTTCAGTGCCACTCACACTGGTGTATGAATGTGTGTGAATGTTTGGTGGTGGTCGGAGGGGCCAAAGGTGTGAATTGGCAGCCACACTTCTGTCAGTCTGCCCCAGGGCAGCTGCGGCTACATATGTAGTTTACCACCACCAGAGGGAGAATGTGAGAGCGAATGAATAATGGACCAATAATGTAAAGCGCTTTGGGTGTCTAGAAAAGCGCTATATAAATCCAATCCAATCCATTACTCCAAGAATAAATGTTTATAGAGTTCCAGCTAGACTTTGGAGTTTCATTGGGAGATGTTTTCTTACCAAACTTGTTCTTGGCCTGAACTGCATCCTCGGTTGCAACAGAAGGTCCACTGCCAACCCGGTTCCGGGCACAGACTCTGAACAGGTACATGGAGTCTTTTTGGAGGCCGCTGACGCAGTACTCTGGAGCATCAGCGCGATTCGTTGCCACCGACCACGTCTTACGCTTCACGTCACGTCTCTCCACCACATATGCAGTAATTTTACTTCCACCGTCACTCTCCGGTTCCTCCCAGGCCAAACTGACCTCACCGTCAGCAGTATCAATCACTCTCAGGTTCTTCACAGGTCCGGGGACATCTGAAAACACAACACTCAGAATAAATGCAGCTAACACTCACAATTCAAATACAGACTGCCCCAGAATCCAGACTCACCGATCACGTCCAGGTTGATGAAGGCCTCGCCTTGACCGTGCTTGTTCTTGATGACAACCCGGTACCGGCCCTGGTCCTCTTTGCTGGGGCTCTTCAGCCGGTACTCGGTCTTGTCAGCAGAGGTGTCAATGTTCTGGACGGGCAGACTGGTGGCCTCAAAGAACCACTCTGCGTCTGCACGAGGGTAGGCATCGTATGGCACGGCCATGACGAACGGTTTACCGGCATCAGTCACCAGGTTCTGATCTGTGGTTTTAATCTTTGGAACCGCTGCAAACAGGTTCAGACAGTTTAATCAGCTGATTATGGAGTAAAGAATAAGTGCACCTGCCTGCATTCACCAGGGTCATTTACTCTCATAGTGACACTGGTTCAGCAGCGGGTCTTTACCTGCCAGCTCCAGTTTGGCTCGGGCGTCCTTGTCTTTGGCTACGATCCTGTACTCTCCCTGATCCCGAGGCCGGATCTCACAGACCTGCAATCTGTGGACTTTGCCTTCGCTGATCATCTGGTACTTGTCTCCCTGGACGATGATCATGTTGTTCCTCATCCATTTCACTTCCACTCGGTCCTTGTTGAGCTCCACCTCGAACATAATGTCTGAACCTGGAGGCTCAAACATGTCCTTTGGCGGTCTGACAATCTCTACCGGGGTCTCTGCAGGACAAGAACCACATCATGTTGGTTACCCATCCGGAAGTACCAACCTCAGACCAAACAATCTGATTCCTGTTGTTCTGAAACTTTCATGGGATTAGATGACCCTTCTGTCTGTGGTGTTTTTCATTGAAACAGTGGATTGGATCTAATCCTGACTTCCAGGTCATCATCTCTGGTCTCAGTGTAATTAATATATTCAATAGATCTGTCTCCCTCTTTTCTGTGTATTTTATAGGACAAAAACCTTTTTCTTTAGTGAATGAAAGGTTTATGTTTAACATGTTGGCTTTATCACTGCAACTGTTTAACATCAAAATATAAAACAAAAGTTTCATGAGTTGTTGACAGATTTTGACTGACATTTGCATAGAAAATCCAGATGTTTTCACTAATTTGTAAATAATTATTGTTCCACTACATGATGCACAAGCTGTAATAATGGACCAGTTTAATTCCATCAGGTGTCACAATCTGACCAAAACGGTCTGAAGGCCTGATCCAAATTAAAACCAGGACTAGACTCCATGGCTGATTTCAGGTCCTATCTTCAACATACAATGTCTTCAGATGTTACCTTCAACGAAGAGTCTGGCCCTGGTCCTCCTCTCATCCACTCCACAGGCGTATTCACATTCATCATCAGGTCTGCACACCTTGATGATCAGTGTGCACGTCTTGCCTTCCTTCTCCATGTGATATCTGCACAAACACAAGACATTTAGATGTTGCTGACAGTATCTCTGTATGAAAGTGTTTCATCTGAGCGTGGTTGTTACCTTGGTCCTTCTTTGATCTCACGTCCATTCTTGTACCACTTGACAACTGCCTTCTCTTTGGACAGTTTGCAGGTGAACTCGGCATCCTCGAATTCAGTGATGGTCTGATCTTTGAGCTGAGCCATGAAGTCAGTTGGAGCTTCGCTGATGATCAGCTCGGCTGAGCACTTGTCGTCACCCACGACAGCCGTGTACTCACCCTCATCGTCCATGACGCAGTCCTTGATGGTCAAGGTGTGTTTGAGTCCGTCGGGCCGGTACACAATGCGTTTGCTGAGTGTCAGTTCCTGACCGGCCTTCATCCAGCGGACCGTCACCTCAGGCCGGTTCACCTTACAGATGAAGCTGATGGTCTTCTTCTCCTGAGTCTCCACGTCCTCAATGGGCTCGAGGAACTTCAGTTTCTCCGCTGAGAAGAAAAACAAAGAAAAGTCACTCACCTGACTAAAGCTGAAATATTTGGATCAATAGTTCAGCTCTACTGCGTTAAACGCAGATGGTTTACCTGCGACTATAGCTCTAGCAGTGCACTTGGCCTGTTCTCCTCTGTGATTGGTCAGGTTGATGGTGTAACTGGCCTCGTCAGCCTTCTGGGCATCTCGGATCCTCAGTGAGAACACGTTGTCACGCTGAGCCATCATGTACTTGCTGCTCTCAAAAATGGTCTCCTCATTCTTCAGCCACTTGGCTTTCGCTCCCTCTGAGTTTGTCTCACAGTTGAACACGATCTCACTTCCCTCTTTCACCTCCGTGTCTTTAATTGGCGTGATAATCCTCAGTTTTTCTGAAAGTACAGAAGCCATTTAAAATGAGGGCTTTTGCTCTGTTCCAAACCCGACCCGGACTCAGATGAACAGGGACTTACCAATCACATACAGATCGGCAGAGGCTTTGACACTGCCGATGTGGGCAACGTAACCTCCCTCATCCTTCAAGTCGCAGTTTTTCACAATCAGAGCTCTCCTCTTCCCTTCACTGATGATGGTGTATTTGTCCCCGGCTTGAACCTCCTTATCACCTCTGAACCATCTCACCTCATAGGTTTCCTTGGAGACGGAGCAGGCAAATTCTGCCTTCTCTCCTTCCACCACCTCCTGGTTCTGAGGTCGAGCGATGAACTCAGCTGCCAGTTCTACCAACATGATGAACATTAAGATTAACAAAGACGTCCTTCACTTCCAGAAGCAGCTGCTCAGTCATCACTTTATTCATGAATTGTACAGTTAAATTCCAATTTTTTTAACACTAAGTCCAGAATTATTTTATTTATGAAATTATGTTCTTTAATCAAATCTTTCTGACTAAAGACATTTGTTTTCTTAAGTGTCTGATAGGATGTATTTCTGCTGGTTTCCTGTTGGTTTGTTACTTCTTACCATTAAGTCTGAGCATGGCTGACGTCTTGATGGCTGGACTCAGTCTGCAGTTGTACTCTCCCGCATCCTCCATCCTCAGGTCCTGGATAATCAGGATCCTCTTGCGTCCGTCCATCACTTGCTCGTAGCGACCGCCCTCTGGCAGCTCCTCGTCTCCACGGTACCATGTGACCTCGGCGCTGGCCTTGGACACCTCACAGATCATCTTGACACTGTCAGTCTCCGTTCCCTCCACGTTGGACAGGTTCTTGGTAAATCGGGCTGCCTCCTCTGCAGGAAAACACCATGTATTCAACTCAACTTATTCAGGACAAATTTAAATAAGAAATTGTGTAAATACAACAAATCCTGAGCGACAACACGTATCCTGACAGTTTTACAAAGACTGGACAAGAAACTTCTGATTTAGAGCCTGAGTTTTACCACGAGGAGTTTTTTTTTATCCATAGAACTTCACATCTCATGGTTCTAACATTTACTGCTTCACAGGAACCAGTGGGAACGTAGAAGGTGAATGTGTCCTTTCAGTGCTGCTCACCAATGACCGTCAGTATGCCGGAGGTCTTCGAGGTCCTGGCGTCACATTCGTACTCAGCCTCATCATCAAACACTGACTTATGGACAATGAGGATCCTCTGGACTCCCTTGGCGATGATCTCGTACTTCTTTCCTTTCCTGATCTCACTCCCATCTTTGAACCAGCGAACCTGCACATCCAGGCATTGGTGTGAGTCTACAATCACCTGAGCTAAAGGCTAAAGGTTAAAGGAGGAGGTGGTTTTACCTTTGCGGATTCGCGGGACACTTCACACTCAAACTTGGCAGATTCCTTCTCTTTGACCTCCACGTCCTGCAGAGGTTTGCTGAACTCCACGTGAGGAGCTGCGGACATGAACACACCACTGTCACCATTTGGACATGTTCACCACAACAACCACAAACACAGTCATTCTGTGTCCTTACGTGTGACCTCCAGGAAGCAGGAGGTTTTGAACTCCTTAGCATCACACGTGTACGTCTTGGCATCATCCGGAGTGCAGTCGTGGATCACCAGTGCCCTCTTGCGTCCGTCGACCATCAGGTCATACTTCTTGGTCTTGCGAATCTCTTGTCCCTCTCGGAACCAGCGAACCTCAGCGTTCTCTCTGGACACTTCACACTCCAGCGTGGCAGTGGCTTCCTCCTCCACCGTCTGATCCTCCAGAGGTTTGGTGAACTCCACTGCTGGCTCTGAGGAAGAAACAAGCACACGTTCTGTTAGAAGATATGCCTCAAATTGCTTTTAGGTTCCACATTCAGACCAATATGATCTAAAGTCAAATAATAACAGAGTAACCGATAAATAATTACTCCAAATGTTTCTCTTTGTTTTAATGCAAAAATAACATAAAATTATGAAAATATTTACATTTACAAACTATCAAAAAAAAGATGTGAATTAACTGAAAAAATTAAGTTTTTAATAAAAATAAGTATAATTTTAACAATATTCTGCTTCAACTTATCATTACATGTTCATTACAAATCAGATCTTAAAGGGAAAAAAAACCATTTCATAACAGGCAGAATACTGGTAAAACTACACTGAATTTACTTCAGACATTTCAGGTTGTTCAAATTTGTTCAGGTTGTTCACATTTTATTGTTGTATTCTATTGTTTTATTGTTAAAGGATAGTTTGTAAATGTAAACATTTTCATAATTTAATGTTATTTTTTTGCACCAAAACAAAGAGAAAAAATTGTATTTGTCCTTATTTATTAGTTATTCTGTTATTTGAGTTTAGATCATATTGGTCTGAATGTGAATCCTGCAGTCAAACCAGTTTAACATCACTGATTGTTAATTTCTTCTGTAATTTTTCATTTCATCTGAAGGATCAGACTCTTTGGTGGCCATTTTTGACCCTGTAGGTTTGAATCTCGTGTGTTAGAACATCTGACCCAAAGTGATGAGTTCAGGATCCACGGTGCGTGGGAAGGTCTCACCTCTGACGATGAGCTGAGCCTGGGTCTGGAAGTCTTTGGCGGTCAGTTTGACGTCTCCGGCCTCCGACAGTTTTACATCTCTGATGGTTAGAGCGTGGACTCGTCCCGCCACCCGGGTCTTAACCTGGAAGTCCAATCACAGACCAATCAACACTGATCCGAGAGTTCAGAATCTCCATGACATAATGATGGTGTTTTTACTTGGATTCAGTTTTAATGATGCATGAGGTGTTTCTACAGTTTTAGTCTAAGTTTGAGTTTTTTGGATGGGACAGTTTCTAATTTGTCTGATTCTTAAAGTGGATTTTTCAAGTGAGCTGTTTTATTGTTGGTCAATTGTGAAAACATCCATCAACCCAGAAATATTAATAAACTGAAAGAAAAAAATAGTTTGGCTGATAAAGTTTAATTTCAAATAAACTCTTTTATTTTGACACTGATGTTAAAGTTGTCGTAGTGTGTTCACTGACCGACACTGCAGTGGTTGAAGTGAACTCAGATAAGCTTATCAGCTTCTGTCGGTTATTTTTAACTCTGCAGCTTCAACACTTCACATACTTTAACACCAAACACAGAATACAGATGAGTCGATGCTCAATGATTGGGGATAAATGCCATTTTATCTGAATATTTTAGATGGTTTGAATATAAATTTTGTAAATTTTATGAAACTTTTTAGAAAATATTTGTCTATTGTTTTGTTTTGTTTTTTTTGACAAAATGAACTATGAACTGAACCACTTAAAATGTTTTTCTTTAAAATGTCATTTAAAAAATTTAATTTACCTTAAAATCTTTATCACTTTATCCTCTTTGAAGTAAGAGTCTGATTTAAAACATTAAAAGACTATTTTAACAAGATGTTTATTTGTTTCATTATTTGGTTTATTTAGTTTCAATTAATCAAAGTTTATTTATATAGCACTTTACAATATCATAAAGAGGACCAAAGTGCTTTACATCTAAACGGATGATTAAATTATAAGATAACAACAGTTTAATCAAATACTATAAAAATACATAAAATAATAAGACATAACACACCCTGAAAAAAAAAGAAGACCACAGATATAAAACCTAAGAGTGTCTCAGTGCTAAGGGTTAAAAGCTAGTCTAAACAGGTGTGTCTTTAACATCTTTAATTTGCTGTGATTAATAGATTTATCTTGAACCAGCCTTTGGTTACAGTTGTGGACTCACCCTGTCGCTGGCCTCCATCTTTTGACCTCCCAGGAACCACTCCACAACAATGCCTTCATACGACAGCTCACACTCGAACGTTGCCGTCTCTCCGGCTGTTACCGTCACGTCCTTCAGCGGTCGCATCACACTGATGGAACGAGCTGAAGAAGAAGAAGAAGAACAGAGCTTTAGATTGTCCTGGGAGGACACTTGGACCATCACACATCAAGGCAGGAGTCATGTTACTGGAGTCAGAGCAGCTTCACTTCAGATAAAGACTGAAACTAAAATAACACAGCATCTGATTGGCTAAAACCCTGAGGGGTTGTTTTTTTTTTTCTTTATCTAAAAACCTCAGGAGTTTGTTCTGAGCAAAAGAAAGTGAATTTAGACTTAAAAACTACAGAATTTCCAGTCAAAGATGTAAATAAATGAAAGTTGAACTAAACAGGGTGAACAGTGTCCAAATATAAGAGAACTGGATCTGACCTTTGACCCTGAGCTGGGCTGTGGATTTGGCGTTAGCAGCAGAGAAGTCGACGCCACCAGCCATGTTCATCCGAACATTGTAGAGGATCAACATGTGACGCTTCCCCTCTTCTTTAATCTCCACATCCTGAAACAAAACCAGACACACAACAATCAAATGGGGTGTATTTTTTTAGTTGTGGTGTTTTTACCCCTCGGCCAAAAATGGCCAAAGGGGTATTGTAATCCTTTTGTCCGTCTGTCTATTCAATGACATAATCACCTTATCTGAAGAATACATTGACATATCTGCACCAGATTTATACTGTGGATGCATCTTGGCATAGGGTAGAAGCCTATTGAAAATAGGTGACCTTGACCTACTTTTTCAAGGTCAAATGGCAGCTACAATGTCTGAGTAATTTCAAATATTAATATGTATGTAATAAGTTTAACAGAAAGACAATCTAATCTCAATTATAGGGCAGTAACTTTCAGCAGAATCTTACATTATATTTGGCAGAGGGGGATTAAAAATGCACAGCACATTACACTTCTGGTTGTGGTGTTTTTTTTTTGGTTTTTGTGTTGTTTTCTATGGTTGTGGGGTTTTCTCTGGTTGTTGTGGTGTTTTCTATGGTTGTGGTGTTTTCTATGGTTGTGGTGTTTTCTCTAGTTGTTGTGGTGTTTTCTGTGATTGTTGTGGTGTTTTTTCTGGTTGTTGTGGTGTTCTACAGTCATTGTGTATCCATGTTCTGGACTCACTGCAGACTGATGCAGAGCTTCTCCTTTCAGTTTCCAGTTTCCGTGGACATCTTCCTCTGAAATCTCCGTCTCGAACTTGGCTGTTTCTGTCTCCGTCACCTCAACACTGTACAGCGGTCGAACCATCTTAATGTCACGCTCTAAACAAGCAAACAAACAAACATGTCAGTCGTTTCAATGGATTATCTACACAGCTGATCTCTTGTCTGTATCAGCTGTTACTGAACTTGTTCATCACATTTAAATTTATCCATTAACAAATTTTGTAGCTGATTTTACTTCTAGGCTCAATAATTCAACAGATATTCAACAGTTTGTCTTGTTTGTTGAGTATGGATTTATTATTGTCCAGATGGCAGTGGGCAGTACCTTCGATGTTGAGGTTGGCAGTGGTTTTGTCTGAGCCACAGTCGCAGGTATAAGCTCCGATGTTGGCCTTCTCCGCCTTCCTCACCATCAGGATGCGTTTCTTGCCGTCAGTGCTGATTGCAATGTTTTTGGAAGGACTGATCTCCTTCCCGTCTTTGAACCACTTGACATCAGCGACAGCTTTGCTGAGTTCGCAGACCAGCTTGACCTCGTCCTTCTCCACCGCCGTGTAGTTCTGCAGCTTGGTGGTGAAGTAGAGGTCACCCTCTGACAAGAACAGACGCACAGTTAAACCACGAGTCTGAAGGAAAGATCCAATCTGTTAAAGATAATGAAAACCAAGACTGGACTCATAAACTTACCGATGACCGTGAGCATGGCCGTCACTGCCTTGTCCATTGCCTCCACTTTGATCATGGACGTGTCATCGATGGTCACCTCCTTAAAGGCCAGAGTGTGGACTTTACCATGATCTGACATGTGAACGACTTTACTGGGATGGAGACGCACGTCGTTTTTGTACCAAACCACCGGGATCTTATCGTGAGACAGTTCCACACTGAACTCAGCCGTCTCACGCTCTTTCACCGTCACATCTTTAATGGGTTTGGCAAACTCCAGGCGGATTCCTGTCCACACAAACACACAACATCAGGTCACGACTAGGATTATACCTGACAAGAGACCCAGGTCAGATCTGGGTCAGAGGGGTTAAGTCAACTGGGTCATACTGGATCCAGTCATCTGTTTCTCAGGTTTACCTTGGATGACCAGTTTTCCCGTCGTCCTCTTGTCCTCAGCCTCAAACATGTACTTGGCCTCATCATCATACGCTGCAGATTTGACCCTCAGTACGAACATATTTCCTTCCTGCAGGGTTTCGTACTTGTCGTCAGTCTTTACTTCTTGGGATCCTTTGAGCCAACGGAAAGTCTTGGGTACCCTTGACACCTCCACCTCAAAACGAGCCTCATCCTTCTCATAGACCTGGACGTCACTGAGTGGACTCAGGAAGTTCAGAGGAAGTTCTGACAACACAGAAGAGAGGAAGAGGAAGAGGGAGAAGAGGAAAGAGAAGGAGAAGAAAAAGGAGAAGAACATTGTGAAAATTTGATGGTTTGTTAAACTAAACAAAGTCAAAGTTTAACGTCAGAAAAACTCAGTTCTTTTCCAACCTGAACTGAACTGGAATCAGTGGATCACAGACTGACCTTTGACTTTGAGGTTGGCTGAACACTTGGCGTTGGCGGCGCTGTACGACACCTCTCCGGTCATGGGAACGCGGCAGTTGTAGAGAATCAGAGTGTGTTTGGGTCCTTCCTCGATGATGTCCACGTCCTAACAACAGAAGACACACAATCAACACCCATCAGTCACATGATCAGTGTGAGTCTGAAGGGCTAAGGGTTAGGGTTAAGGGTGTGAGACTCACAGAGGATGGACTGAGGACTTCTCCATTCAGTCTCCATTGTCCATGGACGTCATCTGCAGAGATCTCCACCTCAAAACGAGCCGTCTCTCCGTCGAACAGCTCCACGCCATAAATGGGTCGAACCACCTTGATGTCACGAGCTGAAAACACAAGGACAAATAAACAGATGAAGCTGAATTCATACGTGTCTGATCTGATTGAACACAAGAGAAAATATTCAATTATCATAATGATTTATAACCTGATCTCAGAGTCTTTTTAAATCTTTTAAACCATTTCAAAGTTTGTCAGACAGTGTAATGTTTGTGGAGGTTAACTGATTTGATTTGGGTCAACACTGGTACCTTGACTTATGAGTTTACCCACTTATGAGTTTTCCGAGTTATGAGCTGTTGCTTGTTTGATTTTTTGCTTTGAGTTGTGAGTCAAAATCTGAGTAATGATCGAGCTTCAGATATGCTGCCGCGAGAACAAATTAAACTCATTAGTCAAGGTACCACTGTAATTTTGGATCATGTTCTGGATCATTTTCCAGATGGTTCCTGGCGTTCTGCGTACCTTCGATGTTGAGTGTGGCAGTCGTCTTGTCGGTTCCACAATCACATACATATCGTCCTTTGTCGCTTTGCTCCACTTTCTTCAGGACCAGCGTCCTCCTCGTGGCCTCTGACTTCATCACCACTGTCTTGGAGGACACGATCTCCTTGTTGTCCCTGTACCAGACGACGGGGACGTCTTTGCTGAGTTCACAGTCCAGAGTCACCTCGTCCTTCTCGGTGGCGGTGTAGTCCTGCAGCTTCACCACAAACACGGCATCGCCCTCTGAAACACACCCACAGCTTCAGTCAGAGCCTGTTCTCATGTTCCTGTGACTTTAAAACATCATGGTCTGTTTTAGACCCAGATGGACTTCATGGACATGGTCTTTGAGTCCCTGACACACACAGAATCAGATACAGCTCAGACGTGGTTTTACCTATGACGGTCAGTTTGGCCACGGAGGATATGCCCCTGGCCTCGGCCTTGATCTGACATGTATCGTCCAGACTCAACGTCCTCATTTCTAGAGTGTGTCTTTTTCCTTCCACATACGTGAGAATGCTGCGGCTCACGTGCACTTTGACCTCATTCCGGTACCAAACCACGGGAACGTCATCATGGCTCAGCTCCAGCTCAAAGCGAGCGTTTTTACCTTCTTTGACTGTTTGGTCCTGAAGCGACTGCACAAATTTCAGCCTCATGCCTGAAATACATCAGCCACTTTAAAGCTCAAGAAGAAGAAGAAGAGGAAACACAGAGACACAAACTGGGCTGGGAACATTCTGACAGATCATCCACACAGAAACTCAGAACCTCCATTAATCATCTACGTGTACTGGTTCTTCTTCTGTGGTGTTTCTGTGTCTATTAACACTATGAAAACTTACCTGTGTTCTTCATTTGAACTTGTCCTACTGACTTTTTTACGTATGTCCTGTTTGAATCATTCTGACATCATCCAGCTTTACACAGAAGAACAAACGTAAGGATTCATCAACTGCAGCAGTCGCAGTGGTTTTACTTTATATTATGTGTAATAAGTTCATACAGTAACAATTCAATATCGATTCAAATATAAATGCACTATTTTTATAGACTTTCATGGATATACATATTATTAATATTGTAATTACTGTGTTTATTCATATTTTATGTCTATTTTTATTTTATTCTACTTTTAGTTCATTCTTATTTTACTTTTGTTATATTTTATATTCTATTTTCTTATTTTTTCTTAATTTTATATTTGTTCTATTCTTATTTTCAGAAGTATTGGTGTGTTATTCCTATTGTTGCACTGACTGGAGTAGCACAATGACAATAAAGGCTATTCTATTCTCTTTTATACTAATGTATTTTATTCTGTTCTGTTCTGTTCAATTCTATTCTATTCTATTCTATTCTATTCAAAACCAGTTCCTTACTTTAAGAATATTGTGTAAATGCATAGGGGACTAAATCATTATAAATTCCCTCAGTGTCATAAAACATGAACAGACGTCGTTGCTGGAGTTAAAGTTGGATAATGTTCAGATATAAGACACAAACATCAGTACAGCTATTAAAATGTATTACCACATGATGACATATTTGCACTATTTAACGGTGTGTCAGCAGTTCGGTGGTAGCTTTCAGTTCCCAGCCCCACTTGGGATCACTTACCTTCCACTGTGAGCTGAGCCGTTGACCTTTGACCCAGCACCTCAATGGTGTACTGACCCTCATCATCAAACTCACAGCTGTTCATGATCAGCATGTGTTTCTTTCCATCGTCAATTATCTCATATTTGGGGCCGGGGGTTATGACCTCCACCCCCCTGAACCACATGACCTTTGACACGTCCTTGGTGACGGTGCATTCAAACTTGGCCTGTTTCTTTTCAGGCACTGAAACGTCCTTCAGCTGCTCAACAAAGCCCATTGGGATCTCTGGGAGGTGCGATTAGAACGGGGGTTATTCAGCCTTACCGTCCACACCTCATTGGTCCATTGGCGTTCACACCCACACCCACGGACACACCCACTCACATGGACACACCCACAGATATGTCAGGTGTACTTTACCTTTAACGGTGAGCATAGCGCTGGTGATGGCGTTCAGAGCCTGATAGGACACTTCACCAGCTTGATCCAACTGCACATTTTTCAGGGTCAGGAAACGCTTCCTGCCGTCGGTTTTAATGTCACATGTCTGGAAAAGAAGAAATCACTAGGCTCGGATCACAGTCACACTTATTTAAAACACAACATCGCTGTACGTGTCAGTTCTCATTTGTCAAGGTCAAAGTTCAACTGGACCCACTCTGTTCATCCATTGATCCGCCCTTCACCAGAACTGATGAAGTCTCTTAGATGAGAAATAAACAGGTCCAGGTGAACTAAAACCACTACGGACAGAACATGGATGTTCATCAGTTCTTTTAATGTGGGCTTCATCAACTTTACCTAAAAGAAAAACTTACACTATTGGGTAGAAAACCTTCTAAATATAAGATGATCTTTGACTCTTAACCCCTACATTACCACTGGATCCAGTCACACTAAATATTAAATACATTCAAGTTTCTACAGTAAAACTTTAGTCAGTATTAATATGTAATATGACAAGAGAGACCTAGTTATAAAGTATGAATTCTCCACAGTTAGTGGAGTCTCGGAGTTTATTCTACAGTATTAATGAACAACTAAACAGACTCAGTGACAGAACCACCTGGACAGCGATGAAGCTAAAATATGGTGGATGTAGTTCAGGTTGGATTTGATCCACATCTACAAGAGTAAATGTTCTAAACTAGAGTTTTGGAACTTGCTAAACAGGAGAACATTAATGCAAAAATAGGTGAGAAGGAACAGGTTAAAGCTCTGAAATGTGTCTGGGAACAGAAATGGGATGGAATCTATAGTAATCATTGGGAAATGAACTACAGACACATCCCAAAATCAGTCCACAGTTTTGGATTAAGGTTCACTATTTTATTGCCAATATCACAAAATGCTGTTGAGAATTATCCAAAACTGTAAGAACTTGAAGACCACAAGGCTGTTTCAGCTCTTCCACTAGAACTATGATCAAATGGTAAATTGTTGTTAAAACCAGAAGCCATTTGGAGAGGCTGTTACTGGTTTTTAGTGTTGTTGGTGTGGTGCTGGACTCACCGGGGACCGGGTCAGGACCTGGCCCCGGAGCTTCCATTCACCAGCTACATCGTCCTCAGAGATCTCAGTGTCAAAGTTGGCCTCGTCCTTCTCCACCACCTCCAGACTCTTCAGAGGCTTCAGGACCTCGGCCTCGCGCTCTGAAATGACACCAGAGTGTTCAGAACACACCTGAGCATCCTCCAGCCTCGGCTTCACCTCCTTATCCTACAGCCTCGTGCTTCACCTCCTCAACCTCCAGCCTCAGTTCTACTGGACCTTACACTCACCTCCCAGAGTCAGCTTGGCTGAGTACCGGCGGTCCTCCACCTCAATTGTGTACTCAGCCACGTCGTCGGGCTGGCAGTTGTTGATAGCTAATGTCATGTCCTTTCCGTCTTTGGTGATTTGCACCTTGTCTGACGGAGCCAGTTCATCATCTCCTTTGAGCCACTTCCAGTTGGGGGTGTCTTTGAACAGCTCACATTTGAAGGTGGCCTTGGCTTTGGGTTTGACATGCTGGTCCCTCAGAGGCTTCACCAGCCAGTCCTTGATGATTTCTGAAGTAAAACACAAAACCACGTCATTAACCTGACATTAACCTGACGGTTTTAGGCTATATAAACTGAGTCTGTTCCTTCACCTTTGACCTTAAAGTTCTTCCTCATAAAAGCCAATGTTTCAAAAATACAAAATCACATTTTACACTAGGTTTAGGTTCAACATAATTGACTTGGACTTAATCCATGGTTTCAGGAGTGGATTCTTTCTAACCTTTCTGAATTTTAACCTGGTTCTAAACTTGTAACATAACTTAAAAGTCAAAATAGGATTTAATTACTTTAAAGAATATAATCCTTGTTGGTTGAGCTCAAAGTATCAGCTTCTTTATTTATGTTTATTTATTCCAAGAAATGTCTGTTCTATAAAGAAATACAACATAAACTAGTAACTGTAAGCAGTTATGATGGGCCCTCCTGGGCCCATGCAACTCAAGGCAGATCATGGTCAAGGGATTTTGAAAAAATGGGAATATGGGGTCTGGAGGTCTAACATGGCAGAGGATGTAGCAGTACTAAGTCAGGTCTGACTCCCACTGTCCACTTTGTGGCACTACTGAACAGTTACATAGTACACACCACATCACCGGATATCATGTGTAGAACAATGTGTACCAGTTTCATGCCAATCACATGTTGTTTAGGTCACAAATGTATTTTTCTGTTACCAGTAGGTAGGCATTACAAGTCCAGTTCAATGATGTCACAAAGTTCAGGGTGGGACTAATTCTACATTTTGATGCATATTGGACAAAGAGCTGAGTTATCACAATTTCATGCTTCCTAAATTCAAAATGCCCAAATTCCTGTTAGTCTGACATCATTGACTTCAATGACTTTTTTGTAGATCTCGCTGAGGTACACATATGTAGCAGATTTTGTTCCAGTCGGTGAATGTAGCTGGTAGTGGTGGACTTTAGGGGGCACTACTGAGCCATTTTTGAAGGTTTGTTTATGAAACCTATAAAATATAACATTTTTTGCTGCCACTCATGATTTTGTCCCCCTAAAAACCCAGACTTTTCATGCATGATCAGGCCCTCAAAAGTGCTAAGGAATGTCTACTGAAAAAAATAATAATAAAAAGAAAAACAGCAGATATGATAGGCATTCGCAGGCCATTGCATGGGTAGCGCTCGGGTCTTAAAAATAAACACAGCTCAGGCCCTAGTAAGCAAGGAGCCAATAAACACAAATCAATAGAATCAATACAATAATACTAAACATAATACCATGATACTAGAGTGTGGTAGAATATAAAAAGAGGCCTCTACCCTTGAGTCTGAACTCACCGATCACTTTGACGTTGGTGGTGGTCTTCACATCCTCCTGCCCCTCCACCTCGCAGGTGTAGGCGCCGGCATCCTCATCTGTGGCGTTTTGGATGGTCACAGCATGCTGCAAACCAATGACATTAATGGCCACTTTTCCAGCCTTTTTCTTGATGACGGCGCCATTGCGTTTCCAGACCACGTCTCTCTCTTTGTTCAGTTCACAGGTCAGGTACATGGGCTGACCTTTCATACATGTTGTCTCTGGTTCCAATTCAGTCACCCATTTCACTGGTAATTCTGCAAACAGAAGTGTTAAAAATCACTGGACTTTTCTAAACTGCCACCACAACATCTGAAAATGTTCTGAGCATCAGTACAATACCTGAGTGTCGGCAGTTTTTGTACCTAAAATAGCTTATTTTTCATTGAACACAGGGATCAGTGTTGAACATATCAGTGTTTAACATTGATCTTTCTCAGTATTTACCTTCCACGATGAGCTTGGCGGTGCAGTTTATCTCCTTGCCAGCATTCTTGGCCACACATGTGTATTCACCAGCATCCGACAGCTGCACGTCAATAATGTGCAGTTTGCGATCTTTGCCATCAGAGGTGAATTTATGTTTAGGACTTTCGCGCAGGTTGCTGCCATCCTTCATCCATGAGGCGATGGCAGTGGACGGTGACACCTCACACTCAAAAACAGCGGAGGAACCGATGGACTCGGCCTCTGTCAACACAATATCTTGAAGCTTCTTGATGAACTTGAGAGGGACAGCTTTGAGTTTGAATCCTCCAAATGGCTCCTCTGGTGGCGAAGGGCCTTTTCCTCCGGGCTTGAGGCCGCGGCCCCGCCCCCCGTCACCGGGAGATGGAGTCTGTCTCGCTGAAAACAAATACACAAACTCAAAGAGTTAGTTTCATAAAGTAGAATCAGATCATTGTAAGATATCTATCAGACCCCATACCTACCGTTCACCAACATTCAATGGACATTTACACCAATGTTAAAGGTTGATTTTATGTGTTAGAGGTTCACACACAGTAACACTGCCAACATGATGATCACTCTTCATGAGCTTTAACAGGGTCTTAGAGGTTTCAGAAAGATCAAACATGGAGAAAAAAAACACACACAACGAGCGAAGAAAGAGGACGTATCTCAAAAACAGAGATCTGCAAAGATCTGCAAGTATCTAAATGAAGAATGAGTCGGTATGACACCAATCAGCTTTTGACTCACTGCAAACACACTTTGGATGTTATGGATGTTAAGGTATCAAGGTTGAGTGCTAAACCTTTAGGTCAATGTCAAAAGCTGAATATCTTGATTAGTTGTAAATGCCAACACAAGAGAGCCCTTAAAAGTCTGAAATATTTCTAGTCTAAAATATTTCCAATATTATATAATGTAAAGAGTGAAAGCCATATTCAGCAGCACAACTACTGCATTAAAGATTAAAGTCGTAGAGAAGCACAGAGTCAGGTTCTGCTTGTATACAAACCACTAGTGTCATTGTTTAAGAGTTTTAACAGGAGGAACCAACAAGGCCAGACTAGGACAACAAACCACACACAACAAACAAAGACAGAGGACATGTCTCTAAACCCGGTTAAATCTGATCCAGACATTCAATTCCAGCTTTTGGTCATTAACAAAAACATCACACGCAACAAAAGCTGACATGAATCGTGTTTCAGGACAAGACAAACCTGCTTTGGTCTCAATCTGTTTCAGATTTTAGGCTAAAATTATTCTCACCCCCAAATCCTCTGCCTCGGCCTTTGGGCGGCTCCTCTGATGGTTTTCCATCTGGACAAGAAACAAGATCAGTTCATGAGATGAGTCTCCTTTAAGAGCTCTATCTTCATGAATATTCAAGAAAACAAAAATTTGTGAACACAGCTGGCAACCAACATGTTTCTGTCCACATCACACCAGAACACACATAAAAAGGAAGGACACGCAGATGAATAATGAAGACAATCAAAGATGGTGTCGATGGATGACACGACAAACACTGAATGATGGGTTGGATGACACACTGAAGGACAAATATGATGGAAAACATAAGAACGTTACAACCAGTGAAATGGTACTAGATGATGAATGGATGGATCAGGTGATTATGAAAATTAGATGGTTGGTCTTTGATGATTTAGATGAATGGTCTTGGATGATCTTAGATTCATTAGATGAATGGTCTTAGATGAATTAAATGAATCATCTTAGATGGATGGTCTTGGATGGGATGAGTGGCCTCCACAGTCATCAGTCATGGAGTTCATTGGCCTCGACCTCACCTCTTTTGGCTCCAGGTAAAGGTGTTTCCACAGCTCCATCCACCACTTCACCTTCCCAGTCATCTGAAGGAACCAGCTCCCAGCCCCAGGCCTCCTCTTCCTCGCCTTCCACTTCTTCAGCCTCCTCTTCAAACACCTCCTCCTCAAGCTGGGTGGGGACCTTTTGCATCTGAATTGCTCCAGGAGAGATCTCCTTCACCAGCGGGATCCTCCCTTTACCTGGTTCCAAAACCTCTTCTGGCGATGGTTTCTTCGGGACCTTTTTAAGACCAACAATTTCGATGGAATCTTTAGGTGTTTTTACTTTTTCAACGTTTGGCTTCCTCTCAGTAGGGATCTGATCCAGCTCCTTTGGCTTTAGTTTGTCAACTTTAGGTGATGGGGTCTTTTTTAGCTCAACCTTCTTGATCTGCTCCACAGGTTCTACCTTTTCTTTTGCAACTCTGGGTGAAGGAGACTTTTTTACATCAGTGCCTTTCTTTAAGAATAGTACTTCTTTCTGTGGGGTCACTGGTCGACCTGTTTCAGTCTCTTTGGGTGGGGTTCCTTCTACCTTCCCTGGTGGACTTGCTTTCTTCAGTGGCTCCTCTTTCTCCTGTGGTTTCTCATCTTTTTTAGGTGTCATGGTCTTCTTCAACTCTTGTTCCATCATATCTTTAGGACTTTGGCCAGGCATCTTTGTGTCCACTACCTTCTTTTTCTCTTCCACAGCTGTTTTTTCTGGAGTTGTCTCAGGTTTTGCATCTTTTTTAGGCGTCACAGTCTTTCCAACTTTCCCCAACTCCTGTTCCTTCAGTTCTGTTGGACTTCGGCCGTGTGCCTTTGTATCCATTAGCTTCTTTTTCTCTTCTACAGCTGCTTTTTCTGGAGTTTCCTTTGGTTTGCTGACTTTTGTGAAAGGCTTCAACACCACTTCTTCCTTGTCTTTGTCTGGTGTAGAGATGATTTTCAGTTTTCCTTGCACCTTCTCAGCGGAAGTAGGTTCCTCATCTTTGGGAACTTGTTCAATCTTTTTCTTGTGGGGCATTTCCCTCTGGTCTTTGGTGACTTCAGGAGTTTCCTCTGGACTTGTCAAGGCAGTGACTTCATCTTTCTTGTGTTTTTGAGCAGCAGTGGGTAGTTCTCTTCTTAGAGTCTCACCTCTCCTCAATAGAGCACGCTCAGTACCTGTCTTTGCCTCATGATCTTTCTCAGCTTTTGGAGGCTCAGGTTCTTCAGGTTTTGGAGGTTTTTCAAATGGTTTCAGAGTTACAGTTTCTGGCTCTTCTTCCTTCTTTGGTAATTTATTTATTTTCTTCTTTGTTAAATCTGGCTCAGCCTCTTTGTCTTTTGGTGCTTTGGGAGTTCTTATCCATCGACCCTTTTCATCGTCCATCTCTGGCTCTTCATGTACTTCCACTCGGCCCATTTCAAAAGCCTCCTCAGCTGCTGCATAGACTCGTTCAGTTCTTCCAAGAGTGATGATCTCCCGATCATCTCTATCGTGAAGTTTCTGAACCGTCAGTTCCGTATCATAGTGTCTTGTTATTTCAACTTTATGTGTCACGACTTCTTTCTCAGGCTCCTTCGGTTTGGTTGGTACCTTTTTCAGCTTGACCTTTTCTGGTTCTTCTTCTGATCTGGGAGATTTCTCAAATGGCTTCAGCTTAACTGATTCTTTCTGCTCGTCGGCTTTTGGAAGTTTATTTATTTTTTTCTTATCTGCACTTGGAGGCTCAGGTTCTGCTTCTTTCTGCAGTTTTGGCATTCTTGTCCATCCTTCTTTTTCTGTTTTTGGTGCAAATGAAACATGCTCAGCTTCTTCAAATTCTCTTAAACTGCATGTCTCCTCCTCTGCAGTGAAGACTCGATCAGTGCGTCCGAGTGTAATTATCTCTCGATCATCTCTCTCGTGAAGCCCATGAACCATAAATTCTTCAACGTGGTGCTTTGACACTTCAGCTTTATGAGTTATAATGTCTTTCTCAGGTTCTGGTGGTTTTACTGGAACCTTCTTCAGCTTAATGACCTCTGGTTCTGGTTCTTTCTCTTTGGGTATTCTGCTGACCTTACTCTTGAGTTTAACTGACTCAGGTGTTTTCACCTCTTGAACTGGAATTTTACCTTTTTGCTTAAGAGGCGGCACTGTGGTTGAGGCAATAAATACATACGTTTTCACAAGCAGACACACAGGAAATTCAACATCTCATCAAGCATTTTACAGCATAGACTCAAATACAAATAAACAATATTCTTGTGTTTTGTGTGAATTTTCAAGTTTCTGGGAATTCAGAAACTAATATTATTATACCTTTAGTTGGTCCAGGTGCGGAAACTGGCTCCATGTCTGGAAGAATTAAAATAAAAGAGATTATCACAACAAACAATCAACTCAGTGTTACAAAGACGTCAAAGAGAGAAGGTTTAGCCCACAAGTAGACATGAAGCACATGTATTTATGGACTCGACTTTCACAAAAGAGGTTTAGGAAAGCACATGTAAGATTGTGTCTATGTAAGACATAGAATAATAATAGTAGTAAGATACATCTAAGTATCACCACAATAAGACATTAAAGATATAAACAGAACATGCACTGATTAATCAAAGATTGAAGCTGAAACGTAAAGAATGGACAAACATAAGGGGACATGAATGAAGCGACATAAGAGGTGTTACCTTCAGGAGGATAGAACTCCTCTGACACTGGAGAGGGTTCAGCCTTAATGGCTGGTGGAGACAGTTTCTTTTCCATTGGAGCAACTTGAGCTACAAGAATTTCAACTGAATTAAGATCTAGTCAGCAAGCACCAACAGATACTTAAACAAAACAGAAAAAGTTAAACAAGTCTAACAAATCCTTTTGAGAAAGGACAAAGAGGAACTGAAAACATTGAGGACAAACATAAACTACCTGCAGATGGCACAGCTTTTTCTCCTGGAGGCTTGGGTGTTGGGGGAGATGGTTTCTTTGCCTCTGGAGGAGACACTTTGGTATAAAGATACCAAATGACCAAGAGAACAGAAGATAGGAAAATGACAACACATTAAAAATGACAGAGGACAGTCAAGAGAGTCAAGAGAAGAGAAAAACATACAAATGAACCAGATAACGTAGAGGCTTTCACCTCTGACAGACCATTCTTATCAAATAACAGAGACAAGCATTGGACAGTGAAACACAGAGTACAAACTACCTGCAGGAGGCTGGACTTTGGCTTCAGGAGCAGAAGGCTTTGGTGTTGGTACAGATGGTTTCTTCTCCTCTGGAGGAGACACTTTGAAATACAAGATGCCAAGATCATGACCAAGAAAACAACACGGTCAACTAAGACAGACACTGCACTGAAACAATGCCGTTAAAGACTGTTTAGTTGAAGACGTGAAACAAGTAAAAAAAAAAACATCTGAGAGGAAAAACAACCAACAAACACACAGGTTAGAAACACAAATGAAGAAAGTACCTGCAGGAGGAGCCACCTTTTCTGCAGGAGGTGCAGGCTTTGGTGCTGATGCAGATGGTTTCTTCTCCTCTAGAGGATACACTTTGAGATACAAGATGCCAAGATCATGACCAAGAAAGCAACAAGGTCAAATTAGACATAGACAGAACTGCAACAAGGCCAATAAAGACTGTGGACATGAAGACAATGAAGAATATAACATTTGACAAGAATGAAAACCATCTTCTAGACAACCGACAACCAAAAACACAGATGAAGAAAGTACCTGCAGGAGGAACAACCTTCTCTACAGGAAGAGAAGGAGGAGGTGCAGGCTTTGGTATTGGTACAGATGGTATCTTCTCTGGAGGAGACGCTTGAAGGATACAAGATGCCATGGTCAAGATCAAGAAAACAGAGGTCAAAAAGTTGAAGGACAAGTTCACATCACAAACAAGAGGACAGTGAGACTCAAGAACATAAACATAATGTAAACAAATGTAAGACATGTGACATGCCGGCAAAGAACTCTGAAGATGACTACCTGCAGGAGGAGCAGGAGGTGGAACAGGCCTTGATACAGGAGCTGATGGTTTCTTCTCTGGAGGAGCCACTTTAGGAACAAGATGGTAAGATTATGACCAAGAAAAAAATGTGGTCAAATAAGACTAGATTTAAACAAGTAAAACGGCACAAATGAGTCGAGACAAGAACAAACAAAGACAATGAATGTCAACAACAAGTCAATGGCAGAAGATGTTCAATGAAGAAAAACTCATTAGAACATGATGAATGAGGTAAAGACTGATATTCACGCATGTGAACAGAACTTACTGCAACACTGTGAGAGTTAGTGGGAAATTCAACAAACTTATGATTCAGGATCACAGCTGAGGATGAGTCAGTACAGTAAATTGGAGATGTTGAAGAGGGGTTGATCTTATGTCAAGCCTGAGAGGCTCTGGGATGAAAGAATATACCTTTCTGAAGAGCTTCTGATTCCTTGGTTTTTTTGTCAAGTTCTTTTCGTGGTTTAGGTGCAAGGTCTCTCACTTCAGAAGAATCCAACTTGACAGAGGGCTTCTTGGTTGGAAGAGTTCCTTCTTCAGATGGGGGAGGTTTCTTCTGTGGGGTGTCTTCATGTACAACTTTTTCTATGAGGGTAGGTTTCTTGAATGCCATGACTACAGGGAGTGGTTGTTTTTTGGGAGTTACAGCAGCCTTAAGTGATGAAATGTCCTCCTTAACAAGAACTGGAGGTGACTCTGCCCTACTTGTTGGAAATTCTGAGACTATTTCTTTTTTAGGAGATACTTCTTCATACAGAAATATTGTTTTTTCTAAAGGTAGAGTTTCATTAAGAGATGTTTCTGAAGTTTTCATTGATGAAGTCAGGTCTTCTCTTTGAACATCCATCTTTTTAGAAGGTTTTACTTCTTCCTTCTGAGCTGTTATGGGAAGGGTTCTGGGTGACTCTTGTTCAGGTGAAAGTGATTCAGCCTCTTGACAAACTTGGGACCTGTCAACAACGTGATCAGTTTGCTTCAGTTCCTTAGTTGCTGTGGGTTTCTTTGGTACTATGATTTCTCTTTGAGACTCCACACCCTCTGAAACCTTCATCTGCTTTTCTAGAACAATTTTTGGTTCAATTGAAATCTTTCGTATTTTTAAGATCTCTTTTGGTTCCTCTGAGACCCCTTTAATTTCTAGAGGTATACTTGAATCCACTGAAACCTCTTGTGGTATTTCTCGAAACTTCTTTGTTTCTTCTGATGCCTTCTTTGATATTTCATGAATCTTGGTTGGTTCCTCTGAAACCTCCTTTGTTATTTCTTGAATCTTCTGTGGTTCCTTTGAAACCTTCTTTGGTATTTCTTGAATCTTCTTTGGTTCCTCTGAAACCTTCTTTGGTATCTCTTGAATCATTTTTGTTTCTTCTGATGCCCTCTTTGGTATTTCTTGAATCTTCATTGGTTCCTTTGAAACCTTCTTTGGTATTTCTTGAATCTTCTTTGTTTCTTCAGATGCCTTCTTTGGTATTTCTTGAATCTTTGTTTGTTCCTCTGACACCTTTGCTATTTCTTGAGTCTTCTTTGGCTCCTCTGAAACCTTCTTTGGTATGTCATGGATCTTCTTGGGTTCCTCTGATACCTTCTTTGGCATTTCCTGAATCTTCATTGGTTCCTCTGAAACCTTTGGTATTTCTTGAATCTTCTTTGGTTCCTCTGAAACCTTCTTTGGTATTTCTTGAATCTTCCTTGGTTCTTCTGAAACCTTTGGTATTTCATGAATCTTCTTTGGTTCCTCTGATACCTTCTTTGGTATTTCTTGAATCTTCGTTGGTTCCTCTGAAACCTTCTTTGTTATTTCATGAATCTTGGTTGGTTCCTCTGAAACCTCCTTTGTTATTTCTTGAATCTTCTGTGGTTCCTTTGAAACCTTCTTTGGTATTTCTTGAATCTTCTTTGGTTCCTCTGAAACCTTCTTTGGTATTTCTTGAATCTTCCTTGGTTCTTCTGAAACCTTTGGTATTTCATGAATCTTCTTTGGTTCCTCTGATACCTTCTTTGGTATTTCTTGAATCTTCGTTGGTTCCTCCGAAACCTTCTTTGGTATTTCATGAATCTTCTTGGGTTCCTCTGATACCTTCTTTGGTTTTTCCTGAATCTTCATTTTTTCCTCTGAGACCTTCTTTGCTATTTCTTGAATCTTCTTTTGTTCCTCTGAAACCTTCTTTGGTATTTCTTGAATCTTCTTTGGTTCTTCTGAAACATTTGGTATTTCATGAATCTTCTTTGGTTCCACTGATACCTTCTTTGGTATTTCTTGAATCTTTGTTGGTTCCTCCGACACCTCCTTTGGTATTTCATAAATCTTCTTTTGTCCCGCTGAAACCTTTGGTATTTCTTGAATCTTCTTTGGTTCCTCTGAAACCTTCTTCAGGGTTTTTAGAGTCATTTCTGGCTCCTGTGAATCCTTCTCTTTGTCAACTATTAAAACCTTTTTCTCTCTCCTTGTTTTTTCTTCAACCTGTTTTAGCCTGTCTGGAGTTTTCTTTTGCATTCTTAGCTTTTTCGTTACTGTTGTTTCTTCTGCTTCTTCAAACTGTCCTGATGATTCAACACCCTCTGGTTTGCCTTTTTTGTCCTCTACATGGAAATATTCTGTATGAACAGGTTTAAAGTCCAATCTTTCAGCATCCTTATCATCTGCATCTTCATGCTGACCTGGACATACTTCAACCTGCTGGACTTTGCTGATCCCCAGCGAAACCTCCCCCTCTGGGTCTTTGGTAGAAATGATCTCCTTTCTGATCTCTGTTTTTAAAGTGGATTCTTCTCTGTCCAAACCTTCTTCTTCCTGACAGATCGTTTCTTTTCTTTGGACAAATGATTCTTTTCTGTCATCACCCACTGTTTTGGTTTGTTTCTGCTCAGTCTTCATGGAATCTGAAGTCATTTTTAAGATTCAACCCAAGAGTGAAGATTTGCACCATGAAGCGGTGGCCAAGAGAAAAACAACACAAAACAAAAACAGTCAAAGAGACATAAACAATAGAACAGATTCTGATGCTTTATGTCAAGTTTTAGGACCACTACTTCTTTAGCTCTTAAAAAAAACATTAACAACAATATCTGCTATGTCACATAACCATTCACAGTGGAGACTGAAGACATGAGGCTACAAATGACCAAGTGTACATGTTTGATTTCACATTCATACTGTGTGTAGCTTGGAAAATGTCAACAGGTTAATATGCACAGCTCTGTTTGGTTTAGGTTGTGTTAATACCTCCTGTGTCTCCTTTTCTTTTATTACTCTGGGAACGTAGCAGCAAACGTACAACAAGCACAAACATCAACACCAAACCTTAGAAGAGTTAAAGCTGTCAATTAAGTCCAAGATGAGTGAGGGTTAGTTTACAAGATGTTTGAAGATGTAACTACCTTGGTGCTGAGGCTTTGTAGCCTGAGCGATTAGTTTGGATTGTGGTGGAGAGGGTAATCGTGGCTCCAGTGCCGGTTCATCATCAACTGTCACCAACTGTGGAGCCTCTACTGCCACTATCTCCTGTGGTTGTTCTAGAGGTGTGTCGATAAACAGTTTTTGTGCCTGTGGAGCCTTCTTTGGCTTGTCTGAAAGCCTTTTTGGAGGTCCTACATCTCTTTCTTCTACAGCCTGTTTTGGTTTAACTGGAACCTTCTTCTGTACTTCAAGAACCTTCTTTGGTTCTTCTAAAACCTTCTTCTGTATTTCTGGAACCTTCCTTGGCTCTTCTAAAATCTTTGGTGTTTCTAGAACCCTCTTTGGTTCCTCCAAAGCCTTCTTTGATATTTCTGGAAGTCTTTCTTCCATAACCCTTTTTGGTTCTTCTGGAATCTTTGGCTGTATTTCAGGAACCTTCTTTGTCTCCTCTAAAACCTTCTTCTGTATTTCAAGAACCTTCTTTGGCTCCTCTAAAACCTTCTTTGCTGGTTCTGGAATCTTCTTTGGCTCCTCTAAAACCTTCTTTGCTGGTTCTGCAACCTTCTTTGGCTCCTCTAAAACCTTCTTTGCTGGTTCTGGAACCTTCTTTGGCTCCTCTAAAACCTTCTTTGCAGGTTCTGGAACCTTCTTTGGCTCCTCTAAAACCTTCTTTACTGGTTCTGGAACATCTTCTCCCACTACCTTTCTTGGTTCTTCAGGAACCTTCCTTGGTTGTCTTGGTTCTGATTCGAGAAGACAGCTTGTCGTCTCAGTCTCGGTCTTAACAACAGGTTCAGATGTTCTTGGTTCTGGGACAGTTTAGAAGAAGAATCATTTATAAGATGATTAACCAAATCACAAAGAGAAACCCAAAAGTGTCAATCACACTCTAACGAGTGCTTCAAACTTTTAAAGACATTCAAATTAGGTACATAGAGAGGGCAACAAACGTGACATAAACAACACAAACACAGAACAGAAAAGTGAAAAGCGTGTTCAGCATCACTGCAGTACCTTTAGTTGTGGCAGCTTCAGCCTTGGGTGGAGTAACTTTGGGAAGAGACGGCTGAACTTTGGGTTCCTCTGGTCTAGGAACGTCTTGCACTTAAAAGAACATCATGTACGGATTTAAGTACAGGTAATGACCACAGCTACCATGGCATCAAAGATGACACTCTGAGCGAGTGCACACAGACAAGACATTGTGAAAAACACAAGGTTATTGAGTACCTTTAGCCTGAAGACGTTCAGGGGAAACTTTGGCTGCAGGTGCTTGAACTACAACGTCTTCTGGTTTAGGTCGTTCTGGTACTTTAAAGAACATTGTACATGTTCAGTACGCAGTAAAACCTCAACATTGCAGTCCACTCTATCGAGTGTTTAGGAAATGTACACAAACACAACAGTCTATGACAAAACACACAACACACACTAGTTTCTACGACACTCCAAGAGTCAAGTCCTCCTGTACCTTGTGGTAAAACTTCTTCAGGCTTTGGAGGCATAATCTTGGCAGGTGCGACCTCCTCTGGTCTGACTACAGCTTTGGAAAACATTAAAATTGTCATGTTTTTAGCTATTTACATGAAGCTTTTCTGAACTAAGACATAAGTGTCACTAACAGATCTGACACAAAAAACCCAAACCCAAAACCCTTTTAGTCAGACACATCCCACATGACATTTATAAGAGGTTAGACCAAAGAGATTCACACAAACAGGTTCAAGAGGTTCAAAGGTCAAAGCAACACATGAGACATGACACACAACGGCTGAAGAAAAGCCTGGACTACGTTACCTCTGGCTTTAGGAGCTTCAGCTTCTGGCTGAACTATGGAGGGTTTTGGTGCTGGTTTCCGATCCGCATCTGTCAGTTTAGGGGCAGCTGGTTTTGGTTCTGGTATTGGTTTGGGTTGATAAGGTTCAGGAATGACCTGTTTCACTGTCTCAGGTTCTGGTTTGGTCAATAATGTTGGTTCTTTAAGGTCAACAGAGAAATGAGACGGAAAATTAAAAGAAAAACTAACTGCAAGAGATGAGGACGAAAGACAAGGACACATTTACACATGTGTGTAACATACACAACATTTATACACATGTAACAGACAGAGAAGATAATTCAGTGCTGCTTCACACTGTGAAAAGAGTTGAAGACAACATCAGAAACACACAAAGAGGAAACATTAAGCTCAAGAATGTCCAGTTGTTGAAGCTGTGTGCACAACATATGTCTAAGTGAAAATTTGTGACTCTTACATTCTAGATTCAGTGTCAAGTTGTTGAGGTCTGAACTTGACTATCTGTGTTAATGTTGATAGGTTCAGATGAAAATATTTAATAGAAAATGATCCCCCCGCCCCCCCCAAAAAAACCCCAAACCATTCACACCTTTTAAAATGTTTTTCTCCGAATAATCAAGACATTGAAATATGTAAAAATTGGATAAACTTGAGCTCTACACTGAAAGTGGAGCCGTTTATTTTTCTTCCATTAATACATTTTATGGTCCTGTATTTTATTTATGTTTCATGTAAGAGTGAGTGTAAGACTGTTACCATCAAACACAGACAATAATTGCTCACTGATCACCTTTATTGATGTTACCTGTTGTGGGCGGAGTCTCCTCTTGCCAAGCAGGAGAAACGACAGAAACCTCCGGCTGTGGCTTCATCCGTTCAGCAACTTTAAAACATTATCATCGATTTCAGTTCAAAGAAGTTTGAATAAGAAACAGAGACAGAAGAAGAAGAAGAGAAACTTCCAACAGACACATGAAAAAGAACAAACGCAACATTTAAAGAGAATGAAGATGTAAAGAACAGGTGATGAGAGCAGGTGTACCTCTGACAGGTGCAGTGGGCGGAGCTTCAGCTTTCTCCTCTGCTCTCCCGTAAACTTCAGAAACTTGAAAGATGAAGAAATGTCACATTAAACTGACGACAGCCAAGCTCTACTTTTACTATGAGCAGGAAGCGTCACCAACAACAGGGTTAATGGACATTAATAAGAGTTGGACCAAACACGGTTAAAGGGGTTAAAGCTGCTGAAGCGTTTTCAACATGAGGCTAAAGCTGGTTCTGGTTCAGCCACAAACCCAGAACTTGGTTGGACTCTAAGTTAAAGCGTTTATACCTGGAGAGAATCCTTCTGTTTTCTCCACCTGAGTCCTTTCAACGCGCTCCTCCACAGGTTTTCTCGCCGCTGATGAAGAAAAAAGTCAAGTTAAGTCTAAAAGCACACACGATACGAGGTTTAACATGAGTTAAAAGAGTGGTGGTGGTGATGGAGACAGACAGACGAACACAGATGGACAGATGATGGGTTTGTTCAGGTGGTTTCTCATAAATCAGATGATACCTGTGACCGATGGCAACCGAACTGAAAGCGTCTCCTCTTGGACTGTCAGTCTTTCAGACACTGGATCATTGAACAGACACATTCGACATTTATTCACTGGATGTTTTGACGATGATGTGAAACAGTTGAACAATGAGATTAACAATCAATCAATTACGATACACTGTCCTCCTCCTGTCTGACCTCCTCTCTCCTCCTCCTCCTGTTTGTTCTCCTCTCTCCTCCTCCTCCTGTCTGTCCTCCTCCCTCCTACTCCTGTCTGACCTCCTCTCTTCTCCTCCTCCTCCTCCTCCTGTCTGTCCTCCTCTCTGGTCCTCCTCTTCTCCTCTATTTATGCCCCAGCAAACACATATTTCTGACTTGAATTCTTCCCTGGAGTCTCTGTGCTTTATAGACCTTTCTAAACCAGCTCTAAATGTAAAGTGACATCAGATAACTTTTGTTATGATGTGAGGCTGTATAAATAAAGATTCATTGATTGATTGGTTCAATGTGTTAAATGGATTTATGTTAGAAAGGGTTAAAAACCCAACGTAATATCAAATATCAAACGTGTCAAAGTTCAGACATGCAATTCACTGCAATTAGGAAGAAAAAAAGAATGTATTCTTAGTAAGAGGTGAAAAAATAAACTATGACAGCATTTAATAAACTAATTATAATAAAAAACCAGTTAAACACTTCACATGTGGGTTTGAGTTAATAAGGGATGAAGATTGAGTTGAAAAATTTATAAGATGATGAAGAAGATGAGGAAGATGAAGATGATGAAGATGGTGAAGATGATGAAGATGGTTAAGGGTCTTAAACGTGGTTAGTTTTTTTTTTTTACCTTCCATCTCCGTTCGCTCTTCAATGTGATAAAACTCTGACGAATCTTTCGGTGGAAAAACAGATTCATGAATAAAAGAAGTCGAGTCGAGTTCTGATAAGAAACTGAATGTGAATCTAACTCGACTCACCTTTAACATAAAACATCGATGCTGAATCTGGAACCTGAACCGATCGGGCTGGGACGTCTAAGGGTCAAAGGCCAACAAATATTAAGATAACTTAAACCAGAACCAACTGAAAAACCTAATGTTTTATTCATCTATTGACAAAAAAGCAAATTGGACTAAAACTAGACCAAAACTTGACCTGATCCAGAATCACAGGAGGGTCCAGAATAAAGTCATAAATAAAAGGGATTAGAATTTAAAACTTATGCAGACATAGAGATAAAAACAAATAAACAAAATGAATAATAAATAAATGAATATATACAAAAATAAATAAATACATAAATTAATAAAAAATAATACATAACATACAATAAGTAAACAAACAAGCAGAAAATAGAAAAAACGATTATTAGTTATTATTATTAGTTTTTATAATTTTTATTAGTTTTATTATTGTGAAAATAATAACATGTTTTGTCCTTTTATATGACATTATTCTTCATATTTCCTGTCATTTGAGCTTCTCCCTTTGGCTCATGACCAAGTACACGCCTGATGGACACATGAGCAACAACTGAAAACACTGGGATGGATGTTTAACTCCTACTACATCCAAAAGGGTTTGAATCAGGGCTGTTTTAATCAGGTTTTAGAAGTTGAAACCGAATTCAACAGGTGGTTAACCCAGTTCATCTGCTCCGTCCATGTCTCCACAGAGTCAGGGTTAGGACCTTCAGGCTGCGCTATCACATCATGGATGGTCAAAAGGTGCTGCCAACCCTCCGTCCTGAAGTTACTTTGGGTCCTTTCTGAGCTCCCATGAGTCTTTGTACCATGTGACCATGGCATCGCTGAAGACCAGTTCACATTCAAAGGTGGCCGAGTGGTGCTCGTTCACCTCAATGCTTCAGATGCATTTGGTGAACTAAATTTGTTCGGCTAAAATCAGATAAAGACTCAACTCCTGATTCAGATCCATGGTGTTGTCACGTACATAGAAACACACAACAAACAGAGACGGCTGGTGTGAACCAGTTGGTCCAAAGAGGTGAGTGGGAGGGCTGGTGTTAGTCGGACTCTTCCCTAGGTTCAAGGTGAACCATTAAAGGTACGCGTTAGTAGGACTCTTTACTGGGTTCAAGGTGAACCGTTAAAGGTAGGTGTTAGTCGGGCTCTTCACTGGGTTCATGGTGAACCGTTAAAGGTAGGTGTTAGTTGGACTCTTTACTAGGTTCAAAGTGAACCGTTAAAGGTGGGTGTTAGTCGGACTCTTTCCTAGGTTCATGGTGAACCACTAAAGGTGGGTGTTGGTCGGACCCTTACCTGACACGGTGAGCTTGGCGTTGGAGATATGAGGTCCACACACCACACGATAGTTGCCCTGGTCTTTGCTCTGGCAGTTCTTGACCTTCAAGTAGTGTCGGTCTCCGATGCTGTGGATCTCGTACCTGTCTCCGGCCTCAAGTTTCTGGGTTCCTTTGTACCAGGTCAGGCTGATCTCTGGGTAGTTGATGCTGATCTGACACTCGAATGTGGCCGTTTGGTTTTCGGCCACTGTCTGGTCACTGATGTCCTCCATTACAGAGACGGGCTGAGGACAAAACATCTGTCCCATCACTCAATGTCCATCAGATGTCTCTGTTCAGAGTCATTGTTTTGTGGTTGTGGTGGTTTACGTTCATTACCTCTGCTCCGACTCGTGCCTCCATCTGCTGCATTAACCGAGCCATGACCTCCTCTTCAACACGACCTCCATGTTCCACTTCCTGCAGAAGAAAACAGGTCAAGATGAGACTGAATAGGTGGAAGAATACCTCTGTCTTAGTGGACAGTCATGTCCACAGCAGTAACTCTGAACCCGTTTGTCCTCAATGGTGTCTCACCGGTCGTCCCGTCTCCATCTCCTTCTCCTTCTTCAGGAACTCAATGGCCTGAAGGATCGCACGGTAGTCGTGGATATCGTGTTCCCTAAGAATCCTCTCGTAGTCTTTGGGGTCATGACCTCTGAGCAGCTCCACGATGTCGATGTCTTCTTTCTTTGGACTCTTCTGCTTGGATGGAGTCCTGATATAGAAAAACCCCACATCAAAGAGGAAGAATTATGTTTAGACCAAGGTGGTTTAACCCTCAACACCTGAACCACTGAGCCTGGTCAGATACATTTGGATCATACACACATGAAAAGATCCAAACTACTTAAATTCACTGAAGGAATGAAGCTGATGTTTCCTTTCTTTATCTCTCTTCTCCCCGAGCCCAGTTTTTCCTGTTTATGGTTCTTTTTAGTTTTCTTTTTCATAGATGATGAAGATAATTTATACATAAAATTACCTATGACAGGGATAAGAATATCTCACACTGACTGAATGGCCCAAAGCCAGTGGACCAAGACCACCTGTGAGGTTAGGGTTTACTTTAACTCCATAACCCTGACCCTAACCTTAAACACACTATATTTACAGGGTTCTGTCAGACCCCTGCAAAGTTTTACCTAGGGACTTGCGGCGTGTAGCAGGCCCCACACTTTCCCTCGGGCCAGTGTGCCTCATTGTGGTGCAGGGTTGAACTCAGTGTAACATGGGATACAACAGCAATCTTTAGGTCTAATAGGTGCATGTGAAGCCCTTGGGCCAATCACCCATAGGTAGAGCCAACTTACTGCGATTATGAAAACCCCAATGAAAAGGTCTCAAGCTGCTAGAGGAGTACCTCGCAGGATGAGGCGAGCTAAGAAAGCAGTGGAGACCCTTCGCTGAGGTCCTATGCTCCCGGCCAGGCGAAGAGGATTAAGTCTGAGTAAGTCTAAGTAAGTCAGGTTATAACATCAGCTCCTAAACTTTGATTGGGGAAGCTGTAGGTGATCATCTCTGATCTAGGTAAACGTACTTCTTGAGTTTGGCTCTGAAGTCTCCGAAGCCTTCGGCCTCCTCCTTCTTCAGGACCTCCATGTCGGCGCTGCATTCGATCTCTCCATGTTTGTTGGTGGCAACGCAGCGGTACTGACCCGAGTCAGACTTGGTGACCTCCCGGATCTCCAGCTTGGCGTCCTGACCTTTGTGTTCGATAGAGATACGACCACCTTGTGTGATCTGCCTCCACTTGCCCTTCATCCACTTGACGCTGGGGATGGGGTCTCCACCCACTTTGGCAATGAAGGTGGCGGTTCCCTCTGCACAGACACAGAACCACAAACTGTCAAACCCCTGGACTCAAGAACCTCAGCCACATCTCACCATCCACTTACTCTCTATGACGGAGATGCTCTGGGGCTCCTCGATGAAGAACAGGTTGTCAAGGCGTTTCACGGGAGCAGCAGCGGCCGGGGCGGCGGCTTCAGCAGGGGCGGGTTTAGCTCCTTTATCTAGAGAGAAAACATGGAGGACAATTACATCAATAAATTATCCATACATGTAGAACCACCACCAGAGGACAATGGTTCAGGGTTTCAGACATGACTCATATCTGTGTCTTTATTGCTGTAGTTTAGTTCAGTTTAGTTAAAGACTCAAGGATTTACTTTAATAAGACACATTTACTTATTGACATTTAAACCAAACCAGGATGTTTTCAAAACAGCTTTTCATGTAGAACTAAGTGGACCTTTGGAAGTAGAGTTAAAAAAGATCTAGATTATTGTCTGCAGACAAGGAAATATTTATGTGAAATGTTGTACATAGTTGGTTCCAAATGGAATAAATGAATTGAATGTGTTACCAGTGGGACAGTGAGACATCATTCACACTGGTTTTACCCTGATCTGGATTATCCATTCACACTGGTTTTATGTTGATCAGGGTCATCCACCCTGGTTTTACTCTGATCCAGATCATCCATCCACCCTGGTTTTACCCTGATCCAGATCATCCATCCACCCTGGTTTTACCCTGATCCGGATCATCCATCCACCCTGGTTTTACCCTGATCCAGATCATCCACACCGGTTACCTGCTACAGTGACTTTGGCTTTACAGAAGTTGCTTCCAACGTTGTTGCTGGCTTTGCACAGATAGTCACCGGCATCGCTCTTGGAGGCATGACTGATTTCCAGACTGGCTGTCCCGGACACAAATGTGATCCTGGTGTTTCCACTGGACCTGAGCTCACGGCGGTCCTTCATCCACTGGATGCTCAGGGGAGGACTGCCTATCACATGGCATTTCAGGCTCAGTTTGTCATCTTCGTTGACAGCCACCGGTGCAAGAGGGACGTCGAACTGAGGAGCCTGACCCGTTTCTGAACAAAAAAAGAAGGTTCATACTCAAATGTCAACGTTTCAGTATTTGATCATTTCAGTCCACACTGACTCAGCTCAACTGCATCTCCAAACACCAGAGAGCTGATTTATGTTAAAAGGGTTTTATTGTGATCTAAAACCTTCTGGTCACGTGTTGTTGGTCTATTAGAGTATCAGTGTCTGTAGCAAGACCAAGTCTACCTTTAGCCTTTGTATTATGTACTTTATTATTTCTTCATTGATTCTGTTTGATGCCATTCCTATCCATTCCTTTGTTTGAATTGTTCCTTTTCTTACATATTGCAGGACTTTTACATGTTCCTTGTGAGGCTAATGTGTGATTTAAAGGATTACCAACAATAGCCGTGGTTGTACCTGAGATGCTCAGTGACACCTGACAGGACGCTCTGCCGGCGTCGTTTGAGGCCTCACAGGTATAGAAGCCACTGTCAGAGGTGGTGGAGTCCCGGACACACAGCAGGGCGACATTGTTCTTAAAGCTGACCTCATATTTGTCTGAGGCGTAGATTTCGTTGTTGTCCTTGAACCAGGTGACAGAGAGCGGCTGCGAGCCTGAGACGCGGCCCTCCATCTTCACCGTCTTACCTACAGAATCCATCATGGACTCCGACGGCTTCTTGGTGAAGTTGGGAGGGACTTTACGATCTGAGGGAGGAAATGAACACAGTCAGGGGATGATGGGACAAAGAGAGGTGGATCAATAACCAAATGTGGAGCACTGACAAGGCCACTGGGCCACAACTGGACGACATGGAGCTGGGACACAAAAGCCAACAGATACTGAACGTCAACCCTGTTACCAAATACTCTGACAATCTGACCTAAACATGAAAACATGGTCTGAGAGACGAGAATCCCTACCACCCAGAAAAACACCAGCCAACGCGAAACAAACCGACATCCAGGACCTTTCAGATCAACGTATCTCAGTACTGACAAACACAAGGACACAGTGACTACAGGTGAAGTTAGCACTGGTGGATGTGAATGACATGGGTAGAACGTGTTAGTTGTGGCGTTACCTATGTTAACATGACAATGACAGCTGTCAGTTCCTTCTGCATTGGAAATTTCGCAAGTGTATTTCCCAGCACAGGCAGCTCTGTCATTGTTGAGGACCTCCAGAACACAGGACGACGCCGTGGTTTTGACGTTGTACTGGTACGAAGCCCAGATCAGCTTGTCGTCCTTCTTCCAGGTAACGTGCACTCTCTGACTGCCAGTGTACGTGCACTCCAGCCTCAGAGGTTTACACAGCTCATGGGCCACGTCCTCCAGTTTCTTTATGAATCGCACCGGTTCTGGGAGAAGCAATGTTGAAATGAGTCAAAGCACTGACTGACTGAGCAAGTGCGCTTTCGCTGAGTGTGTTTTAACTTTACGTTGAAGTGTGGACAGTTACCAGCAGAGAAAAGCTATGTGAGGGTCTACTGTTACATGTTTGCGGAGAAGTTTGAGTTCAGGGCTTTAGCAGAAAGACTCAACAGTGGAAAGACTTTATGAAGATGAGGCAGAGAAGAGTGATGAAGGGTTGAAAGTCCTGAGCAGCAGATACGCCATTATCCTCTACACAGTGAAATGGACCCACTGTCATTGTTCAACTCCACCAGACTGTGATGGAGAGAATCGGCACCAAAATACATGTGTAGGTTTAGGAAAAGATCACGGTTTTGGTTAAAATTGACCATTTTCTATTAACCACAAAAAGACTTTCTATCAGAAAACCCTGTAGTCAGTCTCCTCCTGTATTATTGTTACTTCAATTAATTATTTATTCATGCGCAATGGAAATTATGAGAGAACAATCAGCTGTCCTACTGGTTAGTTACCTAGTGTGACATAAGCATGGCAGATATCAGAGCCATCTGCATTGGAAATTTCGCAAGTGTATCTTCCTCTGGCCTCTTCCCTGTCGCTGTTGAGGACGTCCAGGACACAGCTGCAGTCCGTGGTCTTCACATTGTACTGATACGATGCCCAGATCGGCCGACCGTCTTTCCTCCAGCTCACACTCATTCTCTGACGGCCAGTGAACGCTACTCTAAGACTTAGAGGTTTGCCCACTGAGAATGAAATATTTTCCAGCTTCCTGATGAAGCGAGGAGACTCTGAGAAGCAGTGAGGGTGTTAGCAGCAAAGTGATGGGAGGTAAGCAGAGGTTTTGGTTAGAAAGATGAAATTAACAACAGGATTAATTAATAGTGAAATATGGCGAGAGCCCCAGTCTCCTCCCAGGTGGCTTGTCTTCCTTCTGTTGGCGCTTTAAGATATCAATGCTTCTTTCATTGCCCCAGGTCCAAAAGGTTTGATGATTCATTTGTCCAAAAGCAATGGAATCCCCTTCTATGCACCAAGAAATGCACCAATCAAGAGCTGTTCCAACAACAGATCAAGCACTAGTCAATGAGAGGAGTTTTAGCGGAGTGAGGTTTGAGTAAACATGGGTTAAAACCACATCAGTTCAATGATTCGTTCAAGATCCATCTGGTATTACTGACAGGCTGGAGCAACCAAGATGGAAAACTTTCAACGGTTAATGTTTGGTTGAAGCGACTTTGAGCAAAAGCATCTACAGACTCTTAAACAGCTCAGCTTCACCAGCGCACAAGGAGCTGAAGCTTCTCTGGGAGGAAACTGTGACTCATTTGTCAATGTCTTGGTGAATGTGATGCTTCTACCTTTCTTAGAGGTTTTACAAACGACATAAGCATCACAGATGTCAGAGCTTTCTGCATTAGCGATTTGACATGAATAGACTCCGGCCGCTTCCTCTCGGTCACTGTTCAGTATCTCCAAAACACAGGAGGAATCCGTCGTCTTCACGTTGTATTTGTACGATGCCCAGATGGGTTTCCCGTCCTTGGTCCAGGTCACGTGGATGCGCTGACTACCGCTGTACGTGCACATGAGCCTCAGCCGATCGCCCAGACTGTATGATGCGTCCTCGAGTTTTTTCACAAATCTCACCGGTTCTGAGAGAAGCAACAGCATCATTAGTCCTGATCCCTGACCTGACCTGGGTTATTAGTTAATGTTAGAGGATGTTACCTAGGCGGACATGAGCCTGACAGACTGCAGAGCTAGTAGCGTTGGAGATCTGACAGGAATATTTCCCAGCAGCCTCCTCTCTGTCGCTGTTGCGAACCTCCAGAGTGCAGGAGTTCTCTGTGGTGTAGACGTTGTATTTGTACGACGCCCAGATGGGTTTGCCGTCCTTGGTCCAGGTCACATGCACGTGCCTACTGCCCGTGAAAGTGACCTGAAGCCTGAGCGGCTGACCGACCCTGAACGTCACATCTTCCAGCGTTTTCACAAAGCGAACAGGTTCTAAAGAGGTGAAATGTCAGCTGTTAGTTTGGCAGAGTTAGTGAAGGTTGAGTCAAAACAGAGGGAATTAGATCAGTTATAAACAGTGGTGGAATGTAAAAATACTCTTGAAGTACTAACTCCACATACTTCTAGCTACATTTTCTACAGATTTACACTTGTACTTTGTTTTATATAAATGTTACTGCAGTACTTACTCAGCTTTTATTGTACTGCTTTGTTCCATTTCTTTTAAATGATGTGTTCTGTTTCTGTTAAATTGATGTTTTCTTGTACCACAGTAAGGGTTTTATCTTTATAGCTGTTCATACTTTAAATGTTTCACTATAAAGCAGTTAAATCTGCACCTATTTTCAGATTAAATTCAGTCAGTTTAATGTAAAAGTATTTCATCTCAAACGTGATGATCTCCTGGTTTTTTGTTTTTTTTTTAGATGTTTCAATCCCTTTAATGAACAGTATTTTTATACTCAACTACTAATGTGCAGATGAATCTGTGATGTTTAGGGTATTTGGATGTTTTGGATCGGATTATATTGGATTACATTAAAGTAGTTTGGATTACACTGCATTATATTAGATTATACTGGAATATATTAGATTAAATTGGATTATACTGTACTATATTGGATTATTTTGGATGATATTAGATTGGATTATATTAGATTCAATATATTTATATTAGATTATATAGAATTATATTGGATTTTAAAGGATAAACATAAGCAGCTTCAGCTAAACTTTAAACAGGTAAAGAGATTTATTAATATATACAGGCTTATTCTTTATAAGGTCATTTCATTTCTACAATAAGATTTAATTTAAACTGTTAATACTCTTGGGGTTTAAATGCACTACTTGTACTTGTACTGCAGTATTTTAAAATGAGCTGAGTATTTCTTCCACCACTGCTTCCACGTTTTCAGCTCTAGTGTTACCTAGTTGGACCTGAGCGCAGCACATGGCAGAGTTTTCAGAGTTAGAGATTTCGCAGCAGTATTTTCCTGCTGCTTCAAGTCGGTCACTGTTCAGAACATCCAGAACGCAGGAGTCATCCGTGGTGCGGACATTGTACTTGTACGAAGCCCAGATGGGTTTTCCATCCTTCTTCCAGCTCACATAGACCCTGGGGCTGGCGCTGAAGGCACAGTACAGCGATAACGGTTCGCCCAGTCGGTACCAAGTGTCTTCCAGCTTCTTAACAAAGCGAACAGGTTCTACAGGAGGTAATGGGAATGTTAGAGGCAGGGCGGAGCGTAGAACAAGCACATGATTGGAGTGGGTGGAGTCTGAGAATCAGCTACATTTACTACATTTGGAAAAAAATCAGTCATGTTTCCATAAATCAGTCCAGCAATTCTGAATAAAACTCATGAAATGGAAAAAGAAAATGTTTAGACGCATCCATCAAGTGGTTTAATAAATATATTAATAAATATCCGAAACTCTTTTTATTCAATAAAACTGTCAGAGGTGATTTACATGTACAACATTTGCTAACATGACATTAAGTTTAAACATAACTGATCTACTTCAAGTCTTCCAGTATTAGATTTACTAAACCCTGATTCATTAACTAATTAACTTTATAAAGTTTTGTGTTACTAATAATACCGTCTGTTACTTGAACTCACATAAATTAACATTAATTCAGTACTGCATTAACCAGCCCATTACTGTATTATATTACACAAAGTTAACATTACTATTAACACTATTAATCGTTTATGCAAGTATCTGACATTACATGATGGTGTTTAACGTGTCAGTTTTAGTAGGTATTTCCAGAAATGTAACATTACCTTAGTAAGTTTTACCTTAAACATAATGTGTGACATGACCGAGGTTTCTTCCACTTTCTGTTTACAGTCTGCATGGTTTTCATACGTCATTTGCCTATTTTTTATTTTTTTTTATCAGAACTGCAGATGTTGTGGAACCATGGCTGATGCTGATTTCTGAGGTGTGGTTGTTAGTGGCGTTGGTGTTACCTATTTTAACAAAAGCATGGCAGATATCAGTGCCCTCAGAGTTGGAAATCTCGCATGAGTATTTGCCGACAGCCTCTCGGCGGTCGCTGTTGAGGACATCCAAGGTGCTTGAGGTGTTGGTGGTTCTGACGTTGTATTTGTACGAAGCCCAGATGGGTTTTCCATCCTTCATCCAGCTGACATAAATCCTCTGGCTGCCAGTGAACATGACCTCCAGCGACAACGGGCGTCCGATTTTATAGTAGGTGTTTTTCAGTTTTCTCACAAAGCGAACAGGTTCTGAGAATTTAACGGTGATGGTGTTAGAAAAGGCGAACAGCAGTGTTAACTGAAAGGCTACACAATGAAATGAGGTTAAATATTAAAGTGTTGATCCCTGTAATGGAGAGGTGAGGTTAGTGGTTACCTAGTTTGACATTAGCATGGCAGAGGTCGTGTCCTGCACTGTTAGATATTTCACATGTGTATTTTCCAACGGCTTCCTCTCGGTCGCTGTTGAGGACTTCTAAGGTGCAGGTGTCATTGGTGGTCTTCACGTTGTACTTGTACGATGCCCAGATCAGTTTGCCATCCTTCTTCCAGGTCACGTTCATTCTCTGGCTACCGGTGTACGTGCACGTGAGAGTCAAAGGTTCACGGAGTCGGAAATAAGTGTCTTCCAGCTTTATCATGAAGCGTGGAGGTTCTGAGAGAAGCAATGATTAGGTTAATTGCAGATGTCATAAACTATGTTATGCTAGTGGTAGGAATGGAGGTCATGCAGTAATCCTCTAACAGCAGAACTGTAGGTTAGGTTAGTTTAGAATGGAAAGCAGATGTAGCATTAAAGGTTGTGACTTTACCTAGGCTGACACGGCATTGGCAGAAGTCTTTTCCAACCCCGTTGGAAATTTCACAAGAATACATTCCAGCTGCTTCAGGCCTGTCGCTGTTCAGGACCTCCAGAATGCAGGTGGAGTCAGTGGTTTTAACGTTATACTGATACGAAGCCCAGATCAGCTTGTTGTCTTTTTTCCAAGTGACGTTGACCCGTTGGCTTCCTGTGTAACTGCAGGCGAGTCTCAGTGGTTGTCCTACTGAGAAAGTCATGTCGTCCAGCTTCTTGACAAAGCGCACAGGTTCTGAGAGAAGCAGTGATGTTAGAGATGTGGTCATGATGCCATGCAGTTCTATGTTAATGTGGTAAAATGTCACCATACGGGACCTACCAGGAGTCTAAATGACTAGTTTTCCAAGAATACCTTATTTGACCAGAGGTAACTATTCACAGAAATACAATATCCTTGATCTTTTAGCTGGGTAACCTCTAGAGCAGGACCTCCTAAACTTCCTTAGCTCAAGACCCAAAAGTCTGGACCCTAACATACAAATTATGCCATGAATCCATAAACATGGAGAGTTCTTCTACTAAACCTGGAATATCAGTTACAGGTACCATGATCACATCAAACACCTGTGCATTGGTAAAGTCTGTTTCAGTATCGATCCAGAGAAAAAGTCCAGTTTAACATGAAGAGAAAGAGCCACAAAAAAGAATGCGCTTCTGTTTTAAAGAAAATGAATTCACATATCACAGTAGTGCCATGTGTTTGATAATGTTTGATGCCCACTGTGACCCAGTAAAGGCAGATCCAGAATCCATTTTGGGTCTTGAAAGAAAGTTCGGAAAGGTGGCTCTAGAGGATCCCATAACTTAGTGTTATTTACTGGCACATCGAGAAGCAAATTTATGAAAAATTCTTATCCTTAGCTGAACTTTCATTCTGTAAAATGTAAAAGTCTGTTAAATCACCTTTCACCACCACATTACAGCTGGTGGAGGACGAACCAACCCGGTTCTCAGCTTTGCAGAAGTATTCGCCATGATCAAACTTAGTAGTTTTAGTCAGTTTCAAAGTGGCGACACCCTTTGTGAAGTCCATTGAGCAAGTGTTGGACTTGCGCAACTTTCCATCTGCTTTATACCATGATACTTCAATGTCCGGAGTTCCTGCGACGTGGCATTTCAGGGAAACCGGCTCGCCTAGGGTTACCTCCACCGCCTCCATCTTATCAACAAAGTACGGCCGCTCTGAAGTGAAAAATGGCGATGATGATGGTTTAGTACACTACAGATGTTGGGTTGAGGATGAACAAATGAATGAATGAAAGACTAAATGCACGAATGACCATGAACATGTTGGAGTGTTTACCTAGTAGTGTGATATACGCTTCACATCTGTCGCTTCCGACTCCATTGTCTACTTCGCAAGAGTACTTTCCGGCAGCTTCCATCCTGTCGGCGTTAAGAACCTCCAGGATGCTGGAGGTGTCGGTGTTGATGACATTGTACTGGTACGAAGCCCAAATGAGTTTACCGTCCTTCTTCCACGTCACACTCACTGACGGAGTTCCACCAAATGTGACCTCGAGCCTCAGAGGTTTACCCTTCTCAGAGGAAACATCCTTCAGCTTCTTGACGAAATGAACTGGTTCTGAGGAAGGTAATTCCAAGATGAGTTATAGAAAAGAACTGTTCCTGTGATGGATAAACAAAGACAGAGGGGTTATTGTTCGAACACACCTTTGACAAACAGGTAAACGGGGCAGCTCTCCTTCCCAGCCTCATTGATGACCTGGCAGGTATACTCTCCTGCATGGGATTTGTCCACCGCCTTCAGCATCAGCGAGGCCACGTCGTTCTTCAGGGAGATGTCGCAGCCTCGTCCATGCTGCATCTCTTTAGCTCCTCTGAACCATTTTACTTTCAGAGGAGGACTGCCTCGCACTTTAGCTGTGAAAGACACATTTTTGCCGGGCAACGTTTCCATTTTCTCAGGTGTTTCCGCAAAAGATGGAGGTTCTGGTTCAGATAAAAAAAAGATTTGTTGACGATTAATTTGAGTTTGGAGCCTCCTAAACATCCTTCTGTACTTTCATTCTCTTCTACTGACCTGTAACGCTCATTGAAGCACTAGTGTCACTGGATCCGGCTGCATTCACAGCCTTACATGTGTATTTGCCAGAATCGTACAAGCCAATGGAGGGGAAACTCAGTCTGCAGTTGTTATCGCTGCAGCTGATTTCACAGTTGGGTCCACTCTTGATTTCCTGCCCATTGTGGAACCAGGAAGTTGTTAAAGGAGCAGAACCAGCTACTTTGCACTCCATCTCACCAGGTCTACCCACAACCAGATGGGTGTCTCTCAGCTTCCTTATGAAACTCGGAGGAATCACCTTATCTATTGTCAAAAAAAAACATGTCATGAGTATTTCTCATCTATGGATCTGCTCATAAACCTGGTTCAGAGGACGTGACCGACACAACTAACCTGAGACAGACAGTTTGGTTCTGCATGAGGCTGTGCCAACATTGTTGGACACGTCCAGTTTATATTCTCCAGCATCTGTTTTGTCTGCGGACCGGATCTTTAGGATGGCCACCTTCTTGGTGAAAGACATCTGATACTTGGCTCCAACTGAAAGCTCCTTGTTATCTTTGTACCATTTAGTTTTCAGCTCTGGACTTCCAGAGACTCTGACCTCGAGAGCTACGTTTTCTCCTGACTTCACGTTGACAGACTCTGGACTATCAACAATCGCAGCCGGTTCTAGAAATTAGAGGAAGACGTTAAAAACCAAGCCCTGCACTGTGACTGAACAGGGCGTCTACAGGTGTCCACAGGTGTCAAATTTAAGCCTTTCAATAAATGATTTCCATAGCTTTTATTTGGTTTTACAAATCTGTTCTTCTCACTGCAGCTAAATGTGAAATGAACAGTTTCGCAACAAATACTTAATAAATTTTTTTTCTTTTATCTATAAACTACTGACAACAGTCCAACTTAAAATATCATCATATCTATGTAAAAAATGATGCGTGGTCAAAATAACCAAATGTGGTTTATTAAAAACAGATGCTCTGGTACAACCATGTTCCATGTTTTTCTTTTTAAAGCTTTCTAATGATTTTATTTAGTTATTTAGATTTCCTACTATACAAAAAGTTAAAATCAAACCATGCACTTCATCATGAAAGAGAAAATTTTGTGGTCGTTGGATTTTATTTTCCAGCAAAAAGTCTTTAATTTCTTCTGCAAAAAATAAAGAACAAAACTGAAACGTGACACTGAACTTAAAGACGTTAATGATTAAATAATGTATATTTAATTTCTAAATGTTATATTTTTTGACTAAAACTATTGTAAAAAAAAAAAAAACTAAATCGTATTTTTGCCATAGATGCACATTTGCTTTACAAATATTTTAACATAGAGAATGTTGGACAAAAAGGAAGGAATTAAATGATTAAATTCAGATGTGACTCCATGTTTTAAGGCCTAATATTTCCTTTAAACTGTGGTTTCCAACCTGTGGACGCCCTGCTGATGGAACAGTGTTGGAGTCTGGGTTCTACAAACCTAGAACAGTCACTTGTGAGACGGACTCGACCACTCCTGAGTCATTCCTCAGTTGGCAGGTGTATTTACCCGCTGTGGTTGCGTCAGCTTTAGGAACCACCAGGGTGACCACGTTGTTGTCAAACGTGACCCTCCTGTTGTCTCCGTCCCTTAGGACGTGGTCCTTGTCCTGGATCCAGGACACCGTCAGAGGCTCGGAGCCTCGGACTGTGGCCGTCAGCGTCAGTTGCTGCCCGGCTCGGACTGATTGATCAGACAGTTTCTTCACAAATGTGGGAGGTTCTAAGTGAGGAGTGAATGAAGATGTGAGTAACATAAAGGCTCAGACAGATGTTCTGCCGGTTCAGGTACTGACCTTTCAGAGTAACGGTTCCACGGCTGGACTCGGTGCCTACACAGTTTGAAACTCTGCACTCGTAAACACCGGCGTCGCTTTGCTCCAGTTTGATAATGTGGAGCGTGGTGGCGCTGCCTTCATTGACCATCTTATACTTCCTGCTCTCCTTCAGAGGTCGTTTGTCTTTGTAATAACTGACCTGGAACGGCGGCGTGCCGTACATCTCCCAGTGAAGACTGGCCTCTTTACCTATTGCAGCTTCAACTGGGGCTGGAGTTTTAGTGAAGGACGGAGACTCTACAAAATATAATCAGGAGGCGTTAACAGAGAATCCATCAGGATAAAAAAAAGAGTTAGTGAAGGTGTTCAATGCCATGTAAGTCCAAGGTCAAGTTCTCTGTACAACTTCCAACAAAATCCAGCTGAAAACAAACTAATGAAGAATAAAAAGGACCAAAGCAAAAAGACAGATTCACAAACTTCAAATCTGCAAACTGACCATGTATTAACATATACTTAAGACATTGTTAAGACATTTTTCCACATTAAATAAAATCCGAATGATTTGCTTTGCACTTCGATTGGATAAATGCTTGAACAAAGTGTCGGATCTAAATTATCAAATGATGAACACAAATTCTCAAACCATTAAGGAAAAAAAGTAAGAAAATAGGAAATGCAAATTTATACACATAAAAAAAAAGACTGTCTTCTGACATAAATACATGAAAATTAACACCTTGTTTTTTTCTGGTTATTTATTAAATTACTAATTGTATTTTTCATTCTGATATTAAAAAAGATCAAATTAAAACATAATAAAAAAAAAAAACAGTCACTTTGTGGATTTAAAGACTGTAAATATGTCTTTCTGTACCAGGTCCCAGTTGTTTATTTATACTGTTGATTATTTAATGTCAAATACCAAAAATATGTCTAAAAAAAGAGCATTCACTCCATCTCATGCTGTCATGACAAAAATAGGGCTTAATAAGACTGAATTAATGACTGAGTGGGACAGGACGAGTCCATGCAGATTCATTGGTTTCGGTTCATGCTGGTTTACATCCATGGACCAGGACGCTGAGGTGTATCTGACCTTGGACTGTGAGGACGGTGCTGCAGCTGATGCTGCCAGCATCATTGTGAGCCTCACAAGTGTAGACGCCGTTATCTTGGAAGGTGGTGGTGCGCAGCTGCAGGTAAGCGGTCGAATCCACAAACATAGTCTTATAGTTGCCTCCGTCCGTTATCTTTTGGTCATTTTTGTACCAGCTCATTGTCAGGGAGCGTGAACTGGTGGCCTTGCATTCAAAGCGGTGTGCCTCACGCTGCTTCACAAATGTAGTTGGAGGCAGTTTCTGGATAAAATGAGGAGGTTCTGCAAAGTCAGAAACAGTGAAGGTTAATGACATCAGCAAAGAGATGAACATTTAGGAATGAGTGAAGGATGAAGATGATCCTGGAAACAAAAGGGACAATAAATGAAGAAAATAAAAATGAAGAACGGCTGTGAAAATAAAAAAAGATGGAGGTGGAAATGGTTTTGGACAAAAAAGATGAGTCCAACCTTTCACCAACAGCTCAGCAGCAGCATTAACATGGCCTGCCTCGTTTGTAACTCGACATGAATAAACGCCGGTATTCAAAGCAGTGACACGGTGAATGTGGATGGAGGAGGACTGTTCCTCCAGTCGGATGGAATACGATGGACCACCAACCAACTCCACGTCATCTCTGAACCATTTGACCGTGATCGGAGGCGTTCCTTCAAATGAACTCCTGAAGACGGCGGTGGAGTTTGGAAGGACAGCCTGGGTCTGAGGCTCCTCTGTCAATCTGGGAGGAACTAAAACCCACAGAGAAATAAGATCATGCATCAGTCTGGGTTGAACTGAAGCTGTGATACATCCCAGAGCTCTGTTTCTACATGTGATGGCATTTACATCTGAACTCTGACCTTTTGCAGTCAGGACTGCACTGCTCACACAGCTGCCTGCTGAGTTCCAGACTTTACAGGAATATTCTCCTGTATCAGAGCTCTCACTCAGCTTTAATTCCAGGGACACAGTATTTTCAAGCTGGAGAAGTTTGTACTTGAAGCCTTCACTGATCTTTTGTCTTCCTTTGCTCCATTCGACTGACATTGGTAACGAACCAGACACTTTACCTTCAATGGTCACCACTGAATCCATCACTGCTTGAATATTCTTTAACTTTTTAATGAACGTTGGAGGAAGAATCTCCTCTGTTTAAGACAGCACAAAAAGATCATCAGAGACAGAAAAAACACCTTTTAAGAGTTGCTCTGACACGAAAAGTGACAAACCTAAAACCATCAGAGTGATTTTACAGGTGCAGGTTCCAATGGAGTTCGATGCTCTGAACTCGTACTCTCCTGCATCGTCTGCTTCAGTCGACTTAATGTTCAGTCTGCTGCAGTTCTGTTCATACAACAGCTGATACTTTCTACTCGACTGCAACTCTTTACCATCTTTACTCCATCCAACACTGATCTGAGGAGACCCAGCAACTCTGCACTCCAGACAAACTGGGTCCCCTCGAGTCACCCTGACTACCTCTGGTTTCTCTTGGATCGTAGGAGGTTCTACAAGAGGAACAAGCATTACTGCTGTTAGAGCGAGTTATAATGTTAGGAGAAGAAGAATGCATGAAGCAGAAATACCTTTCACTACAAGAGTGGCAAAGCATTTGTCCTGCCCAGCCTCGTTGACCACCAGGCAGGTGTAATTCCCACTGTGAACCGCCTCACACACTGGGATCCTGAGAGACGCCACTTTGTTGTGAAATGCTCTCTCCATTTCAGAATCATCTGAGATCAAATTCTCATCTTTTTGCCATTGAACAGAAAGAGGCAAAGACCCTTCGACAGAGCAACAAAAGACTGCAACGTCTCCCAGGACAGTAGACACGTTTTCAATCTTCTTAACGAACATTGGAGGTACTGACATGAAGAAAAGACTTTGTTACTACAGTGTTTTAAGAGCTGATGTAACATGTACTATCATTAGTCAAACCAACCTTTCAGGGACAACTCTGCAAAACAAGTGCAACTTCCAACCTGGTTGGCCACCACACACTGATAAGTACCCACATCCTGCATGTTACAGTCCTGGACCTTTAAGCTCATGTCGTCTGCAAAAATATACTTGTGGCTGGATTTGAGTATCTTTTTATCTTTAAACCATGTGACTGTAAATGGAGGACTTCCTGCAACTTTGCAACCAAACATCACCACGGAACCTTTAACCACTTCAACAGAATTTGGTTCTTCAACAAAAGCCGGAGGCTCTGAAATAACAAAACGTATTAAATAGGCTTGAAAATGTGTAATTCTCACATTTGATTCAGAGACTGAGATGAAGACAAACCTTTGACCACTAGCTCTGCAGTGCAGCTCTCGGTGCCAGCATCATTACAGGCTTCGCAGAAATACTTCCCGCTGTCATTCTCAGTAACATTAGATATTTGTAAAGTGGCGACCGAGCTGCAAAATGACATCATGTGTTTGACACTTTGCTGGACCTCGACTCCATCTCTGAACCAGCGAACAGAGATCTCTGGAGAACCCGAAACCTGACACTCAAACACCAAATTGTCTCCTGCTTTCACCACCGACACGCCTTCAGGTTTCTCAACAAAGAACGGTGGCTCTGGAAAAAACACAAAGATGTTACAGCTAATGTCGACACTAAGAGTTTAGGTAAACTGACAACTGTTTCACACCAAGCATCTTCATCTGAAAATCAGCATGGAAATGAATAAAACTGATGAGTTAGAAGTTACAGTTAGTACGACGCTTCAACTGGAATTCCTAACTTGGAGGAAAATAAAAATTGGGATCTGAAGATTTTTTCAGATTAGTTTGACATTCAGATTCCTTAGGTAATTATTACTTTGACTTAAATGTTCAGTTATCCTGCTACTAATATAGTCAAAGATGGTTCATTAAGTGTGATTTTTTTGGGGAAGGGGTTGATATTGACTAATTTATGTCTATTTTTCCTGCTCCAGAGTTGACCTGTAGTTGATAACAGTGTTTGTAAAAGTCGATTTAAGCAGATTTCAAGGTCCAAAGGTGAAATTTCATAGGTTTATTTATCATCTTGTTTGTGCAGAATTCCCCTTACAGGATTTTGGGAGAAACAAAAGAGGAAATAATTGGGAAAAAAAATGAAGGGCATTGTCATGAACAGCACTTCCTCTACTCTGAGTTAATGTTTTAAAACTAAACATTTCGATCATTGTGTCTTTCCAGATTTTCACATGGTGAGAAACAGCTTTGAGATGAAGTCAACAATAACCTTTGACCAACAGTGTTGTCTGACAGGAAGTGGAGCCCACATCGTTGTGGATTTCACAGATGTATCTTCCAGAGTCTGAGGTTTTTGCAGAGAAGAACTGCAGAAGGCTGGAGGTGTTGTCTTTGATCATAGAGCAGTCAGCACTCGATAAAACCTCCTTCCTGTTTTTAAACCATTTCATGGTCAGAGGTGGACTTCCTGAGACCACCACCTTAAACTGCACATTTGAGCCTGGTAATACATTCATGGACTCGGGCTTTTCCAGAACACATGGAGGTTCTGTTGGTGACAAAACCCATCATGTCTGTTAACATCATAGTCACAACATAGACCTGAAAGACCTGATAAATTCAACATGGTCTGACCTTTAACAAACAGAAGAGCCGAGCTCCGTGTCATCCCAGCTTTGTTTTCAGCCAAGCAGGTGTAGCTGCCGCTGTCTTTACTGTCAAGACAAGCAACTTCGAGAGAAGCAATGTTTTCTGAGAACATGCCTTTGTATTTGTCACCAGTGTGGATTTCTTTGTCATCTTTGAACCAGTGTACATTCATGGGCAGAGAGCCAGATACAAGACACTCCAGACGAACCAACGACCCCACAATACCTTCAGTTTTCTTTAGTGTTCTTGTGAAAGACGGTTTAAGAATCTGGTCTGTTACATACAAAGAGTTAAACAGCGTTAAACTGGATGCATGAATAAAACAAATGGGATGTCACACAAGAGTCAACAACGGGTAAAACTGACCTAAAACAGTAACGGTGGCCTCACATGAGCCTCTACCAGCCTCATTGGAAACCTCACAGCTGTACTGGCCACTGTCTCTGCTCTGAGTTTTCAGGATGGTCAGGATGCAGCTGATGTCTGATCTCTGGACTAAGTATTTCTGCCCTGATCTGAGCTCCTCTCCTGCCTTCATCCATCTGGATTTCAGCGGTTTGGAGCCTGAGAACCTGCATTCGAGTGTTGCCGGGTCGCCTTCGGTTACACTGATGGACTGTGTGTGTTCGGAAATACCTGCTGGTTCTGAGACAACGCAACATTTCAGAACTCATGAAACGACAAAACTGTCTCTCAGAAATGACAAATCTCATTAACAATGTTGAAATCAGCTGAGATGATGTTGAACCAAATGTGGCTGCAGGTGACGTTTTGATTTGAACACTTTTGTGTGCTTAATGACTTCATGGGACAGAGGCAGACATAACAACACAAAAGCAGCATTTGGACACTTGGACAGAAAGACACCAATAAAGATTGAGCTACAAACCTGTGACCACAAGCATCGCGGCACTCGTCTGAGTCCCGGCTCGGTTCTGAGCCAAACACACATATCTGCCGCCGTGCGATAACTGAGCTTTTCTCACATTCAACATGGCACATTTGTTTTCACTGGACATCTTAAAGTGCTCGTCCTCTGTGAGCTCATGATCGTCTTTCATCCAGGAGAAAGTCATGGGCAGAGATCCAGACAACATGCACTTCATATAGACCTCAGAGCCCACCATGCAGGACATATCGTCCAACCTCTGAACAAACGATGGAGGCTCTATTGAGAGATTGAAGAGCACAGATCAGACTGAGGCTAACAACCGTCCAACACATCAACACAACCATCCAACACATCAACACAACCATCCAACACAGCCATCCAACACTTTACCATATTTAACCTTTGTGTTTCAACTAATTCTGCTGCTTTATAGCTTATTGTCTTCGCTGCAGTTTGAGTAAAATCCTGCAGATGTTAAACTGACCTTTGAATGAAATCTGACATGAACAGGTTGCTTCTCCCACATCATTGGTTACTGAACACCGGTACGACCCAGCGTCTGAACTCTCACAGTTTGAGATGTGAAGAGTCACAATGTTGTTGTCAACACTGACTTTATGCCTTTTGTCATTTCGGATCAGCTTCTCATTGTGGAAGCAGCTTACTTCAAAAGGAGCAGAACCTGAAACTGTTCCTTCCAACAATATGTCAGATCCTTTTACAAGTTCAGACGAATCGAAAGACCTCACAAACACTGGAGGCTCTAAAATAAAGACATAACAACAGTTACATTTAAGACAACACAGCTGTAGTTCCATCAGTCTGGTCCATGCTGATCTTTTTACTAAACATTAGATTATTTTTAATTCTGTGTTGTCGTCTTAAAGTCTGAACCAGATTCGGTGGATTCAGATCAGTGATCTGATCTGAATGACTCACTAATCAACACTCCAAAGCTTCATGGTGCTAAACTGGGATGTTTTCAGTACTAAAAGAACACCATGGACCAGACCTTCAGCCTGTGTGTTTCAGTTTGAGTTCAACTCTGAATATTTCATTCTGAACAAACCTTTAACAGTTACTGAGCAGCTGCTTTCATCTCTGCCGGCTTCACTCGATGCCACACAAATATAATCTCCACTATCATCTACACAAGAGTTTTCTATCTCCATGGAGGTTATGGAGCCGTCGAAGCTGACAGTGCGTCTGTGGTCAGAACTGATTTCACAGCCGTTTTTGAACCATGTGACATTAATCACAGGCGTTCCATGGACTTTACAAGACAGTTTCAGAGACTGCCCACTTTTCAGCAGCTGTGAAGCCTCAAGCTTCATTGTAAAGGTTGGAGCTTCTGTAAATTGGTAAAGATAAGATGTTCAGCAGAGGAAAAACACAAAGAAGATGATTAGTGTGACAAAAGAAAAACAAACAGCACCTTTGATAAAGAGGACTGCGGTGCAGTCTACCTTCCCGGCATCATTTGACACCTGGCAGGTGTATTTAGCCGAGTCACTGGGTTTGACAGAGTGAAGCTCCAAAGAGCTTGAAGAGGAATCTTTCTTTATGAAACACTTTCCTCCAGTGAAAATCTCTTTCTCCTCTCTGAACCATTTGACCACCAGAGGAGCCGATCCCATGAAGGTGGACTTTAAGACCACGTTGGATCCTGGAGCCACATTCTGAGACTCAGGTGTCAATGTGAAGACTGGAGGTTCTGTAGTGGTTTGGAAGAACATTAGTTCAGGTGTCATTTTTTACCATCTCTGGAAACAAAAGCACAGTCAGCAGAAAAAAAAATGGACATTCTGGAAACCACGGATATGAATACCGCCACATTTATGATCCACAGCTACACCTATAAAAACAGGAGGTAGATCCACATCTTAGTGGTTTGTTTGCTCCACGGCCTCTTGAACTTCCTACGCAGGAGGTTTTTGGGTCAGATGATGGATTAAAAAAAAAATACCACCTAAACTTTGTGGCTTTAAACAATAAGACAGTTTTGTTTTTGGTTCAGAAACATCATGGTTTGGTCTAAATATTGCTTCATATATTGTGAGTGGTTTTCAATGACATATATGGAGTTTTTTCTGAACTAACCCATTGAATACTTGAATAAGAACAGCTCCCGCCTAAAACTTGTAATTCCCTAAAAATTCAGTAAACACGCATGATGACACTAGATGTTACTATATAGTACTATTCATTAGTGCAACTATAAGTGTTGATCTGGACTATACCAGCATGAATACATCAACATATCCGTGGTTTGTTTCAGTGTCCACTTGATTGCATAAGATCCATGTGGTCTGACCTTTGACATACAAAGTACCGCTGGTCTCTTTATCTCCAGCGTCATTTGAGGCTCTGCATGTATAAACTCCACCATCGCTCTGTTCCAGACCTGTTATTACCACAGACGCTGTGTTTTCATTGAAATCCAGACCATATTTGTGGTCACTGTGAATTTGTTTATCGTCTTTGAACCATGAAATAACCATGGGCTGAGATCCAGCCACTCTGCACTCCAGAGTCACATCACTATCAACACGTCCATCCACATTCTTTAGAGTTTTGGTGAACGAAGGAGGAACTGCACGATCTGGAAAATACATCACACATATAATGATCATGAACAGCCATGAGCGTTGTTGTGAATAAATATGTTGGTTTTTGGTTTTAGAACTAACCGCAGACGGTGACAGAGCAGCTGCACTGGTCTTTTCCGACTTTGTTGGACACTTCCATTGTGTACTCTGAAGTGTCTCCTTTATCTGCCGATAGGATCTTTAGGACGGCCGTGTTGTCCTTCACCATCATCCTGTATTTACGACCACTGATCATCTCTTTTCCATCTTTAAGCCATTTGACTTTGAGCTCTGGGCTCCCGCTGATCGTACACTGCAGAGAAGTTGAGTCTCCAGCCGTCACACTGATGGACGCTGCTTTCTCTAAAATACGAGCAGGTTCTACAAAACCACAACACTTTTAGACTTTAAGGCCATCGGCATCTGAAAATATATCTGTTTAAAGGGATTGTTACAGGGCTAATGTACTGCCAAAACAGACAAAAGAAAAGGCTTTGATCACAAAACCTTAAAAAAACTGTTCAGACATTTCATCAAGTTAAAATATGGCAGAATTTAATATGAATATGATCCAAATAAAAAGACTGAACAAAAGTTAAAAAAAAGGGGATAAAAAGGTAAGACAAAGGAGGAGGAAATAGCAAGAAAACAAAAGTGTGGATTAAACACATAAACATCTACAAAAACTGTTTCTTTCTTTCTTTTTGTTTGTTTGTTTTGGCAGTCAACCCGCTCTTTATCGACGTTCTGACCTTGAATAGTCAAGACAGCATCGCATCTCTGCTGTCCGGCCTCATTTTCGGCAAGGCAGGTGTACTTCCCGCCATGTTTTATCTCGACAGATGAGAAGGAAATGCTGGCGATGTTGTTGTCGAACGTCATTCTGACTTTGGAATCGTCATCTCTAAGCAGCTCTGAGTCTTTCATCCATTTGATGCTGATGGGACTCGAGCCCTTTAAGACTCCCTGGAGTTTGACCGTGTTTCCAGATACTGCGGTTGCACTTTCAACCCTCTTTGAGAACATGGGCGGCTCTGGAATAACAGTGTCAGCAGGAATAACAGTGATGACGGCTGCGACCAACACCATAATGACTGAAATCTTCATGTCCCATCACTAACCTTTCTGTTTAACCACAGACTTGGAGGTTATTGACCCCACCTCGTTCGATACCACGCATTCATATTCACCAACGTCGGCGCCCTCAAATGTGTGGATTTCCAGGGAGGTGAGGAAACCCTGAGACACGATCCGGTATTTCTGATCTGAGGACAGGCATTTCTTATTCTTTTTCCAGGCCACGTCGAATGGACCTGAGCCTGAAACCTCACATTCCAACAGGGCCACAGAGCCTCGAACCGCCTCCACTGGCTGTAACTCCCTCCTGAACGTCGGCGCTTCTACAAGAACGAACCCACAGCTCAGTTACACTTGGTCTGATTCTGACATAACCAGGCACTTTCGGACCACAGTAAATATCTACTAGTTTTAATGAGCGGTAGAGGAAGAATTACTTATTCATGATACACTGTTCTTGTCTCTGCTCCTCCTCCTGTCTGACCTCCTCTCTGCTCTTCCTCCTGTCTGATGTCATTTGTTATCTCCCTTTATTCTCCACACAAGAGAATCAATTCTTCATTTATATTTTTTTCAGTCTATACTTCAGCCTCCATATGAGAAAATAACCTCTGACTCTATTAAACAAACAACCTCAAAGGGAGCTGTTTAACAAATACACAATACTAAATTTCCCCCTAAATGTTGTTAAATATGTATGGACGTGATTACAGCCAAATAATTCTTTAAATTGTAAGGTCTGAGTGTAATTTCTGTAAAAAATCATTGAACACTCTATTGTTGATTTGTTTAGTCCAGAGGTTTTACAGATTATTTCCATATCTGTTATATTCTTTTATATATTCTGTTATCTGTGTACTGTTGATGTATGTCTTCATTATCGTGTCTTCTTTTATTTTCTAATTGCATCGTGTTCCTGTTGTTGTTTAAACTGGTGAAATGTGTCAGATTAGTTCCTGTTCTTGGTCCGAAAGCATCTGATTCTGACTCAAACGTCTTCCTTATCCGACTCCACAAACCTTTGACGGTTACTTTGGTGCTGCAGCTTTCACAGCCAGACTGATTGAGAACCTCACAGGTGTAGTTTCCACTATCGCTCATAACCACGTCCTGGAGCTCCAGAGTGGCCACGCCCTCCTTCAGATTGATGCTGTATCTGCCGCCTGCAGACAGCTCGCTGTTATTGTAAAACCAGGTGGTGTGAAGTTCTGGGGATCCTTTGACGGAGCACTGCAGTCGAGCAGCACTGCCCTGTTTCCAGACAGTGGATGCTTCCATTCGCTTTACAAAGACTGGTGGCTCTGCAGAAGCCAAGACCAAGTTATTTTAAATGAACAACATAAAAAAGAAGAGAAGATGAAGAAGGAGCTGAAACATCTACAACTCCATTCACACAAACTGGACACACAGAAAGAAATTATGTTAATTTCCACAACTGCAGGTTGGTAACAGCTTCAAATGCTGCAGGAGGAAATTAACTAGACAGGCCTTACCTTGAACCTTCACTGAAGTGGAACAAGTGGAACTTCCAGCCTCATTTGTCATCGTACATACATAGTCTCCACAATCTTTCAGAGTAGTCTTTAGGATGTCAAGAATGACTGTCTTATCCTCAAAAGACAGTTTACAGTCGGGACTCTGGTGGACCTTACGGCCGTCTCTGGTCCAGGTGACCGTGACTCCGGTGTCCTCGTCCACCTGACACTCCAGGTGCAGAGGAGCTCCCACCACAGCAGCCATTGGGCCAAGGGGCTTCACGAAGTTTGGTTTATCGATAACCCGCAGCACAGCGCTGCACTCGGCCGTTCCAATATTATTGGATGCCTGGCACACATAGCACCCCCTGTCGGCCGCCTCCAGCCTCTGTATCTCAACACTGTGTTTATTCTTTTCACATGAGGTGCGGCAGTGTGAGGATAGGGGTCTGTCATCTTTGAGCCAGACCACATCTAGAGGCTCAGAGCCTGATATGACACATTGAATCACCGCCCTCTTTCCCACAAACACAGTCTGAGGCTCAGGTTTACTGATAAAGGACGGACGACTTTGTTCTACAAGGATTCAGAAAAGAGAAACATTAGTGGTAAGACGTTTCTGCTGGTTCTGAACCTGACAGACGGTCTAAAAGATACTGAAGCAGCTTCAACTTAAGCCACAAAAGACAAAACACCGATCTGTTTGTCTTCATTTAAAATACAAAAACTGTCAAGTAATAATAATGACCAATTGGCTGTGCAATATCTTGCTTATAGGACTTTGAAAATGATTTTATGACTTAAGTTTCACAGTTGGAGAAGAAATAACAGACTGTGGAATCAGAAAAATAAAGATGGTATCACTCAGCACAACAACTTGTTTGTTCTGTCTTACATGTGTTCAAAGAAGAAAAACCTGATACACACACTTATTAAAACAAAAACTTAAAGTAAGAATCGTAAACTCCCATTTATGCTAAAAAGACTCAAGCAGCGCAGCATATCAGAAGAACACCAGCAAACAAGGAAGCAGAAGTGTAACTCAGCTGGAGGTTGGACATAAACCAGCAAAGACAGGGGACATATGTTCTTACCTGTGACGTGGAGGGACGCAGAGCATTCATCACTTCCATGCTGATTGGACGCCTTACAGGTGTATTCACCGCTGTCGTCCTTTTTGGGACTCAGCAGCTCCAAGTAGGAGGTGCTGAAGCGACTGATAATCCTGTACTTGTCCCCATCTTTGAGGGGCTGTCCATCCTTGAACCACTTGAAGCTCACATTGGGAGCTTCTTCGGTCTCACATTCAAACTTGGCGGGGCTGCCAATGTTGATCTCCAGAGGAACAATCCTATGCCTGAACACAGGCTTCACTGCATTTTCAGAGGGAAACGGAGAGAAAACAGCCAGTAAATACACAGCAGGGGTTGAATAAAGAAACAGGAATGTGGTGGATGGCGATGGGAGTGAAACACGGTCCTGTTGTGACTGTGAAGGAGGGAATGGTTTAGTCGGACTGTGGTGTCGGACAGAGATGCTACAGTAAAAGAAGAAGAAAACATGCAAAAAAAGGAATGAATGAAGGATGATGGAGGATTAAAGATAGAGGTGATTCCTGATGGAAATGGAGGAGAAAAGGATGAGAAGGTCTGGTGAAAAAAACCTCAAACCTCCAAATGTGTCAGATTTGGTGAAAACCAACTGAACATTGAACCGGGTTCTGAAGGGTTTTTTCTGTCTGTAGTGGATCTAATACACATCTATAAATAAACCTCGTCCATTAGATACCATTTTCTTGCTGAGACAACTTGACGTGAGCCCAGACACTGATACTAATCATTTTTTCAAAATCACATTTAAATGAGACTGAGGTTAAAGTCATGCAAATCTGAACTGTTTAAAGATCTGTCAAAAGCAGATTAAAACATTTTATAACATCGAGTTAGCGCTGGGTAATGTACATAGTGTACATTAACTTTAATGTACACGACTTTAACGACACTATTAACAACTTATAACATACTACTGTATATTGTAATGTTTATTAATCTGTACATAATAATCAATATAGTATATTTATAGTACCCCAAAAATCTATCCTGTATATTTATGTACATAATGTCTACTGATTGTACTTCTGATTAGATACTACACTACATTTCATTACCCTGTACTTGTACATGTGTAATGACAATCAAATTGAATCTAATCTAATCTAATCTAATCTAATTAATAGCATCATTTATAAGGGTAATGCTTTTCCAGCATCTCATTCAGTCATTGATAAAAACAGTTTTATAATTTAAGGTTGTATTTAAATTTTTACTCATGAAATCTATCTTTTGAAGGTGTGTGTTTATGTTAATTAAAACCAACTCTTCAAAGGTTTTTTTAATGTTAGATTTCTTTATAAATAACTAGAATACTGACATTCAGTTATTATATTCAGATGGATCATGGAACCTGGTCTAATGCTGCCACTGCTGTTTCAGATTTTTTAGGATGCTCAGAAACCTGATGCAGTCATGTCAGTTTCACCTCTTTTGGTCTCTGAGTTTATTAATGTTCATCAGAGGTTTGAGGTGTGGTTTTCAGATTTAAAGTGAGGTTAGATGATGAAGACAGTAAAGGGTTGCCCATCATCAAACCTCTTGAGGTCACAGAGAGCCTTGCAGACGTCGTGGTTTTTCCAGCCTCGTTCTCAGCCTCACAGACAAACTCTCCTTGATGCTTGTGCCTCTGGACTTTGGTGATGACCAGAGTGTATGTGTCCTGGTCTTTGGAACAGCTGAACTGTTTACCAGATGTGATCATTTGTCCATTGAAAAACCAGTTTACCTTTGTGACATGTTTGATGGTGGCTTTCAAAGCAGCCGTAGTGTTTTCCTCAGTGCAGATATCTCGCAGAGGGTCAACGACAACGGGGTAATCTACGAGACTGTCCGAGGACTCACTGATCATTATGGCCTCTGACAGATACTCCTCTCTGGACTCTCTGTGGATGAAGATGTCCACCTCTGAGCTGATGGTCGTCCGGAGCTCACGGATTTCTGACTGACTTCGAATGGCTGCACTTTGAAATGAAGCTGCAGCCTCAGTTTTGAGGTTTGCAGTTTGTTTAGCAGCAGAAGGTAAACCTTGAGTGCTCTCAGCCACCGTCACCATATCTACCACAGATGATAAAACTTGTGTGGCTCGAGTGGAGCTGAACAGAGCTCTCTGAGGTCTGTCGATCTGCATGACACCTGGTTTCTCTGATGTCAGACTCTGCTGATCTTGAGAAACTAAAGCATGAAGAGCTACCTGAAGTTCAGACCGGAGTTCAGCTTTCTGAGGGTATTCACCATCAAATGACAGTGTAATCTCGATTGGATTTCCTGGTGTTGTGATTAGATATGTATACAAGGATTTTCTGGGCTGTCTTTGAACTTTCACCTCATGCACTTCCACTGCCGCAAGCTTTCCTATGACGTCTGCGAGTAACACTGGCTGGTCCTGAGCTACAGCTGACTGTAGAGCCTCTTTGAGCTGACGTCGCATGTTCACACTTGATGGTTTCGGGATCTGGATGACAAAGTTCAGTTCTTTTGGTAGAGTCAGTGAATCTTGAGCCTCGTGGACAAATATGACTCCTTTTGGTTGAGTCACAGTGCTGACACTCAAGCCCTCAGGCTTTTGTATGTCGCTCGACTGTTCTCCCAGGATGACCTGCTTTTCTTCCAGCAGCACCGACTGCCGAACTGACTGACCCTCCTGGATCTCGATTGCAAAGTCCTGTTCAGCAGCTTCTAATACTGTACAAGTCTCTGTGGCAACAGCCTTCTCCTCTATAGACACTGGTTTTTTGGGAATCTTTGGCTCGATTTTCATCTCCGGCTTGAATTTCTTGTCAGATTCAAGGCTCTTTGTGTGGCCCTCCTCCAGAATGTGAATGTCAGTGACGTTCAGTGGGTGCATGATGTTCCAATAATCTTCTTTCTGGACATACGCACGACGTTGCTGCACATCTACGCTAAACGGTGTCTCTTTTGGGAGCAGCATTGGATGTGAAGACACTGTCAAGATGTTCAGAGGCTGAGGCTCAGTTCGCAGCTGTGAACGAACCCCTGACACCGACACATCCAGGTCTTTGTGATAATCTGCCATGATCTCCTGTCTCTCCTCTGACATGGCTGCATATTTTCCAGCCTTTTCTTGTTTCTGCAATGCTACCTGCTGGTCAGGTTTGGTCACTATTAATATGTCTTCTTTTGGTAGAACACATACAGACTGAGTTAACTGAAGATGTTTAGTTTGTGGTAGTTCTTTCTTTGGTTCAACAGATGTGGAATCAGTCTTTGTTGAGAACTCAGAAATGGCCTCACATACCACTGTTCTCAGCTGTTCTTGTGTCACAGAATGCAACAAAGTCGGACTCTTCCTCGCCTCTGCCTGCTCTGCTGATGGCCTTTCACTGCTGAATTGACCCTCAGATTCTAAAACCTCCTGGTCGCCGATGACCTGAAGGTTCAGGAGTCTTTCTCCTTCCCGTTGACTCTGTAGATTCATGGCTGACTCTAAACTAGGCACATGTCCAGTCTGTTCAGCCTGGAGATTGTACTGCTCCTCAGCAGTTACAACAGACTTCAGGTGCATGTCTTTTATCGGGAAGATATTTTCCTCTGCTGGTCTGTGCATTTCCAAGTTGTTTTCTTTGCATAAAGTCAGTTTAGTCTCGTTAACAGGTGCTACAGTTGGCCTGGGCTGCTCTTTTTCAATCATTAGTTTAATGGCAGCATCTAAATCCCGCAGTGGCTCAGAGTGTCCTTCAGTAACTGGAAGCTGACCTGCAGACTGAGCCGAGTATAAAATCTTCATGCCCTCTGTGACTCTAAAACTCTTCTCCTCTTCTGGCCGGTGGATGATGCTTGAGATCTCATCAGTGACTGACCGAGCAGATTGGACTTGTGGGCCACTCAGGAGCTGCTGAGGCTCAGTTGTGGTCTTCATGACCTCTGGGGTTAAACCTGTCAGGACTTCAGCTCTCACAGTGCTGAGTGGGAGGAGCTCTTCAGAGGTAGCTGACATCAGCTTGGACGGCTGCTCTTTGGCAAAACTGACCTCGACGAGCTCCGGGCTCAGAATGCGATCTGAATGCTGCTCCGTTATCTTCTGCCTCTCCTGGACCGAGGATAAGAAAGTGGCCATGTGAAGCTGTTTCATAGGAACAGCTGAAACCTGAGCAGGATGACCAGCAGCAATGGAAACCCTCTCCTGAAGGTCATGGGACTGCAGAACAGCGGCCTGGCGGTGCAGCTGTTCTCGCTGAAGTGTAGCAGCCGAGATATCGAGTTCTTGTAGAGACCTGACCTCCTCACTGGGAATAATCTGCCGGTCGTCTGTGCTAATGGTATAAATCATCTGATCGGACCTCATTCTCTCCTGGTATAATCTGGACTCAGTAGTTTGTTCTGTCATTGATATTTTCAAACCTTTAGTTTTCTGAACTAACTCCTTGAAGACTAGCAGCTCTGCAGAACATGAGGCTTCTCCAAATGGGTTGGAGGCCTTACAGGTGTACACGCCGCTGTCCTGCTGTTTGACACTCTTAAAGTGAATAAAGCCAGACCCATCTGGGTTGTTCACCATGATACAGAATCCACTGGGCTCGATGTGGAAGCTGCCTTTGAGCCACTGAATCTGAGGTAGAGGATCTCCAGTCACAACATACCTGAAGAAAGCCTGACCTCCCTCAGAAAGCTGAGCACACTCAATGGGTTGAGTAAAATCTGGAGCTTTACCGGCCGGTACAAATGTTCTGCCTTCCACTTTTTGTTCTGGATCTTTTATCTGAACATGGAGATAAGAAGTGCAAGTGGACTGACCAAACCTGTTGCTAACAGTGCATGAATACTGGCCTTCGAACTCCCTCTGGACTTTGTTAATGACTAGACTATACTCATCTTGCTCATGAATAAAGGTGTACGCAGACGAGCTGGTTAAACTCTGTCCGTTGTGGAACCACTGAATGGTCGGTCTTGGGAAACCGGATACTCGGACGGTAAATGTAGCGGTTTCTCCAAGAGCCACCGCTGCCGGACAGAGCTCACTAAGGAAAACTGGTTTTTCTTTTTTCCTCTCCAAAGTGCTGGAAAAGCGTTTGGACTCTGGTTTGAGTTCAAGAGTTCTGGTTTTGTCTGGTAACTTTAGGCCAGTGTAGTACGACTGCTGGGTTTCCTCTTCCACTGTGAAGGTGGAGCTAAAGGCTGAGAGGAGTGAAATAAATTGAGACACAAACCACAAAACATCAGCTGAACTGAGAGCAGAGGAAATCATCCACCTATTATTAACGACAATGCAATCAGACGACCACCAGTTTTAGGATTTCTCTGAAAACACACATTTTCAAGCTGTAAAGAATACAGTTAAGGAATTTTCCTTAAGGACAAATTTTATGAAAATCTCAAATGAACATCGCATTTTACTTGGTTTGGCTCATTAACTGCAAATTATGACAGTCCTGCTAGTTTCAAATATATGTGGTTGAAATCTGATCATATCTAGAAATCTACTGAGGAGAGTCCTTAGACAAATCTGTAAAATGAACAACGCATACATTTTCTAAAATATTGGATGAATTTCATACTGGAACAAACTGAAGACAAAGTCAGGATAATACAAATGTTTTCCATTCAGAAGATTTCAAATAGCCATTAATTATATTTAAAGTAATATGATTAAAAACTGTAATTCAGGGTATAATCTAAACACTGATTAAAGAAACTCAGATTAAATCACGAAAAATGAGACAAAACAATACGTGACCTAGAATCTGAACCGACCATCATGTGTTGCATGTTTTAGTCTTGATTTCATGTGAATTTCACATCAACACAAACTGAAAGTAGAGATAAAAATCCTCATCAGATTGAGGTTTGAGTGATGTATAGAAGCATCGTTCCATTTGAAATGATATTTACCTTTGACTTCCTCCTGGACCTGAACCATTGGTTCGCTCTCCACGGCAGTGACTGAAATGACACAAACATCCATAAATTAAAAACAGAAATAAGAGCAGACACTGTGATAAGATGCAGACTGTTAGAGTCAGTGACAGGTCGTGCATCTATATCATCGTTTCTTTGTGTTTGGTGGATCTTTAAGTGACATTCCTGCATGCTTCTCTTTGGTCTTTTAGTGGGCAGAACATCTGGCTTTTGGAAAAGCTCAGTGAAAGTGTCCCTCGCTGTTTGTCCAGTTGTGTAGTGAGTAAAGCAGGACACAAAGGTCAGTTTAACCTGTTGAAGAGGTGGATTTGCTGTGTGAAGAGGCTGTGTTGGTGGAAGCAGTGTGAATGAGCCCGAGCGAGCAGAAGGACCAAAAGCATGCAGATGCCAACCTTTCATTTTCATCACCGCGCTGCGCTTGCCTTCCTTGGCCGAGCTCACATTTTTTGTGTAAAAGGCCCGGTTTACACAGCACAGCGGGCCGTCGCGTTTCACAGAGTAACACATTGAATCCTCAACACTGAACCGGTTGTAAAGCCAAATGATAAATGGGGTGGGAAGCCCCTTCATAACGCAACACAGCGAGCCACCATTGCCACTGCCGCCGCCTCTCTTCCTGCTCGGCAGCAGCTCCGGCGGCAGCTTGATGAGGAAGTTGGGGCAGACAGAGAGGCGTTCAGGTGTCACGTCAGGGAAGGACAGGTGGCTGATGAGGAGATGGGGTCTCTGCGAAGACGGAGGCGTTGGCCCCGGCTTCTCGGATGCCTCTGGCTCGTCCGGTTTGGACCGACTTTTAGGGCTCTCCCTGTCGGCCTGAGACGCTTTACGCACAGAATCAGAGGGGATGGGGGTTTCTGCTGTGAGATTTGCTTCTTTAGCTGGGTGAGGATAAAGTTAGGGACAGGAATTAGGGGTCAGAGAGTATAAGGCTCTGGGTCTAAACACTAAAGGGTTAGAAGGATGAGGGATGAGGTTAGCGAGGCAAAGCTGGAAACAGCAGGAGGAGGTTATTTCAACTCATCACCAGGAACGTACCAGGCCGGTGAACATTCATGGAAACCACAGGAAACGTCAGCATCTGCCTAATGATACCAACACTTAACTGATGGAGTTTCCACAGATCGGATTTTACATCCTGATTTTAATATTTGCGTTTCTAATCAAATCTGAAAAATATTTGTTACCAAATATCGACTTTTCAAAAATAATTAATTGATCAGTTACTCTTTTTGTCTTTAGGCCGATCAATGGATTTTATGGCTTAACAGTGTCTCAGATCTTTTGGTTCAGACAAGGTTCTATTATGTCGACTTTCTGAACCTCAAACTATGACAAATAACTACATTTTAAAAGAATATACAAGAAAATATGTCTGATTGTGAGATTTAATATCAGTAATGACTGGTCCAGAAAAGACCATTAGTTAAGTTTAAGAACAACATGTGGTTTGGTTTGGTTTAACTGTTAAATGTTTAACTTCTTTTTCCTGTATGAAACTGAAGCAAAAACCTTTAAATGTATACATCACCATTATTTCTACTGATGCAACGTGTGAAAGTGTTTAAATCATTAAAACCCTCAGATGTAGATGCGTGTCTGGATTATCGTAGGGTCATTGTCTGTGTTTTGCATAAACGTCCGACGGCTCATCCGGTCCTGGTGCCTGCTGGGAGCTGTAGTCCATCTACCAGGTTACATCTGATATTAAACATGTCAGGGGGGAAGCAGGGGAAGCGGGTGGACAGTGGGATGAACCAGATGAAGACAGACTCAGTCAGAACAAAAGAAACATTCACCACCTTCTACCATGAGCCGAGCCGAGCAGCTGCCGTGGCCGTAAGGGTTGGAGGCGGTGCAGGAGTACAGACCCTGATCGGCCATGCCCACCGCCCTGATGACCAGGGACAGCAGGCCTCCAGTCTGAGCGCTCCACAACCGCTCTGACTCTTCCAGACGATGGCCATTATGGTCCCACACCACGGCCGTGAACGGCCACCCCTCGAACGAGCAGCTGAACTCAGCCTTGTCGCCATTGTTGACCCGGACGTCACTCATGTCCATCAGCAGCCTAGGTCCGGCCGATAAACTGAAACCAGGGCTGCTCTCAGAGCCAACACTCTCCATCTGGACCTCAACGGTCCTCCAAGACACAGAGGATGTCTCCGACAGCGTCTCCGAGAATCGGAGGCTGGACTCAGAGCTGAAGCTCTGAGCCTCTAGCCTCTGAATCAGAGTGTTTGACACATTATCTAAGGCTCGAGTTTGTTCATCTGGGCAGTAAGAGAGAGTAAAGAGTTAGGTCACACATGGTTCTTCTTCAGGTAGAGCCGGTTCAGGGGTGCAGCATTGAGGTCAGGGTGGAGGGAACAGTCGGGTCTGTTAGGATGGACACTGCCATTGTACAAATTCCAGTGGAGACACAACTCATCATCCTAAATATGTGCAGTTTGAGGAACCGGCTCTGAAACAAAGAGTCCAGTCTCTGGATCCACTCTGTTAAGAGCTACTGGGTGAAAAACAGAAGACCACATGCAACCAGAACAGAAACCTGAAACATCAACACACAGTCATGGGTCTGTTCTAATAGGGAACCCTGAACCCTAAACATAACTCTAACCCTGTTCTAATGGGGAACCCTAACCCTATTCTAATGGGGAACTCTAACCCTAAACCCTAACTCTGTTCTAATGGGGAACCTTAACCCTATTCAAATGGGGAACCCTAACCCCAACCTTAACCCTAACCCTGTTCTAATGATGGACTCTAACCCCTAACCCCATCCCTGTTCTAATGGGGAAACCCTAACCCTAAACCTAACCCTGTTCTAATGGGAAACCCTAACCTTAAACCCAACATGGTGTTGACGTCTGGATATAAGCATCAGTAAATATGTGAAATTAATTCAGTGAGCTGATTTCTTTGAGTCCAACACCATTATAGGAGTTTAAGCCCAAAACCCTTAACCCTAAACCCAATCCAACCCTAAACCCTAAACCCAACCCAACCCTAACATAACCTAACCCTAAACCCAATCCAACCCTAAACCCTAAACCCAACCCAACCCTAACATAACCTAACCCTAAACCCAACCCAACCCTAACATAACACTAAACCCAACCCAACCCTAACCTGAACATCCTGACTGGACCGGTTTACTTTACGTGATGCTGTTGAACTCACCGTCGATGTTGAGCGACGCCCCACATGTGACCGTTCCTGCTGAGTTGGAGGCCACACATGAATACTCTCCTTCATGATCCAAGAGGACTCTGGAAATGTCCAACTGACATGTTTGTCCAACATGAGACATTCGGAAGATGTTTGACTGTCTGAGTTCTCTGTCATTACAGAACCAAGAAACCTGCAGGTCTGGACATACAGTGAACACAGTGTTAGAGGAAATCACACCAAAACCACCAGAGCAGAACTGAGCCCAACTAGAACTACCCACACAGGACTATACAGAGGCCTACGAGGACCAGAGGGACTCAAAATCAGTCCAAAGACAGGGTCCATTCAGCACAGATTAAAGCAGTACATTTAAAGGTTATTGAGTTGGGATCATAGACATGATAATCTACCAGAAAAAGTCAACCAAACCCTAAACCTAGCACATGGGGAAATGTGAATATTCAAGAGAAACAAAGATAAAAGACAATCATTTAAGAGACTATAGACTGACATTAACTTCAAGAAACAAGAGACTAGGACACAGTAGTTCTAACTTCGAACCACATATATTTTCTAACTTTAAACCCATAAATGCAAAACACGAACAGGTTCATTTATAACTAATCTGTTGTGTTGAAGTATGAACTCTTCCACGTTCATGTATGTTTTAATAAAGTCACAACACAGTTTAAGTGCTGTTTATTAACGGTCCTGGTCCTGGTTGTGGTTCTGGGTTGGGGGCTGTGGGTCAGTACCTTCCCCAGAGACGGTGCATTCAAACCGGGCAGGTTGACCTTCAGCCACCAGGACATCCCTGATGGGGACCAGGATGACTGGAGGAGGGACACGAGCCACAGCTTCTGCCACTGCTGAAACTGAAAGATGGAGACAAAACTGATCAATAACCAATAGGATGACTGATCAAACCAGAGGAACTGACAGACATATACACAACATACGTTTAACTTAATCTGAGCAGATATTTTGTTTTATCAAAGTTTATCCCAGTGTTTTTACTGATTTTTGTACATTTACACATCACCTGACCCTAATAATCCACCATACCCTACAGTAACCAAGGAAACATCCTGGTACCATGGACACTGAGGTGGGTGGAGCTAGTGGCGTCTCCGTAGTCGTATAATAGAATAACGCTGAGGCTGAGTCAGTGTTACCTTGGACACTAAGCTGGGCAGAGCTAGTGGCATCTCCATAATCGTTGCGGGCCTCACAGCTGTAGGTAGCGGAGTCCTCGGGGAAAACCTCGAGTAGTAGCAGTGTGTGCTCATCTCCGTCATGGAGGAACTTGACCTTGTTGCTGACGGACAGGGCCTCAGAGTCTCTGTACCATGTAACCTGAGGCGCAGGGAGGCCGCTGACCGCCGCCGACATGCGCACTGACTTCCCAGACGTCACGGTCACCGGCTGCATGTGGCGAACAATCTGAGGAGGCTCTGGGACTGAGGACAAGACGCCAACCCAGAACACATTAGTACAGGACATCATGAACACCATCAAACCAGATAATGACTAAACAAACACTAACAACTAAAAAGTGATTCAAACCCCGACTACAACCAAACAGCTTCAGTTTGGTCCATTTAGTTCACACATAAGTTGATTTGAACCAGAAATCTCCTTAAAATCTGAGTGTTCTTTTGTGATCTTTTCGATATTAATCCTGACAAATATATGAAAAGATTCAAAATAACACTGAAACCAATGTACAACCAAAGTATCAAACCAGCTTTAAAATAACCTGAAAACAGGATCTGACAGAAAACAGTTAAACAACATGAGGTTTTAATAAACAAGTAGAAAAAAAACAGACACCAACACTGAGACTAAAGAAACCCTGAAGTGAATCTGAGTGTCTTTAACGTCTGTCCCTCTGTCAGAGTAAACACATTGGTCAATGGTCTTCAGTCATAATCGTGTGTATGTTCTTCTTACGTCGGACATGCAGGTTCATGCTGCTCCGGTTTCTTCCGGCATAGAAGGTATACTCTCCGGCGTCGCTCCTGAATGTCTCGGAGATGGTGAGACGGTGCAGCTTCCTGATGGTGACGTAGCTGAACCTCTCGTCCACCTGGAACTGGATCTCCACTCCGTTCCTCATCCAACGCCCATCCACATCATCCTCATTCACCTCAAACTCAAACGTTGACCTCTGTTTCTCAACAACCTGCAGAAACAAACCACAGATGTGTCAAACAGGACGTGGATGTGGCTGAAGATGTCATCCTTCTGGACGTTGTCTTTTTTTGGATAAATTTAGTTTGTATTGTTGGCGTCTCTATGGTTGTGGACTTACTGTGACATCTCTGCTGGCAGGTTCAGAGATCCTCACATCTCGTCCTTCGACTCCCAGGTTTCCCTTGGACATACTGGAACCGGCCACGGCCGTGTACTCCCCAGCATCAGACAAACGGACGGACGGCAGAACCAGGCGGTGGACGAACTTATCAGAGCTCATCTTGTACCTGCAAGACAGAGTGAGGGCGTGATGTCAGCGTGTCATTGGTGTTGAACCAGCAGACGTTTCCATGGTGACATAGACCTACCTGTCAGACATCTCCAACTCCTGACCGTCCTTCATCCACATCACCTGGATGTTGGGCTCTGACACCTCACATTCAAAGGTGGCCCTCTTCTTCTCAGTGATCTTCAGGTCCTTCAGGTGTTTGGTGAATTCCACCACACGAGCTGAAGCCAAAACAAGTTCAGATGAATCATACAAGTCAAAGGGTCAAAGGTCACAGACACAGTGGTTGGAGAGTTAGATTAGATTAGACAGACCTTTATTAAACCTTTGGGCAGAGCCCTCAGGAAACTGAGGTTCCAAAAGCAGCACAAACCCCAAATATACACAGAAGAAATACCACAAGAAAGAAGCAATAAAAAAAAGCAACACAACGACTTTAAAAAACTGTAGTGAAAAATGGCAACTGCACATTGGAAAATACTAGTAGAAACAAGTTCTACTAGAGCGTTCTGCTGACATAGGTTTAGACTGAGAGACTCCTCCTCTGCTCCCCCTCCTGTCTGACCACCTCTCTGTCCCTTCCAGTCTGTCTGTGCTCCTCTCTGCTCCATCTCCTGTCTGTCCTCCTCCTGTCTGTCCTCCTCTCTGCTCCTCCTCCTTTCTGACCTCCCCTCTGCCCTCCTCTCTGCTCCTCCTCCTGTCTGTCCTCCTCTCTGCTCCTTTTGTGGTTTTGGACTCAGTCCTGGTCTTACCCTCTACGTAGAGCTTGGCTGAGCTGATGGCAGATCCGGCCATAAAGGTGTATTCTGCATTGTCTCCAAAGTGGACGTTGCGGATGCTCAGAGTGTGGTTGAACTGTCGGCATCGAGCCTGGCATCGGTCAGTGGATCGGATCTCCACGCCATTCTTCAGCCATTTGTAGGCCACACCCTCACAATTCACGTTGACCTCAAAGGTGACGGAGTCTTTGGCCTGAGCGTTGATGTCCTGAAGCATTGTGGTGATGACAATAGCTGCAAACACCAACATCGGGCGTTAGCTTCACTGCCTTTAATGCTTTAAAGTGCAAGCTTTTGTGTATACTGAGAAAGATTTAAAATCTAACTTTAGCCTGTAGGTTAAAGCTCCCATTTACCAGCAGGTTAAAGCTCCCATTTACTAGCAGGTTAAAGCTCCCATTTACCAGCAGGTTAAAGCCCAAGCTACCGTTTACCAGCAGGTTAAAGCCCCGGTTACCAGCAGGTTAAAGCTCCAATTTACTAGCAGGTTAAAGCTGAAGCTCCCATTTACCAGCAGGTTAAAGCCCCTGTTCACCAGCAGGTTAAAGCTCCCATTTACCAGCAGGTTAAAGCTCCCATTTACTAGCAGGTTAAAGCTCAAGCTCCCATTTACCAGCAGGTTAAAGCCCCCGTTTACCAGCAGGTTAAAGCTCCCATTTACCAACAGGTTAATGGTGGTTAATGCTGGTTAATGCTAATTAATGCTGGTACACTGGTTAATGGTGGTTAGTGCTGGTTAACGGTGGTTAATGGTAAACAGGAGCTGATTAATGTGAATGGACTCTTCTGGGTGAACGTACGTTTAACGGTAAGCGTTGCTGACACTCGGTCGCTGCCACAGATGAATGAATATTCTCCAGAGTCATCTCTGCTGCAGTTCATGATCTTCAGCTGGTGGACTTTCCCCTGAACCTCCACTCTGAACTTCTCGCTCATCTCCACCTCAACTCCGTTCCTCCACCAGGTGGCGGCCACGTTCATGTGAGACACTTCACACTGGAACAAGGCTACCTGGGTCTCTGGGACCTCCACGTTCTTCAGAGGCTTTGTCACACGGAGAGCTGAGCAGCAAACAAACACAAAACCATAACTAACACACAAAACCATCACTAACACGCAAAGGAACTTGATCTTGAAGGGATGAAAACTATGTCAAGGTTTCACTTTTTAATCAAATTGAAACATGTCCTGAATCCAAATGAGTGATTCCAAACTAAACATGTTGTGATATTATATGTGAATATGTTTGTCATTTGTCTACTTATTTCATGTGACTTTTTAATTTGACCTCATTTATCTGATTATCTGGTTGGCTGCTGCTCTGATCCTAATGTCTGACTCTTATATGTGATGTTCATTTATTTATCTCCATCGTCTGTTCATTATTTGAGCCTGTTTTTGTGTTTGATGGTTAACTCTTACACTCGACACTGAGGCGGGCGCTGCAGTGCAGGTGCCCCACCACTGCCGTGTACTCCCCCTCGGTGCTGCTGTCGATGTCCTGGACCATCAATTTGTGTGTCTTCTTGTCAGAGACCAGCCTGTAATGCTCATTGGGCTTCAGCTCTGTGTTCTTGAACATCCACTTGACGGGAACATTGTCCTCAGAGATTCCCACCTCAAACACCGCGGTTCCTCCCAACAGTGATGTCACATCCTTCGGCTTCTTCAGGATCTTAATGGCTATGGAAAAACAAGAAGATTTAGAACATTTGGTGGAAAATGTGGAGCTTTTCTGTCCTGTCTGTTTGGATGGCGGTGTGACGCTCACTCTCCACGTTGAGTCTGGCATTTGCAGACAGTTTTCCCAGTTTGAAGGAGTAAACAGACTCATCCTGGGCAGTGCAGTTCAGGATCCTCAGGGTGTGGACAGTGCCTTCCACTGTGATCTCACATCTGTCGCTGGGCTGGATCTCAACGCCGTTCTTGATCCACTGGGCCCCCCTCACGTCCTCGTGGGTCAGCTCCAGGCTGAACACCGCCTCCTGAGTCTGGACCACGTTCAGGTTCTTCAGAGTCTTCTTGATCTTCACAGCTGTGAAGACAAACGTCATCATTATTAGTCCTGGTCTGGAGATCCATCAAACCACCTCAAAACAAAAGCTGCTCCTCATGTTTCATCATCTAAACTGTAAGTTTGTGTTTCTGTGTCTGCATATTCAAATATGTACATCACATTCTACATCAGTTGGAGGTCCATGTTTGTTCATGTTGTTAAAATGACTGTGGTTTGAGGAGGATTTCTTCTGTGGACTCATGAAAGCAAAACTTATCCACTCAGGTGTGTCCATCATAATGAAAACAGGTTCAATTTATGGGAAAAATGACATTGGGAGACTTTAAGAGAAATTAAGTCATATTTTGATGTTTCAGCGTATTTATATAATGACATGATTGGGTGTGAGTTAATTGGCTGTAACATGATCAGACATTTTATTGGTGCCTCAGCATTTCCTTTTACTTCTTTAGGACCTGGTCAAACCTCGGTAAAACCTGGACCTACCCTCCACTTTGAGCAAGGCAGAGGTCTTGGAGCTGGCGACCTGGTAGGTGTACTCTCCGATGTCAGTGGCTTTGGTAATGGCAATGACGAGGCGTCTGATGGCGCCATCGACTTCGCTCACCACATTCTCGCTGTAGTCGACCGGCTGGCCGTCTTTCAGCCATTTGCCTTCAGAGGCGGGATTAGCCACTTCACACTCCAACACTGTGGTCTGCGAGTCAGCCACCACCATGTCCCGCAGAGGCCTCTTAATAGCGCCACCTGGTGACAGACAGCCGTTGGGTCAGTTGTGGCTCAGTGCAGTCAATGAAACAGTGAACTAACCCTTAAAGCTCCTACCTGACACAGTGAGCGTAGCGGTGCTCATCTTTTCACCAGCGGCGAACATGTACTCGCCCTCCTCGTCCTTCATGGCGTTCAAAACTGTCAGAGTGTGGCGTTTGTTCTTGGACTCCATCTTGTATTTGGTGCCGGCTTTGAGCGGCTGCCTCTTAAAGGTCCAGAAGGCATCAATGCCTGGGTGAGAAACCTCCACTTCGAAGGTGACGTTCTCTGACTCAGAACATTCCATGTTCTTCATTGGGGTCATGATCTGGACAGCTGATGAGACAGAAGACGAGTGAACCCTTCAACAGACACAACCAACATGGACTGAAGACTGTTAAATATGGGTTAACCATCATTACCAGTGACCATTCACATCAGTCATTGTGGGGTTTTTTGTCAGGTGATGCCTACCGTACACGAGAAGACTACAGCTCCATTCTATATTCTATTTGAGCTTTGTTTTTCATGTTTCTGAAGAGGCTCTTCATAAACTTTTAAACTGCATTTGGCCGTAGGTTTACGATGCTCCTGTTAGTAATTCATTATTTCTGAGGCTCTACATGGAATACATATTAGTACGTTAACCTAGTGATTAACCAACTAATTAATTGCCTAAATTTGAGTTGGTTCTTACTCTGCACAGAGAGTTTGCAGCTGGTGTCAGCTCGGCCCACCACCAGTTTGTATTGTCCCTCATCAGAGGCGAAGGTTCTGTTGAAGACCAGACGCTGCTTGGCTCCCTTTGCCACCATTTGGACTCTGTCACTGGCCGTCAGCTGTTTGTCATTATGAAACCATTTGACGGAGCTGACATCCTGAGCAGAGATCTTTGCCTCCAGGACGGCCTTGGTTCCTTCAACAGCGCTGGTATCCTTAAGTGGGATCTGGACACGAATCGCTGCAATACAACATTCAGTTTCAGATGAGTAACTTATGAATGCTTTGTCATGTCGACAGAAACTAGACAAATGTGGATTTTTTGGTCTTACTCTGGACAGCAAGCTTTGCTGAGGTTGAGATCTCCTGATCTGGAACCACAAAGGAGTAGGTGCCGAAGTCATCCTTAACAGTATCTTCGATCAACAGCTTGTGAACCTGTTTGTCGATGACAATGTGCACACGGCCAGAGGCGGTGATGGGCTGTCCGTTCTTCATCCAGGTTCCCTCAACATTCTCCTGAGAGAACTTCACCTCCATCTGAGCGATGTCGCCCTCACAGACTGTCAGGTCTACCAGAGGCTGCATCAGGGTCACAGGTCGCACTGAAACAGCAACAAAAGCATATGAGCTACAGTACGAGCTAAAATACATTCACATTTTACTTTTCACCAAATAATAACAACACAACATGTTGGTCTAAACATGAGGTGCAAAGATCAGAGTCTCACGTTTCATCTTGAGTGATGCGCTCGTCTTGAATTCGCCCACTTTGAACATGTATTTTCCCTGATCCTCCTTCTTCACATCTTTCACAGACAGGCTGTGTCTTCCACGACGGGACGTCATGACATATTTACTGCTGGGAGAAAGAGGTTTCTCTCCAAAAAACCAGCTGCCTTCAGCATCCTCCCTAGACACCACACACTCAAATTCTGCTGTGTATGTCTCAGGGACCTCAGTGCTCTCCAGCTGTTTCAGCATCTCTAGAGGAGCTCCTGATGGATAGAACATTACAGATACAGAGGATCAGGACTTCACGCAGGTCATTTAACTGCATTTTATTACATTTTCTTTCTCATGTTCCGATATGTCATTCTGTGTCGTCTTACAACAGAAAGAAAATACCTTTTACAAATATCACACTTGACAGAGAATATCAGCATGTCGTCAGCAAACGCACCTTCAACATTGAGCTTTGCTGTCGTCCTCACATGGTCATCATCTATGACTACACAGGTGAAATCTGCATCGTCCTTCATGCCAATGATCAGCACAGACAGGAAGTGGACCTTCCTGTCTGAGTGCATCCTGTATTTGTCTCCAGAGAAAATCTCCTCATCATTTTTCAGCCATTTGACTTTCACAAAAGGCTCGTTGGTTTCACACTCAAACGTAGCCATGGTATCCTTCTCTTTGGCATTGACGTCAGTCAGCTGCTGTGTGAAGGTGATGACTTGTTTGGCTGTAAAAATATCAACATTTCATTTAAAAACACATAGTATAGTGTCTGCACATAGATTTAAATATTCAAAGTTTAAGTGTTACCTTGCACTAGGAGGAAGGCATGGCTGGATGTCTCTCCAGCTTTGCTGATGGCTTTAACCATGATACTAGCAGAGTCTTCTGCTCTGACATCTCTGATCACCAGTTCACAGACATGATCCTCAGGCCAATACCAGTTAATCCGGTCTGACTTCTCCAGCTGGACACCGTTCTTGAACCATTGGCACTCAGGGTCTGGTCTGCCCACAACGCGGACTCTGAATTTGACCTCATCACCCTGTGGGACCGTCTGACTGGTGATCCGCTCCAGGATCTTAGGTGCCTCCATGCTGGGTGAGAGCTTGATTCGCTCTGGTTTGACAGCTTTTGCGGTAAGTTTACGACGCTCCTCCTCCTCCTTCTTGTCAGCCTCCTCCTTCTCTTTGGCACGATGAAGCAGGTCCTCCTTTGCCTTCTTCAGCAGATCTTCGTAGGAGTCATCCCTCTTGCGAGATTTGAGTTCTACGGCAGTGATGGACTCGTAGTAGCCCTCCTCAGTCCTCCGTTTGAACTTGCTCCTCAGCTCTGCGGACTCCTCTGTGGCTTTCTCATGGACGACCCTCTGGGTCTTCTTTAGTTTGATCATCTGCTTCAGTTGAGAATCCTCTGCAGGTTGCTCCACCTTCACCACCTCGAATGGCATTTTTCCTGGCTCAGGTGCAGCTTCAGCTCCTTTGGCCTCAGCACGGCGGAGATGAGTCCTGAAGTCTTCCTTCTGTTGGATCTCCAGCTTCACTGTGTGCTCAACTGAACCTAGGCTGTTGTCTGCCACCACTCTGACGTCTCCAGAGTCATAGGATTTGACTTCAGTGATCTCCAAGTAATAAATGCCGTCATATCGGAGTCGGTATCTCTTACTTTTGCGGATCAGTTGTCCATTTAGGTACCAGTCAACTTTGGGAGCTGGATACCCAGTCACTCTGCAGCGGAAACGAGCTGTGTCACCCTCCATAACCCTGACTGGTTCAGGTAGAAGAACAATTTCTGGTTTCATTTTCTCAGTCTGTTCCTCAGCAGTGACTCCTGCAGGTCCTCCTTCATGAGCCATACGTTCCATCTCATCAATCCGAGCTCCCTTCCTACCTTCAGGAAGCTGAGTTTCCTCCACCAGACCCTTCTCATCCTTAACAATCAGAGTAGCCGAGGTCTGGTCAACTCCATACTTGTTGCTAGCTCTGCAGGTGATGACTCCACTGTCTCTGGCGTAAGCAACTTCGTAGTCAAGGCTGCAGTATCCAAACTCATTGACCATCCGCAGCCTGTTGGCAGCTGCCAAAGGTTTGCCGTCGTGAAGCCACTCCACCACCATGGTGGGATCTCCAATGGGCGTCAGTCTGCACTCAAAGTGAGCAGGACCAAAGCGCTTCATCCGGACAGAGGTGAGCTTCTTCTTGAACTGTGGTTTCTGCTGCTTCTCTTTGTCATACAGGTCGCCCTCCTCCCATTGATCCTGTCCATAACGCAGGTGAAGAGGCTCCACCTCTGGAGGGGCAATCTCCTTGGCTTTGTAGGTTCCTTTGGGGATAATGAGCTTCCTCTCTGGTTCAGGTTCAGCATACTCCACCTCCACATTGACTCTGCAGCGGGTGGTGTCTCTCCCAGCCTTGTTGATGGCGGTGGCGGTGTACCAGGCGCTGTCAGAGCCAACAGCTGAGGGAATCTGGAATTTGGCCTCTCCCCTGGTTCCTTCAATCCTGAAACAAATGAAAGATTCATCATTTAATTGTTGTTGTATTTTTCCCACAGTAGAACAATGCAATATTATTCCTAGAGTTACATTTTGAGGTCTGAGCTGATATTTGTTTTGGTCTGCATGGCTCAAGGAAAGCAAGTAAAATGCATCATGATGGGTAATCAATCCAGAGCTTAAAAAAGAATTAAACGCAATATTTTTTTCCATTGCTGATGATACAAGTATCTAAGGAGTGACTATCTTGAACTGACAGTTGCACATGCGCAGTGGTGATTAGGCAGCTTCAGGAAAATGGTAAAGATAAAGACTTCTAAGAGCTTTTCACTTATTCTAGGAAAAGGGATTTTGTTGCCGCTAACCTGCAGGAATCTGTATTTTGCAACAGGTTTAAGACAAAGGTGGATAAAACACAGTCATTTTTCAAAGGCAGGTTTCTGAAAAATACACACCGCCATAAAAAGAGCTCAAGGCCCCCCCAAGCATGACAACTAATTTTGCTCTCCTGTTATTTGCAAATGTTATTTCAGTTAATAACAGGCCATTCAGTCTTAACACTGTTCATAAAGATAATTAAACTTACTTGACATTTGGGTGCTTGTGCGGTGTGATGATATCGCTGTTTTTCAACCAGACGATGTCAGGCAGGGGGTTTCCCATGGCTTTGACAGCCAGTTCCACCAGCGTGCCCTGTTTAACACTGATGTTCTTCAGCTTCTCTGTGAACTGAGGACGAACCAATGTCTCTTTAGCTGAAATAGGAAGAGAATAAATTGTCAAAGTCCAAACGTGTCCAAGGTGTTGGTGTTTAAAGTTTTTATATTCTACGGTGTTCTCTTGCCTTACCATCAACAGTCAGAGTGACGGACAATGATGCCCGTCCGGCTCGGTTCTGAGCAACCACAGTCCACTCTCCAGAGTCATGAGGCATCGCTGGGGCGATGATCAGTGATTGAGTCCCATCCTCTTTAACTACAATCTTATGGGTGTAGTCACTAACCACTTGTTGTCCTGAGAGGGTGCAAATACATATCTTAATAATTATGGACCAAAACCTTAGATATAGATGAACTAACTGTGGTTCAGTTGGATGATATGAATCTGACCGGCTCATTCTGTCACAAACAAAATAAAACATTGGTCTGTGCACAAAGATTCATGTACAAAGAAAATCTACCTCCCTATATATATCAGAGGAACATCTTCTACTCACCATTGTGGAACCAGTATGTTTCAGGCATTGGTCTGCCGACGACCTTCAGGTCAAACCTGGCGGTTTGTCCCTCTGAGCATTTACATGATGAAGGTTTCATGACGAACACAGGTTTGTAGAGTCTTTCCAGTTGAGCTTCGTCTGTCTCGTCCAGACGCCGAGCAGGAGAACGTCCAGGTGAACGGCTCGGAGAACGACCAGGTGATCGGCTCAGGGAGCGAGGGGATGTGGACCTAAGACAGAAGATGTCATCATCCAGGTGCTCATGGTAGTTACCTGTCGTCCTGATCTGTTTAAGGACATAAAGCTCACCTGATCCTCTGCACTGCAGGCTGTGGTGTATATCTCTGAGGTGTCACAGCTCCAGACGGTTCCACGTACAGTTTTCCGGAGCAGATGGCATTTCCCTTCATGTTGGAGGCAAAGGCACTGTAGATACCCTCATCCTCCGGGCGAAGAGCGGGCAGGCGAAGGCTGGCACGACCGTCCTGAAGAACCTCCATCTGGTAGCGATCTCCAGCTCTGATACGCTGTCCATCTTTGTACCAAGCAATCTGAAAGCACAAAGCCACAGTGAAACGACTTTGACGTAAATATGCTTTTCTACGACTCCATCATCACTTATCAAATATATTTAAAATCTGTAAATAGTAATTACCTTGGGGAGGGGCGTGCCGGCCATCTTGCAGTGGAAGGTGACACCCATTCCTTCTCTGATTCTGTAGTTTTTCACTGGAGTTTCAAATGATGACTGCACAGCTTCAGCCTCAGTGGTGGTCACCATCAGCTCACTGTCCTGTGTTACTAACTCTCTGTAAGTTGTCTTCATGATGCGGAGCTCAATCTCCTGGATGACCCTCAGCTCAATGGCAGAAAGGTGGAACTCCTGCAGAAAATACATAATAACTGTTAAAACATGCAGAGTTCATTATTATTACACACAACAACAGCAGAGTGACAACAATTCAGGTCTCCCTTCATTTAAGGTACGTTTCCACGACAGGAACTTCAGGGTAGTTAGGGCATGTCTCCTCTGCAGGAACCGCCCCGATGGCTCAAATTACAGGAACCTTTACAGTTAAAGGTGGGGTACAAGATCTTAGAAAAACGGTTCGAGCAAGCTACATTTTGAAAATACTCAATTCAAAAGTCCAAACCCCTTTCTTCAAACATCTCCCTGAAGCCACGCCTCCAGGGCACTGGCACACGCAATGCTCGTTCCTGAGGGTTCACTAGCGCTGCACAGCAACAATTCGCTGGCCCCGGCCCCGTACGACTGCGGCTCAGGCTTCGACCCCATCTACGGCCCCCGGCTACGGCTCCGACCCTGACCCCGTGTGAAGGGGATTTTAAGCAATATAGTAAAAAATGCTCAAGGAAAACATCTCGCACCCAATGTTTAATGGGTATGTCCCCACTGCAGGAACCACCCCCATGGCTAAAATTACAGGAACCTTTACAGGGTCTAACCAAGTCCCTGCTAGGTACTCCAAACTGCCCTAAAAACTCCTGGGTGGAGCTTAAACAATTAATCGATGCTGATTGGGTAGACCCAGAGCAGGAAAGGAAACAAGTGACATTTTTAAAGCCCTGCAGGAGATAAGGAGGAAATAGTAGGATTTGGGAGAATTGACTCAGCATTACAAGGTCTTTTCTTTCCTACTTCATGGTAAAACAAAAGACACTATCTGACCAGAACCTCAGGTTCCAAATGTGTCTTTCTACATTTCAGAATCTATTTTATCTTATGTCGCCCCACGACCACTCCGTTCGTCTGGGTAACGTAGTCTGGTGGTCCCCAGACCTTGTACAAGACAATCCAGGCTCTTTTCATGGGTCGTTCCACGTTGGTGGAACGCTCTACCAAGTGTTACAAGAACAGAGGCATCCCTGCCTATCTTCAAGAAGCTCCTGAAGACCCAGCTCTTCCGAGAGCACCTCCTATCCTAGCACTTTCAAACATTCCATTTTAAATATTCTAATAAGGTTTTTCCCAGGATAACCACAGATTCTTCCAGGATTATCTGTGGACCTGCTGCGGTGGTCCGGCCTCTTCCCTGCCCTCATCATCACCACTCACTCATCCTCAACCGCCTCCATGTGTCTCCCCCTACTCCCCCCTTCTCCCCCTCTCCCCCAGTCTCTATCTCTATCGCTCTCTCTTTTTCCCCTTCTCTACCCTCTCTCTTTAACCCCAACTGGTCAAGGCAGACGGCCATCCTCCAGGAGTCTGGGTCTGCTCCAGGTTTCTGCCTGTTAAAGGGAAGTTTTTCCTCGCCACTGTCACCAGTCACAAGTGTTTGCTCCTGGAGGATTCTGTTGGGTTTCTGTAAATTGACTTAGAGTCTGGTTTTGACCAACTCTATATATAAAATGTCAAGAGATAACTTTTTTTGTGATCTGGCGCTATATAAATAAAATTTGATTGATTGAGTGATTTAATTGGTTTTCCCCTGTAAGTTGCTTTGGAAAAAAGCGTCTGCCAAATGCGTAGACATAAACATAAACATAAACATATTTTCAGCAGATGACATTCTTTACCTGCCCAGAGATAACAGTGGTGGCCGGATCCACCGGTGGGACGACATCTCCCACTGTGGGCTCCTGAACACCAGGGGTCACTTCTGGCTTTAAGGCAGCTTCCTGTTTCTTCATGTAGGCGTCATATTCCTCTGTTTGAGAAAACCACAAGACCAAACAGTTCAGTCTCCTTCATTAGGTGTGAAAAAAGAGGAGAACTGTGTAAAAGATGTGATCAGGTGACACAGACAGTAAAGGGATCACAGAGAAAAGCTGTCAAAGTTTTCTTGGTTCCTGTATCCTGATTTTTCTTACCTTCCTCCAAGAGGCTGGTGGAAGCTGACACCTCTCCCAGCTGGTTTTTAGCAAACACAGAGTATTCTCCAGCATCGTCAGCGAAGGTCATGGAGATCTCCAGCTTGGCCTCTCCAGTCTCCTTCTTATAGGCCACTTTATATCTGAAGGGGGCAAGCGGAGAGTCAGTTATGATAAAACCTGAGCACAGGCTAGATCTGCAGGATTCGGTGGTTCAGGTGAGGTATACCTGTATCCGGTGGTGAGCGGTACTCCGCCCTTCTTCCAGATGATGTGAGGTTTGGGGCTTCCTCCAACCTGACAGTCAAACACTACACTTCCTCCTTCCACCAGCTTCTGGACGCTCGGTGTCTTGATGAAGAAGGGGGCGGCAGCGGCAGCCATGTCAGCCTCACTCAAAGTCTCTTCTTCAGGCACTCTGGAAAACCAAAAGTCTAATTGTGAGGAGTCACTGCAGAATGATGTCTCTTGTGGTCTCCACGCTGTATTTGCCCGAGTTACATCAATGTCTCACATATTCTGAAACTTAAATACTCACGGAGCAGTTTCAGTTTGTTCAGGAATGGCCTCCTCTCTGCTCTCGATGTCCTCAGACACTGGAGGAAGAACAAAAACTTAGCCTTGAATTGAATGTGGTGGAGCAAAAAGGTCAAATTGAAACTAAATAAAAATGTCCATGTGTCTCAAAGTGAAAAACAAAATTAAAAACATGAGAAGCTCCAAAACAGAGTCCTGAGGGACTCAAATCTAAATTGACTGGATAGAGATGTTAGTACTTACCCTGAACCAGCAGGAAACAGGAGGTGCTGATGGTTCCAGCTTCATTAGTGGCTGTGCAGGTGAAGCGTCCGCTGTCTTCAGCAAATGCCTCGCGGATCACCAGGCGGGCAAATCCACTCTCATAGATGATCTGGAAGTCGATGGAGCTCTCGATCTTGTAGTCCTCTCTGAACCACATGATGACGGGGGCGGGATGAGCGCTGATCTGGCACTCCAAGGTCACGGAGTCACCCTCGGTCACATTAGTGTTCTTCAAACCCTGAACATACAGACAAAAAACTTCATGTCTGGTCTACATACATGGTTACAATGGACACATAACAGGGTCGATATCACTATGTGGTACCTTTCAGACTCAAAATGTCCAAAAGATCTTCCACTTAACTTTATGTTCAATGTGTTCAGTCGACTGTAGGCTGGTAGAAATGCATGTTGGTTAAGAGCCCACAACTTTAATAATTTTTTTTGCAAACAGACAAAATAAAAGCATGCCTCAAAATATGAAACAAATATGTCCACTCTCTTACTGACAAATATGTAAAAGAATAAACGACAGGGTGGACAGTTTTGGGTAAAGTTAGCATTTAATGACCACATGTTGGACCTTGAGTTGGTAAAGCAGGCCATTTTTGAAGAGGACTGTGTAATGTTTAACAAATATATTTAGAATTTATAAAAAGTTTTATATTAAACCATATTTTGTGGTAATAGGGTGGACATGCTCAGACCTCAACTACAGTACACACAAAAAATGATGAAAATGTTGAAATGTAAATGTCAATACTAAATGCTCTTGTAGACTATGTTTCCACCTCCAATGAAGACACTCAAAATGATGATTTCATCAGTGATGTCATCAACCAGATTATTAAAGGGGCGGTTCCCCCAAAGTAACAGGGTGGACAGCAATTTCAAGGACATGTGTAGAATGTTAAATGATTCTGAAAATAAAATATAAATGATCAAAATGACTTGTTTTATGGAAAAACTTGTTGAGTATAATGACAACATCTAAAAAGTATTTTCATTTATTTACATTTAAAAATTTATCAAACTCACTAAAGCTAGAAGGACAGTGTGAGGGACATGAACAAATCAGATATTTTCAAAGAAAAATGGATAAAATAATAAAATCAAATGTAAATGTTTGCCCACTCACAATAAAATATGTTCGTAGTGACAGCTGGATTCTGCTGGAGGACACCAAAGACACCCTTAGAATCATATTGACTCTACATCTATTTTAGATACTTACCGACAGCAGAGTGGGCGGGACCACGCCGTCTCCACTGGCAACAGCAGCTGCTTCCAGCCCCTGTGGATCAGGTTGGATTCATTACTATTTCACAGTACACTCACACATCATTGATAAAATCCCAAACATGGGGAGGACACAGAGACAGACTGCGTTGAAGACGACAGATGGAGGCTGAGGTGTTCCAGAGGTGAGGATGATGAGGTCAGTGGCATCACAGAAAGGTGGATTAGGTGGATTAGACTCACACTAACCCTGGATTTACACAGAGACCAAGAAAACCTGAAGTACCTTCAGCAGCTGTTTGTCCTGATAACGGCGCTGCAGCTTTGGGGAATTTTGGCAGAGGTACAAATATTTCATTGGTGTACCTCAACAAAGTTTTCAAGTAGATGTAACAACAAAAACAATAGAAAAGACACAGCGAGACCAAAACAATGTAACAAGGCACAAAAAGACAACAAACACATCAAAGACATAACATGAGGAGATTCAAACGATGAAACAAAGACCACGTAAAAGACAAAAAGACATAAAAGACATAATGAGATTAAAAAGACAGAAGAAATGTAAGAGACGCAGTGAGAAGCTGAGTCACTTCTCATACTTGTAGGGGTTTTTGAAGTGTCTTCTACTGGACATTTTCAGGGACGGCGGACATATCTAGAACAAGGATCCTGGTCTTCTCATCAGGTTTTCTTGCCCCCTGCAGAACCAGACCCACTAGTCTATGTTACAAACCTGGACCTGGACTCCCCAGCCCATCTGTAACTTATATGGACTCTGATATTTGTCCACAGAGTCTCTGAACGGTGGCAGCACCGGCTCCGGGGTCCGTCGCACCTCCGCCGCCGAACGAGCCGGACTCGGAGACTTGACGGGTTTGATGATCATCCGAGCGGCAGCGGCGGAGGACGATAACTCTTTATGCAGAGTGGCGAACGCCGAGCCGGCAATGGAAACCTGTATTTAACCCGGAGAGGATGAGGATCAGCGGAATTCAAATTACAGACACAACCAGGACCAAGCATCAAGTGGAAGACACTTCAGGATGCTTCAGGACCCAGGGGTGTCAAACATGTGGCCCGCGGGCCAAAACCAGCCACTCAAGATATTAACAGCCAATGGTGTCGAACTAAAACTGGTTTTAGTTCAGGTTCTGCATGCAGACGAATATGATCCAAAGTAAAATAATAACATAATAACCTATAATGAATAACTCCACATTTTCTTCTTGGTTTAATGTGAAAAAAAAACTATATAACACTCTACCCATAAATAATGACAACTCCAAATTATTACCTCCGCCAAGGAGGTTATGTTTTTGCTGGCATTGGTTTGTTTGTTTGTCTGTCTGTCTGTCTGTGTGCAAAATAACTCAAAAAATTATGGATGGATTTGGATGAAAATTTCAGGAAATGTTGATACTGGCACAAGGAACAAATGATTACATTTTGGTGGTGATTGGCGCGGGGGGCTTGGCGGAGGTCTTTGCTCTCCGAGTACTTTTCTAGTTCTCTTTGTTTTAGTGCAAAAAATAAATTATGAAAATATTTACATTAACAAACTATCCTTTCACAATAAAATGTGAATAACTTGAACAAATACGAAAATGAAATGCCTAAAGAAAATTCAGTGTAATTTGACCAATATTCTGCCTGTTATTAAATTTTTTGTGTATAAATGATAAACTGAGGCAGAATATTGATAAAATTGCACTTATTTTTTTAAATATATTTGTTTTTTTTCCAGGTTATTCACATCTTTGGATAGTTTGTAAATGTAAATATTTTCATAATGTAATATTATTTTTTTGTCCTAAAACAGAGATACACTATCATTATCTATATGTTATTCTGTTTTGATATGACTTGAGATCAAATTGGTCTGAATGTGGAACCTGAAGGTAAATGAGTTTGACATCCCTGTTTTAGGAGGAGATTCCTCCTGTTAAAGCTGATGCTCTGAATCTCATCCAGTCAGTTTAATACACAAACCAAAAACAACCAGGTATGAACCAGAAACTATACAGAACAAAAACTGAAGTGAAAGGGAAACTTCAGCCATACATTTATGACACTTAAATTTAATATTACAATCATAAACTTACATGAAAAACATGAAATAATAAAGACATGACCATTTAAATGAAAAAACTCAATCTCTGAGTTTTAAGGGGAGAAAAAGAAGATCTCACACAAGATTTTTTTTTTTTTTTTTTTTTATGAAAGTCTTGAATAATCTGTCCTGTTCAGGTGGTGAAAGGATGACAGCGAGTAAAACTGCAAAACTAAAACTTGATTTTCTCATAGATTAAAAAAAAATATATGATGCCTTCATTAAACAGATAAGTTCATTAAACAGATGAATTCATTAATCAGATGATTTGTTAATAAGATGAATTAATTAAACCGATGAATTTATTAATCAGATGATTTCCTTCATCAGATTAATTCATTAAACACATTAATTCATTAATCATTAGAAATCATTAAGATGAACTCATTAAACAGATGAATTTGTTAAACACATGAATTTGTTAATCATATGAATTCGTTAAACAGCTGAATTCTTTAAACAGCTGAAGTCATTAATTAGATGAATCCATTAATCATTTGAATTCCTTAAACAGTTGAATTCATTAATCATATGAATTTGTTAATCAAATGAATTTATTAAATCATATGAATTCATTAAACAGATGAATTCATTAATCATTTGAATTCCTTAAACAGATGAATTCATTAATCAGATGAATTCATGAATCATATAATTCATTAATCATATGAATTCATTAAACAGATGAATTCATTAATCAGATGAATTCTTTAATCAGATTAATTCCTTAAACAGATGAATTCAACAACAAGATGAATTGTACTTGATGCTCGTTCTGGTAAAATGAAGCCTGATTAATGGATGTGGGAACAAATGGTTAATTATGGGCTGATGACATTATGGGATGGTTTCTAGTCTACGTTCCACAGGTTATTCTGGTTATTCTCTGCCTCTTCTTACCTCGCCACCAGAATCAGGCTTTGGGATAGAAACTTTAGAAACTGTAAACTGTGGAAGTGGAGATGGACCAGGACCAGAGTCCACATGGGAGGAGGTTTTCTGAATGTGGATCTGAAGTGACCGACACAGACCACAGCAGTGTTACAACCATCGCACAAAAAAAGCCAAAGTCATTTCAGTGTCTAAGAATCAGGTTATCAAGGTCTGTCCTCTGAGGTTCTTCAATGACGGGGCTGGAACCCAAACACCGTAAACAAATGAGAACCCACTTCAAAGTGAGGAAATTGGTTTCAGTTCTATTTGGAAGTTTTGTCCAATTCAGGTCAAATTCATGTCAGTCATGGATGGAGGGTCAATGAAACTAACAAGATAAACTGTAAAGTCAAAGTTTAAAAACCTTTTAGATTAGAAAATACACTCAGTTTTTCTAATCTCTCATTCTGATTCTCAAAATGTGAATAATCTGAACAAATATGAACCATATGAAATGTCTTAATATTCATCAGTGTAACTGTACCAATTTTCTGCCTGTTTTGTATATTTGTAGATGCACTGTGATCTGTAAAATATAATGTACATGTGGAAATGATAAACTGAGGCAGAATATGGTTAAAAGTTGCACTTCTGCAATTTTTCTTATTGAATTTCAGGTCCTCTATATTATTCACATTTTTTAAGGATAGTATTTAAACATTTACAAAATGTAATTGTTCTTTTTCCCTGTTAATATTTTGATGGTCTGATTCACTTTAGATCATACTGGTCTCAATGTAGAACCTGAACTAACATGACTTCAACATCACTGGTATAAGTTTTATTTTGTCCTGTGAATCTTTAACTTTTATGTTTGTAAATATGACAGTTTTTCTAATAAATATGTGACTGTAATGTGGAAGTGAATGAATGGATCCGGTTTCCATGGATACCCAGCCCCGTCTGTTGACTGAATATCCTGGTTTAAATGGTTTTTGATTATCTTTGATTGTTTTGATGCATTTGCTGTTGGTCCTGTCTGACCTGTCTGTTCATCTGCAGAAGCCTTTCACTGGTTTCACTGGTTTCACTGGTTTTCAACTCCTGAGCAGTGGTTATGATCTGTACTCCAGCCTGCGACCCGCCTCCAAATGACCTTAACTCCACCTCCTGCTCTTTGGCTCCGCCCCCTTCAACATGCACCACTGGCCCTCGGACCCGTGCCAGGTCAACGGCAGCCACCACCGTGGCCACCGCCTCGGCTTTAACCACGCCTCCCCCGGCCTGGAGACACAACGAGCAGCAGATAAAACACCGACAAAACCAACAAAACAGGAAACCTGTAGGACTTTTATCAAACGGAACGACAACAGGGTCAAGAATACACAAAAAAATCTGCCAAAATGTATGACACTTATCAGTTCAATTATGTGTCATAACTCCATAATAAAGACATTTACATTAGTGTTTGACAGCCTGGGCCTTAAACTAAGTAATAAAAATTACATGTTATGCACAAATGTGAAAGTTAATTAAAATTTTTAAAAATACTTCTCTTCTGTTTTGTTATTTATATTTATTTTTTACACATTTTGTATTGACTTTTTTTATTTTGACCCTCCTGTGATTCCGTACTTGGTCCACAGATAGTTGTGAACCATTTTCTTTGAACATTAAAGATACAGATAAATAATGAACAAATGAAAATCTGTAAAAAAAAAAAAATAAATAGGTCCCAGGTCTGTTTCTCTTTCCTGAATCTCAAACCATTTTGTGCTGAAAATAAAAGCATCATCAGGATGAAAATGTTCAAACACTAAAGCAGCGAAAAAAGAGCAACGGTAAAAAAGAGCAAAGTGTAAAGTTGAAGAAAAGTGACAAGAACCACATCCTGGTGAAGAAAACAAGGTGCAAATTCACTCAAAGTGACAAAGCTCTACCTCAGACTGACGGTCACCATGACGATACAACTGGTTGTCATGGAAACCAGGGGAGACATCTGTGCTGTGAAACATCAGACATTCTGCAGTGGAACCGAGGTTCAACATATTTGGACCTAAAGTGGTGTCAGTGTCTGGGGGTTCTGGGCTGGAGTCCCCGCTTTCATCCTGGTCATGGTGGTTCTGGTCGGGTTCGGACCCACATGATTCTGACTCCATTTCAACAGTTTGAAGCTGATGATAAAACCAGAGGGATTTAATTGGGAGTTTTCTGAAGACGTGATTGGTCGAATGGAAGGAAAACAACATGTTGACATGAAAATGAAAAAAGATGAAAGTTCTTCTCTGAAGGTTAAAACACCAAACTGACCCAATTCATGGTTTTGGCCTAAATAAGGTTCAGAATCAGGGTCAGTACTAACATCTCCATCCAGTCAATCTAGATCGGAGTCCCTCAGGGCTCTGTTTTAGAGCCTCTTACGTATGTTTTTAGTTTTGTTTTTCACTTCGGGAAACATGGACATTTCTATTTAGTTTCAATTTGAAATTTTTGCTTCACCACAGTCAACTGGAGACTAAGTGTTTGTTCTAACTAAACACTGCTGCTCAGTTCTGTTAGCGTCACACATTCACTTCCATTTTCCACTCACAGCAGAATCACAAACATCAGCATCACAATTAAAATAACATTTATAAGATTCAGCTCCATACTACTCAAGTCAAACACATGAACATAAAGGAGCTCAGGTCAGTTTAACCTCATTATTAGAGAACAATCCAGCATTTGAACCAGTAAAAACCACGTTGGATGGAGACTGAGATAAACCGCACACAAAAGAACTGATGACTCAGGTTAGCTGTCATGACAGAACCTCTGTAATGACTGTTATGTTCTCATCCCGGGTTCTCGTCCTGGGTTCTCGTCCTGGGTTCTCATCCTGGTGCCTGCACCCAGGCCTGAGCCCCGTCTGTTCCCATGGCAACGTGCCTACACGTATCCTCATCAGAGTGATGCTGCTGAATGTTAGTTCATAACATGTAAAAAAACACAGATAGATACAGAGACACAGACAAGACATGTCCAAACCCAGAGCAGTATGTGGACGATGAGGACGACATTTACAGGATGATCTAGTAGAACACTGAGAACAATAATAATCCCTTGAGTCTGAAACTTTAAGAAAAAGAGCTGCATTTGTTTTAGATGGTGACATAATGACCTCTAGTGTTTCTAGTGTTGAACACATGAACCTACATCAGTTTGGTCCTGATTAAAGCGTCCGTGCTGCTGTTCTGTCAAACTGCTCTGTGGACTCTGACCACTAGAGGACCCCCCTCCACCATCCCTGACCCAAGACTCACCTCTCTGACCCCGCTGACCTCCACAGGACTGGGTACATCACCCCGTTTCCACGGCGGTGGGACATCGGCACCGGCAGCGCTTGGCCTGAAAACAACAGAACCAATGTCAGGAGCAGAAACTGAAACTGACGTGGTGTGTTGGTGAAGCTTAAAGCTGCGTATGAATTTCGTCACCAATTTTTCATCAAACCTGTAAAACCCGAGTCATAGCCTAAGTATCACAAATCCATAAGTCTTTCCATGATTATGCACCTGAATCTCTTCCCTCCCTCCCTCCCTCCGCGTCCCATAATGCACGTTTTGACAATTTTCCGAAAATACCGGGTGACCTATTGGCCCTGTTTGTAAACAAATAGATTGTTTATGGTGGCGTACATTTTGAAATTGTTCACCGTGAGGAAAGAGATTCAGGTGCGTAATCACGGAAAGACTTATGGATTCATGATTTGATGAAAAATTGGTGACGAAAGTCATACGAAGCTTTAAGTGGTGTTGGTAAAGCTGAAGCTGATGTGGTGTGTGTGTAAAGCTGATGCCGAAGTGGTGTTAATGAAGCTGAAGTGGTGTTGGTGAAGTTGAACCGGTGTGTCAGTGTGAATGGAATGAACAAAAATGGACGCGGATCCGCACCTGGATGTAGGCGTGGGCGCTTTCACATGTCGGACCGGTGACGGTGACTGCTGCCGCGGTCCGCTGACTTTGACGGCTAGAGAAGACTGAGTTGGGGATTTGGACGTGGGTTTGGGAGGAACTCTGGGCGGAGTCTTATGAGCCAAAAGATGGGAAGCCTCCACTCCTGCCACCTGCATCTCCATATGAAAAGTGGCTTCCATCTTCTGAAGAAGACGAACAAACGTCGATTCAGGTGAAGCCACATTAGAGAGTTTAAGACATGAAGGTGTGAATGTGCAATGTTTGTACCTTCTCCACTTTGGTCTGTCGGATAGTCTTTGTTTTCTTGGCAGGTATGGGCTCCACACCTGAAAACAACACCATTTATTTAATGACAGACCTCGAAGGCAGCAGAAATCACTGAAACTAAAACATCATCTATTGGTGGATGTACTGAAGAGCAGTTTCTGAAACAGATTACATCAGGACCATCACAAAAACAAAGACACAAAAAATGACTAAACCTCTCCTGCTGTTGACAAATCTATGAAAATTTTAAATATGTTACGAGGTTATAAAGTTAAAGTAAATGAGTAAATGACTTCTCTCAGAATATATTTAATGTTTGTCATAAATGTTTCTTAAATTGATGCTCATTTTAAGTGTTTTTTTCTCCATATGTTTTTATCTATACTGACTCTAACCAGGAAGTGTATTTAAGGACCCCACCCTCAATCAGTACAAATAAACACTGAGTGAACTTAAAGCTGTGTATGACTATTGTCACCAATTTTTTATCAAATCTGTAAAACCTGAGTCATTGCGTAAGTATCACAAATCCATGTCTTTCCGTGATTACACACCTGAATCTCTTCTCTCACGATGAACAATTTTGAAGTGTACTCCACCATAAACAATCCATTTGTTTACAAACACAGCCAGTAGGTCACTCGGGCCTTTTTGGAAATTTGTCGCGACATGCATTGTGGGAAGCGGAGTTCCACGCACCTGCTTTCGCTTGGTTAACATGTTTGTTGTTGCTGCTACTGCAGCTGCGTGGAGTTCCGCTTCTCACAGTGCACTTTGCGACAAATTGAGTGAGTGACCTACCGGCTCTGTTTGTAAACACATGGAGTGTTTATGGTAGAATACACTTAGAAATTGTGCACCGTAAGGGAAGAGATTCAGGTGCATAATCATGGAAAGACTTAGGATTCCTGACACTTAGGCTATGACTCGGGTTTTGCAGATTTGATGAAAAATTGGTGGGGAAAGTCATAGGCAGCTTTAAGGTCAGTCCACACCAAGAACTTAAACGTGCTGGAGACTTTCGTGACCAATTTTTCATCAAATCTGTAAAACCTCAGTCATATCCTAAGTATGACGAATCTGGAAGTCTTTCTGTGATTACTCACCTGAATCTTTTGCATTACGGTGAACAATTTCGATGTGCCATCCACTATAAACAAACTGTGCGTTTACATTCAGAGCCAGTAGGTAACTCGGGCATCTTCAGAATTTTGTCATGACATGCATTGTAGGAAACGCCAGTTCACGCCGCTGTCTGACAGCAGTAGCTGCTACAGACGACGCAAAAACAGCAGGAGCTCCCTTCCTTCTATGCATATTCCTCCAGCCATTTCAGCGTTGTGTTTCCTCCATATAATATCATATGCCTTCACTTCCCACAATGCATGTAGCGACAAAATTCCGAAGATGCCCCAGTTACCTCCTGACTCTGTTTGTAAACACGCAGGTTTGTTTATGGTGGATGGCACGTCGAAATTGGTCACCTTAATGCAAGAGATTCAGGTGAGTAATCACAGAAAGACTTACAGATTCGTGATACTTAGGATATGACTGAGGTTTTACAGATTTGATGAAAAACTGGTCACAAAAGTCTCCTGCACCTTTAAACTACAACCATGAAGTCAAACTAAACTGAAGCGACGCCAACAGAGGGCAACGTCGAGTCATGAAAATATCTGAATTTACAGGACGTCATGTCAAAACGTCATGCCACTGATTTAACACACTGACTTATCTGACTCTCATTAATACCATGAATAAGAATAACAAAACAGTTGTGTCACTGAGTTGTTAAGGTCAGAAGTCGTGTGCAGACCTGCATTGACATCCGTCCTCAGATATCGAACACTAGTGTCCAGCTGTCAGAGTCTGTCCAGACCCTGAGACAAGGCTCCAGTTCAGTTCTACTTGAACAGACTGAGCCATTATGTTTCTAAGTCAATACACCTTCAACATTCATCGGACAACACTGACCATGGTCCAAGTGTTATTGTTACTGTTTATGACATTGACTGGACTCATGATTTAATCTTCATGGAGTTTCTATGTCGTCAGGGAATAAAAAGTGTTGAAGGCAAAGCATTAGTCAGTCTGTCAGGCATCGACTGATGTGAAACACTGAACATGTCAGACATCTTTCAAACACAGGATGCCTTCAGTGTTCGTTCATGCAGTGCATCCCTGACGCCTCCTAGTACAGACTGATGCAGAACGTGAACCAGCTCCTGACTGACCAGACATCAATGAGTCCTGAAATGAGTCCTGAGTGTCCAGAGCTGGACACAAGGTCAGATTTATCAGGACGGACGTTGATGCAGGTCTGAACAGAGCAGAGTCTGGTTCAGACTCCCTTATGGATTATATTCAACATCATACATCGTTTTTTGTTGAAAAAAAAAAAAGCAGCAGTTTGTGTTGAAATCATTTAGCACATATTTTGCACAAGGCAAAAAGTCCACTGTGTTTCCATTGGGCTACACTTATTTTTTTATTGTATGTGACCGTAGTTATTAGGAAAGGTTTGTGGATGACGATAAAAACGTCTACGCCTCCAAAACCTTATGGAATCTGGGCTCTGATAGCAGCAGCCCCCTCTGTCTACACAACCAGTTATCATTAGAATTATTGGTGTGGATGGCCTCTGATCAAGCCTCACCCTGAACCAGCAGCTCGGCGGTGGACGTGGCCCGACCGCTGCTGTTGGTGGCGGTGACAGAATACGTCCCAGAATCCTCTGGGAAGGCCTCGGCGATCAGTAGACTGTACAGGTCTCCCTCCTGCAGGATCCTGAAGTCGGCCGAGCTCTGGATCTCAGCTCCCTCCCGGTAAAACTTGACCACAGGTGTGGGGATGCCCGTCACTTGGACATCCAGCCTTACCTGGCTGCCCTGCCTCACAGTGGAGCTCTGCAATCTCTGGATGAAGGTAGGGGGCGCCGTCTCCGCTGGAACCACACATATGACCCGTTAAACATGTAACTTAGAGGGATCAACCCAGTAAAATCAAAGCGGTGGATCCATTAAAGCTCAAAGGGATCAACCCGTTCAACAATAATGGACGGGTACAGGTCAGAGATCTGCCCATTAAACCTCATGGGATCAACCCAATAAAACCTGTTCAATGAGAATCGACCCATTAAGGCTCAGAGGGAAAAGTGGTTAAAGCTCAGAGAGATCAACCCATTAAACTAAATGTGAGGCTCAAAGTGATCCACAAGTTAAGCATGAATTGACTTGTTAAACGAGACTCAACCCGTTCAACGGCAATCAAGCTGTTAAATGAGAGTCGACCTGTTCAAAGAGAACCAAACCCTTAAACGAGAATCGACCCATTCGATGACAATAAAACTGTTAAACAAGAGTCGACCTGTTCAAAGAGAACCAAACCCTTAAACAAGAATCGACCTGTTCGATGACAATAAAACTGTTCGAGAGTCGACCCGTTCAAAGAGAATCAAACCCTTAAACGAGAATCAACCTATTCGGTGACAATAAAACTGTTAAATGAGAGTTGACCTGTTCAACGTCAATGAAACCGTTCAACGAGAGTCAATGACAATCAAGTCAAGTTCAATGACAATCAAACTGTTAAATGAGTCAACCTGTTCAATGAGAATCCAACCATTAAACGAGAATTGACCCATTAAGAACTGATGGACCAAATGAATACAGGTGGTATAAGAATAATTTCCAAGCCTCTACACATAAAACCATAATGATCTTTATCAGGTTCTTTGACTCTGGTCTGATTGAATTCAGACCAAACCAGTAGAACCATCCACAAACAGCCATGGAAATCATTACTGGACAAATGTGAAGAATCAGCGAAAATCAGTCAAAAGACTTGTGACATGTTAATGTTCTACAAATGAAATGAACTGTATTTAAATGAATGACAAGAACATTTCAATAATTTCATGCTGAGGTTTTATTACTCATAGATCATGATTTGTTCTCACCTGTACCAGTTCTACCCGCGTTCTCACCTGTAGAACTTTGTTCTACATACGTTCTCACCTATATAACTCCGTTCTACCTGTATTCTCACCTACATAACTTTGTTTTACATGCGTTCTCACCTGTATAATTTCATTCTACCTGTATTCTAACCTGTATAACTTCGTTCTACCTGTATTCTCACCTGTATGACTTCGTTCTACCTGTATTCTCACCTGTATAACTTCATTCTATCTGTATTCTCACCTGTATGACTTTGTTCTACCTGTATTCTCACCTGCATGACTTCGTTCTACCTGCATTCTCACCTGTATGACTTCGTTCTACCTGTATTCTCACCTGTATATCTTCGTTCTACTTGCGTTCTCACCTGCATACTTTCATTATACCTGTGTTCTCACCTGTGACCAGCAGTTCGGCGGTGCTGGTGGCCTGTCCGGCTCCGTTGGTAGCTCTGACTGAATAGCGTCCGCTGTGGGCAGCGCTCACAGCGGGGATCCTCAAAACAGCGCGGCCATCGCTGAATGAGATCTGAACGCCGGGCAGAGCAGCAGCGGAAAGAACCTGGCCATCACGAAACCAGCTCACCTCAGGAACTGGAGAACCTGGAGGGGACAACACCAGAAGTCTTTAAGATGTTTACTGATAAATGTGGAACCAATCAGTGAGCGTTGTCTTTTCTTACCACTAACTTGAGCCTGGAACGTCGCGGCACTACCCTCCAGTGCCACGACGTTCTGCAGCGGCTGCGTGAATGTCGGTGCTTGTGTTGACATGTTGGTCGGCACCCTGCAACACAAAAACACACGTCAAACACACATCACATAGTATTACAGACACGGTCCACAATGGATGACATCAGATAGCTTAGCATAACGATGGCAAACACCCTGCCAACCTCCCAGGATCAGATCACCTGAACAGAATGGGATGAATTCACCACTGGGGAACAACCAATGAGATCCATCCATCACACCTGAGGTCATTTACAGGGAGTCTGAAGATGGGAACTTTACATTAGATTTATGTTAAACTTAACACTAGTTTTATTTTAGATTTCACATTAGTTTTATTTTACCCTTCACATTAGTTATATGTTACTTTACATTAGTTTTAGACTTAACATTAGTTTTATTTTAGACTTTACATTAGATTTATTTTTTATGTTAGACTTATATTAGTCAGGGCTCGTGACTGCGACTGAATTACGGTCGCATGCGCCTGAGAATTTCGGTAGTGCGACTGTTTTTGAGATTACGATCGCACGGTGCGCCAATAAAAAAATGAGCGAAAATTAATACGTGCGCCTAGAATAATGGCTGCAGAAGTAACTCGTCAGCTGAAAATAAACAAGCTCCACGCCCCGCTGACTGAAGCGGAAAATCTAGTCCCCGCCCCCTCGCGTGCGAAGGCGGCATAAACAAAGGGATCAAATAACTCCACCGACGTTTGAAACAATCTCCTGACTTCAGGCGTGGTGTAGACCACAGTGACTAAGGGTACGTTTACACGGCAACACTCCGCAAAGATTTCTCCTTTGCGTTGTAAAATCATTCCGCGTTAAGACGCCGCCGCTATGATAACGATCTGCGTTAACATGAGTCCGCGAGGACGGCTGAATACGCTGTAGTGGCCATGCCAGACCAGTAGCTGGCGATGTAGAGCTGTAGTGAAACAGTGGTGGTAAAACAGGCGCCTGCGCACAAACAATTTCCGGTTTAGACAGCCTTTAAATGAGGAGGAGGAGGAGAAGAAGAAGAAGAAGAAGAAGAAGAGGAGGAGGCGGACAACACTATTTACAAACAACAATGGCGAGTGGTCGTACAAAGACGCAGGACTTCTTTGTCTGGACAGACGAGCTGAGCACAGTTAGCAGCACGTATGTTGTTCTGAAACCGGCCATTGTTGTTGTGGTTGTTCCTTCTTTTTCTGCACCTTTATTGTGTCATAGAGGCTGGCAAACCAGCTTGGAGGCGCATTACCGCCACCAACTGGCCCGGAGTGGGTTAACTGGCGGTTCTTGGCTGCGCGCGCATGCGGTGACGTCATATTTTACCCCGGAACGCTCCGACTCGCGTTAACACAGAGCTGGAATGCGGAGCGTATCGATAACGTTCCACCCTGGACCCTGGTATCAAAAGTTTCCGGATTCAGGCACTCTAGGCACCGTTTCCATGTTAACAGAAGGCTAATCCGCGATGAAATCTTCCCGGAGTCGACTGAAGCCGACGCCGTGTAAACGGCCCCTAAGGGCCTTTAGGCCATGAAATAAAAAAGTTGGTTGTTGCAAATAATGGTGTGATTCGTCTTTCTTCTCCAAGAACCAACTAAAGTATATACCACACATTGACAATTGTTTTGCACCTGTGTCAATGTAAGCTTTTTCTTTCATACTCTATTCAAATACTTTATTCTAGGTTGTTAACATTGCTTAAATACATATAGGAATATTACTTGGTATGGCCAAGAGTTTTGCTTGTTCTCCAAATTTTTTATTTAATAGTGGTGCGCCTAGATTTTAGCCTGTGCTCCTAACTTTTTAGGGTTAGGAGCACAGTGCTCCTAGGTCAAAAAGTTAATTTTGAGCCCTGTATTAGTTTTATTTTAGACTTTTACAGTTTACATTAGTTTTATTTTAGACTTTACATTAGTTTTATGTTAGACTTATATTAGTTTTATTTTAGACTTTTACACTTCACATTAGTTTTGGACTTAACATTAGTTTTAATTCACACTTTACATTAGTTTTACACTTTTGTTTCATTTTAGACTTAACATTAGTTTTAAACTTTAAATTCATTTTAGACTTCAAATTTGTTTTATTTTAGAATTTGCATTACTTTTATTTTAGACTTTACATTAGTTTTAAACTTTGGTCTTATTTTAGACTTTACGATAGTTTTATTTTAGATTTTAAATTAGTTGAAGATTTCAAATTAGTTTTAGTTTAGACTTCCGAGGTCATTTAGAGGAAATGTGAAGACAGCCCTCATGAACCCAGAAGGAGACTCAAGCCAAATGAAAAAGGGTCTGTGACTTAGTCCATTTACTGTTCTTCACTTTGTAGTATTTATGAGGTTTTATTGATAGTTTTGATGGTCTTGGTCCATTTTCTTATTCATTTAAATGATCCATTGCAGTTCTTTATTCATCATTTACTTGTTCATTTTGCACATGGATCTCTCAGTTTTCTAAATAGCATCTTATATTTCCAGCTCCGATAGTGACAGATCAACACAAACACACAATTACACAGTAAAAGTGTCATGAGCATCTAAAAGATAAACCCAGCGTCAAAACTAACACTGAAAATGGACGACACGGTCCTCAGTGATCTAATCTAATCTAATATGATCTAATCTGATCTAATTTAATTGATCAGATCACTTTATATCTTTATGTTCATCCTGATCAATAGAAAACTGCATGTGAAAAACTGTCAAATGACAGTGATTTAGATTTTACATTAGCTTTAAATTTTACATTAGTTTTAGGTTAGATTTTACATTAGTTTTAGACTTGCCATTAGTTTTACTTCAGACTTGTCATTTGTTGTATTTCAGACTTGTCATTAGTTTTAGTTTAGATGTTATTTTAGACTGGTTGCAGACTCTGGTCATTTGTTTTCCAGTTTTCCAGATTCTCACTCTGATCTTTCTGCTTTAACTACTCAAGGCTGAAATGTGCTGAGTGTCTCCACATGGTTTCAGTTTCCGACAGCTGAGAACAGCCAGCAGCTATAAATACACAAAAGGGGTGGGGTTATAAATGCCAGGGGCGGAGTTAAAAAATGTCAGGGGGTGGGGCTTGTCAGGGACCAGATGATGGTGATGGACAGTGGCACGTGTAGAGAAGCAGAACAAACTCTGCAGGTTTGACTGATCGTCTGTAAACTGAGTTTCTAATAAAGCGTCTCCTGATCAATCACCTCATCAATAACTGATCAGTTTAGAGGGTCATGTGACCTCAGGCTAATCTCTGGTCTCCAGTTTTCAGGTTCTAAATTTATCTGGGCAGCTTTTTATTTTAGTCTGCAGCTGCTCAGAGCCTCCAACAGTGACTTTCCCTTTAACCCTTTAACGTCCTGTCAGCTGTCGATCAGACACCGATTAAAGACGTTCAGTCCAAGAACAAACCAGACAAACATCTGTTATTACAGTAAAAACACACAACATACTGGAAGAACAATGACATTGACAGAAATATTCAACAAAACCAAAATAAAAACAGGAAAAACAAAAACTAAAGGAAAGTTCCACCAAGAACAGAATAAACCCAAAAAATACATCAAAACTCAACATGACAATTAAACTGTTAAAAAACAAACAAAGAAAAATAACAACTGACTGACATTTAAAAACTAAACTCAGCTTGAAGTAACAGACACTAAGAACAAAACGAACCAGGAAACATAAAAACCTCAGCTCCAAGTTAAGTGGTCTCATGTGGTCTGATGGTTTATCATGGTCTCAAGTAGTCTAATGGTTTATCGTGGTCTCATGTGGTCTGATGTGCTCTGGTGGTTCATTGTGGTTTGATGTGGTCTGGTGGTTCACTGTGGTCTGAGGTGCTGACCAGACCAGTTCATCTTCAGGAACCATGTGAGGATGTGAAAGGGTCAAAGGTCAAAGGATCAACAACTGGTTTGAGTTTGAGTCTGATCCATTAGTTTGATCAGTATTTCTCATCGGTTCAGTGACTGAACAGTTGACTTCACAGATTTAATGACTGATGGTTTGATGGTTAATTGATCTTTTTATCATTGAATAATCTGACAATAATCTGATCGGTCTAATTGATCAGGTGATTATCAGGTTTGTCCCAGCGGAAGTTATTGTTTATTGGGGATCTCCATTAGCTTCCACCATAGTGGTTTCTAGTCTTCCTGGGGTCCCAGTTACAAAGACATCAAAATATTAATACATAATTCGCAATAAATACAGTGACAATGCAGTAGCAATAAATAATACATTGAATGATTCCATCAGTATTTAACGACAGTATTAAACCCTAACACCGACACAGAAAACCAGCCAATAAACTGATGAAGAGAACCAGTAAAAGACTACATTTACACTACACATTCAACTACAACTAAGTTGGGTAGTTTTTCATCTGCTTAATATGACTAAAATCTGGCATATTTTAACACAGACTGATGCAGAAAAATTAATCCATGCATTAATTACATCCAGACTAGACTGTTGTAATTCAGTTGTCTCAGACTGTCCCAAAAAGTTCATCCAGAATGCTGCTGCCCATGTACTGACTAGAACCAGTATCAGAGACCATATTTGTCCTGTGTTGACTTCTGGCACCCTGTAAAAGCCAGGATAGACTTTAAAATACACCTCCTCACTTACAAAGCCCTTAATGTCCAGACACCTACTTATCTGAAAGACCTTTAAGTTCCATACAAACCATCTAGAGCACTACACTGTCAACATGCAGGCGTACTGGTGGAACTCCTCTCTGCTCCTCTTCCTGTCTGACCTCCTCTCTGCTCCTCTTCCCGTCTGTCCTCCTCTCGTCTGACCGCTTCACTCCTCTTCCTCCTCTCTGCTCCTCCTCTGGTCTGTCCTCCTCTCTACTCCTCCTCCTGTCTGTCCTCTTCTCTGCTCCTCCTCCTTCCTTACCTCCTCTCTTCCCCTCCTTCTGCCTGACCCCTGCCTCCATCACCATTATTCATTTATCCATATAGGTGTGATAGTGTTTATAATATAGTTACATAGATGGTAGAGGTTTCTATTATTGGTACTGACAGCTGCAGTAGTAGTATATTGTACTTGGAATAGTTTTTAACAGTTATAGTTCAGTTTTCAGTGCATCCACTCATTGTCCCCCAGTTCCTCCCTCCCCCAATCTCTCTCTCTAGGAAATATTCTAACATCAGTGACATATTTAAGAAATCTAAGAACATTAAAACAAAGATAAGGCATTTAAAATATATATATATATATATATATATATATATATATATATATATATATATATATATATATATATATATATATATATATATATACACACACACACACACACACTAGTGCTGTCAAACGATTACAATTTTTACTAAGATTAATCACAGGGTTGCTGTGGATTCATTTTGATTAATCATGATTAAATATCATTTATTTTTAATCTATAGTAATCCCATTTAATTTTGCATGAGCAAACATATTCAAGAAAGAAGGGAATATATATGCACTTAAGGTGTTTATTAAACACCTTCAACAGTTTCAACAAAACAACTTTAAACAACTTAAAAACTTTTAATTTATTTTTTTACGCAAACATTTATCCACATTAATGTGGCCCTGTTACTCCTCTTTCAACCAGCTACTAAGACAAATGAACTTATTGACATTGTCCAAGAGGAGAGCTGACAGTTTCTTATTTAGAATGTTGCCTGCAACTGAGAACAGTCTCTCACATGGAACAGTGGATGCAGGAGGGGCGAGATATGTGGTATTTTAAGCTGGAAGTGCTTTGGTGAAAAGAAAACTCCTTCCTGCAGCGTGTGCATAATACTTTATGTTGGTCAACTGTGCCATCCTGTTTTTTTGTTTTTACTCAGATTTCCCATCCAGAGGGTCAATGTGCTGTTTAGTGTCTTCCATCTTTATGGGTTGGTTCTGCTGCCTGTCACTACTGGATCAACTGCTCATTTGCGCATGTGCGATGGTAACTCAAAACTGCCCGAAATGTGTTGGCAGAGATGTTTAGTCATTCTGCGTTGCGTTTAATTGCATTAAAATTTTAATCAGATTCATCATGATGATGGATTAATCCACATTGAGGTGTTAAGTTTGACAGTCCTAATATATACAGTGCATATATATGTATATATATATATATATATATATATATATATATATATATATATATACACACACACACACACACATAGACTTATGGTCATATCTCTCTCTCTCTCTCTGGTCTGGTTTAGACCAGCTCTAAATGTAAAGTGTCATTAAATAACTTTGTTATGATATGACGCTACATTAAAAAAATTTGATTGATATTCAAATACAACAAACTGGACATTCAACTATAATTATACTGGACATTCAACTTCAATTAAACAGTAAGACTGAAACATACAGTAAAGCATCTTTGATTGTCCAAAAAAGCACTATATAAGTGTGATGTATTATTATTATTATTATTATTATTATTATTATTATTAAAATACTGGAAAAATACCCACTGAGTACAGTACAACACAGAAGAGTAAAGTAATGAAAACAGAACAACCTCATCTAAACTTAATAAAACTGAACATTAATACTACAGTAATACTACAACACCACTGAAACACTAATACTGCAGTAATATGACAAGAGTACTACATTACCAGTGATATTAAATTACAGTGATGCATCACATTAATCACAAACAATCCAGACATTTTCCTTTGTCATGTGATCAAACACTTTAATGGTGTTTTTTCTCATCTATTAATTAGGGATTAATCAACAAATGAAAACAACTGTCAGTTTGACCTCTGTGTGATTCACTGTCATCTTTTAATTAAAAATCAAATTAAACCAAATACAACCTCACAACAGCAGTAGTACCACAGTGGTACTAACAATACTACAGTACTAGGGTGTGGACGTCTTCATCATCAGTGAATGTTTCTCTGAGCTTCAGCCTCAACAGAACGTGAACATCTGAAACATGTTCACTCACATCAGTTCAACAGTTCTCCATGACTCTGCTGTGGTTCTACCAGGTCTCAGACCGGGACAGTATACACCTCATTAGGCCTGGCTTTGTCCCTGGGTCAGTGATTGCAACGCCTGGACAGCTGCTCTGGTCCCACTGTCAGCTGATCTGGGCTCTGGGTGTTACGTTTCTAACATGGTTTGTGACTTTTACCACCTTTACGTTCAGTAGAACTGTTAGAGCTGAACAGACACAGCAGCTGCACGAGTTTGGACAATTTAAACACTTCATTACATGTGGGATTACAATGTGGGATTGAAAATGAAAACGAAAATGAAAAGGCCCAAAAAAAATCTATTTGAACCACTACTGAAAAACAACGTTTCACAAGAAAAACACTGGTCATCATGTTCACTTAGTTTGTTAACATTTGTTAATTCTGATGATTATTGTTACTGTGGTCATTTTGCTGATGACCACAGGAGGCACTAGAACCTTAAAACAGTTGAAATGACAGCGATGGATAAACAAAACCACGGATCCCACATCAGCCTGGATCTAATATTATCAACCAATAAACACTATGTACTGCTTAGTCTGAATGTGTGTTCACATTTCTTTAAAATTTTAATTAAATACAGTTAATAATTAAATCAATTATACAAAGGATGGTAGATTTAAAATCTGGGATGAATTTATTAGCTGTTTTATTTAATTAAAGTCTATTTTCATTGTTTTCAGTTGAAATGTACATTGTAAATACGACCACATTTAGATGTTTCATCGTCACTGTTGACCTTCTACAGGTGTAATTTCAGTCTATTCTCTCCATTTCCAGACTTCAGCTGCTGAAGAGGCTGAACTTCCAGCAGTAGAAGGTCAAAGGTCAGCATGTTTGGTGTGTCCTGGCTGCTCAGGTTGGTAGAACTCTAACCCGGACTCTTTGTCCCTCATTTGGCTCATTCAGACCTGGTCGCCTTAGTGACAGATATGGCAGTGGCTGAAAATACACCTTGCCCCCCTACCCCCACCCAACCCCATCCCCTCCCCTCGCCTCCAGGCTGGGAGGGTTTGATTGACAGTCACATGTGTCACATATCTGGAGGTGTAGCTGATAGCTCCTCTGCTGATTCCCTTAAAAAGCCATGGTGGGCCCAGCTGACAGGCCGTTCTCATTCTATCAGCGGCTATTCTTGGCCTTTCTCAGATCACACGGCTGCACGCGGCCTCCGACCACAAAAAACACACAAAAACACACAAACGCAACCCAAAGGCAACACAAACACCACCCCGACTGGGACCCACTACACCCGGGTTGGTGTAACCCTGCAGCACTGGCTTGGGTCCAGATGTACTCACTTGTTCTGGTGCCTTAGACTGATGGGACAGAGCCCCGGACTCAATGGGAAACAGACTCCTTATCCAGACAGTTTTCCACAAAAATCCAGGTGAGAACAGTCAAGCCTCCAAATATCCCCAAAAACAAAACTACACAGAGATGGGCTGCCGTGTAGTTTTGCTTTCCCTCCTCGCAGTCCCTCCACCCGAGGCGAGGCTGGGAATGCTCCAACTGCTCAGGAGGGCCCAGACGGGGCTGAGGGCTTTTATAGCAGGGGGGATGACCAGCATCACGGCCCAACTCTGGCCCCCCATTGGCTGAAAAATCCAGAGGGGGGCATGATGGGACACGGCAGCCATGCCTGACGCTGTCATTGGGTCAGAGCAGAGCAGCTCTAACCCTGACCCTAACCCTAACCCTGACCAGGACACTGATCTGAACCAGGGACCATGATTTCAAAGCCACTGGAAGAAACAAAGAGCCCACCCAACAGCAACATCCACAAACACTACTGAAACTCTATCCATCACAGTCCATCTTACATCTACTGTATAATAATCTACTGACTAAACTCTCACCATCACAGTCCATATTACATTTATTATATAACAATCTACTTATTAAACATTGACCATCACAGTCCATGTTACATCTACTGTATAATACTCCACTGGTTAAATTCTGACCATCACAGTCCTAACAAGTGGTGCCCAGAGCCTTCAATATGAACAGAGTTGCGAGACTTCCATAGACTCCTGTTGTAAAAAATGGCAGATGGCATATGGACCTACTTCCAGGTTATGGAGGGACCAGTAGTTCCTAAGTAATAATAGTAGTTTTTATATATTTATTCTTCTTTTAACTGTATTTATTGTCTTTTATGCCTTTTAAATTCTTATATGTTTACACTTCATTTTTGCACTGTGGGTGGAAGTACCACACCACTTTCATTGTTTGCTTTTTGCACAATGACAATAAAGGCTATTCTGTTTTTTTTGTTTTTTTTTTTAAATTGAGTGTAACAGCATTGGAACACATTCAGCTGATCTGTTGCGGCTGATCTAGCAATTCCAGCGCTAAGTTAATAAGATATCTTCATCTTTCAAATTTTCGAGTGTATTTCTTGTATTAGTGGACATTTATGTTGTAAATTCTGTTTTCTTTGGTATGTGTTAGCGAATGTATAAATTTATATCTTAAACAACTGTTGTGTTCGATTTTCAGCTGTAGCCCTATAGTTTGCTAGCTTGACTTGACCAGCTTTTGAGATTTAACGACTATAACCACAAATTATGGAGTTTTTAAGATAAGGTGACATTAGTATAAATTTTGTAATCAACTCAACTGAGTCAGGGGCCAGAGCAGGCAGAGAAATAAACTAGCATGTCCATCTTATCCTTCAAATCTAAGCTCTCCTCCTCCCCTCTCCAGTAAGCCCCACCAATGCCCGCTATGCTATCCGCTGGTTAATGCCTTATTGTGTTTGTTATCTGGAGAGCAGAGCTTGGCAGACCCACAGTATTCACAGCGAACCACTGTTTTCTGCTTGTACCACAGTCCTATAATAGTAAAACTTATAAATGGTAAATTGTCTGTCTCTGCAGAATGAAACAACTTGTAAAGTTAGCACCTCTCACTTAAGTAGCCTACACAAGCTAACACCAACCTTCCCCCCCAAAATTTAAGTTTTCAAAGTAATAAATGCACTCCTTTCAGTGGTCAACCCCACTTCTCAAAAGTATAACACACACAATACATACAGTAATGACACAGCGGTTGTGTGTGATTTATTTTGATATTTACCATGCTCACTGCTGTTTCTCCCATTGAATAACATGATAGCGCTTGGTTTGTTTGGAACAATTATGGTTTACATGAATCATGTGATCACTGGAGTGGCGACATCAAAGTGTGTCATAACTCTGTTTATAGGGCTCTGGTGGTGCCGGGCACAACAAACCCTGCCTCTCGCACATATTTCGCCCTTTATAAGTGAATGGGAAGATTTTTAAAAATCATAAAGAATTTTTACTTTGACCTTCCTTTCCCAAAATGTGATGACATCTACTCTGGGTCACTGGCAATCTATAAACCCAATTCGGCAAGAATTGAACCAATAGTTTTGCTGTTTAAGTGTTATCAAACAAAATAACAAACAAACAAAACCAAAAACAATACCCCTCCCCTTTCAGGGGGCGGGGTAATTACATCTACAACATAATAATCTATTAATTAAACTGTCACCATCACAGCCCATATTACATCTACTGTATAATAAACTATTGATTAAAATCTGATTTAGATTCATATTACTGAACATGCCAGCATTGTATATTCAAAAACAATGGAATTTATGTTTCGCGTTAAAAGTAAACACCTTCCTTTTTGTATTCAGAAAATTTTTAAGTTAAGAGAAGGACATTATAATTTAAGAGGGATGTTTGTGTTTGAAAAATGTAAAGTAAGAACCAATGTTAAATATCACAGTGTTTCAGTTATTGGTGTCAAGCTATGGAACGAACTGAAGGATGAAGTGAAATTGTGTAGCTCACTGTTGAGTTTCAAAAAGAATTTAATTGGTCAAATTATGAAGGGCTATGAAAGTAATATGATTACAAAATAACTTATTACACTGAATGTAGTATAATTTAAGTATTTATCTGCTGCAACTTAAGGTGTGGACATGGACTAAGGATGTAAATAGGAGAAGCAGAAATAAGCCTCCGGCTTCAGCTTCTTCCTTTTTCAGTTACAAAATGTGTTAATTTTATGTTTGTTTGTGTTTTTTTTTTTTTTAATATGTAGGTGTTTTTGTTTTGTTGTTTTTTTTTTTATATGTATGTGTTTTGTATTTTGCATTTAACTGAAATAAACATTCATTCATTCACTCATTCATTCATTCATTCATTCAAACAAAATCTAAACGCAGCATTGGTCAGCCTGGATGCAGAAAAGGCCCTCGCCAGGTTCATTTGGCCTTTTCTTTTTAAAGTGCTAGAAAGAATGGGCTTTAATGACCAATTCATTAGGTGTATACAGACCCCCTATAGCGACCCATCTGCTAGGATAAAGATCAATGGACAACTTACGGACAGTTTTAAACTCTATAGAGGCACACGACAGGGGTGATGCCTGAGTCCCTCACTCTTTGAAGTGCTTATTAAGCCATTAGCTCAAGAAATCAGACAATATAAAGAACTGAAAGGAATTAATTTGGCTAAAGAGGATCATATAATTGGATTATTTGCAGACGATGTTATCGCCTTCCTCCAGAACCCAAACTCAACACTTCCTTAACTTATGACAGTTTTGGATCATTTTGGAAGAATGTCGGGTTACAAACTGAATATTTTGAAAACACAGATACTGGGTATAAATTATACTCCAAGCAAAACTATCAGGCATAAATACAAATTGAAGTGGGACACAAAACAATAAAATACTTGGGGATACTAATCACTCAAGACTTGAACAGACTGTATGAGATAAATTACAAGGTAATAAATAATAGGATACATAGGGATATAACAAAATGGTCAACATTAATACTAGATCTGAGCTCAAGGATAGAGGTAGTGAAGATGAATCTATTGCCTAGACTATTCTATATTTTTTAATCACTTCCGGTCCGAATCCCTGATTCTAAGTTTGTGATGTGGGATAAATTGGTGTCCAGATTTATTTGGGCTGGGACAAAACCAAGGGTGAAACTTAAAACACTCCAGTTGGAAAAGTTAGGAGGTCTATCTTTGCCCAATTTGAAACAGTATTAATATGCAGCCCAAATGAGGTGTATTGTAAATTGGTGTTCCCCCGACTATCAAGACAAATGGAAACATACTGAGTTAAATTTAGACATTTCACAACCTCAGGCTTGTCTACAGGGTAAAGAACACGCAGAATATAAGGGAGATAATGTCATTATAAAAGAACAATTGAAAATATGGAATGAGATTATTAAGAAATATAATTTGGAAAATGATAGTGAGTGTGATGGTTTGAGTACGAAAACTGAACCCAGATGCAAGACCCAGAGACAGACGTAAAAGTTTACAGTGTTTATTAAACACTAAGTTAACTGACAAATCTCTGATAGTGTTAATAAACAGAATCTTGAAGACACAGAGTCCTGGGTTCGTCACGGGGTTCGTAAAGAGGACCAGAGACGGAGCCACACAGTCCAGACCGGTAAAATACGTCGGGAATCTGACTAGGGGAGAGCAGAGGGAAGTCAGTAACAGAACCAGGTCATACACGAGAAGGTAGATGGAAAAGCAACAGGACATAGGGAACAGGCTAGCTCACGTACCGGTAAAACAGGTGGGTAGGTCAAACACACGTTGATTTGTTGGAGGCAGAGGCACAGACAAGGGTTAGGCAAGAAGGCTGGAGTCAGAGAAGGCAATCCGGGTCAAAAACAAGCAGGCAGGCAGGCAGGCAGGCAGGATCCAAAAACGCTGGTAAGTATCACACGGTGGCAAATACGAACTGGCACAGGACAAGGGGAAACACAGGGCTTAAATACACAAGAGGGAGGAAAGACAATGAGACACAGGTGTAACAAATCAGGGCGGGGAAAGGTAATCACACAGGTGGGACAAATTAGAGACAGGAAGCAAAGACACAAGACATGACACACAAGGAGAACTTAACAAAATAAAACAGGAAATGACAGACAAGACAGACAAGACAAGACCAGACTAACATCTGGGAGTAGATTGACAGTAAGCTCCTGGTATGGCCTTCCCAGTCAGATAAATTTGCCCCTGCTAAATCTGATAATAGATTTCTGAGGTGGAGAGAGAAGAGAATAACAGCCATTTGTACACTCATTGAGGGGAAAACCTTTAAATCATTTGAAAAAATAAAAAAACAACATAATTTGGAGGACAAGGATCAGTACAGATATTTACAGGTAAAACATTTTTTTGACAGGGAGATTAAGAGTAACTTATCAGAGGTCAGCGAACTGATTAAGGTCTTTACAGGAGCTTACAAACACACACCCACTAAGATCGTGTCTAAATTACATTAGGGTCTGCCAAAATGTAATGGTTTGAATTCATTTTACATTAAATCGAAATGGGAATCAGAATTGAATATTACTCCGTCTGAAAGTGAGTGGCATTCTATGTGTAAAACACAGCAAACATCCACCAGCTCTAAAGGTTGGCGAGAATTTGGCTGGAAAAACCTCATTCGCTTTTTTATTACACCAAATATTAAAAGCAAACAATTAGGAAAACAGCAGAAATGCTGGAGAGGATGCAGTCACATGAATGCCAACCACTCACATGTCTTCTGGACATGTGTAAAAATGCAAATGTTTTGAAACCATGTTGTTCAGACAATGGAGAATATTTTAAATTATAAAATCCCAATGAACCCCCAGACTATCTACCTGGGTCTAATACCTAATGATGTAATTAAAAGAGAAGGCACTTACTTATTTAAAATTTTAATTCTTGCCTGCAAAAAGGTTGTCACAAGGAACTGGTTAAAACGTGACCCTCCTCGACCACAACAATGGCTGGACATTATAGAGGAAATATATACCACGGAAAAATTAACATTCCATCTGAGGATTAAGATGGGAACTTTTAAGCGAAGATGGGAGAAATGGACCATATTCAAGGATACTAATGCTTGATATCAGATCAGGTACGGAAAAGCAGTCAAATGTATCAGAAACAGCATCCCCCCTTGTTGTATTGTCTGTTTCCTTTTTTGTTGTTGTTGGTGTTTCTGCACTGCACTGTAAAAGTGATTTAAAATATTAAAATAAAAAGTAAAAAAATATATATATATATCTGATTTAGGGCAGCAACTAATGATAATTTTAATAATCGATTAATCTTTAGATTATTTTAATAACTAATTGATTCATAGGATAAACACAAAACACTCAATTCTCAAAGATCAGTATTTAACCCAAAGCAATATAGGCTGCAGACAAGTAACTAATTTTTACATTTAGTTAGTGAGCACTAGCCCACTACCCAGACTTCCTGTGGCTAGAGACTAGCAAGCTATAGTCTTCAACCAGCTCTGGTTATAGGCTATCAAACTAGGGTTGTATGTATTAGTTACAGTTAACAATAGGTAACATTAGTCTGGTGGCTTGATAAACGTAGATAAAAACATTATATTTACGATGATAGTGTCTAACTAGTTAGCAGGCTAAAGTAATCATGACACATACGCTATCTTAAGCTAGGTTTACATTATGTTCCCGGTGGCCACAGCAGCCCCGTTTGTCCGAAATGTAGTGTGCTGTGGGATTTTGGCCATTTTTTTTCTCCATATTCAAGTTTTGTTACATAAAAAGCACACCACATTTGGGCCAAACGGGCCTGCTGTGGCCACTGGGAACATAATGTAAACCTAGCTTTAAAAATCTGGCCCAGCATCCAAAGCCTCAGCCATGCTGCTCTGCGTTTTCCTCTGTTACACTACACAGCATACGGGCATGCCTCAGTACTAATATGCTCAAGACCCGACGAATTTACTGCTGAATTCGTTGCCAACTTTTTTAAGAATAGATTTGGATCAATTTAATCAATTCGTTGTTGCAGCACTGTATAATAATCTACTGATTAAACTCTGGCCGGCAAAGTCCATATTACATGTACTGTATAATATAAGGATCCACTCTGCTACAGTTTACAGATCCACATTTCAGAGAATTTAATACATAAATACAATTATTTATATTGTGTTATTCTAAAGGTTTAACATACAATCATCACGTGTGGTTGTGTGCTTCAGATATTGTCTTTTCGGACATTATCTCCATGTCTGAGATGGTCTACATTGTCTACATCCTGTCTGGAGCTGAGTTCTATGTGAAGGGCTGGTTCCTCCATCGCCTCTTTTACAGCAGTAACACAGCCACTGTTAGCAAACAGATGGAGTATTCATTACATTAGAATGAACCTATGCGTTTCATAATATAGTTTTTCTAGTTTTCTAGTAAAAGGAGCCCGTTGGTGTTCAGAGTTAACATAGAGCAGATGAACCAGCGAACAGGGTCTGGTTCTATTGGCCACTTCTGTGAATGATGGTGGACGTGCTGTGACCTGAGTGCATTCACACTCAGACTGAGTGTTTTCAGAGGAAGCTGAGGCCCATGAACACACCACGGTCCTGAGTCATTAAATAACTGCAGACCAAAAGGAGGCAGAGGCTGTCCCTGTCACTCAGGGGCCCCAGCCCCACCCCCACCAGCCCATTACAACACCACCACCACTGTTTACACAACATAGCACTCTGATCAACCAATCACACAACACCTGAAGCCAAAGGCAGCTGTTGATCTGCTTCATCATTGTTCTACCATTGGTACTATTACACGACTCCATGGATTTATGTTGTTTCTGAGTCAATGAGTTGATATAAATGCTCTAAATATGACAGATTTTCAGATCACCACCAAAATTTAATAATTTTTTCCTTGTGCCAGTATGCCAGTATCAGCATTTCCTGAAAATGTCATCAAAATCTGTCGCCGTGGTGATCGGGGTGTGATCTGCCTTGGCAGAGGTCTGCATTCTCCAAGTGCTTTTCTAGTTGTTAAATTGTTGTATAACATGAATGAGCCTTAATCTAATAACATTAACAGTAACACTGATCTTTGTCTGTGGTTGATGGACACGTGTCGACTCACTCTGACCATAATGATGACATCACAGATGCAGGTCACAGGATACAGGTTCTGGATCACAGGATCTGGAACACAGGTTCTGGATTGCAGGTTCTGGAACACAGATTCTGGATTGCAGGTTCTGGATCACAGCTTTCTGGACCACATGTTCTATCTCCACGACGAGGACGAGGTCAGAGCTCAAATTTTGTCACAGGAAACAAAAACAAAAAACACTGGATCAGTGCATCACATTCAGGATCAGTTTACAATCAATAACCCTCAGACCACAACCAGAACCAGAACCACCATCCATCTAGACCACTTCCCGAACCAGAACCCTTGCATCACATACATAATCAGAACCCGCATCCATCTAGACCTGATGTAACCCCCTGGGTGGAAGGAGTTAAGTGAACCCTCCTGTGTCAACAATTCAACAGCTGTAAATGGTCCAAACAGGACCAACGTTGCATATTCAATCCAAACCTGCTCATCTACTGTTGGGTTGAGGGTTTGGCTTCACAAATCATCTTTGATCAAATCTGGTACAACTTTTGTTTTGGGACTCCTACTTGTCCGACAAACTGGACTTCATTATTCAGCTGTGTAAGTAAAGTGAAAATGCTATTACTCAGAGTCGTTGACAATATCCATGGCATGAACTGGGAAAAACGGGGACCACAGTCTGGACTCTAATACCAGAATCAGTTCTGAGGTAGGACCACAGATAAAACCTGCAGTTTGGATGAACTCAGAGATGGCAATAAGGAAATAACACATTCTGAAAGAATCTATAATAATAAAAATATTTTTTCTAGATGATGTTTCCATAATGTTTAGACGAAGAATCAGTTCCATGTTCCAGCTGAACCACATGACATTATAGTCCAATGTTCTGGAGATGAAACAGATGTTCAGGTTTGATTTATTAAACAGACGTTCAGGTGTTATTGATTAAACAGACATTCAGGAGTTTCTGATTAAACAGACGTTCAGGTGTTATTTAATGGAAGGAAGCTGTATGTCTGTTCTTCCCTGTGTCTGTAGGTCTAATGAGGCCTGGACTTCCCCGCTCTGCCTCTGCTGAATTATTTTTAGCTCCGCTGAGGACAAAGTTTATCCTCACAGTCGAGGATCAGAGTAAATCTGGATCTGACAGAACACACTAGAACCGAATGAGGCTCCATTTTCACCCACATTCAACTAACTAACCTACCCAACTACCTAACCTAACCCAATTAAGTAACTAACTAACCTAGCCAACTAAGTAACTTAACCCAAATACCTAACTGAACTAAATGACCCAACTACCTAACCTAATCCAACTAACTAACCTACCTAACTTCCTAACCAACTAACTAACCTACCCAACTACTTAACCCATCCCAACTAACTAACTAACTAACTAACTAACCTAACCTAACCCACCTAACTAATTAACTAACTAACCTAACCACTTAACTAACTTAACTGTGGTGTAACCAGTGTTGTAACTGGTCTCAGTGGTATAACAGGTGTTGTAACAGGTCTCAGTAGTAGAACTGGTATTATAACTGGTCTCGGTGTAGAACTGGTGTTGTAACTGGTCTCAGTGATAGAATCGGTGTTGCAACTGGTCTTGGCGTTGAAACAGGTCTCTGTGGTTGAACCGGTGTTGTAACTGGTCTTGGTGTTGTAACTGGTCTTGGTGATAGAACCAGTGTTGCAACTGGTCTTGGCATTGTAACTGGTGTTGGTGTTGGAACTGGTCTTGGTGGTAGAACAGGTGTTGTAACTGGTTTTGTAAGTGGTGTTTGAATCAGGTTGGGAGGTGTTGTAACAGACTCAGCTAGTCTCAGGTTTCACACAAAACAGCTGCAGGACACTAAATCCTGCACTAGTTCACAGTGAGCAGCAGTGCCCCCTGTAGGCACTCGGCGGAACTGCAGCTAAGCCTTTCATAACCCTAACCCCTCTGAGAACTGGAGAGCTGTAAGGCAACAGGTTCCACATCAGCGCGGAGACATCAGAGAACCTGCACTGTGAACCTTCACCAAATTCTCACCAACCACGAAACCAGCTGCAGGAGATGAGTGGCCTCATTCAGATGTAGGCTGAACGTTATCCTTCATCCCTGCTGCATCATGGTCCGACACAGGCTGGACCTGTCTGTAGGTGTACAGTCTACTGTAACTGTATGTGCATTGACACTCAATGGTTCTCAAAAAGTACTTTCAGTTTTACTTTTTCCTAACAACCGTGTCTGATGTGTGATGTTAATGAAATACTTTTCTTTTTTCTTTGTTTTACTTGTTTCTGGACCAGCAACCATAAATGTGGAAAAAAAAAAAAAAACCTCAGCAAATTTCTGTATTAAATTAACTATTTTCTTATTCACTGACTGGACTGGGAAACTTCAGCTAATTGGCAAGCTGATGTTAGCAGTGGTTATCTCACATTAGCTGCAGCTTATTCATGGCTAACATTAGCTCACTAGCTAATATTTCACCGGCTAATGTTAGATGTGCTCAGTTAATAACACAGCGCAATGTCGTGTTTTTATCTGTCTGCTCATTTGTTCTGTGTACACATACATGCTATTTCCTGCCACTACAATGTATGAGTAATTTACTTCAGCTTCTATGATTAAAGATACTGAATAATGCTACGTTTAATTTTAATCATTATAAAACATAAATTAAATATAACACACTGTTTATCAAAGGAGCTAGCCGAATCACAGCAGCTAACTTAAGTACATACAGCTAATGTTAGCTACAGCAGCAGTGTCATCTAGAAAACAGGAGCCAAACTGGAAAACCAGTATAAACCTGCAAACCACCCCCATCACTAAAACTGATTTTGGTGCTGATTTGACCTGTGGAAGAAACTAACCCACTCATACAACTGAGATACAGACGGGCTACGGCTATTTACTGGATCCACACAGAGCAGGACTCTGGAGTATGACTAAAAACTGATACACAACTGACTAAACTCCAGCCACAAGCACACACTACAGTTGTTCAGTGTAATTTCATCTCTTTTTACATTGTAATTTATTGTTATTTGTGTTAAAGCAAAGCAGGGTTATTAACAGTCTGATAAAAGGCTACGTGTCAGGTTCTTATTTGGTGGAAAACAGGTATCTGTGTCAGAGTAGATTCATGCGGTTTCATTTAAACATAGCGCGCTAACCGGAGCAAAGCTAAGCTAACACACACAAAATACTGAACATAACATCAGATTACCCCGTGATACCAACAAACTGCACAGACTGGAATGACCCACAAACTCATCTACTCACCTGACCTCTATCCAGGACTCATCCTCCGAGTCGAGCCGAGTCACTGTGTGATCCGGCAGTAAATTCGTACTCTTCCACCGCTCGGCCTAGTTTTCTTTCTTCGTTGGTGTTTCCTTGTCTTTCTCCTCTTTTTTAGAGTTAAAGGGGTCATATTTTGCTAAACCCACTTTTATTAGTCTTTGGTTCATTTATTTGTGTATTTGAACCCTAATAGTTCATAAAGTTTCAATTTTAACCCTCCAGGTGCTGCAAAGCTATTCCGGCAAAAATCGAGTGGATTTCTACAACCTGTTTGAATTCCTGCTTAATTTGTTACATTTTATAACTAGTTACGTCATGACATTTGCACATACAGGTACATCACAAAAAATTTGAATATCATGAAAAAGTTTTATATTTTTTGTCCCTCATTTCAGAAAGTGAAACCCATATATTATATAGACTCATTACTGCTTCCATGTGGCATGGAGGCGATCAGCCATCACTGACTGTGGACACTTCACACTGGACTTATAACAACATGGATTATGTGCTTCTCCACTCTTCCTCCAGACTCTGGGACCTTGATTTCCAAACGACATGTAAAATTGACTTTCATCTAAAAAGAGGACTCTGGACTTTCTACTGTCAGTGCTGGTTTGGTCTGCCATGGTATCTGCTGGTGTTGGTCCACTGTGTTTTCTGAAGTCCACAGTCAACACAGCCATCTACTAGGACATTTTAGAACACTTCATGCTTCCTTCTACTGACAAGCTTTATGAAGATGCTGATTTCCTTTTCCAACAGGGCTTGGCTCCTGCCCACACTGTCAAAGGTACCAAAAGCTGGTTCAATGACCATGGTGTTACTGTGCTTGATTGGCTAGAAAACTCACCTGATTTGCAACCCATAAAGAAGCTATGGAGTATTGTCCAGAGGAAGATGAGAGACACCAAATCCAACAATGAAGATGACCTGAAGGCATTCATCCTAAAATGTATTCAGTGTATACGTTACACCCTCTATTTTACAATCTAATAATTGGTTATAGGACAAAATATTTTATCGTACCTCAATAGCAAGAGTTTTGACAAATGGCAGCATCACAAATGGACAACAAAAGTAAATATCAAATTAAACATGTTTTATTTCAGTTATCAATATCATATATACAGTATATATATATATATATATGATTTTTTTTTTTTACAGTTATTGAATTCTTTTATTGATTGATTACTGACGGCATGATAGTATTATTCAAGACATTATTCATGACAATAACACGCCATACTGAAATGAAATGAAAACAAGATAAAGCATCACATACTGGTTCAGATGCTTCAATTAAACCAGCAATTGCCCTCATTGACCTGTGGTTTCATTTTCATTTGTCCCACTTTCAGTCAATATTGTGTTCAGCATTTAACAGTAATGTACTTCACAGAACACAGGACAAAACAAATGTCTGATAAAAAATGTATTCGGATGGAAACAAAGACATTTATTATCATTCATCATTTTTTTATGAATTAGCAAAGAGACAAACATGAAATAAAGATATTTAAGAATAGCAATAAAAACTACATTAAATTAATAAATGACAGAGACACAAGCTGTTTCTCAATACACGTTCCTGTCTGTTCTTCCGTTCTGGCGTTCTCGTGAAACGTCATCAGTCGCAGCCCAAGTACTGTTTCAATTGCAAGTTCTCATAAATCAAGAATGTATGGAATGCCCGGATGTTGTTCTTGTCTGCTAGCTTAAACCAAGGATGCACTGGTTGGTGACTCATGTAGACTTGGCTGAGAAATAATTCCCAAGATGCAGTTTGTGCCAGGCAGCTGTGCCCAGCTAAACCAATGGAATGTATTATAGTTTTGAAAAATACACAAAATGTATAACTGACATGTAAATACTAGTACAAATGTACTGAAATTAAATCGAGTGACATTGTGGTGATTTGAGGGAAATACATTAAGGAACAGATGGCATAAATACAGCAGAGACAGGAAGGAAAGTTCACAAGTATGCAGCCATTCCAATTATAGACTTGTGTTCTTAGGAAGTACGGTCTCTGAGAACGTTCCTACCAAGGCCTTACTTGCCGAGTTTGCAAGATCAAACTCTTTGTTCTTGGTATTGAGAAACGGCTACAGCCTTTATCAATGGCAGTTACATAACATTCATCACATCACCTCATTACATCACTACATTTATATGATTTAACACTGTTTTTTCAGTTTTACCAGATGAATGAATATAAAACTAGAAAAGCACTCCAAGAGTGCAGACCTTTGCCAAGGCAGATCAGTCCCCCCCCCCCCCCAACACCACCAAGGTTTTATCATTTTTTCCTTGTGCCAGTATCAACATTTCCTGAAAATTTCATCCAAATCCATCCATAACTTTTTAAGTTATCTTGCTAACAGACAGACAAACCAACAACCCACCCCCACCCCCATCACCACCAAATTTTCATCATTTGTTCCTTGTGTCAGTATCAACATTTCCTGAAAATTTGATGAAAATCGGTCCACAACTTTTTGAGTTATCTTACTAACAGACAAACAGACAGACAGACAAACCTTGATGAAAACATAACCTCCGCCAAGTGAAACTTGGCGGAGGTTATAATCATGGATTGACCGAAGCCCAACAGCCAAGTAACAGAGTTTACTCACCACTGAGGATGAACCTTTACATAAAATTTAATATTTAATCCATATCTGTATGTGATGATGTTTCTCTGGGTGAAAACATGGACTTAAATACAACTGTATATTTGAGTGTGCAGATGTTTTACATGGCATTGATGAAGTCGTCTCCTACATTCAGCATGCTTCTCAGTGCCGTCAGGATCAGCGTGTCCATGTTGTCGTCACAGTTGTTGTCTCCGTCACTGTAGTTTTTCACTGCAAAGATGCAGTTCAATGGAATTCCCACGTTGGAGCTGAGAAAACACATCTATATGTGGAAAGGAGCAGGTCATCACACTGTCATACCCAGATGAAGGTCAAAAGTTTTGGTGTAAGAAAACTGACCTTTTCCCTCAGATGTTTGCTCTTATAGACGTTCTTCAGGTCCTTTTGGATTTCTGGACAGGCTTCATCGATTTGGGTGGCGATCGCCAGCTGAGGAATCCCTGTAGATTCACAAAGAAACTCCAGGTTGAGCAGATTTCTAAGGCTTTCATTCTTTATTTTATTTTTTTAGCCTGTATTTAACCAGGTAAGACCCATTCAGATCAAGGTCAACCTGGTGAAGAGCTCAGCAACACATATCTTCATAGGAAATGGAGAAACTGTTTTCAGACAAGGCAAAAATAAAGTTGGACTTCTTGTTTCTGCTGTAAATCTCTTGAGGGTCCAAACAGTGGCTCTGTCGGACTCTGTTGTAAATGTCCCACTATTTTTTTCATCTCCTTCGTGGTCCAAGTGCCACCTCTGATGAAACTATTTTCTTTCTTTTTTTTATTATCACACTAACACTGGATGTGGACACTAGACAAAAGCTGAGTACATAACCTGTCAACCAGAAGGGGGGGCTAAGACACATTTAACAGCTTATGAACTGTTCATGATGCATTAACGTACTTTATGTCCATGTATGACTGGAGCTGCTGATATCTGCTGCAGACCATGAAACACACTACTGGTGAATGATTCTGTAGAACGTCATCTTTTACTGATTGTGGACGTTGTCAGATATGTGTCATCTGTGTTTTTGCGTCGTTGAGGTTAAAACATCTTAACTGTAACCAGACAACCTTGAGGAATGGCCCGGTCAATCATGACTCACTGTACACCTCTAGGAGGTGCTGTTGGATTCATGGTCAGATCACCCTACACTGTACTGTCACCAAGAGCCGCCATAGGACCAGGTCTGTGCAGACTCTGGATTTGGGAAGGACACCTGTAGGCCTTTGAGATATTAGTGACCTCTGACCCCAGTCTTACCCATGTCTCTGGCTTTTACCTTAAAGTTATGAATTTATTTATTCATGTATTTATTTTATTTCTACGAGGTAAGTCAATTGAAAGCCACTTCTCATTTAAAATGACGACCTGGTCAAAAGGCAGCGTAGTAGGCCGATAAAACAGAAAGAGGCTCAGCACTGATCTCTGACCCCAGTCTTACCCATGTCTCTGGCTGTTTCTCTGATGGCCTTCATCTTCTGGATGACTGAGGGCTTAATTTCTAATGCGTTGGCATTAAGGACACAAACCAACACATGGACTTTTTCATCTGGAGTGGGACATGGCCGGTATTTGTTATCGTCCTTTGAAAGTGAAGATGCTGGATTGAACTGGAAAAAGAGAAATCCAACTGAATGAATGAGACAGATCTATCAGAACAACAGAACAACGTTATATGGATAACATTCTACCTAGTGAACCGGTCATACCTTGTAGCCGTCCTCCACATGTCCCTCCATGGCCAGTTTGATGTCTTCAGCCCGAACTCCGACGTCCTCTCCATCCTCAAGCCCCATAATATCGTTGCAGATGAATGAACAGTAAACTCCTCTTCCCTTCAGGATTTTGTGAGTCGTGTACTGTAGCCCAGAAACACAGCAGTGACATTTACCATTAGTTTACCTGACCCTCCATGGTGAGTCCAACCAGGACACTTAAACATCGTCCAACCAGGACATCTAAACACCGTCCACAAGGACACCTGAACACCATCCACCCTAGACATCTGAACACTGTCCACCCTGGACATCTGAACACTGTCCATCCTGGACACCTGAACACTGTCCACCCTGGACATCTGAACACCATCCACCCTGGACACCGTCCACCCTAGACACCTGAACACTGTCCACCCTGGACACCTGAACACCATCCACCCTGGACACCTGGACACCGTCCACCCTGGACACCGTCCACCCTGGACACCTGAACACTGTCCACCCTGGACCTTCAGCTACACTTGCAGGACTTCAGTGATAAATGAACTGGTGGGACGCTCGGATGGATAACTGTGTTAAGGGTTAAACCGGCCGGTTCTCAGGACAGCAGACACATGGAGAACCTTTACAGGTCAAGAGGTCAAAGGTTACGTACCTGATTGGTGAAACTTTTGGCTTTATTGTTTGCATTGACTGCAGCTGTAAGCACCATCCTGCTGGTCAGGGCGGTACTGATGGAGTTGATGAAGCTGGACTTTCCAGCTCCAACTGGTCCATACAGGAGAATCCGCAGATGTTTGATGTCATCTTTCAAAGGTTGATACTCAGTGGCAAAACGGAGGTTCTCCTCTTTGCTTCTGTTGGACCAAGGTTATAGCTGACATCACAAGTAACTACTTATCTAGAGCTTTAACTATAGGTTTAATTAAAGGTTTAACTATAAGTTTAGTTATAAGTTTGTACAGATATGTTTACATTTGTTACATGAGCCTTATGTGTGAAAACTATACGTGAACAACTCTGTATGTCCACTCTGTCCTCTGTATGTCCACCCAGGTGTTGTTCCCAGATGTCCATGTCCACTTACCCCCAGTCTATCTTCCTCCATGGTTGATCAAAAGCTGAGGAGGACATTTAATAATGTTGTGAGACATAGTTCAGATTGGTTTACTTCATCGTGTATCAATAACAGATTGGATTCAATCTATAAACACTGAGTATGAATAAACAATTCTTACTGGGACATGGTTCAGGTTCTGGAAAGAAAGGGAAACATGCAGCGTTGAGTACATTTGTGTGAAGTTGTTTTACAGGAGTGTATAGTTTTGCATAATAACGGACTTCATAAGCATCGCCACGGTAACCATAAAGACATCATTTGGTCAATACTTCAGTCATGAACAAGTCCTCCAGGTATATGGACATCTCACCTGAGCTCGAGTTTCCTCCCATGGTCAAATATTCACCAGAAGGTAGAGCCTTGTCAAAACCTGTCAAAAGAACAGTCAGAAAACCCATCATCATTTATCTATTGTCCATCCATCCATCCATCCATCCATCCATGTATCATCCCTGTATTATCCACCCATCACCATCCATCTAACCATCCATCCATCCATCCATCCATCCATCCATTCTTTCTGTCTTCAAACTCACATCCAGTTCATCATAAAACCATTCACTGAGACACTGTAAATAAATACAGTGAATTTATCTGTAACTGATAAAATTCAGTCTCATGTCATTCAACACACAAATACACATTTAAATGATTAAATTAATTACATTATATCAGATTTATTATCATTGTTTAAAAAGACAAGTTTAAAAACAATTAAACACTTTTTCAATAAAAGCAGCAATTAAAAAGAATATGTACATACACAAATGTTGATAAAATAAGGAGAGGTTTTAGCCTCAGCATTCATAAATTAACATCATTGGCAATTACTCAAATCATGTTTTATGTTTCTGCAGTGGTTAATACACCAGTATGTAGAGGCTCTTTGACCCAAATTATCTTTTAAAAGTTGAAATATAATTATCATTGTTGAATGATCAATTTCAATTTACTGTTTAACCAAAAAACTGAAAAAATGCTAAAGCATTATGTTTGATTAAATGTCAGATTATATTTATTTACTTGTAATCCTGAACAGATTAATTAGCTTTAGTGGTTTAGTGGCTGAGTAAACTCAGATTAATGAATAAAAATGGTAAAACATCTAGATCTTGAACATGTAGACACAAAACAGTTCAATATCACAAACAACTAAAACTGACTGAATGGAAAACAGTGATTTTATGTCTGAGCTGATCTGAGCATCAATGTCAAAGAATCAGATGTTGGAGACGTACCTTCAGGATGTCCCGGGTGGATGTGAACTGCCTCCACTGGTCTCCAGCCTTTATACTCACTGACTCCTCCCCCTGGCAGTGTCTTCCATCTGATGGAAACCAGCTGATTTAGAGGAAACTTCCACCAGGTTTCACTTTCACTGAGTTCGGATGACTCATTATGGTTTTCCTGGGATTCAACGCCCTTACAAAAACATTCACTTTCATTTTTAACATTAACATATCAAATAAAAGCATCAAACCCAGACAAAATATAAAGTATAGTCCCCATGTAGAAGTCTTAGGTTTGTAGTTGGAGCAGGACTATGACCACACACGCATTTATCTGTGTGTGTGTGTGTGTGTGTGTGTGTGTGTGTGTGTGTGTGTGTGAGAAAAGGTCCATCTGTGTGACATCAGTGACCATTTACCAGTTTTTACAATACATCATAGCAGCTACAAGACTAAGCAATCAGACATAAAAACAATATACAGAAGAAAATTTACTGAGTATATTTGCATAAGTAGCTGTACTTTAGCTGTAGAACAGCAGGAAACACTGCAAACAGTACGACAATACCAACCTGATAAAGACACACAACAACCTGTTATAATTATTGGTATAATTATGTCAATGACCAGTGTTTCCATGTACGATCGTACGGCACCGTATATCCATCCCATAATTATCCACCAGGTCCACAACACATTGTCCATATGAATGAATGAATTAATGTTTTTATTATTGTGTCTTGCATAAAAACATGCCCAGCCCTTACATGGGCTTGTAAGACACCAAAAATACAAACCAAAAATCAAATACCAGACAATAGGCACAATAGATATGAACAAAACAATGTACCGACCTATTTAAACAATTTTAAATCATTTAGAATTTATATACATTTGAACTAAACAACCATTTCATCTTATCCTCATCAGTGCTCCAGAAAATATCAGGATTTCAGATAAACATGTCATGAAACAAAGAGGCTCTCAGTTCATCATATAGAGGACAATGCAAAAGAAAATGTGATTCATTTTCCACTTCCCCCAAATCACACAGTCCACAAAGCCTGTCTTCTTCTGGGATTTGGGTAAATCTCCCATGCCAGTTTCTATAAGTTCTTAGTGTTATAACCCATTAGAGACACTAATAAATGAAGTGAACAAATCTGTTCAAACAGAATCATCTGCTTACAATATCTATTTCTATATCTATCTATCTAATATCTAATATCTATCTATCAATATTTTATTATATTATAATATTTTATAATATAATAAAAAGTTAAAAGGACAAAACTGAAAGTGACAGAATCCAAGTGTTTCCGAAAAGTCATGTGATTTCCTCAGCCTGAAGCAGATGAGTGGGTGGAGCCTCGGTCCATAAAAACAGACGACGCTCTATTCTACTCCCTCATTTCTTCAGGAGCAGCAGGTAGGTTCGTTCTATGTTAATCTGATCTATGCTAATGTAGTCTATATTAATCTGATCTATGTTAATCTGGTCTATATTAATCTGATCTATGTTAATCTGATATATTTTATTATGAGGAGCTAAAGTCTGAATGTTCATGTTCAGATGTGACTCATTCCTGTCCATGTTGAATGCAGGACTGTAGAGGTCTGAAAGTCATGGAGAATGAATGAATGAATGAATGAGTGACTGTTCTCTCCACATCTCAATGACTACCATATTTATTAGGGGTGTGTCATCTAAGGCACCTCAGGATTCGATTTGATTACGATTCAGGGTGCTACGATTCAATTAATCAACGATTATCATGACGATAATGATCATAAGGATTATAACAATTTTCAATGCATCTTTTTTCCCCATTCAGGATTTTTTTCTCCCTCTGTGGCTACTTCATACTTTTATTTGAGGGTTATTTGTCGGTATCTATAAATTCAAGTAATCAAACTAATTTGCCTCCCTTATCTTTTATTTGTGTCAAACCACAGAATGATCCAACATATATTCCACCAGAAAACCAACAGGAAAAAGGCAGCAGTGGCATATACAGTAAAAACTGCTCTTATTTACGAATAAAATATTCCATTTACCTGCAAAACATTTGCTGTATCAAAAGCAATACTTTTTAAAAATATATACCTATTAACAGTACAAAAAAAAAACTTTGGTGGAATGAAGTCCAAATTTTTTTGGGAAAACAAATAAAGTGTCTTTAGAAATAAATAAGACTTATTTCAATCAAAAGTGGTTTTCACAGATTTCTGTACAAGTGTAATAAATAAATAAATAAATGCTTATTTTCTGGCCCCTCAAAAGCTCCCCAGGAACTCACTCAAATTCTCAGACCCTCACACACACACATGCTTCTGCAGAAAACTGTAGAAAACAGTTAATTCAATCTGAACCAACACCAGCGTTACCTTATTCAGTCATAATAAACGATATCCAAACAAAATTCTCAATGAGCAGCATTAATCCCTCAACAAACGAAATATTTCGCTATCCAGAATCAGAGCCTGCATCACATGTCAGTTATCCTCCATGCTTACCTCAGTGATTCTACTGCTGTGGTTTTGGTCTCACTGTACAGTTCAGGAACTGCGTTCTGGGCAAAATACTATCGCTTCAGTATTTTTTATCTGCGCTCCGGCTTCTGCATCAGAGCACGACAGCCCTGCTTCCAAACACTCGCTTTTAAACCCGTTGGGTGAATGTGATGCTCTGTATCCAAACAGTTAGGGTTGGTTTTACTGTTGGTTTTACGGTTAATTTGACTGTGTCCTCCTGGTCCGTTCTTTAAGGTGTCCGGGTGGCATGCGCTACTTTTATTTTCCTGCCGCGCGCTGCGGTTGTGTTCCTGTCATTTAGTAATTTGGAAAAAGAACTGTTTTTGAACATTTATGAATCGTTATTGAATTGTCACGTGTCGCATCGCGATGAATCTAATAATCAATGTACTGGCACACCCCAAGTATTTAGTTGTCTGTGTTTTCTCTGCAGGTCCAAACATGGGGGATGCTTTCTATTTTTTATCTCCATCTGGTGGTGCTGACCCAGGAGCATCTGATGAATCCCCCCAGTGTCAGGTTAGAACCACCATCAGAGGAACCGTTCTGAATATTTACACCTTCACAGCAGTGGAACAGTTCTCTGAACATCACTGAACCTGTTACAAACATGTTCTACTCATTCTGAGCCCAGTATTCCACGTCCACTGGACTCAGTCCCCTGTCAATCTGGTCACTTCCTGTGTGTGGATCAGTGAGAATGTATTGACCCCATTACTCCACTGTTCAGTCCTGTTACTCCCATCTACTGCTCCAATCAATCAATCAATCAATCAATCAGTCTTAATTTATATAGCACTCTTCATACAGTGAGGATGTAGCACAAAGTGCTTTACATATAAGTTTAAAAATAAGTCCCGTCCCATCCCATCCCACCCCCACCTCAAACACACACACACACACACACACACACACACAAGCACACATACACTTAAAAAGACTAACTGAGCACGAGAGGACCAGTAAGTAGAAGAGGAGGTGCTGTCTCAGGGAGCCATCCGCACCAGGAGGCAGCCACTGACCCCGGCAACCTGGCACCACCGACACAGTGCCACATCCTGACCAGTGAGAGAGGGCCAACTGCCACCGCATCACGGCAGCAGGGACCCCCACCCACCAGGGAGGAGCAGACCCCAGGGAAGGACGGCGCCACAGCCACCAGAGTCCACAGCTGCCCCCCGGTGCAGAGGGCCCCCTCTGATGAAACACTGGAGAATATAAATAAGAAGCATTAAAAAGAAAAAAAAGCATTGATTTAAAGAATCTAAATATGATATATAAATATAATAAAGCAGAGCATTACAGTAGTTGATTTTACTGGAGATAAAAGCATGCATTAGCATCTCTGTGTTGGCTCAAGAGAGAACTGGGCGGACTCTGGCTAGATCAGTCCTGTTACTCCTATTTACTCCTCTGTTCAGTCCTGTTACTCAGTCTACTCCTCTGATCAGTCCTGTTGCTCCTCCATTCAGTCCTGTTACTCCTGTTACTTCTCCATTCAGTCATGTTACTCCTCCTTTCAGTCCTGTTACTCCTGTTTACTCCTCCATTCAGTCCTGTTACTCCTCCACTCAGTCATGTTACTTGTGTTTACTCCTCTGTTCAGTCCTGTTACTCCTGTTTACTCCTCGGTCCAATCCTGTTTTACTCCACCGATCAGTCCTGTTACTCCTGTTTAGTCCTCCGTTCAGTCCTGGTAATCTTCCGTTCCCTTCTGTTACTCCTTTTTGCTCAGTTCAGTTCTTTTACTCCTCCATTCAGTCCTGTTACTCTTCTGTTCAGTCCTGTTACTCCTTTGTTCAGTCCTGTTACTCCTGTTTAGTCCATTGTGTGATCCTGTTACACCTGTGCTCAGTCCTGATATACCTGTGTTTAACAGCTGTTTTAACTACATTATTTATAACTGCATCTTAGTTTATAATGTTCTGGTTTGTTGTTAAATCCAAAACTTACTTTCAAACTAGCACCCGTACCAATATCAAACTAAAAATGTTTGTTAACTTCAATCACAGATTTGGCTCCATTTTATTTTTCCATCAAAAACACATTTTAACTGACCTTAACCTCATCATGGACTTGTTGGTTTTCACATATTTCCACATATTTATTTCCCATTCTCTTTTCTTCACATATAAGAAAATACAGTAAATCTGTGCACCGCTTTAAAAGACACACAAAAAACTAAATATGTTGAAAAGGTTACAGTCACTATTTAGTGTGACCTTTGACCCTTTTCATTTCCTCGTTCCTTGGTGTAATTATATAAGTCTCATCTTCCACAAAGAACATTCTACAAAAAACACAAACTGTTTCTGAAAATATGTGCATGTTCTGTGTTTGTGTGTGAGGAGGTTAAATAAATGACCCTGACACTGAAGGGGTTAACGGGTTCATAAATACAGGAGAATGTGTGAGGTTCAACTCCATCAATGTGTGGAAATGTTGTGTTTTTCAGATGCAGAATGTCCTACAGAATCTGAATGCCTCTAAACTGATCTCAGATGAGTGTCTCCGCTGTACGTCCACATGTACAATTTATAAACACAGCTTCTATAAACCCACATTAACGTACACTGTTTATAACCACAGCTTTTATAAACCCACATTAACCTGACCTTTGTGTTTCTGAAGCTGCTCTTCAACTGGTGGAGGGCGCCTCTAAAAACCCAGAATGTTTCGATCTTCTGATCACATTCATCGACGATTTACAGAAATGTCTGAAGAACCTGAACCTGAAACCAGAGTCAGATGAAGAAACCAGAGGTAAATCTTTATTCATTTTAACCCATGTGTCGTTTCAGTCCTGGTTCAGTAACACTGAAACTGGACTATTTTGTCTGTTGTTGTTTTTTTCTTAATTTTTGTTCATTTTCTGGATTATGTGGTCTGTTTTTCTTCATCCTGGTTCATTCATCTGCACTCAGGTGTTTCTGTTCTGTTTCCATCTCAGGAAGCTGGTGGAGTAATTTGGGGCGTTCGTCCAAAACCAAGGTTTTTGTTGATGTCAGTGGTGAAACCTTCGGCGCTCATAAATACATCAAAAATAAGCTGAAGTCGAAGGTGGACTTGGTTCCAAACCCTCAGGACTGTGATGTCATCGTCCTCTTCTGTCCCGTCTCATCTCGTGTTGGATCTGACGTGGAGGCGGCACTGAAGAAGATCCCAGGTAAACGCTGTAAGCTGCCATGGTAACCACTGATGTAACACCAGGGTCTTCATCTGATCGTTCATTTTCAACAAGAAGCTTTAACCGAACAAAGCAAAGAAGCTTAATTCAGTCACAAAGTCTATGTTTCTGAAAAATATTGTTGTCAGCCATATTTGGACAAAAGGTAGCGCTACAGGTGAGCTAATGCTAAACGTGAGCTTATGCTAAATGTGAACTTATGCTAAACGTGAGCCAATGCTAAACGTGAACTAATGCTAAACATGAACTAATGCTAAATGTGAACTAATGCTAAATGTGAACTAATGCTAAACATTAGCTTACTGATGGGATAAAACTTGAATCATCTTGGTATTTTCAGAGCTAGCTGCATTTTGAGTCTATGGAGGCGGGGTTTGTGGAACTCCCACCAGTGGCCATCAGTGGTATTACACTTTAACCAAGGGACTGAAGGACTTTGGCCAAAACCTAATTCACCTTTTGGCCCTCCCCCTTATCCCTACCCCTCCATTTTGTGCTTTCATGTAAAGGGGTAGGGGTGTCCCAATTCATGATGAGTTGGAGGGGAAGGGCTAAGGGGGAGGGCTTTTTGGCCTTTGAAACAGAGATTTTTCAGGACCACACTACGAATGGAGGGGTAGGAGAAATCTCACATAATTTTGTTCGAATCATTGACAAGATGGAGGTAAACACAGCAAAAAAGTGCAGCAGTGTGATGAAAGAAACACACAAACGTACTAAATTTCTTTGTAAACATCTTAACCTTTTGATCGACCATTTAATGCCGTTTTAATGTGTTATATATATGTATATATACATATATGTGTATATATGTTTTGGGGTGACCATGGCTCAGGTGGTAGAGTGGGTCGTCCAATATCTAAAGGGTTGGCGGTTCGAATCCCGCTCTGTCCATGTGCTATTGTGTCCTTGGGCAAGACGCTTCACCCCCCTTGCCTCCAGCGCCACTCACACTGGTGTATGAATGTGTGGTGGTGGTCAGAGGTGGTAGGTGCAAATTGGCAGCCACGCTTCTGTCAGTCTGCCCCAGGGCAACTGTGGCTACAGATGTAGTTTACCACCACCAGAGGGAGAATGTGAGAGTGAATGAATAATGGATCTATAATGTAAAGCGCTTTGGGTGTCTAGAAAAGCGCTATATAAAATCCAATCCATTATTATCATTCTTATTATTATTATTATAGATCGTATTTCTGTGGTTTGCAGTTGATAGCTGTAAAAAGATGACCAAAGCCCATGCAACAGAGATGGTTACAGATGCATGATGGCATGGGGAATTCTTTGAGAAACAAAGTTGTCACATCGGTTTAGAGTGGCATCAATGACATAAAGGGTCTCGGAGGGTTGTCTCCTTTCATAGGGGAATATTTCAACCCCTACCTCTTGCAACTCCATTTCAAGGGGTAGTGCTAAGTACAAGGGCCAAAGGGTAGGGGTAAGGGGGAGGGCCAAAAGGTGAATTCGGATTGGGCCTTTATCTCCACATTGGTGTTGGTAGACGCTCTCACCCTGGTCCACTCTGTCATCTCACTTTTGTCTTTTAGACTCGGGGAGGAGGAAGCCTGTGATTTTAGTTCTGATGCATCATACCAGAAACATCTACTACTCAGGGGACGAATCCGATTGGTCTGATGAACACGGCGCCGTGGTGTCACATGTCCACGTCCTGTTCCATGAAACTCAGAAGGGCCTCCTGACGTGTCCCAAGAATGACCAGGCCGTTCAAAGCCTGTTGGATCAGTGCATCAAACACGCAAAGTGATGTGGACACCAGAACCAGACTGAGAACAAAAAGACTGAATCAGACACAACATCATAAAAAGAACTCAACAGGTCCATTTACTGAATTAAAAGAACTTAAATTAAAACACATTAAACTAATAAAATCTGAACATTTCCAGGAGAAAACAATGAGTTGATTTTATTCTGAGTTGAGTCATTTTTATCTTTTAATATTTGACAATTTTTTTTTTTCCATTCAAGAAAATTTATTTTAATGTATTACTATATATAACATTTATGTAAATCTGTGTCACAGTAGAAGTAATAATAAAAATAAAATGACAGTAATGAATAGGTTTAAATTTACTGGACAACTGGCTTCAACTTGATTCACTGGGGCTGGAGGACTGGTTGAAAATTGTTGGTGAAATTCACAACATGGAGAGATAAACATTTATGCTGAGGCTGCAAGCAGAACTTTACATAATAAGATGGAGCAAATGGATAAGTTTCTGTAAATACAATTTATGGGTGGTTTGTCTCAAAGTCCTGTGAAATGTTATATAAACTGCTGCTCTAAAAATTAAATTAATTGGTTAACTTGATTACAATTTCATAACTGTAACCTAAATTGTCATTACTATTAGATTGTGACTGTTATCTGTTGCTGATTGTTGTTTGTTGTGTTCTGTATGACGAAATGATAAATAATAAAAACTAAGTGTAAAAAATTTTTACTGGACAATTATTTTAATGAACTAAAGATATTTAATCAAATTGAAGAAATTATACTTGGAGCTGCATTTGACATCAAATATAAACTAGTTTACTGAAATATGTTATAATATTATATACTAATATTTAAATCATTTGAATTGACTTTTCTTGATTAATTTTAGATTTAAAATCTGTAATGTTATTCTAATGTTTACAAACACGTTTACTAACATTATTATAAAATATTTACTATGTTTAATGTTTCCACTATTTAAGCAGCATTACTTTAATTACATTTAATTAACTTTCACTGACTTTAATTGAAACATCCTATTAACAGATGTGGTTCTGAACCTGTTTTGGTCCAGTCACTGATGTTCTGAACATGAAGGAAGTGAGGACTGAAGTCTGACAAACACCAGTTGGTGGGTTTCCACTTCCCTTTGGCCCCTCTGGCCACGCCCACTAAGAAGCAGAAAGTGAACGGTGTGATGCCATTGGCTCTTACACTGATGTCACATCTCTGACCTTTAAGTCAATGAAAACGCATTTACTGATACAATTTCACTCCATCTGGATTTGATCTAAACTGATAAGTGTGAAACGTTACAACAGAAGTTAAATTATAACATTTATCGGAAACTCTGTAATAATAAAGGTAAATAAAGTCACTGCAGCATCAAACCGAGTGCTATCCTGAAGCTGATGTTATATGATCAAAACCACGCCCACATTCACCATCTGATTGGTTGTCATCAGTTGCTATATTTGTCACATGACCCTGAAATTACCCCGACGACCATTTACTGTTGAAGTAATCATTACCTGTTGAGTTACAGAGAGACAAAGATACTCATCGCTTCGATTCTGTCACAGTGACCCGATCAAGAATGGCATCACAACCAGAACCATGTCCTGAAAACAACAAACACATGTGCTTTACTTTCAGTAAGTGTTTCAGACATCCTGGTGTTGGATGGGTTTGTACCTGGATCACAGCATCACCAGGATGTTGTGAAGGTCAGAACATCTATGTTCTCAAACCTGTCTGTGGATGAGCTGGTCTGGTTGGGTTCTGGTTTGGTTCTGTTAGAGTTTTCAGATGGACACTGTCACATGAAAACAAACTGGAGCGCCATAGTGATGAAAACCCTGAGTGTTCTGTTTGCTTTGATTCTGGTTGGGTTCTGGATCTCAATGGTGACCAAAATTCTTCCATTTGGTTTGGTTCTCCTCCTCCAGGGTTCTATCCATGTATGTTCCATTGACGCCCCCTACTGGACTGTGTACTGTTTAGTTTAGTGTGAAGATGCTTCAGTACTGTCTTTATATTAAACATTCATCAGTGGTTCAGCTTCAGCTTCTGCTTCAACTGAGAAATGAACCAAGAAACTTAATCCAACCTCAAATATGCAAATGAAACAAAACCTTTATTTTGACTTTGATAGAACTTCCCTTTAGTGTCAGACTTAACTGAAACTGTTGGACAAGTGTCTTTGCAGCTAAATCATCCTATGAAACAGCTGAAAACAGGAAATGGATCTGATGAAGTCTGTGATGTAATAACTTTTGAATCCACTCTGAGTTTTAATGAAAATCTACACGATCAGTGAATTAAATATAGGAAAATACATGATTTGCACTGAAAAAATGCTGAAATGGATAAATATATATATATATATATATATATATATATATATATATATATATATACATATATATACATATATATATATATATATATATATATATATATATATATATATATATATATATGATGAATCACTTAGGAATAGGATGGACTTGGATAAAAACAGTTATAAGAAGTTGCCACAAAAACAGCTGTAGGTGTTTACGGGTTCAAAATGCTGTTGACATTGAGTCCATCCAGCTTTCACATGTTCACTTACTGTTTACAGCCCAGTACCGAGCTTTGGCCATGGAACCAGAAAAAGCTGGTTCTTGTTGAGGAACAGGTTCCAAACTGGTCCTGGAGTGTTCTCAGTGGAGCAGAGGTCCATGTGTCCTCTGTCTTTCATGGATTTTCTTGTGTATCTGTAAAGCACTTTTATGTCCAAAGTGTTTGTGGCAGACGGAGCAGCTGAAGGGTTTCTCTCCAGTGTGAACCCTCATGAGGACGTCTAAACTGGACTTGATACTAAACCTTCTCCCACAGACCGAACAACCAAACGGTTTCTCTCTGGTGTGAGTCAACAGATGTGTCCTGAAGTTACTCTTGTGTCTGAAACGTCTCTGACAGACGGCACACCTGAAGGGCTGTTGTCCAGTGTGGACCCTCATGTGACTCCGTAAACTGGACTTCTGGGTGAACCTGGTTCCACATTCAGAGCAGCAGAACGGTTTCTATCCTGCATGGCTTCTCATGTGTCTCTTCAAACAGGACTGGAAGGCAAACATCTTCTCACATTCAGAGCAGTGGAGTTCTTTTCTTCTACTTCTCACATCTTCTCCAGTCAAGTCCATTTTGACTTTTTTGGTTCTTTTCTTGGGGATGTTTGCATTGTGACCGGTCACGTCTGCCTGAACTCGTAGAGGATTCTGATCTGCTTTAGCTCCGCCCTTGTTCTTCAGAGGTCCACTGAAGCAGAACTCAGGGTGGATGGTGGGTTTGTCAGCTGAGGAGGTGGGATGAAGCTGAAAGGATGAAGAGACACCGGCCGAGGTCCAGCCCATGGTTCTGTTCCAAACCCTGCTCAGATGTTCCTCCTCCTTGTGGACGGCCTTGTGCTGCTCCACATGACTGTTCCTCGTGAAGCCTTTCCCACACATTGAGTATCTGAACTGTTTCTCTCCTGTGTGGGTCCTCAGGTGTGTCTGCTGGTATCCATTCCTGGTAAACCTTCTACCACACTGTGAGCAGATGAAGGGTTTCTGACAATGGTGACGTTCTCCTGGTTCCTCCCCGTCATCACAGCTGACTTCGATCTCAGCCACTATATCCTCTCCAGCCTTGTACTTAGTCATTTGGTGAAATCAGTTGCGAGTCTTCATCTTCTTCTCCAGAGTGGATCAGGAATTTAAGGCGTGCCCACTTGGGTGCTGTGCTACTCATCCCTGAGTCCATTTTCAGTTAGGCCCTAGCATCCAGACCTGCAAAGATACCAAAATACCTTATGTGTTATTTTCTTGTCTGTTTGCATCGGGATTGGCATTATAACATGTGCTTTTATGTATGAAATGAAATGGTCCTTTTGTTTTCTGCTCCGTAGTTGTGTCGTTGTTAAACTGCTGTCTTTGTTGTGATCACTCCAGAACTTTCATTTGCTCTGTATGAAAAGAGAATTTATCATCACTTCACTTATTTCAATCTTAACTATGTCTTGACTACGTTTTAAATAAACATTGATATTTACTTGCCTCAGATGCGGTGCTCGAATGGAATGAAAATACGTATACTATTTTCTGAAAGAAGCAATCAATTGTAACATCTTCCTATAAAATCTGAAAAGTAGAAGCATAATGTAATGTCACAACCTTATCTTGGACCAATTCCACTAACATTTTTACAGGAAAAGGTGGAATAATTCAGAAATACCACTAAATGCCATTAAGCGTAATGATACATTTTTGGGAAAAAAGAGGTACCATATAATTATGTCTAAGCTACTCATTTGGAAAGGCTATCATGGTTTAATACACATATGTTCTACCAACAAAATGGCACCACAAAGGTTTTGCCCCCTTTAGCGGTACCACTACCTGGCCTGGCCCATGGACTATTTCATGCAGTGAAAGCAGCTGAGAGGTGCCACAGCTCCACCCACCGAACTGGAGCAGAACACAGAAATCCAAACCCACGTGAACAGGTCAGGTCCAGTTGTCTGGTGCTGATGGACCCAGATTCATCCATGTTTGTGTGGTTGTGTAACTGTGACAGATTCAGAATCATATTCCTTTATTGTGATTCAAACATGTTATAAAACCATGGATCTCCAGGACCATTTGAATAATAAATACATAATAACTAGGGCTGGGCAAGTTAACGCGTTATTACTGCGTTAACTCATTCACTAAATAACGCCGACAATTTTTTTTAATCTCCCGTTAATGCCGTTCTGCCTTTCAAGCAAGCCTTAGTTCATTTATACATACGGACTCTTATTTTGAAACTCATGCTTTTATTTTGGCGCTCCACACACCGGTGCTCTGTGTGAACTGTGCGTGTAACTGGGAGGAGAAAGCGAACTTTCCGAGTAATGCTGAATCAAACTTTGTGTAACTCCTGCAGAAGCAGCGCCTGTATGTATCAATCATTCTGTTGTTTGCTGAATAATTTCACATGCAAACGTGCTGTTAGAAACATGTTTATGACGTTATTTTGGATGTGTTTATTACAATGTGTTACTAACATGTTTAAGCTAATTCGTTTATGCTAGCAGTCGGAGATGGGTTGCTAATTCTTTATGCAGGCTCATGTTAAGTTTATGTAAATTCATTGGTTGTGTTTAGGTATAATATGCCAGCCTATATATATTTTTTACTATTCATTCTTACAACGACTGAACATAAAATACTCACAGGCCATACAAACAGAGTGAAAGAAACGTGTCTGTTAGTTCCTTCTTATGTCTGAACTGACTACGGTAACACTGAAAGGACAAAACATACGTTAGTGCAACTTATTCCGACCACTAGAGGGTCCCCTTTGGTTGCTTTGAATAACTGAACAGCACATATTATTGGGCTTATTAGTATTAGTACTTATTAGTGGGCTTAAGACTCCTGTCAATCACTCACAAGCGGAAATAAACTGGTGTGGACATAAACATGGAGAAAAGTAGCGGTCTTTTCCATGGACATTTTCATTTTAAATGTCTTCAGATGGTGGGGTTGAGAAGGACAAAGTTGTTTGGAAGCACTGCAATGTGGAATTATTTTTATCACCGGAGTACTTCAAGTCTGAAATATCACTGAAAGGCAAAACACGCTGTTGATGCCCCCCCCCTCCCCCCCATAACTATGCAATTAATCACAATCACAGAAATCCACACAGTTAATTGCGATTCAAAATTTTAATCGCTGCCCAGCACTAATAATAACTCATTTAAAAGAAGGTCTTAAAAACACAAGATACAAACTGTTGGGGTGTGTTCAGCAACAGCACATCTTTAACATCCTGTTCAGGCCCAGGATACGTGACTTCAACACAATGTTGGCTTTTTGTTCTGGAGCCAGAAGTGACCATATCTGGACCAAAGGGGCAGAGCTATGGGAGCCCAAAGGGTCAGAGGTGAGCTAATACTAAGGGCTAGCTCAGTATTAAACAGAACCACAGAAGACCTGAGATCAGTCCAAACACAAACAGGACTCAGTATTTCTAGTTCAGGGGAACCCTGGGCTTTTAGGGGCACCATCTAGCAGCTGTCAGCGGTGTTACACTTCCACATGTGGTCCAGAACAGTCTGACAGTTGAAATCTGTTACTCAAGGTGACGTTCAAGTCACATGGATTCAGGGGAGACAGGCAGAGTCAGAGGAAACATTTTATTTTATTCTGTACAATCCTCAACAAACAGAAGTGACAGTGAATACACTGCAGCGTGTTGTGTTCACTGCAGGCTGGGATATTTAGAGGGACAAAGGTTCTGTGAAACATAAAATGTTGAAATGCTCGTCAGTGATTGGGCGTTTCATAATGTTTACAAAGGAACAGTTCAGAAAAAAATGAAAGTAATAATAATAATAAAGAATGATGACACAGGAAGTTAGTGTTGTGACTTTTCAAGATAAAGCACCGAGCTCTGATTGTTTCTTTATAAACGCAAGAACCAACATTCAGATGTTTCTTATGTACAAACTGTCAGATTAAAGACAGTAGAACAGTCACTTTAGACCAACTTTAAATATTCACATTATTCATCATATATTTAACCCTTAGTGTCAGAAACGTCTAAAGTTTAAAACGCAGAACAAGGCCTGCTGGGTGAAAACAAACAGGAAACAACAATGGAAATAAAACACAGAGAATTATGGTGAATGAAGGAGGAGAAAACCAAACCAAATAAAATAAAACAAAACAGAAATATGAAATTAAATCAATGAAGGAAGTTACATACAGAAACAAAACAAAACAAAAAAAAAACCTAAATCAAATTAAAAAAAATTAACAAAATGACAGAAAATGAATGTAAAAGTAAAACATGATAAAATAAAGGAAACAAAATACGATGAACAAAATAAACCACAAAATAAAACAGGATAAGGATTCATAGAAAAAAAAACCCTAGAGTTCAATTTTATTTACTGTATAAATATTTGGCGAAGGAAACATTTGTAACATCTGAGCTAAAGACCCATGATTATCATGATAGTTAATGGGCCTGTCTCCACTGCAGGAACCGCCCCCACGGGTCAAATTACAGGGTCTAATGGAGTTCCTACTTTGGGGTAGATTCTCCAAATGGGACTGAAAACTCCTGGATGGAGCTTAAAGGTTTGCTGATTGGGTAGACCCAGAGAAGGAAACAGGTGGCATTTTTATAACCCTGTAGAAGATGAGTACGAAATAGTATGAATCAGGAGAATTGAGAAGTTCTCAAAAGAAGGAATAGTGTAAGTGGACCAAAGCAGATGTGCAGCCACTGATTGGATTCTACAGCCAAATGGGTCATACAACGATCACGACCCCCACCCCCCAAACACACACATGCACACTCACCCCAAAGTTCTTGCAGTGGAAACACGCCAAATGACAAAGATGATGGAGGGGGATGGAAGACCAGGTCAGGTTCTGGTGAGGACTAATTCAGGAGAGGACTGGGTCAGGTGGACTGTAAGAGCCAGGTGTATTGATTGTGGGTCCAGTTCTGAGGCTGACCCACCATTACAGGGTCTTCATCATTAGTCATTCTGGCTGGATCAATAACTGATAATCAATAATGAAGTAAATCAATAATATAAATCAGTATGTACACATTCAGCAGCTGGTTTTATTGGCAGCAGAGTCTGAAAACTAAAATCGCCCTTTTTCACTCAATCCTCACATTTTGTACAAAAAGTCTTATTTTGTAGGAAAAACAGGATGCACTCCTCCATCCAATCAGAGCCCTGTGTTTCACTAAGGAGTCTCTGCAGCGCTCTGATTGGTCCTCAGCCCGGTCATAGACTCGACTCTTTGGGTGGGTAGTCCACATTGGTTACCATGGTGACCACGGTGACGATGTCCTCTGTCGTCGTGACGCTGGTCTGTCGCTGCATCTGGACGACCCGCTCTTCGACGCAGCCGGCCGACAGCCGGGCCTCAGCCTCGTGGTCCCAACACTCCTCAATGGTCTCGCAGAGGACGGACAAACCCTGACAGACAGTGAAAACAACATGGGTCAGAGGTCAAAGCACTGCCGCCCACAGGATAGCACTGTGGGTAATGCAGAGAGACTCACCGCGTGTTTCTGCCAGCACTCTCTGAGCGTCGGCCGAAGCTTCTTATGAACCACCACCTCCTGCATGTCCTCCAGAGAGGGGTGCTGGCCCACCTCCTCCTCAAACGGCAGCATGTACTCATCCACCGGACCTGAACCAGGATCAGAGAGACGGTTAGAGACCGGGGTCCAGCAGGGTGCAGCATGTGGGCCTATACCAAGGGTGGGCAACTCCAGTCCTCGAGGGCCGGTATCCTGCATGTTTTAAATATTTCCCTCCTCCATCACACCTGGAAGCCATTACATCATCAGGCTTCTGCAGAGCATGATGATGAGCTGATCATTAACTGAACCAGGTGTGCTGAAGAGGGAACTATCTAAAACATACAGGACACCAGCCCTCAAAGACCACAGTTGCCCACCCCTGCCCTATACAATACCCAGACCCGAATCTGTACCATAACTGCATCTGTACCAGAATCTGTACCCTACTTCCAACTGCAACCATAGGGAGAGATAGGCAGGGCTCGGAAGGTTCTGGTATATGGGTCTGTACCATACCTGCACCTGTACCCATATATGTCCTTGTACCCGAGCCTGTATCCAAACCTGTGCCTGTATATGTGCCCAGATATGTACCTGTTTCTGTACCCACATCAGTACCTCAACTCAACCCTGCTTCTTCCCTCTACCTGTACATCCATCATCTACCTGTACCTGTGCTTGTACCCATACCTGTATCTGGGTTTCCTTACCGTCGGCAGCCTTGCAGCGTGAGGCCAGCTCCCACAGGACCAGGCCAAGGGCGTACATGTCAATCCTGAGGAAGGCGTCTCTCTGGAAGTTAATGGCGCCCTCTAGGACCTCGGGGGCCATGTACCTCCTGGTTCCAACCTGAGACACACACAAACCTCTATGAAAAGGAGTCTGAGTCTTTATTGTCATATCAGGACTGACTCAGGGACTGCTGGACTCACAGGATGGTCTTACTCTGAAATTCAACAGAAGTGAAGGTGGTAAAGTAATCATTTTCACTATATTAGACTGAGTTCATCATAAAATCTAAAGAGTTTCACCCACAATTTCACAAGTTGATTTGTAAAATTAATTATTCTGTGGAAGGTGTATCATTTATTTTGTTTCTGTTGGTTTTTGTATTTTGTTTTACATGTACATTTTTGTGTATGTATTAATTTTCCCATGTATCGTCTGGGTTGTCTCTTATTTTTCATCATCAGAGCTGCTGTCTCTACTATGATGGCCACCAGGGGGAGCTCCAACCCTAATGAATGAACATGGCCACAGTGAAAACATGTCAAAATGTTTTACTAATTAAATATGACATCATTTAGAAATAATTTAATTTAGCACACAGTCAATAGGTGACAAAATACACAATCTGGATCCAGTTCTGAACCTGGTTCTGCTCAATGGGGAACTGTAGTGTTTCAGTGAGTATGAAGGATACACTGATGTCCTTCAGATGAACTTACTTGTCCATGCGTGTCTCCAGGAGATTTACCAGCTTCAAAGCGCAGAGCAAGGCCGAAATCTGCGATGCAGGCCGTCAGGTTAGTCTTCAGCAGGACATTCTTACTCTTAAAGTCTCTGAAAAGGAAAACAAGATCAGAGTGGCACGTTTCAGGCATGAAAAGGTAAAAACCATGAAACAACTAAAACTAAACATAAAAACTACATGAATAAGATCATCTTGATTTAGTTGAAGGTTGACATCGAATGAAGACAAAACATGGACCTTTTATAAACAACAGTTTTACATCATATCTGATGCCTTCGGTTCTTTCATCTGATCTTCAACACCTTCATAAATCAAGGTCCACAGAAGCTGAAGACTGACCCACTGCTGACACTGTTTTTTGTGCGTTTACCTGTGTGCGATGGCCGGTTTGTGTCCGTCTTTGTGTCCAGGTATGTCCTCGTGCAGGTAAGCAAGTCCTCGAGACATGGTCTGAGCGATGTGACACAGTTCAGACCAGGAGAGGATGTTGGCCTTCAGGTAGTCGGTCAGAGAACCCTGAAGACACAGATAGTTTACAGAGCTGTAGGGGTGGACTTCAAATAAACCCAACCCCAACCGTAACCCCAACCTTGAAGACAGACAGTTTACAGTGCTGTGGGCATGGATTTCAACTAACCCTAACCCCAATCCCCAACCCTAACTCCACCTCTACCCCCAAATTCCCATCCCCTTTCGGTGAGGCCCATTTCTCTGTGGTGGGTAGTTCAATGTCCACACCTTGTCGTGGTAGGCAGTGATGAGCCACAGCTCCGTGTCCAGGTTATTGCCTCGCTTCTCAGCGCCCATAAATCGCAGCAGGTTGTCGTGTCTCATCCCGTTCAGACAGTAGATCTCATACTCATTCTGCCATGACTGTTTGTCCTGAAGAAACAAGGAAAAACACATCAACAGAGACACTATGACCAACTGGAGCAGAGAGGACATCCTCCTCAGGCTGATTTAATGGTAAGTGGGTGTTTCAGATTCCATCAGGGTCATAATGGAGAGTCTTCATCAGTCGCCACTATGTTGACATTTGATTAATCTGTGATTCATTTGGAGTAAACCTGACATAAAGGGTGGATTAGAACAATGATCAGGCTGGACCAGCATCCATGAGGACCTGTCCTGGCTTCTGAGCATGCTCAGACAGACGTACTCACCTGGATGGGGAAGATCTTCACAGCCACATATTCGCTGAGCAGCTGAGCCTTCCACACGCAGCCGAAGCGCCCCCTGGCCTTGATCTCCAGCAACTGCAGTGGCTTCTGACCCAGGACAGGTGAAGGGGGCAAGGGACCCGGGTCCTGCAGAGACCAGAAGACTAGCAGGTCAGTAACATTTCAATAAAACTGGGCTTTCACTGGGCCTTCTGCAGCCTCATGTCTTTAATGGCGACTGTTGAGGGGTCCGAGTGACCCCCCCTTGGCCCCCCCTGCTCCAGACCCCTAGGGTGTTGTGCTACACTAGCCCCCAGGCCTGTATCTACTGGTAGGTGCTAGTTTCTATCCTTAAGCTGCATTTCCTCTGATGGTACTAGCCCAACTGGACTGTTTTTCCATCTTTGAAAGCAGGAGATATCAGGAATTAGTTTTAATTCCAGTCGCTGAAACGCACCACAGCGACCCTGCAGATCAGGCACTGGTTGATCTACAGTAGATCTGTGTATTATACAACCATATATGGGTCCGGCAGCCGACCAACACTGTGGTCCAGTACACGAGTGTCACACTATGTAAACGCTGCATCACTATGACAATCATCCACACTATTGTACTACACCTGCAATGGAAAGGAGATGTGCGGATACCAAAATCAAGTCTAGATGAGATGAGTTATGCTGATACCGTCAGTGAAATTGTCTCTGTGGACAGTGTTGGTGTGGGTGTTCACTCCAGTGACACCCCACACCCCCCCAGGAGACCACAAAGAAGATCAATGCAAACCACTAGACCACATCTATCTATAAGGCCCCGGTCCAAGGTGGTCTGGGATTCTCATCACAGGAACAACTGTGAATAGTTGTGTGGTTCCACAACACCGTGAATAAGACTGTTCTTAAAAACCTGCCAACAGCATGCTTCACCAACAGATCAGTAACTATCATGCACATCAGCCTGATTATCAGCTGATCAGGACACAGACTCTGCCCACCTGTCCATGCACATAAACAAAACATAAGACGGTGACACAGACACGTGCTTCAAAATAAAAGCATAAATAGAGGCAGTGTGATCGTCTTACCTCAACCATGATATGAAAGGCATGCTAGGAAAAAGACACAGTACACAGATATGTACTTATACCTACTAGTATTATACACAGATATGTACTTATACCTACTAATATTATACGCAGATATGTACTTATACGTACTAGTATTATACACAGATATGTACTTATACCTACTAACATTATACGCAGATATGTACTTATACCTACTAGTATTATACACAGATATGTACTTATACCCACTGATATTATACGCAGATATGTACTTATACCTACTAGTATTATACACAGATATGTACTTATACCTACTAACATTATGCGCAGATATGTACTTATACCTACTAGTATTATACACAGATATGTACTTATACCTACTAACATTATACGTAGATATGTACTTATACCTACTAGTATTATACACAGATATGTACTTATTAGAGGTCGACTGATTATCGGCCGGGCCGATTATCTGCGCCGATATTTGGAAATTTGATGTATATCGGTATCGACCTTTTTTTAATCTGACGGGCTGATATTAAGAAATCAATTTAAAACTGGGTTATTTCGGCTCAGATGCAGCCGCGCCTCTCTCTCTCTCTCTCTCTCTCTCTCTCTCCTGCACTATCCACTCTGCGCCCTCTGATTGGTTGAGGCGGAAGCTGTCCTCACACACACAGACTGGGACTGACTTGGGATGAGACTGAGTTCTACATACATTTTCTCCATTACTAATCCATAGTGTGCAGAGCGTTTAGAGCCAGACTGATGAACTAATGTTCTGGTAAAGCTCATCAGCCTCCACCTTAGCATGCTTCCCTAAAACAAGTGAACTGAGTTTTTTATGCGCTCTCTCTTAATCACACACACATACTTTTTTATCACGGACTGTTTCCATCTCCATATTATTAGCAGTCTAATTCTCAGACATGTCAGGAGGTAATATGAGTTAGCAGAGCTGCCGCTAATGTTTACTCTGCTCTGACGTTATTCTGAAACATTAGTAGTAGTTGTGAGATGTAGAGCACAGGGATGATTATTACAGTTTCAGAAGAGTTGTCTGCGTTTACCTTTGACACGTGTTTTCTCTCCGGAGCTTCTCACACGAGAAAACTTTGCCTCTCCGCGGTGTGTACTCCTTCCGCGTCGAAATCCGACACGGAAGGAGTACCCCCTGTGTCAAATAGTGCCGCTATGGGGCCCTGACCATATGCATCGATTTCTGACTATTTGGGATGAGACTGTGTTGGTATGTAATGTAATAGTGTGTGTTTGCGTTAAAGTCACATGAAGAACTCTACAACTCACAACTACTAATGTTGCTGTGAGCTTTCTAGTCCTATGATCTGAAAATTAAAGTGAAGATGAGAGAGAGTAAAATTCAGAAGTGATTTATCTGAACATGGTGGAACATTTTAAATCCTGTGTGGGCTCATTAAAGCCCTAAAGGCTGTTTGTGCTCTGTCAGGAGTTTAATTGCACTCATTGCAACTATTATACTTTTTTATGTAGCTTTTGTCATGTTAATCATTAATAATGTAGCAAAATAGTTTTGAATGACAGGGTCCCTGCTATCGCATGGTAAAATATAAAATTTAATAATGAAATCAACTTAAGGCTTCCCAAATGCAGTAATAAATTAAGCATGATGAGTTGAGCATATGTCAGCATGTGGCCCAAGAGTTTACAAGAGTTTCCCTGTATTTTTGTTGTGTTTGAACTTAATACATAGATAAGTCATTATAGTTATATTTAAATTTTACTTTATTTACTGTGGAAAAATTTAAGGGAGCTATTTATTTAAGCTCTTATTCAACTTTATAAGAGATGCTTCTGAGTCTAGGAAATCCATGCACTTCTGGAGCTATAATTTTCTATTTGTTTGATTAAATAAACATGCTTTAGGCATTTAAACAAAGTTCAGTGTTTGAATTATTCAAAAATTTTCACGCCAATTTTTACACTTTTACTGCAAATGAATATCGGCTCCAAATATCGGTTATCGACCTCCTCTAACTACTAATAATCGGTAGCTGATCAGCCCTGAAAAACCCATATCGGTCGATCTCCAGTACTTATACCAACTAATATTATACTTAGTCTGCAGTAAAAGAGTTACTAACAGGTAAATATCATCTTTATTTGTACTGAACTTTCTGATCCGTCCTACATCCTCCATAGCCACCCGATCCATCTCATCACCAGGTGTTGATCAGCTGATCAACAATTTGGCCACAAGTCTGATGACACAACTATAAAGTCCATCATGTACTTGGACCTAAGGTGCCCTGGTGCTGTGTGGACTTACAAACACCTATACATAAGATATTAGTCCAATAACAGACCCCACAGGGATTCAGATCAGGAAGTTTGTCCTGGTCCAAGACTCGGTTCAGGTCTTACTATCTGTGGACAAGCCTATAATTGTCCATGATCTTTGACCTTAGGAGTCCAACCCCTCTGGAACCTCATTCATTCATTCATTCTTCTCCTGTTCAGAAATGTCACCTGGTTGAATTTCCCTGCCGTTGTACCACTGTGTTTGGGTTCTGAATCCTCTCTACAAGTGTTTCATGGATGTTTTACAGATGGTCTACAGTTACAAACAATAACATAAATACTAGATAAATCTAAATGCTTTGTTGAACTAACACAAAGGTGTGTAGTTGTCTCACCTGTGTGGGCACCAGGACAGGTGGGTAGGCCAATTTGTGGTGTCGATACATCCAGAAACAAAACAGGACGATGGCAGTGAGAGCCATGATGGGAACCAGTGTGTACATCAGTATGGTCAGCACCGCCGGACGTCCAGACACCGGCTTATTGGGCGCTGCAGCAGCAAAACACAGTCAGTTTACAGAGGTCTGACAAGTGGACAGGTGAACAGGTGAATAGGGGAGGGCGGGGCTTACTGGGTATTAGAGGTGGGACAGTGCTGTCGGGGCTGTAGAAAAACTTCTCGTTACATAAATTTCCTTCACAGCAACAGAAGAAGACTTCAGGAGAATCCTTCTTCTCCACACACTCATTCCTGTTAGAGCCAAAAAAAAAAAAAAACACCTTTACAATCAGTTCATTTATAAACTAATATATTTTACTACAATATGTATCTTGTGACTTCATTGATTAACATCCATTTCATTGGAAAGAATTGGTTTGATGTAAATAACAGGGTTCATACACATTTTTCCAAGGTCAAATTCAAGCACTTAAGGGTCACTTTCACCTTATCGCTGGGGTCAAATACATATCTACAGGAATACATATACTTGGTTTTCTATTTTTTTTTAATCTTTTTATCTGAATGATGTACATTGTTTTATGGTATAAACATCTAAAATTGTGTTTCATAATAGCAAAAAGTTTAGAAATGAAAGAAGAACACAAAGATTTATCCAAAAAATAGAACCAATGGCCCTGTAGCTTACCGGCCAAATGAAAAGCTTTGGGAAATGTATCCAGATGCCATTTATTATCACCCAGTTATGTGTATTTATGACATTACAAAAATAGCCCATGTTTTGGTCATATTGCAATCAGATCTGTAAAAAATTCAAATTCCAACTTGATATCATTGATATTTACTGATTTATTGTATCAATCCACTTCCTATCTGTTATAATGGGAAAAATTGTCAAAGTCGCACCAAATCCAGAATGAGATCCGGATTGAAATAATTTCAATACCTTGTGTTGACATCATCATAAAGAAGCTGTATACCAAGTTTGAAGCCAGTCAGAACTGTTAGTTTCAGAGAAAAAGACGCCTGAAATCTTTTCCCCATAAAAGCCCATGTTAAATTTTCCGTAAGTTCCCGGATCCAGAAGAAGATCCTGATCATCATGCAGCCATTATGTTTTGGTGATCTCCCCATTAGGGCTGGGCTGTAGAAATTTACACTTGATATCATTTATATTTACTGAGTTATTGCATCCATCCACTTCCTATCTCTTATAATGGGGGAATTTTTCAAAGTCGCACCAAATCCAGAATCAGATCCGGATTCAAATAATTTCACTAATTTTTGTTGGCATCATCATAAAGAAGCTGTATACCAAGTTTGAAGTCAATTGGAATTGTAGTATCGGAGAAGAAGACGATTGAAGTTTTTGTAACGGACAACAGACAGACAACAATGACGACAGACAACGCCGGACGACGCATGACAACAATAGCTTACAGCCTGTCGGCTGGTAAGCTAAAAAGGGAAGCCACTTAGTGTTTTTCAGACACACTCACACCGAGACAAAGATTAAGATCAAAATATACCGGGAGTCAACCTGAGAACACCTGGGAATGTTTTTTTTTTTTTTTTTCATAAAGTTTTATTTTTCAAAATGTATCACCTCTCTGTATGTAGCTTTGACTTGAGTTAATATTAAAAATAAATTAATTAATTACATCACAGAGTTAGAATTGTAGGCACTTAAACTAAAATTCAAGCACTTTTCAGACCCTGAAAACACAACACTGAAATTCAAGCATTTTCAAAGATTTCAAGCACCCTGAAAGAAGAGATTTAACGTCCATAAAGTTGAATGATCATACATTGACAGCGTTTTGGTGTCATGGAGGGTTAACGTTATACTTACCTGTCATAACAGTTGACATCGTCCAGCCAACAACCCTGTTTGACCACCTCTACCACTCCAGACAGGTTTTTCCAGGTGGCGAAACAGTGCTTTCTCTTGTCTTTGTCGCCATGGCATGTTTCCAGACCACTATGGTTCATCCGACTCTCTGCTGCCCCTGCCAATGACGATGATGAGGGGTTGTAGTTGTAGTGAACACACGTCTGAGACTCGGAGCGACCCAGGATTGCACCTGAACACACACATTCAACCATCAGTTCTGTTCAGTACGTGGTCAGTGGTTCAGTGTTCTACTGCTGAACCAGGGAAACCAACTTTAAATATACAGAATGAACAGTTTGAAATACAACCTGTGAATATATATGTAGTCTAAACCCACTGAAAGTGAACCAAAAATCATTAAAAACTCAGAATATCTGGAGACTGACTGACTATTGATCAATAATAGATGACTGATCAGTTCAGCTGTGCTTTGAACTCTCACTATATTACAGTGATCTTCACATTTCAAGTGGTGTCATGGCTATCTGAGCTTTACGAACATATTTAAATAGAAAAAAGACTGGCTTAATTAATTAACTTAGGTTGTATAAACTACTGGGTTTTCACTGGGTTTAGAATGGAATAGAAACAACATGAAACAAACGCCACCTATTTCATGGATACTGGACAACCCTCAATATTCAAATTAGGGATGTCAACAATGAACTGACTATCAGTTCATTGTTGAAAAGAATTTGCTCGATTAGATTATTAATTGTAGGTTAATAGCCCTTTTCCGCAGCAGGATTTGTGGTGTCGACAGTAGGGGGCGCCACTGCCCAAACTAGGCTTCATCACTGAAGTTGATTAACGGGGGAGTCACTTTGTCCACACCTGTCCGAAGGCTGCTGGTTTGTCCACACTGCTACACCACGGCTGGGATAGCCAGTCATCAAACCAGATTATGGCGTTGATGAGTTAGAACTGCATCTCCGCTGAAATCCCGCTCCATTATGTCAGCTAGTGATGCAAGGTCAGAAATGCCCATTTCTTCTAAACTGCCCCCGCTTCAGATCCATTTTTTAATTGAATTTCTCAGCACAATTTATTTAGTTCCACTACATAAATTTCATTGCCTTTACTGTATCCAACAGTACAATAAATCAATCATTGAGGAATATGACATGCTTTTCTCATGAAGTATATAAACAATACTTAGCTTTTATTCTTTTAGACCCTATCGAAAGAGAAATTCAGGGTCTCAGGAAAATGGCTACTTATCAATTAATTGATAATCAATCGATAAGGTCATCCAACTAATGGTTAATGGATTAATCAATAATTTGCATCCCTAATTCAAATGCTTAATTCTGGGAAAACACAGTGTATTCAGGCTACTACTGTATTTCTTTTTTCTAGAAATAGACAGACTTCTCAACACTGATGTACATTTTACAGATTGCTAAAGTCAGAGTTCAGCTTCCTGTCTTTTTCTCTGCGCTTCTTTGTTGCTGCTGTTAAGTGTGAAATTTCCCCACAGTGGGATAAATAAAGTCATATCTTTATTATATCTTATATCATTTTATCTTATCTTATAGGTTCCATTTACTGAAACATTTACAAATTTGCTGGATAAATGGACACAAAGCAGTATATATGTGGTATAAACACTGTTACATACTGTACATTAAAAACATCAAATAAACAGAACTTTGGTCATTTGGTTTATATTCATTCCAGTAGGACTGAAGATTTTCAGGCTGGCGGATTTATCAGCTGATTAATCTGCTTTTGGTAGAAAGGATCCTCATTAGGATTGATGACCTCTTCAGAGGTAGATGACATCAGTCCAGCCCATGCATCTGTGTTTTATAATGTAGAGGATCCCCTGGGTCCACCAGGAACCACATGTACACTAGGGCTGCACAATATTGGAAAAAAATGACATTGCGGTTTTTTTAAAACTCTGCGATATATATATTGTGATATGAAAAAAATACTTAGGAGGATATATTAGCTGTGTGGTGCTGACGTAAATGGTCAAACAAATTTGTTGTGTTTCCTCTTGTTGTGTCAACAGGTGGAAGGCACTGTTGCCATAGAACACGTATTTCAGTATCATCCTTCTTATAGCTGAAATAATTCCAGATAACTGACATAGCTTTTCTTTTTGGCACCAAGTCTGTTTTCTGTGATTTTTCTCGTGTTTGTTGCTCATTTTTCAATGTTGTTACCAATAACTTACTCCATGTGAAGGGGTGGGGTCTGCTTCGGCAAACTGATTAAGAACGATTGTGATTGGGGGATGCCTGCTCCCAGTGTGCGTCAGGTACCCAGGTTGAAATTAGATGAGAACACATTGAGTTCATTTGCCCCCTACATTGCAGGACCTGCGATGTGACTAATGCACACACGTACATAGCGATGGCGATGCTCAAATGATATATTTTGCAGCTCTAATGTGTACCCAATACAGGGTACACACAGGTTTTAAACAGGGTAGACGTGCGGTATACACAGGGTACACACAGGGTATACACAGGGTACAAAAGGGGTACACACATGGTATACATGGGGTATACACAGGGTACACACGGGTTATACATGAGTTATACACAGGGTATACTCAGGGTACACACAGGATATACACTGGTATACACATATTGCACACAAGGTATACACGGGATACACTCAAGGTACACACGGGTTATACACAGGTTACACACTGTATTCACGGGGTATACACAAGGTACACATGTGTTATACACGAATTATACACATGATACAGACAGGGTATACAAACTGCACTTCAACTGGGGAGTATCTTTTCACACAGTGTGTAGTTTCTACTGTGTGTATAGTGTGCAGTTTGTACTTTTATATATTCTACCGTGTGTATAGTGTGTAGTTTCTACAGCGTATATATACAGTGAGTAGTTTCTGCTGTGTATAGTTTCTACAGTGTCTGTATATAGTGAGTACTTTCTACTGTGTGTATATACAGTGTATACTTTCTACAGTGCGTATAGTGTGTAGTTTCTACTGTGTATAGTGTGTAGTTTGTACTTTGTGTATATTCTACTGTGTGTATAGTGTGTAGTTTCCACAGTGTCTGAATAGTGTAGTTTCTACTGTGTGTATAGAATGTAGTTTCTACTGTGTGTATAGTGTGTAGTTTCTATTGTGTGTACAGAGTGTAGTTTCTACTGTGTGTATAGTGTGTAGTTTCTACAGTGTGTATATACCGTGTATAGTTTCTACAGTGTGTATAATGTGTAGTTTCTACTGTGTATAGTGTGTAGTTTGTACTTTGTGTATATTCTAGAGTGTATAGTGTGTAGTTTCCACAGTGTCTGTATATAGTGTGTAGTTTCTACTGTGTGTATAGAGTGTAGTTTCTATTGTGTGTATAGAGTGTAGTTTCTACTGTGTAGTGTGTAGTTTGTACTTTGTGTATATTCTACTGTGTGTATAGTGTGTAGCTTCCACAATGTCTGTATATAGTGTGTAGTTTGTACTGTGTGTATAGAGTGTAGTTTCTACTGTGTGCATAGTGTGTAGCTTCTACAGTGTGTGTATACAGTGTGTAGTTTCTACAGTGTGTATAGTGTGTAGTTTCTACAGTGTGTATATATGCTGTGTTGTATCTACTGTTTGTAGTTTCTGTGTATAGTAGTGTTGCCATGCTAATATCTGGTTGGTGGTGTGTATGTGGTCCTTGGTTCACCTGGTCCAAACACTGACCCACTCCACTCACCTGAGCAGCAGGAGATGAGGAAAACACTGAAGGCCACTTTGGTCGCTGATCCCATGTTTAATATTAGACCTTCACCTTTCAGTTCACTATCCCAGAATGCAGTGGGCCTTCAACCCGAGCTCTCTCGGTTCTGTCCAGTCCGTTTTTCTGTGTGCACAAACATCCACCTCAGTCCCGGTCCGACATGAACACCACCCGGCCACAGAGGGGCTGTTGTCCGCCAACCATCCAGTCAATCCCTGTGTTTACTCAGTCTGCGGCCTCCGATACACACCGGCGACAAACCATCACAAACAGTCCTGAACACGGTCTGCTAGGGGACATTTTACGGGTCCATCCCGCAGACGGGGAGTTAAAGACCAGTTAAAGAGCAGAATAAGGGGATTAACACCGACAGACACAAGCCTGATCCGCAGCCTCAGCCTCTCCACATTCCTCCAATAACACTTTCACACTCCGACTACGGCCGCAGCCGAGGCATCTTCACCTCTCCCCGTGTGGAAGGAGCATACAGCGTGCTGACCATTCGGTGTTCGATCCGGCTTGATCGCAGTTTGCGGCCCCGGGGATTCCAATTGTCACCGCGCACAGCTGCAGCCTCCAGGCGGCTGCTGACCCACTCAGCCAGGCCAACCCGCTGTAGCTCCCCCGGCTAGCCTTAGCTTAGCTCGGAGGCTACCAGTCCGACTGGTCCGACGGGAGCGAGTTTCCACACGTAGGCCGGGTGAGACAAAGCTCACAACGCAGACACACACAGCAGGCGGGCTGTCCTCGATTATTCTATCGGTGTGTGGGCTAAAAATTACCGCGGTCAGTGTTACAGTTCTCCGCCGCTCCGCTCTCGCTGCCCACAACAGAAACCAAGATGGCCGCTAACATTATTTCTGTTTTTTCACCCTTCCACTGTCATCTGTCACAGCGCTCGGGAAAACCTGACGGACGTGGACAGTAGCCAATACGGAGTTCTGTGTGTATCTATACACCAATCACGTGCGTTCTCATGACGTAGGACAGCTGGAATGTGGGAGAATGCCCGCCCCCTGTCAGCAGGAGAGTGGCGGGATGTGACTGTATTCTGGACCTGGTTTAGACAGAATGCACTACTGGAAATATACTGTACCCTTTAGAAACATACACTTTAATACACTTTAAATATACCGTACACTTAATAATTTACTTATTCAGTAAATATACAGTTTAACATGATGTAAATGTACAGTGTTGATATAGAGTAAATGTACAATATTTTTATAGTGTAAATATTTAGGCTAATATACTGTAATAGATGTGAGTGCAGTGTGTATTTTATGGCTGTTGAAGACTGTACTGATAGTACAGTATGTGTGGTCATTTATATTTTATACGCAGTCATATCCAGTTTGATATGCAACATTCATATATCTCTCTGGTTGGTATATTTAGCAGTTTATAGTATGAGCTTCAACATAGTTTCTGTCTGGATTCTCCTCAGGTTCTCCAGATTGCTTATAAACCTTTGCATATTAATTGCAAAGGTTTGTTGGTGTTGTTTCAGTTCGTTAACTTTATTTCAATCTGCTGGTATGACTCTGATTATAGACAGTCTGATCCACTGTGGTTCTATCTGATCTACTGTGGTTCTATCTGATCTACTGTGGTTCTATCTGTTCCGCTGTGGTTCTGTCTGTTCCACTGTGGGTCTATCTGATCCACTGTGGTTTTGTCAGATCCACTGTGGTTCTGTCTGATCCACTGTGGTTCTGTTGGACCCATAGTGATTCTATCAGATCCACTGTGGTTCTACCTGATCCACTGTGGTTCTGTTACATTATACAGGTTGAGAAAATGGAGACCACAACAATGATGTGGAATATTTACAGTTACTTCACCCATCATACCTGATGGCTCTTGCTGCTCTGCCCTTTTCTCCAAATATGGTGTAGTGTATTAAACACATCTAAGAGTGATACAGGTAGAAGTTCCCGAGTGGCAGTGAACGCATCGTGGGCTCAGATTAGGATGGATTACAGTGCAGGGATTATCTATGATGGGTCAGGATTGATCTGCTATGACAACCATTGGCCAGTGGATCCGGTGGATCCAGGTCACAGTTCACCTTGGCTGATGTTTCCTCAGAGTGAAGGCGATGCAGTGACAGAGGAATCCATCTGCTGCTCACATCATTAACTTTTAATCACACATGTGAACGTGAGGAAGAACAGCAGCTCCTACGATGAACATGCATGAAACGCAGCATCAGAAAACAACATCAGCTGTTCAAACCCCGACCAGAACCAGAATCAGACCTAGTCTGGAGGCTCAGGTCCATCTGACAACAACAAACACAAGTAGTGATGAAAACATGTAGTTTTACTGTCAGAGATGAGTCCAAACCTCCTCAGTCATTCAACTATTCAATAATGAATCTGTTTTAATGTTCAACTCTGAGTTCCATCAGTTCCAACAGCGGCTTTTTATTGAATAAGGGATGTTAGTTACACCATAATTACACATTAATTACCCATGAATAAGGCACTGTAGTTCCGTGGGTGGAACCTGCTCATGGTGGTGAACTTTGACCTGCCAGGGTCATGTGACCCAGATCAGCAGTTGCGTGTTGTGTGGATGCAGGATCAGCACATGCGTGTGCAGCGGCAGGTAGATTAAGACCACAGATGGTCGTCATGTGACCCTGAGGGACTGTGGGGGTGGGGTTGGCGTGTGAGGGGGCGGAGTTGGTGTGTGAGGGTCACGCATGTATGACACACTTTAATGTGACTTGCGGGGCATCAGACGCCCCCTGCTGGTTCACTCCGGACATGACAGTGTGGATCTGAACTGGTCTAAAACGGGAGATGGAGATAGTTTTCCTCTGTTGTTGATGTGGATGCACCTCTATGGATGGATGAATAAATGAATGGATGGATGGATGATTGAATCAACTGTTTGTGTTTCTTTAGCTGCTGTTTGTGGATAACTTTAGAAGTGGATACAGTTAAATACACCCATATTCTTTATTTTTTTAATCTTTCATTTATTTGACCTTTGTTTAACCAGGTGAGTCGATCAAGATCCAGTTCTCATTTTCAGTGGTGACCTGTTCAAAATGCACAAAAACATGGAAAACGAACAACACAATGGAAAAAGTTCACAACAAACATTCATTCATTCATTTTCTGAACCCGCTTTATCCTACAACAAACATTATTAAACCATTCATAACAGTCACATACATAAAATAAAAACAGGTTGACTATATGTTTAAAAGCAGAAAATTAGTGGATGAAGTGAGTTTTAATGTCCAATTCCAGTCGAAAGCAGCAGAAACATGAAAGGATGAGTGAATGAAAAAAGTAAAGGTTTAATGGTTGTTGAATAATAAGGGAAGAGGTGGAAGTGGAGTTTTACTAATTAGGGCTTTATGAATGTGTGTGTCAGTGGAACACATGCTGTAATGATTAGGACAAATGTCATCATAATCAGTAACTGTTGAATGAGTCTGTTAATGTGGATTTATCAGGATAGAGGACAGCAATTGTAGATTTGGCTTTAATGAATAAAGGACTGAAAACCTTGTGTTGAGGGGGTCAAATTCCACTTTAAAGAGGTGAGCGAAAGAATAATAAAAAACGAACGAAATACAATAGGGACTCACCCTTTGGGCTCAGTCCCTAATAAATGTGTAGTTGAAATAATGACAAAAGCAGAATACAAATGTTTAATGACCTGACGGAAAATATATTCAGTATTTTCAAGTTTATTTTATTCTGGTCCTCAGTCTAAATATATGTATTAGATAAATATAATGTTTTTGCAGTTTTGTTGAACATATGTTAATCATAGTTTCTCTTCTGTTTTAAATGGTAATGTTTCACTTTCACTCATAAAAACGTAAAAGCAGAGACAGATGATAAATATCACCACGTTATTAGGACAAACGGACTGAACAGAACCAGGTTATTCTAATAAACCCTATAAATGAACCCTGTTAATGAACCCTATTAATGAACCCTACAAATGAACCCTGTTAATGAACCTATAAATGAACCCTGTTAATGAACCTTATAAATGAACCCTGTTAATGAACCTTATAAATGAACCCTGTTAATGAACCTATAAATGAACCCTGTTAATGAACCTTATAAATGAACCCTGTTAATGAACCTTATAAATGAACCCTGTTGATGAACCCATAAATGAACCCTGTTAATGAACCTTATAAATGAACCCTGTTAATGAACCTTATAAATGAACCCTGTTAATGAACCCATAAATGAACCCTGTTAATGAACCTTATAAATGAACCCTGTTAATGAACCCTATAAATGAACCCTGTTAATGAACCCTGTTAATGAACCCATAAATGAACCCTATTAATGAACCCTACAAATGAACCCTGTTAATGAACCTTATAAATGAACCCTGTTAATGAACCCTGTTAATAAACCCTATAAATGAACCCTGTTAATGAACCCTATAATTGAACCCTGTTTATGAACCCTGTTAATGAACCCTATAATTGAACCCTGTTAATGAACCCTGTTAATGAACCCATAAATGAACCCTATTAATGAACCCTACAAATGAACCCTGTTAATGAACCCTATAAATGAACCCTGTCAATGAACCCTGTTAATAAACCCTATAAATGAACCCTGTTAATGAACCCTATAATTGAACCCTGTTTATGAACCCTGTTAATGAACCCTATAATTGAACCCTGTTGATGAACCCTGTTAATGAACCCTATAATTGAACCCTATTGGTGAACTGGTCCTGTTGTTCTGTTGAGCTGCACTGATCTCATTTGTCCAGCCGAGGGCGTTGTCACATCACTCTCTGTACACATATGTCTCTATCAGCACAGCATCCATCAAACTTTTTCTTAATGACAGAAATGTCATTTTCTCAATAGTAAATTAATTAATATAACTAAATTTTTCATTTTATTTTGAATCTAATACATTTATAGCCAAAGCCAGATTCTCATTTCTTTAATGTGTCATGTATTATTGGCAGTGGTGGGGAAGCTACTTTGCAAGTTTGTAAAACTATAAAGTAGTTCAGCATGGCAGTATTTTAAACGAACTACATTACTACCCCTGGAGAAATGTAGTTTGTAAAACTGCAACTAGAAAAAATAGTTTTAGCAACTACTTTTTATTTTCAGCGTTAATTGAGAATGCACATGTGGTATATATGAAACAAAATAAGGCCATGGTTGGGGTGGCATGTCACAATCTGGGGTGATGCTGGCAGGAGGTTTGTCCATGGTGGTGACGACCACACAGCATTACTAGTGATCGCACATCTGCGAAGCATACGAGTGCTGCCAGGGCAAGCCAATCAGAGACAGCGTTGGCTATCATGTCATTAAATGACATGATCATGCCTTCAAAGCAATTCAGGATGAAAGAAAAAGGGACTGTCTAGCATTCAATGGTGAAATACTATTTATATTACAAAAAATAAATCTAAAAAAAAAAACCCTTAATTTTATGTTGTTGCACAAAATTGTAGTTTGCAAATTGAGTAAACTTCAAAAAATTACCCAAAAAGTACTTGAACTACTTGATGCAGCACAAAATATGAATGTAATTTAACTACCAGCAAGTTACAGCAAAATGTAGTTTAACTACATACTTCAACTACATGTAGTTTAAGTCTCCCCAACACTGATTATTGGTGTTATTATAGTAGGAGAAAATAAGAAATGAACATTCATCCACAGTTATTACAATATTTTCAGTTACAATGTTTCATTTCCTTAATTAGGGGCTCGGGCATCGACACGAGCACCTCTCCCCCATTGCAAAGCAATGGGGGAGAGGTGCTCGTGGCGAAGCCACGAGCACCTATTGTTCTTCCGCTCGTTTATTATTAGGGGCTCGGGCATCGACACGAGCACCTCTCCCCCATTGCAAAGCAATGGGAGAGAGGTGCTCGTGGCGAAGCCACGAGCACCTATTGTTCTTCCGCGCGTTTATTATTATTTTTCTTCATCTTCCGGACAAAATTTCGCCGATTAATGCGGCCCGAACCGCTGGAAATAGACCAACACATGTTATTACAAAAATGTGCGTCCTGCTCGGGAATCGTGTGCTATGTTATTGGCGTTCCATTCCGATGCACGGATTTCGTTAAAATTGCGAAAAACCAGTCAAATTTCTCCATCCGAAATGAATGGGGCCATTTTCAAGTGGCTACCATTCCCAAACGATTTGTCCTAAAAATATTCTGTCAACGCAGAAATGTTCAGCTTGGCCCAAAGATTATCTGTGTCATCACGTGGTAACGATATCACTTACGGTTTTCGCACAAATATGCGAAGAAAAACCCCATTCATTTTCAATGGGAGTGACAAAAAACTTGCCTTTTTTCCAACCACTACTACTTCGCCATACTTTCACCTAGAGACTTCATTTAAACTTTAAAACGCAGGCATTTTTGTCCTCTCCGCACGAATGTACTTGCTATGAGGATGAGGTTTACGGTTTTCAATAGGTGAGTCTTCAAAAACCCCCAGGTTGACTCAAAATCCTCATTTCTAGAGTGTGTGGTCCCCATGGTAACGGCAGCTAGAGTGAGAAAGGAGTGAAAAATTCACCTGAAAATTCTCTGAATAAATCGCCCTCCCGGCCAAACGATACATCGCAGGCGAATGATATTTTCCAAAAACGTAGCCATGGTTCCTGGGCTTCATATGAACCCATGTTTGAAGACCTAGCTCTTTTTAAAGTGAAATGACAGGCACTAGTTTGGAGGCAAGTCCCTTCTTTCCCCCATTAACTCTCCATTATAGCAGATTCCTTCTTGTCTTGCTCGGTTGACTGTTTTTAAACTGCCCTAACTCAGTCATTTTTCACAGTACGGAAAAAAAATCTACATCTGTGCATTCCCCAGGGCCTTCTGATGCCCACGGTCATTTCGGTTTTCACCTATCTTTTACGGTTTTCCCATAATTACCAATTTTCCGGGACCTGTTCTGAGTGAGTCACTCAGTCTATTCCTGCTGCTCTGTGTGTCTCTCTCTCTCTGTGTGTGTCAGTGCAGCGCCGTTGCTGCGGCAACGGCCCCTCTGCTCTGTGTCCCAGGTGTGTCCAATAAACTGAATCAGTCTGACATGTTTCTCCTCCCATAGCAACCCTGGAGAGTCCATAGCAACGCTGTGTGTCTGTTAAAGTACAGATACTACTACTAATACTACTACTGCTGTTAATACTATGATTACTACTACTATTAAAAATGCTACTACTGCTACTACTACTACTACTAAAAAATATTACTACTACTACTACAATTGCTACTACTACTAATACTACTACTACAACTAAAAATACTACTAATGTTACTACTACTACTACTACTAGAAATTCTACTACTACTACTACTGCTGCTACTACAACTACTACAAAAATACTACTACTACTACTACTACTACTAAAAAATACTATTACTACTATTACAGGTGCTACTACTAAAAATACTACTACTACAAAAAATACTACTACTATTACTACTACAACTAAAAATACTACTACTACTACTACTGAAAATACTACTACTACTACCACTACTGCTACTAAAAATACTACTATTACTGTTACTTGTACTCCTTCTCCTCCTATTACTGTTAAACTGATTCAAACTGATTCTCTCTCATGCACAAACACACTCACACACTGACACACACACACACAAACACACACTCAAAAACTAACACACACTCACACACACACACACACACACACACACACACACACACACACACACACACACACAGAGTATAGAACACAGACAGTTGAAGCTCAGGTGTCAGGTGATCAGCATCAGCCAATCAGGTCACACATGACTACAACTAATGGGGAGAGGAAAAAATCAGCCAGAAAAGTCCACTTTTTTCCAGACACTACTACTTCACCATACTTTGACCTACAGACTTCATTTAAACTTTAAAACGCAGACATTTTTGTCCTCTCCGCACAAATGTACTTGGTATGAGGATGAGGTTTACGGTTTTCAATAGGTGAGTCTTCAAAAACCCCTGGGTTGAGTGAAAATTCTCAAAATTTCCTGAGTTAGAGTGTGTGATGACATCACACTAGAGTGTGAGAGCAGTGAAAATTCACCTGAAAATTCTCTGAATAAATCGCCCTCCCGGCCAAACGATACATCGCAGTTGAATGACATTTTCCAAAAACGTAGCCATGGTTCCTGGGCTTCATATGAACCCATGTTTGAAGACCTAGCTCTTTTTAAAGTGAAATGACAGGCACTAGTTTGGAGGCTCATCCCTTCTTTCCCCCATTAACTCTCCATTCTAGCAGATTCCTTCTTGTCTTGGTCAGTTGACTGTTTTTAAACTGCTCTAACTCAGTCATTTCTCACAGTATGTGAAAAAAACCTACATCTGTGTGTTCCCCAGGTCCTTCTGACGCTCACGGTCATTTCGGTTTTCACCTATGTTTTACGGTTTTCCCATAATTAGCAGTTGATTGGAACCTGTTCTGCTCCAGTCTATGCCTATTCCTGCTGGTCTGTGTGTTAGTTTCATTCTCTGTGTGTGTCAGTGCAGCGCCGTTGCTGTGGCAACTCCAACTACTACTACTATTAAAAATACCACTACTACTACTACTACTACTAGTACTAAAAATACTACTAAAGATACTACCACTACAACTAAAATTAGTACTACTACTAAAAATACTACTATTACTTCTATTACTACTACTAACGGTGACATCCGTCAGCCGCCATACTTTGGCACTCAGCTTGTCCATATAAAGTGAATGGGGGTTCAGAACACAGAATTCCCCTCCGGCCATTAAGTCTTTGGCAACGTCGAACCGACATGCCCCCCCGACCCCCGAGCCCCTCTCACGATTTCCGCGTGGGGAAATTGTCTAGTTATTTTTCATCTTCATCTTCCGGACACATTTTCGCCGATTAATAGGGCCCGAACCGCTGGAAAGACCCCTGCACAATATACATTAAAACGTGCGGTTTCATCGGGAATAGTGTGCTATGTTATTTTCATAGAGATTCGTGAATGTTTCGCAGAGTTATTCGCGAAAAACACGCGAAAAAAGTCCCATAGAAATGAATGGGGAGATGAAAAAATCAGCCAGAAAAGTCCACTTTTTTCCAGACACTACTACTTCGCCATACTTTCACCTACAGACTTCATTTAAACTTTAAAACGCAGGCATTTTTGTCCTCTCCGCACGAATGTATTTGGTATGAGGATGAGGTTTACGGTTTTCAATAGGTGAGTCTTCAAAAACCCCTGGGTTGAGTGAAAATTCTCAAAATTTCCTGAGTTAGAGTGGGTGATGTCATCACACTAGAGTGTGAGAGCAGAGAAAATTCACCTGAAAATTCTCTGAATAAATCGCCCTCCCGGCCAAACCATACATCGCAGGTGAATGACATTTTCCAAAAACGTAGCCATGGTTCCTGGGCTTCATATGAACCCATGTTTGAAGACCTAGCTCTTTTTAAAGAGAAATGACAGGCACTAGTTTGGAGGCTCATCCCTTCTTTCCTCCATTAACTCTCCATTGTAGCGGATTCCTTCTTATCTTGGTCAGTTGACTGTTTTTAAACTGCTCTAACTCAGTCATTTCTCACAGTACGTGAAAAAAAACTACATCTGTGTGTTCCCCAGGTCCTTCTGACACTCACGGTCATTTCGGTTTTCACCTATGTTTTACGGTTTTCCCATAATTAGCAGTTTTCCGGGACCTGTTCTGAGTGCCTCACTCAGTCTATTCCTGCTGCTCTGTGTGTCTCTCTCTCTCTGTGTGTGTCAGTGCAGCGCCGTTGCTGCGGCAACAGCCCCTCTGCTCTGTGTCCCAGGTGTGTCCAATAAACTGAATCAGTCTGACATGTTTCTGCTCCCATAGCAACCCTGGAGAGTCCATAGCAACGCTGGGTGTGTGAGACAGTACTGATACGACTACTATTACTTTTACTACTATGATAACTACTACTACTACTAAAAATACAACCACTACTACTGAAAGTACTACTACTATTACTAAAAATACGACTACTATTACTACTACTACTAATAAAAATACTACTACTACTACAAATACTACTACTACTATGAAAACTACTTCTACTACTACTACTACTAAAAATACTACTACTAGTATTACTAAAAATACTACTACTACTACTACTACAACTACTACTACCACTACTACTAAAAATACTACTTCTATTACTACTTCTCCTTCTACTTCTCCTCCTTTTACTGATAGAATAAACTGATTCAAACTGATTCTCTCTCATACACACACACACACACCCTCACACACACGCACACACACACACACACACACACACACACACACACAGAGTATAGAACACAGACAGTTGAAGCTCAGGTGTCAGGTGATCAGCATCAGCCAATCAGGTCACACATGACTACAACTAATGGGGAGAGGAAAAAATCAGCCAGAAAAGTCCACTTTTTTCTAGACGCTACTACTTCGCCATACTTTGACCTACAGACTTCATTTAAACTTTAAAACGCAGGCCTTTTTGTCCTCTCCGCACGAATGTACTTGGTATGAGGATGGGGTTTACGGTTTTCAATAGGTGAGTCTTCAAAAACCCCTGGGTTGAGTGAAAATGTTCCAAATTTCCTGAGTTAGAGTGTGTGATGTCATCACGCTAGAGTGGAAGAGCAGTGAAAATTCAACTGATAATTATGTAAATAAATCGCCCTCCCGGCAAAACGATACATCGCAGGTGAATGATATTTTCCAAAAACGTAGCCATAGTTCCTAGGCTTCATATGAACCCATGTTTGAAGACCTAGCTCTTTTTAAAGTGAAATGACAGGCACTAGTTTGGAGGCTCATCCCTTCTTTCTCCCATTAACTCTCCATTGTAGCGGATTCCTTCTTTTCTTGGTCAGTTGACTGTTTTTAAAATGCCCTAACTCAGTCATTTTTCACAGTACAGGAAAAAAACCTACATCTGTATGTTCCCCAGGTCCTTTTGACGCTCACGGTCATTTCAGTTTTCTCCTATCTTCTACGGTTTTCCTGTAATTAGCAGTTTCTCGGGACCTGTTCTGCTCCAGTCTCAGCCTATTCCTGCTGCTCTGTGTCAGTTTCATTCTGTGTGTGTGTCAGTGCAGCGCCGTCGCTGTGGCAACTACTACTGATATAACTACCAAAAATACTACTACTACTAAAAATACTACTACAACTACAAATACTACTACTACTTCTATTACTACTACTAATGGTGACGTCCGTCAGCTGCCAAACTTTGACACACAGATTGTCCATATAAAGTGAATGGGGGTTCAGAACACAGAATTCCCCTCCGACCGTGAAGTCTTTGGTAACGTCGAACCGACATGCCCCCCCGACCCCCGAGCCCCTCTCACGATTTCCGCGTGTGGAAATTGTCTAGTATTGAAACTGTCGTTGCTCAAATTTTTGCTGATCATTAATTTCTCATTAATCTCACAGCAGTAGGTCATAGGTTTGATCCTGCCCCAGAGGGCGGGGCCTCTCTGTCTGTGTAGGTTCTCTCTGGCTCCGCCCACTATCCAAAGATATGACCTTTAATCCTTATAAACCTATTTATGTGTAAATGGAGGTTTCTCTACATGTAACCTTTCCTAAGTGATTTATCTCCCCTTTCTACAACATTATCCTCTGTATTTTACATTTCAGTGTAAATCCAGTATTTTTTTTATATTTAATTTACAGATCATGTTGATCTGTAAAGCTCAGAGTAAATTCCAAGGTTATAGCAAAACAGAGAGAACTCAAGAAAGTTACTTTTTCAGTCAATTCTATCATTAACTAAACATATACTGATACAGTTATGTATACAGATATACATACAGTGGTGTAAAAGAGTCTTTGTCCCCTTCCTGATTTCTTATTTCTTTGCATGTTTGTCACACTTAAAAGTTTCATATCCAACAAATGTGAATATTTGAAAAAGACAAACACAAGTAAACACAAAATGCAGTTTTTAAATAAGTGTTTATTATTAAGGGGGAAAAAATCCAAACCTACATGGCCATATGTGAAAAAGTGATTGCCCCTTAACCTAATAACTGGTTTTTCCACCCTTAGCAACAACCACTGCAATCAAGAGTATGTGATAACTGGCAATGAGTCTTTTACAGCGCTGTAGAGGAATTCTGGTCCACTCATCTTTGCAGAATTGTTGTAATTCAACCACATTGGAGGGTTTTCGAGCATGAACTGCCTCTTTCAGGTCATGCCACCGCATCACATTCAGATCCAGGTCAGGACTTTGACTAGGCCACTCCTAAGTCTTCATTTTGTTTTCCTTAAGCCATTCAGAAGTGGACTTGCTGGTGTGTTTTGGATCACTGTCCTGCTGCAGGACCCAAGTGCACTTCAGCCTGAGGTCAACAACAGATGGCCAGACATTCTCCTTCAGTATTTTTTTGGTAGACAGTAGAATTCATGGTTCCATTTACCACAGCAAGTCTTCCAGGCCCTGAAGCAGCAAAACAGCCCCAGACCATCACACTACCACCACCATATTTTACTGCTGGTATGATGTTCCTACTCTGAAATGCTGAGTAACTTTTATGCCAGATGTAATGGGACACACACAGTTTCCAAAAAGTTCACCCTTCGTTACGTCAGTCCACAAAGTATTTTCCCAAACGTCTTGGCAATCATCAAGATGTTTTCTTGCAAAACTGAGACAAGGCTTTATGTTCGTTTTGCTCAGCAATGGTTTTTCTCCTGGCACTCTGCCATACAGGCCGTTTTTGCCCTTTAGTCTCTTTCTTATGGTGGAGTCATGAACACTGACCTTAAGTGAGGCCTGCAGTTCTTTGGATGTTGTGGGGTCTTTTGTGACCTCTTGGATGAGTTGTTGCTGCACTCTTGGGGTAATTTTGGTCGGCCGGCCAGCCACTCCTGGGAAGGTTCACCACTCTTCCATGTTTTCTCCATTTGTGGATAATGGCTCTCACTGTGGTTCGCTTGAGTCCCAAAACTTTAGAAATGGATTTATAACCATGATGTCTTGCTTTTGAGGATCTTTCGGTCTGCTTCACTTTGTCAGGCAGGTCCTATTTAAGTATTTCTCAATTGAGAACAGGTGTGACAGTACTCAGGCCTGGGTATGGACAGAGAAACTGAACTCAGCTTTTCAAAGATGTGATAAACCAGTTAATTTATGTTATAACGGGTAGCAATCACTTTTTCACACCACTGTGTATACAGTCATGTATACAGATAGACATACATACAGTCATGTATACGCATATACATATATACAGTCATGTATACGCATATACATATATACAGTCACATATACATATATACAGTCACATACACACATATACATACATACAGTCACATATACACATATACACACAATACAGTCATGTATGCACATATACACATATACACTCACATATACACATATACAGTCATGTATACACATATACATATACACAGTCACATGTATACATATACATATATACAGTCACGTATACAGATATACGCATACACAGTCATGTATACAGATATACATATATACAGTCACATATATACATATACATATATACAGTCACGTATACAGATATACATATATACAGTCACATATATACAGTCACATACATAGAGTCACATAAATACATATACATATATGGAGTCACATATACACAGATACACATATACAGTCACATATATACATATACATATATACAGTCACATATACACGTATAAACGTATACAGTCTCGTATACAGATATACATATATACAGTCACATATATACATATACATATACACAGTCACGTATACAGAGATACATATATGCAGTCACATATATGCATATACATATATACAGTCACGTATACACGAATACACACATTCAATCACGTATACAGATATACATATATACAGTCACATATATACATATACATATATACAGTCATGTATACACAGATACACATATACAGTCACGTATACAGATATACATATATACATATACATATATACAGTCACATATATACATATACATATATACAGTCACGTATACATGAATACACACATAGTCACGTATACAGATATACATATATACAGTCACGTATACAGATATACATATATGCAGTCACATATATACATATACACATATACAGTCACGTATACACATATACTACACACATACAGTCACCTGTATAGATATACATTTATACAGTCATGTAAATCATGGTGCATCTGACTAAAGCAATAATTTTACTAGTGTTTCTCTGATCTATCATCTGTTTAACCTGTTTTATCTGTAAAACTCTCAACTGTTCATACAACCTGTTTTTGTTTCTGTCATTTTAACACAAAATCATTGGTGTTTTGTGTTAAACTTTGTTCTGAAGGTCAAACCCGTCCAAAGTCATGTTTAATTAAACGTCATAAATCATCAAACGGAGTTACTTTTTTATCAGAAAATGTGTTTGAAATGATGTGGTTATAAATGAACAATGTCCGATAAGAGCACGACTCTGATAACGACGTTTCATTCACAGGCTGAGCTCTCATTGGTCCGTCCACAGCTGATCTGGGAGCAGTTGATTGGCATAAAAGGAAAACATGAGCACAGAGATCAGAGGTCAGAGGTCACAGCAAGTGTGTGCTCGTCACATTAACAGGTAAGACATAGATGTGATGGATCATCATGTCTGTAGATGTTTCTTCCTCCGGGACAGATGGTCATCATGGGTTAAACGGGTTAATTGTGTTAATTAGTTTTAATTAGTTAAGTGATCGCTGTGGATGATGAAGTAAAGACCTGAATCTACAGGTTGGGAAGGTCCATGTCTCGACAAATGAACACAAACATTCATATAATATCCAGTCTATTCATGGACCATCTTATCCGTCAAACTGATGGAAAATATTTTCCACAACGGGACACAGATATGGAACTGGATGGATGGATGGATGGATGGATGGATGGATGGATGGATGGATGGATGGATAGATAGATAGATAGATAGATAGATAGATAGATAGATAGATAGATAGATAGATAGATAGATAGATAGATAGATAGATAGATAGATAGATAGATAGATAGATAGATAGATAGATAGATAGATAGACAGACAGATAGATAGACTTTATTGATCCCAAACTGGGTAATTGTAGTAATGGATGTGGACACAGACATAGATGAGGAAGTGGATGTGAGCGTGGATGTGGACAAGGACTTGGATATGGACGTGGATGAGGATGCCATTCCCTACTGCGGTGGTGCCTTTTGTCAGTGGACGCTGTTCTCTACAGCAGCAGTGTCTTTTGTCCGTGGACGTGGATGCCGTTCCTTATGATGTCTGATAACCTCCTGACCCCAGCCTCATTATTGCAGGTAATTATGTTGTCATTGTGCTTTGAACCAATCAGAGCAGGTCTGCGCTGATATGAGTCACATGATCAAACATCCTCATGCAAACGGTTTCTCCCCCTCCTGGTTTTTATTCTCTATGATTTAGACCACGTCCAACAGGTGTCAGGAATAAGCCAGGTTGAGGAGTAAATGTCTTCATATTTTCTAATGAAGTGACTGAAACTGGGCTGAACCGCAGACGCTGTTAGTGTTGTCATGGTTACCTAATCAGTTGTTTATCCCAGAGAAAGATGAACTGTAACCAGAAGTAAAAAACAACATCAATAAGTAAACTGATGATGTGACATTGAAAAAAATCAAACACTGAAGGTGGCGGAGGGATATGGGCTGTGACACGATCAGATCTCTGATTGGTCAGACAGCTGATAAACATCCCATGATGCATTGTTAGTGTGAGCAGGACGTCTACAGAGGAATTAACGAAGCCTAGATGTTGTGGAGACAACGAAGGCAGACTGATGTTCACGTGTCTCATTATAAGCCGTCGCCCTTAAACGACAGAGAAACCAACAGTAGGTTAGTTCATCAGAACGTCAGCACTGACAAAATAAACAGAACCCCCAAAAAACCAAAAACAAACTGAAAACACAACCAAAAAACAGAAAACAACCAAAAAACACAGAAAACAAAAAACCTCCCACAGAAAACACAACCAAAAAAACAGAAAACACAACCAAAAAGCAGAAAACAACCAAAAAATACAGAAAACATAACTAAAAAAACCCCCTCAGAAAACACAACCAAAAAACAGAAAACAAAACTAAAAAAAAAAACAAAACACAACCAAAAGACACAGAAAACACAATAAAAAAAACAAAACCAAAAACAGAAAACACAACCAAAAAACACAGAAAACTACTGAAAAACCCCACAGAAAACACAACAAAAAACACAAAACACAACTAAAAAACACAGAAAACATAATAAAAAAAACTGAAAACACAACCAAAAAACACAAATCAGAACCAAAAAACAAAGAAAACACAACCAAAAAACAAAACAAAACACAAAAAACACAACCAAAAAAAGAGAAAACAACCCAAAAACACAGAAAACAACAACAAAAAAAACCCCCAGAAAACACAACCAAAAAAACAGAAAACAAAACTAAAAAAAAACCTAAACACAACCAAAAGACACAGAAAACACAATAAAAAAAAAACCAAAAACAGAAAACACAACCAAAAAACACAGAAAACTACTGAAAAACCCCACAGAAAACACAACAAAAAACACAAAACACAACTAAAAAACACAGAATACATAATAAAAAAAACTGAAAACACAACCAAAAAACACAAATCAGAACCAAAAAACAAAGAAAACACAACCAAAAAACAAAACAAAACACAGAAAACACAACCAAAAAAAGAGAAAACAACCCAAAAACACAGAAAACAACAACAAACCCCCCCCCCCAGAAAACACAACCAAAAAAACAGAAAACACAATCAAAAACACAAAACAACCAAAAAACACAGAAAACACAACTAAAAAAACCCCTCATAAAACACAACCAAAAAAACAGGAAACAAAACCAAAAAAACCAAAACAAAACACAACCAAAAAAACCACAGAAAACACAATAAAAAAAAAACAAAACAGAAAACACAACCAAAAAACACAGAAAACTACTAAAAAAAAAAAAAAAAACCCACAGAAAACACAACCAAAGAACACAAATCAGAACCAAAAAACAAAGAAAACACAACCAAAAAAACCCAAAACAAAACACAGAAAACAGGACCAAAAAAAGAGAAAACAACCAAAAAACCCAGAAAACACCCAAAAAGCAAAACAAAACAGAAAACACAATCAAACAACACAGAAAAAAAAAAAAAAAAAAAAAAAAGCAGAAAACGCAATCACAAAACACGGAAAACACAACCAAAAACACAGAAGTGAAAACACAGCTGATGTCTCTGATGCTCTGATACCTATTCAACTAAAATAAAAAAAGCAAACAAAATGACTTAGAACTGTTCAGTTTTTTTGATGCTCATGTGTTTGTTTCTCTGAAAAGGACAAATAATTCACAACAAAAACTAAATAAACAAGTTCAGCATTAGTGTCGGTGCCCAAGTTGGCCCAACGGGTCCATCAGAACCACCCACTGGTTCAACCATAGCTGTTTCCTTTTGTTGGGTTCTGGTAGGAGTCGGGTCATCAGGTCTCAGATCAGCTGATCCTCAGGGACCTGATACCAGAACCCGTCCATCACAGACTCTGCACCAGGGTTTATTAACTGGAGGCTCCGGTTCAGTGTTCAGACCAGTAGGGTTCATCTGCCTCCATCTGTGGGACTGGACCCAGTTGGGCCCAGCTGGTACTGTACTGGACAGGGTCCTGGTCCTGGCCGTGGTCCAGCGGGCTGAATGGACAGCAGGTGGGCTCTGTGGGTCTGTCAGGTCTAACAAGGATAGGAAGTGGACCTGAATGAGGACCGTGTCCTACTGTTGCAGTGTTTGAAGGACCCTCGGGTGCGTTTGTTTTCCATTTGGTGACGATCCAGAGGCCGACGGGGAGGAGAAAGTTCAGAGCCCGACGACAGTCGCTTAGCAACAGGAAATATCCACGGCATGAAAGGACCGGACGGTGGAGACTCAGACCGGCAGGAAAGTGGTCACATTTAATAACACCCCCCAGACTGAGACAGTCCAGCAGTCGGACACTTTCATGGACACATCGTCTCAGTCATTCAATAATGTTAACAATAAAGTTGGGATCAAATATTTGTACCTGTTTTCATGAAGTGACTGTTATCATGTGATTGACTGTTGATAAAGTGTAAGTGGTCTCGGTGTATCATGTTCAGTATCATGTTTGCAGAGTACAGTCTTGTGAACTCGGTGAGTACAGTCTTAGTAAGAACAGTCCCAGAGAATGGACTTCCTCAGAACATTAGTCTCTCTATCATCGGAATGGCTGCGTACTTGTGAACGTTCCTCTCTGCTTCTGCTGTATTTCTGTCATCAGCTCCCTAATGTATTTTCATCAATCAAAACAATGTCACTCGATTTGATTTCAGTACATGTGTACTAGTATGTAAACATCATTTATATATTTTTTTATTTTATTTATTATACACTTTGTATATTTTTCAAAACTGGAACAAAGTTCATTGAATCCCACATGACAATACAGATGTAATGCTCACCATTCTGCCTGTGGCGCATGTTCCAACATTGTATCACATCGTGTCATTACAGTCATTTAGTTCAGTGGTTCCTGACCTTTTTCTCTTGGAGCCCCCCCTGCTTGTGTCCATGCCAGCCCCCCGCGCCCCCCCCCCAGTCGAAATTGTCCTGTCCTTCACTAAAACCAAAGTTAAGGTAACTCAACTTTCTTTTTTGATACTGATGAGTCATCTGCATTTTTCAGACACAGTGTTTTACACATATGATGATACACTGACAACAGGACAAAAAGATGAGTTCAGATGAGTTCGATATCTGACCTGACCAGACTGTTGCTCTGGCTGTGGGGGTCACAAAGTTTCAGAAGGCTTAGAGGGTCTGGCTACTATATAGCTTGATATTTTTAAATGCAGACAAAATGTGTTTTGAGTGGGTTCATACAGATTTTGATTATCTTATTGGGTCGATAAGTATTTTTTCTTTGACATCCAACAGAATTTTCTCAACTCGTAACCTCAATGCAGACACAGGCTTGTGACCCTCCTGGGATCTTCGGCGCCCCCCAGGTTAAGAACCACTGATCTAGTTGGTAAAACATTTCTGAGTTAAGTTATCACAGAAGCTGCCGTTGCACTTGAAAGTAGCACAAAGTGCATCTTGGGATATTTGCGAGCCAAGTCCACATGAGTCACCAACCAGTGCATCCTTGGTTTAAGGTAGTGGACAAGAACAACATCAGGGTGTTCCATGTGTTCTTGGTTTGTGCAAACTTTCAGTTGGAACAGTACTTGGGCTCCGACTGATGACGTTTCACAAGATGGCGAGAACGGAAGAACAGACAACACGTTGAGAAAGGGCCAGTGTGTGATTATTAAAGGTCAAAGGTCATTCAGCAGCAATAAAAGACAATTGTGTGTGAAAACACACTGAATGGTCATCATCAGCTTTAACACGCAGAACCAGATGCTTTCTTTTATCATAGTTCTGTTCATTCTTCACTGTTGTTACTATTGTGAGTCTGTGTTATTTTAATGCATTTTCATGTTGAATGTTTGTAATGTTTTATTGTTGCTTGTTTACTTATAGTGCATTTCCATGTTGTTTGGTTATTGTATGTAGTGCATTTGTTGTGTTAAGTTCAGTTGTTTGTTTGTTGTTTGTTACCTCCGCCAGGAGGTACTGTGATCACTTTGCTTTGTGTGCGTGCGTGCTTGTTTGTTAGCAAGATAACTCAAAAAGTTACGGAGGGATTTTCATGAAATTTTCAGGAAATGTGGATACTGGCACAAGGAAGAAATGATTAAATTTTGGTGGTGGGGAGGTCGGGGGGGCAGATCTGTCTTGGCGGAGGTCTGCGCTCTCCAAGTGCTTTTCTTGTTTGTGTGTGTGTTTGTTTGTTGTATGTTTGTTTATTATGTGTCAGTTGTTGTTTCAGTGTAAATGTTGTGTTAAAGTTCAGTTGTTTGTTTGTTGCATATTTGTTGTTTCAGTGTAATTGTAATAACGTTCAGTTGTTTGTTAGTTGTTTCTTTGTTGTGTGTTTGTTATGTGTAAATTGTTGTTTCAGTGTAATTGTTTTAAAGTTCTGTTGTTTTTTTTTTGTTTTGATGAATTTGTTGTGTCAAAGTTCAGTTGTTTGTTTGTTGTGTGTTTGTTGTTTCAGTGTATTTGTTGTGTTAAACTCCCATTGTTTGTTTGTTGTGTGTTTGTTGTATTAAAGTTCAGTTGCTCCTCTGTGAGCTGCTGCTTTTCTGTTTTTTGGCGCCGTCTGCGTCTGTACTTTAGGGACCGCCTCTAAATATCTAGACTCTGAAAGCATTTGAAGGACGCAGTGTGTGATTGGCTGCTGCCTCAGCTCAGGGTGTTGGGTTTCATCTCCTCTGCGATAACTGTTTCTGAGCATGCTCAGTTGTACGCAAGGCTTTCCCTGTAGATCAGACTAAATAATCTGCTCTACTGTGAGTAAAAGTACAGCCACTCTGAAATAATAATAATAATAATAATAATAATAATAATAATAATAATAATAATAATAATAAGTTTTATTTATGAGCGCCTTTCAGGACACCCAAGGACACTGTACAGCAGAGGATAAAACAGACAATGCATAAAATACAAAGAGGTAAACAAATACATTAAAAAGCAATTACAATACATAGAAATGAAAATGTAAAATAGAGAGTAAAACTTATGCTGAGTAAACTATTCTGAAGAGGTGAGTTTTGAGTCTGGATTTGAATATGGGGAGAGAGTCACTGTTTTGGAGGGATGGTGGGAGGGAGTTCCAGAGCTGGGGAGCAGAGCGACTGAGGGCTGGGCCTCCCATGGTGCTGAGGCGGACAGAGGGCACAGTGAGATGGATGGAGGAGGACGACCTGAGGGACCGGGCTGGAGGAGGAAATACAAATACTGTACTTTGAGTAAAAGTACAAATACAACCAAATGTAAATACTCTACTTTGAATAAAAGTACTGACACAACCAAATACCCTCTATGTCCTGTATGTCCTGTATGTCCCATGTGTCCTGTTCAATCCATCTTCTGACCACCTGCAGTGTTAACCCACATCCCCATGTCCACTGCATCCTCTCAGATAACAATAATAATCCTGACATCTGAATAATCTGTGCCTTTTATCAGATTAACACAGATTTGATGTCACTTTGCTTTTACACCACACTGAGTCTTAAACCTTCAGCAGCAGGTTGACTTTAGTTTAATGGACGAATAAAAACACTCGGCTTTTAAGGTTTTAATGTTCAGTCTGTTAAATCTGCTCCACACGCAGGTACTACACAACACAGGTCACATGATCACCCTGTAAAACGCTGGCAGTCCCATGTTATTGACCATGTCTTGGAGGTCTGGACATAGTCCATGTCCTGGTCCGTCTCATGATCCCCGTCCTGGTCTGTCTCATGGACCCGTCCTGGTACATTAAAATAAATGGTACTTTACAGTGTTTATGTTTAAATAAACTGTACTTTACTGTGTTTTTGTTTAAACCATACTTTTTCTGTCTTTTTGTTTAAATAAACGATACTATTTTAGAACGATACGATACTATTTGTGTTTAAATAAATGATACTGTACTGTGTTTTTGTTAAAATAAAGGGTACTTTACTATGTTTATTTTAAAATAAACGGTTCTGTCTTTATGCAGTACTTTACCATCTTTTTACTTCTCCAGGGTCAGTCAGTTTGCTGTTGGGCTGAGGTTGTTTCCATCAGGTTTTTACTGGATCAGACTTTTCACATAATTTCACTCACTTCAGACTCTTTCCCAGCTCATCCATTGGTGTTGTCGTGGTGATGATGCTGATGTTCCAGTTCTTGTCCAGACTGAACCTGTCTGATGTGTGGGTGTTTACATCTGATCTGATCTGATCTGATCTGATCTGATCTGATCTGTGTGTGGGTTTGATCTGTGAATCCTCCACATTGTGTGTTTTTGTGTTCATGCTTTTATTGTGGAGGTTTTTGGCTGCAGAGTACTGCGCTGCTGTTTTGTGATGCCCCCGTTCTTCTTTGTTGGTGTTTATTGTGTCTGTGGTTTTGGTTTTGTGATGCTCCTGTTTCATCAGCTGCTGTTGGTCTGTTCTTCTTTGTTGGTGTTTATTGGTGTAACCTCCACCCTCCTCCTCCTCGTCGTTTCTTCATCACCTCAGGCGTAAACAGTCGCAGACAAAGCTCTGCTCATATTGTCTGTCAGGTTTAGACTAAACCACACCAGGGGTCTCCTTTAGAATCAGGACTCACTTCCATCAGCACCTTCAAAACACAAAAGCAGCTCAAATCCCAGCCTTCAGTAACATATTCTATCACTGCTCTGTTAAAACACTGCATTATCTCTGTAGTTGTTCATGGAAGTAGGTCCATCCCCTCTGGTCTGGAAACGTAGAAATGGGATAGAAAAGGTCGACAATAGTGAGGTTTACATCCAAAACACTGAACAGTAATCTCAAATACCCAGTGTGTTTCCATCCACTGCTGTTGTGTGAACATCACTTCACTGGTTCACGGAGGTCAGCGGATCCAGGGTTAGATCAGAACTAGCTTCACAACCAGTTGGCAGATTTCATCCAAGATGGCCACGCACACACCTCAGCGTTTGTCCACTCTGTCATTAACTACTTCCTCATATCCGTTTTATTCGTTTTTAGTTGTTGTTTTTCATAACAGGCACTACATTTACATGTGTTTTTAGATTAGTCTTTTAAACAGCTCTTCCAATACTTTTAAACAGTTTTTCAAACTGGCATGAGCCATAACTCCCTGTGAATCATTCTTGATCCAAGTAAGGGGTTTTTACAACTTCACCCCGGACACACTCATAATTTTGACTTCGATTAAATTAAACTTGTAAATGAAAATGTATCTTTATTTGCCACAGGTTTCATTAAAGAGCATTTCTATTCTATCTTATAAAAGGGAAGTGGACTCTGTGTGTCTTGGGCATCACACAAAATTGGAAAGAGCTGACTGCTGCAGTTTGGCATACTTATATATTTTTGGCCAAGGAGGAGACTAGTGAAAACAGCGAGTTGATAGGACCAATATTTTGGAAGATATTAGTAATATTGAATACAATGGCCTTCCAATGGCCAATCACATTGCTATGCCCAGAATCATAGAATCATCATTAAAGTGGGTTACCTAGCAAGACATAAACAATAGGGCCACGTTTCCATGGAGTCAAATTTCATGTGCAGAAACAGACATGCCAGCTGAGAGGTTATTCAACTCAAAATGCCAGTGGAATTTACCAGGAAAGTAAAGGAATGAAATGTATCAGAGTATCTAGATCCCATAGTTCTCCACAAGTCAGCACGCTAGTTATAATAGAAAAACAATGAGAAGTAGAGTCCTACTTTTTTGAACTTGGTATCAAGTTAAATGGCATATAATTGAAAATACATTTCTAAGCCTTTACAACAGCAGTAAATACCACTGAATAATACTGGTAGTGACAGCGCAACATAGTTTACAATGCATCTTTTTGGTCTCAGTATCAAAAGTAAAATGTTCCCATATATCTGCTGTTCTCTTTCTACCAGCGACAACATTTTTTGGTTTCCATGTGCAGCTTTACTGTTGACTTGACACACTCTGCCAGCGATTGGATCAAAACAAATGTAAGCGCCTTCCACATCACTCATAAAGTTGAGTTTTGATTGGTGCTCTTCTCAACTCGTGCAGCCTCCTCTGCCTTCCAGTTGGGTGATGATGATGATGATGATGATGACATGTCTGTCTGTATACGATGCAGGTGTACAACGGCGTCCGACACCCTACCTGACCAATGACAAGCCTCCTCAGTCTGCCCCCCCATCCAGCCCCACCCCCTGCTGTCTGACCATCACAAACAAGGCATTGTGGGAAAGCAGAGAGGCCGACAGTGTTGAGCGGCCGCTGGTCACAGCTGCAGAAACACAAATAGAGCCACGCTGTGAAGAGGAAAGTCCAACAAAAAGAAAGTCAGTGTGTGATTGGACCAGCAGCAGCACGTTTACATGTGACATGGATGAACATGCATGTATGTATGTATGTATGTATGTATGTATGTATGAACATACATGTATGTATGTATGTTCATTCATTCATACATAAGTGTTCTTAATTTCATAATTATGACTTTTCATATCATAATTATGACTTTTTATTTTAATTATGACTTACCATGGGGATATCTTTTCACTGGTGGAAACGGGCTTCCATACATAGGAAAAAAAAATATTCCCAAGTCCTGAGTGTGGTGGCTATTTTGAAGAGCTGGGTGCAGGTTTTGGGGGGTGCTGATGATGGGTGGAGGAATCAGATGGGTTCCAGACAAACCAGCACAGGACAGACTCTGGAGACCGGTCCTGGGTGGGACTGAAGACCACATAGAAACCCAGGTAGGTATTCAGGTGGACTTCAACACAGGAAGGTTCATCTGGATTTCCTGAATCTCTGAAGGGGTCTGATCAGTGGATGCACCTGGTCAGGCCCGGGTCACCTGACAGAGTGGGCCAATCAGAGAGAGGCTGCAGGGAGAGGAGGGCATGGCCTGCAATCCCCAACTGAATGTCTTTATGAGTGGGCGTGGCTGATGAGCTACACCTGTGTGTGAGTGGGCGTGGCTGATGAGCTACACCTGTCTCCAGTCCTCGTCCTCCACTTCAGTGTTTCAGGTCAGTCAGTCTCTGCTCTGACAGAATGTTGACAGGTGTTCCTCACCCTTGTGAACACCACCTGCTGTTCTCTCTGCTCTTTGGGTTTTCTGGGTTCTTTGGGTCTCCACCACCTGTAGTTTTGGTTTTTTGTGTAAATCCTCTGTTGAACTCTGCTTCAAACTTTGCTTTTGGGTCCCTTTGTATTAAACACAGGCTCAGGCCATAACAGAACCATGGTTCAGTTGGACCTGGGCTGGACCCTGGCTGAGCCTGAGGACTCTGTGTCATCCATCTGTAGATCATCTGTTGGACATGTTCACGTCTTTACCTGAGAGTCTTTTTCAGATTTGATGATGAGGATTCTACCACAGTGTACAGTGGCTCAATCCTGGCCCAAGTTCAGGTCCTAGTCCTGGTTCAGGTCCTGGTTCAGGTTCAGGTCCTAGGTCAGATCCTGGTCCTAGTTCAGGTCCTGGTCCTAGTTCAAGACCAGGTTCTAGTTCAGGTACTGGTCCTGGTTCTAGTTCAGATCGTGGTCCTGGTTCTGGTTCAGGTCCTGGTCCTGGCCCTAACACAGGTCCTGGTCCTGGTTCTGGTTCAGGTCCTGGTCCTAGTTCAGGTACTGGTCCTGGTCCTAGCACAGGTCCTGGTCCTGGTTCTGGTTCATATCCTGGTCCTTCAGGTCCTGGTCCAGGCTCTGGGGTCTTTCCCTCCCTCAGGGCTGTGGATCAGGGCCCTTCAGTGTCCATCAGTGAACAGGGTCTCATTGAGGCTGCGTCACATCTGGACGACGCTCAACAAACAGCTCCCTGTGGTCCTTGTGGTCCTGATGCCCCCACCCCCCTCGTTTTATGAAATCAAATGCACATTCATAATGGCCGCTCTGCCGCTCTGTCCCCGAGGACGAGACCAGTCCTCAGGCCGCTGGCATCAGAGAGTTATCTGTTAGAGCTGAAAACACAGAGGGTCGACTCATCTGGACAAAAGTCAGAGTAAAAGGACAAGGAGGCTGTTGAAGACCACAGTGGCCTGGGGGATACGTGGGGGGGGGACTGATGTTGATGTATATATATGTTTATAAACACACCAACATACAGTATAATACAGTATAAACACATATAAACATTTGTTAACTCATTTTCCTAACCATTTAATCCCTGGACGTGTTGCCAGAACAATGTATAGAGATGGACAACCAATCACACCTATGGGTGATTAGACCAGTTAAGCCGGAGAACCTGGAGAACCTGGAAAACCCACACAGACATGGGGATGTCATTTCACAAAAAAAGCATCCATTGCCCAGAGGCAGGTGACAAAAATACAACACAATTACAAGAAATACAATAAAAGAATAACAAAAATAGACAAGAAAAAAGTTAAAGGTTAAATGTATTTCTTTCTCAGGTTTTTATTACTTCCACCAGGAGGTACTGTGATCACTTCGCTTTGTGTGTTTGTGTGTTTGCGTGTTTGTTTGTTAGCAAGATAATTCAAAAAGTTATGGATGGATTTTCATGAAATTTTCAGGAAATGTTGATACTGGCACAGGGAAGAAATGATTAAATTTTGGTGGTGATCCGTTTTGGGGGGGGGGGGGGGGGGGGGGGGTGCAGATCTGTCTTGGTGGAGGTCTGTGCTCTCCGAGCGCTTTTCTTGTTTATTTTTGTATTCAAATTCCAAAACTATGAAGGTTTCCTGAGTGTCATCCATTAAAACTGATGCAGATTTATTGTTGTGTTTGTGTGTCATCAGCGCTCTTTTATTGTCTTATGATGCTGGAATAGATCAGTTTATTTTCAGTTTGGATCATGAATCTGAGGAAATGTACATGAAAGCACAATCAGTCACCTTCTCTCAAAGTTTATTCACATAGAAAACACGTCTGATCTGAGAAATCTTAAGGAAAAAAAAATGTAATGTTGAAAATGTCTCAAAAAGTTGTAATGGGAAGAAAAAAAGATCTGAAAAATTTGTGGACCTAAAAAGAAACAAATGGACGAACATTTTACAATCAGTGAGGTTCGTGATAAACAGATGAGTACATATGGGCAGAGGTTCACCGATCTGAGGACCAAAAGAAGAAGAATGTTCCTTTAATAAACACCTCTTCATCTACAGAACACAATAGAACCAACAGATTCAGTGAATGTGTGTAAAACTCTGTCACATGGACGAGGCTGGTCTTCAGGTCCTCAGGCTGCACTGCATTAAAACAGACATGAGTCTATGGTTAAACCAGTGCACGAGCTGAGGAAGACTTCCACAAACCACCATCTGAACATAGCCCACCCTAACCCGAGCCACGCCCACTCACACATATAGTTCATCAGCCACGCCCACTCACACGCGTAGCTCATCAGCCACGCCCACTCACACACAGGTGTAGCTCATCAGCCACGCCCACTCACACATGTAGTTCATCAGCCACGCCCACTCACACACAAGTGTAGCTCATCAGCCACGCCCACTCACACATGTAGTTCATCAGCCACGCCCACTCACACACAGGTGTAGCTCATCAGCCACGCCCACTCATATACCTGCAGGGAGAGAAACACAAAAGGACAGCAAACAGCAACACATTACAGCCTTTCAGAACACCACATGTGCTGTATATTGTTGTGTGTTGTATCTTGTTTTGTGTTGTATGTTGTTGTGTGTTGTTGTGTGTTGTGCCATTGTGTGTTGTTGTATCATGTATGTTATGTATTGTTGTATCTTGTATGTTGTTGTATCATGTATGTTGTGTGTTGTTGTATCATGTATGTTGTGTCTTGTTGTACCATGTATGTTGTGTGTTGCTGTGTGTTGTTGTGTCATGCATGTTTTGTGTTGTTGTACCATGTATGTTGTGTGTTGTTGTATCATATATGTTGTGTATTGTTGTGTCTTGTATGTTGTTGTATCATGTATGTTGTGTGTTGTTGTATCATGTATGTTGTGTATTGTTGTGTCTTGTATGTTGTTGTATCATGTATGTTGTGTGTTGTTGTATCATGTATGTTGTGTGTTGCTGTGTGTTGTTGTGTCATGTATGTTGTGTGTTGCTGTGTGTTGTTCTGTCATGTATGTAGTGTGTTGTTGTGTGTTGTATCTTGTATGTTGTGTGTTGTTGTGTGTTGCTGTATCTTGTATGTTGTTGCGTGTTGTTTTGTGTTGTATCATGTATGTTCTGTGTTGTATCTTGTATGTTGTGTGTTGTCATTTTGTTGTATCTTGTATGTTGTGTGTTGTTATGTTGTTGTATCTTGTATGTTGTGTGTTGTTATGTTGTTGTATCATGTATGTTGTGTGTTGTGTGTGTGACATGTGCATTAATGTCCTGTCTGATAATCTTAGTTCTAATACACAAACACCTGTCACACAAACGGAGCAGAGTGCACTCGGTCCATAATGTCACATAAGAAGATTACATCTGGATGTGGACGCACAAACAGGTACAGACACACTTTATTACACACAGTGATACACACACATGCGCGCGCACACACACACACACACACACACACACACACACACACACACACACACACATTAATACACACATTAACACACATATTCATTCAGGTCAGATTATATAACACTTCAGCCTTTATGTTCAGTCTTCATCCTCTGAGGAGACACAACACGATAGACACAATAAGACGCAACACGACACAATACAATACGACACAATACGACATGACACAATCAAACACAATGCGATACGATACAACACAATACAACAAGAGACGATACGACATGACACAGTGCAGCACAATACAATATGACACGACACAAAACAAGACACGATACACAGTAGTGCAAATGTTTTTATTGTGAAGAAACATTTTATCATCAAATATCACATGGAAACACTGGATCTGTGTTTCATTTATCATCCTGAACCCGGTCCACGTACCTGAACCCCGTCCATGTACCTGAACCTGCTCCATCTACCTGAACCCTGTCCACATACCTGAACCCTGTCCACGTACCTAAACCCAGCCCACGTACCTGAACCTGGTCCACGTACCTGAACCCGGTCCATGTATATGAACCTGGTTCTGAAGCTTCTGCAGTAAAACACCATCTAGCTGTGTAAATAAAAAATCCTTCATTCTGTGACATTTCCAACTTGACGCTGATTGACAGGTTCAACCGTCCATGTCCTCTTGCAGGAAAAGATAACGGGAACGTGATCCACAGCCACGTCCTAGTCCTGGTCCTGGTCCACGACAGGAACCTGATGTTTATGGACATTATCTGTTCAGAAACAACAGTTTGGTCTAAATTTAGCCTGAGTATCAGTGACTGAACTGAATGGTGGTAAAAATAACAATAATAATCAGTTAAAATAATAAAATTACGAAACATTGATATGTTAAAATAATGAACATCAGTTTATGACAATGAAAAGTAAAAACAAGATAGAAGTGAAAAATTAGAAAACAAACAGAATATGATGATGATAAATTATCTACATGTAAATTAACACAATTTAAACCAGATATGACCTAAATGTGGCCCCGCCCCCTTGTTGGTGACCTTATTAAGACCCGCCTCTTCTTGGTGTTTCCTGTCGGTTCAACAAGCGTCACCATCTAACACCATGTGTTACAATAGTACCTCCTGTCTCTCAAATTTAAAAGTAAAATGCTTTCTATTCTTTCATAAAACCAGTGACAAAGTAGAAGATATACATTATGTCGTATTAAATAAAGAAAGAAAGAAAGAAATGACTGAAAATGTCTGATATATGTATTGATCTGGACAGAACATCAGACATATTCTCTATTAATTTAACTTTATTGTCTCAAATTGCAGAACTATCACAACAAGTGCCATAAAAGAAGTAATAAGAGAGAGGATAAAAACAGTACCAAAAAAAATACGATATTAATAAAATTAGAATAAATAAAAGCACTGATATGATGTAAGCACTTGACAGAAATAATAAAATGAATGAACCGGAGCTATGGCTGTTAAATTGTACTTGTAGTGAATATTCATGGGGATCTATTTCCATAGATCACATTTAATCCTAGTGGTTCTGTTGGTAACTTATGTTATATCCTGTTGTGAAGTACACGCTGTCGAGTACTAGAATAGAGTAGAATAGAATGTCTTTATTGTTATTGTACAGATACAACAAAATTGAAGGTGCAATCCTCTGTAGGTGCCATAAAAGTATAAATAATATGAAAGAGTATAAAAAGTGAAAATATAAAAGAAAAAAAACCCTGACAACATAAATATCTAAAAAAAAAAAAAAAAAAAAAAGCAGCATAGAAAAGTGTCACTGTAAGTATAAAAGACACATAAAACATCATATACACCTGCACAACATTCAGCATTTCTACCCTTATATTAGTGACCGGCACTGTTCAGTGCAATTATGGCCCATGGATAAAAGCTGTTTTTTGGATGGTTTGTGCTGGCCTTTAGTGTCCGGAAACGTCTGCCAGAGGGTAAAAGTTAAAAAAATGGAAAACCAGGGTGGGTTGAATCCCTGATAATACTCTGCACCTTCTTGTAGAGTTCCCACTAAGTCACTGCTTGGTCAGTCAGACATGGTCAGAGACATGTTTCCTCCTTCATGGGCTGTTCCAGCACTGGTACTGACCCAGACTGGTTGATTACCTGGGCTGAGATGGGCTGGTCACTGACCCGTGCAGCAGACACCAGTCTACAAAGACTATATTCAGACAGCAGGTCTTAATGCACAATTCAAATTTTTGGGTGAAATCCCACTTTTTGTGTGTTCGTTCATATTACGCATTAAATGCGACTTCTATCAGTTTTGAGTATGAACTGAATGCGACCCTGAAGTGACCTTTCTATAGATGGCATTTATGGTTCTTTGAAGGGAGCCAGATCTTGAGGAGCTGTTCCTTTAAAAGCACCGTTCAAAAGACTGTCTTGTTATATTTATTTATTTTTTGAAGTCAAACAGAGGTTTTTATCATGGAAACAATCACTGGTAGCAGTTAGAAGATAAGATGTGGATCAGAATAATTCAAACTTACACTTCTCACTAATATATACTCGATTGGTCAGAATTATTTTGAAATATGAATTATAATTTCATTTTGCTTGTGTTTTCATCGTAAATGTTCCATAAGGTGGTACTATATCCCCACACTTTGACAGTGAGATCACTATTTTGAATTTTCCCCCCAAAAACAACTACGGAGGCTACAGATGACTTCCGTGTAGAACAACTTTACAGTGAAATTTTACACACAAGAACATTTGAACAGTACAGAAAAAAAATACAGAAATAATAAATAAGAACATGGACACATGGACACATGGACCGTGAACACATGTCCCAGACCAGCTGGTCCTGGTCCCGGTCTCTGGGATTGACGCTGACTCTGTGTTTATGTCACCGTCTGTCAGAGCTGTGTAACCTCTGACCTCTGACCTCTGACCCCCACTGTCACTGTCAGATGAACGTGAAGCTGATCCAACAGTTTCCACACATTTATGCATCAGCTGATTCTTCTTCACTGTTTCATCACAGAGAGAGGTCACACGAAGAAAAAGAATAATAATAAATAAATCACCTCAAAACGTACAAATAAAGCCTCGTATTTATGTTCAAATGTACAAGTGAACACTGAACGCCGGTGTATGAGTCACATAAACAACCAACGGTTGGCAGCGACCGACCCACCCACCCACCAACTGACCGACCCACCGACTGACTGACCGACCGACCCACCAACTGACCAACCGACCGACCGACTGGCCAGCCAGCCCTTAATAAATGCAGATACATATTATAAAAACTATACTGAAACAATATTAGGTTTGTTTCATTTTATTCTGTTTGTGTTTTTTCTGACGTTCACTTCGGTCTTTAAACATCTCATCTTTGGTTTTGGTTCTGACTTTAAGATCAGGGGTCAAAGGTTAAAATCATTAAATGACCATTAAACCATGGAGGTTTTCAGGTGGTAAAATGTCTGTTTTTTTGGGATTAGGATGTATGATGAATGACTGATAATCTGAAATAATCTGGACTCAAATCCTGCTCAGGTACCAGGGACCCAGAGATGATGACGATGATGACAATGATGACCAGGGCAACGATGGCGACAATGGTGACGATGATGACGATGATGACGATAGCGACGATGATGACGATGGCAATGATGATGACGATAGCGACGATGATGACGATGGCAATGATGATGACGATTGCGACGATGATGACGATGGCGACGATGTCAAATGATGATGACGATGATGAAGATGGCAACGATGGCAACGATGATGACGATGGCGCCGATGGCAACGATGATGACGGTGGCAATGATGATGATGATGGCAACAATGATGAAGATGGCAATGATGATGACGATGGCAACGATGATGACGATGGCGACAATGATGACGTTGGCGATGATGATGATGATGATGGAAGCCATCCTGTTTTCCACGTTTGGTGGTTTCATGTGTCCTGAAATAGACCAATCCCGTGAGACGGATGGACAGACGGACGTATCCAACAGCAGGTCGTGGTGAGAGGTGAGCAGATTATGGCATAAATCCTCTGAGAGGGCCGTTGGTTCCACCGTGTGGGTCGGCGCCGGCGCCGGCGCCGGCGCCGGTTCATCCATCAGGTATAAATAAAGCCGCTGCAGCTTTAATCCACATTAAGGCAGATAAACCACAGACAGATGTGTTTGTGTGTTCACATTGTTTGGATTTGTCTGATGGATCAAAATGTTTCACTAATAGGCTTTGGGTTTTGTACATTTTGGATTTAACCCCCTCAACCACCCCCCCACCCCCTCAACCACCCCAACCCCCCCAACCCTGGACCCAGAACATCCACCACAGACCCAGAACATAAACCCCAGACCCAGAACATCCACCACAGACCCAGAACATAAACCCCAGACCCAGAACATCCACCACAGACCCAGAACTTAAACCCCAGACCCAGAACATCAACCCCAGACCCAGAACATCCACCACAGACCCAGAACATAAACCCCAGACCTAGAACATCAACCCCAGACCCAGAACATCCACCACAGACCCAGAACATCCATCCCAGACCCAGAACATCCACCACAGACCCAGAACATCCATCCCAGACCTAGAACATCAACCCCACACCCAGAACATCCACCACAGACCCAGAACATCTACCACAGACCAAGAACATCAACCCCAGTACCAAAATAAACAGGGGGAAAGTAAACCTCATTTCTGTGATGACAGCACTGATGTTCCATATGTCATGCTGTTTTAAAACTCAGGTTTAGTCTTAGTTTAGTGTAAATAACTCTGTACGTCTTTGTGTTTCTTCAAACTATATTCAATATCTGTCAAGTTCTGACAAAGATGTTGAAGTATTGGACTGAACAGATATGAAGTGAAGTTATTTCCATTGTTGGGCTGGGTGATTTATGTGACTACTAGAGGGAGTAGTGAGTCACTCAAGGCCGAGTTGAAGATGAGAACTATAAAGAAACAACTGTCAGAGTCATCGAGCAGAAGTGATAAAACTAGAGTCATTGATTTCTCCACTGGATACAGCTGTAAATGTAAAGAATGGAGTTGGATGCTGAAATGTCAGTGTTTCTTCTACACAGGTCAGTTTGATTCTGAGGCTTATGAAGGTATAAAGTTATTATGGGGTGTTTTTATTGTTGCTAAATTGGTGTTTGTTGATCCACAGTTCAGACTAATCTACGACAGTTCTGACCTTGTTTGTTGGATTCCAAACAGATCTTTAGTTCAGCTACTGACTACACAAATCCAACAAAAAACAGAGGTGATTTGTGGTTTTAATGTGGCTGTTTTCTGTCTAAAAACAGAGCTAAGCTAACGGAGCTAAGCTAACAGAGCTATAATGTAAACTATCAGCTAATGCAACACATCAACATTTTAAGACACAGTGTTATTTTATCCATTGTTAAAATAAGCATCTATGAGTTTTAGTTTAATTAAACTTGATGACTCCAGAATACAGATGTGGAAACTACGAGGTTTATCCTTTTTTCAGTGACTGATCCAGTATGTGGATACATAGGATTGGTTCTATGGTGGTTCTGGTTCTGAGTGTGTTCTGGTACCAGGCTGACCCCTGCTGGTCAATGTCTGGAACACCAAAACGACATATGACTATAAAATAAGACTTTTCATAGGTTGTGTTTTGAATCTTCATGAAAACCTCCTGATGTGTCTTAGGGTAAAAAAAAAATGAACCGTTTCAACTTACTGTTGGGTTAACCAGTGGAATATTTATACTCAAAATATTTCATCCATTTCAGCTGAAATCAGATGCACAAGGATGTAAAATAAAACTAATGATAATTCACCTCAGATGCATTAAAACCAAATTACAGATATTTATGTTCAAATTTTGAGTAAATGAAATAGTGAAGTAATACTGAAGTATTTGTTCTGCAGTACGTCCTGTTTATTTTCATCCTGGATGAACTTTAAATATGTGGATGCTCTTCATGTTTTATGGCAGGGCTATTCTATTATTTTTCCCTGGGGCCAAACTGTCACAAAGCCTATGGACTGTGGGCCAGACCCCTGTAGTATTACTCTGATACTGGATGTACAGTTGACATGTATCACCATCGTATTTTCAGTGTTTTTAAATGTTAACCTTTTGTGTTAAATTTTAACATAACATACCATCACAGTCACTGCTGGCTTTCAGTGCAAGTAAGAAATGTAAACATTACATTTAAAGCAGTTTATGACCATCAATATTGCTTTGGTCTCTGACCAAGACAAATCAAACTTTGTTGAATTTTCTGTTTTCACCGTCAACTTTGCGTCTCTTCTCTGTTGAATGCGGCATATTATCGAATTGTAGCCGGTCTCTCTGGCCCTCCCTAAACAGTGGCAGTGCTGCAAAATGACACAAAGTGTTGCAAAATGGGGTTAAGTGTCGCTAATAGCCATATGTACTGTTATATGTAGCACAGGGGTCTCCAACCTTTTATCTTCTGAGCTACTTTTACATAATGAAGTTGCCGGAGAGCTACCCAAATTTAGCAACATTTATTTAAATAGGTATTTTTCATACATACACATATTTTGTATAAGGATCAAAACACAGTAATGTCCCGTTAGAGAGCAAACTTTAATTGATTGCCATTCCAACATATATTTCAATATGAAGTAGCTCCTTGTTTTGGATAATCCCTTACGGTCCAACTAAAGCAAAAATGAATTTAAGAGTAAAAATGTGTGTCATTTAGCAACACTAATGTGTCAAATTGTCACTAAAATGTCCCATCACAGAGATTTTGAATCCCATGTTTTGACCCATAATACATTTGTATCATTGTATTATTAATCAATTAATTTTATTTATTTGTATTTCTTTGTTTTAACATTTGCAATGCTTAAAAAGTACTGATATGAATTTTTTTTTTTTTTTACGAAAATCAAAAATAAAAGTAAACAATTAAAAAATGCAAGCATTTACATACTATATTCCCAAACACTTTAATAATATTAAAAAAAAATTATGAAATGGAACAAACCTGCATATTTTTATATAATTAATTAATTATTTAAAAAAACAAAAACAAAAAAACACACACCTGTATGTGCATTTTTAATACTTCAAAATTGTGAAAAGGAATGTTCTCACTCACTCAGTAAAACTTCACCAGCACGTGCATGTTGTATTTCTGAAGGATTTGACCTTTTGATTTGACATTGTTGTGGGGCTAATCCACTACCTCCCCGGCTGGACACCCTGCTCCCCCTGGGCCCCGCCCTTCTCCACTGACAGACAGCAAACCAGTGCAAAAGTTTGATTGACAGCTAGTTGACCGTTTCATCTTGGGAGGGGGCAGGACACTTGTAACTTTGACTGGGTGGAAATTTAGACCAGTTCTATCAAGTGACGAGTCAACTTTGTGTTGTTATATTATTGACCCCTTGGTGAGTGACTGGAACGGGTCTTGTGAACTAGCGGTAGCTCATGAGCGATGTGTTGGAGACACCTGGTTTAACAACAGTTAAACTACTTATTTACTATTTGTGGGTAGAGGGACTACGCTCCAATTTGATTGATGGGCTGGTTCTGGGCCACAGGCCGCCTGTTGAATAGTACTGTTCTATGGTTCCAGTTTCATTTGGATCTGTTGACCGTGTGACCTTTAACCCCTCAGAATAAACACCTGTTGACAGAATTCAGTCCACAGATGATCTTACATTAATCCATCTTCAAATGTGTGGGTTTGTACCATTAAACCAGGACAAATGGGTCAGACTGAGTGGAACCGGATCACAGAACTAAACCTGGTACAGTCCGTGTTGCAGTCCATGTTCCACATGTTCCAGTCCATGTTCCACATGTTCCAGTCTGTGCTCCACATGTTCCAGTCCGTGTTCCATGTGTTAAGGCCTTTATGATCTGTTGAACCATGGATTAACCAACATGTAAAGAGTGAAATTAGGACAATAAGCGTCTGAAGGACCTGAACCCACTGTTGATGTGGAAACAGATGATCTGGGATCAGATTTATTTAACTCTACACAAACAGGAAGGATTGAGTTGTTTACTTTTCATGTTAGTTTGGGTTTTAATTGGTTTATAGACGTAAGATATTAATGAAACCTTCATCCACATGTTTTATTGTGGATTTGAGCTGATGAAGCTGCTTTTCTCATCTGTTCTTAATCTACATTCAAAGTGCAGACAATCACACGTTTCCCCAGTGATTAGAACCCGACCTAGAATCAAATGCAACACAAACACAAATGGAAAACAGACACAGAACCGTCCCAGTGGAACCTGGTTAATTGGAATATCTGAATGTTTGAGGTCTGTCGGAACATGAAGATGAAGAATAAACCTGACGCCGACAAAACAAAAGGAAACTGATGAGTTTAACAAAGTGAGAAAACAGCAGAGTTCAGAGTATTTTAGTTTAATTAAAGACAACGTTTGATTGAATGTCAGGAAGAAGAAGAATCTGAACCAGAAAAAATACATTTACATGAAGAAAAACAAGGAAATTATCTATTAACACAAAACATCCACAGTATTTTATTTATTCAAAGAAATTAGGATTGAACTATTTCATAAAATGAAACTAAATGGACATTTGAAACTGTTTTAAAGTAAAAAAAAAAAGAAAAAAAAAAGAAAAAAAAAAAAAAAAAAAAAAAAAAAAAAGAAAAAACATAACTGAAGGTTTTTAAGAAGTAATGAATATAAAACTGAAGAAGAAGAAGAAGAAGAAGAAGAAGAAGAAGAAGAAGAAGAAGAAGAAGAAGAAGAAGAAGAAGAAGAAGAGACAAACCTGGTACTGTTTACAGAGGAGGAGGATGTCCTCTGGAGGAGGACTGGTCTGGTGGACGGTGGACTGTCCTTTAACTGGTGGACTGTCCTTTAGCTGGTGGACGGTGGACTGTCCTTTAACTGGTGGACTGTCCTCTAACTGGTGGACTGTCCTTTAACTGGTAGACAGTGGGCTGTCCTTTAACTGGTGGACGGTGGACTGTCTTTTAACTGGTGGATGGTGGACTGTCCTTTAACTGGTAGACAGTGGACTGTCCTTTAACTGGTGGACAGTGGACTGTCCTTTAACTGGTAGACAGTGGACTGTCCTTTAACTGGTAGACAGTGGACTGTCCTTTAACTGGTGGACAGTGGACTGTCCTTCAACTGGTGGTACGGTGGACTGTCCTTTAACTAGTGGACTGTCCTTTAACTGGTAGACAGTGGACTGTCCTTTAACTGGTAGACGGTGGACTGTCCTTTAACTGGTGGACTGTCCTTTAACTGGTAGACAGTGGACTATCCTTTAACTGGTGGACGGTGGACTGTCCTTTAACTGGTGGACGGTGGACTGTCCTTTAACTGGTGGACGGTGGACTGTCCTTTAACTGGTAGACAGTGGACTGTCCTTTAACTGGTAGACAGTGGACTGTCCTTTAACTGGTAGACAGTGGACTGTCCTTTAACTGGTGGACAGTGGACTGTCCTTCAACTGGTGGACGGTGGACTGTCCTTTAACTAGTGGACTGTCCTTTAACTGGTAGACAGTGGACTGTCCTTTAACTGGTAGACGGTGGACTGTCCTTTAACTGGTGGACTGTCCTTTAACTGGTAGACAGTGGACTATCCTTTAACTGGTGGACGGTGGACTGTCCTTTAACTGGTGGACGGTGGACTGTCCTTTAACTGGTGGACGGTGAACTGTCCTTTAACTGGTGGACTGTCCTTTAACTGGTGGACGGTGGACTGTCCTTTAACTGGTGGACTGTCCTCTAACTGGTGGACTGTCCTTTAACTGGTGGACGGTGGACTGTCTTTTAACTGGTGGACGGTGGACTGTCTTTTAACTGGTGGACGGTGGACTGTCTTTTAACTGGTGGACGGTGGACTGTCCTTTAACTGGTAGACAGTGGACTGTCCTTTAACTGGTAGACAGTGGACTGTCCTTTAACTAGTGGGCTGTCCTTTAACTGGTAGACAGTGGACTGTCCTTTAACTGGTAGACGGTGGACTGTCCTTTAACTGGTGGACGGTGGACTGTCCTTTAACTGGTGGACGGTGAACTGTCCTTTAACTGGTGGACTGTCCTTTAACTGGTAGACAGTGGACTATCCTTTAACTGGTGGACGGTGGACTGTCCTTTAACTGGTGGACGGTGGACTGTCCTTTAACTGGTGGACGGTGAACTGTCCTTTAACTGGTAGACAGTGGACTGTCCTTTAACTGGTAGACAGTGGACTGTCCTTTAACTGGTGGACAGTGGACTGTCCTTCAACTGGTGGACAGTGGACTGTCCTTTAACTAGTGGGCTGTCCTTTAACTGGTAGACAGTGGACTATCCTTTAACTGGTGGACAGTGGACTATCCTTTAACTGGTGGACGGTGGACTGTCCTTTAACTGGTGGACTGTCCTTTAACTGGTAGACAGTGGACTATCCTTTAACTGGTGGACGGTGGACTGTCCTTTAACTGGTGGACGGTGGACTGTCCTTTAACTGGTGGACGGTGAACTGTCCTTTAACTGGTGGACTGTCCTTTAACTGGTGGACGGTGGACTGTCCTTTAACTGGTGGACTGTCCTCTAACTGGTGGACTGTCCTTTAACTGGTAGACAGTGGGCTGTCCTTTAACTGGTGGACGGTGGACTGTCTTTTAACTGGTGGACGGTGGACTGTCTTTTAACTGGTGGACGGTGGACTGTCCTTTAACTGGTAGACAGTGGACTGTCCTTTAACTGGTAGACAGTGGACTATCCTTTAACTGGTGGACAGTGGACTGTCCTTCAACTGGTGGACGGTGGACTGTCCTTTAACTAGTGGGCTGTCCTTTAACTGGTAGACAGTGGACTATCCTTTAACTGGTGGACAGTGGACTGTCCTTCAACTGGTAGACAGTGGACTGTCCTTTAACTGGTAGATGGTGGACTGTCCTTTAACTGGTGGACGGTGGACTGTCCTTTAACTGGTAGACAGTGGACTGTCCTTTAACTGGTAGACAGTGGACTATCCTTTAACTGGTGGACGGTGGACTATCCTTTAACTGGTGGACGGTGAACTGTCCTTTAACTGGTGGGCTGTCCTTTAACTGGTAGACAGTGGACTATCCTTTAACTGGTGGACGGTGGACTATCCTTTAACTGGTGGACGGTGGACTGTCCTTTAACCCTAATCCCGTGTGAATATTCCCACAGTCATGTCCGCCCGTTGCCGTGGCGTCCTGGTGGACGTTTCCTGTGCGATATGAAGCGTGTCAGCGTCTTTGTGTCCTTGTTGACAAACGGCGGTCTTTTACACAAACCGGTGGTTGTATTGGTCTGCGGGACACTTCCCCGTCTTCACGGGTCCATGAAAGGACGTAGCGTTAATGTAAATGTAATGAGCGGTTGGACGCCTGGCGGACACTGAAAGACACCACGAGACAATGAACCAATGCCAGAGGACAGGAAGTCACATGGGACAGCACGAATATTAATAAGGAACGAGACGCTGCTGCCAAGACTCACACTGGGGACAGACACACAACACACACACAGGGGACAGACACACAACACACACACAGGGGACAGACACACAACACACTCACAGGGGACAGACACACCACACACACGTAGGGTTAAGAATAGATACAAATATACAGTAAAACAACACATACCTAAAATACACAACACACACACACACACACACACCAGGTGTGTTGTTGTATGTCAGGAGATTATTTTAGTTTTTGAGTTTATTTTTGTTTTTGATATGTACACTATTACTGCTACAAAAAGGACAGAGTTTACTTTAATGTGAAATACTTCTGTAGAATGGACAATCTGTCCTTGATATGTACAGCAATTTTGTGTTTTGTGCAGGAATTTAGGGTAGGATGGGGTAAGGGGGAGGGAGATTATAAATTAAACTTCATCCTCCTTTTCGAATGTTGGACTTTTTTATATAATCCTTTTGTTGTTTGGTTGTTATGCAAATTCAAAACAAACAAACAAACAAGGTGTGCGTTGTTGTATCTCGTGTGTGTGTGTGGTTGTATCTCAGGTGTGTTCTTGTATCTCAGGTGTGTGTTGTTGTATCTCAAGTGTGTTGTTGTATCTCAGGTGTGTTGTTGTATCTCAGGTGTGTTGTTGTATCTCAGGTGTGTGTTATTGTATCTCAGGTGTGTTTATCTCAGTGTGGGCGTCGGCCTCAGTGTGTCCCAGTTTCCTGTGTTGTCATCTTTCGACCCATAATCCCGTGTTTTCTGTTTTCATACAGATTGTGCTGTTAATCCTTGAGAGGGGGCGGGGCTGAACTCAGATTAACATCCAATAAAAAGATTAGCACTTCACCCAAACACTGACACAGGAACTGCCATCACCACTGTGCTCCCATCATGCATCAGTGCAGGACGGCGGGTACATCAGCTGCTCTGTGGTGGTCTGTGTGGACATGGATGTCCTCATGGACCTGGACTTCTGAGTGATGTTTGTTTCATTTTCCAATCGTGTGTTGGGTAGATCCAACATGGTTCTGTCCCACTGGTTCCGCAGCCATCCTGTTATTGGTCTTGGTCTGGTGTCAGTGGTCTGTCGTCTTCTTCTTCATGTCCTCCTTCATGGCAGTGGTGGTAAACAACAAGCTTTATGAGTTGTTGTATCTTCTCTCAATCACATTAAGTTAAAATGAATCAGCACGTGTCCATGATTCAGTCAGAGCTAATGGGACATTTATCCTCTGATGTGATCGACTCCATGATATCGCCACGATTTTTACACTGTCGATTTACACTGTCTGAAATTATTGAGCAAAACATGAACAGGTAGTAACAGGAACTAAAAACTGATAGTCTTGGTGTAATCGCAGCTGTTAATCTCATGTGTTAATCTTTGATTTTAATCTCAGGTGTAAATCTAACGTTAATCTCAGGTTTAAATCTGGTGTTGGTCTCAGGTGTAAATCTAATGTTTGTCTCAGGTGTAAATCTGGCATTAATCTCAGGAGCAAAAACTGGTGTAAATCTCAGGTGTTACTATCAGGTCTAAATCTGGTGTTAGTCTCAGGTGTTAATCTCAAATGTTAATCTGGTGTTAGTCTCAGGTGTAACTCTAAAGTTAATGTCAGGTGTAAATCTGGTGTTAATCTCTAGTGTTAATATCAGGTGTTAATCTCAGGTGTAAATCTGGCGTTAATCTAAAGTGTTAATGTCAGGTGTAAATCTGGTGTTACTCTAAAGCGTTAATCTCAGGTGTAAATCTGGTGTTAATCTCAGGTGTTAATCTCTGATGTTTATATCTGTTTTTTCTCTGATTTTGGGGTTGTAGTATGGTCCATGTGGGGGGGGCGTTGGAGCGGGTCCAGCTTCATCCCAAACCTTCATCGGAACATCTCCATCTTGATCTTCACGTTGGAAAGTCCCCATTTGATTCCCAAATAAAATGCTTTTGTATTTCCCAGAAAACAACACGTCATGTGGTTTTATTTTGGGATTTTTCACTCAAAGATCAAACAGGGAACTGAAATATGTCTCTGCTTTGATTAACGTTAATTAAACACAATCAACTGTTGGACTCTGATTTAATTATGTCCAGAGAATGAAGGGGAATTCTGCAAATAGAAAATAGAACAACGAAATATGAAGGAAAGAAGAAATACCACTAAATCAGATCAGTCAATCACTCACGCACTAAATAAAAAATAAGTAAATAATAATTTATATATATATATATATACACACACACACACACACACACACATATATATATATATATATATATATATATATATATATATATATGATCTCCTAAAATTTGCTTAGAGCTCTTATTTCTGTCTTTGTGCATAAGAAATCAATATAAGTGAATCCCCAAACGAACTTTGTGTTGGTAAATGCAAGTTATGCAAATTTACAGGATTTCAGTTCTGTTGCAACATGTTCATGGTCATATGAACTATGTTTTCAGGTCAAAAATGTCCAATTTCATCACAATTAATGCTATATTTTCATGTCACAAATGGCCAAGTTATATTTTAACTGAATTTACCTGAAAAACAAATATTCTATTCTTTTAGATTCCCCATTTTTTCTTACAAGATTATATACTACATATCACATGTTTTATTTTTACAGGTTCAATATGGAGTATGGTGCTGATCCATCCTGCTTATGTTACGCCAATACATACATTAGGAATGTCTCACGTCACTTTTTAAATTTTTAAAAGCATTTTTATAAAGAAATAACAATTCTATATTGTTATTTACTCTTTAGTATGATGATAAACTATGCAATAAATAATTCTGATCCTAGTGTTTGCACAGGGATCATTAGTGTAAACGGTGACATGGCTGCCGAGCATCAGTATGATGGGATCCATAACAACCATGTCACATCCGTCCACTGCCACATTTTGTGTTTTTGTTCAGCTGTTATTGTTTTAGATGCACAATACTAACATTTATGAACAAGAGGAGAATTAGCAATAGTAAGTCTATAAGTTTATTACTAATAAAGTACTGGTACTGACCAGATCATCATTGGTAATGTCACGTCTGTCCACCGTCATGTCCGTCCACCAGCAAAAGTTTTCACATACACATGCTATTCAAAATCCAATATTTCTGAAAATATAGATTCCACTGTCAAATAATATCAGTAGTCCGTGCACAAATGTATTAGCATTATTTCAACACAGTTCTATGCATTTCTTACAACTTTAATTTTTTTTGACAAAATGGCCACTCATTTGACTCCCTAATACACACACACACACACACACACACACACACACACACACACACACACACACACACACACACGTATATATAAATATATATATATATAAAATGAAATGGTTTTAAAGTTCACTACATCCTACAGTCTGGACCCCACCCATCATCAATATGTACCCGTTAACAGGAAGATATACAGAAAATACAACAGAATTAAACTGCATTCACTCTGATGAATATCAAATAAAATAGAAACCAGTAGAAACCAGCATCAGACTCAGAGTACGACACGCACACGACACATGAAAAAACACGACACAACAACACAACAACACAATGACATAAAGACAAAAACATCATAGAAGACGTAACACAAAATAAATGTAAATGCATCAAATCAAAGAATAAGAAATTAGATTATGACGTCAGACATGTAAGATCCAGGACATGATCCAGGACCTGATCCGGTATCTGATCCAGGACCTGATCCAGGATTCTGCACACAGGTCCTCCAGCCGTTGTGTTCAGTGTCTGTCTGAAATCAGCTTTGCATCTGCTCATCGCTTCACCTGCCGCATGTTTCACCTCTTTCTCTGGAGACACACACAGGAAATGTTTCACAACGCAACGTTTGACAAACCGGCACTTCTCACAGGTGACGATCCACAAAGAGGAACTTCATCTGACAACTGCATCATGACACAATGCCGCAAAGTGACACAACGACCGCAGACACCCAACAACGGCAAGGACAAGTCCATCTGCACAACAACACAACAACACAACACAATGACACAACACAACAATGCAATTATACAGCACAATACAACACAACAATATGACAGGATGACACAATGACACAACACAACATGACACTGAGGAACAGTACAATAAGGATTAATCTGAACAACAACACAAACACTGACAGACTCAATACAAACCAAAACATGTGGACATTTCAGATCCATTCTGGAGTCACTGTTCTACTGTCGTGTTCTCATATCTGGTCACAGACTGGTGCTCACATGTTCTGATGTTGTGGTTCTCTTCTGCAGCAGACCTCAAGGCCTCCAACAACTCAGAAGAGGTTTTGCGACTTTCTATTGTTCGTTTGTTCTAATGTTCTTTTGTTTTGACATTCCATTGTTGTGGTTCTCATTTGCAGACCTCAGGCCTCTAATGGCTCTAGATGAGTTTTTTTCACTTTATAAAATTCTATTGATCTAGTGTTTCCCTGTTCCATTATTGTGATATTTATTTGTTCTGATGTTCAAATGTTGTTCTGTTCTGTAGTTGTGATGTTCCGCTGTTGTTGTTACAACAACGTCACTAATACACCCAGCAGTTGTTGGCATATTGATGATGGGTGGTGATCTGTTGGCGTATTGATGATGGGTGGTGATCTGTTGGCGTATTGATGATGGGTGGTGATCTGTCGGTCACATTGATGATGGGTGGTGATCTGTTGGCATATTGATGATGGGTGGTGATCTGTCGGTCACATTGATGATGGGTGGTGATCTGTTGGCATATTGATGATGGGTGGTGATCTGTTGGCATATTGATGATGGGTGGTGATCTGTTGGCGTATTGATGATGGGTGGTGATCTGTTGGCATATTGATGATGGGTGGTGATCTGTCGGTCACATTGATGATGGGTGGTGATCTGTTGGCATATTGATGATGGATGGTGATCTGTTGGCGTATTGATGATGGGTGGTGATCTGTTGGCATATTGATGATGGATGGTGATCTGTTGGCATATTGATGATGGATGGTGATCTGTTGGCGTATTGATGATGGGTGGTGATCTGTTGGCATATTGATGATAGGTGGTGATCTGTTGGCATATTGATGATGGATGGTGATCTGTTGGGTGTATTGATGATGGGTGGTGATCTGTTGGTCGTATTGATGATAGGTGGTGATCTGTTGGTCGTATTGATGATAGATGGTGATCTGTTGGTCATATTAATGATGCATGGGCTGATAGTGATCTATAAAGGCCTTATTGACGAGCTGCTGGATTGTGCAGCGCCCTGATCAGATCTCAGGGTGTTTGAGGTCAGATGTGTTGAACAGAGGTTGGTTTCTCTCTGTTCTCGTCTTTATTTATCACTCCTCTCAGCGTCATGGCCTGAGGCGTCTGAATTATCTGAGTTATGAGCAGATCTGTGTGTTTTTCGCAGTGCAGAGCACCAGACGCCGCCCGTCCTGAGGGTGCAGAGTTTCAGTGGTGGACGACAAAAGGCCCGTCTGTGTCCTCACATTCAGCCCCAGGCCTTCACATCAGTAGTACTCGTCTCCATTAGCATATCCACTTGGACTCAGGGTCTTTCAGTCAAAGTGTAAACACAGTTTCCAGCAGAACCGCTCATAAAGCCTCCACTGTATGAGAACACGGAACAATGTGGAGCAGCGTAAAGGAATTTATGACGATGTTGCATCCACAAAAGGCTGCTTTTCAGACGTATTTTTAACCCAATGCAGTGTTAGGTATGAACACATACGCTGTGTTCCAAACAGACACAGAGTTCACACGTTTGACTTTGACTCCATCAAATCCCATCCGAGGTTATGGACCAACGCTGCCGTTAATATCCGTCTATTCCCATCAGTTTCACTCCATGTTCCAGGCAGAGAAAGTAGAGGGGAACATATTTTAATAACAGTACAACTCATTCTTTACAGTAAAAAGGACAAAGTCTGAAGTGTAAAAGTCTCAAGTCAACATTTGAAGGACATTTATATGGAACTGAACCTTCTGTCAATGTTCAGATGATTAAGCCATTTTAACTACAGATCAAATCAGAAACAACAGGCTGAAAATAATTAGCATTAACGCCACTCTGATGTGTGAATCAGTTTTCAATGTTAACCATTTCTTTTACATTGTTTTCATCTGGTTTTTGTCATTGGATGGATTAAACCTTTGTGTTAGTATTTCATCCATTTATGTCGAAACAGACATGTAATGATGTCAAAAGAATGGATATTTCACCTCACATGCAAAACTAAACCAGTTTGGAAACTTTAGGGTCAGAAAGTCCAGTCACTCAACTGCACTGAGATCAGAGTGTTTGTCTTGGGTCATTGGTGATGTGTTGTAATGTCTGAATATTTTATCTTTTATCTCCATCCTGTTCCAGTTTCTTCATTCGTCCTTTTCTGAAATTTCTGTTCATCCTCGTAGTCTATGACTGAATTTCAGTGTTGATGACCATGTTTTCATGCTTCTCCCGTCGTCTTGAATAGAGGCGGTGTCATGTGACTGGGTTGCATTTACTCACATTTGTTAGTTGTCATCTGTGCTTGCGTTGTGTGTCTGAGGAGTTTGGACCATAAAACATCTCTGCAAAATGCTTCAACGTGCTCAAAAAAGCCTGGAATATAATGAAAGAATTTACAGATTTTACTGGGCTTAACTTTACTGTTCAGTATGAGGTGTGTATTTGTTTGTTTGTGCGTGTGTTTGTTTTCTGAGATGCATAAAGTGGAGTTGAACATGTGACCTTGTCCTTTGTTTCCACAGCTCTAATGATAATACTGATGTTTGATGTGATGTAAAACAGAGGCTCATCTGACTGGTCCTGTGACACTTCATCACATTACGCTCATTAGCGGTGGTGGAATGTAACAAAGTATTTGTACTTTGTTACTGTACTTAGGTAAATTTTAACGTATCTGTACTTCGCTTAAGTAAAAATAATAATGCACACTTGATTTTACTCTGTTACATTTTGCGGCAATTATCTGTACTTTCTATTTTTCAAGATTTCTACAATTTATGCCGGTACTCATTACATTTTGCGAACACAATTTTCTCAAATTCTTGCATGTAAAAATAGTTATCCTACTGATTGCATTGTGGCGTTGTTTGCCATTGCATGAGGTGGCTCTATTAGCTCCAGTGATGGCAGAGCACATGTTTGGTAGCCGAATCTCCGTTTCAATTTGTGTGGAAAGTGCAGATGTCAAACTAATACTGTGAAGTCAATCATGTTGAAAGGACAAGTAAAACCAAACTTATGAGACACAATAAAAATCAAATTTTTCAGCAATAGTGTCATTACGTTTGGTGCGCGTTCGGTGCAGGGGGAGACGGTAAAAACGAGCTTCTAAGGGAATTTCTTGCAAGCAGGACAGGCTTGCATGACAGAAAACATATCACTGTGTTTCTGTTGTTGGAAAAGGGCATCACATGGACCAATCAGAGAAGTCCATACTCCACTCCGAGTAATGTGGTTGCTGTGTGACCAGGAAAGTTGTGGAGGTAACAGTGACGGAAAAGAGACAGCAATAGGATTAGCAAACTTTAAGATTTCAGAGATTTGTGCATATTTAGCATTTTTTGAGTGTATAATTGGCCTGTATTGTGGTGTGAGTCTGTAGTATAGTTGGGTTTTGTTTTGAGCGTCTGAAACTCTTAACAGAGCACAATGTTTTGAATAGTTTTGCAAGTAAATAAATGATTTAAAGATATATCATGTCTTAATAGGTTTAACTCAATGGTAAATTAGTGAGTATTAGTAGATAACTTGTCTTCTGCAGAATTATGTGTTAGAGTACAACCCATTGAGTTAATACTTTTACTTAAAAAAAACAAGCAAAAAAACTTTAAAGTAAATTTAAAAGTAAGTACTCAGGACTTTTACTTAAGTAAGATTGTTAATGTGGTACTTCTACTTTTACTAAAGTATATATTTTTGCAGGATATTTGTACTTTTACTTAAGTACTAAGCTTCAGTACTTCCTCCACCACTCCTCATTAGTGGTTTTACTGAGTGAACATGAAGACATGAAGACCAGAGGGCAAAGGTCACACAGGTCACACAGGACAGACACACAGACAGACAGACAGAGAGAACAGTTATTGTGTCATGTATTTCAAATACTGACTTTGTGGTTGTTTGGTCATTGAATTTGTCAGTGTTAGTTGTTGGCTATATTTGCATTGTTTATCGGTGTTAGTTCTAGACTATATTTGCGTTGTTTGTCGTGTTAGTTGTAGACTATATATGTGTTGTTTGTCGTGTTAGTTCTAGACTATATTTGCGTTGTTTGTCGTGTTAGTTGTAGGCTATATTTGCGTTGTTTGTCGTGTTAGTTGTAGACTATATATGTGTAGTTTGTCGTGTTAGTTCTAGACTATATTTGCGTTGTCGTTTTAGTTGTAGGCTATATTTGCATTGATGGTTGAGTTAGTTGTAGGCTATATTTGCATTGTTTGTCGTGTTAGTTCTAGACAATATTTGCGTTGTTTGTCAGTGTTAACTCAAGACTATATTTGCGTTGTTTGTCGTGTTAGTTGTAGGCAATATTTGCGTTGTTTGTCGTGTTAGTTGTAGACTATATTTGTGTTGTTTGTTGTGTTAGTTGTAGACTATATTTGCATTGTTTGTCACTGTTAGTTGTAGACTATATTTGCATTGTTTGTCACCGTTAGTTGTAGACTATATTTGCGTTGTTTGTCGTGTTAGTTGTAGGCTGATTTGCGTTGTTTGTCGTGTTCGTTGTAGGCTATATTTGCGTTGTTTGTCGTGTTCGTTGTAGGCTATATTTGCGTTGTTTGTCGTGTTCGTTGTAGGCTATATTTGCGTTGTTTGTTGTGTTAGTTGTAGGCTATATATTAGCATTGCTTATCAGTGTTAGTGGTGGTGTTGTGCTGTTTGTTGGTTGCTTGTGTGTCTTGGAGAACTGCCTGGTCGGTTGTTTGGTCATTGAGTTGCTGGTTAATGATCTCCTCCTCCTCCTCCTCCTCCTCGTCTGATGAGCCTCAGGCAGATAACTGTGTGGAACTAAATAAAGCCCAGTGGCTGCTGGGATGCCGTTGTTGGGGGTGTGGGGGATGTAAATGTCCCAGAATTCCACCCTGAGCTGTGGACGCATGAAGCCCAACATTGTGCAGTGGCTACAATGGACACACTGTGGACACGATCCGTCTAATTCAATTAGCCGAGAGATGGTGCATAAATTCCCCAGAATTCCTCTGATGAGATGCTGTGCCCCCCGGTTAGGAGCTCACTGAGCACGCTCAGTAACCTGCCATGCGAGTAGACCAGCCAGTCAGAACATGGGAGGTCAGAGGTCACAGAGAAAGCATGAAATTTGGGACTGGAGTTAAGATATAGATAATAAATATAAAACACACACACACACACACACTTATATATATATATATATATATATATATATATATATATATATATATACATAAAGAGAGAGAGAAAGAGGAGGAGGAGGACAAAGAGGAGAGGAGGAAGACGAGAAGGAGGAAGAGGAAGAGGAAGAGAAAGGAGGATGAGGAGAGGGAGGAGAAAGAGGAGGAGGATGAAGAGTACACATAGGTTCAGGAGAACTTAAAGGGGTACAATGCTCATCTGAACTTTCTGCACTCCTTGTGTTTTCATCATATTTTCTCATGTTTTTTTTTTTTTTAACTGTATTTTCATTTATATATGAACAGACACAGATACAAACAAACAAACAAACAAACAAACAAACTGTCGTACATAAAAATAGATAAATAAAGGCACTGACAGACCTGGATTCACACAAAGATGAAATGGAAGCAGAACCAGGACAGATTTATAGATAGATAATCTATAGATCAATATAAACACAGATCAGTAGTTTCAGATAAATGCAGATCACAGTCTGGTTTTATTCTCATCCTCGTCTCGTTTCCATCACATTTTCTTTTGGTTTATTACTTTAGTTTTCTTTGACTTCATTTAATTTTTTTCATTTTATCTAATCAACAGATTAATGAATATCATCTGGTTTTGAAATGTTCATGTGGTTTTGGACCTGGATCCTGGTCTGGACCTTGTCCCTGATCTGGACCTGGACCCTGGTTAGACCTGGTCTCTGTGTCTGAACCTGGTCTCTGTGTCGGGACCTGGACCCTGGTTAGACCTGGTCTCTGTGTCTGAACCTGGTCTCTGTGTTGGGACCTGGCCCTTGGTCTGGACCTGATCTCATCTGGTTTTAACAACGGCGTTGTTCATGTGGTTTTGACCTGGACTCTGGTCTGGACCTAGGTCCTTGGTCTGGACCTGGTCCCTGGTCTGAACCTGATGCTTGGTGTGGACCTGGTCTCCGTGTCTGGTCCTGGTCTGGCCCTGGTCTTGTCAGATCCAGCCTTCCTGTTCATCAGGTTAACTGTGAAACTCTCAGATCTACTCAGTCCTTGGGGAGTTGAGTCATAAGAGGCTTAAAAATTATCCAGAATCCTCAGGTTGAAGTGCACCAAAGCAAAGAGGTGAGTGTTGAGTGGGAGGGGCCCCGAGCATTTCTGTGGTGTTTCCATGGTGTTTCTGTGGTGTTTCCATATTTTTTTCGTGGTGTTTCTGCAGCGTTCAGGGCCGTAGGTGGACATCTTTGGGCCATTTGTCTTCACAGATGGCGGTGCAGCGTTGCTGCTCCTCCAGTCCACGTCGACTCTTCACTGTAGATGGTATATTTGGGGGGTTTCTGTCTCAGAGTCCTGGACTCTTCACTGTTGATGGTATGGCATGGTAATGGTTTCCTGCAGGCGGATTAAAGGCAGAGGAGGTTTCCTTCACTCCTCCGCTCTCCTCCCACCTCCTCTCATCAGTTCTTCTGTTGAATCCACCTAACAGCCTTTTCACAGGTACAAACTAATCCGTGCCTCAGGACAAACCTTCATGTAGGTTTTAATCCGCATCCTCTGCGTTTGCAGCATTTGTGCAGATAAAAGATGGCGGCGGTTTGTCTGTCAGCCTCAAACAGCCACAGAATCCATCTACCCACTGAAAGGAAGGTCGGAGGTCACGGAGTGGACAGCAGGTCTGCTTCATCAGGTTAAACGCTTCAGTCCACACAAGGATATTCTGAAATCTGAAATTAACAACATCCAGGACAAAACACACTCAAAGCCTCTGAACGGCCAATCACAGCCTCTGAATCCACCTGTAGGAGGAGCTTAGGTCCAGATCTCAACTGTGACCTGTCAAAACATCTGGACATGATGGAGATCTGAGTTTTTCTCAGAACCCCAAGACCAGAACACACGGTCTATGTTAAGACCAGAAACAAAGAGTCAGTTTTCATTTTTTCATTGTTTTTGCTGTTTTCATTGTTTTTACTGTTGTGCTATTTTTACTGTTTATACGGTTTTCAATGTTTTTTACTATTTTCATTGTTTTCACTTTTTTTTTTTTGCTGGGTCTACTTCCGGTCCAGAGTCTGACCCGGGTCCTGGGTACTGATGTAGTCATATCTGTCAGTTGCTGGTGGTTTGGTCCTGGGTCTAATCCAGATCCTATGTCCTGGGTTTAACCTGGGTCCTAGATCTAACCTGGCTCCTGGGTCCTGACGTGGTCGTATCTGTTAGTTGCTGGTGGTTTGGTCCTGAGTCTAACCCTGGTCATGGGTGTAACCGGGGTCTCAACTCTAACCCGGGTCTTGGGCCTTACTCCAGTTCTAAGTCCTGGGTCTAACCCAAGTCCTGGGTCTAACCCGGGTCCTGGGTCTAAACCGTGTCCTGGATCCTTTGTCTAACCTGGGTCCTGGGTCCTGATGTGGTCTGTTGGTTGCTGGTGGTTTGGTCCTGGGGCTAACCCCAGTCCTGGGTCCTGGTCTAACCTGGGTCCTGGTGGTTTGTGTGTTGTTCTCAGGTCTTTGTAAACTCTGTTCTTCTGTGTTGGTCTTAGATGTTTCCTCCTCAGTCCTCGTGAGTCTCTATCAGTTCCAACCTCCACTTCCTCCTTGGTCCGGCGCTGACAGACTGACTGACAGCTGATTGGACCGTCAGTCCATCCAACCTCCACTTCCTCCTCAGTCCGGTGCTGTATCAGACTGTACCAGGCTGAGCCGGTTTCCTCCTCAGGTATCTGCTCACCACTTCCTCCTGTGTGGACCAGGACTGGGAGGATCCAGGTTCATCAGGACTGTCACGGCGTCATCCTGTCATCTTTATTATCAGGAGACGACACTTCAACCAGTCAGGAATGGGTGGAACGTGGAGCTTCAGGACAATGGGACTTTTAACCCTGATCAGTTGAACCTGTAAAAACACAGTTTATTCAAATGGATGGAACCACCTCATATTCATACACCATCAGTTTACAACAATAAAGTCCCATCAGTGGAGGCTTCATTCACAAAGAAAACCTCATGTCAAACATTTTAATAACAGTAGTTATTGAAGTGTTTAATTTATTATATTTAAGGTAAGTTAAAAAAAAAAAGAAAGATTAAAAAAAAAACTCATTTAACTTCACAAACACATATTTTCATGTTTCAAGAAAAGTTCAAGAACAGTTTGTTTGGATCATGTTTTAAAAATGTATTATCCCGTAGTTTGACCTGTCTTTTGTGTGTATATTGTTGTGTACGTAGCAAATATAATGTAAAGTAGTTTGTGTATATTTTAACCTGTAGTTTGTGTGTAACCTAACATGTAATTTTTTAAACAATGTTTTTTTTTTTTTTATTTTCAATAGAAAAACATACATAACACATCAACACATGCCATGCTAATTGTACAATAAAATGCAAGCTGACCCCACTGTGCGCACGCACACACACACACACACACACACACACACACACACACACACACACACACAAAACTGTGTAGGAGAAAAATAAAATAAAAAATCCCCCCCCACACACAAAATAATAGTAATAATGGCACACACACACACACAGACACACACACACACACACAGACACACACACACACACACACACCAGAAGTTGTCACACTCAATAACCTTACAGATAAGTAGAATCTATTGTTGTTTTAGAAAGTCCATTAAAGGTGCACTGGACACACCTCCTCAAATTCTTGGGCTTTACCCCTAATTACATAGGGTTAGCTTTTCTAATGTAGCAGACATTGCCATCTCTCTAAACCAGTGGTTCTCGAATCCGGTCCTCGAGGGCCGGTACCCTGCGTGTTTTAGATATTTCCCTCTTCCAGCACATGTGGTTCAATTAATGATCAGCTCATCATCCAGCTCTGCAGAAGCCTGATAACGATGTAATGGATTCCAGGTGTGATGGAAGAGGGAAATATCTAAAACATGCAGGATACCGGACCTAAAGGACTGGATTTGAGAACAACTGCTGTTGTGTTTGCTTGTAAATTTGCAGGTATTTTAACCTGTGGTTTATGTGTATTTTAACCTGTGGTTTATGTGTGATTTAATGTGTATTTTGTGTGTATTTTAACCTGTAGTTTGTGTTTATTTTAACGTGTATTTTGTATGTATTTAACGTGTATTTCAACATGTATTTTGTGTGTATTTTGTGTGTATTTTAACCTGTAGTTTGTGTATATTTTAACGTGTAGTTTGTTTATTTTAACGTGTATTTTGTGTATTTAACGTTTATTTTGTTTGTATTTTAACCTGTAATTTGTGTGTATTTTAACATGTATTTTGTATTTTAACATGAATTTTGTGTGTATTTTAACGTGTAGTTTAGATTTTAATCTGTGTTTTGTGTGTATTTTAACCTGTATTTTGTGTGTATTTTAACCTGTAGTTTGTGCGCATTTTAACATGTATTTTAACCTGTATTTTGTGTATTTTAACCTGTAGATTGTGTGTATTTTAACTTGTAGTTTTTGTATTTTAACCTGTAGTTTGTGTATTTTAACGTGTATTTTATGTATTTTAACCTGTAGTTTGTGTGTATTTTAACCTGTAGCTTGTGTATTTTATCCTGTAGTTTGTGTATTTTGTGTGTATTGTTAAGATGTATTGTGTGTGTATTTTTAACCTGTATTGTGTGTGTATTTTAACCTGTATTGGGTGTATTTTATCCTGTAGTTTGTGTATTTTAACCTGTACTTTGTGTATATTGTAACTTGTATATTGTGTGTATATTATCATGAACTTTTTGTGTATATTGTGTGTAGTTTGTGTGTATATTGTCCCAGTGTAGCTAACCTTTATTACTATTTTTTTTTGGGTTTGTTTTTACATGTTCCATATCTGTTCCTCCTCTTCCTCCTTTTCCTTAGGTGTCTCTTCACCTGTTTCTTCATCTCTCACTGCGGAGCCGCTCTCTATCCTGCGCATGCTCCTTCTCTCTCTCTCTCTCTCTCCCTCTCTCTCTCTCTCTCTCTCTCTCCCTCTCCCTCCCTGCAGCTGTGCGCGCGCTGCTCTTCACCTGTTCAGGTAACACCTGTGAGCCAATCAGGATGAGGCTGAATCGGCCCGAGCCTCATGTCCGTTAAACCCGGACCTAGTGGTCTCAGTCTGATCCGGATCATATCGGGTCCGGGTCTCTGAGGGGGGAGGGGGGCTCAATTATCCCACAGTGTGAAGATAGGTGGCGCGTGCTGCTCGGAGGTCTCGCGCCTGCTTGTGTTGCAGTGACAGGAGGCTCGCGGGGAGGTGTCACGTAAACGGCTCTGAACCCCGACCCGAACCTGGACCAGGACCTTCAGACCCGGACCCTCAGATCCGGACCCGGATCAGGAGTTCGAGGCCGGTTATTTGCTGTGAATGTGAGGGAGGACACGCGCAGCCGCCCGTTGCCGTCCGGTTCTCCGGAGCCTGCCGCGGATCCCGGTACGTATGTCCGTCCGTCTCCTCTGCTCCACGAGCCAATCACAGCGCGCGCACCTGAGCCGCATCCACCTGAGCGACAGGTGAGAGTGGCGCAGACAGGTGCGCGCTCCCGCCGCCCGCTCCCGCTGCATTAGATAGAGGTTTAGAGTCAGCGGAGGAGCGGAGGGACTGTCCTCCTCCTCCCCGGCCTCCCTGCTCCGTCAGCGGCCGAACCGGCAGAAGAGGCCGCGGAAGAGCAGGTCTGTCCCCGCGTCCTGCACCGCCACTCCCAGCAGTCAGATCCAGAAGCCCCTGCTGAAACCTCTGGTTTGGTCCAGGTAGACGGGACCAAGCCTGTCTGCTGGTGGGGACCCCCCCCACACACCCACCCACCCACCCCCAGCCCCCTGGTTCCGCGGGCGGACGGAGCAGGCAGGTCGGAGGGGAGGAGGTCTGTCCCCGCGTCCTGTGCCACCGCTGGAGCATCCAGAGACAAGCAAAGGAATTCGGTCCCAGGATGAACTGAGCGGGTGCTTCATACTGAGCCCCGTCTTCCTCCCCCTGTAACCCGGGTCAGTCTGGGTTCAGTCCGGGTTCAGGTCTGCTGTTAAATTTGTCAGAATAAACGGCGGATGTTTGACCTGACGCACATTATACAACTACAGGCCGAGTCTAAGGCTTATGTAACCCCTGCTCCGCTCCTCTGCACTGGGATCCACCGGGCCGACGGATCCGGACCCGGCAGAGCAGGGTGAGGCCTGGCGGGTGACCCGGCAGGTGACCCGGCAGGTGAGGCGTGAAGAAATACGCAAACTGGAGCAGCAACACACCGACAAAACACTAAGAATAAGGCACCAAAGAATAAAAAAGAAAGAGAAAATCTGTCAATCAAACAATAAATAAATAAACGAATAAATAAACACACACTTTAGTCTATTTATTTATTTATTCGTGTATTTATTAGAAACAGTTAAAGACGGAACAAATGAAAGTGTTCTGTGCGTTCGGCGGATGCGCCAAAAAACAAAAACAAAACAAAACAAAAAAACTACAAATAAACAACAAATAAACACAAACAAAATTAACAACAAATAAATAAACAAAAAGCAGCGGAGGATGGAGATCAACAGGTCCAGGGTTAATGTGGGACCAGATGAGGAAGACCGGCCGTGGTGTGCGTGTGTGTGTGTGTGTGTGTGTGTGTGTGTGTGTGTGTGTGTGTGTGTGTGTCGTCTCCTCCTCCTCCTCCTCCTCCTCCTCCTCCTCCTCCTCCTCCTCCTGTCAGACCACAGTCTCTCCTCATCTCAGATCGGTCGGACGGGGACGCGGCGCGTCTGTCTCCAAAAACAACCCACAAACAAACCCCAAAGTCCCGCAGAGCAGAGCCGGGTCCGCCGGGCCCGGAGTTCCGCTCCAACTTCATCAAGTGTTGACAAAGTGCAGTCCGGGTCGAGGACCGGGTCCTGGATTTACTTTGTGGTCTGTGCTGGTTGTCAGGGAGCGGGAGGAGGAGGAGCAGCGGATCCGGATCAGACGGACCCCCATGCGGACTGACATGATGGCGGAGGGTCCGCGCGGCAAGAGGCGAAAGCAGGCCAACCCCCGGCGGAAGAACGGTACGAGCCCGCACACACACGCACACAACACCCGCACAAAGTCCCGCAGAGTCCCGTAGACTGCCCCGGCTCCGCCCGAGCCGGTCCGCGGGGGTTTGGGGACAGGGACCGAGACCCGCCAGGTTCAGGTCTTAACTCCGGCAGGGAGAACCGTTATCCAGACAAGAGGACCCCGGGCACCGGGTCCGTTTCCGGGTCCACATAGTCTGCTGCGTTCTGCAAACTCATTTGCACAAATTTCCACACTTTGTTGAACTTTTTTTTAATCACCGAGATCCGCGAAAACCAGGAACCAGAGTCTGATGAAAACACTTCATTTATTTCACCGTTCATTTGTTCCAGTCCGTTGATCTTCGGTCATTTTCTTCTTCTTTTTTCTTCTATTTCTATTTTTACTCCTATTTTAAAATCCGGTATATATATATATATATATATATATATATATATATATATATATATATATATATATATATTTTTTTTTTTTTTTTTTTTTTTTTTTTTTTCTTCCGTTTTTAGTTTTTATTAAAACTCGTCACTGTTTCTTCAGTTTTATTCGTTTGTAGCAGCAGATGAATCTTTTTTTTTTTTTCTTTTAACTGAACCGAAAAAAAAAAAACAACAACAACAATAAAAGCTGATGAAAATAATTCGTCATTTAATGCAAACGAAAAGGAAGGAACTGAACAGCAATTTACTGATTAAATTTATTTTTTGTGAAAAGTGCAGGAAAAACAGTGAAAATAAATGTATTTTTTCCGCTGGTTTTATTTTAACGCATTCGGTTTTTTTTTTTTTTTTTTTTTTAAGGGTCAAAGTTTAACAGTTAATTTAACTCTGAGCCTGAGTCCCGGTCTGAGTCCCGGTCTGAGTCCTGGTCTGAGGGTCTGAATCCCGGTCCTGGTCCTGGTCTCGGGGGGGTTTGATGGCTCAGGAGGAGGGGGTCCCAGTGAAACTGGATCCAGGCCCTGGGTCTTTGTGTGCTGGAGTCCAGCTGTGTGTTCAGCTGTTTCTGGGTCCAGTCCACATCGATCCGCTTCACACCATAGATCTGGGTCTGGACCCTCCATGTTGATGGGAGTGTTTTGGTTGAAATGAGGGACTGGACTTTGATGTTTGTGGTCATGGTGCTGATGTGGATTCGAGTGGATCCAGATCTGGGTTCAGGTTTTATCTGGACTGTGATGAATCCACGTCTTTTCTCTGTCGATGCTGAACGTGTGTCTGCAGTTTGTGTTTTATGTTGATGAAAAATGAGAAGTTTTAGTGGAGAATAAAAGAGTTTAGTGTCATTATTTGGTTTCAGTTTGTGGATTTAAACTGTTTTAACATTTTTTTAAAAAAGACTTTATTTATGTGTGTGGATTGGAGACATTTTCTGAAGCTGAATGTGTCTAAGGTTTTGGGGAAGTCTTCTGTTTGTCTGTGAATTCAGGTTCTATTGTTCTATCATCGGTTCCGTGTAGATTTAACTCCTGTTAATGTCGAGGTTGTTGGTTTATTTTCAGTTTTTCTAGAATTGTTTCCATCTTCTTCTTCTCCTTTTTCTTTTTCTCTCTTTGTGGACATTTGTGCTTTTGGGTAAATATGTAAAAGTGTAAATGTGTCCTTTTAGTTTAGTCCCAGTTTAAGTTTTTTGTGTCGTCTTTAATTCCAACCCTGTGGACCGTCTGCTGGTCCTGATGTGGACGTGGGCGTCTTTTGCTTTAAGATCTTGACAACATGTTTATGGTTCTGCAGTGTTTCCTCGGATGCCACATTGTCTGTTTTCCATGTCCACGCCTTTTCACAGCGGCATCCTGGTCTTCCTCTGGACACCCTGTCCGTGTCCTGGTCTTCCTCTGGACACCCTGTCTGTGTCCTGGTCTTCCTCTGGACACCCTGTCCATGTCCTGGTCTACCTCTGGACACTGGGTCCGTGTCCTGGTCTACCTCTGGACACCGGGTCCGTGTCCTGGTCTACCTCTGGACACCGTGTCCGTGTCCTGGTCTACCTCTGGACACCGTGTCCGTGTCTGTGTCCGTGCCCGTGTCCTCGGCGGTGGCTTTTCCGGAGCTGTGTCAGCCTCCTGTTGGACCATTCATGCCACATGTCTCACAGACGTGTCATTGTCCCACTGTCCGTCCACTCTGCTGCTGTTTACTGCATAAACCTGCTCACACTGAACCCAGCTGGACCTGGATCTAGACCTGGATCCCAGACCCGGACCTGGATCCCAGAACCCATCCAGGAAGTGACAGGAAACACTTTAACATGTGTTAAATAAAAGTCACAAAGTCTCTTTGAGCTTTGTCCTTAAAGCTAAGGAGAGACATGAGGACAAAATGTGTCCAAGGTCGAACATGATGAGGATTTATAAACCACCAGGGCTAGGGCCAGGATCAGGACCAGGATTCTTTATCAGGACCAGGACTGAAGGAAAAGACAAAGACAGTAGAGATGGGACCTTATGATCCACGATCTGACAAATGTGTTTGTTTCACATGTGACATGGAAGACACATACAAATAGACACGCAAGACAGACATGAAAAGACACGCAAAGATAGAAAAGTAAAGACAGACAAAAAAAATACATACAGACAAGTAAAGACAGACATGAAAAGACAAATACAGATAGACACATAAAGACAGACACAAAAAGACACACAAAGATAGACATTTAAAGACAGACAAAAAAAAGATACATACAGACACGTAAAGACAGACACAAAAAGACATGCAAAAACAATAAGACAGACATGAGAAGACACGCAAAGATAGAAACGTTAAGACACATGAAAAGATACGTACAAATAGAGATGTAAAGACATTATCGAAAAGAAACGTACAAATAGACATGTAAAGACAAACACGAAAAGATATATACAAATAGACATATCAAGACAGACACGCAAAGATAGACACATACAGACACTTAAAGACACAAAAGAAAAGAAACTTACAAATAGACATGTAAAGACAAACATGAAAAAATACGTACAGTCCATCCTTCTATCCATCGTCTTCCGCTTTATCAGGGTCTGGGTCGCAGGGGCATCAGCCTGAGTAGAGGCTAAAGCTGTGGCCCGCTTAGCCTGCTGGTTCCTGTCAGCTGCCTCAGGAGTCCCAAGTGCCAGCCAGGCCCTATAGGACTCCTTCAGCTTGATGGCACCCCTTACCGCTGGTTTCTGCTTGCGGGTTTGGGGCTTGCCACCACAACAAGCACCGGCAACCTAGTGGCCACAACTCCGCACAGCTGCATTAGCAATGGAGGTGCTGAACAGGGTCCATTCAGACTCTATGTCCCCAGCCTCCCTCGGGATGTGGTCGAAGCTCTGTTGGAGATAGGAGTTGAAGATATCCTGGATAGAGGGTTCTGCCAGGTGTTCCTGGCACACCCTCACTGTACGTTTGGGTCTGCCAGGTGTGACCGGTATCCTTCCCCACCATTGGATTCAACTCGCCACCAGATATTGATCAGTTGACAGCTCTGCAGCTTTTCTTCACTCTAGTGTCCAAAACATACAGCGGCAGGTCTGAAGAAATGACTACAAAGTCAATCATCAACCTATGGCCCAGGGCGTCCTGGTGCCATGTGCACTTATGGACATCCTTGTGATTGAACAAAGTGTTTGTTATGGACAAACTGTGTTTTGCACGGAAGTGCAATAACGGAACATCACTTGGGTTCAGATCAGGCAGGCCGTTCCTCCTAATCACACTGTCATTGCCCACATGAGCGTTGAAGTTCCCCAGTAGAGCAATGGAGTCCCCACATGGAGCACCTTCCAGTACACCATCTAAAGACCCCAAGAAGGCTGGGTACTCTGAACTACTGTTTGCTGCATAAGTACAGACAACAGTCAGAGCGCATTCCCCAACCCAAAGGCTTAGGGAAGCAATCCTCTCATTCACCAACGTAAACTCCAATGTGCATGCGCTGAGCTGGAGGGTTCCAAGTAACCCCACACCTGCTCTGCGCCTCTCACCTTGGGCAACTCCAGAGTGGAAAAGAGCCCAACCCCCGTGAGGAGATTGGTTTGAACCCTCAAAACATACAGATAAAGAGGAAAAGACACGCACAGATCGACACATAAAGACAGACACAAAAAGACATGAACAAATAGACACATAAAGATGAGTAAAGAAAGACAAAGACAGAAGTAAATGTGAAGTGTCATCAAATAACGTTTGTTATGATGTGCTATATAAACGGCTGGGCGATAAAATGCTAACGATATACAGTACAGGCCAAAAGTTTGGACACACCTTCTCATTCTTTGCATTTTCTTTATTTTCATGACTATTTACATTGTAGATTCTCACTGAAGGCATCAAAACTATGAATGAACACGTGTGGAATTATGTACTTAACAAAAAAGTGTGAAATAACTGAAAACATATCTTATATTCTAGTTTCTTCAAAGTAGCCACCCTTAGCTCTGATGACTGCTTTGCACACTCTTGCCATTCTCTTGATGAGCATCAAGAGGTAGTCACCTGAAATGGTTTCCTAACAGTCTTGAAGAAGTTCCCAGAGATGCTTAGCACTTGTTGGCCCTTTTGCCTTCACTCTGCGGTCCAGCTCACCCTAAACCATCTCGATTGGGTTCAGGTCCGGTGACTGTGGAGGCCAGGTCATCTGGCGCAGCACTCCATCACTCTCCTTCTTGGTCAAATATCCCTCACACAGCCTGGAGGTGTGTTTGGGGTCATTGTCCTGTTGAAACATAAATGATGGTCCAACTAAACGCAGACCGGATGGAATGGCATGTCACTTCAGGATGCTGTGGTAGCCATGCTGATTCAGGTTGCCTTCAATCTTGAATAAATCCCCAACAGCGTCACCAGCAAAGCACCCCCACACCATCACACCTCCCCCTCCATGCTTGACGGTGGGAACCAGGCATGTAGCATCCATCCGCTCACCTTTTCTGCGTCGCACAAAGACACGGCGGTTGGATCCAAAGATCTCAAATTTGGACTCATCAGACCAAAGCACAGATTTCCACTGGTCTAATGTCCATTCCTTGGGTTTCTTGGCCCAAATAAATCTCTTCTGTTTGTTGCCTCTCCTGAGCAGTGGTTTCCTAGCAGCTATTTGACCATGAAGGCCTGATTCACGCAGTCTCCTCTTAACAGTTGTTGTAGAGATGTGTCTGCTGCTAGAGCTCTGTGTGGCATTCATCTGGTTATCTGTTAATTCATCTGTTAATTTGCGATTTCTGAGGCTGGTGACTCAGATGAACTTATCTTCAGCATCAGAGGTGACTCTTGGTCTTCCTTTCCTGGGGCGGTCCTCATGTGAGCCAGTTTCGTTGGAGCGCTTGATGGATTTTGCGACTGCACTTGGGGACACATTCAAAATTTTTGAAATTTTCTAGACTGACTGACCTTCATTTCTTAAAGTAATGATGGCCACTCGTTTGTCTTTACTTAGCTGATTGGTTCTCGCCATAATATGCATTCTAACAGTTGTCCAATAGGGCTGTCAGCTGTGCATCAACCTGACTTCTGCACAACACAACTGATGGTCCCAACCCCATCAATAAGGCAAGAAATTCCACTAAGTAACCCTGACAAGGCACAGCTATGAAGTGAAAACCATTTCAGGTGACTACCTCTTGATGCTCATCAAGAGAATGCCAAGGGTGTGCAAGGCAGTCATCAGAGCTAAGGGTGGCTACTTTGAAGAAACTAGAATATAAGATATGTTTTCAGTTATTTCACACTTTTTTGTTAAGTACATAATTCCACATGTGTTCATTCATAGTTTTGATGCCTTCAGTGAGAATCTACAATGTAAATAGTCATGAAAATAAAGAAAATGCGAAGAATGAGAAGGTGTGTCCAAACTTTTGGCCTGTACTGTATATCACAATATAACTTTTCCTGGATAGAAATATGAGACATGCTTGATACACTTGTAATAGAATTTGTTCATTCGTGTTTATGAAATAGCGCTGCACCAAACCAGTCACACCAGACCTACGTCAAGTTAGGTTGACGCACACAGCACAGGCTGAAGAGCAGCTGCAGCACACATGCTAATGTTTGGGCTGCAGCGGGAGATAATGAGTGTTCTCTTGGGAGAAAAATTGACCAAGAACTCGGGAGACCGGGTTACTGAAAAGTAGGGTGTGGACTGTTTTGGTTCTGGCGAACAGCAGAGGCATAGAAGCCGGAAGTGGGATGTTCAAGGCATGTGGCTTCACTTTCGGTTTATGCCAGTTACAGACCTGAATTCAGAGGTATGCACGGATTGACAGACAGGGGGGAGGGGGCAAACCATATGGCCTGTAAAACTGAAAATGAAACTTAAGATGCTTATAAGATGGGGGTTAATACATCTTAACATGGGGGGCTGGGGGGAGACGAGTATAACGGGGAATAATACATAACAGCGAAGGGTGGGTTAATTGTAAGAGCAGAGGGAGGGACTTCTCCATAAGTACCACAACCTCTCTTTCTCCTTCCCTCCCCCTCATCTTCACAGCTAACTTATGAGAAACAGAAAATTTAAGCTTGACAAAAACAGTGATTTGATGTATATCGTGATACATATCGATATCGTCTGATATGAAAAAATTATCGTGATAGGATTTCTTTCTATTTCGCCCAGCCTGATTTGAATTAAATTTGACCCATAATTTGACCTGAAGTAGGTTTAATGGAACCCTGAACCAGGTTTAGTCCAATCCCGAACCAGGTTTAGTAAAACCCTGAACCAGGTTTAGTCCAATCCTGAACCAGGTTCAGCGGAACCCTGAACCAGGTTTAGTCCAACCCTGAACCAGGTTTTGTCCAACCAGGTCCAGGTGCATGAAGAACCCTAAGTTCAGCCCAAACTAGACTGGTCTGAAGATGTGAGTTTGAGTTTGACTCAGTTACTGTTTTTGACACAGTATGTGATGTTTAACTCAACCTTTTCTGTCGTTTACTTATTACTTTTGACTTATTAACTTTTTTAAGTTGGCACAGTTTTTATTTATACATCTTTTTCTCATAAAACCTGACGTCATCTTGTCTTCTATACTGTCATCGGTTTTAATTAATACAGTCTCACTGGTGTACAACATTAGATTTGTGTCCATATACTTTTGGGGGTGTGTCCATATATATTTGGGGATGTGTTTATATACTTTTCTGGGTGTGTCCATTTATTTTAGGTGTGTCTCCATCCCATAGTATGTCCTTGTGTCTCCCCAACACAGTGCACTGTGTTGTTGTTGTTGGAGGAGGAGGAGGAAGAGCAAAAAGAGGAGGAAGAGGAGGAGGAGCAAAAGAGGAGGAAGAGGAGGAGAAGGAGCAACTAAATATAATAAACTGGGAAAAAACTGAAACTTGGCCTCCTCCTCTTTGTCCTCCATCCTCAGAACTTGACCATGTGGAGTTTCAGACGTGACCTCTGGGTCTCATTCATCTATAAATCTATAGATTTTGCAGACCCCCCCAGGTCACTGTTGGCCAGAATAACCCCCCCCCCCCAAACTCCTACGTCTAACCCTTCTAACCCTTGTTGTTGTTGTTGTTGTTCTTCTTCTTCTTCTTCTTCTTCGCCATCTCCTGGGCCTCCCATGATGCCTCTGTGCGGTGGTATGGTGGTGTGTGGATGTGTCTGAACTTTGCGATCTGTGTATTTCAAGGTGACTGACATATACACATCATAAGCCCCTCCCCCTTAACCATGTGCACATTTTCTTCATGAGTGAATTCTGGTGACATTATGTCGCCGTTAGCCTAAACAGGCCGATTCACCACCAAGGTCACAACACAACAGAGGAACGCCACAGACACGCAACCACAGTGAGGTGATGGAGGAGGAGGAGGAGGAGGAGGAAGAGGAGCAGGAGGAGGAGAAGGATGAGCAGGAGGAGGAGGAAGAAAAGCAGGAGCAGGAGTTGGAGTGATAACTGAAAAATCTGCAGTTTTTACTTGGTTTAGTTTAGTGGGATTTTCACCACAAACTCAAACTGCCAAACAGCCAACAACTGTGTAACGACTAAGGGTGTAATGGTGCACTTGTATGCTGGGACGCCATTAAGGGGGGGTAAATTAAAATTCATGGGGCCCAGCTTTTGTGGGGGGGCCCATAGAGAAGTGGAGGGGTTCCAGTGGTTACAGGTTAGAAGTTGTGAAAATTTTGTGCCAGATCCGCTGTATAATAGAGGCATAAAAGTCTGGAATCGGACATTGAAAGCATGTTAAGTTTCAATTTCGGTTCATACCAACGTAAGTTATGTTAGTTATGGACCCCCCCTCCCCAGTCCAACAGATCGACAAGAAAGTGAATTTTATGACGGATCTACAACGTTTACCTTTCATGGGTTCCACAATTGGTAGCTCGTTTGTACCAAACCGTTTGGGACCTTCGATACAATATAAAGGTGTACCGAAGGAATACCTGTAGCCTATCTGAGGAATGCAAACACCCAGGAAGCAGGGTGGCGGCAAGCAGAACCCATGTGCAGGGTTTCCCCTATAGACATTCTGCAGTGGCGCCACACTGCTGCTGAATTCTCAGCGTTGCTGCAAAAAAACTCCAGAACACTTTATTTTGAGGCTGGGGCGGCGACAAGGGGGAGTAAACATGACAACAGAAAGTATAACAGAAGCACAGAAGCCGGGTCAGACATTCAATGTGGGTTTCCGGTAGTTACATAGTGCACCCCCCCCCCCCCCACACACACACACACACACACACACTCCCACTGGTCTCTTTCACTGTACCGAAAATGTATCGATAACGTACTGAACCAAAATTTTTCTGTACTGTTACACCCCTAGTAACGACACAACTCTCAGGGTTCACAGGGTTCAGGGTTACAGGGCTCAGAGTTCTCAGGGTTCACAGCGTTCAGGGTTCACAGGGCTCTGGGTTCACAGGGTTCTCAGGATTCACAGGGTTCAGGGTTCTCAGGGTTCAAAGTTCTCAGGGCTCAGGGTTCACAGGGTTCAGGGTTCACAGGGCTCAGGGTTCACAGGGCTCTGGGCTCACAGGGTTCTCAGGGTTTAGGGTTCATAGGGTTCAGGGTTCACAGGGTTTATAGTTCACAGGGGTCAGGGTTTAGGGTTCTCAGGGTTCATCACGTTCAGGGTTCACAGGGCTCAGGGCTCTCGGGGTTCAGGGATCAGGATTCAAAGCCCTGCAGATGTTTATAACGTCCTGTTTGTAGAAGAGCCAGAGGTCTGGATCTCAGCTGAGACCTGGACCATCAGTCAATACTGTAGTTCATTCAACCTGTCCAGACCCCCACCCCCCACCCCCTTCATTGGTCCCTCCCTCTCAGGGATGAGTCTGTTTGATTGGCCAAACTCCTGCGGCAAGGTCACACACATGGAACAATCAATAACGGATGGTTGGGTGGAGTCACATGACATGTGAGTCCAGACTGGCAGTGTTCAGCCAACGGATGAATGAACGGATACATACAAGCCCCACCCACTCTGTCTGCCCTGGTCTCATCTGGTCTTAGATATTCTCACCTGGGCTCACCTGGTCTCATCTAGTCTTAGATCTGTCTGTCTTTGAGTTCTTCTCTGTTCTGATTCAGGGCCAGTTTGTGTTTAGACTGTTTCAGTTTCCAGACTTTTGTTTGTAAATCAACTTATTTCAGGTTCATGTTGGACTGTGTTCACATTCTGTTTTTCATGGGTTTATGTCACATTTTTTATTTATTTCTTTTTTAATTTAACCTTTATTTAACTGGTTGAGTTAGTTGAGAACTGATTCTCATTTCCAATAATGACCTTGATGTATTTCAGTCTGTCTTTATTTATTTACTTATTTATTTATTTATTTTTTACATAGTTTGAACCTTCTGGTTCTGTTTTTGTTGGAATAGTGTCATATTATAGACCTCAGTGTTCCTTGTTGGTTCTTCAGACAGATCTATGTTCTGACCTGCAGAACCCTCCTCGTCCCGTCTCTTTGAGTTCTTGTCTTGTGGACGGGTTCACCTCCTCGGATCAGGAGGACTCCTCCGTCCTCTCAGCCTAAACCTCCTCAGGCCACATCAGGTCAGCAGGACTCACAGATCCACCAATTAAAGTAATGAGGCTGAGTAACGCCGAGTGCGATCCGGCCTCGGGGGAGTCCTACTCCACCGGGTTCGACTTCACCGGGTCCATGACATGACCTTGGACGTATCGGACATGACACTGTGTCAAAACTGCTTCAGACTGGACTCATGAAAGAAACCTCTGCACCTCTGCAGGCTGCCACGCAGTCCAGAGGGTCCAGCAAGTCCAGCAAGTCTACAGAACTGGAAGAGATGAGATGTCCAGGGCATCAGGACTGTTCCAGGTGGTCCAGGTGAGACCATGAGGACCAGATATTTGACGTTCAGGTCTGACCATGTCCTGAATGCCGCACATTTAACAACAACCTGAAAAGCACAAGACATCAAGTTTTATTGGGATAGGTAGGGGTGGAACTTGGAGCAGTTTTTGTGAGGTGATATTCAGGATGCAGTGTTTCGTTGGTGTTCTTTCAGACCTCGTTATGACATGTTTTTATCTGGTAATAATACTAACATCAGAGATGAATTAATGTCATTAAATTAAATGTTCTGTGGTTTAAGAGGTTAAACTAATTTAAAAAAACTAATAAATTTAATGTGCACAAAATTTTACAAGTAGTCACATGTGATTTTCAAGTTTGATTCCTTCAACATATGATGAAGACGGTGATAATGACTATGATCATAATGATCACTCAATCAATCAAATTTTATCTATATAGCATCACATTATAGCAAAAGTTATCTGATGGGGAGGTCAGACAGGAGGAGGAGCAGAGAGGAGGGCAGACAAGAGGGAGAGGAGGACAGACAGGAGGAGGAGCAGAGAAGAGAACAGGCGGGAGGAGTAGCAGAAAGGAGGTCAGACAGGAGGAGGAGCAGAGAGGAGGTCAGACAGGAGGAGGAGGAGAGAGGAGGACAGACAGGAGGAGGAGCAGAGAGGAGGTCAGACAGGAGGGGGAGGAGAGAGGAGGACAGACAGGAGGAGGAGCAGAGAGGAGGTCAGAAAGGAGGAGGAGGAGAGAGGAGGTCAGACAAGAGGAGGAGCAGAGAAGAGGTCAGATAGGAGGAGGAGGAGCAGAGAGGAGGGCAGACATAATAAAGAAGCTTGATAGCTGAAGGCTCTAGCTCTCATCCTACTTTTGGAGATTCTAGGAACCACCAGCACACCTGCATGCTGACAGTGTAGTGCTCTAGATGGATTGTATGGAACTAAGAGCTCTTTCAGATAAGTTGGTGCCTGGACATGAAGGGCTTTGTAAGTGAGGAGGAGTATTTTAAAGTCTATCTTGGCTTAAACAGGGAGCTAGTGCAGAGAAGCCAACACAGGAGAAATATGGTCCTTAATACTGGCTCTGGTCAGTATATGGGCAGCAGCATTCTGGATTAACTAAAGGGTCTTTAAAGACTTTTTGGGACAGCCTCGGAAAAGTGAATTACAGTAATCTAACCTGGATGTAATAATAGCATGGATACATTTTCTGCATCATTCTGTGTTAAAATATGCCTGATTTTAGCAACATTACACAGATAATGAAAAAAAGGCAGTTCTAGAAATTAGTGTAATGTGTAAGTTAAATGATAAATCCTGATCTAAAATATTGCCTAGATTCTTCATAGTGGTTTTGGGCTTCAGAGTAACGACATCCATGGTGACCACTTCACTAGACACTGTCTGAGTTTAACAGCAGAAAGAGTTTGGTCATCCAGTGTTTAATCTCTTTAATGCCCTCTTGTAGTTTAGTCAGCTGACTGGCTTCATTAGGTTTAATAGATAAATATAATTGATAAATGGATAGATAGATCATTATTATATTATAGATAAATATTAATATAATATAAGCAGTGGAACAATGAAATTTGGAGTGTTTCCTTATTAAGTTACCTAAAGGAAGCGTGTATAAGATAAACAGTATTAGTCCAAGAACCAAGCCTTGAGGACCTCCATGACTAACTGTGGTGCACTGAGAAGATTCATTATTAACAATTAGAATTCAGATCAATAACTGATTGGAGTAACATGTGTTTTCTTCCCACGCCGTCCTCCTTGTCAGCAAAGCATCTCTGTTGTCCTGTTTGTCCTGGTCTGAGGGATTATTGGGCTGTGGTGGGTGTGTGGGGTGGGGTGGGTTAGACCAGGTCTCCATGGGGAGGACTCCCTGTGGTCTGGAATCCACCAGGTCATGAGGGAGGGGGGACACTGTGGGACGGGGCAGGTGGCTTTGTGAGTCCTGACAGATCATCAAAGACCAGCAGAGAACAACCCCCACCCCACCCCCACCCGCCCCCCCAGACCTAAACCAAACTCCACAGACCACAGACACTGAACGGATCCCATTGGTTTCTGATCGATCACATGATCCATGGAAACCATGATGAGGAGGCGGCCTTTTATTTTGAAGAAGCGACTTCCTGTGTTGACATGGACACGTGTGGCCTCATTGGTGTGTTTGGGTGGAGGTGGGTGGGGTCACTCCTCTGAGAGGGGGGTCCAGGTTACGTCATGTGACCCGAGGTGTCCCCTTTTGTGCGACCTGTCAAACGTGGTTAACATGCAGCCATTTATCTCCTACCAGGCCCAGGACCCCCGGTGGGCTTCGATGGGTCTGGGGGTGCCTGGGGGGGTCGGTTCAGTCTGTCCTGGCCTTTACTCACTCACTCTTTTCTTTTCTGTCCAGGTTGTTTTTTCTGACTCAGTCAAAAACACAATGAAGAGACCAAATATGAGATAAAACTGAACATGAAGAAAACGGCGCTGACGTCAAATTCACACTTTGATTGTGTTGATGGTTTTGTTTGGTTTGTTGTTATTTATTCTGTTGATGGTTTTGTTCTGTGTGTTGTGATTTGGTTCAGACTGAACTACATCAGTCTTGGTTTTTATTGAAAATCATACATCATCAGGTTTCATTGGTTGTCTGGTCCCTGAACGCCTCGTGTCCTTAAACAGTCGCCGTTCGTTCGCTTCACTGGTTGTTTTTCTGCTTCAGAAAGTCGTCCTTCGCTGTCAGACGCGTTGGACCTTGTGAATGTGTCAGACTGAGCGTGCCCAGGAGCGCCGAAACAATGAGGGGGATTGTTGGTTCCCACCGCCCCCCTTGAACCCCCCCGGACCCCCTTAAACCCCCTCCTCCAGCTCCCCTCAGCTGCTCCCAGGCCTCCAACAGAAACAGATCAACTGGACGCTGAAGGGTTAACGGCGGCTTATCCACGTCCTCATCCTCGTCCACATCCTCATCTTTATCCTCATCCATGTCCTCATCTTTGTCCACATCCTCATCTTCGTCCTCATCCTTGTCCTCGTTCTCATCTTCGTCCTCATCCACGTCCTCATCTTTGTCCATGTCCTCATCCTTGTCCACATCCTCATCTTCGTCCTCATCCTCGTCCTCATCCATGTCCTCATTCATATCCACATCCTCATTCTCATCCACATCCTCATCCACGTAGAGGTGTAACAATTAGAGATTTTGGTGCTACGATTATTATCAGAGAAACAATCACGGTTTCACGATTACTACAATTATTTTACACAAATTCATTTCACAACAGTACTTATTAGGGCTGTCACTTTTTATTCGAACTTCGAACATTTGTTCAAGCATGAGGTGAAAAGTTTGAATTTGAACTGTAGTTATTTGTTTGAATGCTGGCTGCAGTTTCTACAGGTGCATCAGACTATTTTATGCAGTTTGCCTTGTGATCAGACAGAGCATTTTTACTGCATCAATTCACAAGTTAACCCTGCCGACGCTTTTATGACAGTCTGAACTGCTAGAGAAGAATGGCCTTACTCTACCAAAGCTATGCAGCCAGATTGTTGTGAATGGGTTGCGAAGCTGTGTAGATGACGGTAGCGAAAACATGAACTTTATGGAAATGAATGTGAGGATTTTACCCACTTTCTAGGTGGCTATAGATTGTGTTCTTTAAAAGTGGATAGAGACAGATGGTCAACTTCTTCCTTCCCTGCCATTTTCCCTCATGGAATGTTGAATGCAGCTTGTGTAACCTTGCTTTTGTTCCGTTTGGGAAGTGCATTTTAGCGTGTCTTTGGTTCCTCTCTTAATCTACGGTACTTTATGAGATGGTTTTTGGCAGCCTTGACGATTAATTAACCGTGACGTTGAAAATCGCGAATAATCATAACACTATGACATTGTTACAACCTTACATCCATGTCCTCATCCTTGTCCTCGTCTACCTCCTCATTCTCATTATCATCCACATCCTCGTTTTCATCTACATCCTCGTCCTCATCCACGTCCTCATCCTCATTTTCATCCACGTCTTCATCCAAGTCCCCGTCCAGAGAACCTGAACTAACCGTGAACTTGATGATATAATCGTAAGAAATTCTATGAATAACTGATAATAAGTCACAGTCATCATGTTTCCTAAGAGTCGACACTTTATTTGGGATGAAGAACATTTATGATCAACCGGTAATTTTTTATTTTTACTATTCATTTCTTCTATTCAATTCTTATTCATTAAATGGAGACATGTTAACGATGACATCACGACTTATTGATTTAAAGCGTCCGGATCATTGGACTCTATATTCTAATGCTTTGATGGCCAGTCAATAAAACGATGCATCCAGGTACCTCAACCAAGGAAAAGTTGAAATCGGGACGAACCTGGGAGGGAGGAGGTGCTGGATGAATAATAATCTCCTTAATCCTGTTTTTCACATCCTTCTGAACAGACTTGGTTGATTCTCCTCATGTTTTCTGGTGGATTTTTACAGCAGCTTCATGTCAAACACCATCAAATATCATTAAGTGTTTTTTTTTCACTGAAACATCAGTGCAGTGTAGTTTTCTGTATTTTCTAATTTTAATAATTCTATATCGTCTCTGAGGAATGATCTGAGCTGATCATTATTTATTCTCGGATTCCGTCAGTGGTCACCGAGTTTCCATGGAAACCGATTCCGTGACAGATGCGGTTGACGACCGCGTGGAGGCGGTGTTGAAGCGAACTGTCGACGTTTGCGGCGTTGGAGGTGAATCCGGTGGGTTTATGGCGTTCTAATGTGGCAGATAAAACCCCGGCTTTGATAAGGCCTGCTCCCATAAGCCCCCTCTGCACCTGCCAACGGGGAGCACTGCATTCAGGGCCTCTAACAGGATTATCTGCTCTGTAATTGATTCATTTGCGGTGAGGGGAGGTTTAGGTAACAGCCGCCCCAGAATCCACCGACTCCATGTGTCAATTTTATTACATCAGTCCACATGAACTTGAAAGGGCGGCTTTGTGTCGCATTCACAGGCCTGGCGTTCAATAGGACTCATTGATGTGGATGTGTGGTGTTTCTAAGAACGACCACGTCTCCGCCACATGAACGCATCACTGGAATTTACCATTTATTTACCATGATACACAACATGTAAATGTCACTGATTAAATGAATAACGGTTAAATCTGTGGAATTAAATCATCATTATATCAGGTAAAAACTGTTAAATTGCTCAGTATTTTTTCTGCTGAAAGTAAAAATAAAAGATTGAACACACTGAGCTGATTCATTCAAAATAAGAACGAAATGAACCAAATGGATCAAAATGAATGAAATACTGATGTTGGATGAACGGGGACACCTGGTGGTCGATGAACTCATCAAGTCAGAGACACGTAAACAGGTCAGTCAATGGATGAGGACGCCAAACCCAGTCAGTCAAAGTCACAGCGTCCACCTACTGTCCAACATAGATCCACTGTCCAACATCCACTCACCCACCAATCAATCAACCAACCAATCAATCAATGACACGTTATTAGTGCATCAGCTTCTATCAGAGCGAAAGATGATCAGACAATAACGAGACAAATATTAAGAACAGATGCCACATCAATATATAAGAACATGACCACGTTCCATCGACATTAATCCCAAGTAAATACAAATATTATAAATAATATACACTGCCAAAAAAAATTGTCGCACATGCAGTATTTCACTGCACCACCTTTGGTTTTGATTACAGGAGATCTTCACTGGATTTAACCAAGCAAATAGTTCAGATCCTTCCATGGATAAGAACTGCAGTGGTTAATAATGTTTCAACTGTAGTAAGTTATTTAACTGATGCAGTAAGTGTCCTCTCATGTCTCTAATGTCAAAAAGATTGGACAATGCCAGGATTGACCAGGATCATCAGGCTTCTGACAGAATGGTTCAGGGAGAATGAGACATCATTTACACTCATGGATTAGCCTCCATAAAGTTCAGATTCTAAGTTAAGATGTGATGAAGACTTGATGTAGCGGTCAAATTATTCATCATCAATAATCAAAAATTAATGCAACTGTGGTTGGAAAAAAATATTATGAACCTTATTGTGACATTGTGTAAGAATTATGTGGCAAAAAAGATGCCACCGTGAATGTCTCCTGTAATTAAAACCAAAGGTGGTGCAGTCAAATATTGCATGTGCGACTTTTTTTGGGGGGGGGTGAGCAGTGTATTATTATAAACACATATTGGGTCACTCAAATGACATTTTTCTTTGTTAAATAAACACATGATCTGGGGTCTTTTAGGTTTTAGAGTTGACTGTAGGTCATCAGGTTTACATGATTAAACATGATTATCTTTCATGTTGACTCAGTTTGAGGTAAATATACATTGAGTCTCAGATGTGAACGTTTGTTTGTATCTTTAAAACCCTGGTCTGTTTCCAGATGTTGTGAACTGATTCATTCACAGCATTAAAGCTAAGGTTATGTGGCCTGACTGTGATCATGTTCAAGGCTAATGGCTAACTGCTAACAGCTAACTGATGTGGGACCAGTTTCCCTTTGTTTCCAGTGTGGATGTTAAGCCAGGCTGAGACTCTGTTTTGATGTAGACTGGGATTAGACTGTAGACCAGTGTAAACCAGTTCACCTGACACTAATAGTCCCTGCAGAACCCCCACCCCCACCCCCACCCCCACCCCCCCAACCGGGGGTCTAATGAGTCTGGGAACAGAGCCCCCCCTGCGGCGGCAGGACGAGGTGACCCAGCGGATGGTCGGCGGCCGGTCGGTCCTGCCCTGGGGCTAAGGGGGGGTCATTCAGGATCCCCTTTGTCCCATCCATCTGAACGCAGACACGTCCATGTAAAGCTATGAATGAAGACGTTTGTTCACGGGTCTGAAGACAGTGGGTCACATGACTTCCTGTCCTCGTTTGGGCTTCGATGCCTCAATCCTCTTTGGTCCAAAATCTGGGTTAAATGCAAATCGAACCCAGTGACAGACAAGCGTCAGCGAACAGCCAATGGGAGGGCAGCAGAGTGGAAGGACCACCCCCACCAAACCAAAACACAACTAGAATGCAACACAACAGTAACGCAATGCAACAATGACACAAGAACAACAACAACACAACACAGCGATAACACAACAGTAATGCAACACAACGATGACACAACAATACCACAACACCATGATAACACAACAGTAACACAATGCAATGATGACGCAACAACACAACAACAACACAACACAGCGACAACACAACAGTAATGAAACGCAAGGATGACACAACGGCAACACAAAAACAACAACACAGCGACAACACAACAGTAATACAATTCAACAATGACACAACAACAACAGAGTACAGCAATAACAAAACAGTAACACAACGCACCAGTGAAACAACATCACAACACAGCGATAATACAACAGTAGCGCAACACAGCGACAACACAACAGTAACACAACGTAACGATCACACAACAACACAATACAGCAATAACACAACAGTAACACAACACAGTGACAACACAGCAGTAGTACAACACAGCAATAACACAACAGTAACGCAACATAACAATGACACAACAACACAGCGACAACAATAGTAATGCAATGCAATGATGACACGACAACACAACACAGCGGTAACACAACAGTAATGCAACGCAGCGACAATACAACAGTAACGCAATGCAACGATCACATAACAAGCACAACAACACAATACAGTGATAATGTATGTTTTGCATACATACATGTTTTATATACATGTTTTCCGTGTACATACATATTTCATAAACATACGTGTTTCACATACATACATGTTTTGTAAAAGTACATATTTTGCATGCATACATGTTCCATATATGTACATGTTTCATTTACATACATGTTTTGTAAACATATATGTTTTGCGTACATACATGTTTCATTCATGTACGTGTTTCGCCTAAATACATGTTTCGCATACATATGTGTTTTGCGTACATATATGTTTTGTAAACATACGTGCTTCGCATGCATACATGTTTTGTAAATGTACATGTTTCATGTATATACATACAGTATTTCATATATGTACATCTTCCGTTTACATACATGTTTCATTTACATACATATTTGCATACATACATGTTTTGTAGATGTACATGTTTCAAATACGTACCTGTTTTGTGTACATACGTGTGATGTGTTGTTGGTTGTTCCAGTTCTTGTATTTCTACTTGATAAACTTTTACTTGCCATAAACTTGAACATAATCTGAGCATTTTGCTTGTTTCCTTCAACAGTTTGTAGATGAAGGTTCCATAACTTTAGAAGTAAATTCAACAGTAATAATCAGAAACTAGACATGCACACATTTCCTTCAGGAAATGTAATCTGTGCTTGCCTCTTGCCAGATTTGTGATCTTATGGCGAGGTGCAATGTAAAAGCAAGAAATATTATCAAAGAAGGACTGTTTATAACTAAAGTTAAGCAACAAAACAAACTACACAAAAACCATGAAAAGGGGTCAAACCAATAAAGGATCCTTTTAGGGGTTCTAAAAGGGGACTGAAAATACAATTTACATTCACCCACTGAGTCTAACACAGAGACAGATCAAAAAAAGATGGGCCTCAAACAGTATTTAAAATGGGAGTCAGTGGTCAGGATGGGGGTGGGGCAAACTGAGGTGGGAGGGACAATCTCCTTTTAGAGACTTCAACTGACCAATTACAGCCAGTTGAGGAGAAACATGGCAGGTGCACCTGATAACCACTAACAACCTGTGGACAAGATCCAACCTAAAAAGAAAACAACTGTGGGATCTGTGTCTGGAACCAATGACACTGGAAAGATGGGAATTCACTAAATCCATATATATCAATAATAATAGCTGACAATAAGTCTATATTTTGTCCACCCCTCTACCATGTGAAAAGATAAAACACACAGTCAATGAAAACCTGTTTATAAACATTTCTCCTTATGGAGGAGACATGGGTGTCCATGTTAAATTCACTAAGAAACCACCTCTCAAACAAACTACTGTCAGTCTATAACCATACATCCTATCTCAAAACTTCTTGCAGGTGAGTCCTGTGGTGAGTCTAGTGAACGTATCAATGTATAATATGTGGAAAAAAGTCAGATGTGAATGAGCAGTGACTGAGGGAACATAGAGTTAGTCAAACATGTCAGTGATAGAAATTTAACATGGGTGTGAATGAGAGAAAAATCAGCACTCTGTGCGCTTAGAGGCCTGTAGATCAAAAACGAAACATTTTAACATAAACATGTGAATAGTCTTTGAAAGAAAAGTGTTTTTCCAACATTTTGTATAATTTGTTGCTGAATTATCAGTAATGTGACCGTTATGAAGAGTTGTTTGGAAATTTTGTGTCTTAATTCTCAGAGGCAGACTGCAGCTACAGTGAGACCATTTCAGCCAATCAGCTGTCAGCATTCTGTACCCTGCATGTGTATGTGGCTTGGTTGATCGCGGTTTGTGCGAAGACTGTACATGATATCGTTAACACGTGTCACATATTTATTCTTTGGGCTGGGCTGCACCTTTGTTGTATAGCAGAATAATTATAGGATCAATTGTGTGGGAATGGTAGCCATTTGAAAATGGCCCAGTTCATTTTGGATTGATAAATTCAGATGTTTTTTTTCAATCTTAACAAAATCCATGGATTGGATCTTTAACCCGAATCATAGCAGATCTTTCGAGTGCAGGCTGCACGTTTTTGCAATAATATATTTGGGTCTATTTCCAACGCTCTGGACCACTTTTTTTTTCAAAGTTTTTGTATAATAATAATTCATAATAGATAGTACATATAACAAACAATAGTTCCTTGTGCCCTACATTACATGCAAGTAAACAGTAATAATCAGATTCTACATGTTTTTAGTCTAATCTGATTTGACTATTTTTTTTCTGGCTTTAAGATGTGTTTCTACAGGTTGTCTATTTTTCTGATCAGATCCAGACTCAGTTCTTGTCATGTCTCTGGTTTCTCTGTTAATAAATCACAGTTTTTTTAGTTGAAACTTGAATTAAATAGCATTTGAAGTTTAGGAAGCTGTTTATGCTGTTTCTTATAGTTATGATGTTAAATATAATTAAAACTAATTTAGTCCCTCATCCAGATCCTCTTTCATGTCTTTTTCTGTCTTTGTTGGATTATCAGTCTGGTGTAAACACTGTTTCAGTTTCAGCTCATGTTTTTAATCTGAATCTGTCAGATTTGTGTCATTTTGACTTGAATTCATTAGTTGAAGTTTCACTGCTGACACTCTGAAGAAGAAGAAGACAGTTTTTCTTCTTGTTTTGTGTCTTTTTTATTCTTGTCTTTTAATTCAGGTGTTTTCAGTCGGTTTCTGGACTCATTGAATCCTTTTTGTGTTTCATTGGATCCTGTTTAAGTTTCATTATATCCTGTTTGTGTACATGTTTCCATAGTTTGAGGATCTGCTCATTTCTTTGTGTTGTCATGTTTCCTGTTGGATTTGAATCAGTTTTGTCATGTTTAGTTTATTCTTTTATTCTTTTCTTCCTTCTTCATGTCATTGTTTCTCTGCATTCGGAATGTGGATTCTATCCCGGTCCTGGGCTGTCCTGGTCTCTCTTGGTCCTGGTTTTTACTGGTCTCTCGTGGTTCTGGTCTGTCCTGGTGTCTCTTGGTCCTGGTCTGTCCTGGTCTCTCTTGTTCCTGGTCTTGGTCTGTCCTGGTCTCTCTTGGTCTGTTCTGGTCTCCCTTGGTCCTAGTTTGTCCTAGTCTCTCTCTCCTGGTTTTGGTCTTGGTCCTGGTTTTAGTCCTTCTTGAACCTCAGGTAAGGACCATTGCTGTCTGTGGGTTGTGGTTTCCTCTTTCGTTGCCTTCACTTCCCTTTGTGTTGCTCTAATTTGCTGACTCTGCTTCTGGTTTTGTTGACGTCGTCGCTGCCGTTTCTTCTTCTTGTGCTTCTCAGAACACACACCTAAACACACACACACGTATGCAGGAGGCATGTTCCCGTCTGCCACACTCACACTCCTCTGTTTCCTTTTCATCTTCTTCCTCATTCTTCAGCCCCACCACCACCGCCGCCATGTTTCAACACGGTGCCACAAAGTCCAGAGAACAAGTTCAAAGTGGGTGGAGTCTTAGTGGGTTATTATAGGATGACTGAGTCATTTATCGTTTCCAACATGAACATTCACGAAACCAGAAAGAAGCACACATTGATGGATTTATCAAGATGATTAAACCTTGTGTTAATTATTGTGGTTATTAACAAAGACATGATGCATTTTTCACATTTATTCCTAATGTAAACAGGAAGTGTTTGTTATAATTTTTAGGGAGGTCATGTGAATTGTCATGTGACTGTATGATAAGCTGCCTTTCATATGAAGGCCACTTTTAATGTTTGTTTGTCGAGGTCTGTGGTAGAGGGAGGAGGTCAGTGGACTGTGATGGAGGTTGATGGAGGTTGGTGGACTGTGGTGGACAGTGGTGGAGGTGGGTGGATTTAGTTTGGACTCTGGTGAAGTTGATGGTTGACTGTGCTTCGGTCAAAGTAGGTGGACTGTGGTGGATGTTGGTGGACTGTGGTGGATGTTGATAGGGGCTGGTGGACTGTGATGGAGATTGGTGGACTGTGATGGAGGTTGATAGAGGTTGGCGGACTGTGGTGGAGGTAGGTGGATGTAGTTTGGACTCTGGTGAAGTTGATGGTTGACTGTACTTCGGTCAAATTAGGTGGACTGTGGTGGATGTTGGTGGACTGTGGTGGATTTGTTGTGTTTGTTGATGGTTGGATGTAGTTTGGTGATGTTGCTGCTGCTGATGTTGATGATTGGATGGTTGGTGCCAATGCTGATGTTCATGACGTTGATGCTGATGTTGACACTGATGTTGACGCTGATGATGATGTTGATACTGACATTGATGCTGAAATTAAGACTGATGTTAATGCTGAAGTTGACACTGATGTTGATGCATTATGTTGATGCTGACGTTGATGTTGACGTTGATGCTGAAGTTGACGCTGACATTAATGTTGATATAGACGTTGATGCTGAAGCTGACGTTGATGTTGACGCTGAAGTTGATGCTGATATTGATGTTGACATTGATGTTGACATTGATGGTAATGTTGATGCTGATATTGAAGCAGACATTGATGCTGAAGTTTACATTGATGTTGATGTAGATGTTCTGATGGTCCAGAGGTCAGAGGTGAAGTTGAAGGCAATGACTGTAAGTTGAAACTGATCTCAAACTGAGGAAGTTGAATCCTTTTATTAGTTTTATTGTTTTATTATTACAGCTCGACATTAGCTTCTGTGTCGAGTTCAATTATGAACTTAAATAAGAACAAATTATTTTAGATATATATTTATGTATTTTATGTTCGATTTTTATGAGTTAAAAAAGAAAAACCAAAATGTAAAAAATACTGACTCAGATGACGGCAATGTTTGTTAAAGTATTGAAATGTTTTATTTATTTATTTTCACACCAGGATGGGAATCGGGTTTTACAGTTTCAGATTTAGTTAATGTCGTTAAAATGTCTGATTAACCAAACCAGAGTCAACTGAACCTAGAACCAGAACTTGGATCCAGTTTCCAGTTTGTTCTGGTTCATTTTTAACTGAATTTCATCTTTATAAAGAGTTGATGTGTAAAAGTTGAGAATGAATGTTTTCTGTTTTTATTTGGTCACATTTTTCAACTAATTTATCAAATAAAATGCAATGAAATACAACTGTCATGCCCCACCTCCATGGCCACACAGCAAAGGATCATGGTCATTGTGGTGTTAAGAGTCGCAGGTCTAGTCCGAGTCTGGTCTCGGTCCTGGTCTAGTCCTGGTCCTGGTCTGGTCTTGCTCCAGGTATAGTCCTGGTCCCGGTCTGGTCTTAGTCCAGGTTTAGTCCTCATCCCAGTCTATGCCTGGTCCTGGTCTAGTCCTGATCCAGATCTAGTCTCAATCCTGGTCTGGTCTTGGTCCTGGTCTAGTACCGGTCCTGGTCGGTTTTTGTGTCATGTTTTGATGTTTGGCCATAAAAGTTATGAACAGAACCGGTGACAAAGGGCAGCTTCGGCGGAGTCCAGACCTGACCAGGAAAAAGGTCCAAGTTATTACCGGCTCTGCAGACCAGGGTCGCACTCCTTCGGTACAGGCCCTGAATGGCTGCTAGCAAGGGTTTTGACCCTCATCTACGGTCATGAGCTCTGGGTAATGGCTGAAAGAATGAGTTCATGAGTACAAGCGGCTGAAATGAGCTTCTCAGCCTTAGAGATAGGGGGAGGAGCTCAGACATCAGGGAGGGACTCAGAGTAGAGCCACTGCTCCGCCACTTTGAGAGGAGCCAGTTGAGGTGGTTTGGGCATCTAGTGAGGATGCCGCACAGATGCTGCCCTGTGGAGGTGTTTTGGGCATGTCCATCTGGGAGGAGACCTCAGGGCCGACCCACGACACGCTGGAGGGATTATATCTCTCGGCTGACCTTGGAACACCTCGGGATTCCCCTGGAAGAGCTGGTGGAAGTGGCTGGGGGGAGGGTTGTCTGGGCTTCTTTGCTGAGGCTGCTGCCCCCACGACCCAGACCCGGATAATCAGATGAAGACTGCGGTTTTGATGTTTGGTTACTGGAAGCTGGATGTAACCATATTTGGAAAAAGGGCGGGGCTAAAGCCAAATGCTGGATGTGGGATCAGGTGCCTAGATCAGGGTTGTCCAAACCAGCCAATGGGACCCACGGTGTTTACGGAGCAGCATCTAGTGGCCATTGTTGGTATTACGGGTTTTAGACCGTCAAGTGTTGGACTGAGTGACACGTGTGTTGTTGACATGTTTTGGGTCAAATCTAAAGGCCAGAGTCCAGCTTACAGTGGTCTAGACATATTTGATCAAGTAAAACCACCCAGTTTAGACCAGATGAAACCACATAATAATGATTCAGTTTGGTTGGGTCTCAACTTCATTTTCTAAGACAAATGGAGTGTTTCCATCAGGACATGGTCCTGTCATGTTGGTTCCACCTCTGCGAATCACCATGTTCAACTGCCATCATTTGTAGCTGTCTCAGTGGAATCATCCAATCAGGCGTCTCCATCAGTGTGTTGTTGCATAGATTCATCCCGTCTTCAAAGGCGGCAGTGTTTTTGGTGTGAGGAGGATGTTCAGTCACGAGGACGTTGTTTGAACATCTGAACGCACATTAATACAATCACAGAGCAGCCAAGTGTGGACAAATGCTGTGGAGAAGTGTGTTAGGGTCTGCTGACCCACCACTGGACACACATATGACACAAATTGTACACACATCCACCGCTGGAAATACACCCACATCATCCTACAAGTACACCATCCCTATGTTTGGGGTTAGAGTTAGGGTTGTGGTTGGGGTCATGTACAGCTGATTATGGGTTTGACTTGGTCCACGTCCAGGTCCATTCTGTGGTGAAGACCCAGGTGTTTCCATGGGACAGTTGGACTCACCTTCAGTGTGCTGGTCCATTAAACTCCATTGTCACTGGTTCACCCTTAGAACCGTGTGCATCCTGGCATAAGCATCCTGTTCAATTCAGTTCAAGTTTATTCATATAGCACATTTAAAAACCACTTCTGTTGACCAAACTGCTTACCAGAAATGCATCAATGCAATGGTGTTAACCCATGGCGATGTTCTGTCATGTGTCAGTTTGTGATTGGCTGCTGAAGGTGGAGTCACAGACATCTGTTCATCAGACGGTGAAGGACAGAGGGACTGAGGTGTTCCTGACGTCATGACTGGTCCTTGTGTGCCTCATGTTCCTGGTGTCGGTGCGTCAGCTGCTCGCGGTCTCACCTTTAGACTGACCATGTGCACATCAGTCATGTGACCGTAGCCCTGCGGCCTTATGGGTAATGTGGTGAGGTTAGGAGATGTGACATGTCTACCCCTGAGGCGGATGTTCACCTTGACAACAGCTCATAAAACACAGAAACCTTCTGATTGTAGTCATTTGTTCATAGATCAGTCATTCGATAAACAATTGATCATTAATCATTGAATCATTAAAACAATGGTTCATTGAATCAGTCTGATGCTGAATAAACCCACAGATAAAGTAAAAACCATCCACATGTCGACTGAACCCACTGATCTGAATCCAGTTCATCATGAACCATCAAACTGTTTCTGTTGGTTTCTGTCAAACAGAACAGATGAAGGTTAGGGTTCCATGTTCATGACAAGATCTACATCCAACAGGTCCAAGTTCATTTTAATTCCACAGAGAACCTCCAGGAACCAGAATCCAGGAACCACCTCCGGCAACCAGAACCCAGGAACCAGAACAGGAAGCTCCTTTTATTTAGAAGATTGGGATCAGTTTCAGTTGACAGAATGGGCGTGGGCTATCTTTGAACCATGTGACCATCCTCCAGTGTCCTCATCCATCCTCTTCTTGTCTTCAGTTGTCGTCATCTGTCCTCCAGTGTCCTCCTCTTATTCTCATCTTGTCCTGAGTTGTCCTCATCCATCCTCCGGTGTCCCCTTCTTTTTCTTATCCATTCTCGGTTGTCTTCATCCGTTGTTTGGTCCTGTTGGTCCTGCGTCAGGGTCTCTGCGTCCTCGTCCTCATTCATATTTCATATGTCCGTCCTCAGCCTCAGACCACTAATGGCTGCCGTTCTGCTCTAAAAGCCTGGTCTGGTTTATTCAGGATGTTAACATGTGGTCACAGATGTTTTACTGGAACCTGGTAAAACCTGCTTCAGTCTGTTTATGGACATGGAATCTGTGAAGACGCTTCAGAGACAGACATGTCCCGGAGAGGACAGTCGATTGACGTCCACCTGGACTGGTCCAGATTGTCCACTATGTTCTGTTTTATTGGGGATTTAGGGTTAGAGGGTTAGTGTTAGGTGTTAGGGTTGGGGTTGGGTTAGGGAAACGGTTGGACTGATCACGGTTTACATCCTAACTCTCCTCCACCACCTCCATTTCCCAGCAGTCTTCACTCATAAACGCTGGGCCTTTTGTTCTGCAGTTGGCATGACAACCAGAAATAATACAGCTCCCATAAGGCACTGGGCCTCTGAGGAGGACGAATGAATGAAAAGGATGACAGGAACAACAGGTTGACCAATTAAACTGTGGACATTAAAATGATTACAGCATCAACAAATGCAACAAAACTATCACAAAAATACAACAAAACTACAATGAAAACATGACAAAATACAAATATAACTAATAAATTATCAGTAATAAAAAAAATACCCATCAAATGGAAAAAGAGAAAAGAAATGACACTAAAGTAAGAAGTAAATTAGATCAATAATAGAAATGAATGATTATTGATAAGAATCAAGAAGAAGAATCAAACTAATGATGAAATGACAGATGAATATTTGGTTCCTCTTCAGTTTATAATGTTTGAAATAGTTTGAAGGAGTTTTCGATTGTTTCGTCGTTTTCCAGTGACACATTGGTTTGTTATTGATCATCTTTGATTGTGATTGATTACCAGATTTTTGATATATTATCGATTATCAGTTGAATCCGTTACAGGTTTGAGTTTGTGTCAAAGTGATGATGGTGTTTTTTCTTCTGTGGTTTTAGTCGACGCTGAACGGACAGGTCAGCACTTTCACTACTGCAAACACTTCCAGGAACACACACGCAACACCAAAAAGACTACACAACACACACACACACACACACACACACACACAGACGCACATCAACTCACACACACACGGCAATGTCAAAAATACTACATAACGCACACACACACATACACACACGCACACACACGTACAGACTCACACAGACACTCATGCCTCAGCTCCCTCTGATTGGACAGAACAGCAGCTCTTGGTCCAATCAAATGGCTGCTGTCTCCTGATTGGTCAGTTCCTGTGAACAAGGTTCTGTAGCACCTGATGATCTGACCTGGGCCAGGATCTGGACCTGGACCTGGACCTGACTTTTACATCAGGTCATTTGGTCCACATCAGGTTCAGGTTTTCAATCATTGTGAATGTCTATGACTTGGTTCTGGTACGGTTCTGTCTGTGAGTCAGTTCTGGTGCGGTTCTAAAAGTAAGTTGGTTCTGGTACGGTTCTGTCTGTGAGTCGGTTCTGGTGTGGTTCTGTCTGTGAGTCAGTTCTGGTGCGATTCTGAATGTGAGTTGGTTCTGGTGCAGTTTTGTCTGTGAGTCTGTCCTGGTGCAGTTCTGAATGTGAGTCGGTTCTGGTGTGGTTCTGTCTGTGAGTTGGTTCTGGTGCAGTTTTGTCTGTGAGTCAGTTCTGGTGCAGTTCTGTCTGTGAGTCAGTTCTGGTGCGGTTCTGTCTGTGAGTCAGTTAAGGTATGGTTCTGTCTGTGAGTTGGTTCTGGTGTGCTTCTAAATGTGAGTTGGTTCTGGTGCAGTTCTGTCTGTCCATGAGTTGGTTCTGGTGCGGTTCTGTCTTTGAGTTGGTTCTGGTGCAGTTCTGTCTGTCCATGAGTTGGTTCTGGTGCGGTTCTGTCCGTGAGTTGGTTCTGGTGCGGTTCTGTCTGTGAGTTGGTTCTGGTGCAGTTCTGTGTGCGAGTCGGTTCTAGTGTGGTTCTGTCTGTGAGTCAGTTCTGGTGCGGTTCCATCTGTGAGTCGATTTGGGTGTGGTTCTGAATGTGGGTTGGTTCTGGTGTGCTTCTGAGTGTGAGTTGATTCCAGTGCGGTTCTGTCTGTGAGTCGGTTCTGATCCGCTGTAGTCTTTTCTCTGAGTTTGCCTGTTTTTCTTCTTTGGTTAGAGTTAAAACTCTTGTGCATTTGAATTATTTCAGTTTTTCATGTTTCAGTCTCATCTGTGGGATTTGTAACTGGCGCTCCGGTCCGGTCCGATCCGTTCAGTTCCGGTCCAGTCTCCTCTCAGACTCGTGCTCCACCTGGGAGGTGAATAATGCAGGCGTGTTGAGCCTCTCCTGGTTCTCGCCCACAGTCGAACACCGTGGATCCATTATTGATCGGATCGACGCCGGCGCCTCCACATGATCATTAATTCAGTTCTAACACAGACGCGATCCGTTTGATGGAGTCCTGAACCCGTGTAGAACCACATCCACGTTCTCAACACTACAATGTTAGGACCGTTTTACATCAGCAGACACATTCTCTATTTATATACTTCAACACATACTCTAAGTACTGCAGTATCTGGAGGACAGTATCTAGAGGAGAGTATCTGGAGGACAATACTGCAGTATCTGGAGGACAATACTGCAGTATCTGGAGGACAGTATCTGGAGGATAGTACCTGGAGGACAGCGCTGCAGTATCTGTACTTTACATCAGGGTTCAAGTTTGTACTATCATTTGCACAGCAGATGGAAAAGACACAAAAGATTGAAATAACATAAAATATCAAGACAAAAGTGGCTACTGACCCAAAACATCAGTTTGTCTATTACCACAGAGCCAATCAGTGCCCTTGTTATATCATGTCTAGACTGGTAACCTGTTACAGCCTCAAAAGTACCAAGGCAATCAGATAGCAAATAGGTCAGCCTTAGAGTCAACAGAGATTTAGCTCACTTGGTAATGTATCTGACTGCAAAGCGGAGGACTGGGATTCAATTCCCAGTTGAAGAAGTGTTTTGTTTGTTTTCTGAAGATTTTCAAACGGGGGGGGGTGGCGGCACACGGTGCCAAGGGCACCAGTCGGTAAATCCAGCATTGATATAAATCAGCCACTGGGACAACGTTCAGAGTGCAGAATTCGGACCACAGCACCCAATACACAACTGACACTGAACTGAAAAGTCACACAGCACACTGTCACATCTAACATGTAGCTCCGCCCACCTTCTCCAGCCTCACTGACTGCACAGAGCAGAAAACACCATAAAACAACATATAGAGTATTTAGAACAATATTTCCTATTCTATACTATAAATTATCACTAATTTGTCGTTTCTTCCATCAATTGCCACAGTACTGTGGTAGAAAAATGCACAAAAGAATGCACTGAAGTATACTCCATATATCATCACAGTACTGTGGCAACAAGAGACTAGTGAGTTCATGGAACAGTATCTGTGATTGGCTCTAGTACAAATTGCTAACTTTTGATTGGCTCTGTAGCAATAGACTAATCGATATTTTGTGCCACAGTACTGTGGCAGTAGCCATTGCCAAATAAAAATGATGAACATAAAACAAAAAAAACAGGAAAAGTGAAAATAACAATTATAAATAATATTAAAATATGAAAATGTGTTTTGTGTTGAGTTCATGAATGTTGTGTTTTATGTTGAACTGGTGGATGTTTTGTGTGGTGTGTGAGCGTTGTGCTCTTATCTCTGTGCTGCAGGAGCTCAGTCTAATCAGTAGGTGAAGGTGCGGCTTCAACTGTCGCCCTGATACAAACTAACGGTAACTCAGGTCAAAAAACATCCCATGAGAAACAAACCACACCAGGCAGACGCACACAGGCAAAACAAACAAAAAAAAAAAAAAAAAAAAAAAAAAAAAACAGATGAAAAATGGGAAAAACGAAACCAGATAAATCAGACCTTGATTCAAATGAACTTTATAAAAAACCTGAAAAAAAGAAAATAAAGATCAGTTAAAAACACCTGAACTCAGAGTTAATCACATGTTAATAAGGTGTATTTTTGCACTGTTGTGTTGTGTCTGAGTTTTTATATTGTTGTGTTTGTGTTGTCCTGTTGTCATGATGTTGTTTTGTGCCTGTAATGTTGTGGTATTGTCATGTTGTTGTGTTGTTGTTGTTGTGTTGTTACAATGTTGTTGTGTTTCACATTAAGTTGTGTTGCTGTTGTGTTGTGTTTGTGTTGTCATCATTGCCGTTGTTGTCTTTGTCATTGTCCTTGTTGTGTTATTACCTCCGCCAAGGAGGTTATGTTTTTGCCAGGGTTTGTTTGTTTGTCTGTCCGTTAGTGTGCAACATAACTCAAAAATTTATGGACAGATTTGGATGAAATTTTCAGGGTTTGTTGGAAATGGGATAAGGAAGAAATGATTAAATTTTGGTGGTGATCGGGGGTGGGGGGGCCCACGGGGGGGGGCACTGATCAGCCTTGGCGGAGGTCTGCGCTCTCCGAGTGCTTCTAGTTTGTTTGTTTGTTTGTTTGTTTGTTTGTCTGTCTGTCTGTCTGTCTGTCTGTCCGTTAGTGTGCAACATAACTCAAAAAGTTATGGACAGATTTTGATGAAATTTTCAGGGTTTGTTGGAAATGGGATAAGGAAGAAATGATTAAATTTTGGTGGTGATCGGGGGTGGGGGGGCCCACGGGGGGGCCCATTTCCAACAAACCCTGAAAATTTCATCAAAATCTGTCCATAACTTTTTGAGTTATGTTGCACACTAACGGACAGACAAACAGACAGACAGACAGACAAACAAACAAACAAACCCTGGCAAAAACATAACCTCCTTGGCATGGGGGGGCCCACGGGGGGGGGCACTGATCAGCCTTGGCAGAGGTCTGCGCTCTCCGAGTGCTTCTAGTTGTCATTGCTGTCATTGTAGTTGTGGTTTCAGTTGTCTTATTGTCATCTTAGTCATTATTGTTGTCTTTGTTGCAGTCTTTTCATTTTATTTGTTGGTGTGTTGTCATTTCTCTTTTTGCAGTTGTCATTGTTGTCGTTGTTGTCATCACCGTTGTTGTAGTTGTCATTGTTGCAGTTGTCATTGTTATTATCCTTGTAGGTGTAATTGTTGTTATTGTCCTTGTTGTCACTGTTGTTCTCATTGTCATTGTTGTCCTTGTCACTGTTGTTGTCATTGTAGTTGTCATTGTTGTTATTGTCCTTGTTGTCGCTGTTGTCATTGTTGTAGTTGTCGCTGTTATTGTCCTTGTTGTAGTTGTTGTAGTTGTCAGTGTTATTGTCCTTGTTATTGCTGTTGTTGTCATTGTTGTTATTGTCCTTGTTGTTGCTGTTGTTGTCATTGTTGTAGTTGTCATTGTTATTGTCCTTGTTGTCGCTGTTGTTGTCATTGTAGTTGTCATTGTTGTTATTGTCCTTGTTGTTGCTGCTGTTGTCATTGTTGTAGTTGTCATTGTTGTTATTGTCCTTGTTGTCGGTGTCATCGTCCTTGTTGTAGTTGTCGTTGTTGTTATTGTCCTTGTTGTCGGTGTCGTCGTCCTTGTTGTAGTTGTCGTTGTTCTTATTGTCCTTGTTGTCGGTGTCGTTGTCATTGTTGTAGTTGTCGTTGTTGTTATTGTCCTTGTTGTCGCTGTTGTTGTCATTGTTGTAGTTGTTGCGTTAGGAGGCTCATTAAGATGCAAGGGGGCATTTGTTGAAAAAACATAGAGAAACACTGATTTACATCATGGTTACTCTGACCCAGTCGTGTGTGCTATTGTGTGTCAATATGTGTTAGTGTGTGACAAATGGTCACACACTAACAACAACAATAATAAAAACAACAACAATAATAATCATAATAATGCTTCTGTGTTACAGTGGTCTGATGTGAATGAGGTAAAGTGCACACTCTGTCGACCACAGGTGTAACTACACAATGGTGTGTGTGTGTGTGTGTGTGTGTGTGTGTGTGTGTGTGCCGGCCCCTCCCCCACTGTGGTGTTCAGGTGATCCTGTCTCTTCTTCTCTCATTCCCTTCCCGGCGGCTGAACACTGTGGACGTATGTGGATACTGTTATTATTGCTTATCATCCGTGTATTCTGGATCTATACCGTTATTATTGATTATCATCTGTGTATTCTGGATCTATACCGTTATTATTGATTATCATCTGTGTATACTGGATCTATACCGTTATTATTGATAATCATCTGTGTATTCTGGATCTATACCGTTATTATTGATTATCATCCGTGTATTCTGGATCTATACCGTTATTATTGATTATCATCCGTGTATTCTGGATCTATACCGTTATTATTGATTATCATGTGTGTATTCTGGATCTATACCGTTATTATTGATTATCATCCATGTATTCTGGATCTATACCGTTATTATTGATTATCATCCGTGTATTCTGGATCTATACCGTTATTATTGATAATCATCTGTGTATTCTGGATCTATACCGTTATTATTGATATCATCCGTGTATTCTGGATCTATACCGTTATTATTGATAATCATCTGTGTATTCTGGATCTATACCGTTATTATTGATATCATCCGTGTATTCTGGATCTATACCGTTATTATTGATTATCATCTGTGTATTCTGGATCTATACCGTTATTACTGATAATCATCTGTGTATTCTGGATCTATACTGTTATTATTGATTATCATCTGCGTATTCTGGATCTATACCGTTATTATTGATAATCATCTGTGTATTCTGGATCTATACCGTTATTATTGATAATCATCTGTGTATTCTGGATCTATACCGTTATTATTGATTATCATCTGCGTATTCTGGATCTATACCGTTATTATTGATTATCATCTGTGTATTCTGGATTTTCAAACAAACACATTCTGTCTGAAGTGGCAGGTTTTGTTCTGATAATATTTGTTCGTAGTTTTATCTGAACCTTGTATTTACTCGTGTGTGTGAATGTTGTCGGGGTTTCCACTTCTTTTGGTTTTTGTTTATCTTGTTTTTGTGATACTGTTGTCAGCAGTGATCAAGTTTTATCTTGGATCATTTTTGTGTTTGTTGGCATTTTGTCAGTTTTTATTTGTGTTTCGTGTATTGTTGTTTTTGTCATTTTTGTTTACTTTTTTCAGTTTGTAATTTCAGGTTTATTCTTCATCAGTTTGTCAACGTTTCCTCTTGTTCTTCATGTTCTGCTGCAGTCAGACATGCTTTCAGTCAAAAGGCAAAAACCCACAATAGGACCCAGTGTGGGGGTCTGGAGTCTGGGGGACCGGGAGGGTCTGGGGGTTCTGGGGGTCCGGGGGGGCCTAAGTCTGTCAGTTGGATGCTGTTCTATGTGAACATATACCTTAGACCACACACGTCTGCATGTCTCACTTTCAGCTTTATCTTTTCTTTTCTTTTCTTTTCTCTCTGATCACACAGGGTCTTACCCCCCCCACCCCCCACCCCCCCCCCCCCGCTGAAAAAAAACAAATCCCGCTGGTCACACCTCTTATTAAAGCTGGCTTTGTCCCACGCCCTCCCCCCCCACACCCCCTCTTGGTATTCAGCCCAGGTCAGCAGATTTCACCCCCCCCAATAACCCCAACCCTAGCCCCCCCCCCCCCCCCCCCCCCGTCGTTTCATTTGCACCTGTTGTGCAGTTGTTCCGGGAGGCGACAAAGATCATATTATTCTCAGATCTGATGTGGATAATCTGTGTGTAGGAGACGCACACATAACACACACACACACACGAAAAACACATAACACACACACACACACACACACACACACACACACATTACACACATAGACACACACACACAACACATACATACACGTCACCAAGAGGGGTCTCGGTCCTCAGTCCGTCCCATGACGTTGTCCCTGAAATAAATGGGACATTTTTACCAGTTACTTGTTTGAAACACAGTGATGAACATGTACATGTTCTGAACCACAGTTTGCTTTAGTTTCCTCTTCCTGTGATTGGTTGAATATTAAATGTCCTACTTACATGTTCACACGAGTGTGAATTTACTTTAGTTTCTAGTGTTGTGTAAAACTGGTCTTAATGTCTTCATATGTGTTTGTTTCAGTGTTGAACTATGACAGCGTCTTAGAGGCGGGGTCAGAGACCGATGATGATGATAGGCCGAACGGAGGGAGCGGAGCCGACGACGATGAGGAGGCGAGCGGTCCCGCTGGTGTTCCTGCTCCGGAGGCATCACCACGGGTGGGACACGCTTTGTTGTCGTACTGCGACCTGGAGGGGTCCGAGGTCAGGGACGGATGCCAAAACCGCCACCATTACCATCAGGGGTGGAGCCTGGGAGACGAGTCAACAGGACACCTGAACGGGACAGGTAAGACCCGCCCACAATGCCAAAAATGCCAACAACACACCAACAACCACACAACTGACCCTTTGACCTTTGACCTCTACGGCTGCATTAGGATCAGGATCCACCACAGCAGGTTGAATGTTGACATTCCAGTCGTTCAGCTTAAACGTTCTCTGACGTTCCAATTGTTCTCTGACATTCCAGTCGTTCACGTCTGAACATTTTCAGCTGTTGCAAAATGGACAAAATGGAGTCTATCCTTGATATGTGTAGCACTTCTGTGTTTTGTGCTTAGTCAGAATTTAGTCTGATATGTGTAGGATTTTGAGTTACTTATGGGATCTGACATGAATTTAGCATAGGTAGAAGGATGGGGTAAGGGGGCGGGAGATTATAAATTAAACTTCATCCTGCTCAAATACAGTGCAGATGAAACGGCTGCTTTCTGAACACCCTGGTTTTAACCTTCATGTGCAGACGGCATCGTCTTCACTAGAACAAATGAAAAATAACAAACTGTTACTATGAACATCTACAAAAATATCAAACACCAGAAAGACTGAAACAGTAGGAAAAAGATGAACATCAAAGATCAATAGAAAGAAATAAAGAAATATGGGCAAAGAGGAGAAAAGAAAGAATGAAAAGGAAAATATGTAGAGGTTTATTTATATAAAAAAAATAAATAAATAAATAAAATAAATAAATAAATAAATATATATATATATATATATATATATATATATATATATATATATATATATATATATATATATTTATATACACACACACACACACATATATAAATGTGTGTGTGTATCAGACAATACTGAACAAACCACAAAAAAACTATAATAACAGAAGAAAATGATAATAGTGATGATGCAGATGATGATGATGATGATGGTGATGATAACAAAATGCGGTGATAGAAAAATTTTGCATAGATTAAAATGAGAGTAAATGTGTTGTATTTTTCAGATGACAGGAAGGACTTTGAGCCTTTGGGTCCAGAAACAGGAAACGCTTCAGGTCAGACTGAGTAATAACTAATGATAACTAATATAAAAATAGGTTTATGGAGTCCCACAGGGCTCCGTTGTGATGTTCCAGACATTAATAATACATTGTTTTCATATGATGTTTGTCTTATAATGACTTGAACTCGATAAAAGTCATTAACGTATTCTTTTCTTTCTCCAGTGAAAAGACTCGATGGCGTCTCAGAGCTCGAGGAGTATTTTCTGAAGCGTAAACTGGAGGAAGGTGATGGCCACGCAGTGACCATTGCAGAGTACCTACAACGTACTGACACAGCCATCATTTACCCAGAAGCCCCAGAGGAGGTGACGCGACTGGGCACGCCCGAAGCCATCGGACAGGACGATAATGAACACGGTAAGAGGCTAAACCATGAACAGTCAGGGAACACAGGAAGGAACAGGAATGGTTTTATAAACGGTAAATCTGAAACAGCTCCAGCAGAAACACTGGGTTTGTCAATCTTAAGGGAAAATCTGACCTTTAACCTGTGTTGTTCAGAACTTCCTCCTGGCACACCTGATGACTTCGCTCAGCTGCTCACCTGCCCGTTCTGTGACCGTGGATACAAACGGCTGACGTCTCTGAAGGAACACATCAAGTACCGCCATGAGAAGAATGACAGCGACAACTTCACCTGTCCACTGTGTAACGACACCTTCAGCCACCGCACACACCTGGAGCGTCACATGACCACGCACAAGCCAACCAGAGAACAGGTACAACCTATGTGTGTGTGTGTGTGTGTATATATATATATATATATATATATATATATATATATATATATATATATATATATATATATATATATATATATATATATATATATGAACTGATTAGTTCATGGTTCCCAAAGATGAGGTCACAAAACACACAACTAAAAATACAATAACAATTAACAATGAAACTTGTTGTACTTTTCACATCTACATTTCAACATGAGTGGACTGAGGATGAATCCCTGAGGAACTCCATGTGTTGTGTTAATTAGTTTATGTTTTATACTCACTCTAAACCATGTGATGTGGATTGGAACCAGTGAAACACCATTAAGGGTTCCATCAGGATGTTTGGAAGATAGGTAGTGAAAGTAGTAGGTAGTAGGATGGTAGTGGTTCTATTGGACCTTTTGATGCCCTCTGCTGGTCCCCAGTGTGACCAGTAAAACCTTTTCTATCTGTACTGGTTCACCCCTTTTGTCAGCTTTATTTCCATGTTCCACGCCTCCAGTTGTTGAAGTGTGAACAAATGAACATGTTTGTTTCAGAACATGTGACTTTACATCAGCTGATTCTGGATCAGATTCAAAGAACAGAACAGATTAAAACCACGTCTTTGCATCATAGACATGTAGGATTATTTCAGAACCTTTAACGTAAAATTGTCCATTTTTTTCTGTCCTAAATACAGTCCAGAATGCTGAAGCGTCCACATCTGTCTGTAAATAAGCAGAGAATCCTCTATTTCCAGATTCCACTGTGTTTCTAATGAGATTCCCTGAGTTAAGTCATTAGATCTGCAGTAAATAGAGCAGATGGTTTAAACAATCATAATCCCTAATGACTTTAAACGTCTTTTTATTTGTGAATTAAACTGTTAAAGGAACACTACTGTGAAACAGATCTAACCTGAGGTCCTTGAATGCCTCACACCCCGATGACAGTGAAAGCCTATTGGTACAAAGATCATCATGACTGAAACTAATATGAACAGCGTTAAATCAGATGAGAATCATTCATTTATTAAACGTTCTGTAAATTATGTTAATCTCAATAAAGCTTGAAATACTAACACATGAAGAGATGGAACCATTTTGATTATTTTATTTATGGTTTTCGTATTTCATATTTTCAATTTTCAAAATTGATAATCCTCTCCTGTTGAAGACTTGTTTATTTTTTTAATAAATCCCACATCTTTAAATATTTTGATGCTACAAGGATTGATGAAGGGAAGAATCCTCACCAAAAACCTTGAAGTTCTTACTGTGTGTCAGTAAAAACATGTTGAGTATTTTTTCATTGAATATTGTCTTGTTGGTATTAGATAAATAAGGTCCAGTTTCAGTTGGTTCTGGTTCTGAACTAACTCTTTTACCTGTTTTACATGAGTCTTATTGTGGTATTTAACTTGAGTGGAAGGTAAACGGTGCATGTCTGTTTGGTGGATGCTGGTGACTTTCCAGATCCAGCGTGGAGTTGTTCAGAGGATTTTATCTCCCACTCTGGGCTTCACCTCGTTCCATTGGCTGTTTGTATTTGTTTATCTGTATTTGCATTTCCACTGGTGGGGATGCACCTTCAGCCCACACTGTTCTCACAAACACATGAAAACCCTGCTGCTGCTTCCATCAGATCTGCTTTAAATACTATTAAATTCCCCCGGTAGCGTCTCCTCTCACTCCTACTCGGTTTCTTCTTCTTCTTTTTGCAGCCGCAGCTTCTCAACGAAGGAGCTGGAAACCGCAAGTTCAAATGCAGCGAATGTGGAAAAGCCTTCAAATACAAGCATCACCTGAAGGAGCATCTACGCATTCACAGCGGTGGGTTTCAGTCCAAGTCCTGGTCCAGGACTTAGTCAAGCTCTTTAGATCTGAGTCATGATCAGAAGACAAACAGAACAAAGACCATCTGAGTGGGTTCAACCTTTCAGTTTCATGTCGAGTCATTGTTCATCGTCAAACATGAAAATGAGCTCATTCAGACAAAAAAAACCCTCATATTCTATATCTGTAGATCATTGATGACATGACATCCACGTCTGTTTACAGATAATATTGTCTATGTATCTGTCAAACACGGTACCGAACAGTTTTGTATTAGGATTTAAATCATTCAGTGTTTATATTCTTGTAGATCTGTCATTTTTCAGTATAACAGGGGAACATCTTTAAATAGAACAAAGTAGAAAAATAACATCTGATTGGTTGATCGGTTCATGTGCAGTTGTGGGTGTAGTTCTGATTGTGGCTTTAACCTAATGCTAAAATGTGCAGGTGAATAAATATGTGTTTTTGTGTTTTTCCAGGTGAGAAACCATACGAATGCTCCAACTGTAAGAAGCGTTTCTCCCACTCCGGCTCCTACAGCTCTCACATCAGCAGTAAGAAATGCATTGGTCTGATCGCTGCCAACGGACGCATGCGCCATGGGAGCAAACCCGGCTCCTCCCCCAACTCCACCACCTCGTCACCTGGAAGCCCCGCCCTGGCCCAGCTCCGCCACAAACTGGAAAATGCCCGCCCGCCGGGCCTCCAGGACCAGCAGCTGGACATCAACGCTGAGCCTGTGGACTTCAACGAGTACCGGCTGCTGATGGCGGCACAGCGCGGCTTCGGAGGAACGGGCATGTATGCCAACGGACGAGGAGAAACCAGCCCACTAAGCTCGTCCCACAGCCCTCTGCAACACCTCGGGGGGGTGGGGCTGGACATGCCCCTGCTGAGCTACGGTGGACCACTGGGAAACAACCTGAGCGAGGTGCAGAAGGTCAGTTTACCAGGTTTATCACAAACACATAGTAGAAGAAGAAATACTGGGACCAAAACACAAAAGAAAAAAGAGACTAAGTCCAGGATCTGAAATGTTCTCAAAGGATAAAGAACAGACTCTCATGTCTTAACGATATAATGTTCAGATCATTAAATTTGTCCAACTCGAAAGCATCCAACATTAACTCCATGTGTGAATCAGTTTTCAACTGAAGTCACAGAACAGAAATTTTATGACGCCTTTTTGTTTTGATCCAGATTCCATTTGTTGTTGGTTTTCATGAAAAATTACTAAACTGCAAATGCATGTTTGTTTTTTATGCGTGAACTTCTACAGTTTTTTTTTTTTTACATACAGCTTCATTGAAGGAAAAGTATTTTAGAATGATGTTTTATCTTCATTTCATGTGACCAGAAAATGTTTAAAACAATAAATTGTCCATAACCACGAAAAAAATCTAGATTTAATGTTTTGCTAACACTAGCTCTTATTGGTTTCATCTGGTATGAGTTTTACATCATTTTCATCTCATATTTATCATCTGTGAGTTTTACTGTTGGATTCATTCATTGGATCATTTTTTTGTTTGTGTTAATGTTTCATCCTCTTAGGTTGAAATCAGACAAGCGATGATATAAAATTAAACAAATGGTTAATTACAGTCAGGTTTATTAAAACTAAAACCTGTAGTACAGACAGTTGCATTCAAATGTAAGAGCAAAAAGGAGGAAGAAAATATTCAACTACCAATACCTGAAAACGCTAAAGTTTTTCTTATCTTTGTTTTCTGTTTTCCTCAGGTGCTTCAGATTGTTGACAACACCGTGTGTCGTCAGAAGATTGACGAGAATCCAGAGGAGATCTCCAAACTCCGGGCCTACATGAAGGAGCTGGGAGACCAGATGGAGGACCAGAAGCTGAGTGGGTTTCATAACAGTCCCACCAAGAGCATCATTGACTACACTCTGGAGAAAGTCAACGAGGCCAAGACACTCATTGATGACTCCAAAAGGCCTGTGGACATCAAGAAGGAGAACCCCAACCACTCAGATCTTGAGGAGAAATCTCTGGAATCACAGCAGTTCCTGCCCTTCTCCTGCCAGTACTGCAAGGACACGTTTAATGGGCCGATCCCGCTGCATCAACATGAACGCTACCTGTGCAAGATGAATGAGGAGATCAAAGCCGTCCTGCAGCCGCCTGACAGCAGTCCGACAGGTCGCAGGGAACCAGTGGCGGCCAATGAGCGAGGAACAAGTCCCGTCAACCCCTTCAAGGACCATGTGTCGGTGCTCAAAGCCTACTTTGCCATGAACACCGAGCCGAACTCAGAGGAGCTGCTCAAGATCTCCATTGCAGTGGGTCTTCCACAGGACTTTGTCAAGGAGTGGTTTGCTCAGTGGAAGACCCAAAACAACCGCGGGGGCCGCAGGAAGTCACCACCTCCACATATGAGCCACTTGCCAATGTCGCTTCCAGATTCACACAGTGGTTTCACAAACGGACTCACCAAGGCCAACCAGTTTACAGCGAACCAGCAGGGAGACAAACCACTAGACTCTTCGGACCATTTGAGGAGTAACACATCGTCGCCCCTGAACCTATCGTCAACTTCCTCAAAAAACTCCCAGAGTAGCTCATACACTCCAAACAGCCTGGCCTCTGAGGATGCCCATGGGGACACACCACTAGACCTGTCCCTACCCAAACACCTGGCCCAAAAGGCTGAGAAGCGACTCCGACCCAACGGGTTTTTCCTCGACCGAAATGGGGAACTGGCAGCCCTAGACCTGGCCAGTATTAAGAAGGAGGTCCTGTCACCAGATGTTGGAGGGAACTCAGTCCACCAGCTGGAGAAAAGCACCAGTCCCATTTTTGGGATTAACCCATTCGCTGGTGGTCCGGTGTACACTTCGCTGTCACCTCATGGAGCATTTCCACCAACCACTTTTATGTCTCCAGCCCAGGCATCCATTCCAGGTCTCAGGCCTTACCCAGGCCTTGACCCCATGAGCTTCCTGCCCCACATGGCCTACACCTACGCCACCGGGGCTGCCACGTTTGCCGAAATGCAGCAGAGGAGGAAGTACCAGCGGAAAACAGGTTTCCAGGTAAAAATCTCTACAGGTCCTCAAATATAAACATGTTTTAATGACTGATGCAAAAGCCTTTGTGGATCTTTAAGGATTATTGTTCTTATCCCAGAGGGCTTCAGGGTTAGGAGAATACAGATTTTCCCAAACTCACAAAGTCAGAATTCTCAGAAAAGTATATTTATGTTTCCTGGACATGGAAAAATAATTAATCGGAAGCACATCCAAGAATATTAAAAAATAAACTGGAATATAGTTTTACTTATACCAATTATTATTATTATTTTTTAAATATTTTACCTGTTCTTACCTTTTTATCAGTTTGTCCACTGATCATACCCACCCCCATCCCATAATGCCCCTCTCCCCCTCTTGCTACCCAGTGGATCAAGGGTCTTACCTTTAAGCTCTGTCCAGACGTGGGATAAGGTTGGCAGTGGGGGGTTCAGGTTGATGGGGGAGGTTCAGGATGATGGGGAAGGTTCAGGATGATGACAGGAGTTCAGGTTGATGGTTCAGGTTGATGGTGGAAGTTCAGGTTGCAGGCAGATTTTTGGTTTAGTAGTGGAGGCTCGGGTTGATGGTGGGGTTCAGATTGATGGGACAGTTTCAGGTTCGGTGTTCAGTTGACTCAGGTGCACTTTACTGACCTACTGTTTGTTGGTCTTGTCCATTTCAGGGGGACCTACTGGACGGGACGGCGGACTATCTGTCAGGCCTGGACGACCTGACAGACAGCGATTCGCTGTTCTCCAGGAAGAAGATTAAGAAGACTGAAAGTGGTATGTACGCCTGTGACTTGTGCGACAAAACATTCCAGAAGACCAGTTCCCTCCTAAGACACAAATATGAGCACACAGGTATATATCACATCTGGACACTCGTCTTCACTGTCCCACCCCCGATGCTTTGTTCCTCTATGTTCTGCTTCTGTTCTGCTTTTAGAACCAACCCTAGTTGTTCTACTCCAGTTTCTGTTTGTTCTGTTCTCTGTGAACCATGGCCTTTAACATGTTCCTTTTTTTCAGCGGGGGGTAGGGATCAGGATCATAGAAAACATCAACAGAACATGTAAACAGAACATGATAACAGAACACGTTAATAGAACACGTCAACAGAACACAATAATAGAACACATCAACAGAACATGTAAACAGAACACATTAACAGAACATGTCAACAGAACACAATAACCAAACACGTTAAAAGAAAAAACACATCAACCAAACACAACAATAAAGCTGATATTTTGTTGTTAAAGCTGAAACATTGAGAATAATGTTACGATGTCATCATTCAAGTCAAAAAATCAAAACAATAGTTTAAACATCAACAATAAGGTTGAAACATTGAGAATAAAGTTGAAGCCTCGACAAAATGTAAATTTTACCAATAAAGTTGAAATCTGGAGAGTAAAGTTGAAATTTTGACAGTAACATTGGAAAATTGAGTGAATGTCAATAATGAACTTGAAACGTCAAGAATAAAGTTTTAGAATTTATAAAAGTTTTGACATTAAAGTTGAAACGTTTACAATGTTTGAATGTCAACAAATCTGTTTTTGGTTTGATTCAGTTTTGCTGTTTTTTCATTTCGTCACTTTTTCTAACTTTAAGTCACCTGAGCCGTGTCGCTGTCAACCTGTTCTACCTCGGTGGTTTCACTCCGTTGCATCATGTCGTCCACCTCCGCCCCCCGTCGCTCCAGCGAGAATCTGCCGTCATGGTTATTTCTGCCGCCGCTGTGTGTGTGTGTGTGTGTTACTGTAAACGGTGTCAGCGATGGCGGATGTTTCAGCCATTCCAGGGATATTTGTGGCTACAATCCACTGAGTGTGTGTGTGACGAGGAGAGCATGTGTGTTGGTATATGTGTGCGTGTGGTCTGCATGTGTGCAAATCACTGTGCAGCGTATAGTGTGTGTGAGTATGTGTGTGTGTGTGAGTGGTGTGCGTGTGTGCATGTCACTGCAGTGTGTGGTGTGCATGTGTGTGTGGTGTGTGTGCGTCACTGTGCAGCGTGTGGTGTGTGTGTGCATGTCACTGCAGTGTGTGGTGTGCATGTGTGTGTGTGTCTCTGTGCAGAGTATGTGTGTGTGTGTGTGTGTGTGTGTGTGTGTGTGCGGGGGCTGTGCTTTGGACTGTGCCCAGCGCTGTGGACCCCCAGGCCCCGTCAGTCAGAGTCAGTGGTAGTGAATCCTCCCAGTGTGAACCTCTGTGTTATGGCTCAATCTCATCAGGTTTATTCAGGTCGATGACGTCACTTCGCCGCCTGCTCGCTCGCCGCTCACCGTCGCAGGTTCATGTTGCTTAGCGGCTCGTCAGGTATGTCGTCTTGCTGCCTGTCGCCATGGCGGCAGACGGACACACCGAGACGCGTGTGAGCGTTCAGGGCTCAGGTGAAACTAAAGTTCACAGTCAAACTGTTCTGTCAGAGTCTAATCCCGTTTTCCACCTGGAAACGCTTCAGCAGGATTCTGTCAGCTTCAGCTGTTTGAGCTGCACACGCACACGTATGATCTGTTGAAGACATTCATGTTTCAACCACAGATACACACGATTAAATGACCCAACACAACGACCACATCACAACTTGTACACTCAACTTCTACTGCAGAGGGACATCACACTTTTAAGGATGTCTGTGCAATGATGCATTTAGTCTCTTTAGACCAGACTCTGCTTTTAGAGTCAATGTGGACTCAGGTTTATGTTTAGACTGAAATTGAACCAGACTCACAGTCGAACCTGTAACTGATTCCGACCAAAACAAACTCATCTGAACACAGTCACTGGTCCAAGAAACATTTGAGCCTCATTCAAACAAGTAAAAACTATAACAGATAAAACCAGGTCCTAAACAGGTCCTGTTCAGGTTCAGTTTAGGACCAGTTCTAGACCAGATCTGTTGTTCATTGTAGTCTTCCTTCTTCTTTGTGTTCTATTTAATTAAATCACTTCTTCACTGCTAGATTTAGCTGCAGATATCCATGGCAGCAGCAGCAGCTGAGGCTCATGGGTAATGCAGTCTTTAGAAGCAGTATTTTAGAGCTAAAGTGAAACCAGATCATCCAGGTTTAGGATCTTAACGACCCAGAAATTAGTCTGTTTCACTTTGTTGGAGTTATATGCTTTAATGTTTAAAGTCGTGGATGTTTGCCATGTTGTGCGTTTGTGTGTTTTTTGTCATGTGTTTGCTGTGTGTTTGCGTGTTTTTGCTGTGTATTTGTGTGTTTTTGCCATGTGTTTTTGCCGTGTTTGTGTGTGTTCGCGTGTTTTTGCTGTGTGTTTGTGTGTTAGTGTGTTTGCGAGTTTGCCACGTGTTTGCTGTGTGTTTGCATGTTTAGTATGTTTTTGCCGTGTGTTTGTGTGTGTTTGCCTGTTTTTTGCCATGTGTTTGTGTGTTAGTGTGTTTGCGAGTTTGCCACATGTGTTTGCTGTGTGTTTGCGTGTTTAGTATGTTTTTGCCGTGTGTTTGTGTGTTTTTGCTATGTATTTGCCGTGTAGTTGCATGTTTTTTCTGTGTGTTTGCGTGTCTGGTGTGTTTGCCATGTATTTGCGTGTTTGGTGTTTTTTTTCTGTGTGTTTGTGTGTTTTTTCCAGCTTGTGTTTGCATGTTTAGTGTGTTTTTGCCGTGTGTTTGCGTGTTTTTGCTATGTATTTGCATGTTTTTGCTATGTAGTTGCATGTTTTTGCTGTGTGTTTGTGTGTTTGGTGTGTGTTTGTCATGTATTTGTGTGTTTTTGCTGTGTGTTTGCATGTGTGGTGTGTTTTTTGTATGTGTTTGCGTGTTTGTTACGAGTGTTTGCTGTGTGTTTGCATGTTTAGCGTTTTTTTGCCATGTGTTTGCGTGGTTTTGCTGTGTGTTCGTTTGTTTTTGCTGTGTGTTTGGTGTGTTTTTGCATGTTTTTGCCCTGTAGTTGTGTATGTTTACTGTGTGTTTGGTGTGTTTTTGCATGTTTTTGCCCTGTAGTTGTGTATGTTTACTGTGTGTTTGGTGTGTTTTTGCATGTTTTTGCCCTGTAGTTGTGTATGTTTACTGTGTGTTTGGTGTGTTTTTGCATGTTTTTGCCCTGTAGTTGTGTATGTTTACTGTGTGTTTGGTGTGTTTTTGCCATGTGTTTGCGGCCGGTGCGTGACCGCTGTCCTCCTGTCTGTCTGTGTTTCTGCAGGTAAACGTCCTCATCAGTGTCAGATCTGTAAAAAGGCCTTCAAACACAAACACCACCTGATCGAACACTCGCGCCTCCACTCCGGAGAGAAGCCTTACCAATGCGACAAATGTGGAAAACGCTTCTCACACTCAGGTTCGTACTCGCAGCACATGAACCACCGCTACTCCTACTGCAAGAGGGAGGCGGAGGAACGCGAGGCGGCCGAGAGAGAGGCCCGGGACAAAGGAGGAGGAGGAGGAGGAGGAGGAGGAGGACCGGAGCTGCTGATGAGGACCGCCTACCTGCAGGGTCTCGGACCTCTTGAGTACCCGGACCCTGAGGACCGGCGGGAGGACGGGACCGGGACTGGAGCGGGAGATGAGGAGGCCATGGGACGAACCGAGGTCAGGGACAAAACAGTGTACGAGGAGGTGACGGATGGACAGGAGGCAAGTTTCAGGGAAAGGGAGGAGGAAGAGGAGGACGAGGAGGGGAAGGATGATGAAGAGGAGGACGAAAGCAAAGACACCACACTTATGATGGACGAGGGCTCAGAAGGAAAAACGGACGGCAAGTCGGACCAGGAGGACTGATGGGAAAAGACAGAGGGTGGGCAGGGCTGTAATGACAGAGGGCGGGGCTGTAATGACAGAGGGTGGGGCTGTAACGACGCATCATGGAACAACTGGACCAAACCAAACACATGTTCACCTCAACACGGAACAATATGCATTTTCCAACAATTCACAACACGAAGTGATAAAATTCCCCTCGTGAAATAAATCAGGAAATGTTGACTGATCAGAACATCAGGTTCATTATTCAGCTCAGCTCCATATATCAACCATCCCATTCATAGGAAAATGTCATAAAAACGACCAAACCCTGAGCTCTGCCTCATTCTTTTATCAAACGTTAACGTCAGTATGTGGAGGTTGAACCCAATATTTATCAAATCACAGCTGAAACCTGATGCTTTTTTGCATCTGATTTTATAATGGGTACCTGTTGAACTACTGTAAGGGGTAAGAATCACCATAGCAACCTGTTATTATAATTAGAATAACTACCACTCAGTAATGAACATTTAGTGCTTTAAGGTGGGAATCTACATCTACATTCAGCATCTGATGCTGAAGTTTTCCAGTTATTGGTTTTAGGTTCGAGTTTCCCTTTTAACAGCTGCATTTGAAGAAGAGTTATTTATTGTCCTTAACACACACACACACACACACACACACACACACACAAACATGTAATGGAAAAAATAGATTTATTTTCCTTTTAAGCTTTGAAAACAAGCTGAACAAACTGGACATAAATAAGTGAAACCTGTTGAAATGTGCAGATAAATAAACCTGAGGTGGAGAAGAGCTGTGACATGTCTGTGTTCAGGTCAGTCAATGCCTTTAACTGGTTTAATCTGGAATAATTGCAATAACGTGGTTGAGTAATGACCTAATTGTAACAGGCCTCATTTAAATACAAACTCAGTGAGTTTTATTATGAATATGATAAAAATTGAACTGAGTCGACTCTGGTGACTCCATCTGGTTCATCTGCATTAAAGCTCCTGCAGGTTTTGGAAGAATTCAAAAGGTTCAGGACTGATGACCGAAAGCCGGTCACTAAAGTATTTATCATTAAATCCAGAATTTAAATGAGATTCACTGAAGCTGCGTTTTATAAATGTGACTTTTCTGCCATGTTGAAGTGATGTGTGCGATGTTTTGTGGTATTTCCACATGATGCGTTGTCACAGGGACTGTTGAAACATCCACTTTATGCAAAAAAAGAAGTAATAATGTCTATTCTCCTGCAGTGAAGCTGTGTTTGTGTACAGTATTATTCTAAACGCTGTGTCCCCGTCCATTTCCCGCCGTCTTTGAAATCTGCTTTAACCCCGAATCACTACGAAATAAAACAAAAAGATGTAAAAAGAGGGACGGCGTGGAGCAGGCGGCGGCGGCAGTGGCGTCCTGTCAGTGTTGACGTGCTTGTGTCTCTTTTACTGTGACGTTTTGATCCTTTCTGTTTTTGGAAACACCAACTAACCACATGACTTGGGCCTCCAATGTCTTCTATCTGTTTATGTGAAGGAACATTTAAACCTGTGTCTGATCTGAATCCATCGACCATGTGACTCTTAAAGGAGGACAAGTGGGATCTGAAAGGGCTCAGGTCCACTCAGAACCTGGATCCAGCCTGGGTCAGGTTCTTTCCTCCAGAGAAAGCCTTATATATGCAAACCTGTGGAGTGCCATCCCTGTGTCAGTGTTATCGTAGACTTTAGTTTACACGTCTGTGCAGTTCTGTCAGTGTTAACTTCATGTTGTTTCTGTTGCTACACAAACATCATTTCTGTTTTTATTTGAGAATGACCGTTTTATTTATGTGATTCATTTTATATTTCCTAATTTTATTTATTTCATACTGTAGTGTACAGTATTGGAGTTCCTCACACATAGATATATTTTAGTAAAATGATGCTTGTGTCGTTCTGATTCAACATCAATAGTCTGGTGTTTGGAAATATTCACTCTGTCTTTTTGTTTCTCTTTGTTTTAACTACTGGAAATTCTAAATTTGGGGAACTTTTGATACAATGATTATTGTGAAAACACTGTATTTTTAAGATTTAAAAAATCCACTTTATTCATCCCACTGTAGAGGTGAAGATGGACTGATGAAGATGAAGAAGATGAAATGAATTCCTGAAATGTCTGAAGTATTATTATTGAATTTCTCTTCAAATGCTCGAATAAATGTAGCCAAAATTAAATTTTAATAAAGTTGTGTTATTCTTCTTGTAAAATGTTGTCTGTTTGACACACGATAAACACAGTTCAGGAAGTAGATTTAGGTGGTGTGTGGGTCATGGCCTACTTAAAGATCCACATGCTGAAGGTACACCTGCTGAAGGTCCACATGATGAAGGTCTACCTGCTGAAAGTCCAACTGCTGAAGGTCCACCTGCTGAAGGTCTACCTGCTGAAAGTCCAACTGCTGAAGGTCCACCTGCTGAATGTCCACATGATGAAGGTCTACCTGCTGAAGGTCCACCTGCTGAATGTCCACATGATGAAGGTCCACCTGCTGAAGGTCCACATGATGAAGGTCTACCTGCTGAAAGTCCAACTGCTGAAGGTCCACCTGCTGAAGGTCTACCTGCTGAAAGTCCAACTGCTGAAGGTCCACCTGCTGAATGTCCACATGATGAAGGTCTACCTGCTGAAGGTCCACCTGCTGAATGTCCACATGATGAAGGTCTACCTGCTGAAGGTCCACCTGCTGAAGGTCCACCTGCTGAAGGTCCACATGATGAAGGTCCACCTGCTGAAGGTCCACTTGCTGAAGGTCCACCTGTTGAAGGCCCACCTGCTGAAGGTCCACCTGCTGAAGGTCTACCTGTGACCTGTATGGTAGACCTTCTGTATAGATCAACATGTTGGCTGTGGAAACACGTCCATTTGTTGGATCCAGTTGCTATAATCACACACTCGTCTGTTTTTAGCTTCCTCGTGTTACTGTTACATTTCTCCTCACTCACATCATCGTCGCTCTGCTCAGAACAGACTTGGCCTCTTCCACTTCTACACCAACATGCATTTAATATTTGATTTACTTAGATCATCCTTCTAAAGGTAGAATACAGTATACACAATCTCATGTTTATACATGAAGTTAGGTTAGTCTTTACTTTATTTTTTCCAAGATGAACACACCTGACTATTTTTACTATAATTTTTTTTATGTAACCATGACATCATACATCAGCTGTTCTGTGTTTTCATGTTCAGTTTGATATGAAATAAAATTATCCCAAACTCTACAAACTGTCAATATGTAAAATAAATAAATAAATGGTATTAGTATTATAATAGTATTTTTGTCTTTACATGCTAACATGTTGATTTCATAAGTCTTTAAATACACTGAACAAAAACATAAAAGCAACACTTGTTTTTGCACCCATTTTTCATGAGCTGAACTCTAAGATCTAAAAGGCCTATTTCTCTCAAATACAGTTCAGAAATGTGTCTAAATCTGTGTTAGTGAGTTCCTTTGCTGACATAATCCATCCACCTCACAGGTGCGGCATATCAAGATGCTGATTAGACAGTATGATTAATGCACAGGTGTGCCTTTGGTTGGCCACAATAAAAGGCCACTCTAAAATGTGCAGTTTATCACACAGCACAGTGCCACAAGTTTGGAGGGAATATGCAATTGGCATGCTGACAGCAGGAATGTCCACCAGAGCTGTTGTTTGTGAATTGAGTGTTCACTTCTCTACCATAAGCTGTCTCCAAAGGCGTTTCAGAGAATTTGGCAGTACAACTGGCCTCACAACCGCAGACCACATGTAACCACCCTAGCCCAGGACCTCCCCATCCAGCATCTTCACCTCTAAGATCTAAAACCAGCCACCGGGACAGCTGCTGGAACAATCAGTTTGCATAACCAAAGAATTTCTGCACAAACTGTTAGAAACCGTGCCAGGGAAGCTCATCTGCATGCTCGTCGTCCTCATGGGGGGTCTCGACGTGACTGCAGTTTGACATCGTAACCTACTTGAGTGGGCAAATGCTTTGGAAAGGTGTTCTCTTCACAGATGAATCCTGGTTTTCTCTGTACAGGACAGATGGCAGACAGCATGTATGCCAGGCCTTGTGTTAATTTTAGTACTGTTAGCTATTGCTACTAATGCTAATGCTAACTGTAACGTTGCAGCTACACTTTAATATTAGCACTGCTAGCTATTACTGTAACCTCTGCTGCCAAAGCTAACGCTAACAGCCATGGCTTTAACTAAGATATGCAGACAGAAGATGCATCTTTTATCTAAAACCACTGCTTTAGGTAAAATAAAACAACAGTTCCTGGTCCTTATTAAAACCGTTCCTACTGGTGGTACATGTACTACTGTACTTATGTTGTATTATTATTATATTCTACTACTGGTACATGTATGTACTATTGTTATATTAGTTAAGTTATATTAGGCCTATATAATTATATTCTATTGCTGCTGTATGGACAGAACGATATATTTTTTATTTATGTACCATTTAAAGGCAGATTATTGACATCTGCTATAGTTTTTCCATCCACTTCCTGAAGAAAAGCGGGACTGGCCTTAATAGGACGTGATGACGTAGGACGTCAACGCGGACGGATGCAGGAAGAGGTGAGTGAGCCGGTGTTTGTTAACGGACTGTCCATGTGTGAGACCTCGGGCCGCAGTTTGAGCTCAGTGTTTCGACTCTATGAAGTCACGGAGCGTGGTTAGAACCGAGACAGCTGGTCAGAGTGCTCCGGTGCTCTGTGGGGGTGTTCGCCTTCGGAGAACCGGGAGGAGAGGGCCGTTTATGACCGGAGACTTAGCCGTTAGCTGCTAGCCTTTAGCCTGTCCCATAAAGTGCAGTTTGAAGTGAAATACAGTCCCTGTTTGACGGTTATTGTGTTTGTAAAGAGAAGAAGAATTGTATTTAAAGTTAAATAAATATACAGTGCCGTGTAATATATCCTCAGAGATGGCCAGTATGTTCCTACAATATAAAATGATATTAAGTTGAATCCTAAACCACGTGTAATTGATCGTTAGACACATTTTCATGTGTCTAACTATTGTATGTAATCTAAGGACTAATGTAAAGCAAATGTGTGCTTCTGTTGTGGGTCTCAGGTGTCTGTACAAATATTTTTTCAGTTTAAAAGGTTGTATAAGGAAAGAATAGAGAAGCTTTATAAAAGCATGAAATAATTTTACTTATGGATTTTGGATTTGTTTCATTTGCTTTGACTGTCATGTAAATTGTTTATTGTAATAGCTGTAATGGCAACGTATCTGATGTAAGCAAATGTTTGAAGACAGGGGCAGGTATAATAAGTTTTCTTCTTTCTGCTCCTTTCCAATCATTTAGGTTGGAATGAATAAATAAAATGAAATGAAAAAATGAAATTTTATCATTTTATTGAACGTTGTGGTTTCAGATGTTTGGATCCATGTCTGAATATTATGTCCTTTAATTGTATAACATTTATGTAACGTTACCACAGAATCTGTAGAATTAACTATCACTGAAATGAAGACATGTTATGAGTTAACTTTATTCAAATTACAGAATAATGATGTAAAATTGGCCTGACCCAGCAATTTGTGCGATTTCACATTCAGAACCAAATGACTTGAAATGAGTCAAAATGAAACTGTCACAGTATGAGGTGACAGATTTTGACTAAGATTTTGACTCTCATCTAGAGTCAGAAATAAAACTACCTGAAAGCGACAAAAACACTTCTCAGATGTAATAAACAAACACAGAGTTCAAGGTTTAGGTCAAACAGACGTCTTCTGCTTTGACTTCAACTCATTAAGGCTCTTAACTAGTCGGTTTATTCTGGAATATTCTGTGTTTCTGTTATTGGTGTGATATGGAATCAATTGAATGATGAATTGAAATTGTGTAGCTCGTTGTTTAGTTTTAAAAAATCTTTAATTTTTCAAATTCCAAGAGCTATAAAGGTAAAGTGATCCGTTAGAGACTTAAGAAATTGAATGAAGATTAATTTGTGTTAGTGTTGTTTTTGCCGAAATTTCAGGTATTTCAAAGGATGGGAGTAGGAGAAGCATAAATAAGCCTCTGGCATCAGCTTCTTTCTTTTTCAGTCACTAATTGTGTCAATTCTGTGTTCTATATATGCATGTGTTTTATACTTAACTGAAATAAAAAAAAATATTCATTCAGTTAGTTCTGTTTGGTTTGTTGTTCCATATATATTTTAGTTTTCAGTTTGTTCTTGTGTTCAGTTATGTATTGTAACTGTTATTTACCAGTTACTGGTGGATAGTTAATATTCGGGTATGGTTGGTTAGGTATTGTAACTGTTATTTACTAGTTACTGGTTGGTAGTTAATATTCAGTTATGGCTGGTTATGTAACTGTTATTTACCAGTTACTAGTTGGTAGTTAATATTCAGTTATGGTTGGTTAGGCATCGTAACTGTTATTTACCAGTTATTGGTAGGTAGTTAATATTCAGGAATGGATGGTTAGGTACTATTCATTGTACAATTATTTTATCATTAAGTTATGGTTGGATAGTTATTCAGTTATTGTCAGTTAATTTTTAATTAGCTATTATTTAGTTAGTTATCACCCACTCATGGATTAGGGGCTGCGCAATATTGGAAAAAACTGACATTGTGATTTTTTTTTTTTTTTTTAACCGTGTGATATATATTGCGATATGAAAAAAATACTCAGGAGGATATAATAGCTGTGTGGTGCAGACATAAATGGTCAAACAAATTAGCTGTGTTTCCTCTTGTTGTGTTGACAGGTGGAAGGCACTGTCGATACAGAACACGTGTTTCAGTATCATCCTTGGAGCTGAAATAATTCCAGATAACTGACATTGCTTTTCTTTTCGGCACCAAGTCTTTGTTTTCTGTGATTTTCTCCTGTTCGTTGCTCATTTTTCAATGTTGTTACTAGCAACTCACTCCATGTGAAGGGGCGTGGTCTGCTTCGGCAAACTGATTAAGAACGATTGTGATTGGTGGATGCCTGCGCCCAGTGGGTCTCAGGTACCCAGGTTGAAATTAGATGAGAACATGTTGAGTTCATTTGCCTCCTACATTGCAGGACCTGCGATGTAACTATTGCGCACACATACATTGCAATGACGATGCTCAAACGATATATTGTGCTGCTCTATCATGGATGTTTAGTTATTTATTTATTATCAGTTAATTAATAATTAGTTTGAATTGGTTAGACATTATGTAATTATGATTGGTCAGTTATTTATTTCATTATTCATGATGTTTTTATTGGTTAGTTATTGGGTTATGGCTGGTTATTATTTAGTTATCGTTCAGTTAGTTATTATTTAGTTATGATTTATTTATTAGTATTTATCTATGGTAAGATATGTTTTTAGTTGCTGTTTAATTAGGTATTATTGGCTAGTTATTCAGTTATTCTCAGTCATTATTTATGGTTGGTTTTTTTGGTGTGTGTGTGTGTGTGTGTGGGGGGGGGGGGGGGGGTTGAGTTATTGTTGGTTGAGTTCCACTCAGTTATTATTTAGTTATAGGTGGTTATTTATTGATCAGATCGTTGTTAATTAGTTACTGAGTAATGCTTAGTTATTATTGACTTATGGTTAGTCGCATACAGTAATTAAGTCATTGTGCGATGGTTATGGTTGATTAGTTATTGTCGGTTAGTTATTGAGTTCTTCTCTATTATTTAGTTATGGTTAGTTAGCTGTGTTTTAGTTATAGTTTTGGTTGATTAGTTATTGTTGGTTAATTGTTGAATTCTCAGTTATTATTTAGGTACAATTGATTAGTTATAATTTAGTTATTGTTCAGATAGTTGTGGTGTAGTTATAGTTCTGGTTGATTTAATTATGTTTTTGTCATAGTTCTGCTTGATAAGTCATCATTCAGTCATTGATGGTTAGCTGAGTTTTTCTCAGTCATTTAGTTCTGGTTAATTAGTTATGTTTTTGTTGTGGTTGATTAGTTGTTTTAGTTATAGTTGTGGTTAATTAGTGGTGGTTTAGTTATAGTTTTAGTTGATTAGTGGTGGTTTAGTTATAGTTTTGTTTGATTAACAGTGGTTTAGTTATAATTTTAGTTGATTAGTGGTGGTTTAGTTATAGTTTTGGATGATTAGCAGTGGTTTAGTTATAGTTGTGATTGATTTGTGGTGGTTTAGTTATAGTTTTAGTTGATTAGTGGTGGTTTAGTTATAGCTTTTTTGATTAGTGGTGGTTTAGTTATAGTTGTGGTTGATTAGTGGTGGTTTAGTTATAGTTTTAGTTGATTAGTGGTGGTTTAGTTATAGCTTTTTTGATTAGTGGTGGTTTAGTTATAGTTTTAGTTGATTAGTGGTGGTTTAGTTATAGTTTTAGTTGATTAGTGGTGGTTTAGTTATAGTTGTGGTTGATTAGTGGTGGTTTAGTTATAGTTTTAGTTGATTAGTGGTGGTTTAGTTGTAGTTGATTAGTGGTGGTTTAGTTGTAGTTAATTAGCGGTGGTTTAGTTATACAGGGGTTGGACAAAATAATGGAAACACCTTAAAAAATGAACAAAATATAATTTAATATGGTGTAGGTCCGCCTTTTGCGGCAATTACAGCCTCAATTCTCCGAGGTATTGATTCATACAACTTGTGAATTGTTTCCAAAGGAATTTTAAGCCATTCTTCAGTTAGAATACCCTCCAACTCTTTTAGAGACGATGGCGGTGGAAATCGACGTCTTACTTGAATCTCTAAAACTGACCATAAATGCTCAATAATGTTGAGGTCTGGGGACTGTGCCGGCCATACGAGATGCTCAACTTCATTAGAATGTTCCTCATGCCATTCTTTAACAATTCTAGCTGAATGGATTGGGGCATTATCATCTTGAGGTGAAGGTGTTTCCATTATTTTGTCCAACCCCTGTAGTTGTAGTTAATTAGTGGTGGTTTAGTTATAGTTGTAGTTGATTAGTGGTGGTTTAATTGTAGTTGTAGTTGATTAGTGGTGGTTTAGTTATAGTTCTGGTTGATTCATCATCATTCAGTTGTTGGTTAATTGCTGAGGTGTTCTCGGTTATTATTTAGAAGAGTTTCCTGCTGACTCATCCTCCTTCTCATTAATCCCTGAGCGTCGTCTGCCAGGCGGGGGATTCCCTGAGCATCTGATGGCGTGGCTGACATTAACCCTTTGTTTCATGTTCTGGTGGAACAAAGAGCAGCGTCCTCCATGTTCACGGCAGTGGGCGACTAAAGGTGAGATGCACTGGAATCCCCCGAGGTTCAACATAAGGCTCTGTGGCGCTTCACAGACGAGGACACTGTGCTTCAGGTGGAAGGACTGAACTCACTCAGTTTTATTTATCTGTTCACTCATCTGTGTGTTCGTGAGGACTGAAGTCAGCGGGTTAGGGTCCAGATCTGAGGTCCACCAAGTCCATCAGTATCAGCAGGACTCCAATTTCACAGCGACCGGAAACTGAAATCAGGATCAAATTAAGATGAAATACATAAAACTCACACTTACATTTACTAGAGTTCATCTGAAGTCCAGCCCTGGAGTGATGTATAAAAAAACAGTGATGCAGGTTCATTAATATTTCAGTATTTATTACTTTGACTTGTTCATTTCAGCAGTTTATGAGAAAACAGTCAAAGGTCACTGAAGTTTGACAAGAGAAAACATCTCATGAATCAGATACTCTATAAAAATCCACCATTATTCATCCACAGAAATAGAAGAGAATAAACTGAACTATTTATCACATCTTCAGTCCATCGTCACTTCCTTATTTAGGCCTAATAAATTATGGTTAGAGGAAAAACAGAAACCTGAAGGTTTCTATAAAACATCCCAACTCCTCACATTGATTACATCAACTCTGACATTTAATTAGTTTGTAAATTAATTGAGTGAATGTTTTAAACTTAACGAAGAAGCTGAAATGTACTGAAAACATCCATTAAAGCAACAATGAACAGTAACTTTAGAGGAAAACGATGGAGTTTCATGTTTATCATTAAATTGGTTGATTATTTGATCATTTTTGGTCATGTGGTTGATTTAGTATTGTTCATTTTTATTAAACTGAATCAGTTCAGTCTTCATTCTTCTTGAATGTTCATCTTTTTCTTTTCAGCAGCAGGAAAAACAATATAGACAAAATACGTGCAAAGACATGGATGAGATACATGATCAGAACCTCACATGCACAGGTTCAGTCATTTATTAATGAATGCAGAACATGTAGTTTTCTTAGATGGACATTATGACTGAAGTTCAGTCCACGTGGTTTCAGCCCCATGTTGGTTTTGGTCTTTGACCCCGAGTCCTAAACCCTAGTCCTGAACCTGAACGGACGTGGTCTGAAGACTGTGCTTTTAATCTGTGGATCTCCTTGGTTCTCCTGGACCTGATTGGCTCTGGGTTCACTAATCGACTGGCCGGCGTGCGACACAATGGCGTCCATTGTGCTGCCGGTGGTTCAATCAGCGGCGTATTTTGGCGGCCGTCCTCTGAATGCGTCGTATGCTGCAGCAGTAGCGTCCTATCTGCTCATTTCCTTTCCTGATATGAGTCGTGTTCGTTGCTCACTGCATTATGAGTCGGTGTGGGCGACGCTGAGTGATGTACATTAGTCCCTTTGTGGGCAGTAAATGGAGGAGGAACTGGAAATCACAAATCACTGGGAGGGAATTCACTGGAACGACGCAAAACGACCGTAGACAGAGCGGACGGTGGACAGATGGGTCTTAATGCTGCTAATGGACACAATGGTCTGCATATTACTGCACAACAATAGACTGGATTTACTGACAGTCAGCAGGAAACGCCCAGACACACCACATCTATACACCAGCGTTTATGGGGAAAACGGGCCTAAAGAGGGTTTATTTGGGTTTATGTGGGGTCCAAACCAGAAAACCACACAAAAGCACTGGGGTTATCCAGTCCACAGCAGATCCACAACGACACAAAGGAATGAATGAAATAGTAAATGAGTGTGAGATTAATGATCACAGCCTCTGTCCAAAACCAGGACACACAAGGAGGAAAATGTCCCAAAAGTCAAAGAATAAAAAACAGCCAAAGATGTTCTAGGAAATGGTTAAAGTTCAGCTCCATCCAGCACCAAAACAGAACTAATAAGGATAATAAACAGACACTCAAATCGCTATAGTTTGTTAATGTCTTTGTTTTCTTTGAATGTAATTGTGTTTCATTTTACGGTGAAGGTCTTTATGAACGAATGAATATGGGGGGGCGGGGGGGCTCAGCAGAAGTCTCTCACATTCACTCATCATAACATGACATTCAACACAAACAGGATATGGACGTCAGAGTATTGATTTGTTCAGATCAGAACCATTGATCATCATTAGAGAAGACACAACTTTAAATAAACTGGGGTTTTCTTTGGTCATATGAGATGGATTTGATGTGATTTGACTGAAATCTGAAATTCATAAACAGGTAGTAACATCACATTATTAAACACAAGAAACATGATAGTGAATACAATAAGAATTGACTAAAGGTTCTGACTTACCTTTGAACTGATGAATTTACACTCTTATTCACTGTTTTTGTGTCAACTTTGACTTAAATGTGTGATAAAATATACAACAGTCTGTCTGTCGAATCTGTCCTCCAGGCGGATCGTTCTCCCAGCGTCCTGCTGGTTGAGGCCTTTTACGGCGGATCCCACAAACAGCTGATCGACCTGCTGAAGGAAAACATCGACATCTGCTGCACCTTCACACTGCCCGCCAAGAAATGGCACTGGAGGGCAAGGACGGCAGCGCTGCACTTTATGGAGGCCATTCCCCCCCGCCCGTCATACAGGTAACTACAGGGACACCCCCCCCTCCATACAGGTAACTAGTGGCATTTCTCAGACTCTTTTTAACTGTGTCTTTTTAGCCTGGGTTGGGGGTTAAGGATTAATGTTAGGGGTTAGAATTAGGGGTCAGGGTTAGGGTTTAGGGGTTAATGATAGGAGGCAGGGTTAGGGGTTAATGTTAGAGTAAGAGGCCAGTAAGAGGCAAAAAACGTATTATTTGTCACGAACAATGAGACACGGACTTCTGTTTGACAAATGTGAAAGAGAGTGTGTGGGTTAGGGTTAGAATTTTCACTGTGGTTTTGCCAAACTACACCATCGAGCCCAATCACCATTAACGTGATGCTGACTCTCAGGAATATAATCTGTTGTATTTCATCCTTTGCCCTATGGGCAGGGCGCTCCACCACTGTATGGGTGAACACAGCTCACAGTGCTGTTCCCCTCACCAGCTCCCCCTGCAGGTCGCATCAATTACCACCACACCCGGAGTCTCTTCTGGTACAGCCTGTAGTCTCCACTGGTCAGCATCTGCCTGTTCACATTACAAACAGACATCATCATTACCACCACTCTCTCTCCACTGGAGTAAATTCTCACCGCTACAAGTGTTTGTTGTCAGCCAGCTGATCTGTCAGCACTGATCCGGATGGCATTACTGAACGCTTGTTCCATCTCCAACAAATCCCTCTCTTTTAATTAAGTTTTTATGAGTGAGAAAATGGGTTTTATGTTCCTGGTTGAAATCTGGAAGAGGGATAAGGAGTGTTTCCACTTAAAGGAGCTCTGGCCCCCTGGCTGCTCTGTTATCCTAACCCTGACCCTAACTCTAACCCTAACCCTCGTGCTGAACATGGTATATATGAATATGTCATATTCATTATCATATTTAACACTATCATCTCTCTGGTCTCACCTGTTCCCCAGATTCCAGTATACTATAAAACAGACAGAAATAAATTCCTTTTTTTCTTTGTGGATAAAATCAGAGACATCAGGGCAAACATTTCACTGTTGTCCTCTAACTCTGTCGGTTGACCCATCACTTCTCTGCTGCAGAAGATGAACCTGTCCTCATCTCTTACTGATGTCCTCCCAACCAATCTGCTTAAATCTGTCTTTAATTCAACTGGCTCCTCTCTTGTGAATATGATAAATCTGTCACTTTTGACTGGTGCAGTTCTGAGCTTTTTTAAACGTACAGTTGTTGAACCTGCACTTAAAAAGCCAACTCTGGACCCATCACAGCCTAAAACTATAGACCAATTTCTAAATTTCCTTTCTTGTCCAAAATATTAGAAAAAATACTGGTAGTGAAACTTTGTTTTCTGCAGAAATCACTCCACTGAAACCACTTTGATTTGAGTTCATAGTGACATTATGATGTCAGCTGACTCTTGTGAACACAGTTCTGGTTCTATTGGACCTTTCTTCTGCCTTTGATACTGTTGATCACAGTATTATTATTGTCTTTGGTTATAATCATCAGTTGTCTTTGGTTTTGTTGTCAGTTGTCTTTGGTTTTAATTGTCAGTTGTCTTTGGTTTTAGACCTCAGTTGTCTTTGGTTTTAGTCATCAGTTGTCTTTGGGTTCAGTCGTTCATCCTGTATTCATGTACCCTTTGGTCTTTCCATGCAGAGTCCTCTTCTGCAGTTCTGTCCTGAACCTGTGTGAGCTGGTGGCACTCAGACCTGACTTGTCTCACCTCAAGAAGATCCTGTACTTCCACGAAAACCAGCTGGTGTATCCTGTTCGTAAGGACCAGGAGAGGGACTTCCAGTATGGATACAACCAGATCCTGTCATGGTAAACAGTGCACTTGTTACCTCTGCCAAGGAACGGAGGAGGTTATGTTTTCATCTGGGTTTATCTGTTCGTCTGTTTGTTTGTCTGTTAGCAAGATAACTCAAAAAGTTATGGATGGATTTGGATGAAATTTTCAGGAAATGTTGATACTGGCACAAGGAACAAATTATTAAATTTTAGTGGTGATCGGGGGGGTGTGGAGGTCTGCGCTCTGAGTGCTTTTCTAGTTTGATTATGGGTCTGTGATTGGACAGTTAGCCAGGTGAAATGAGCTACAGTTACAGGTGTGGCTCTTTTAGTGTCTTCTGTAATAAATCCATAATAATGAAGGTAGTGATCTGAAGATGCAGGCTCTGTAAATGGCTGGTATTACCGAGCGTCAGGCTGCACATGATTGGTTAATTAGCTAAGCTGTGGGCCTAATTGAAGGCCGTCTTCTTGTCATTAATCAGTGAGGAGAAGTGATTGTTGTTGATCTGCAGGGCAGCCTGTCAATAAGTCAGATCCACTCCATCTGCACTAATGAAATCACACACAGCAGATCATTAGCAGAGCTGCGACCAGACCAGCCTGATGGATTCACTAATTACAACAAAAACGAACAGAGGCAGAGCTAATGGCACCACGCTTTAGTTCACTGCTACCATCCAAAGGTAGAAGACGGCACATCAGCTGATAGACAGATATTCATTATCTATAGAAGTGAAACGTAACAATGTGACGTAAACATCTCCATTTACCATCCTCTGCCTTAGTAATGGTTTGTAAACTGTGGTCCAAAACCTCTCCTGATCTCCTGGTCACATCAGCCAATAGGAAACAAGAACACGCAAAGTAACATGACTAGGAATTTGGCTCTTGGTGACATCATGTCATTGTGATCTTTTGTAGTGAGACACTGATCAGAGGACTCTGGATAACACCGGTCCTGAATACGATCATAAAATAACCTTGAATCACTCACATTCATTCATTACTTTGAGTTTGATTTTCAGTGATCCACATGTATGGGCTCATGTAGTTTAGTATTTATCACTTGGATACAGATGTTCATTTTAAAAGGGTTTCAAAAATGACCTTTTGGCGTTTTATTCATATTAATATTTAATCCTCTGTCATTGGAGATCTTGTATAGACACGATAAACCACCTCCACTTCATTGTGAAATCTAGTCAGTTGTGACGAAACGCTAAAAGTCTCATCAGTCCAGGTTGAGTTTAGTTTTTTTTTTATTAGTTTATTTTTCAGGGACTATGTACAGTGAACAGAACATTAAACACAGTAGAGATGCTCTGGATCAGGTTATAACATTTATGTTGACTTCCATCTGTCATCGCTGTAGCAGGAAAGAAGGAAATGAAAATGAAAACAGTACAAGAGAATTAAAAAGAAAAACAACACACTTAAAACAAGTCCCATCCAGTCTAGGTGTAGAATACAGTTGATGGGAAGAGTCAATGCAGGCTTGGTTTATTAAATCCATGTTTTTAGTCTTGGTGGATAAATCTGTAACATTTGTCGTGTCCTTCAGTTCAGTGGGAGTTTGTTTCATTCTGTTCTGACTTTGTATGAGCAAAGCTGATCGTCTAAAAGCAGTTTTCCATGAGCGGGTGTAACACTATCATTTAGAGGAAGTCCTGGTTATTCAGTTTGTTCAGATTCAGGTGAATAAATGACTGAACAGGTGGAGGTACAGAACAATCAACAGTTATAAAACCCAACCACTCATTTGCACAGGATCATATTTACAAAGCTTAAAATCTTCTGTTTAGTGAGTAAACGACAGCAGTGATACTGATGTGTCTTATCCAGGATTTTAATGTGTGGTTTATACAGATTCAACAGGTTTCAGAGTCTGCTGTTGGTTTGTGACCAATGTGAAATGAAACAGGACAAATGTGACAAAATCATAGCGCTCAGTAAAGGGTTAGATCCTTCTAGTGTGAGTGAGTTCCCTGATGCATCTGAAATGAAGTAGGCTATATTTCAGAGTGAGGGATCTAGTGGAACGTCAACATACTTGAATTCTCTCACATTGTCTAGATTTTCTCCAGTATCAGTTATGTTTGGATAGTCTCTAGGTTTTTGTGGGTGAAATACATAGTTGCTGTTTTCTCTACATTTCGAATAATTGATTAAGCCATTCTGACACTTTCTTTATTGCAACTGAATTGAAAGGTGAAGTTTGTCACAGACTTGAAGACAGTCTGTCCAGTTGTTAGTGGCCTGCTGAAGGTCATGTGACAACATTAGGACATGTTTTAAAGTCTTTATTCAACATGCTATTTCTGTAAGATTGGTGGGTTCAGTTCTTAAGGCTCTATAGACTCTACAGATAGATTTCATCAAATTTTTACTTGTTTTGTTTAGTTTTACAGCACAGAAAGTGATTTATGTTGTAATAATGTTGTGAGCGTTCTGAAGGATGTGGAATCCTGATGGTTTGTCTTGAAACTTAAATGGAGTAGAACATCAGCTAGAACATGAAGATGGAACAGGAACATGGTTTACACAGACCGTTTAGGTTAAACACATTTAGGTGATTTTCTCCTCATTAGATTCAGAAAAATACGCATGATAAGAAGTGTTGGACAGTATGTGGATGGAAGGTTCAGGATGTAGACTCTGTGTAAAGTCTGGGTTCTGGATTTGTGTTGTGTCATTGCAGCCTCGTGGCAGATGTAGTGGCATTTAACTCTGCCTTCAACATGGAGTCCTTCCTGTCCTCCATCTCCTCCTTCATGAAGAAGATCCCAGACCACCGTCCCAAAGGCCTGGACCAACTGATCCGCAAGAAGAGTGTGGTCCTGTACTTCCCTCTGCAACTGCCAGATGTTAGTCGGTCAGTGGACAGACAGTCAAATACAGACAGATACATACAAACAGATACAGTGTGCCTGCTGGTCGGATTAACCAGGTTCAAGGACCTGTTCCCTGTGGAGACTCTCATACTGTGAACATGATGACGGGTTCATCTGTCGCAGATTAGTTCAGATTTAACGCTGTTCACAACATCAGGATGATTCATCACTGAACAACAGAAAACTGAGTTCCAGTCAGAGGTCAACACAGTTAACCCACACAAACTTGAGCTCCAGTTAGTGGTCAACACAAAAAACACACAAACCTGAGCATGATATTGGAGTCACCCAGTTTAAAATAGATATTTTAAATATCTTCTCTAATAACCATTTGTCTCTGTCATTGTGGACATGGCCTGTGGAGGTCCAACTCTTCCTCTTCTCTGTTGTTATGGACGTGGCCTGTGGAGGTCCAACTCTTCTTCTTCTCTGTTGTTATGGACGTTGCCCATGGTGGTCCAACTCTTCTTCTTCTCTGTTGTTGTGAACGTGACCTGTGGAGGTCCATCTTTTCTTCTTCTCTGTTGTTATGGCCGTGGCCTGTGGAGGTCCAACTCTTCTTCTTCTCTGTTGTTATGGACGTGGCCTGTGGAGGTCCAACTCTTCTTCTTCTCTGTTGTTGTGGACGTGTCCTGTGGAGGTCCAACTCTTCCTCCTCTCTGTTGTTATGGACGTGGCCTGTGGAGGTCCAACTCTTCTTCTTCTCTGTTGTTATGGACGTTGCCCATGGTGGTCCAACTCTTCTTCTTCTCTGTTGTTGTGGACGTGACCTGTGGAGGTCCATCTTTTCTTCTTCTCTGTTGTTATGGCCGTGGCCTGTGGAGGTCCATCTTTTTTTCTTCTCTGTTGTTATGGCCGTGGCCTGTGGAGGTCCAACTCTTCTTCTTCTCTGTTGTTATGGACATGGCCTGTGGAGGTCCAGCTCTTCTTCTTCTTCTCTGTTGTTGTGGACGTGGCCTGTGGAGGTCCAGCTCTTCTTCTTCTTCTCTGTTGTTGTGGACGTGGCCTGTGGAGGTCCAGCTCTTCTTCTTCTTCTCAGTTGTTGTGGATATGGCTTGTGGAGGTCCAACTCTTCCTCTTCTCTGTTGTTGTAGATGTGACATGTGGAGGTCCAGCTCTTCTTCTTCTTCTCTGTTGTTATGGACATGGCCTATGGAGGTCCAGCTCTTCTTCTTCTCTGTTGTTATGGACATGGCCTGTGGAGGTCCAACTCTTCTTCTTCTCTGTTGTTATGGACGTGGCCTGTGGAGGTCCAAGTCTTCTTCTTCTTCTCTGTTGTTATGGACGTGGCTTGTTGAGGTCCAACTCTTCTTCTTCTCTGTTGTTATGGACGTGGCCTGTGGAGGTTCAACTCTTCTTCTTCTCCTCTGTTGTTATAGACGTGTCCTGTGGAGGTCCATCTTTTCTTCTTCTCTGTTGTTATGGACGTGGCCTGTGGAGGTCCAGCTCTTCTTCTTCTCTGTTGTTATGGACGTGTCCTGTGGAGGTCCATCTTTTCTTCTTCTCTGTTGTTATGGACATGGCCTGTGGAGGTCAAACTCTTCTTCTTCTCTGTTGTTATGGACGTGGCCTGTGGAGGTCCACCTCTTCTTCTTCTTCTCTGTTGTTGTGGACATGGCCTGTGGAGCTCCAACTCTTCTTCTTCTCTGTTGTTGTGGATATGGCCTGTGGAAGTCCAACTCTTCTTCTTCTCTGTTGTTATGGATGTGGCCTGTGGAGGTCCAGCTTTTCTTCTTCTCTAGTAAACATTCAGGTGTTTTTCTGCATCCACCACTGTTTGCAGTCGCCGTTTTTGTGGTCTACATCCATCACTTGTATTTGAGCGCTGGAATTCAGTAATTGAATAGAGATTGACCTGAGATGGCAGAAACCAGTCATGGGTTCAAAGGCTCCGCATTCATCACACTGGTGTGAGCGTCGGATCTGAGTTGAATAATCCAATCAGAGCAGATCCATGTGACCAACAGGTGTCACATCCTCCATCACTGCTCAGTCCAGTCAGGGTTGAAACCATAATCTGGACACAGATGTCAGATGAAACTCTGATCATACAACAAATATGTGCACGCTAAGTCAATCAGTCTTTTCACAGAACATTCAACTGATGAGATTTTCACTCAAACTCTGAAAATAAAAACCAGGAACCCTGACTGACACCCACTGAAATCAGAGAATGTAGAAAACATGTCTAACCCTAACCCACCACAGAACATTAAATCTACCACTGACAACATGGTAAACCCTAACTCCAACTGCTAATTCTAACCTGGTCAACCCCTAACCCTGATTCATAACCCTAACCTGGTCAACCTTAACTCAAACCCTTTTCCAACTCGACTGTGGCTGTGACAGGTGACCACTGTGTTTATGTGGTCCTGTTCTACTTTGCTGGTTCTCAGTGGGTTCCATCCCAGTGGAATGAAGCACCTGATAAGTTCATTCCTTAAATTCACAGATGAAAAAGAGCTGAACATCATCTTTATCCTACAGTTTATTAAACTCAGACACAACGTGACAACACTTACTGAGCCTTTAAGGACAAATCAGTGATGCAGCTTTAATTCAGTTTCTGTCACTTCAAACACACATCTGGAGATGATTATGGTCCTAAGAACCTCCTCCCCCTCCTCCTCCTTGGTCTAACCCGGTGTAATCCACCAGGAGGAGGATGGAGGTGCAGCAGCTGTTTTCATGTTTGATGAGGAGGCTGCCATAATCACAGCAGATTTATCAGATTAAAGTCAGCTGATTGCTGAACTGGGCACAGATTACCAGGTAGGAGAACTCATCACAACCAGAGGATTAGCAGGTGGAGGAGGATCAAGATCAGACCGGTGGGTGGACCGGTCTGGTCCTGATCCTCAACCACTGGGTTGGTCACTGCAGACTCTGGGGTCTTCTGTACTGTCTGATACTTTGGAAATGTAACATCTGAAGTTTGTTCCTACTGTCCTTGGATAAGGGTCTTAGATGTGACTCCCCTGCAGAACCCTGTTGTTCTGACTGGTGAAAACCGATCTGATCCTGAAGTGCCTCCTTGTGTCCAGCCGAGCCATTTCTTCTCCAGTCATTGCGATCAGAGATGTCCAGATCTGATGTTCACGCTGAAAATGCTGTTAAATGAGTCCACATGTTGAAGTTGTCCTGAGGTGTGGTTTACCCAAACCCCAACCCTAAACCATGATGCTGAAGGTCATGTACCTGACGCAGCGACCCCTCCCATTGGCTGACCCTAACCCTCCTGTTCCTGGATCAGGTTCTAACATGTACCAGGGTTCTTCTGTATCTGATCAGTATCAACATCTCTGATTCTTCTGTTTGTTTTCAGGTTTCTCCCTGAACATAAACTCCAGCGCAGACCTGCAGAGATGTCACATGTTGATGACATCAGTGTACTGCGGGCCAACCAGCAGCTGCCAGTCAGTGCAGACGGCGGAGACCTGAAGAGGTGAACCTGTCCTTTATTTGACGATCATTTTCAATCGTGCATGGTTGACCTGATGACTAATCAGAATTACATCTGCTCAATGTAAGATCTTTCACTGACTTATGAACCCTTAGTCCAGTTTAAAGACCTGAACCCTGAGTCGGGTTTAAAGACTTGTAGACGGAATACTTTGACTTTTTAGTTTTGTCTCGTGTTTCTGTAGGTGATGGTTCCTAAATGTCTCTATGATGAGCTTTAACCAGACTGAACCCTACAGGTGTGAAGAACAGGATCCACATGGGTCCAGTCCTGATCCCAGAGTGGACCTCAGACTGGCTGAAGACCAGGTCAGACCTCTGCACATCGTCTGGCCTCACAGGTGGTAAGTCCTCATCAGAGGAGAAGTTAGATATTTAGTCTGAAAATTAGCAACAATAATGAGGCAGTCTGTAAAAACAGTAAATGTCATTTTCTGCCAGAGAACAGTTTAGAGGAAATCTGACGACAAGTTAAAGATGCAACTGAAACAATACGATAAACTGTCGACTGACAACAAAATGAAAATAAAATAAATACACCATAAAAATGTGTAAAAGAAACACTAACCTGCTGTTTCACATTGATTTCACCAAATGTCTGACAATCATTAAAGACACTAATATTAAAGTGATCGACTGCAGTGTGGTTACCATGGTGATTCCCCCTTTTGTACATGGTTACCATGGTGATTCCCACCACTTGTCAGTGAAGCTAGGACCCTAATAAACTAAGACTTACCTTTTTATAGTTCAGTTTTTTTTCTTGCCATGGTTTGAGGTAACCATGGTAATCACTAAGAAACATCTGTTTTTGTGGTTGAGAATCAAAACAGGATGTGACAAGAAATTAAATCCAACCAAAGCTTTACTATGTTGAGTAGATTTCATCAGTTTTCTAGGTTTTTCATTAGTTTCTGTTTTCTAGGTTGTGTATTAGTGCTTAGGGTATTTTATTAGTTTTCTGGGTCATTTCTTACTTTTTGGGGTTGCTTATTAGTTTTCAGAATCGTTTATTACTTTTTGGGGTCTTTTATTACTTTTCTGGGTCGTTAATTATTTTTTGGGGTCTTTTTTTAGTTTTTGGGGTGTTTTATTAGTTTTCAGGGCCGTTTATTAGTTTTTGGGGTTGTTGATTAGTTTTCAGGGTTGTTGATTAGTTTTTGGGTTGTTTTATTAGTTTTCCGGGTCTTTTATTAGTATTTGTGGTCGTTTATTAGTTTTTGGGGTCGTTTATTAGGTTTTTGGGGTCTTTAATTAGTTTTCAGGGTCATTGATTAGTTTTCGGGGTTGTTGGTTAGTTTTTGGGGTCATTTATTAAGTTAGTTTTACAGGTGTTTTATTCATGTTCAGGGTGGTTTATTCGTGTTCAGGGTCATTTTTTTAGTTTTCAGGGTCATTTCTTTACACTGGTTTGTCTTAAATCCTCCTGGACTCTGGTTTCTTCCAGTGTTTGCTGCTGTTTTCAGTTTCTGTTGCTCGTGTTGTTTTTTGCTCTAAACATGTTTGTAAATCAGATTAGAGCTCCACAGTGCAGCGGTGTGATGGTGTTTTTCACCTTCTCTTATATCAGTGACAACAGCAGTCGTGCTGTAATCTGCTGTGAACTGGATTAATGCGCTGGATTGTGGAATAAATGAGGATTTCCACAGAGACGCCGCTAATCTCTCTGATTGAAGCTCCTCTGCTCCATCTCATCTCTAGTTTTTGGCTTTAATCTGTGTATGGCCTGGATCCTCAGATTATAGGACGTCTTATTGCAGGCCGGTAGACGTGGACAGGCTTGGGGGGGGGGGGGGGGGGGGGGCAGCTGTTTCCAGGTGAAGGAGGAGCTGCAGCACCAGGTTTCGATCCAGCTTTAGGATTAAAGTGTGTAAGAGGTTTGGATCAACAACAGGATCCTGATCAGGATCAGTTCACCTCCGATCTGTGACAGGATGAAAAATCAGAACAAACAGCAGCAGAAGAACGACCACGACCCCATCAGTATGACAACATCCACTGACACCGTCCAGTAACAGTGTACACTAACAACGTCCACTAACCCAAATAAATCCATGACTCTGCTGTACCATCATATTCAATATTTTCTGGATCTGCATGTTGGATTTTACTGCTTTACAAACCAAGTGGACTTATATCAGGTATTAAAGACATGAGTAAATACTGGACAGGTCTATGGAAATCACAACTTTATACCTAATACTACTATTACTCCTACTACCCGGTCCTGGTCCTCCTCAGACTCGGTGTTGGTCCTCCTAACTCTAATACTACTACTACTAATAATAATAATAATAATAATGATAATAGTAAGAATTTTTCATCCTGGTTTTATTCAAACAGAAAACTGGAACCAATAATCAGTATTTATCAACAGACATCATGAATAGTTTTTTTCTTTAAATGAATGAGGAATTGAACTGATGAACAGAATCAGTTAATGAGTAAAATCTGATCATTGGTTGCTAGGAAGATTTAGTGGAGGTTGGCCAATCAGAGATGTTTAAACATTGAATCATGAAGAGAATGAGTTTATTTAAAATCTACTGATTCTGGATCAGTTTGGTTTTATTATTCTCACTGTATCAGTACCATGCCTCCAACACCTCGCCCAGATCCGGACCTGGACGCGGTCCTGGTCCTCCTCTGAATCGGTCCTGGTCCTCCTCAGACCTGGTCCTCCTCAGACTTGGTCCTGGTCCTACTATGTCCTGGTCCTCCTAAGACCCGATCCTGGTCCTCCTAAGACCTGGTCCTGGTCCTCCTCAGACCTGGTCTGTATCTGTGTTTTTACAGGGAACATGATAAGAACCCGGAGCTGCTGTTCTCAACTCTGCTGAAGCTGAAGGACCGAGGACTGGACTTCAGGTTGTCTGTCCTTGGAGAAACATTCACGGACGTTCCAGGTACAAGTACACACATCAACTACATACAGGAAATATGTGAAGTATGTGCTGAGTACCCCCGCCCCCCTCAATTGAGAACCTCGGCCTTAAACAGTTCATCATCTTAAATGGTTTACCTTAAACAGTTGATGTTAAACTGTTCACCTTAAACGATTCCCCTTAAATGGTTCACCTTAAATGGTTCACCTTAAACGGTTCACCTTAAATGGTTGACGTTAAATGGTTGACCGTAAACAGCTCATCTTAAACAATTCACCTTAAACAGCTGACGTTAAACTCTCCTTTTTCCTTCAGACTGAACCAACGGTTTGTGAGTAATATTTTCTCTCATCCCAAAAGCAGCTTCTGTAAAGTAATGAAACCAACTCATATAGTTGTGGAGACTTAGTTTAATTAGTCTGAAAACTCTGCAGAATAATAAAGATAATAAATAGATTGTGCGTCTACAGCCCTGAGTCGTATATCGTGGTGTTTTTATTTGTCTGGTCGTCCAGCCTCTCTGTTCATGGCTGACTTTCACTCGTCCTGGAGCCAAATCAGAATCATATCCACCCGGTGTGTTATGAGATTAGCGGAGGTCAGAGGTCACAGCCCATGGTTTTAATTGCTAAACATCATCAGCTGATGATGCTCTAATGATATAATGTGTGTTTTAGCCTAATGAACACACTCTGTGATATTGAGACGTTGTGGTTTTTATGAGAGGTTGTAAATTCAGCCTCATATTCAGCTTTATGTCAGAGGAATTCAATCCCATTAGGACGACTTTAATCTGCTCTGATTGGTTCAGAGGTTGAACTCATCGATTCCCTTCACCTGTTCGTCTTCCTGCTGCCGCCGTAAACGTCCACATAAACCCATGTGCAGATGCTTTTTTTAAAATTCGTTGAGTCTCATTTATTTGATTTTTGCTCAGACGACACAAACCTCTGAACTTGTGACTTTGGACAAATCGATGAGTTTTGATTTAACTGAAAGTTTGTGTTTAGTAAAAACTGCGCCTGGCTTATGTTCTTTAGCATTACATGATGAGACTGACCTGTTTTATGAAAGGAATATAATGACACATGTCAACCTCTAAAGCAGGTCTTCATCATCTGAATGTGAATCTGATATTCATTAATACAGATCTGAGGTTATCAAACGAATAAATATCACTGATATGGAATCAATCCAGTCAGTCACAGAAGAGTTAAATCAGGCAGAAATCAATTCACGTTCAGTGGAAAAAGTAGATTTTATCAACATGCATTATGGTTTCTACAGACTCGTAAAATTAAAGAAACATGTGGTTGAATCGATGGTTGATGGTTTAAGATCTTCAGTTTTTTCAGAGATGTTCTACTTGGTCTAGATGTGTAAAATTACTGGAAGTTCTGCATTGGCCCATCACTGGTATGGTGTCATGTCTTGTGCCAAACTGCTTTATTTGAACTGGAAATACTTTGGTCTGCTGAGTTTTATCAGTTTACACGTTGGTGGTAGATGATTCCACTGATATAAACCAGAGTCTAATCCTCATAAAAGACAGTAATGGACCTGCTGAACATCTCAGCCGTCTATCAACAGGATCCACATGGATTTGTTTCTGATGGATGTTGGATCATTGCTGTGGATCTGAGAAACCACAACAGTTCCAGTTCCACAGATATGGTGGCGCTACAACTACTCAGAAAGATTATTCTGCTCGATGTGAATGAATGAAGCTAATAGTTGAAGGTGTCCTGTTGAAGGTTTGGATCTTAATCTTTGGCTGCTGTCACATGTTTCTTCTTCTGTGGTTTTTCAGCCGTCTTCTCTGAGGCTCGTCAGCAGCTGGACTCACACATCGAACATTGGGGTTTCCTTGAGAGTAAAGACCAGTATCTGAGAACTCTGAGCCAGGCTGACGTCGTCATCTCCACTGCCAAACACGAGTTCTTTGGTGTCGCCATGTGAGTCTGGATGCATTTTTATTACAGATCTATTATTTTGAACATTTACAATGTAGGGGGAAAAAAAAATCAAATGAAATGAGCAGCAACACAAAGCAATAAGCTGACTGACGTATTTACATCAAATGAGTCAACCGTGAAGAAGACAATGACAAACTCAAACAATCAAGCAAAAAACAATAAAAACCAACTTAATGACACATAAAAGTGATGATATGTGAATCTCTGCTTCACCTGCTCTGGCCCCAGTGGTTTGTGGGTAACAGCCTTTGATGAGGTGGTCTCTGAGGTCCAGAGGACCATCCCAGACCCTGGGGTCCTGGTCCTCCTCTGGTCGGGCTTTGATCTCTGGTCCAGTCAGGTGGATCTGAGCCCTGGCCAATCAAACGTTGCTGTTGCTGCTGCTGCTGCGTCTCATCTGCACCTGATTCATGTTGAGGTGTTTATAGCTGCAGGTTTCACTTTGTTCTGACCAGAGATGCTGCAGCAGAACTTCACCAGGAACCGAAAAGTAGGGCTCTGCCGTGCAAAAGGATCTATAATATGTACAAGTAAAACCACCTAAACCCATAAAAACCGATGACATGTACAGGCAACAAAGTCAAAACCAGAAGGATATACAAATAAATCAAAACAAAACACAACATACACAAATAAATCCGGTAAAAATCTATAAATATACAAATAAAACCAGTGAAAAACTATAAATACAGAAATAAAACCAGTAAAAAACTATAAATACAGAAATAAAATCAGCAAAAAACTATAAATATACAAATAAAACCAGCAAAAAACGATAAATATACAAATAAAACCAGCAAAAAACTATAAATACGAAATAAAACCAGCAAAAAACTATAAATATACAAATAAAACCAGCAAAAAACTATGAATACATAAATAAAACCAGCAAAAAACTATAAAAATACAAATTCTGTATAACACTGTGTGTTCTGTGTGCATTTCATGTGTGTTCTATGTGTGTTCCATGTCTACAGGCTGGAGGCCGTTCACTGCGGATGTTACCCTCTGTGTCCCAACGCTCTGGTCTATCCTGAGATTTTCCCAGGTACTTGAACATTTCATGGAGAACTTGGACTCATGGGTTCTAATGGTGTCTTCCAAAGTGCTGGGAGGTGGGAAGTTTCCGACATCCAACTAGGTAAACTGCATTGGAATGCTCGTTGAAGCCGGAGGTCTTAGTTGCAAAGTGGGGCCAGAAAAAAACTTCACAATGTACAAGTAGTTCATCTACCATTTTGCGTCTTCCATCTCATTTGTGTATGTGAGAACACTGTACTGTCGACAGTTAAAATGCCTCCTCAGTAAGAAAGCAAATAGGAGCCCCGATCTGTGGTCCTCCATATTTGTTGTTTATGTTCAACATGGATTGTTTGGAATGCTTTGAGGTAGATGTAGTTAACTCCAGGTGGAAAATATTCTACCTCCCAGTACTTTGGAACACGCCATAATTCACCTCAGGTCACATGACATTTGTTCTTCGCTGGTCCAAATACAGCTCAGTACCTGTACTCCACACCTGAGCAGCTCTGTAAGAAACTACAGGGACTCTGCAGGAGGCCGGACATCGCACGCAGACATGTCGTCAAGGTAATGGCCCGCTCCCCTAACACACCTGTTTATAGTTCAGAGGGAGTGCTGTTTATAGTCTGTAGGCGGGGAGGCTGTTTATAGTCTGTAGGGGGTGCTGTTTATAGTTTGTAGGGGGTGCTGTGTATAGTCTGTAGGGGGTGCTGTTTATAGTCTGTAGGGGGCGCTGTTTATAGTCTGTAGGGGGTGCTGTGTATAGTCTGTAGGGGGTGCTGTTTATAGTCTGTAGGGGGCTGTTTATAGTCTGTAGGCGGGGCTGTGTATAGTCTGTAGGGTGTGCTGTGTATAGTCTGTAGGGGGTGCTGTGTATAGTCTGTAGGGGGTGCTGTGTATAGTCTGTAGGGGGTGCTGTTTATAGTCCGTAGGGGGTGCTATTTATAGTCTGTAGGCGGGGCTGTGTATAGTCTGTAGGGGGTGCTGTGTATAGTCTGTAGGGGGTGCTGTTTATAGTCTGTAGGGGGTGCTGTTTATAGTCTGTAGGGGGTGCTGTATATAGTCTGTAGGCGGGGCTGTTTATAGTCTGTAGGGGGGGTTGTGTATAGTCTGTAGAGGGTGCTGTGTATAGTCTGTAGGGTGTGCTGTGTATAGTCTGTAGGGGGTGCTGTGTGTAGTCTGTAGAGGGTGCTGTGTATAGTCTGTAGGGGGTGCTGTGTATAGTCTGTAGGGGGTGCTGTGTATAGTCTGTTGGGGGTGCTGTTTATAGTCTGTAGGCGGGGCTGTGTATAGTCTGTAGGGGGTGCTGTGTATAGTCTGTAGGGGGTGCTGTTTATAGTCTGTAGGCGGGGCTGTGTTTAGTCTGTAGGGGGTGCTGTTTATAGTCTGTAGGCGGGGCTGTGTTTAGTCTGTAGGGGGTGCTGTATATAGTCTGTAGGCGGGGCTGTTCATAGTCTGTAGGGGGCTGTCTATTCATAGATGTCATGTGATGTCACAGAGCAATACCGCCGCCACCTTTAGGACCGCACAGGGACTGTACCCTAAGCTACACAACATGCCTTCTATCTGCTGTGCTGTGACCTGTAGCAACAGCAAGTCAAAGAAAACGGGCCACAAATTTTACAACATCCCAAAAAAACGCAGTCAGAAGAGAGAAGAGGCTGGAGGCCATCAGGAGAGACCACTGGATACAAACACAACACTCCAGACTGGGCATTGACAGACTGATCGCAATAAATGGCGTTGTATATCCCGTCAGTGTTTATAGCATTTGGCATGCTATATCTACACATTTTCGACCTTGCGCATGTTATTCAACTCCATTTGATCGCACGATTGACACAAAGATCACATAACCGTAACCCTCAGTGCGTGGTATTTGAGCGTCGATTCAGGTTGGACAGGGGGCTAATAACGGGGTGAACATACACATGGAGAGCTTATAATGCATACAAATAACACACCATTTAAAAGTGGCGTGTATATTTTTGCAAGTCATGATATCATGTTGCCGAGATCAATCCCAGCTATTTCATCACCAACCCCTTAAAAATCTTATGTCCCGGGAAGTAGACATTATTATTTTAAACACCCATGTACACAGCTCCCTCATTAATGTACCTTCACTTGTTGCATATCAAATGAAAGCTAACAAAGTTGTCTTTCTGGATATATAAACTATTCCGAAGTGCAACAGCAAAAACCACATACATAAAAGGTTGTTTTCCAGAAAAGCATGTGAGATATTTGGCTTTTCTTACTTTTGAAGGCTTTCTGCAGATCAAACATCCATCCATCCCAATAAATATGGTCTGGTTTTCCTCATAACAGTCCAGCGAATATAATCCAGTAAAGTATTTAGATCCAAAACACACGCAAAATCCCCAAAGACACAGAAACAGCAGGCATATTTGTCCAACCTGAGATCAATTTTGGTGATTTTTTTACATTTTCCTCGAAGATATCCTCCGTAATTAAATTTTTCTACCAGTGATACCTGTAAAGATACTAACAGACTAATTTGCTGCCTTTGGATTGACACCCAACTTAGCCAACCGAAGTGTCCCAGAGGTGACGGATAGAAGGGATATCCAACCAAGTGTCAGAGACAGGTAGCTGGTCACGCCCAGCTCACCCCGCTGCTGTTCGTCAGCAGAGAGATGAGCGACTTTATAAATACAGCTTTAGCCTACTCCATGAAAGTCTGACTGTACAAATTAATGATTTACTTAGTGAAGTTTGTATTGTAAATTTTGGTTTTCGTGGAGTGATTTGATGGATCTATGGACTGGATAGGCCTGTGGATTGTGTTTGTCTGACTAGCCATTCCCCCTGTGCGTTATTCCCTAAAGATGGCGCCAACAACAGAAAAGTCACGTGGCTGACCCCCATGAACAGTCTGTAGGGGGAGCTGTTTATAGTCTGTAGGGGGCGCTGTTGAGCCTCTGGGACACCAATAAGAACCTTGAACAACTGGGACCTGTTCCCAGAATGAAGACCATCACTAGCTGGGTTTCCACTACAGTTTTCCGCAAAATAAAAATAATATTTCTACAAATTTGAGAAAGTATAATTGCTACTTGTAGTGCTTCCGTTGAAGAGTGTTTGGCTTCTGATGCGTGATTCTAGTAAAGTCCCGTCTACCCGTCTCACGATATGTCGTAGTCCTCGCAGAGAGAGAGGTGGGCTGGTGCAGTCCATACATACCTCACAGTTTCACCCTGCAGGCGTACCTGATCGTCCCAAGGCAAAGTGGTTATTTATGGCAGTGGCCACTCATAATGGATTTCTGGGAGAGAATTGTACAGAATTCACCAATGAGCTGTGGATCCAGAATTTCTGAATGACCCCGGCAACATTTAATGAACTGCTGTTATTGAACCTCTCATGGCACCAGACTTGTCATGCCTGTGAGTAATGAAAATGCGCAAAATATCTTTCCATTACACTTTTACACAATACTTCTATATCGAAACGTCTCAAAAACCACTTAACGAGAGCGTAAAAACTTTTTTGTGTTCTTTGACAATTTTTGTGACATTTCTGTTTCCATTACCAGTTTTCTATTGCGCAATTTACATTTTGTGCATTTCTGTGGTTGATGGAAACCCAGCTACTGACCCAGATGAACCCGGTTCCAGCTGCAGGGGCACCGTGTCGACTGACCATAGAACACAGTGTGATGTCATAGGCTCTTGTGGCATCCGTGGGCAGAACCTGACAGCTGGTGTTTGCCTCCACAGGTGGACCTGTCCTCCTTCTCCTGGTCCAGGCTGAGGCCCCGGTTCCAGGCCCTGTTGGCGGTCGGAGGTCCCTGAACGCCTCGCCTCCTGCCTCCGTCACTCCCGATGAATCTGTGGCAATGTCTTGGTACCTTGGCGTCCAAATCAAAGGCAGGCTGTCGCCGTGGAGACACAGAGTCTGGGCCTGTAAACATGGCATATTTCCTTCACATGCAGCTGTTTTATGTGTGTGGTTCAGGGGGTTCCGTTTCCACAGACGCTGCCACTTCATACATGCACCAGCCCTTCACCCGGGACCATCTGCTGTTGGTTCTGTTTTCTCTACACTTACTCCACTGACAGACTGCCCCCACCCATATGCCCACCCTTAACCGCCCCCACCTGAGCTGCCAGGTCTGGACTAGGATGGGACAGAAAACATGGCTCCAGAACCAGAAGAATCGTGGATGTGCTCAGTCTGATGTTTATGTAGATCAACAGTTTTACTTTTTAGTGTTAAACAACAGAAGGTTCATATCTAATAACTACAGTTCCCAAGATGCATTTCAGCAGTGAGAGACAGTCCAGTGAGTCCTCCTGACAGTAAACAATGCATAAGGACATGATGATCTGGTGATTCACATGTGTTGAAAACAAACATAAAAACAGATTTTATACAGGTGTAGAACACTTGGTTTTACTTATCAATGTGTTAAATAATGTGATGAAATTCACTAAATCCATTTTTTGTTCTGATCTGAAGTTTTCAGTTGTAGAGACTGTAGACCAGAATGAGAATGATTCTTTAACAACATTTAAAGTTGAATATCAAAAATAAGAATAAACAATGTGATACTGAACTTTAAATGTGTTGAAAAGAAAATATCTGAAAGAAAGATATAAACATCACTGTTGTCATGGTAACCAGATGTGATCATGTTAAAAACGTGTGGGACCAGAGCATCTGGTCCTGTTTGGTCTGAAGGTTTTTGATTTAACACGTTCTTCATTAAATCGACGACATCTCATAAATGTGACAATTAATATGCGTTTGGTCACTGCAGCGTCCCCCAGTGGTTCCATGGAGAAGGACTCACTTGGGTTCTCTGTGGGTTTTCTCTGAGTTTTCTCTGGGTTCTCTGTGGGTTTTCTCTGGGTTGTTTTATGGGTTTTCTCTTTGTTCTTTGTGGATTTTCTCAGGGTTCAGTGTGGGTTTTCTGTGGGTTCTCTGTGGGTTTTCTCTGGGTTCTCTGAGAGTTTTCTCTGAGTTTTCTCTTGAGTTCTCTGTGGGTTTTCTTAGGGTTCTTTGTGGGTTTTCTCTGGGTTCTTTGTGGGTTTTTTCAGGGTTCTCTGAGAGTTTTCTCTGAGTTCTCTGTGGGTTTTCTCTGGGTTCTCTGTGGTCGTAGAGTTGGCGCTTAACTCATTAATATTAATGACGATAAGACACGACTCCTTCATAAACATCAAATAACAACCAGGCGCTGTTAGGCGTCTCCATGGAAACAGGCCAGAGGTTGGATGTGGACTAATTTAATTCGACAGCAGAGGCTGCGAGGTGCTTTGGTTTGAGGCTTGGTTCTAACTCTTGGATTATCACCAAACTGCAGAAACTTCAATTTCACGCATCAGGAACAAGGCTCTGCTGAGTCTGATTGGTCCAGAACCACAGAACCTGCAACAATGCACCGAAGGAACCAACAAACAAGTTCAAGTTAGGACAGAACTATGAGAACTGACAAATGAGTAAAGATGGAACCCACAGATGAGTAAATATGGAACCTACCAACAAATGATAGGACTAAGGAGAGAAGATGGAACCAACAAATAAGATAGAACCTACAAATGGAACTGCCATAGGCAGTGTGCTTGCTGGAGGCCTTTGAAAGAGAACTTTGGCCTTTATTTTCACGCTTTAAAATCTGATACTAGTCGTTTTTCCTCTGTAAAATTGAGGGAGTTACGGTCAAATTATTTTGAAGTATTTTGAAAACCATGACCTTGAGTTTGACCTTTCAAGGTCATCGAAGGTCAACAAAATTGGTACCAAATGAAAGGCCACATATGACTTCCGATTAGGGATGTCTGGCAATGCCTGATATTACCATAATTATGTAATATCTGTTGTTATCGGTTTTTCCTCCAGTGATGAAAACCCGATAACATAATGCCTGGATTTCGCTAAATGTGCTGGAAAAAATGCTTGTGAGGTCCTGAAATGTTTACCGGCGTGTGATTGATGACCCCATCAAACCGCGCCAAGAGGCAAAACAACAAGTGTGGCTAGCAACCTTGCTCACCTGCTGCAACACATGTCCATGGTTTGGAATTTTTTAGAAGTTTACCTGTGGATACAAAATTTGCAATTTGCAATGATTGCAAGGCGCTTGTCATGTGAGGGGGGACTGAGATTTTGTCCTTCAACACCTCAAATTTAACCTCTCACCTCATGAAGAATCACTTTGAGGTACACGCAGTAATGGAAAGCAACTAGAAAAGGACAAATGCAAAATGCAACTATCGCTTTCTACAGAAGCTGTTTTTATTTTTGTGCCTTTTTTTGTTTGCATATTTTTTGTTACTCATATAAAAGAGAAGCCAGAATGAGCCCAGTTTATATTTCAATGATTATATTAGCCCAGGTAATGGGCTAAGGACTGAGGCTGTCTAATATCTGTGCACTTTTGTTTGCTTTGCACTTCACCTTATTCCAAAAGTGTTGTTTATACCTATAGAAATGAACAGTTTTCAGTGCAGGAGGCTGTCCTACACTGCACATTCTTTACTATTTACATAGTTTACTTTAAATGCTGCACAGTTGTCCAGGACAGGTACAATGTGTTTTGCAATTTGTGAAGAAGTCGCATTTGTCCTCATGCTAACCTGCTAACATTAGCTCTGTTCCCTCATGTTCTATCCTGCTTACATTAGCTTTGTGTCCTCATGCTAACGTGATAACATTAGTACTGTTCATTCATTTGCTAACCTGCTAATATTAGCTCCATTCCCTCATATGCTAATCTGCTAACATTAACTTGGTTCCCTCATGCTAAACTGATAACATTAGCTCTGTTCCCTCATTTGCTATCCTGCAAACATTAGCTCTGTGCTCTCATGCTAACTCAGTAACATTAGTACTGTTCAGTCATTTGCTACCCTGCTATCATTAGCTCTGTTCCCTAATGCTATCCTGCTAACATTTGGTCTGTTCCCTCATTTGCTATCCTGCAAACATTAGCTCTGTGCTCTCATGGTAACTCAGTAACATTAGTACTGTTCACTCATTTGCTACCCTGCTATCATTAGCTCTGTTCCCTAATGCTATCCTGCTAACATTTGGTCTGTTCCCTCATTTGCTATCCCGCTAACATTAACTCTGTGCCTTCATGACAACCTGCTAATGTTAGCTGTGTTGACATTAGCTGGAATCACTGATATGTTAGCCTGTTAACAGGTCTTTACCATCAGACTGACACTAGTTTAAGGTGACACTGGTGATAAAACGTACCGCCCTCAGCCTCGTCCCACATTTCCCTCATCTTTGATCAGGTAATCAGGAAACATCTCCTCTAACTGCTCGCACTGAACTGTGTTTTTGAAGTGCAAATTTCATCTATGTAGTTTTGTGAAGTGTGGAGCAGAAATAAGAGCAGGTTTTAGTGTGCAGTGGAGGATGGTCATGTTCTTCAAAGCATCATGGTGTCTTCATTTCACAGTTGAAGCTGTTCTCTTAAATGAAGGCCAGCCTCAGTTTTCCATGAAGCTTCAGAAGAAGACGCCGTCCCTGGAGATGCTCTGCATTAGAGATGGTGGAATTAGCCCAGCGAGCTGCCAGCGCCACATTAGCTTTTTAGCACTGCCATATGGGCGGAGCTGCCGCCGGTGTGTTGGTAGGGGTAGGGGCTGGGGGAGGTGCCGTCCTCATATGCCTTCAGTATGGGGTCTGTGGTTAGAACAAGGCCTTCCAGAAACACCACAGTCATCACAGGGATCCACTTGAGACAGGAACACCAGGACAGACCCACGCCTCAGTTTGACCCACAGCTGGACCCGTCAGATGTTTGAAGATCATTAAAGACAAAGGGAGACCCCGATCCCGGCAGCGCTGAAGGCTTTGGTGGGTGTCAGCCTGTGTCAGCCCACCTTCCTCCACTTTGACCACAAAAGCTGTGTAATGTCACTTTCCCATCCTTCCCAACGCTGTCACCAAGTATGAGACATGTGATGTGGGGACAATAAAATAGAAAATGGTTTTTCCATAATGAGTTTTATCTGTTCATTCCTTTAAACGGACAATGAACGTGTTCAACAGCTGCTTTAATCCACACAATACACAGTTAATGAGCACAGACCCACTACGCTAATCTGATCAGTACTAGAACGGTTCTGCAGGAACAGACCTGCACAACACCCCTATAATCACCACAGAACCACTGCCACTGACGATCATGGTTCTGGTTCTGTCAGTTACTGGACTTCGGTCCAAACACCATCTGAAAGAGAACAAAAGCCGCTGGTGTGGTAAATATGGACAAACTGGACAGAACCGGACCCAGAGCAACAGCAGAACCGGACCCAGAACAACAGCAGAACCGGATCTAGAACGACAGCAGAACCAGACCCAGAGGGACAGCAGAACCAGACCCAGAACAACAACAGAACCGGACTCAGACCAACAGCAAAACTGGACCCAGAAGAACAGCAGAACCTGACACAGAGGGACAGTGGAACCGGACCCAGACCGACAGCAGAACCTGACTCAGAGGGACAGCTGAACCAGACCCAGAACCACAGCAGGATCGGAGTCAGACCAACAGCAGAACCGGACTTAGAATGACAGTAGACCTGGACCCAGAACAACAGCGGGACCGGACTCACGGTGACAGCAGAACTGGACCCAGAACAACAGCAGGATGAGGAGGAAACTGTTCAGAACATCATCCAATGACCAACCTTTATAAAACCAGATGCAAAAAAGCATCAGTCTAATTATGGTTTGATAAATACTGGACTAGACCCATATACTGATCCACAACACAGAAGTCTGGGGTCTAGAGACAAAGTCCAAGTCTGAACCAGGTTTGTACCGTAGCGCCTGGAGTCTGGATACACAGCCCTGAAGGTCTAGGTTAAGGTCTAGTCCTGGAGGTTCGGTTCTGCAGATTCGGTCCTGGAGGTCCAGTCCTGCGGGGCTGGTCTGGAGGGTGGGGGTGGGGGGTGGGGGGTGGTTCTGGATGTGGATGTAAGCAGTAAGGCGCAGCGCAGGGCAGAGCTTCAGGATGGAGGCTCTATCTCTGGGTTAGGGGTCTTTATTGGGGTTAGGAGTCTTTGGGTTAGGGGCTTGGGTGTGTCCTCTGGTAGGAGGTGGTGGGTGTGTCCTGTGGTTGAAGGTGGTGGGTGTGTCCTCTGGTTGGAGATGATGGGTGTGTCCTGTGGTGGATGTGTCCTGTGGTTGCAGGTGGTGGGTGTGTCCTGTGGTTGGAGGTGGTGGGTGTGTCCTGTGGTTGTGGTTGGAGGTGGTGGGTGTGTCCTGTGGTTGGAGGTGGTGGGTGTGTTCTCTGGTTGGAGGTGGTGGGTGTGTCCTGGAGGAGGTGGACCTCCTCCTTTAACCTCTCCTCCTCAGATGGGCTGTTTGGTTGGTTCCTCCATCGCCATGGAGACCCCAGCTGTTAAACAGTTAATCTGTTGTGACGACTGACATCTTGTCCTGCCATATGCCATCACACCGCAGAGCGGCCGTGGCGGCGGTGGTTGCCGTGGCAGCGTGCCCTGCATATTCCTCCAGCTCATTAACGAGCCTCGTCCTGACGATCATCCTCTCTGACATTATCGTTATGAATAATTATCATCTCGCCTCAGTTTGAGCTCACATTTAACTTTAAGAATTACTTCTATCTCCATCGTTGGCGTCAATGTGCAGCAGGAAGCGCCCTGAGGATGCAGCATCAGTAAACGCCTCATTCTACTCCGACATTAAACGCCTCATTTGACCCAGACCTGGGCTTACATTCAACACATCATAATAAAGTGAACCTCCAGTCTGTGTGTGTAGGCCCTGAACGCCTCATATGACCAGTGTGCATTATATTTTATCAGGTTCATTGTATGTTTTGTTGGCGTATGCGTTGTATTTTATTGTGGCGTGTTTGATAAGATAAGACTTTATTCATCCCACCATGGAGAAATTTCACAGTTAACTGCAGCAAAATACAACAAACAAGTGCAGAGAAAAAAATAGAGGGAAAAGCCTCAAATGAGTGAGGAATGAAATATGAGAAAAATAAGAAATTTGGTATTTTTATAAATATTTCTATAAATAAAGAATCAGATTTGAAAATAAATCCTTGTATGTGTTTGTTGGCATGTGTTGCATGTTTTTGTTTGCATGTTTGATGTATTTTTTTTGTTGGTGTGTGTGTTGTATGTTTTGTTGCGGTGTTTTTGAATGTTTTGTCTGTTTTTTGAATGTTTTGTCAGTGTTCCTGACCACAGCCTCTTCGTGTAAACTGATGATCTCCATGAGCTAAAGCGTGTGGCAGAAGGTGCCAATGCTAATTAATTAGCATCTCATTTCCTGAGTGAGGGGCATGATGGGAGCTGGACCATGATGCCCCCCTCCTCGCCCCGAAGCCTCTCACTAATTGGGTCAGGATCAGTGAGTTGAGGAGGATTGGGGGACAGATCATACACAACAGAGGAGGAGGAGGAGGGAGATGAAGAGGTGGAGGAGGAGGAGGAGGAGGAGATGGATGTTGAGGAGGTGGAGGGAGATGAGGAGGAGGTGAAGGAGGTAGGTCGAGGAGGTGGGTGAGGAGGAGGTGGATGATGAGGAGGTGGAGGAGGTGGGTGAGGAGGAGGAGGTAGATGATGATGAGGAGGAGGTGGAGGGAGATGAGGAGGAGGTGGATAAGGAAGAGGAGGTGGATGAGGAGGAGTGAATGACAATGAGGAGGAGGTGAAGTAGGAGGAGGTAGATGATGAGGAGGTGGAGGATAAGGAGGAGGAGGTAGATGAGGAGGTTGATGATGATGAAGAGGAGGTAGATGAGAAGGTGGATGAGGAGGAAAGGAGGTGGATGATGATGAGTTGAAGGAGGAGGAGGCAGTAGATGATGAGGAGGAGGTGAAGGAGGAGGAGGTAGGTGATGATGAGGAGGAGGAGGTGGAGGATGAAGAGGAGGTAGCTGAGAAGGTGGAGAAGGAGGAGGCAGATGAGGAGGAGGTGAAGGAGGAGGAAGATGTGGAGGAAGAGGCAGATGAGGTGAAAGAGAAGGAGATAGATGAGGAGGAGGGTAATGTGGATGAGGAGGTGAAGGAGGAGGAGGCAGATGATGATGTAGAGGAGGAGGAAGAGGAGGTGGAGGAAGAGGAGGTGGATGATGAGGTGAAGGGGGAGGATGAGGAGGAAGTAGCTGAGAAGGTGGAGGATGAGGTGGATGAGGTAGATGATGAGAAGGAGGAGGAGGAGCTAGATGAGGAGAAAGAGGTGGATGAGGAGGTGAAGGAGGAGAAGGTAGATGGAGAGGTGGAGGAGGAGGAAGAGGAGGTGGATGATGATTATGAGGAGGAGGATGAGATGGAGGTTCATGAGAAGGAGGAGGAGGTGAATAAGGAGGAGGTAGAAGAGGAGGTGGATGATGATGATGAAGAGGAGCCGGATGAGGAGGAGGCAGATAAGGAGGAGGTGGATGACGAGGTGAAGGGGGAGGATGAGGAGGAGGGAGATGAGGAGGAGGAGGTGGATGAGGTAGATAAGGAGGTGAAGGAGGAAGAGGTTGATGAGGAGGAGGTGAATGAGAAGGACGAGGTAGATGATGAGAAGGAGGTGAAGGAGGAGGATGATGATTATGAGGAGGTGGATGAGAAGGAGGAGATAAATGAGGAGGAGGTGGAGGAGTGCCACCCTCTGGTGAGTGTGACTGTTCGTCTTAATGCCGTTCAGATTAAAATGGAATTACAACATAATCTGTTCTAATCCGAGCCTGGACTCGACAGCGTTTATTTGGAGTCTGACGATGCTGTCAATCAACACCCGGATTACACCTAAAATTAGCAGCAGGCCGTCCTCACTCCCATCATCATTAATGTGTGCTCAGATAACCAGAGCCCAGAGGATGCTGGGTAACGCCACATCCACCAGCAGAAGTCAGAGAATGTGAACAGGGTCACCGATCGGATCCTGAAACCCAAACCCGCTCAGAACTCTGGGTGGAAACAGAACAGCCTGGTTCATCACAACTGGACCCTCATCATGGATCAGCTGGATCTGGTCTGGACGGAACTGATCAGCCAGGCCGCTTCCAGCTTTATCAAATCAAGTTCGGGTCCAGTTTCATGAAATCCAGTCCAGTTTCGTCCGGACCAGTTCCAGTTTTATCTAATCCAGTCTGGGTCCAATTTTATGAAATCCAGTCCAGTTCCAGTTTTATCAAATCCAGTCCGGTTTCATTTTAATCAAATCCAGTCCAGTTCCAGTTTGATTAAATCCAATATTGTTAATTATTTAATCCGGCCCTCGTCTCAACCCTGATAAGAGGAGGTTCTCGTCTGAATCCAAATGTCCAGAGTTCAACAGCAGCACCTCATCAGGGGCTGATGGGAAATTGAGTCTTTACTCAGCTGACATCTGCCCTTCATCTGCTGGACCTGGACCTGGACTTGGATCAGGAACTGGACCTGGATCAGACTTCAGGAACGCCACCGCCTCTGTCAGAGCTCAGTGACTCCGCCCACTTCCACTGAAGCACCTGTAGCATCCACGGGTGGTAAAAAGCCTGATGGGAAGTGTGTCTGGGTGAGTGTGTGGTGACCTTTGACCTGTGACTGTAGATGTGTTTGTCTGGAATACTCTCTTCACTTCAATAGTTAAATCTGATCCCATTGCTGACGTTTGAATAGTTTAATGTATGATCATAATCTTAATTAATTCTGTTTTTACTGATTATTATTATTTTTACAAGAACTGGTTTATTCCTATTGGTCACAGCATTTAATGACCGACTTTTCTAACTGGAAAATATCGATGTAACATATAAACTTAATGTGTATTGATAATAAGTAAAACTATTATCATGTATGTACGTATAAAGTACTAAGGGTAAAAGTACTCTATTACAGTAGAAGTTCCACTACTTTAGTGTAAAACTCGTCATCACACTCTGATAAAATTTGGCCTTTGTCGTTGAAATAATGAGAGAAGAAGAAGAGCCTCGTGAATATTTCATGCTCATCAGCGTCGTCTTTGAGTTTAGTTTTAAGTAAATATGTCTGACCCTCGTCCTCGCACTGGAAACTAAGTGATGCTCAGGCTGTATCTGTTGCCATGGCAATTGCGTTACACAGGGCTCTCATCATTAATTGATTCTTATACTGCAAACAATCTTTTAAACAGATTCACAACAACAACAGAAGCAGAAACATGATGAAATAAGCCGCAGGCCACGAAATAATGAGAAGACTGACCCGACCAATCACAGCTCAGACTGAGGCCACACCTGGGACCATGCACAGGTCACATGATCTGAGTTGGTCCTGACCTCAATACAACCATGGGCCTTTGGAGGCTGGAAACCTTCTTCTTCTTCAACATCTGAACCAAGAGGAACTACAGAGGACCAGAAGGAACCGTAGAGAACCAAGCAGAAACACAGGGAATCAGGAGGAATCATGAAGAACCAGAAGGAAACACTTAGAACCAGTAGGAACCACGGAGGACCAAGACAAACTGTTTGGAACCAGGAGGAACCATGGAGAACCTTGAGGAACTACAGAAGACCAGGAGGAAACTCAGGGAACCAGGATGAACAGCTGAGAACCAGGAAGAACCACGGAGAACCAAGAGGAACTGCAGGGAACAAGAAGGAATGGTAGGGAACCAGGAGGAACCACAGAGACCCAGGAATAAACACAGGGAACTAGGAGGAACCAAAGAGAACCAGGAGGAAACAAAGGGAGCCAAGAGGAACCATGGAAAACCAGGAGGAAACAGAGAACCAGGAGGAACGACGGAGAACCAAGAGGAAATGCAGGGAACTAGGAGGAATGGTAGGGAACCAGGAAGAACCACAGAGAAACCATGGAGAACCAAGACAGACTGCAGGGAATGACAATGAACAACAGGGAACCATGAGGAACTATGGAGAAAAAGGAGGAACAGCAGTGAACCGGGAAAAAACCAGGAGGAATAACCGAGAACCAGGAGGAACTACAGGGATCCAGGTGTAACTGCAGGGAACAAGGAGGAACCAAGTAGAAACACAGGGATCCGTATCGATCCTTACTGATCTGAATTGACCCGTATTAATTTGTGACCCAGTATCTCATGGTGTTTGGTTTGAATGACGTTCTTTGTGCCAGTTTTTTTCCCGTTTGTTCCCAGTTTTTTTGTGGGAAAGTTCAAAGTTGTCATTAGATGTACGTGAACCAGGTTGACCTAACCCTAACCCAGGTTGGCCTAACCCCATGTGAACAGAACTGACCTAACCCTAACCCCTAACCCTGGCTGACCTAACCCTAACTATGGTGATAAATCTGTGTTTCTGTGAAACTGTCCTGACATCAACTCATTGTGTCATTAAATGATTTGGAAAGGACTGGAGTAACTCCGCCTATTGGAGTGACTCCACCCACTGGTCAGAGGTCTGTGCTCATAGGCTCCGCCTTCTGTCCTAAACATCTTTGTGTTTGACAGATCTTCTGGTGAACATCTGTGAGCGTTTGTCAGGCCGTCACCTTTCCGACGCCCAGATGAGATTAAAGCCTCCAACAGGAAGTTAATCTGCATCGGATCGGAGGCCGAGCAGAGAAAAGGTATTTGTGCTTCACTCTTCAAAGCTGCTTACTGACTGAAGTGACTTTAATTTGGTGGTGGAGTGAAACAGTCAACGGTGCTGGACGGATTAACGCTCAGATTGAGTCCCAGATTAAAATCCAACTTCTTGGGCCAGTCTTTTATTCTGATGGTTGATCCACTTCCGTGTGCTGCTGGACACATGCTCATCAGAACACGTCATTTAGCAACAGTAGAGTTTTATTTGTCTCACATCTGGACATTTGACTTTGAGTTTGAATGTATTTGAAGTGAATTATCCATTAGTTTTATTTTACATCATTTTTAGACTAATCGTAATGTAAATGTATGAAACAATAATACATGGAAAAGACGATTAAAGGAGAAAATCACATGACAAACACTCAATGAAAATGACTTAAAAAATATAAAAGTGAAAAACCAGAGGAATCACACAGTAAAAAGCATCATTACGTTGGACTTTGGAGTCTGAACATTCTGTTGATAGGACGTGAGGTCCAATTCTTCAGACTTTGAGGACCTTTCAGATCTTTTTTTTTCTCAGTAAAGCCTCACGTCTTCAGCAGAACAGACGTCAATTTGTTTTGTTCTGGAGGAAAACCTGTCACCTTGATGTGGTCATTAAGGGTTAACCCTAACCCTTTAACTGGATTCAGGACCAACTCTGGGTTCAACGTGGACTCAGGACCTGATGAAACGTCTGTCTTCACACTCTGACACTTTCACACATATTTTGTTGTAAATTGGAAATAATGAACTTAGTGGAGACAGAATGCTTCAGCTGTTATTGTTCCTTTATGAAGAACTGTAATTAATGTTTAATTTAAGAGTTGAATGCAAATGTGTAAAAGGCACAAATGGTAGCGTGCTCTGTAGTGCAGAACCTTCTGAAATATTAATGACTTCAGTCAAAATAAGACACTCAGCCTCTTTATGAGCAAAAAGTCATTTATTTCTTATTCTTTTTCATTTTCCAAATGAAAAACACTGAAGCTTTGCTTGATGTTCTCAGACCGAGTCTGTTTCCTCCTGATCGGCTTCTTTCAGTCCGGAAAGACCCCATGTGATCTGGATTCAGGTGGATCTCCTGGTACTGATAGGGTTTAGTCGGAGTTATTCAGCCTCTTTCAGCTCGTCAGCATCACTTCATCATCACTGTTATAATTTAGCTTCTTCAGCTCAATAAATTAACCAGTGTGGTGTTATTAATCAGTTCAACAGTAATGTCTAATCTGTGTCCACAGTAAAGGACAACACAAAATCCACCAGTTTGGGTCCATATTGGATTTTTGGCCCAGTTCAGCCAGTCTGAATGTTTAGGAATGAGGATATATTGATCCTGAACATACAACGTCCTGCATAAATACGGGCAGGAGGATTTCCACTTATTCACACAATGTGTCAGGGTTAGTGTCAAGTCTGACTGTATGAACCTAGAACACTAACATTTAGACTGCGTTGGTTTAGGAACAAAAACCACTTGGTTCCTGTTTAGAAAAGAAGGAACCCTGGTCGGTGGACCCTAACCCAACCCTAACCCTGGTTGGTGAACCCTAACCCTGGGTTATTTAACCCTCAGATTTTGTCTCCTATGGTATTTTAAAATACACTGAAGCAGACTGCTCTTCTTCATCAGGAGGATGATGATGATTGTGAGGGGACACTGTCTGCTGCCTCAGAGGGAACCAGAGGCCGACAGAGGTCAGAGAAGTTCTTTTTTTTTTAGCTTTTTATGTATAGCTAAGAGTAAATCTCTACCCATTCACATTGCATTCTTTGTAGCATTTTGATTTTGACGTGACAAGTCGTGAGAATAAATGACTGGATAAATAGCTTGTGCATTCTTATCCTTTTTAACAGAGCACAGCCTGCCAATAGCATGAGGAGGGTCCATCAAGTTCCACAGCAGCAGCAGGTCAAAGGTCAAAGGGAGATTTACAATAAATGCCAGGGTAAGTCTTCATGTACAACTGTGGATTTGAAATGTCATCAGTTATCATGTTATCAGTTAAAGAGCTGCATAGGAGGCCGAGCGCATGGACGGGGGGAGGGGGTGAATGGGGAGTATGGTCCGCGCCGTACCTAAAAACAAGTACACACAGACCATATGACCGTAAAAGTGAAAGTGAAAGTGAAAGACACTTTACTACATGCTCTAAGAATCGTAAATGGGGGAGATGAACAAAACGGAAAAATAATTTGTAAGAGCAGGGGGAGGGAGTTCCCATAAGTACCGCAATGGACCTCTCTCTCTCTCTCAAATTTCTCTCTGTACGTATGAGGTACGCACAAGCCGTATGGACGTGCACCTGCAGGCGCCAATGTAGGAGGCATTCCTAAAGAAGATGCAAAAAATGGACAAAGACATGTTGTATTTGGATGTGCAAATTCGGAAGGTCAACCTAGGAATTCAATTAGTGGAACACCAGTTGAGGGGGTGCATTGTCACAGGTGATAGGTGCTAATTGTATCAATAATATTACAGATCCTTGTTGTATTTTTACTGTTAGGGAATAAAGAAGAACAACAAAATATGAATTCTTTGTCTTTATTTGACAGTGATTATTGTGGTAGTGACTTAATTTGAAAAGTAATTCCTGCAAATTAAATCTGACGCCCTTCCATCCTGGACATCTGTAGGGTCAATAGGATGGTCATCCTCAGGGTCAGTCATCTGTAGGTCAATAGGATGGTCATCCTCAGGGTCATTCACCTGCCCTCTCTGGGGTCACCCTGAGTTTACACAGTCATTGGAACTAGGATTTGAGCGTGCTTATGGTCATCTGAACCCAGGTCTAGTCCTGCAGTGGACCACATTAAAACACTTTTGGGGCCCCAGCTCAGGGCCAGGGTCAGGGGTCAGCAGAGAGGGCTGGCATGGATATCTGGTAGGTACCCATCAGTGGATGCATGTTGGCGTGTTTATATCAGGGAGACAAAAATGATAATTGCACAAAGCGTTCAGTTTCTTACCACGTACAGATCTGTGGCTCAGGCTACACTCTGGATATATGTGGAGTCATGTACAGAACCAGGACACTTGGCTTCTACATTTGTAATGATGTGTGCCAGATCACAAATGAACTTGATAGTGCAGAGAATGGCATTATTATTATTATTATAATTATTAGCTGACGTATACTGTCATTCTCAACATATTAGTGAGGTTACGTGGATGTTGATGCTGTGGAAGGACTTCCTGTTAACATAGTCTGCTTGGCTTTGTGCAGCAGCAGTAATAGGAATGTGTTCCATCTACACGTCCATCACACTCCATCTTTCTCTGAAATGGAAAACCTTAAGTTTCCCTCATCTCAGGGTTAACATCCTTGAGTTTTCACATAACCCACTGTTAGGAACACTCCTCGGATGTCAGTGAGGAGTTTAAAGCATCATATGGATCAGACCAGATGGAATCCAAAGGAGTTCAACATACGTTCATGTGATATACGTCTTATTGAACCCACAGAGTTGGAACTGACCATCGAACCCATGTCTTGTTGCGGTTCATCCACCATCTCCACTGTTTGAATCGTAGACTTTCCTTTTCCTCCTTCAGCAGAACCCGACATCTGAGCGACGTCGACTCTCACATGTTCCAGCTGATCAAGACCATCCATAGATTCCGGTTGGCCTGTTAACGTTAGCCTCCTGCTAATTACAGCAGCGCTGCAGTGGTCGGCAGCATGCGTGTGGCGTGTTGAACTGTACCTTTGTACATGATGGGATTAGGTCATGAGGCTGTAGAACAGCTTATCTATGTTTTCATTAAGGCCTGAATGGAGGAGCAGAGTGAGCGTTTGTTAATCTTTAATACATCTTTGAGGAGGAAGCGTCTTTCTGCATATTTCTGATTAAACTGCAGATGTTTGTGAAAAGACGACGTTAAAGCCCCAAGGATGAGACGTTTGACTTTTCTTCACATTTAAGAGGATTTACATGAATGTGAAGTGAACATCGCTGCTGCTGTGCTTCATGTTTCCTTTGTTCATCTGATCCAGTCAGATCTGAGGCGTTGGGATAATCCAACACTGATTATCAAACATCACATGGAAACGCATGGGAACATGGAAAAAACTAGCAAAGGACACAAAAATACATAAAACACTTAAAAATACACCAAAACACATTACAAAGCTCATAAAACACATTGAAAAAAAACATTTAAAAACATAAAAACATGCAGCTCCTCTTTATGAACTGATGATGACCTTTAATTTAACATGTTCTAATGGTTCACCTTTTCCTCCATTAAACACATATGTTTAAACACACTTCAGTCACATGACAGCACTGAGGCATAGATGTTTAAGTCCTGTATGAAACAAACCCTGAGACACATCGGTTTTAGTTTAGATTAATCAGACTTTATCTGGTTCATTAACCTCGACTGCACCAGGAAAACCACCATCTTTGATCAGGATCAATCACAGCCACTGATTTGTGGTCTAGATGTGGTCTGAGATGGTCCTAATGTGGTCTGAGACGGTCCTAATGTGGTCTGAGGTGATCTAGATGTGCTGGATATGGTCTGAGGTGGTCTGACATGGTGACCGGCTGAAACCTGTGACTCTGGTCCAGCTTTTGTTCATAAAGGGAAGACGGACGAGTCCCTGAATGCAACACAAACCATTTTTTTTTTGTATCAGACTGATCTGATCCAGGACCAGAGTCATTACCTGAACTTTTGCTGTCGGCTCATGGCTCAGTTTACATGGCTGCAGATCTGAGATCAGTTCATGGTTAGTTGATGGGATGGGGCTGTTCTCATCATAAACAGACGTTCTTGTTCTTCTGTTTATATAAGTTGATCTAAACCATCTTTGAGACCCAGGTCCACCAGGTCCAGTTGGATATTGACTGGAACCATCCTGGTGTTTTGGAGACATGGGAGAACAGTGAGCTGGGAGCTGTTCTCTGATCAGATCCTACCAAGGCCCCCTGGCTCCCAGAAGCCCCCGGGGCTGATGAACCTGCTCCTGTTCAGCGGAAACCCAGAAAGTCTGCATTCAGACCTTAGAAAACGCAGATGGACAACTAACAATTCATGACACACAGGAACAACACACAGCGCCACCATGAGGAGAAAACATGTCAAAGACAAACACTGTGAGATGCTGATGTGATGTTTATTGACACCTGTCGGTGTTAGGAAGTCACAGAGTATCTGAGATCCAGATCCAAATCTGACCTGGTTCTGTTGCTGGTCCTTCAGGATTGAGGTTTGTCTACTGAAAAGTTGAAATGTCTTCTTCTACTGATCTCCTCCGCCATCAGCTGGGCTGACAGCGAGGCGTTCAGGGTCGCAGTGCTGAAGAGATGTGACATGATGGATATCCTTTGATTTTTCAGGCACTTCCTCCGTTTCTCAGAAAATGGCCCAAAACATGCGACGAATGTTGATTTCAATTATTCATCTGGTGCGAGGAGCATGACACGAGAAGATGCTAATTAGAATTATGTCAGCACATGTCAGGCAGCAATTATGGAAATGTTTCTCAGTGGTTCAAATCAATCCCGTCACCTTGGGCTCGGAGCGAGGAATATCCCACTGCTGGATGATCACATTAAAATCCTAATTAGAGCCGAGGGACACGAGGGGACACTGCTCGCTCTGCTTCACATTCACCTTCGACCTCCTCCAACAAACACAACACTGCAGAGCCTCACCGGGTTAGAGTTAGGGTTAGGGTGAATGTACAACGCAGATAACGTGGCAATAATGGGACAGTCGCATGGTGATAATGTGGTGATAACACAGAGATAACTTGGAAATACAACGGCGAAAACACAGAAATAAAGAGATAAGACGTAAATAACATGGAGATAACATGTAAATAACAGGTACATAACATGTAAATAACATGGAGAGAAGATGTAAATGACATGGAGATAACATGTACATAACACGTAAATAACATGGAGATAAGACGATGCTCAGTGTGTGAACATGTGGAACCACGTTCAGCTTCAAGTTGAGAAACAGTCACAACACGTTAATGTAATGAGATGAATTTAACAGTGAATATAGCAGTTGAAATAACTAAAACTGACATGACTAGTATTTATTAATGAACCTTATGTTTAAAGAGGATCTGAAACAATTAATACCATTATTGTGATTTATTTTCTAAGCTTGATAAAAAGATTTAATTTCAGGCTGATAACCGGATAAAACACATATTATAAGAAGTATTCACTGTCATTAGGTTTGGATCAAGGAGAAACAAAACCCACACATAAACCAAACAGGACATGTGGTTTGTACAGTCAACACATATTTACACATTTACAGCTATGAAAACTCATGTTTTAACAGGATCAAATGAGTTCTACTGGTCTGTACTGGTCCATACTGGTCTGTACAGGTTTGTTCTCATCTGTTCTGGTCCATACTGGTCTGTTCTCATCTGTACTAGTTTGTCCTAATCTACACTGGTCTGTACTGGTCTGTTCTGGACCATATTGGTCCATACTGATCTGTTCTGGTCCATACCGGTCTTTTCTGGTCTGTACAAGTTTGTTATAGTCCATAGTGGTCTGTACTGGTCTGTGCCAGTCAGTACAGGTTTGTTCTGGTCCGAGCTGGTCTGTACTGGTTTGTTCTGGTCTGTACTGGTTTGTACTGGTCTGTACAGGTTTTTACCATCTGTGCTGGTTTGTACTGGTCTGTGCTGGTCTGTACTGGTGTGAGCTTGTCTGTACTGGTTTGTACCGTCTGTGCTGGTTTGTACTGGTCTGTGCTAGTCTGTACTGGTTTGTACTGTCTGTGCTGGTTTGTACTGGTCCATACTGGTCTGTACTGCGGCTATTGAAGGCAACTCCTGTCATGGCTGATGAGTGTCTGTGGATTTTAGTGTTTTTATTGTTTGTTTCTAGTGAATTTTAATTTAATCTGTGTGATTTTACGTGATGTGGACGACAGCAGCGCTTCCACTGGCCTTCATGTGGCTCATAATCACGGGTCTATGGCCTCGTAAACGCACTTTGTTTGGAACCAGGGCGTCCATCTACTGCCAGGCCAGGTGGGCTCACCTACACCTGGGACTAACCTGATGGAGCTGAGCGGCCTCTCCTCAGACCCACTGGAGGTTCTCCTCTGTGGCACCAACATACTGCCAGAGTTACTTCAAGGAGGGTCCAGAGGAGGGGTATGCCACCGGCTGAGGAGGAGAGGACCCTTACCTGCCATCACGCTGACAAATGCCTGATCACTACAGAACAAGACCGAGGAACTCTCTGATCCAGATTATCAACGGACCAGTCTCCTTTGTTTCACCAAATCTCTGGAGATGTGGACTTTCAGCTGGATGGATGTGACATCATTCGCTATGACTGAAATCCAACCCAAACACGAGAATCGATTGGGGGCGGGGTCTGCATGGCTGTAAATGGAAACTGGGCAACCAACCACATGCTGAGGGAGACGGACTGTTGTAAACACTAGGAACTAATGACTGTGTCTTTCAGAACACATTATTTAGCACGAGAATTCACACAGATCACCCTAACCCAGTGTTTTTCAACCTTGGGGTCGGGACCACACGTGGGATCGCCTGGAATTCAAATGGGGTCGCCTGAAATTTCTAGTAATTGATAAAAATAAAAAGAAACTTACTAATAAAAAATATATGGTGAGTTGAGAGACAGTCACATCAGGCAGACACTGCAGAACCAGAACCACTGCCTCGAAAAAAACATCTACATAAGCTGTTTCATCCCTCACTTCAACCCTCTGTACTGGTCTGTACTGGTCTGTACCGGTCTGTTCTGGTTTGCACTGGTCTGTACTTGTTTGTGTTGGTCCATATTCGCCCCTGTTGTTCTTAACAATTCTGTACAAACAGTATTCCACGTAAACTGTGTTCTGTGTGGACAGTGTTCTGTGTGGACAGTGTTCTTTTAAAGCACCTCTCTTCTGTCTTCTTCAACTGCAGAACAACAGCAGCTGATAAACTCTCCTCTCCTCGTCGTCCAATCAGAAGCTGCGAGTGCCGAGGCCGTTCCTCAAAGGGGAACTAATGTATGTAGCTGCAGGTCTTTGATAAATGCACCATTAAAGGTTAGATTTAAGCCCATTTCCATCCGTAGAAGGAGGTTCTGCTGTTTGGAGGTTCCCTCAGGACGCCTTCTTTAATGTTGTGTCCACGGGACAAACGCACATCAAAGCCCGGGACGTTCCCGCTGCACCACTAATCCGACGGAGGGGCAGGTGGCCCCCAAACCGGCCCGTCTGGGGGGGCCCCGGGGCCCTCGCTCCACCGAGCACGCTCCAATCACAGCCCCGCCCCCCCCGCCACCGTGCTATCGCTCCCAGAATGCAAATTAAATCCAGGAAACGGCCGCTGATTTGAATTCCTTCAGGAGGCTCATCTTCCTCCTCCTCCTCTTCCTTCTTGTTCTCATCCTTCTTTTCCTCCTTCTCATCCTCCTCCTCCTCGCTGTGCTCTTCCCCCTTCTCCTTCTCATCCTCCTCCTCCTCCTTTTCCTCCTTCTCTTCCTCTGCCTCCTCTTGCTTCTCATCCTCTTCCTCCTCCTCCTCGTGTTCTTCCTCCTTCTTATCCTCCTTCTCCTCTTCCTCCTTCTCGTCCTCCACCTCCTCCTCTTGCTTCTCATTCTCTTCCTCATCCTCCTTCTTGTGCTCTTCCTCCTTCTCTTCTTCCTTCTCATTCTCTTCCTCCTCCACCTCCTCCTCCTCTTGCTTCTCAACCTCTTCCTCCTCCTCCTCCTCCTCCTCCCCCTCCTCCTTCTCATCCTCTTCCTCCTCCTTGTCCTCTTCCTCATCCTTCTCCTCCTCCTCCTCCTTCTCATCCTCTTCCCAGGTATGAGACCAGGTCTGAGGTGACGTGCTGCATTTTTAGTTTTAATTTTTAGACTTTAGTTTTTACTTTTATTTTTAGTTTTTAATTTTACTTTTAGTTTTAGTTTTTAATTTTAGTTTTTATTCTCTACTTTTACTTTTGCTTTTTCCATTTGCTTTTTAATATGTTGTGTCTTTTGTTTTTACAGACCAAGACATTAGTCTCTCTATGTGGTCTTACCTCACTGTTAATCTCTGGTCTTCTAGTTTTTTCTTTTCATTTGTTTTTAGTTTTTGTTTTAGTTTGGTCTTTCCTCACTGTTCATCTCTGGTCTGTCTTTGGTCTGGTTCAGTTTTCAGTGACTTTTCTCTGGCCAGATGTCAGGTTAGTCGAGTGTCCTGGCATCTCCTCACCTGCTTTGGTTCTTGGCGGTGTTGCAGAGGTTCTTGTGGGGTTTCATGTGCTGGATGCAGTTCCTTGTGAACGGCCGGTGGTTAAACTGTGACTTCACTCAGACATTTTCAGGATGCCGGTCATTGTGTTTGGACGGACACACTGCTGCTTCTGTCCGTCCACAGCTCCTTGTTGTGTTGGCTCAGACTGGAAGGTCATTGTCCCTGCCGTGGATCCGTTTACAACGCTGGGGTCATTTCCATACTGTAGGCCGAAGGAGTCCCGCTCTGTAATGTGATGAACGTGGGATTGAAGCCAACACACATTCCTCAGGACCTCAGCCAGAAAACAACGAGATCCAGTCACCTCCGAGTGAACAGAGGCCAGAACCCACCAGAGGAAACAGACTTGTCCACTGACCCAATGGATGCAGAATGTGTCAACAGGTCCAGTTTCATGACCAGACTAGAAACACACCACTTATAATCAAGACAAATATCTGCTCTTCAGGTGTTGGCCACATGAAGAAGCTCTAAACCATGCAAATACATAAACAGTCCCAAAAAGGTGATATGTCATCTAGGAATCGACAAACCAAATGATTCAAACACACCCCAAAAAAACTTCTGAAATTCAACCCCTCGACACATGTATCAGGTTCAGATGAACCAAAAAGCCTGTAAAGCTGAACCCTTAAACCACCGGTAAGGCCACCCAACAGGAAGTCCATCATACTGGAAGTTATTTTTACCATCTTTACATTTATTTTTTAATATTGAGAAATAAATTAAATGATTTCACATTAAAAATGCAGCCTTTTTTTCCTCTTTTTTTTTTTTTTTTTTTACCCACAAACCAGCCCCATGACACCATGTGATGACATCTGGTCCCTGTACACCATCTGGACCTGATCAGACCTGTCATTTGTGATCAAATTTACTTGTAATCAGAGTGATACTGTCATTGTGTTTTACTTTTATATAATTAGAATTATGAATGAGGGGTTTCCTTCAACATTTATAGCTTCTATAAATCAACCTGAGGAACTAAAGAAAAACTCAACAAAACCTCCTCAATTCATCCAAGTAAAGCTAAAATAAAGTCACTCATAAAAATACAGTCCAAACTGATAGGAAAAACAAATGCTGAACATTTGTTTTGTGTCTGTTCCAGATTTCAGATAAACCAGCAGCCTGGTCCTCCACCACTGGGCTCAATGTGTGGTATTTTCCCATGATGCCCTCTGCTCCAGCAGTTGGAGGTCGGTTGTCTCAGCTCTATTAACGTGGATGGATGTGGACCAATGCTCCGGGCTGCTCTCTGCTCAGAGCAGGTAAACATTAGCATAGTAATTAGCCTTGGTTAATTGTGCCAATTACAGCGGTGTTGTTGAGTGAGTCCCTGGAGAAGCAGCTGGACCTGGACCTGAGCCAGCCCGAGGAAGTCCTGATCCTCCGGCAGCCGTCACCTCCTCAGATCCTCCATTGTTCCACAGAGTTGGTTTGTTTTTCCTGAAAATGAGGAGTGGAGCCGAAATCCAGCCAGGAAACAGATCGTCCACGTGGACTTCGAGGCCCCGCAGTGAGTTCAAGCTAATCCTGTTTACACTCAGGCGGGTTTGTAACCTGAGGCGGATCGCTGATCTGAGATCAGAGACCAGTTTGGCATTCAGCATCATGTAGACCCGATTTTTCACCTCAGAGGAAAACGCTCAACTGAACCACAAAAACAACGTCCTCAGTCTGGTTCAGTTGAACGGGGAATGGACCAGCTCTATGTTGAGGATTTCTACGCCAATGTGATCCACGCATGTTTACGCTGTGTGAGTAAATTCACTCACCCATACCAGCAGAACCGGGCTGTGGAACACCTGGTCCACACAGTGGACCACCTGGTCTGGGCTGTTTCAGTAAAAACATTGAATCAAGGCTTCAGTTCTTCTGGAATGTTGGAGGGTTCTTCTCCATGGAGACAGCAGCAGAGGCTCATGGGTGTTCAGAGTCAGAAGTCATGGCCTTCATTTCATTGTTGACATGTGGTCACTGGTTGTAAATCCCATTATGCCTCTCATCATGATGAGATTAAACATGAATTCTATCTCCTTCGGTGGATGGTGTTTTCATAGTCGGGCGAAAACCTGTGATGGACACCTGTGGTGACCAGTCACTGATCCGATTCAGCTGGACTTGGTAGATCCACAGGAAGACATGTCCTCAGGTTCAGGGTTCTAACCCTGCATTCATAGGTCTCGGTTTTCATGTTCTAATCTCAGCTCCTGAAACCTGTGGGCTGGTTTCTCTTCAGGTCCATCAGGTCTTTTCTTTCATCTTTAATTCGATCAGCTTTGATCAGCTTTCTGGAGCTCAGTGATCCTCACGTTCACTTATCGACCCCAACCTTCACTGTTGTCATTATACTGAAATGAGGGAGCTCCACCCCCTTACCTCTGACATCATATATATATATATATATATATATATATATATATATATATATATATATATATATATATATATATATATATATGTGTGTGTGTGTGTGTGTGTGTGTATATATATGTATGTATGTATACAGGGTGGGGAAGCAAAATTTACAATATTTTGAGGCAGGGATTGAAAGACAGTGTATGACCAATTAGTTTATTGAAAGTCATGAGAATTTATTTGCCACAAGAAAATTTACATAATAGAAAATGTTTTTATTCTATGTGTCCTCCTTCTTTCTCAATAACTGCCTTCACACGCTTCCTGAAACTTGCGCAAGTGTTCCTCAAATATTCAGGTGACAACTTCTCCCATTCTTCTTGAATAGTATCTTCCAGACTTTCTCGTAATAGTTTTGCTCATAGTCATTCTCTTCTTTACATTATAAACACTCTTTATGGACACTCCAACTATTTTTGAAATCTCCTTTGGTGTGACGAGTGCATTCAGCAAATCACACACTCATTAACGTTTGCTTTCGTGATTACTCATATGGGCAAAAGTTTCTGAAAAGGTATGGATAATAGTGTTAGGTATGATTATGACATCAATGACATCAATCTATGTTTGGTTTCAAAACAATTGACGTAGTGCCTGCTGAGAAAAAACAACTAAATGTTCATTGTAAATTTTGCTTCCCCACCCTGTATATATATATATATATATATATATATATATAGAGAGAGAGAGAGAGAGAGAGAGAGATAGATAGATAGATAGATAGATAGATAGATAGATAGATAGATAGATAGATATGATCCACCACCAGATGTTTAATCATACAGACAGATCATTATATAGGTATAGTTTATAATGGTTTATATAGATGATGTAGTATAAATTGTTTAAGATGCTTTCATTAATATCAGTATTGTTTGATAATTAATGTTATACATTTTTTTTATTCTTTGTTTCTGTATATTTTTGATACGTTTTATTTGGCTGTACTGTGTTCTCTTCTCTCTCCGGTTGTACTTTCAGAGGAGGAGTCCTCTTCAGGTTTCTCCACCTCTCTGAGCCGTTGGCAGCAGATTGTTGGTCCCAGGGCGGAGCTTTAATTTGACAATAAATATTTACACGGCGGAGATGTGTATAGGCCAGAATCCCAGAATCCCCGGCAGCACTCCAGGTGATTACAGCCACTTAATCAGATCAGCGTTTAGCAGATAATTAGCAGAGGAGGAGGATAATTAGACCAACCTGCTGGATGTTACACTTCAAACGTCTGGGTGAGGATTCATTTCACAGCAGAGGAGGAGGCATTCAAGGTGCGGGTAAACGTGGGACTCCTCAGCGCTGATGGCAACCTCAGTCTGTATAGGTTTATCAAAGTGTTGTGGTTTAACAATCCATCACAGAGCAACAGCAAGAAACAATGTCCTATTTATGCAAATAGCCATTATTCTCTGACTGTAGCAGCAGAGGCTGGACAAAGGTCACATGACACATTAACCGCAACTGAGACTTATGGGTATTGTAGTATCAGAGTCAGTATTTGTAGACTGGAAACCTGAGATTTATGCAGAGATCCTAAGTGAACATTTTAACCAATAAACAAATGCATATGGTTAACCCAAACTCTAACCCTAACCCTCAGGGTCAGCCCTTACCCTGACCCACAGGGTTAACCTATGACTATGATGCTTGATGAACAATATCGACCTTTGATTTTAACATCAATGGATGGAAATGGACCTCATTAACTAGAGGTACAAGGAACAGGACTGAGGCCAGAGAACTGGACTCTGGGGATCCTGGAAAGTTCATCACCTTAGGAATGTCCAAAGCCAATGGAAGGAGCTACATCCATGTACAGGTCACCAGGCTGGGTCATCGGACCCAGGTGGACCAGGTCATCAGACCCAGGTGGACCGGCTCCGAACCTTGGTTAGCTAGTTAATGTCATGTGTTTGTTGGTTGTGTGTTATGTTTTGTTGTGTAGTATCATCTGTGTTTACAGGCCTCGGTCGGTCCTGGCACTCATCACAGTGAGCGCGCTCACATCTATTATTCATGTGGAAGGGTGGGGGTTGGGGGGTGGAAGCATGATCAGCCACTTGTCACACACACACACACACACACACACACACACACACTCATTAACTCATGGCATCCCATCAGCCCCTTTTTCTCCATGAACACAATCAAACTGACTCTGTTGTGTTTGTATTTATCACTGACACTAGATCTGATCTTTATGTGACACAGTGTCCTCACACACACACACACACACGCACACACACACACACACACACACACACACACAAACCCTACCCCTGACTCTGATCACTCCAACATGATCATTAGTGAAAAAATAACAGCCATGTTTTCCCCGGATGTTTGGTGTCCTCGGTTGTCATGGAGATGCAGTCATGTGAGTTTGTAAGTGGGCCACGAGGTGCTGAAGACTCAGCAACATCACGGCAACCGGATGAAGACAATGGTGGACAACAGAGAGGACACACCACGTCCAAATAGACACCATGTCCTGGTTCTACACCCTGTAACCTATTGAACTTCGTAACGTGCTCTACAGCGCCACCGTCTGTCGATGTGGTGCAGCTGAGTTCATGTAGTTTCACTGACTGGGTGAAATCCTTCAGGATCTAAAATCTGTGATGAATGAATTTCACTGCATTTTCAATAGGAATATGAAAGACACAATGAGATGTGAATGCGGTCCATGTTTTGTGTCAGATGTTGTAAATGTTGGACAGACTTCAGAGTGTGTTTGTGTTGGAGGAGCTGAGTAATAAAAGCTGAAAAATGAAGAAATTGGACAAATGTCTCCAAAAGAAGGAAGAAGTTAAAGACTTGTGTGTGTACGTTATCATTTCATTAGTGAGATGTTTGTGTTGCTCCTCTGGTTTCGTCATTCACATCCTTCATCCTTCAGGGTTGGGGTTAACCCTAACCCATCCTTCATGCCAGAGGAGTCGATAAAACAGAGGTTTGTGTTGATGTGTTTCTGCAGGTTTGGAGACACTGATGCTGTAAATCTGAAGACCAGACTGTCCACATACTTCTGTCCTCATGAGCTGAAGAAACAAATGTGTTTCTGTCTCAGCTGAATCTAACCCACCCCCACCCCCATCCCCACCCCTACCACATAGGCAAATATTAGCAGAAAGCAAATAATTCTGCAGGTTGTGATTAAGATTTTAAATGGATCCCAATTGTGTGGTTTTTGGTTAATGAATAACAAAGTCTTAGAGGACGGCATCTGTAATTTATTAAACATGAAAAGCTCCTTGATGAAATATAGAAACTGGATGTGTTTTTGCATTTCAAACGATTTGCATGGGCAGCTCGGCCGAATGCTAATGAGCCACGAGTTTCAAAGAGTTATAAAAAGAAATGAGTTCGGCTGCGAATTCCCCAGTTTGTTGGAAAAAAGGTGAAAAAAGAGACTGAGCTCAATGGAGATAATCAACGGAATCATCTTCGACCTCAAAACTGTGAAGAGAAGAAAAACTGAAGAGAAGAAAATCTGAACAGAAGAAAAACTGAACAGAAGAAGAAAGATGAGAAGACAGACCTGGACCTGGACCTAGATCTAGATCTGGACCTGGAACTGGACCTAAAGCTGGACCTGGACCCGACATCAGCTCAACAGTCAATGACAATTCAAAAAACACCAGTACAGGATCTGATAGGACCTTCATCTAATGTAAATGACTTGGTTTATCAGTGGAACTAACGTAAATGAGATGGGAGGGGTGTTGTTGTTACTTGCTGTTGTTGTTGGGGGTGGGTTGATGTTGTTGGTGATGCACTTTAACATTTTAAATATCTACTTTTGTGTTCATGAGAAGATAATTTTCCTGTCAGAGAACTCATCTCCTCTTTTGTCCACATCTGCTGTTTTTTGTTGTTGTCCCAACATGGTCCTGGCTCTGGTTCTTCTGGGGCGTCTTTTAGAACTACCATCATTTAATCAGTACATGTCAGCATACATTACCAAGCTGCTACATGTAAGTTCAAAGTATTACTACTGTTGGATAATGACATGTACTTTCATGTGTTCGTCTGTGCTTTTACAGGTATTTGCCTCCATTTGCAGCCAGGTGGCGCTTGTGGACATAACGATGATCAGCAACTGTAGCAAACAGAACAACCTCATCTCAAAGGCATTTTAGGGGAATTAATCTGTAAATAATTAATGCAATAGAAATAGTGACTGAATACAAGGAAATATAACAACCACAGCAGTAATGATAAATATTAGTGAAAATGAGTCACAACTCCACATTCATCCAGATGCATCAGTTCCTGGTTAGGTTTAGGTCCTGGTAGCCCTGGTGTTGGGGTTTAGGGTTAGGTCCTGGTAGCTCTGGTGTTGGGGTTTTGGGTTAGGTCCTGGTAGCCCTGGTGTTGGGGTTTAGGGTTAGGTCCTGGTAGCCCAGGTGTTGGGGTTTAGGGTTAGGTCCTAGTAGCTCTGGTGTTGGGGTTTAGGTTTAGGTCCTGGTAGCCCTGGTGTTGGGTTTAGGGTTAGGTTGTGGTAGCCCTGGTTTTGGGTTTAGGGTTAGGTTGTGGTAGTCCTGGTGTTGGGTTAGAGCAGGGGTTGGCAACCTTAAAAACTCAAAGAGCCCATTTCCCATATATGTACTACCTCTAAGAGGTTCAGCACTGGACAGCGCAAAAGTTACCTGTGCCTTTTGAACAGGTTCAGCACTGGACAGCGCCAAGACAGCTCTGTTCAATGCAGTGGAGCAAATATGTGCAGCCTGAAAAGAAGAAGAATAAGTGGCTCCAGCTCCTATCATTCACTTGACAGAGCCGGCTCTAACAGCTGTTCTATTCGCGACCAACACCACACTAATCAGAATACAGGCGTTAACCTGGTCCACTAACAAAATGGAACTGACAGTTTAATCCTTTTGCCATTATTTTATTGAGCGACAAAAAATTGAACATGTTTTACTTTAATGTTAAAAGATCACTGTAGTCTTCAAATTTAGAATTGCATTTTAAAAAAACTAACGAACTAAAATGATATTAATTTAAATTAAATACTCATTATTCATGTTCCCAAAGCCACAGGGAGCGGGATGAAAGGGTCGCATGCAGCTCCAGAGCTGCGGGTTGCCGACCCCTGGGTTAGGGTTAGGTCCTGGTAGCCCTGGTGTTGGGGGTTAGGGTTAGGTCCTGGTAGCCCTGGTGCTGGGGTTTGGGGTTAGGGTTAGGTCCTGGTAGCCCTGGTGTTGGGTTTGGGGTTAGGTCCTGGTAGCCCTGGTGCTGGGGTTTGGGGTTAGGGTTAGGTCCTGGTAGCCCTGGTGTTGGGTTTGGGGTTAGGGTTAGGGTTAGGTCCTGGTAGCCCTGGTGTTGGGGGTTAGGGTTAGGATTAGGTACTGGTAGCACTGGTGTTGGGGTTTAGGGTTAGGTCTTGGTAGCCCTGGTGTTGGGTTTCCTGGCCTGCGGGCCGTGCTAGTCTACAGTGATCCGGTCTCATCATGACTCTGTGGTGTCTGAGTGCTGAGGTGTGTCTGTTTGTCACTTCAGGCGTCGCTCAGTTGGTTTGTTTGTGTTGTCGAATGCAGCTCAGCAGGGACTTTTAATGGGCTGTTGTCATCCCAGACCATCCATCAGCCACGTTTCAGCTCGACATGAGTAATGAGCAGTGTCCTCTGAGGACTACATCAGGCCTCGTCCTCCGTGGACTGCATCAGGCCTCATCCTCCGTGGACTGCAAAAGGCCTCGTCCTCCGTGGACTGCAAAAGGCCTCATCCTCCGTGGACTGCATCAGGCCTCGTCCTCCATGGACTGCATCAGGCCTCGTCCTCCGTGGACTGCAAAAGGCCTCGTCCTCCGTGGACTGCATCAGGCCTCGTCCTCCATGGACTGCATCAGGCCTCGTCCTCCTTGGACTGCAAAAGGCCTCGTCCTCCGTGGACTGCATCAGGCCTCGTCCTCCATGGACTGCAAAAGGCCTTGTCCTCCGTGGACTGCATCAGGCATCGGTGTCGTGCTCCAGTCAGACCGGAGTTTACCTCTGGACTCAGGACTTCAGTCAGTGTGTAACAGCCATCAAAATTTCTGAGAAGCAAGTCTAGTTCACAAAAAAAAACAACAACAAAAAACTGTTGATGCCAGTTTAATGGATTCACGGAGTTCCGTCTTACCTTTCTCCATTTAAACAATATGAACAAATTCACATCATGACTATATCGGGAAAGGAAACCAAGAGCAGATAGTAAATACCCACCATCCAAAACATCCACAGAGTCCTTTTTGATGATTGGACACTTTGACCTGATGATGACCTGGTTTAAGTGATAAACCTGCTGTCAGTTATTGTTTCATCTAAATCACAGTCTGATAATTAAGGTGTTGCTATAACAGTGGAAGGTCCAGGGTTCCATCCCAGCACTGGGGGCGGGGCCTGTAGGTGTGAATGTGACTGTGATTGGCTGTTGGTTTGTATACGTCATCATGTGATATACACATCCACAGTGAACCCCGCCTTCACCTGATAGGCTCCACCCCTACCCTCATGAAGACTAAAAGAATCTGAAAATGAATGAATGACAATTATAATCTTAAACTATGAAACAGCAAGAGCGAGCTCTGATAAACAGAAACTGATGAAAAAAGACAAAGATACAGGTTGAAGATCAGACAAAACACACTTAAGATGAAAAAATTTTTAAATATAAAACAACATTCTGACTGAGTTTTCTAGCCTTTTAATTATTATGACCTGTGTGTGAGATGCTGTGGAGAACATTATGGTGTCTGTGACATCATTCAGCGTGAGCGTTTGGTAGCAGGTCAGTGATGGTCTGGGGGGCATAACCCTGGAAGGACCCACAGACCTCCAGAGGTTAGATAATGGACCCTGACTGACATTAGGTAAAGATGAAACCCATGGACCCACGGTCAGACCCTAAGCTGGTGCAGTGCAGAAAAACGTTGAACGTGGTTTCGTCTTGGTTGCGATGAGGAGGCAGAGTGAGGGTTAGGGTTAGGGTTGGCCTGCCCCCCCCCCCCCCCCGTAAACGAAAGCAGAGTGAGGTTGTGATTATTTCCAAGAGGAGGAAAAGCTGCTTCGTGACCCAGACTCAGACTGAGGCTGATAATGAAGTGTTGGACAGAGAGGATGACACTCGGGGGCTCAGAGACGGCTTTGATTAAGTCCTCCGAGCTTCATTAAAAACCATGAAAGCTCATTTTAAAGAGAGACCCCCCCCCTCCTCCCCTCCCCACTCATATAACCCCCAAACCCAACCCCCTCCAAACACTAGCACTGTCTGTCAGACTGAACCCACATTCACCTGAAAACCACCAGTCCTGGACCTGCAGAGGACAGCACCATGTCCCACATATTTAAACCATGTCCATCATGTTGACACCCTGTCCTACGTGTTAACCCTAACCTTCACTTCATCAAAAAAGAAAGTTTTGAACCTACCCTTAAACATAGAGAGAGTGTCTGCCTCCCAGACCGAGGCAGGGAGGTGGTTCCACAATAGAGGAGCTTGATAGCTGAAGGCTCTAACTCCCATCCTACTGTTGGAAATTCTAGGAACCACCAGTACATGTTGACAGTGTAGTGCTCTCGATGGATTGAATGGAACTGAGAGCTCTTTCAGATAAGTAGGTGCCTGGACATGAAGGGCTTTGTAAGTGAGGAAGAGTATTTTAAAGTCTATCCTGGCTTTAACAGGGAGCCAGTGCAGAGAAGCCAACACAGGACAAATATGGTCTGTGGTACTGGTTCTAGTCAGTACATGGGCAGCAGCATTTTGGATTAACTGAAGGGTCTTCAAAGACTTTTTGGGACAGCCTCGGAAAAGTGAGTTACAGTAATCTAGTCTGGATGTAATAAAAGCATGGATACATTTTCTGCATCATTCTGTGTTAAAATATACCTGATTTTAGCAACATTACGCAAATAACTGAAATGAAGAGTGTTTTTAACATGATGGACACAATTCTCTGATAAATAAAAATAGATTATTCATAATTAATAATGAATAAAATAAAGTGATGTGAGCAAATCCTCAACAACCTGATTCATATCATCATGTTTTAATCACAATGACGACCAGCAGAAGAAACTTCAGATAACACGTCAAAAACACAAGGAAATAATGTGTTAAACTGACAAACATCACATACAAGGATAAACATGAACATGTTGGAAACACATTTCAATGTTTTTACTCTCAAATGACTCATTGATTAAACGATATAAAAACAACAGAATCACATGAATGTAAGTGAAAGGCTCTCATTATAAACAGGGTTTTATGTTTGGAGTCGCAGCCTGTAGTTAAAGATGTGGAGCTGCTGCCCCCTGGTGGAAACTCTCTTCATCTGCAGCCACATTGTCATTGGATCTGATTAGTGGAGGGAAAAAGGTTTCATGTTTCTGTATCATTCATTAAAACAGAGGAGACATGTTCAAGAAAGTCTTATTTTTAACTTCAGAATAACTACTTACAATGATCACAAATTGACCTAAAAACCAAAACTTAATATGGTGATAATAATAATGATAATTCATTATTCCATAATCATTATATATAATGGTGATTTAAAGCTATACCTACCGATGTGGCATTTCTCACAGCACTTTGTAAAAGTTTGAACATGAACAACCCGCCTCCCTCCAAAGCCCCGCCCCCTTCCCTCTGCCTGAGCTCTGAGGCTCCTCCTCCTCTCTCCTCTTTTCACCTGGTGCGCGGTGGAAACGGAGGAAGAAAGAGAAGTGAAGGTCCGGTCCGTTTTGGCGTGTCCGCGGACCCCTCCCTCAGTAATCAGATGCATCATCCACCTGCCGCGGGCCCGCGGCTCCTGTTCCATCAGTAGACCTGGTCTGTGCAGTACTGGGTCAGTGTCTTCACTGCAGTGCCCAGGGGATGGGCGCCGCACTGTGAATGCGCGGCCTCCGCGAATTTTCCGTGGACATTTGAGGTTTCATAGTCCATACAATTATCATCCTACATCATCCTACATTGTGTGACACCATGTACATGTACCTGTATGAGTCCCACCGTCATAAAAGCTGAGCTTTATGCAGACCTGTTCAGTCCAGTACAGCTGACTTCCGGACTTTTATCTCCATCCTTCATCCATCAGACTCCCGTTTGTTCCCCTCTGTTGTCGTTTCTGTTCATAAATCCGTTTTTTCCCTTCCACATGTGCATGTCTGTTCTATCCATACACATCCTAGACAGTAGACTGTGGTCAGTGACAGGAGCAGCGTGAGTGAAGCGTCAGATTCAGAGGGACACATATGGATGCGGAGACAGCGATAATGGATCAGATGCTGGACGGCCGTAATGGATGATTGACAGGAGGTTCAGCCAATTATTTTATTCGGACCGACTAAAATGACTGGTCAGACTTTTATCAGAAATATATGAGAATTAAACATTTTTGAGTTTCAATACCTGGCGGATTTCTTTTACATTTTAGTTTGACACAAACTTATTAGGAGCATTTTAAGATGACAAAAGAAAAGTGTAAAAATGCCACATCATACGGTATAGCTTTAATGGAATAAAAACCTCCTACATGTTGATTTATTCAGCAACTGGATGTAGGAGGGTAATGTGACCGGACTACCCCCTGCTGGAGACAAACAAACCAACACATGAATAGAAAATAAATCTGGATGATGAGCACCAATTTCTTCAAAAACAAGTTTCACCACAGGACTGTGATCCAGGATGGGCGTGTTCAGGTTGAATCCTCTATTATGCTCACATGGGAATATGTGGAGGTTGGAGATGGAGCTGAAAAAGTAAAGATCACAGTGATTTCCTGTTGATCTCTTCTGCATGGATGTGAGCCTGATGTGTTTACACTGTTTTAATAATGGCCATGCAGAGGTTTCCTGTGAACACCTGAAGGTAGATATGAAAGCACTTCCCTTCATCATGTCACATTCCAGCAGTGGATTCAGTAAAATCTTCACAAAAATTTGTTTTCAGTTTTTGTACAAATGATAATCTAAAAGAATTGTTTTTTTTTTGTTTTTTTTTAATTAACAGTCACCCTCTTTTTTCATCTCTCTGCATTAGTTTTGTGTGATATTCATCTGCAATGATCAAATATTGAAAGAATGTATAAGTCACCTGTAATAGGCTACATGAAAACTAAAGTGTGATTTGAATAAAGAACAGAGGTTGGTGTTAAAACATGGACAATAAAAGTCATAAGACAAATATGGATGGATGGATGGATGGATGGATGGACAGTTGGTTGGATGGTTGGTTGAATGATGGATGAACGGATAATGGATGGTTGGATGGATGGATGGATGGGCGGACCTTTGGATGGTTAGATGGATGATGGATAGGTGGATGATCCAACACTGGCCTTTAACTGTTCAGTGATGGATTATTTAATCATTTTAATGGAGAGTTTCCAGAGGGTTGGGGTCATTTCTTATGTTTTAATTATGTTAAACTGTGTTTTCGTGAACAGATCTCAGACACTTTCCTCCTTTCATTCACTTTCCGTTAACCTCCAGTCGGCAGGGGGCGGTACTGAGGACACCCGCTGCCCTTACATCAGCAGCTGCGCGCGCCGCCTCCCGTGTTTGTAGGTGTGTCGCGGTGGCTGATGGGACGTTCCTCCATGTTTACCGAACTACCGGGCCGGTGTCTCCGTTAGACCGGTTTCTCGCGGGTTCCGGAGCGGGTTCCTTCGTCTCTTCAGACATGAGTAAACTGTCGTTCCGGGCTCGTGCGCTGGACGCCGCGAGGCCGCTGCCGGTGTACAGGCGGGCGGAGCTGCCACAGCTGACGGACTGCGGCTTCATCAGCCGCGCGGTGCCGCAGATGCCGAGCGGGATGGACAAGGACGAGGAGCTGGTGGGTCCGGGTCCGAGGGACGGTGCCGGTCTGCTGGGAGGCACCGGACCTGGGTTTAGGGAATTGAGGGCTTATAACGGTTAACAGTTGGCTGTTAGCTTAGCGCCAGACCACCATGGTATTCATGACACAATTACGCACCGGTTTGTGCGCATGCTCAGTACGACCTCAGGGTAAAGAAAGTTTTTAGAAGTTTTTTATATGGTTGTTTTTCTGGCCATCGTGGCAGATGCGTTTGTCAGTGACGAAACACTGATGTTACAGCACAAAAACGTCTTTAACGTCCTACAGGGCTGTTTTAGTGGCCTGGCTACGCGTTTGACGTAACGGTTTACGTCCACTTTACGCTGTCTGCTTAGCGCCACAAGGTTTGGGCGCCTTAAATGCCACAACGTCAGACGGTGTACGTAGTTCCCATGGCAACTGGCGACGCAGACTGCATTTTTTTTCTAACTTGATGACTTTATTGAACCAAATACAACTGGAAGGACTGATACATAATAATGATATTTAAATTTTGATATTTAAAGTCTCACTGATCCAAACACTAAACAAACCAGATCAGACTGGCTCAGAAAAGCTGATGACGCTCTGGACCAACAGACCTGCTCGACCAATGACTCTCTGGACCGATGACCCTCTGGACTAGGGCTGCGTGATTAATCGAATTTTAATCAAAATCGGATTATTTAATTAGGACGATGTTTAAAAAAGGGTAATCATCAAATTGAATCTCATCTCTCTTGTGTCTCTGGGCGGCGTACCTCTGGGGTACCATAGGCTCCTCCTCCTAACTGTGAGAGCGGTCTCCACATTCTTTGGTCTCCACACAACAGTACAAAAATGCCATTTGCTAAGGAGAGTGAGAAGTTTGTGGCTACACAAAGAAATGCGAGTGTTTCTACACTCACATTTCCTTAAAAAAAACAAGAGCAAGTCAGTTAAGTGGAATTGGTACGGCTTCATAGTTTCTGATGAAGACCAAACCATTCCTCGCTGCAAACTCAGCCTGAAGGTGGTATCAGTCAAAGACAGCAGCACAACCGACTTATTTCAGCACCTCAAACTTCATCACACGCCAAAGTAGGAATAGTGCGTTGCATTTTGGGCTGTACACAAAAGTGACATGCAGCCTAAAACGCCACCACCAGCCTGAATTGAAATAGAGTTTTTACAGGAAAAAAATTGGGATTTTATTTTTGGCCAAAAATTGACTGGATGACTCTGTGGACCTTTGACGTGATGACTCTCTCGACTGTTGACCTGATGACTCTCGGTTCCAAACTTCAGGCAGTGAGTTTGTGTCTTCATTTGATATTATTCTTGACTTTTGCGAAGGTGCGTGTATTTTTGTGTTTCTGGAATTTAATGATTGTGACAGAATTAGTTTTATTTTTGTATTTCATTTCATTTGTATTTCATGTTTCCATCATGTTCGTGGAGGTGACGTGTGTTCTGAACACTTGTAGCACACTTGTAACACCAGTATTTTGCTGTAACAAGAAAATTATCTTTACATTAGAACATTTAAACTGATAATGAACATGTACTGAACATGATAATTTATCTGGTTAAAATGTGAAAACATTCATGTTATAACATAACAGCCTAAATTTTAAAAACATGAAACACATGCTAAAATAAAAGGTTCCTGGAGAACAGATGAATAGAAAAACATAGATTATCCAGCCTTCATTTAGCTTGTGTGTAGTTTACATAGTTTACAAATGACATGTTGATGTCTTGAATGTTAAAGTGTGTGTATTTGAAGGACACTGATTGGTCAGTGAAGTCACATGACCACTACCCACGGCCTATGTTGTCCATCTTCTCATGGTTCAGTGTAGTTTCATTGGTCGATCATGAAGGGAGTCGTTTACATGTACACAGTACATGAAGGTTCTGCTGCTGTTGTGATGGTCCATGTGACTGAACAGAAGGAAGAGTCCGATCTGCTCCAGGTTGGTTTGCCATTGAGGGTTAGGGGTAGCTAACCCTAACCCAGTTGGAGGATCAGGAGCCTCTGATACATCCATATTCTGATGTTATATCTCATTCTTCCTTCTGTTCAGCCCTGTGCATCAAGCTAATCACAATATCATCCACTATGTTCATTACAGAATGATCAAATAGAACTTAGACAAACTGCAGAAATGATAAATATTCTCCTATTTATCTTTTCTACACTCACATTTCCTTAAGCGAGTGTCCTTGAGTTTCACATTTTGACAAAGGGATTTATTACATTGTAATGTGGTAAGTTTATGTCAATTTAAAGTTATAACATGTAAACTTTTGCTGATCAGTATTTATTTATTTATTTTTTCCAACAGGGCAGCCAATCTGAAGACTGGAGGTTAGGGTTGGGTTAGGTCAGGATTAAGGGTTTGCGTTATGGTTAGGTTTAAGGTTAAGGGTCATAGTTAGGTGAGTGTTAATGAGACTCACATCAAAGTTAAGTCAGTCTTGTGTTATATGACTATCTGTATGAGGTTCAGCACTGGACAGCACGGTGGTTACCTGCGTGTACTGAACTACACTGGACAGCGCCAAGACAGCTCTGGTCAATGCAGTGGAGCAAATATGTGCAGCCTGAAAAGACAAAAAAATAAGTGGCTCCGGCTCCTATCATTCACTTGACAGAGCTGGCTCTAAGAGCTGTTACGTTCACAACCAACACATCCCTAATCAGAATACAGGCTTTAACCTGGTCCACTAACAAATGGAACTGACAGTTTAATCCTTTTGCCATTATTTTATTGAGCAACAAAAAATTAAACATGTTTTACTTTAATGTTAAAAGATCACTATAATCTTCAAATTTGGAATTGCATTTTAAAAAAAACTAATGAATTAAATGAAATTAATTTAAATTAAATACTCATTATTCATGTTCCCAAAGCCACAGGGAGCCTCAGCAGAGGGATGAAAGAGCCACATGTGGCTCCAGAGCCATGGGTTGCCCCTGATCCAATCCCTCTGAACCTGCTGTGTGGACATGGTTGTTATAGTTGTGGTGTGACTGAACAGGCTGATTACCGTCTAATCAATAATGTGATAAAAGTTCAACCAATTATTAATCTGACAGTTATCTTCAGTAACTGTTTAGTTGTTTGAGTTATTAAATGTCAGAAAAAGGTGAAAAATGTCTTCCTGTTTTATCCACAACCAAAATACATTCACTTTCAAGAAACCCAAAAATATGGGAGAAAACTCTTAGTACGGGAGTGGAAGGCCCCTTTGACTCCAACTTTCCCTCAGTGGCATACCTCTCTTGGTCAACTGGCAGCATTTGAAAGATTATCGTACGACTGTTAAATAGAGTAGAGGATTACAGTGACAAATGGGCTACTTTTCTTATGCAGGTCAATGATATATCCAGCTCAAGAATTTGAACCTGACTCAGTGTTCAGTAATGACTGCTGTAACTGTGTATATGTTGGCATCGTCTTTATTGTTTTGTGTTTTGTTTTGTTTTGTTTGAGATTGTCCACATGTCTTTGGTGTACTTGCATGGATAACTGGCTTAAGGTGTGGAATTATATATTTTGTATGGCCTATTTTTTTTTCTTTAAAAAAAAAAAAGTTATTGTTCAAGTCATAAAAAAGAAACCCACAGATATTCACATGTAATGAACTGACACCCAAAAATTTAGATTTTTTTTTTTAGTTGAAAAGGGACTTCATTTAATCTATGAATGGATTATCAAAGTAGTTAAATTGTAAGTGATGACTTAAATCATTGCCGTTTCCTTTAGTTCATAGAATGAAATGATAGACTAACCCCCTAAGCCAACCCTAACCCTTTACCTGAGAAATGAAACCCGTTCTTAAAATACATATTTTATTGTGTTTCCATAAATGTGTTCTTACCAACAGTTTGTGTTCTAACTGTGACCCTGGTATTTCAGGAGCATCATCTCCAGAGGGCGATGTCAGCTCAACAGGTTTTCAGAGAAAGGAAGGAGAATATGGTGATTCCTGTTCCAGAAGCTGAAAGTAACAGCACATATTATGACCGTCTGTACAAAGGACAAGTCAAAGTTCCCAAACAGCTGATCCACGTCCAGCGTACGTTTATTTTATTGCACATTTTTTATTTAATGTCTGAACCACTTTCAGTGTGCGTTTATTTTATTAGTTTATTTTATACGTTTATTACATATGATCAATCAGATCATCAGTGTTTAGTGCAGGTTGACACTATCAGGCATAAACAAACAATCATTTTCTAAATTGTGAATTTTATCCCTGAGGATAAATGGTCCTGATTTAGAGTCGGATCAGGACCCTGATGACCCTGATTCTGATCAGTGCTTGTTGTCCTCAGCTCTGAGTCTGGATCTGGAACAACCGGATTACGACATGGACTCTGAGGACGAGACTCTGCTCAACAGGCTGAACCGCAAGATGGACATGAAACCCCTGCAGTTTGAGATCATGGTGGACCGACTGGAGAAGGCCAGCACACACCAGGTGACTGACTCGGGTACCCTACGGTCCTGGTCCTGTAGGTGGACCGACTGGAGAAGGCCAGCACACACCAGGTGACTGACCCGCGTACTCCACAGTCCTGGTCCTGTAGGTGGACCGACTGGAGAAGGCCAACACACACCAGGTGACTGACCTGAGGACCCCATGGCTCCTGGTCCTGTGGTTCGGATCCTGATAGGTCCTGGTCCTGTGGTTCTGATCCTTACAGGTCCATGTCTCGGTCCTGTGATTCTGGTCCTAACCCTTCAGGTCCCAGTCCCATGGTTCTGCTCCTGACTGTTCTGGTTCTGGTCACGTGGTTCTGGTGCTATGGTTCTGGTCCTGGTCTTTCAGGTGTCCCTGGTCAAGGCCAAATGAAGATTACTACTTGCTGAAGTTTATGTACGCTGTTCTGGTCCAGGTCCTTCTAGTTGTGGTTCTAATCCTTCTGGTCCTGGTCTTTCAGGAGGTGTCCCTGGCCGAGGCCAAGCGTCTGCTGAATGAAGACGACTACCTGCTGAAGTCTGTGTACGACTACTGGCTGAGGAAGAGGAGGAACCGGTGTCTGATCTTTCAGGTCAAACAGGAGAACAGAGACGGATCCACCAACCACCACGCCTACGTGGCCTTCAGACGCAGAACTGAGAAGATGACCACCCGAAAGGTCTGCCCTCGTCTGGGTCCGCATCAGTCCCCGTTCATTCTGAGGGGTTAGGGTCAGAGTCATTACCTGTGTGAGTCAAACACAAATATGTTCTGTCTGACATTGCAGAACCGTAAAAATGACGAGGCGTCGTACGAGAAGATGCTACGTCTGAGGAGAGAATTCAGTCGGACGGTCACCATCTTGGAAATGATCAAGAAACGAGAGAAGTCCAAAAGGGAACTGTTGCACCTAACGCTGGAGGTGGTGGAGAAGAGGTAAACAACACAAACGAGTCAAAGAGGTGGTGGAGAAGAGAAACAACACAAACAAATGAGTTAAAGAGATTGTGGAGAAGAGGTAAACAGCACAAACAAACAAATGAGTCAAAGAGGTGATGAAGAAGAGGTAAACAACACAAACAAATCCAGTGTTGTGTGTGACATTGTTGCTGTTGTGCTGATGTGTGTGTCTATAGGTATGTATCTATTTATCTATTGATCAATTGATTGATCTGACCACTCGGGGTGTAATGGTGCACTCGTTTGTACTGAACCATTTCATTTTGGGTCCTCAGTACAATACAGTGGTGTACCAAACGAATACATGTGGCCTATGAGAAGAACGCAAACACTCACCTTGAATTTCCTCACGAACCTTGAAGTGGAACACACACAGTATGAGCAGGGTGGCCGCAAGTGGAACCCATGGGCAATATTTGATATCCTAGATGGATGTCTGGATGGATCGCAGTACATGCACCATACAGATGCTGAAGGTGAACCAGCATGGCACCTCAGAGCAGTGTCATACCTGTACAAAGCCAGAGTTAGAAGACCCTCTGTCTTCTCTAAGGTCTCTGACTTGGGAGCATTTTGAATTTCCTGTCAGTTGTGTCAATGGAGAGAGACAAGTCGACAGAACAAGAGTGGTGTGCCGGCATTGTTTCATGAAAATCAGTTATATTTAAAGTTGTTTTATTTTTTTGTTTTTTTTTAATGAAATTGGTCTCCTTCACTGTACTGAAAACGTATCGAAAATGCATCGAACTGAAGACCCCTGTACTGAAAACATACTGAACCAAAATTTTTCTGTACCATTACACCCCTACTGACCACAAGGAAACAGAATTGTTGAAAACCAAATACCGTATGCTATGGTTTAATGTCAAACATGCGACTTTACAACTAAGAACGTTTCTATGTTCAGGAAAATGTGGTGACGCTTTTAATGTGTACAAAAGCATAAACCTGTGGGTGTACTTGGATCTCAGCTGGAGACTACCCATACCTTTTCAGAAACTTTTGCCCATATGAGTAATCAGGAAAGCAAACGTCAAAGAGTGTGTGATTTGCTGAATGCACTCGTCACACCAAAGGAGATTTCAAAAATAGTTGGAGTGTCCATAAAGACTGTTTATAATGGAAAGAAGAGAATGACTATGAGCAAAACTATTACGAGTAAGTCTGGGAGATACTATTAAAGAAGAATGGGAGAAGTTGTCACCCGAATATTTGAGGATCACTTGCGCAAGTTTCAGGAAGCGTGTGAAGGCAGTTACTGAGAAAGAAGGAGGACACATAGAATAAAAACATTTTCTACTATGAAAATTTTCTTGCGGCAAATAAATTCTAATGACTTTCAATAAACTAATTGGTCATACACTGTCTTTCAATCCCTGCCTCAAATTATTGTAAATTTTGCTTCCCCACCCTGTATGTATGTATGTGTGTGTATGTATGTATGTGTATATATATATATATATATATATATATATATATATATATATATATATATATATATATATATATATATATATATATATATATATATATATATATATATATATATATAAAATCTCCACATCTGTCTCCAGGTATCAGCTCAGTGATTTTAATGGGGATGTCCTGAAAACGGTGGCCCTGCCCCTGGAGGAGAAGGCAGTGTACTGCGCTCCTGTTAACGTGAACAACAGCAGCCGACATAAAACCAACGTCAAAGCCAAGGTACGGACCAACACTGACAGTTTATTCATCTGGAACCATGTTGAGAGGGAGCACAGTTTTCATCTTTTTCAAACTGGACATGAATAAGAAGCTGATTTTTCGCATCCTAGTAAGTTCATATGAATTAAAAACACCACATGATACTTTAACAATATTTTTATCATATCATGCATGACTGGGGGGATTACATGGGGAGTGTGTTCCATACGTATCTCACACTGAGTACACACACACCATATGACCATACAAAGTGAAAGTGAAACTTAAGACACTTCACTAATTCCTCTAAGTTTCCCTCTGTTGTACATCTCATTTTCTTTTTCCCTTCAGATACTTTTGTTTGAGGGGGAAGGACATTTGTTAAAGAGGGCAGTGCTCATTTTTGCCCCCCCCCCCAGAACTGGGCCCGGGCAGACCTACGATAATTATTGTATTTGTACAATAATTTTACCCTCTGTACAATGTATGATCAGTAATTCTGAAAATCCCATAATATATGATAATTAGACCCCTTCATTACACAACAAAATTAATTAATTACCAAACACAAATAGGATCCTTCGCATAGTATTGCACGTGTTTTTAGTCATCCTCTCAGATGCCTTTCTACTCGAGAGGCAGGACCTTGATTCAGCCCAAAGCATGTGGATATTGGGAATTTTTCTGGTCTATTCAGTGCAGGGGTTCATCCTGTGCTCCACATATGTAGAGACGCTTGCATTTTTCTAAGGTTCTGTTAGATTATTTAAAAGTAAAACTGGGTTGCAGCATGTAATATTTATGATCTATGATAATGTGTTACTGAAGCATGATACGGGACTCACTAAAAACTAGGCCTTTCAATCAATGCACCTGTTTTCATACAGAAAACCTGGCACCTTTTTGCACACTTTTCTTCTATTTTTAAAATAAATGTCCTAATGGAAAAGTTACATTGCAATGTCTTGTGTGTTGTGTTTGGAAAAATGAGATCGGAATCCCCCAAAATCAGTATCAGCCGTCGTTTTAATTACAGGAGACATTCATTGTGACATCTTTTTTGCCACATAATGCTTATGTAGTGTCGCAATAAGGTTCGTAATATTTTTTCCATCCATAGTTGCATTCATTTTTGATTTTTGATGATGGATAATCAGACCGTTACATCAAGTCTTCATCACGTCCCAAATTAGATTCTGGAATTTATGGAGCCTAATCCATGTGTGAAAATGATGTCTCATACTCCCTGAACCATTCTGTCACAAGTCTGATGATCCTGATCAATCCTGGCATTGTCCAATCTTTTTGACCTTAGAGACATGAGAGGCTATTTACTGCATCAGTCACTTAAATAACTTGTTTTATTATTAACCACTGCAATACTTACCGATGGAAGGATCTGTTTGCTTAGTTAAATCCAGGCACTTACTTTTTTTGGCCAAGCTGTTTATTTAACTCTAACTGCAGCAACTTACGAGTCCTTGGCCTCCCTCCTACTGGATCTTATTATTGTCATTCAGCTAACTTTTCAAGACCTACCTTACCCTCTGTAGGTATTTAGCTGTGGCTGACCGAGCTGCCTCCTCATGATTGCCATTTGCCTGCGGTATCCCCAGGTATTTGTAACTTTAGGATTTATTTATTTAGTTACAGGACAGTGTGTGTTGGCATTAGTTGCAAAGAACAAGATGCATGCACCAGATTTAGCAGAGAAGCTCATTTCCCCTGCTGTCCTAGATGAACTGTCCTTCATATCTGCAATGTTCCCTTCAGGTAGTTAAACCCCTTCTGTTGTGATCACCTTTCCTCTTCTAGATACCATCTGCCCACACTTATCTAGTCTGAATGACATCCTGATGCCTTTGCTTTATGTATGTGAATTAGGGAGTCAATGTCACATTCATTCTTGGCGTACAGCTTGATGTCATCCATGTGGAGGAGGTGGCTGATGGTTGTTCCACTTCCGAGCAAATACCCAAAGCCACTCTTTGTGATGATCTGGCCGAGGGGGTTTAGGCCTATGCAGAACAGTAGTGGGGACAGAGCATCTCCTTAGTATATGCCACATTAGATACTTGGTGTTTCTGGTCTTACAGTTTTGGGCGAATGCCCTGTTAACCAGTAGCTGGTGCTTACCTCCTCTGGTGTTGCTGCCAAATCCTGTCTGTGCTCTGCTCATGTATTGCTCCGTGTGCCTACTCATCTTAGTGGCTATGATGCCTGATAGGAGCTTCCATGTTGTGCAGAAGTCGGTTATAGGCCAGTAGTTGGATGGTGTTGTTCCCTTTGGGAGGTCCTTCATTATGAGGGCTGTCTGGCCTTGGGTTAGCCACTCTGGGTGATTTCCCAACATTAGCGGTTGGTTCATCTGTGCCGCTAGGCATTCATGGAGTGCAGTCAGCTTCTTAAGCCAGAAGGTATGAATCATGTTGGGCCCTGGTGCTGTCCAGCTCTTCATTTTGGACACTCTTGTTTGGATGTCTGCTAGGGTGATGACTACTGGGTCTTGTTCTGGAAGTTGGCTGTGCTCTGCTTGTAAATGTATTAGCCAGTGGGCGTTGGTGTTATGTGTTGCCTCTTTTTCCATACTCTTCAAGAATTGCTCAGTCTCAGCCCTGGGTGGGTCTGTTTTCACCTTGTTACCCTGCCATTGAGAGTAGACCTTAGCTGGGTTGGTGGAGAACACCTTGTTTATTCTCCTTGCCTTTATTTCTCTAGTATACCTCTTTTGGCGGTTGCTAGGACTGTGAGCCTTTACTTAGCAGTCTCCAGTGCCTCAGCTGTGGACAGTTTGTTATATTTCCTGGGCAACTCTTTCTTTACATTCACACATCTGCTTCATTCTTTAGAAGGCTGACTTCTCTCCAAGCTGCCACAATCTTTGCCTCTAGCCACCTTTTCCATCGGGCAACTCGCTCCTTCTGGCTACCCATTCTGTTCATCTTTTAGCTAAGCATCTTTAGGATGACTGTTGCCGTTGCATACATCAGCTGATTGGTCTCAGGGATGTTTGTGGAAGGGATAGTTAGCAGTGCGGTGTTCTGGTCCTCCAGTAGAGACTGGTCTGGTATTTTATTGTTTAGCCTTGGCAAGCAGGAGGTAGTTGAGTTCCCCCAGTACTTCATGAGAGTTGTCAGGTCAGCTGCCTTTGTGTTCAGTCATGTTTATCACTTAGTTTTATTCATGTATTGTTTGTGTATTGTGTGTTCAGATGCAGAAGAATCAGGTCTCCATGAGAGAAGAGCTGACCTTTGACCCCACCAGACCAAAGAACAGATGCACCAAATGGGAGCGCTTGTTTCCTCCACAGAGATTTCCAGGTCGTCTCCCCAGAGCTGAGAGCATTTACCGAGCTGACGTCAACCAGTATGACTTCCACAGCTCCGGAGAAGACGAGGGAAACTCCACCATGGTGGTTAGTGCTATTGCGTCACACAGTACTGCTATTGCGTCACGCAGTACTGCTATTACGTCACGCAGTACTGCTATTACATCATGCAGTTATTACGTCACGCAGTACTGCTATTACGTCACGCAGTATTGCTATTATGTCACGCAGTACTGCTATTGTGTCACGCAGTACTGCTGTTATGTCACGCAGTACTGCTATTACGTCACGCAGTACCACGATTACGTTACACAGTACTGCCTATACGTCACGCAGTACTGGTAACATGCCACGCAATACTGGTAATTCGCCACACAGTACTGCTATTACGTCACACAGTACTGCCTATACTCGACACAGTACTGCTAATATGCCACACAGTACATCATGCAGTACTGCTATTATGCCATGCAGTACTGCTAATACTCCACAGAGCACGCCACGCAGTACTGGTAATACACCACGCAGTACTGCCAATATGCCATTGTAGTACTGCTAATTTGCAACGCAGCACTGCTCATATGCCACACAGTACATCACGCAGTACTGCTAATGTTATTGATTGGACAGTTGGACTGATTGGTTGGGTTGATCCATCTCCTCAGACTCCTCCTACCTCTGACGATGAGAACTACCCTGATGGAGTTTTTATCTTCAGGAGAACAGATGGCTGCCTGTATCTGTCTGTAAGTTTAATGTTCTTTTGAATCATTTATTTCATAAATTAAATGTATTTTTATTTATTTACTTGTATCTATTTTCAACGTTTAATCCGTTACTTATCAAGGAAGTATATTAATCCCTAACCCGTGTTCTGTGACCTCTGACTTGCAGCCTCGTTGGGATGGTGGGCATGTAGACATCCAACCACTGCATGAGCGTCACTTCCTGACCAAGCTCTCTCTTTCTCCTGATTGGATGGGACTGAGCCGCCGCCGGACGGGCCGAGGCGGCAGGTACTGTGTCTTCGTGTACTGTGACCAATGAAGAGTTGATAGGGTGTTTGATGATGCCATGTCAGGAGGTCGTTTCTTAAAAGGACGGCATCGTCAAAATGTTCACCATTGCTCTCGTCAAATAGTTTGAGAAACTTCAGGGAGCTTTAGTCAAGTAACAAACATTTTTAATCTTTGGCAAAATGCAAGAAATTGAACAACTGAACACCTTTGTTTCAGTTGTATTTTACACAATTCATCTTTGTCAACTGTAGATTCAAAAATGTCAATAAATGAAATGGGAACACATCAATTAAACAGGTTTTTCCTGGTGGTTCATTGGTAGTAATGGTTAATAAGTTGCACCACATCATATGATTTTGTTGCTCCATATTTGAAGTTTTCCAGTGATGATGTCATGGCCTCTCCATGTATCCCTAACCTTCATACACGTTCTACATGTTACACATGCCACACCACACTTTGAACATGTTAGACTCACCTCTGAGGGTTTTACTGATCGCTAACCCTCCTCTCTGACCAGGATTCTTCTGGACCGGGCTTCCTGCAGTCTGGATTCATTGCTGAACCAGCTGGACACATATCCTGGCTCATGGACCAGATCCAGGACTGTGTATCCAAATGAACCAGTAGACTTAGACCAGAAGCTCCTTATGAACTCTAGCAGCATCCCCTCGCTGAGTCAAGCCCTGAAAAACATCCAGACCCTGAGGCGGTGCTGCTTCAGACCCAGACCAATTCAGAATCAGAGAATCACTGACAGCAGGACTGCAGGACCCTCTGTGGAGGACAGGAGGTTCCTGGACACACCTGGATCAGGTGGGTCCTCAGGCCAGGCCCGGAAAACCTGATGTTGGTGGTTAATCCTACTTGTGTCCCTTGGAATCGATCTAATAATGAACTTATATTCATGAAGAAAGAAGAAAAACAAAAAGGAAACAAACAGGATTTTGTGAAAAGATACTGACCTAACATTCAATAGTGATGATGTGAAAAGGGGTGACTGATAAAACCTGTAATAATGAATGGCTGCTGTTCCTCTGCTGACCTGCAGGTGGTGTCAACATACATGATTGACATGTACTCTATGTATCTGCCAGCAGGGGGCATCACAGAGGAGCAGTACTACAGCCACCAGCAACAACTGATGAAGATGAAGAAACAACAGCTGGAACAGCTGCAGTACAATGAAGCTATGTCCAGAGCAACAGCACCGCTCGACCATCAGAGAAACCAGGTATTTATATATGTGAAATGTACAGATGTACAAAATATATGTTTGTGTATGTATGAATGTGTATGTATGTATATGTGTGTGTGTGTGTGTGTATATATATATATATATATATATATATATATATATATATACACACACACACACTATAAATGCCAGAGAACGCAGGTATGTAGATGTAGAAGTTTACTGTACTTTATAGTATGTACACTGTACAGATGTACTACATACATACATTTAAGAATGTCCAAGTGTGATTCATATTATCCACATCTACTTGTCCTTGTCTGGTCTCATCTAGTCCCACAGGTCCCCTGAGTCCACGTCTCGTACTCTGGACTCGGTCAGTGCTCACTTTGCGGCCTCGGCTGTGGTCAGTACTTCACCTTCAGCACAGGATGCCCTGAGACCCCCTAAGACCACTGGAGTCCCAAACTGTCCAGGTGAGCTTTTAGACAGGACTGTACAGTCCAAATATCTGTACATGTGTTGCTCTTATCCTCTGTTTTCACTATTGTGCTGATCGTATTTTATACAGAGTTTTATCTCGTATGTTTGTTTTTTTTTTATGTACTGTTTTTATTCTTGGTTCTGCTGCTGTAATTTTCCCAGTGTGAGTCTAGAAAAAGATCATCTGATTTGATCTGATCTTATTCCTCATTTGTTGTGTATGAACAGTCGAACAGATTGAATATTGATGTTTAAAGCTGTATATGACTTTCGTCACCAATTTTTCATCAAATCTGTAAGTCATAGCCCAAGTATCACAAATCTTTAAGTCTTTCCGTAATTACACACCATTACACTGTGTGGAACTCTGCTTCCCACAGTGCACATCGCGACACATTTCCGAAAATCCCTGAGTGACCTACCAGCTCTGTTTGTAAACACTTGGAGTGTTTATGGTGGAGCACACTTCGAAATTGTTCACTGTGAGGGAAGAGGTTCAGGTGCGTAATCACGGAAAGAATTATGGATTCGTGATACTTGGGCTATGACTTGGGTTTTGATGAAAAATTGGTGACCAAAGTCATACACAGCTCTAACCACCCTCCCACCCAGGTGCCTCCAGGTCTTCATACTCCACCTCCTCATCTGTCAGTGGTGTGGGACTTTTATCCATCCCCAAACAGCAGAGTCAGGTGGGGGCCGTGTACCCCACCCACCACCACAACATCCGGCCTTCAGCCCCCCCGCCATCTGCCTTAAAACTGGCCACTTTGGCTGCCAAAGTCATACCTGTCAGTGGCCTGCCCAGGTAAACCTCACCTGTTCACATCAACTCCCCTGTACACATAAACTCACCTGTACACGCAAACTCACCTGTAGAGAACATTTTAAAGGTACATATGAACGTTTTGCGGTTTTATGAATGCGTGTTTTTTGTGAATGACAGTGTTTGCATTTCTTGACAAACATCGTCTGATGTGTCATCATGTATATTCATTCATTTTCTGAACCGTTTTATCCTGCATTGGGTGGAGGGGGCGGAGCCTATCCCAGCTCCCATGGAGTGAATGCATGGTTCACCCTAGATGCCAGTTCACCACAGGGCAGACATGATTATAGTCGCATTACATATGTGTAGCGGGTGCTCCCTAGTGGCCCACTGTGGACACTCGTGGGCCTGTTTCTGTTTTAATCAGTAACAGGAGGTGAATAGAATATTTACATAAAGTTTAAAATAAATGTGTAATTTTTAATTTATTTTTCCACAGAGATATTGACGAACCTGATCGACAACTGAATGGACTCTCAGAGAACACACAACCCATGGAGGTCACATAACACCAACTCCCATCAGCACTAGCTCCTTGGCCATAAATTCGAACATATAGATGCTGTGTCAAATGGACCGTACATCAGCGCTGCCGTTGTTTTGGACCTGGATTAAATACATGTTTTCATCTCTAACCATGTAACTGCACCATGTTTTCAGCCATGTTTATGTCCAAACTTTTCCTCTGTCCTCATGTTAAACTCAGTCACATTTTAAACACAGGTTACAGTATGTAAAAACAGTATGTATGTTGGGCACTGAGCTTTCACGAGACGGTAGAACAATGTAAAAATGAAGCAAACCTGGTTGTCATTTTGCTCTTTTGTGGTGATGAACTCCGGGCTGAGCCTGGATGGGTGGACCTAACCCTAACCCTGCCCACCTGTCATCAGTGACCTCGCAACAGATTCCGATGTCCTCAAATTCTCTAAACTCCTTTCTCTGTCCTCAGCTCAAATGAGTCTCCTCGAGAGGGGATTGTCTTTTGTCCCACATCCCACCAAATTTGTCTCAGAGGAACTTCAAGGGGACATACACAAATATCACCTCCAACTCAAACTTTCTAATAATTTCCAGCCCCAATTGGATTCCTTACACATACCATTTCCAAAACCATCCACATGAGAACCCCTCTTTACACAGATATAAAAACCCACACAAAAATTAATCAAATTAGACAGATGGGCCCTGTGGACATACAACATCCCAGATAATCTGTCGAGGGACGAACGCAGGGCCCTCACCCAATTGGTCCAAAATCCAAACATTGTAATAAAACCAGCAGACAAGGGCTCCAAGGTAGTCATCATGGACAGACAAGACCTCATAGAAGCCAATAGAGAACTTTCTGATAAGTAATATTATAAACCTGTAACACAAACTATTCAACACAACACCCAATTACAACTGTGGACCATCATCCAAACTCTTCACCATGAAAAAATACATCACAGCTAAACAACATGACTACCTCTTCGGCTCAGATCAACCCCATCCTAGACAATTTTACCTCCTCACAAAAATTCAGACACTTGGACCATTCCCCTTGAGGTTCCAGCCGGCAGACCCATAGTTTCTGACTGCAGCAGCAGATCATAAAACATCACTCAATTCATAGACCACTTCCTCAGCCCCCTCTCCAGGAAGCACCTAATCTGCATTAAAGACACTTATCACTTCCTGGACACCATCAGACCCATGGATGTTCCCATCCAATCCTATCAATTTACCATTGATATAGACAGCTTGTATACCAACATCAACACAGAACTGGGTATCAAAACAGTAAAGACCATCTTTGAACAACACTCAGACAATAGCTGACCACATCATGAACTCATACAACTCCTCACCATTTACCTCAATAACAACGACTTCAGCTTTATTAATAAACATTACCAACAAATCAACCGAACAGCCATGGTTCAGAGATATGCACCTTCATATGCCAATATCTACATGACTGAGTGGGAAAGTTAAATACACAATAGACAAACATCAGGTTCATTTCCTCGATAGGTTTTTTTTTTTTTTTTTTTTCAAAACAGTTAAAAGTAAAAGAATGTTCATCAAGGGCTATTTTAAAACAACAGACACATGTGCCTCTCCATAAAACCAGTTAGCATCCAAAATACACCTTTTAGAGGTATAATAAAATCATAAAAACCTCAGATTTCACAGAATATCATCATTAGAATCTGATTTACTCTGATATTTAAAATCCTCTGTAAAAGACACTATTCCAACAGATTCCTGAGGTCAATCAAAAACAGCACATTGGCCTCTCTCGCTCCCGCTCGCCCTCCCAGCACCTCAGGGTCACCATTTACCACTTCCAGGCCCCCTCCCTCAGCTCCTCCAGAATCCCACAGTACCCCACCCCCTAATCCAAACCAGGGTTAGTATCCTCCTGTCAGCCCTACAGCAGCAGAGGGAGGGTCCACCATCCACATTGGTCACTAATAATCCATCCTCACCCATATTTCAACTTCTTCCAGTGGTCTCCACATTCTTACACTAAGTGCTAAAACATGACTTCTATAATAGTCAAACACAGAACTCGGTCATTCACAACCTCAGGATCATCTCCACCTTTAGAAAAAACCCAACCTCCACAACATTTTACTCAGGTCCACCCTCACTCATAATCACTCACTATTCCTGATGCCCATTTCTACACTAATAGAACTTTCATCATTAACCCTTACAGACATTCATCTGGCCTACATATGGTTCATTCTCTCTCACACACAGTAGCATCATTTACATCATCACATGCACCACCTGTTTATTGCAGATGGTGCATGTGATGATGTAGACTAATAACACTCTAAGTCACCCACTTTCAGCAGCACTCTACTGACCACCAACATAAACTGGTCCACTGGACAGAGAAAGAGAGTGGAGAGGCTGGGTACCACAACACAAAGGGGATTCAGTGATGTCCCCTAGATGGAGACACAGGAGCAGTTTCCAGCCCTCTTCCTTTGACCCACATTCTTCCCTCCACAGCAGTCACCAAAACATGCACATTGGGACCTTCATAAAGGGAAACAATTTATTGTTACCACTTTCTAAGTTTTTATATTTGATTGGAGTCTAGACTACCTTGTATTTTTAACCCTAGGATGTGTCTTAACCAAAGGTTTATTGGTGGGCCTGTGTGGGGGAGTGGGTGACTACTGTGGTCCCTGGGGTGGAGACTTCTCTGGTCTGGTCTCAAACTGGATCAGATGAAGTGGCAGGGCCTAACTGGTGGGGCTAAACTGTTCTGACCTTCCACTACAATCACATTCTACATCTCATTCAAATACTATGCTGTCATACTGGATGGGGTGGGCCCGAGTCTGCAGGCCAGCGCACCCTAACCCTGACCCCAACCCTAAACGTTACCTGACCCTAACCCTAAACCCTACCCACCCCTAACCCTAAACCCCACACAATCCTAACCCTAACCTTAAATTATATCCAACCCTAACCACTAACCCATCCCTAGTCCTTAACCTACCCTAACCCTAAACCCTGCCCTACCCTGACCTTAACCCCTAACCCGACTCAACCCTAAACCCTACCCAAACCTTACCCTACCCTAACCCCTAACCCTAACCCTAACCCTGGGCTGAGCTCAGACAGGTGGACACTCCCACAGTTACATGGAGCTGTTTATTTTAGAACTTTCACGCTGTGAAACCATCATAAAACTATTTTGTCTTGACTGTCACTTGTGCTTCTCATACAGTGTATTGCTTGTTCAAGTGTGGCTGGTCTCTGAATGAAAAAGAGGTGGAGTCTAAGAAGTGTACAAACACAAGCAACAAATGTTACATACTGTTCACTTAAAATACGAAACATGAAGGACAGCAGCCAATCTATGTGCTTCCTCACATACTGTCATCAAACCCCACCCTAGAGCCCCCACCACCTCCAAAAAATACTTAAATAAGATCCAGTCATCTGCATGATCAGGTTTATGATCCAGTGATCTTTGTGATCAGGTTCTGATTCAGTAATCTGTATGATCCAGTGATCATGGTTTGGTACTCATGACCTGAACCAGAACCAGAACTCTGTCCTCAGATAAACCTGTATTAATCCTGAATAAATGCTTTGTGTTTACGTTTCTTAACCAGTTTCAATGTCTTTATGTGTAAAGTTTTATGTTCTATTTGTGATGGTGAAAACAGATGAATGTGAAACGGAAACTCATTTTAATTCAACTCTTGCTGTGATATTAATCCAGACAAATGCAACACTTGACTGGTGTTAACGGGTCCAAAATGGCTGATACGATGTATCACAGCAACGGGCTGAGGCAGCCAATGAGGTGTGTGCGGGGTTTTCCCATCAGCCCGTCAGACCGAATGTGACGTGATCCAATCAGGATATTTTAACGCTCAGTGGATTTTATTATCATTATTACTGTCATTATAAATGTTTGTCGGCCCCATCAACCATTGTTTCCATTGTGATGAATCATGGTCTGATTGGTCTATGGTCTAGTACCTCGCTCTGGTCGGTTATTTATGTCCATGTTTACATTTTGTATTAAATCATCAGGACGTTTTTGTCACTTATTTTTTCTCGACTATGCATCAAAGACTTGAAGCTGCTCAGAAAAATGTCTTTGTATTTTAAAGCTGAAGCCAAACAGTGGCTGAGTTTGACCTCTGACATCTGCAAGGTGACAGTTGTTGAGGTAAAGGTCACAGCCCATTTCAGTCTTGAACCAGCATCACATTTTCTGTCATTCTGTTTATAATTTAGATGAAAGATGCTGCAAATAAAAAATACACAAGTATCTGACATAAGTTCTTGTTAATTTATTCATCTGCTCATGAGTTTGTGTTTGTTCTGTCTGTGGTTTGTGTTTGTTGTTCTGAGGGGTATTCCAGAACGCAGGTCCAACAAACTGACTATCCAATTCCAGAACAGCGGCTTTGAATTAGTTCAATCGACTCTTGAGTATGTTTACCCGGAGTTGAGTGCTTGAACGAACCTCTGGGGTCACCCTGAGCTTACACAGTCACTGGAACCAGGATTTGAGTGTGCCTATGGTCATCTGAATGTGGATCTAGTCCTGCAGTGGACCACATTAAAACACTTTTGGGGCCCCAGCTCAGGGTCAGGGGTCAACAGAGAAGGCTGGCATGGATGTCCTCTGTCTCCCAGTAGGTACCCATCAGTCTCTCCTGTGAGTAAAGTGGATACATGTTTATGTGTTTATATCAAGGAAACAAAAATGATAATTTTACAAAGTGTTCAGTTTCTTACCACATTTTAATCGGCGGCTCAGGCTACACTCTGGATATATGTGGAGTCATGTACAGAACTAGGACACTTGGCTTCTGCATTTGTAATGATGTGTGCTGGACCACAAATGAGCTTGATAGTGCAGAAAATGGCATCATCATTATTATTATTACTACTATAAGCTGCTATATATTGTGACGTATACTGTCATTTTCAACATATTAGTGACAGTACCTGGATGTTGATGCTGTGGAAGGACTTCCTGTTAAGACAGACCCCTTGGTTTTGTGCAGCAGCAGTAATAGGAATGTGTTCCATCTACACACGCTATTAGATTTGGAAGTCCTGCAAAATGAAGTTTATCACTGATCTCAGTCTGACTTGACTCACGCGGACGCATCTTGTCTTACAGTAAAGGAAAAAATTATTAGACCATCAAAAGTCATCAAAAACAATGGTTATGCAATCCAGTACTAACTCCTGTGTGTATCATGTGACTAAAACAGACAAAAGAAAACATGGAATGTCTAAAAGCACTGTTTTTGTCAGTACAATGACATAGATACTAATGTAAGAACTGAAGGGATTTTGGTTATTATCAAGAAAACACGGAAAATGTCTAAATATCAGCTCTGAAATTAAACTCTCATGAGCTATTTTTGTTGTTATCATTATATTTGTCCAAATAAATGTACCTTTAGTTGTACCAGGCCTTAAAATGAACAAGAAATTAAAGAAAACAGTTGGGTGGTCCAATATATTTTTTCGTGACTGTATATCGTCTCTAACGCCTGTTTTCTTGTAGGCCTGTAGGTGGCGCTGTTACAAATGATGTCCGTCAAAGATCACAAGATAGAAGACCCAGGAAACCGACCTGAATTTGGCCCATAACCAGTAACACCTGACTGACTCCATCTCCCAGAGTGCCTTGCGGCTCAGTGGTCCGGGGCGGACCTGTCAGTGGGAGTGTCCCGTCAGCATCCTCACACAGCGGTGGTACATCCAACCGGACCCTGGACCCGGTTCGACTGGCGGTTCCCTCTACCTGTTGTCCGTCCGTCCGGGGCCCTGTCGGGGAACCGAGCTGTTTCGAGCCGAGCCGAGCCGTGTTAGCTGCAGTGATGGACGCGGCGGAGTGCGGGGTGAAGGTGATGTGCCGCTTCAGGCCGCTGAACGACGCCGAGCAGAGCCGAGGAGACAAACCTGTCCCCAAATTCAGCGGAGAGGACACCGTGGTGGTCTCGGTGAGTTTGAGGGGGTGGGGGTGGGGGGGTTTGGACCGGGACCGAGGCCGGGACCGGGACCCCCTCCGCCCCACTCTAATGAGACACAAAAGAAACTGACTCAAGAAAATACACGATGAAAACATGATGAAAAACAAAACAAAACACAGAAACAAGACAAAGACACGACGGAGGACAGGAGAACAAACAAAAACAGAAGATTTATGAGATTATCAGTAGATTTATAAGATTATAAAAAGATTTATTAGATTATCAGTAGATTTATAAGATTATAAATAGATTTATTAGATTATCAGTAAATTTAATAGATTACCTGTAGGTTCAATAGATTATAAATAGATTTATTAGATTATCAGTAGATTTACTAGATTATAAATACATTTATTAGATTATCAGTAGATTTATAAGATTATCAGTAGATTTACTAGATTATAAATAGATTTATTAGATTATCAGAAGATTTAATAGATTATCAGTAGATTTACTAGATTATAAATAGATTTATTAGATTATCAGTAGATTTAATAGATTATCAGTAGATTTATTAGATTATCAATAGATTTATTCATCAATAGATTGTAGATTTAATAAATTATAAACAGATTTATTAGATTATCAGTAGATTTATTAGATTATCAGTAGATTTAATAGATTACCTGTAGATTTATTAGATTATCAATAGATTTATTCATCAATAGATTGTAGATTTAATAGATTATAAATAGATTTATTAGATTATCAATAGATTCAATAGATTTTTAGTAGATTTAATATATTATCAGTAGATTTAAGAGATTATTAGTTGATTTAATAGGTTATCAGTATCATATCCAATGATTTTCATCTTTTATTTGACTGTAAACAAAACAAACCGGAAAAGCACAAGATAAACAGTGTAAACAGACTGAATCATTTTGTTCATTTTGGTTTAATGAATAAAATGAACACAATCAGTTTAATCGTCATTCTTCTTCTTCTCTGTTTCTGTCACTTAAACACTTATAATTTAGTTTCATTTGACCATAATGTTCGGCTCCTCAGGGTTGGCCATGGGCTTAAGGTCATGTGACTCGGTCCTAGGTCGTTATTGGCTAATGAGGCCGTTCTTCAAGTTTTTAAAACCGCTTTAATCAGGTTTGTTTTTCACATCAGGAACTTCTTCTCATTACCAGACATTTTGTTTAAGGATGCACGGACTGTGGAATTCTGGGTCATTCAATGTTGTCTTCTGTTTTTTTTCTATTCTGTTTTGGTCGTTGTTTATCTGTTGTTTTGTTCCAGTCAATGCTGATTATCTGGGTTAGGTTAACGCTGACATTCACTCATGAAACAACCTTTAACAAACACAACAGTTCATCTGTAAAGTCTGAGCTCAGACTGTTTGGTTTAACTGATCATTTCTATAGAAATATTTTGATTGACATCTGTTTATTTAAAGTCCTATTGATTATTGATCAGTTTCTTTTTCTTCTGAATCAAACTCGACGCTCTTTATTCACACACAAAGGGGGATGGAGGAGCGGTGTCTCCTGGGAAATTTCTGTCTCCATGACAGCGGAGGCTGAAGGCCGTCAGACGTCACATGACTTACATCAGATGGTCAATCTGTGGTTCACGGTCCTAAAGAGAGACGAGTCCACTTTAGACCTGAATCCACTGATGTAAAACCCTGTCAGTGTGGACATTTACTCACAGGTGGGGAATTCAGTGAGATGCAGTTACCATGGCGACAGACGTCTCTTAGAAATCTCTGATGAAACGAGGTGGAGAAACCATCACACAAACCTCAGATCAGTTTAATGTCACACATCACATTCTGTAAATGTCTGGAAGCCACCTTCATCATCATCATCATCATTTATGATGATGTGATGATGAGATGAGAGTGATGATGAGTGAGAGTGATTTAATTGGTTTTCCCCTGTAAGTCGCTTTGGAAAAAAGCGTCTGCCAAATGCGTAAACATAAACATAAACATAAACATCATCATCATCATCATCATCATCACATAAACCTGCTGATTCCCTGTGAACAGCCTGTCTGTCTCTGGACTATTATTTTGAAAGGCCTTTTGTTGTGACTTTTATTTTGATGGGGTTTTTCTTCTGTTTCAGGGGAAGCCTTATGTGTTCGACCGTGTGTTGCCTCCAAACACAGAACAGATTCAGGTGTATGACACCTGCGCCAGGCAGATCGTTAAAGGTCAGTGAATGCATCATATTGGTTCTGTTTGCACTGGAGTTGAATGAAGAAACAATGAAGCATTTAATTATCACTTGATTAGAATAAAGAGTCATGACTGAAGGGTTTCAGGTTGGTTTAGTCTCATTCTTCTGTGAACTCCTCTTCAGGTGCTCAACACTGTCAGATCTTTGTTTCATGTTATGTGCACCAGTGTAAACCACATCAGACCAGTCCAGGGCTAGAACCTTTAACATGGTCTGGCTGGATCTGCATGGACATCCTCAACCAGTGGGTTCTCCACAGTGATCCAGACCCATGTGGTTCTATGGGGTCTAGAGGGATGCTGGTTCTGGATGTGGTCTGAGGGTTCTCCACAGTGATCCAGACCCATGTGGTTCTATGGGGTCTAGAAGGATGCTGGTTCTGGATGTGGTTTGAAGGTTCTGGTTCTGGGTCCAGTCCAAGGGTTCTCCACAGTGACCTGGACCCACGTGGTTTGATGGGGTCTAGATGGATGGATGTTTGTTCTGGATGTGGTCCTAGGGTTCTCCACAGTGACCCGGACCCACGTGGTTAATGATAAACTGTGTTACATTCACTGAGCGTCTGTATTTTCCAGATGTTTTGGGTGGATATAATGGAACTATCTTCGCCTACGGTCAGACGTCGTCAGGAAAAACTCACACTATGGAGGTTGGTTGTGTTTATTATCAGAGATTTTCATTCAACAACTTCACCAAACTTATCATCATTGATATGTTTGTTCTCTTTCTGTGGTTTTTAGAACATGTTTTGTACGGGTCAGGCTTAGACCGTCATTAGCAGTTTTCTGGTTTTCATTTTCTGTTTTTTGTGTTATCTCCAGGGGAAACTCCATGACCCTCAGCTGATGGGAATCATCCCTCGAATTGCATCAGATATTTTTGATCACATTTACTCCATGGATGAAAACCTGGAGTTTCACATCAAGGTAAAAGTATCACCTGATATATTTACTATAAACGATCGTATGGTTTACATATAAACAGTATATGTACAGCCTGGAAAGAAAGAAAGAAAGAAAGAAACAAACAAACAAATAAATAAATAAAGTATTGACAGTAGTACCTGCAGTAACTGTACTGTAGTATTGACAGTAGTACCTGTAGTAACTGTACTGCAGTAATGATGTCCTGCAGGGACTCAGTGAGGCGTTCACTGACCACCAGTTCACCATATGTTTACCTGCTGCTCTGAGCTCCGTGTCACTGTTTCTTTTCCCAGTAAAAATAGACACCACCCTCTAATGAATGTAACACTAACCTTAAGAAAACCATTTGAATTGTTTTCATTCAGACTGTTATAAACCCGTCATGTCTTTCCTGTGTGTTAATGATGAATATGTTTTTTGTGTCCAGGTTTCATATTTTGAGATCTATCTGGATAAAATCAGAGACCTACTCGACGGTGATGACTGCTTTTAGCACATTTCATAAATGAAGTATTTATGATTATGGTGTTGATTATTTATCATAAATAACCTGCTGTTTTAATTCATGTTTCAGTGTCAAAGACCAACTTGGCTGTTCACGAAGACAAAAACAGAGTTCCATTTGTCAAGGTACCAGTTATGCACTTATGTATAAGTGGATAAAGCTGACAGAATCAGTGACATCTTTTAAATCACTTCTTAAAACACGTGATGTTGTCTCTTTTTAATATTTGAATTTTTCAAATATTCAATAATTTAATATTTAAATGTGTTTGGAGTGTCATGTTTTTCTAGTTTGCTGTTCTTATCTCTTTTACTGTGTTGTGTTGTTTTTCTATGCTTCAGTGTCTTTGCTTGTGTCTTGTTTTACTTCAGTTTCAGCTTAATTCTGTCCTGTTTGTCCCTCTGTTGTTATTTTCTCTCCTGGGTATTCTGTTGTGTCCTTCTGCTTTGTCTGTCAAAGCACTTTGTAAACTCAGCCTGGTGCATTATTATGCTGTTGTGTTGCCTTCAGGGATGCACAGAGCGTTTTGTTTCCAGTCCTGAAGAGGTGATGGATGTCATTGATGAAGGCAAAGCAAACCGTCATGTCGCCGTCACCAGTGAGTCTACACTTAACCTGTAGTACTACACTACTAATATACTGCAAACACTACTACTATAGTACTGCAAACACTACTGCAATAGTACTGCAAACACTACTACTATAATACTGCAAACACTACTACTATAGTATTGCAAACACTACTACTAATATATTGCAAATAGTACTACTATAGTACTCCAAACACTACTGCTATAGTACTGCAAACAGTACTACTATAATACTGCAAACAGTACTACTATAATACTGCAAACAGTACTACTATAATACTGCAAACAGTACTACTATAGTATTGCAAACACTACTACTATAATACTGCAGACAGTACTACTATAATACTACAAACACTACTACTAAAGTACTACAAACACTACTACTACTGTAATACTGCAAATACTACTACCTCTGCCCCTGCTCTAATTTCAATCATTAGATTCCAACTGTAATTCACTGTTCGGAATGAATGTGTAACTTGGTTTTCTTGGAGTAAAAGTATTTTTTTGTTTTTCCAGACATGAACGAGCACAGTTCTCGGAGTCACAGTATTTTTCTGATCAACATCAAACAGGAGAACGTGGAGACAGAGATGAAACTGTCTGGAAAACTGTACCTGGTCGACCTGGCAGGCAGCGAGAAGGTCAAAGGAACCCAAATATTCAGTCCATTCACTGATTTGTCGTCATGGTTGATAAATGTGTAGTTCAGACGGATGATGGAAAAAAAAAAACAAATACCCTGTAGCGTTTGATGATAATTGCTTTGATTAAACAGAAAAAATACAGACATCACATTAACAACTCTGATCATTATATTTTAGATAGAATTTACAGTCACTATAAATTATAGTAATGAGTTGTCTGAAACCATGAGTACACCCTTGGTCTTACTGCAGACCTCTGTGGGGGAGGGGGGGTTATATAGTAATACCAGGAATTCCATCCGTCTGCCTGAGATTTTTATCCAGCTGATTTCTCAAAGACTTTTCACTTGATTCTTTTCAAATTTGACTCAGTTTCTTTCCACCTGCAGTGCACAGTTTAATGGCTAAATTTCAATTTTTTGATTTTTTGATGGATTTTAGAAAATTTTAACGTACAAAATTTGTCCAACCAAGTTTTAAAAATTTGTATGTTGTTGGTTAAAATGTGTCCAACTGGTTATTATAGCCCTGTGTGTGTGTGTGTGTGTGTGTGTGTGTGTGTGTGTGTGTGTGTGTGGGGGGGGGTTGTTATATAGTATATACATGGACCTGTCCATCTGTCTGTCTGTACACATTCATATCTACCTGACAATTGGCACAAGGTGGAAATATTATAGCTTTTATACTCACATGTTGTATTCTTATTCAGAACTTGATCAAATGTAAGAGTAGTGCTCAGTTCCTGACTAGAAAGGGAATCAGTGAACAGGAGGGGCTGTGCAGCGGGGTGGGGGTATTAGTAAGCTCCACCTACTTTTCCCACTTGTTCACCTCCAGGTGTACTTTACCTTTCTTCTCTATGTTCAGGTCAGTAAAACTGGGGCTGAGGGTTCTGTGTTGGATGAAGCCAAAAACATCAACAAATCTCTGTCCGCACTTGGAAACGTCATCGCTGCTTTGTCTGAAGGAAAAGTAAGAGTCTGATTGAACATACTTCAGTTTTCATGTCCAGTTTACTTCACTTTTGCACAAACTCATTGATAGTTTTCCATTTTTCTTTTATATTTAACAGTAAACCCTTGATGTCTTCATGTTTTCTGTTTTATGAGCATTGGTTTTCTGTTCTGGTCCTGGTTTCGTAGAAAACCCATGTTCCATACAGAGACAGTAAGATGACCCGGATCCTGCAGGACTCTCTAGGAGGAAACTGTCGAACAACCATCATCATCTGCTGCTCTCCTTCTGTTTACAATGAGGCTGAAACCAAGTCAACGCTGATGTTTGGACAGAGGTAACAGGAAGAGGAGGGTCAAACACCAGTTACATTCACACATATGAGAGAAGAATCTGTCCAACACACACTGTGAGGTCAGCTGACATCTGATGAGTCCAACTGTTTGTATTTTAGGGCAAAGACCATAAAGAACACGGTGTCAGTGAATCTGGAACTGACGGCTGAGGAGTGGAAGAAGAAGTATGAGAAAGAGAAAGAGAAGACCAGAAGTCTGAACATCATCATCCAGAAACTGGAGAATGAGCTGAAACGCTGGAGAAAGGGTGAGTTTATGAAGAAACGGTTATACACCTGTGTGTGCAGGTGAGTCAGTACCTGTGGACTCAAATAAACAGCTGTACACCTGTGTGTCCAGGTGAGTCAGTACCTGTGAACTTAAATAAACAGCTGTACACCTGTGTGTCCAGGTGAGTCAGTACCTGTGGAGGAGCAGCTGAGCAGCAGAGATAAGAAGAGCAGCAATGAGACAGCTGCAGTGATTGAAAGCTTGGCCCCGCCCCCTGTCCCTCTGTCCAATGAGGAGAAGACGCAGTACGAGACGCTCATCACTGACCTTTATCAACAACTAGACGACAAGGTGAGTGTTACCTGGACCGGTCTCACCTGGCTGAACTCCTTCCTCAGGTCTTCCTCTGGTGTCTGTGAAACATTAAAACCTGTTTCTTTGTATTTGAGGACGATGAGATCAATCAGCACAGTCAGACAGCCGAGAAGCTGAAACAGCAGCTGATTGATCAGGACGAGGTGAGTCTCACCTGACGGTCAGCCTCTATAGTTGTGCCTCCTCACCTGTAACCCCTCCTCTTTGGGATAATCCATGTTTCATTCAGGACCACTTCAGTCCAAATTGTTATTTCAACTAAATTAAGTCCTACTCACTCCCGTTTCAGCTGCTGGCAGCGTCGCGTCAGGACTACGAGCGGCTGCAGGAGGAGCTGTGTCGGCTGCAGAGGGACAGCGACACCGCCAAAGAGGAGGTGAAGGAGGTTCTGCAGGCGCTGGAGGAGCTGGCAGTGAACTACGACCAGAAGAGCCAGGAGGTGGAGATCAAAACCAAGAGCAACCTGCAGCTCAACGAGGAGCTGGCACACAAAACAGTGAGTCAGAGAACACAGTAACAACACAGTCACATGACAACGATTCTGTAATACCCTGGCAGCAGCATACCATCAACATGGTAACAACACAGGAACAACGTGGTAACATGATAATGACAGAGGAACATCATGTAGAAATGACAGCAGTCTGTTCCTCCTATTCATGCGTCAGCTGTAGCTTTCTGTTAGTCTTGTTTACTGATGTGTCCTCATCTCTTCTTCTGTTCTTTGCCTGTTTTCAGGTCAGTCTGGAGGCAGTCGAGAGGGAGCTGTCCTCTCTGAAGGACCTCAGTGTCCACCACAGGAAAAGGTCCACAGAGATCCTCAGTCTACTGCTCAGAGACCTCAGCGACATCGGCAGTGTCCTCGGTACCACCGACCTCAAATCTGTAAGATGGACCTTCATGTGTCCTGTGTCTCATCTGTGTGATAGGAGGTGGTGTATGTTACCCAGGTCGTGTCTGGGACTTGAACATAAATCCTTGTGTAAAGTTTTGTATCATTTTTGAAGTTGGTCCTCAGATGAATTTCATCATGACTATGTGCATTCAGGGTTCTGCAGGTCCTTCAACACCTGAAATCCAGTTACCTGAAGGTCATTCATGAAGGTCTCTGTTCATTTGTTCATGATCGTTAACGCCTCTGTTGATTCATGTGTTTCTCTGGAGATGACGGAGACGAGCAGCGTGATGGAGGAGGAGTTCACCACGGCTCGTCTGTACATCAGTAAGATGAAGTCAGAGGTCAAGTCACTGGTGAATCGCAGCAAACAGCTGGAGCTCAGTCTGACCCAGAACATCAGTAAGATGGAGGCCAATGAGAAGGACCTGACATCCTGCCAGCTGTTGGTCTCCCAGGTAACCAACATGTCCCCTCTCATTTAAACAACATGTCACCTAGGCAACAGATTAGAGACTATGTGGTTTGTAGTTTCTTGTGTTCATGTTGTTTACCTCTTTGTCCTCTTTATGTTGTTCACTTATTCTAATCTCAGCTCCAGGTGAATATTATCGGACTTGGTAACGATTTGTTGTGTGTTTACGTTGTTTACTTCTTTGTTGCAGCTCCAGGCAAAGAATGGCTCTCTGAGCGATGACCTCTTGAAGGTGGAGCAGAAGAAGAGGCAGTTGGAGGAGAGTCATGACGCTCTGATGGAGGAGATCGCCAAACTCCAGGCTCAAGGTTAGAGTTCATCACCACAGCAACAATAAGTCTCAAAGAGAGCAGACCTCTACTGGTTGGATGTTGAAAGTCTGTTGGTTTGTTTTCTAGATAAAATGCATGAGGTGGCGGTGATGGACAAAGAGAAAGAACACATGAGCAGACTGAAGGACGCCGTGGACATGAAGGTAACACACTTTTATTCAGTAAACATCCATTTAAAATGTCACATTTTCTATACATTAATGACTCAAAAACAACTTTGTTTTTCAGAATATGTCATCATTTGAATGCATGAAAGGTTTAGAACAGATCACATGGGGTTTAATCTGGTTCTATGTGTTCTGTAGACTTTAATCTGGTTCTATGTGTTCTGTAGACTTTAATCTGGTTCTGTGTGTTCTGTAGAATTTAATCTGGTTCTGTGTGTTCTGTAGACTTTAATCTGGTTCTCAGTGTTCTACAGGGTTTAATCTGGTTGTCTGTTCTGTAGAGGACTCTGGAGGAACAGATGGAGAACCACAGGGAGGTCCATCAGAAACATCTTTCACGCCTCCGGGATGAGATCGAACAGAAACAAAGGATCATGGACCAGCTCAAAGAGTACGTCGTATCATAACCCTAACCCTAAAATAGGTCGTATCATCTTTGTTTCATCATCACTGATCATCATTTGTCAATATTTATCTTTAATTCTTTCACATATTTATTATTTGGTCAGAATTTGTTTCATTCTGAAATGACACCAGTCCTTTAGCTTTAGTTTGAGTCACAGGATCTGGAGGAGTTCAACTGGAAGGTTGGTGGTTCAATAACAGGCTCCAGGTCCCAGAGGCTCCACTAGTGTGTGATTTTATGTGTCAATATTACACATTGTCACTAAATTGTCACTTTATAATATATATATAAATATGTATAAATGCCATTTACCAGAGGTACATTTCCAGTGATGTTTGTAAATCGTAGAGCATCAAATGTGTTTCATAGGCTTTGGACTAACTTCTGAATGATGGATCACTGTTCGTCAGAAAAGAAGTGAACTTTGCCCACCCCTTTACCCTCTCTCAGCCCTGAATGTGGCTAGAATCACATCACATTGAACAAGAAATAAGGGTTTCCAGACCCCAGCGGGTCCAGATCCGAGCAGGTCCAACTACTTCCTGGTCTGGATGGCGTGGGTACAGGGATGTTAGGGATGTGTTAGATGGGCATTAAACTGACACAGGCCTGATAACAGGAACATTTGAGACCTGGTTCTCTGGGTCCAGGTGGGTTCTCTTGTGGTCTCTTTCAGACTCTTCATCCACCTTCAGGACCCACATGGATCTGCTCTTCAATTCAGCTGTGTCCAGAGTCATCAGCTCCTGGTGGAGTTGACATATTTAGATATTTGTTGATAATATTTTTAGAAATATTTGCTGTAAAATGATCTGGTGTTTGGTGCAGATGCTTTGTTGTTATAAATACACATTTTCTGTATCATTTTGTCCATCCGTGTCGTTTCAGTGTGAATCAGGGTTTGCAAATTGAGGTCAGGAAGCTGCAGACAGACTTAGAGAAACTTAGAGCTGAGGACCAGAAGAAAGACCAGAGACTTCAGAAACTGCTGTAAGTTTGTCCCTCTGTGCTTACCGTAGACTTAGCTGGTTTCAACCCAACATCTCAACTCATGTGACATTTTAAAAGCCTCAACCCATCATTTCTACTTGCTTTTCAGGTTCCTGAATGAGAAAAGAGAACAGGCCAAAGAGGACCTGAAGGGTTTAGAGGAGACTGTGGTGTGTTATTGTTTCAGTTTGTCATATCTGTAGTTTTATACAGCCTGTGGGTTGTTTATATATATATATATATATATATATATATATATATATATATATATATATATATATATATATATATATATATATATATTTTTTTTTTTATTTTTTATTTTTTTTCTCTTTATAAATGTTGTTCACCTGAGATCTGATCTGGGAACTGTTGAATGATGTGTTGTTTTCCATGCATCATTCTGACAGGTCAAAGAGCTCCAGACACTCACCAACTTGAGAAAAATCTTCATCCAGGACATTGGAGCTAGAGTTAAAAATGTGAGTGTGACAGAGTTTGACAAATTGTGCATGTGATCTGTCAGGGTTAACCTAAGCCTAACCTCAACCCTAACCCCTAGGGTTGGTCAGTTTCTGTTCTGCATTTTTAAGGAAAGAAAATAACTACGCTGCAACAGCATTTAATAATAGCATTTAATAATGAAAATAGTGTTAACTGAGTCATGAAACACTCAGTGACGTAGTCTGCAGTGCAGAATGACCTCCTTGAAATAAAATCCTGGTTCACATACAGTTTCCTCAGAATCGCCACAGTACTGAATCACTCCCATACTTCAAATCCCAAATGAAAATGCAGACTGTACAGGTGTCGCGGGTGGTTGATGTTCCAACTATAGTCCATATATATTGTATACGACAGTATAGTATTGTATTCTATTTTGTAATAATTTATTTATTGTATTTCTTTGTATTTTTGCCGATATCTTATTGTGATTTTTACCTCCGCCAAGGAGGTTATGTTTTTGCCAGGGTTTGTTTGTTTGTTTGTTTGTCTGTCCGTTAGTGTGCAACATAACTCAAAAAGTTATGGACAGATTTGGATGAAATTTTCAGGGTTTGTTGGAAATGGGATAAGGAAGAAATGATTAAATTTTGGTGGTGATCGGGGGTGGGGGGGCCCACAGGGGGGGGCCACTGATCAGCCTTGGCGGAGGTCTGCGCTCTCTGAGTGCTTCTAGTTCTTATTGTGACCTTTCCTCAGAAGATCCCACGTGTCAGGTGTTTTCTTTCACTGAATCCAGGATTTTGAATTTTTATTTTTTAGAGTGCTGAGAATGACAGTGATGAAGCCGGTGGAAGTTTGGCTCAAAGGCAGCGGATAGTTTTCCTAGAAAATAATCTGGAGCAGCTCAGCAAAGTCCACAAACAGGTGAGAGTTGAGCATTAAGCTTCATGTCTGAGATCATAGACATACAGTAGATATGGACATAGAAACAGCTTTAATCACTTGAGCCTGATGCTTGACAACGCCATAGCCCTCAGTGTCACTTCACTACAGCTCATAGTACTCTATATCAGGACCAAAAGTAGCTCCCCTGTTTACTTTTACACATTTACAGTTTAGTTGTAACAGTTCCAGTATAGCAGTGACAGTAACCATTATGGTGTCAACATCCAGTATATGTGACTATGGTGGACACTCACCTGTGTGTCTGTCTGCAGCTGGTCAGAGACAATGCTGACCTTCGCTGTGAGCTTCCCAAGCTGGAGAAGCGTCTGAGAGCCACTGCTGAGCGAGTGAAGGCCCTGGAAGGAGCTCTGAGGGATGCCAAAGAGTCTGCTATCAGGGACCGAAAACGCTACCAACAGGAAGTGGATCGCATCAAAGATGCCGTTCGAACCAAGAATGTCTCCAGGAGGGTACACTCTGCTCAGATAGGTGAGTTGTATTTAGACAGAGGACACTGTCCAGGGAGAGGATGGTTTGATATAAACAAATTATCTGTGAATTTGAATAAAACTAAGTTTATGGTGTTCACAAATAGAAGAAAGGAAGAACATGTTTCATTGTCTATTAATGGTGTTACGATTGAGAAGGTTTCAGAAATTCATTTTTTGGGTGTAATAGGGGACGATAAATTAACATGGAAGCCACATATTGCTTATGTAAAAAAAAAAAAAAGGTGTCTAAAAATATTTCTGTATTGAGCAAAGCAAAATATGTGTTGGATTATAAAGCAATGAGAATTTTATATTGTTCACTTATTCTGCCATATTTGACTTACTGTATTGAAGTATGGGGCAACACATATATGAGTAACACAAAGCCATTGTTTTTATTACAGAAAAGAGCAATAAGAATCATGTCTAATGTTCATTTCAGGGAACATACAAATGAGTTGTTTATTAAATCAGGATTGTTTAAGTTTAAAGTTAGCTGAATTAAGGACATTGCTGATTGTGTTTAGAGTGAGAAACAGACTTTTGCTGCAAATTTGCAGAGATTATTTGTTTTAGTGTCACAGGATGAAGAACATAGGAGGAGGTTTAATTTTAAACAGCAAAGGGTTTGGACTAATGTAAAGCAAATGTTTATTTCTGTTGTGGGTGTCAGAATGTGGAATTCTTTGGCAGTGGAAGAGAAGAGCTGTACAAATATTTTTCAGTTTAAGAGGTTGTATAAGGAAAGAATAGAGAAGCTTTATAAAAGCATGAAATTAAATAATTTTACTTATGGATTTTGGATTGTTTCATTTGCTTTGACTATCATGTAAACTGTTTACTGTAATAGCTGTGATAGCAACATATCTGATGTAGGCAGATGTTTGAAGAAAGGGGCAGGTATTTTAAGTTTTCTTCATTCTGCTCCTTTCCAATCATTTAGATTGGAATGAATAATTAAAATGAAATAAAATGAATGAGAGGACACTGTCCAGGTAGAGGACACTGTCCAGACAGAGGACACTGTCCAGGTCAGTCAGACATTTGGCCTTGAGCTGATTGTTTCTGAAGAATCAGAATCTCATTAGAAGATATTTGACACATATGACATAGTATTAAAAACAGCTGAGTCACTTGTGTCTGTTTCCTCTTAGCCAAGCCAATCAGAGCTGGACATCACCACCACCAGAACCAGAACCTGTCCTCCTCCTCGTCCATGAGACCCACCATTAGAGGAGGTGGGGCCGTGGCCTCCAGTCCTCGACATCACCCCAGCAGACAGCACATGTCACAACCAAACCCCCATCAGAACCACAAGTAGACCAGGTGAGTCCACTGGGAGTCCTGGTCCTGGTCCAGGGCCCGGTTCTGCACCTCATGAAAGGACTGATTTCCCTAAGTTTCAAAAGTTGGAAATTGTTCTAAAAAGATTTTGCACCTAGAAAATACTAACACATCATCCATCAGTTGGAAATGTTCACCCATCTGAGTCCTTATGTTCTTCTACTACAGTCCTGCAGCAGTAGTGCATTTGTCAACGACTAAAAACCAGTAAAATATACAAACAAACAAATGTTGTTAGGGTTTGGCTTGTTCAGTCCAGGGTTCACAGCTGTTTGTTCTGTTTGGTTTCATGATGTGAGCTACATTAACGTTCCTCAGACCTGCAATGATAAAACTGACAGGCTCAGATCCACAACCTGTGAGATCTGGTCCAGACTCAAGTTCAGGATCCAGAGTCCTCACCTGAGCCTCATCTGTGTGTCCTCCAGGTGGCGCTACTGGTGATCGTCTTGTTTTCTGTGGATGTGGTTTCTAAACTCTCCGGTCCTCACCGCTCTGCCTTTACTGGAACCTCTTTACACCCAACTCCACCTTAAAACAGCCATTCCACCTTAAAACCACCAAGTGCTCTGCTTCTGTTACTGACACAGTATTTTTAACTCGTTTTGATACTGTTTCAAATCAATGTGTTCATTTATTTTTCTTCAGTAAACTTCAATGTAGTAGTATTAATAATGGTAACTGATTAAAAATGTAACCAGTTGAATAATATTATAAATCTGAAAAACGCTTATTGACTCTATTCTTGCTTTAGATTTTTGCCTTTTCACTAAATTGTGAAAAAATTCCAACAATAAATTTACCTCATATTTATCTTAACTTGCATAACTCAGTGCACACACTTCAGTAGAATGAATAAATATATATAGTGGGTTACACTGACCCTAACCCTAACCCTAACTCTGACCCTAGTCCTGACCCTAATCCTAACCCTGGAGATAACCCTAATCCTAACCCTAACCCTGATCCTAATCCTAACCGTAGTTCTGACCCTAATCCTGAATTTAAAATCCTAATCCTAAACTTAACCCTGACCCCGACCCTAAATCTTGGGTTAAGATTGTATGACTCAGTTTGTCAGATTATTTATTTGAAAATGTAACATTATTTATATTGTTTTGTATTATTTGTATGTTGTTCTTTGAGTATTGTTTATACGCAGTAAATGTTTATAGATTTATAGATTTACTTTATAGATGAATCAGTTTATGGACTCAGATTGTTTAATTTTTACACACTTTTTATATGTTGCATTTTTACTGGATTCCCCTGAAGGCATCGTGAGAGTTTGTGTTGTATTTGTTGTCGTGTTGTTGTTTGTTGACGACCTGAATGTGATGTGGTGTCACTGTTTACAACAGATACAGGGTTCTGCTGTGTTCTAAGTGTGTTCTAACAGATTATTTAACACATTATAACATTAACATTCTAACCTAACCCTAATCAGCCAAATGAATGACATGACTGCTGATCAACCAATCAGTTCATCATGTTTTTTGCTGCCGTACTTTAACCCCGCCCTTTACTCAGCCTTTACTAACAGTATTGATCAATCAGCATTAATGATCAATTAATAGTGAATAATAGCACAAACGTTGACCAACACCATGAACAGTATTTGTCTGTTGACGAGCACAAACGGCATAAAAAAACATGTAACAAATGACCTACTACTGGTTTATCAAAGATTTATTATTGATTTTGACAAACAGGTAAAATGGCACATGACCAAAGGTTTCACTGACGATCAGTAATCAACAGTCAATATCCTGCATCACAAATGCTTTACTTTTGTTGAAAAATCATCATTGTTCTTGTATTAAAGTCAAACAGGAAGGGTTTATTAAAGTTTAAGGCTCAGCGTTAAAGTTGTTCAGCTGAGATGATTGGCTCAGTTTGAATTGTTTTACAGTTTGAGAACCAAATGTTGGACAGTAAAGCGTCTTTATGTTAGTTAATATCTGTAACTTATCCTGTGAGAAACGCAGGTTCCTGACAGTGAGAATAAAGTCCAGTCTTCACATCTCTTGTATGTGTGGATTTTATCACTCTCTTTTTGGTATCTGAGGCCCTGAACTCATCCTTTTCACTCAAAGTACAAATGAACCAAAAGCTGATCCAAAGGTTCCACCAAAGCAAGTTCTCCTCTGACCAGATGGAAACTATTAAAGAATCAAACAAGGAGCTTAAAATAAGAGTATTTTACTATTGTACTGTGTAAATACAACACAGGCCAGTAAGTGACTATATTCAGTAAAACATACGTGTTAATGTATCATTCATTATGAAAAAAAAAACTGTCTGAAAAGACTTGAAGACAATATTTAAAGATATGGGAGTCTATATTAACCCACACTCATTGTATCATTGATCATATAGACTTGAGTACAACTAAGTATTTATCAAATTACTGGACATTTGATTAATATTTATCATACATCGGTCAAAATTATTGGGTAAATGATCATATGGGTTAGGAATCCGATTGAGTTAAAGTATGTGTTGGCATTTGTTTGTTCAGTTGTAACCTTTCCACTCCACCGTTGTCCTAGAGACATGACCCAGCGCTGGGTGATAATATGTCATCTCAGACTGGAGTCTGCTGTACAGGGTCAGTATCCAGTCCATCTCAGCCCAGGTAATGGGACAATACAACCAGTCTGGGTCAGTACCGGTGCTGGAACAGCCCATGACAGAGTTAACATGTCTGTGACCATGTCTGACTGACGGAGCAGTGACTTAGTACTCGACAACGCTGACTTGCTAATGGGATAAAATGTAAGTTACCGACAGAACTGCTAGGATTATAAGTGATCTTTGAAATAGATACTAATGAAAACTCACTACAGGTACCCTTTAAAAAGAATACAGGATCCTGTGATAATAGTCACCTGGTAGAAGTGCTGACAGCAGCAGTCGGAGGCTGAATGGTTGTCAGGGATTTTAATGAGGAATGTAGCATTTACATTTGCTGTCAATGTGTTGGAGACAGACACAGTCCATGAGATGATCAGGTCCGGTCACAGACTGAAGATCTCACTGTTCTCGATGAGGATGAACTCCACGATCTGGTTCTGGTAGACCATGTTGACCGCCATGTTTCCTGCATCCAGTTCAGGCCACATGAGTGTTGGGCCAAACACGATGCTGATTCCCTGAGTGGACATCAGGTTCTTCCTGGAATAGGCCAGAACTCTGAGGAACACAAGAATGAACATGATCCAGTACACAGATTTTACAACAGAAGACACCTTCAGTCAAAAGACCATGTACAGAAGTAGAAGTAAACCAGTTGAGGCCCACCCTCCATCACCCCCCCCCCACCCCACCACAGCAAGTGAAGAAGGAACACTGTCCTAAATGTGAGGAGGTGAGGTGATTGGTCACTGGTTCATCCATAAACCTGCACTTTCAGGATGACTAACTAACCCATCTGACCTGTTCCTCAGGTGTGCTGTACCTGTGCAGGTGGTTGAACAGCAGCTTCATGGTGTCCCGGTTGGGCTTTGGCAGCTGCTGAACCAGTTTCTTCACAGCGTGAACTTTCTGTTTAGGGTCTTTGATCTCTGTTCAGACGACAGCAGCAGGTTATCAACATTTTCATAAATGGAAATGACTCAGGTTCTATTGTGGTACAAACAGCCTGTGCTTTGACTTTAAGTTCATCATAGGGTTAGAGTTAGAGTTAAGGTTAAGGTTATATTCAGGGTTAGAGTTATCTTAAGGGTTAGGGTTAAGGTTATATTCAGGGTTAGAGTTATCTTAAGGGTTAGGGTTAAGGTTATATTCAGGGTTAAGGTTATCTTAAGGGTTAGGGTTAAGGTTATCTTCAGGGTTAAGGTTATCTTAAGGGTTAGGGTTAAGGTTATCTTCAGGGTTAAGGTTATCTTAAGGGTTAGGGTTAAGGTTATCTTCAGGGTTAAGGTTATCTTAAGGGTTAGGGTTAAGGTAATCTTCAGGTCAGTGTGGTGAATCCAGTGACTGGAGTCCACGTTCTGAGTCATGAACAGTCGGAGGTTTAGACAATGAACACAGTGGAATATTAACCCAAACTCATGAACATTATAGTTATTTTTTAATCAATTTTTTGACTTTTCCTGGATTAAACCAAACTCTGTGATCTTTCTCTGAACTAAACCATAAACAGTTCAGTGAAAAACAGCACATGATGTAAATTCAGTTGTTGAACCTTTTGATAAAATACTTCACCTGTAACTAATTTACATATATGTTCAGTAACATATTTACCACTTTAATGCTGTATGACGTATGTGGAGTACAAATACTTCATTACTGTACTTCAGCAGAGTTGTCAGGAATCTATACTTATGTTTTTTGTTTTTTGTTTTTTTTTTTTACTTATTCCTTTTACCCCTGCATTTAACATAAGTATCTGTACTTTATCTGATTAATATGACCTGAGGTTCAGTTTGATAGAAACGACAGACTAGACTTTTCTATTTAGAGAACATTTCAAGTCCTGGACTTGGTCACTTTTACTACAGTAAAGAATCAGTTCTACTTTTGCAGGAGTCTTGATTTCTTCAGGTTTACTCACTGATGGCCTCCACAAACTGCTGAAAGAACTTGAAGGGAAATAATGGTTCTGGCAACTCTCGGAAAAACATCTTCAAAGCTCCAGTGATGACGTGGATGTCCTCCCACTGACTCTGGTCCAGATCCAGGTCTTCTTCTGGAATCAAAACCAACACCATGTTTCAGACTAAAGCCAGAAGCCTTTTCTGGACTAAAACTTTTATTTCTATATCTGGTTTTCTATTCATTCTGTTGGTGTGAAGTTCATGGTAAAACACATGACCTGTTGTTCCATTGTAGATTTTCCATGTTGTTATTTACAGGTTTCATCTGAACTGACCTTCATCCACTATGAAGCGCAGTTTCTGGATAGTGGCCAGATTCCCACTGACTCTGTAGATCCCATCAACCTCCAACCCTGAAAACCAGTTTCAAACCATGCACTTACACAATTATTTATAACGACAGACAAGGTTTAGGCTGAATTCAGCAAATTATGAATATTCAAGTGTATTCTAGTCTTAAGATTCTGAACATAATTTGTTGAGTTAAAAGTATAAATGTAGTTGAGCTGAAGACCTGGAAGAAGATAAAACACATTAACTCTTACAGTTCAGGTGAGCTGATGTGAAAGTGTAAGTGGAAAAGCAACATTATTGAAGTGGTATCAGTCATGTGTTTTTGTTTGTGAACGTACCTCGCTTTTCAACGGCGTCCAAACAAATCTGAACAAATTTGGGCACTGAAGTTCCTTCTCGCTCACAGAGAGTTAACAGATGGCAGCCGAAAACCCGATCTGACACAAAACCACTCTTTATGATCAGTTAGGGTTACAGATTAAATATATGCTGTCCATATGTTTTCCTTGGTTTGAAGTCTGACTTCACCTCAATAATCCCCGAAACAGTTTATTGAACAAAATCCTTTCTTTAATAATTAAACTTCATATGAAGAAACTATGTTAAAATGTTTTCAGTGTTGCAAACCTGTCTGAGCTGTAGGTGATGCTGTTTGGGTTTACTCAGATTATCACAACTACCCAGAACTAACCCTAACCCACCCAGAACTAACCCTAAACCTAACCTACCCAGAACTAACCCTAAACCTAACCTACCCAGAACTAACCCTAAACCTAACCTACCCAGAACTAACCCTGACCAACCCAGAACTAACCCTAACCCACCCAGAACTAACCCTAACCCACCCAGAAATAACCCTAACCCATCCAGAACTAACCCTAACCCACCCAGAACTAACCCTAACCCACCCAGAACTAACCCTAACCCATCCAGAACTAACCCTAACCCACCCAGAACTAACCCTAAACCTAACCTACCCAGAACTAACCCTGACCAACCCAGAACTAACCCTAACCCACCCAGAACTAACCCTAACCCACCCAGAAATAACCCTAACCCATCCAGAACTAACCCTAACCCACCCAGAACTAACCCTAACCTACCCAGAACTAACCCTAACCCACCCAGAACTAACCCTAACCCATCCAGAACTAACCCTAACCCACACAGAACTAACCCTAACCCACACAGAACTAACCCTAACCCACACAGAACTAACCCTAACCCACCCAGAACTAGCCCTAACCTACCCAGAACTAACCCTAAACCTAACCTACCCAGAACTAACCCTGACCAACCCAGAACTAACCCTAACCCATCCGGAAATAACCCTAACCCACCCAGAAATAACCCTAACCCATCCAGAACTAACCCTAACCCACCCAGAACTAACCCTAACCCACACAGAACTAACCCTAACCCACACAGAACTAACCCTAACCCACCCAGAACTAGCCCTAACCTACCCAGAACTAACCCTAAACCTAACCTACCCAGAACTAACCCTGACCAACCCAGAACTAACCCTAACCCGCCCAGAGCTAACCCTAACCCACCCAGAACTAACCCTAACCCACCCAGAACTAACCCTAAACCTAACCTACCCAGAACTAACCCTGACCAACCCAGAACTAACCCTAACCCGCCCAGAGCTAACCCTAACCCACCCACAACTAACCCTAACCCACCCACAACTAACCCTAAACCTAACCTACCCAGAACTAACCCTGACCAACCCAGAACTAACCCTAACCCACCCAGAGCTTACCCTAACCCACCCAGAACTAACCCTAACCCACCCAAACTAACCCTAACTCATCCAGAACTAACCCTAACCCACCCAGAACTAACCCTGACCAACCCAGAACTAACCCTAACCCGCCCAGAGCTAACCCTAACCCACCCAGAACTAACCCTAACCCACCCAGAGCTAACCCTAACCCACCCACAACTAACCCTAAACCTAACCTACCCAAACCTAACACTGACCAACACAGAACTAACCCTAACCCACCCAGAGCTTACCCTAACCCACCCAGAACTAACCCTAACCCACCCAAACTAACCCTAACTCATCCAGAACTAACCCTAACCCACCCAGAAGTAACCCTAACCCACCCAGAACTAACCCTAACCCATCCAGAACTAACCCTAACCCACCCAGAAATAACCCTAACCCATCCAGAACTAACCCTAACCCACCCAGAACTAACCCTAACCCACCCAGAACTAGCCCTAACCTACCCAGAACTAACCCTAAACCTAACCTACCCAGAACTAACCCTGACCAACCCAGAACTAACCCTAACCCACCCAGAACTAACCCTAACCCATCCAGAAATAACCCTAACCCACCCAGAAATAACCCTAACCCATCCAGAACTAACCCTAACCCACCCACAACTAACCCTAACCCACCCACAACTAACCCTAACCCACCCAGAGCTAACCCTAACCCACCCAGAGCTAACACTAACCCACCCACAACTAACCCTAACCCAACCACAACTAACCCTAAACCTAACCTACCCAGAACTAACCCTGACCAGCCCAGAACTAACCCTAACCCGCCCAGAGCTAACCCTAACCCACCCAGAACTAACCCTAACCCACCCAGAGCTAACCCTAACCCACCCACAACTAACCCTAACCCACCCACAACTAACCCTAAACCTAACCTACCCAGAACTAACCCTGACCAACCCACAACTAACCCTAACCCAAACCGCTAACCCTAACCCCTAACCCCTAATCCCTTACCCTTACCTTAACCCATAACCCTCTAAACTTAACCTTAACCCTATGTGTAAGGAAGATGTAAACCTTTGATGAGGCCTTTCTCCTGCAGTGTCTTCATGGACGGGCGTCTGCTGATGAACTTCTTCAACCTGTTTTTCACTCCATTCTTGTCGGCGCTGTCTGAGCTGCTGTGTTTCAGCTTCGAACCACCAAACACATCTACGAAAAAAATCAAGCATCAACAGTACGATTATTTAAACGTGATGAAGTTTCCATGACTGTGTGGACGGTGTGTCTTGTCTTAAACATGTGATATTCAGACTGACTGATGGAGCGTCTGTGCGCCTGGTTGTGTGGTTTGGGGGAGGTAGTTGCAGATCCAGATCCATATCCAGGTAAGGAGCTGTGTCTGGGCAGGTACTCGGTACTGTTGGACCTCCACAAGGGACGACCTCCGGCAGCTTTAGTCTGAGTGCAAAGACACCAGGACACTGTAAGCCCGGACTTTGTATTTACTAAAATGCTTTAATTACAATGTACTTAGATGATTTAAGTTTTATTCCATTACTATAAAATGTTCAGTATATTCTACTAATTTGTAGACGTAGTCGAAAGTACAAAAAAGTTTAAGTTGAATGGATTTAAATCACTAACTTTTAGTCATGACCACACCTTTTTATCTCCGCATTGCATTGTGGGTATTGGGCATGTTGTTGAAAACGTGTTATTTTTCTGTGCAGGGGTTCAGTGGGGTTGTGGTGTTAGTGTTAATTTTGACTTAATGTGTGTATGGCAATGTTTATTGGCCTTTTTGTATTTGTCTTTGTTTTTTTGTAGAGTTGCACCATGAGTGAGAGCCACAGGCCCAACAATGGCTTTACTGTTCATCTGTGATTGATTTTGTAAAATAAAAATCTATATGTCTTGTCAAGTTAAGAGCATTTCATGTACTGTCAAATTTCAGTGAGCAGACTTCCTCTCAATATTCAATCCATGCTACAATATATTAAGTTTAATGATTATACAAAGCAATTTATATTGCAAAAGATTTTAATTTAAATCATCTTGGATTGAGTACAATGAACTGATGATATAAAGTTAATGATCATATAAAGCAATTGACATTGCAACAAATTTAAAGTTAAATTAACTTGGCATTTAGTGTGTTGTACTTAAAATAGCAATTCCATTCAAATCCAGCATTTAAGTTTAATACACTCAAGTTTTCACTACTCATTAATTTTTTTAAGGCAACCGGTTTACTCAAATATTTTAAGTAAACTCAACTTATCCGATCTTACAGTGTAAAGGACACTCAGACAGCCTAACCCAAAGACAGACAAACAGGAGGTCCACATGTTATCCAGACCATGTGACATCTGAGTATTTCAGCTGGACTTACCGCAGAGCTGATGTTCTGTCGGATCGCATCGTACCATTTATTGGCTGTGGATACACTGTCTGTCTGCATCAAATACTCACTGCCTGTGTTTGTTGTAATCTGGAAAACATGAGTTAGAGCAGGAAGTCCAGAAAGAAGAAACAGTTGGACTTAGGTGGTTAGGCTTAGCAAACCCTAACCCAGAACTAATTAGTACTAAGAACGAAAACTAAAAATGGTAATAATTAACATGAAAATAATATGTTTGAAAAAAGAGAAAAGCAGCAGAATTCAGTGTCTGTCCACTGGTGGGTTTGTCTCTGTCTGTTACCTGGAAGACGTTCTTCCTGCTGGATTTCTCTGAGTTCCAGTCGATCACAGCTCCACTCAGATGAATCTCATCTATGGTCGGTTTCTGAACAGAATGAGTTTTAAAAGACTTTACTGACAGAATCAAACATAACCACGACCAACAAACACATACACACGATGTTACATGTATGTCAATACAAACACATATATGTGATGTGTAGACGAAACAGAAAGTAGTGACGACAATCAAAAGACATCAACTAAAAGTAGATTGAGTACATTAAAGAGTGATATTTAGCTTTTTTTTTTTTTTTAATGAAATTCTTCATTTTCAAACATTTCCCTGTGGTCTACATAAACTGTAAATGTTCTGCTTGAGTCTGAATTCTACATTAATTCAACTCCACAGGTCCATCTTCAACCCTATTTCTGACTAATGACATCAGAAAGGTAATTTTGAGCGCTGGCCCTTTAAATGCAAATGAGACACTTCACGCCCCGCCCCCTCCAGGTTGTTAGCTGTGCTGCTCTGTCCTGTTCGACCAACAACTGAACATTTTAGCTAATCTGCTTGAAGTTTGGACATATTTTCAGCATGGACTACAACTGCTGCTGCTGACAAACAATTATGTCGTACTTGAAGAAATATTCATCAGAAGTCTTGACCTTATATGTGCAAATGTCATGGTGTAACTAGTTATAGACGTAACAAATTAAGAAGAAATTAAAACAGGTTGTAGAAATCCACTGGATTTTTGCCAAAATGAATATAAAGATAGCTTTGCAGCACCTGGAGGGTTCAAATTCAAACTTTATGAACTATTAGGGTCCAAATACACAAATAAATGAACCAAGGACTAATAAAAGTTTAGCTAAATGTGACCCCTTTAAGTAGTGGTTTGGAAGAGGACCAGCTGTGACACTATTACATTATTTGCCCTTTCCAGTCTTGTGTGTCTTCCTCAGGACCGAGTGTCTTCTTTGAGATGAACCTGAGTTGTTAGGGTTAGGGTCAGGGTTAGGGTTAGCCCTGACCTTGACCCTAACACTAACCCTTTAGATCACGGGGAGTGAACGTCCAACATGAACTTCATACCAGAGCAGTTTGTTGTTGTTTATCTTTATAAAACAGTAGCTGGTCTGAGGTCAGTACAGTCCACGTTAACGTCCAGTTCTTCCGCTGCTTTTTCCTTCCGTCTGAGATTTTTGCCATGTTCAGGTGTTCTCCTTTAACCTTCACCTGAAAAAACGGGGAAACCATAAACTAAACAGTCATGTTACCAGTTTGATGTTTCACATTAAATCTTGAAAGAATGAAAGTGTACTGGTGGTTCGAACAGCGCCGCTCCTCCTCCCATAATGACGTTGTGTTGAGACTGATTCCTGCGATGGCGTGAAATCTGAACACAAGACAATAAATAATTTACCTTCTGCACTTAGACATGTCCAATGAGTAATTCCACCTGATGTCTCCAGATTTCAGAAAATCTCCTTGATCGTCATCAATTTGTTTCATACTTTTACAAAATAAGGTTATTACTTAACGTTAGTAAAACCACACAAAATGTCAGGCTTACATTTTCATCATTTTTTTGTAATATTGACAGTAATTGTAGAAACCAGTGATCCAAAAAAAGATGTTCAGTTCAATAAGGCATTACTAAACCAAGCACAACATCTGAAAAACTAATGAAGATGACACAAATAAACTGTAATGAACCTTTACTAGAACTAATAACATTATTCCTGAAAGTTTGAGGAGAGTTAGAGATTTGAAACGGACCCTAATGTTTGTAGTAAATCTGTAATTAATGTGTGTGAAATAAATGTTTGTTTTTACTGACCGGAGCTGGAGGAGGCTCTGAATCCTGCAGAACCATGGACTTGGACTGACTCGACCGGTCTCCGGAGCTTTGAGAACTTTTAACCCGAAGCTGCACAGATCCCTGCTGTTTGTTCACATTCTGAAGGTTTGTTATTCTGAAAAACACAACATAAAGACACTGGGCTCAGAAACACTGGGTCATATTTAACATTGGGTTAAGATTATGGGAAATATATTTTCATATTTTTTAATCTCCTGTGTGTCAAATTAGTTAAGAAGACAGTGTTTCTGACTACACTTGAATACCAAATAAAATGTTCATAATAACCCAATTAGACAGTGAAGGTAACACCTGATGACCGAACAAAAATCCCCATTAACAAGGTCAGAGGTCAAAGGGCACTAAGATACACTCTGTTACTGTTTTAATGGTCTGGTTATTGTTAGTACAACCAGTGATGTGGAAACAGCAGAGTGGTGTGAAATAAACAACTTGACTTTGAACATCAAGAAAAAAGAAAATGATCGGTGAGTTCAGAAGGAAAAGGAATGATCATCAGCCTGTGACAGTAACAGGAGAAGGTCTGGAGGGGGTTGACCTTCAAGTTTGTGGACACACACATATTGGAACATCTTACATGAACACAAAACACTGACTGCCTGATGTGGAAAACACTGCAGTCTTCACACTTCCTGAGGGTCTCACCTGCTGCTGTTCTTTGACTGCTGTTCAGTGGAAACTATTCGTACTTATGGCAACAGCCTGGCAGCAGAAAAGGCCTTACTGAGGGAGACCAAGGCTGCACAAAGAACAACCACAAACATCTACCCAAAACATTATAACCTCCTGCTGTTTTCAGAAAACAACAAATATTCTGCAGGACTCATCCCACCCAGACTGTCAGCTGGCTGAACTCTCACCCACAGGCAGGTGTGATTGGACAGTTCAAAGCAGAACCTCCAGACAGGTGACAGTTTTTACTCAAACGCCATCACAACACTGAACACAAATCTACACAAAAACTGAACTATCTATCTATCTATCTATCTATCTATCTGTCTGTCTGTCTGTCTGTCTGTCTTTATTTCTTTTATTTCATAACCTCTACAGATATATGAATTACATAAAACTCATAAGACTTTTAATCATTATATCAGTGAAAAACAGTGAGTCTGAGGCTGGTTGGACTTTTTCCTGTTTTGTTCCTGTTTGTGGCTCAATTGCCTAACTGTGGTTTCATAATATTTAGTCTGTCATTAAGACAAAGGGAAACCTGCCGTACAAGTGAAAATAGCAAAAATAGCACTTTTTCAACAGCACTGACTTCATTAAAATGTAAATGCTTTTTGGTGAGTTGAAACGTGATTTCCGGGTTTCAAAACTGTAGCTGCAAAATATTCAATATAAATGTTTTATTATGTAATTGTAACCCTAATTCATATATACATATATACATGTATATATATATATATATATATATATATATATACACACACACACACACACACACACATATAAATTAGTGCTGTCAAACAATTAAAATTTTTTAATCTGATTAATCACAGGATTGCTGTGGATTAATTTTCAATTAATTACAATATGATACATTTTTAATTTATATTAATCACGTTTTTATTTTTGCATGAGCAAACAGACTCAAGAAAGAAGCGAATATATGCACTTAACGTGTTAGCTGAAGTGCTATCAGAATCCCCGACTAATGTATGCTTTGCATTAATGCGGTATTTTAAGATGGAAGTGCTTTGGTGAAAAGAAAACTCCTTCCTGCAGAGTGTGTACAATACTTTGTTGGTCAACTGTTCCGTCTTGTTTTTCTTGTCCACATATTTCCATCCAGAGGGTCAACCTGCTGTTTAGTGTCTTCCATCTTTATGGGTATTTTCTGCTGCCTGTCACTACTGGATCAACTGACCATTTGCACATGTGCGATGGTATCTATACTTCAACAAACTGCCCCAAATGCGTTGGCAGATGGGTTAATTGCATTAAAATCTTTAATTATTTTTAATTATAATGATGGATTAATCTGCGTTAATTTTAACAGCCCTAATATGACATTTTTGACATTTTTTTGGCTCAGTTCTAATGCAAGTCCAGACCTTGGATCATAAAAAATACATTAATTAAATATTATCCAAAATAAAATCCAAAATCTAAAGTCTGCAGTGGAACATCTATGGAAGACTGAGTAGTTCTGAAAGAATGGAAAAGTGATAACAGGAAACATTGTATGGTTAGAAGGAAAAATGGATTCTACTAAATACCAGCAAATTCTTGAAGAAACCATCACACTGTCTGTAAAAAAAATGGAGCTTAAAGAGGATGGAGTATACAACAGGGTAATGATGTAAAACAAGACTTGAGATCCACCATGGGGGGCATGAAACATCCTATTCATGCATGGATTGGCCACCAGAGCCCAGACCTGAACCCCAATGAGAATCTTTGGAATATGTGATGGAGAAGACTTTACACAGGGCTCCGACTCTCCATCATCAGCACAAGATCTGGACAAAAATCAATGCAACTATGGACGGAAAATAAATGCTATGATGTTTACTGTAACATTGCATTAGCATTGTGAGGCATAAAGGAGGACGACGTGTTCAGTAATCAACGCTAAAACTGATCCAATGAAAAGTTATGTGTTTGACTTTTTAAAATCTGGGCTGTTTATGGTCATATCTCATAAACAGGGGGTTTAAACATGTTTAGTATTATTACTCATTAAACCTCATTAATGCTGCTGTTGTTACAGCTGAAAAATTCTCCTGAACTCAGGACATCATTGCAACAGGAAATCAATGTAAAGTGTCTAAACAGCGGAAGGTGCAACTTAGTCATGCATTAAATCTGAAAAAAACATCTTCCCTCAACGTGAAAAACAAAATGGAATGAAGAACACAGTCATTACCCTTTGATGTACAGTGTGTGAAATAATCAGATGCATTATAATTAAAGTACAGAGTGTTTGTATTTCTTCCATCAGAGAGCAGTGAGTGGAGGCCAAAAGGAAATACATTAATACAGATAAGGGTTAAGTGTGTGGAAAAATCCAACCTGCTATTGGGCCTAATACACATCAAATAACCTGAGAAAGAATCCCAGCCCGCACATTTAAGATCAGTTTAGTTAGAACAACGGAATACAGTGACATCTTACCTAATGCCCGCCATCTCTGTGTGTCTGATCAAGAAGGAAAAAGACAACTGTTAGAGGAAGTAAGATTCATCACGTGGTTTCTTCAAACCAGCGTCTGTCACACTGCAACTGCTGCAACCTCCCCATTTCCTGAGAGAAAATAACTCTAACCTTACTGTCATCAGAGCAGACGTTTACCAGTTTCAGTTGACAAACACAGTTTCCTCTGGTAGAAGCACCAAAACAGACTACGGTAAAACGTAAAGTACTGACTCTGTTACTGGAATAAAGATGACAAATGCCAGGATCTTCATAGAGTTATGGTCTAAAGTTGGCCTTTGAAGACTAAAGTGGATGTTCATGAAATTGTGGAATTCAGTTTCTGAATGCGGCCAAATGCCAAAAATGTTATCCAAATACCTCAAGTACAAAGTAGATATTTTTGGACATTCAGGGAAAACCGTCCGCTCCTACTCTGCCATATATATGTTAGCATATGCAGGGGCTAATTTCTTTCCCATGGCCATCCCATGCACCTGTAAGTAGTATTTGCTGTTAAATTAAAAATCATTACAGGTAAGACCTAATTCCAACAGCTTTAAAAGCTCATCATCTGGTCTAGTGGGGGCAGGGTATTGATTAAAAACATTCCATACTACCTGGAGGCCAAGGTAAGTGCCAATGTTTGTGTATACTCCATCAACATCAATTGAAAATAAAAATGAGCAGGGGGTAAAAATCTGCTTCTTTTAAAAGGTTGACAAATGTGTGTGTGTCTTTGACATAGCTTGGATCCCTTTGGCACGAGGAGTTCAGGAGGCAATCTATGTATTCTGTTACTCTATATGAATCGCATCCACTGTCTGAAACCATTGGCCTCCCTGGAGGTGTCCTCCCCAAAACAGTCCAGGACTGTGTATGAATGCGGTTTGAAAAATTACATTCTGATCAGATTTTTTAATTCACTTAAAAACAGTTCAAAATGACCCCAAAGGTACCAATTAGTGATTTGTGAGGTATTTAAGGAGTTTCAAGCCCTTTTTTCAGGGGGTTGTCAGCACCCCCTGGTGGTTGAGTATAAGGTTTGAAAAGCCTTCTGGTGTTCGAGCTTTCTGTGACATTATGTCCTGATGCTCTACATATGTAGCACTACATGTGGTAAATTAGACTCAAATCAGTGTTGACCAAGAAAGGATTCCTGGTTAACAAACAGGACTTTTGCAGTTTTTCCTGACTTTGACCTTTGACCTTGAATGGACACATTTTAACCCTCTGCGGTCACACAACTGGAACTTTGGTGTGGTCTAAAACTGTGGACATTAGACCCTAAAAGACAGATAAATGCTATGCATGGAGTTTGATGCACTGGTGTGTAAATCTGGTCATATTACAAGAAATAAAATAAATAAATGTATAAATAAAAAAATATAAAGGTCGATTGTTGTTTTAATAAAGATTTTAATATTGCTGCACACATAACAATGATTATGAACTTCTCAACCAAAACATCAGTAAGAACAAAACTATGTGATATAGTGAAGATATCTAGGTCTTAAAGACTTAGAAACCAAATATAATCATTGTCATATTTGTTAAAAATAAAGGAGGTTGCGTACTTTACCTTTAAAAGAATGATTAAAAACAACAGAAACATACATTTTGATCACAGGCTAATATAACATGAAATGAACCTAAGAAATTACACATGAACAGGAATTTACGGGAAATATATAGCATAGGACTGTCAAAATTAACGTGTTAACGCAGATTAAACTATCATGATTAATGATTTAAAAATTTTAACGCAATTAATTCATGCAAAATGAAAAGCGATTAATATAGATTTAAAATTGATATTTAATCATGATTAACTGAAATTAATCCACAGCAACCCTGTGATTAATCTAATTAAATATTTTAATCATTTGACAGCACTAATATAGTATTAAAGGAATAGAGGAGATATGACAACTTTTTAACTCGTTCTTTCTTTTAGAGGAATTGTTACAAATATTAGCAGGTTCCAGTGAAGCAGGAAACAGAAAAGCATTAAATAAAAATGATATTAAACTCAGTACATGTGTCTGTATAAACTTCCACTTTTCTTCATGTTCTGTACAGTGAATAATTGAATGCATAGTAATGTTCAAACCAAAATGAGACCCATTTAATATTATGTGATGCCATTTAAAAGGTATGTGAGATTACTATGTAAAAGTCAGCCATAAGACATTTATCCTAACAGTATTCTGAAAAGCATCCTCATAGACAGTGTGAATATTAATTTTTTTCTATATCACCTAGAAATGTTTACCGCTAAGAAGCTGCACAATTTTGTTTCTTATTTGTGTCATTTTAAAGCCGTATATGAGCGGATTGACAATCGGGGGAACAAAGAGAAATTCCATTGCCATAAAGTTTTGAGCACTTTGTGATATTTTTGAGCCAAATCTGATGTACAATGAATCAAAAAGTAAAGATCCACCAAAGGTAATTAAGCAGAACAAATGTGGCAGACATGTTTGCATGAATTTACTCCTGTTCTCTTTAGATGTTCGACAGGTTTTAAGCAGATAGATATAAGACCACACAACAAAAATCAGATGACCTGCGTAAAAGGTGTAGTTAAACGCTGGAACAACAACATGCGCTACAGAGAAAGAGCAGGCAAGCTGACCAATCAAATAATTAATACAGTAGATCTTTGGTATGTGTGAACCACATAACCTCAATGTCATTGTAGTTGCTGAGCCTATAAATATTAAATATATGGGTATGAACCAAGCAAAAAACAAAAATACACAAATTCTGTGCTTAGTCATTACAGAATGGTACACTAGAGGTCGACATATTGCCACATATCTGTCAAAGGCCATGAGGACAAGTATAGAAAAATCAGCCCCAGCAGAAGAATGAATGACAAACCCCTGCAGTAGACATCCAGCATAAGAAATAACATGAGTAGTAGACAGGAGGTCCATGAGGAATTTGGGGTAAAATCCTGCTGTGCCATAAAGTCCATTAATGCACAGATTACACAGGAAAATATACATGGGTTCATGAAGACTCTTATCCACAATAATTGTCACAATAATGGTCATATTTACCAGCCAGATCACACAGTAACACAATAATGTTAGAACAAACAGAATGATTCTGTACTTTTCAATCCCACTCAGCCCTGACAGAGTAAACACAGTTATAACCGAATCATTATTCATCGTATTCAGATTGAGTACAGCAGCACCATCCCTGTTAGAAATCTAAGGGAAGAAACAACAAAGTGTTAATGAAGCTGAGTGAGAAATCTGCCTTCCCTGAACCTACAACCACAACATGCATCTAACTCAATTTACACAGAGCGTAAGTAAAGACCAGGAGGAAACTGCCTCAGCCCAGTTTACCACAACAGTTATCCAACACTGTTTTCTTCGTATTGGCTGAGCTGTCATTCTTACATTAGCTTTTATATCCTCTTTAGACCTTAAGGGCCCGATGTATTGGGAGTTGCAACATTGGTTACTATGACAGAACAGTAAGAACAACAATAACAACAAAAAAAAATGGTGCATTTTATTCATAGACACTTTTTGAACCACTGCAAGACAACTTATGGTTGCACAAAGTAAAGTACAGATAGATCATAAAATCAAATAGAAGCAATACATACAATCTAAGATAAAATGTGTGCATTAGAGTTTGCATCAGATCAGATCAAATATGAGTCCAAGGTCTGAACACAAAATCATGTCGATGGGTTTTGCAAATGGACACAGAAAGAAGTAGTCCACTCTTCATTTTGCCCATTTATATTATCTAATCATAAAGAGTTATTCTAAATTATTCTAAGAGTATATATCTGCTTTTCTTTTTTTGTATTAAATCTGTGTCTAATTGCCCAACGGAGGAAAAAATGCTTTACTATTTCTCACAAGGTTAATTTTTTCACTGAAAAAAATTTAAATAATAAGAGAGTATGAGGTTTTTCAGATAAGATGGAGGATCACAGTGGTGGGGTTTGAGTGCTTGAATGACCCTCAGACATCACAATTGTGGACGGTTCACTGGCTACAGAACAACAAACACTTCCACTTGCGTGTGGACAGGAACCCCCTGAAGAAAGAGCAGGCAAGTTGACCAGCTACATAATACAGTAGGTCTTTGGTATGAATGAGCCACATAACCTCAATGTGGCTGTTGTTCGTGAGCTTATCAATAACAAATAATAAGATATCTGTGTAGGTGTTAATCCATATGCAAATGATCATTAGCATATGGATTAACACCTACACAGACCACTCCCCCTGCAGGTTTATTAGTCCAGTCTCCCCCAGCAGTTATTACCCTCAGCCCTCGCCACAGGGTATTGTCATCGGTTCGTCTTCCATCTGTCCGTCTGTCTGTGTGTGCAAAACCTTTGGTGTGGACTGAAGGCCAAGGGTTTTCAAGTGCGAGCAAGTTATGTTTAGAACTGAAGAAGTCTCTTGGATGAGAGACGAAACGTTTTCAAAAGAGCTAAACCAGTCCAGTTGAACAGCGAAGAACTACCAAGAAGTACAAATAGGGGTTTTTAAAAATGAGCACGGGCCATGTACAGTAAACAAACATATCAACGAGACCAAAAACATGTCGAACTGAGGAGATGCCGAGATCCATGAGCTGTTGTCACTTCAAGCGGAGGAGTCTATCCATGCTAACATTTGCGGAACGGTGAAAAACGGTCCGAATCCGGAAAGGTTTGCTAAGAAGCTATGCTATGCTCAGGGTATTTCCGCAAGTTAGAGCCTACACCACTATACGCTGTGCTACTCCCCCTTTGATTCCGGAACGCAGGTCCGCTGTGTAAAAGTCCAGCCAGTTTCACCTCTGTTACTCCTTTGGCTTGGCTACGGAAATCGGTCAATGGTGGCAAAAAGGCGGGATCACCATCTCACCTTTTTTCTGGTATCTCTGTGTAAAAGTGGCTATAGTGAAGGCCTGCCCTGGAAAAAAACTCTGTCTGGATGGGAGCATATGTTCCTCTAAAACCTGTATATACCTTTCAGCACTGATAGTGCCTTCCCAGATATACAAACTACACATTCTATAGTCACTAATGTAGCTACATACCATCCCAGATACAGGCTTTTAAACTGAGCACTGATAACAAGCCTGATGCTCCCTCTGCTTTTTAAGACACAGTGTCCATGGTTTTGGGACAGCGTTGCCTCTGTATGATGGTACCTTGGAGCTCCAATTAAAATACTCAGAAAGACACTGATCGTCTAATGACCATTTTTTTATTCTGAGGACGAATGAGCAGAGTAGTTTCTCCACAACTGTTTCCAAGAAGGATTTCAAACTTTGATTCATCTGGCCTATGGATCATGTTGACGTATGGTTTCGTCTTGACATGATAGAGCTTCAAACCTGTATTTGCGGATGGCGCAATTAACTGTCTTCAAAGACATGGATTATGGAAGTGGTCCTGAGTCCAGGCAGGGATTTACTAGCCTGGCCATCCATTCGTTTTTTTCAGTGTATTCAACTGTGAGAAAACAGTCTAGAATTACAGACATGCACAATCTACTCTATACCAACCAATCACAAGTCTGGGGGGGCGGGTGTTTTGCAATGCATCATACACACCAACTTCTCTTTGTCGCGAGTCAAAGTCAGTTCCAAGTCCACAAATCTCTTTACAACTGTTGTCGGTTTTTTACTTGATTCAAAAATGAGGATTGAATTATAGCTTACACCAATGTATTCTTAAGTTTTTCTGTCAAAAGCATCACGTCCACCTTATCTGTGATTTTACTCGGCGCCTGTTAGTCCTGTCTTCATATTTGGATTCCAGCCCTGCCATTTCAGACGGATTTCTGATTGTGAAAGGCGGATGTCTGGCCAGGCTAGTGATTTACAGAAAAGAATATTATTGTAATCAGGGGCAAAAATCTGCCTCTGATTGGCTCATCAGTCCTTGTGCTTAAAGTTAACCAATTTAATCAGTGAAGACAGCGAGTACTAGCCAATTAGAGGCAGAGTGGGGCGGGTCATGGCCTCACTATCCTTGGGGAAAACATGGTCAATGTGGCTCAGATACATGTGAATAGTACACAGCAGCGGGATTTAGAAGTGGGTTTACACAGTGCTGACCAGTGTTTACCCTGGGCTACACCAGTGCTGATAAATAGTAATCTAAATGGTAAAGTGAGGTTTATGGTGTGTTGTTTCTGAAGACCTGCATGAGCTTGTTAATAAGCATTAGCTACTAGCTTAACCGGGATGCTAATAAAATGATGTTAAATTGGGGAAAAGGAGGACAACTGCTGTTGTTCCTATTACAAGCGTGTGCTTGTTGATCAATTGGTGTGATAAATGACTAACTGTCTTTCACTGGTCGTGGTTTTATATCTCCGTTTTCACTGGTGACTGAGTCTGGGTCTGCCTTTCTAAAAATAGAAACAACGCAGGTGCCGCTCGCGCTGTAAGTTGCCGAGACACTTTTGGCCTGTACCGCTGTGAGGAAGGGGGGGGGGGTCCAAAACTTTATACATATATATATATATATATATATATATATATATGTTTTTTTTTGTTTGTTTGTTTGTTTTTTTCACTTTTATTGTATATAGAACCACTTGTATCGTGCCTTCATTGGATCTTGATTTTTTATTTGTGTGTGTGTGTGTGTGTGTGTGTGTGTGTGTGTGTGTGTGTGAGGAGACATGTCCCCCCTGTCCCCTCCGGGATTTCCAACAATGACCGTAATCATATAATTATGATATTATCATATTATTAACATGGACATTACAGTCACATTGGAACTGTAAGTATGCTATAAATATAATGTAGGTACTAAAATACTTGAATCTACAATAAAATATCAGATGTGAGAATTCTGCTCATGTTTAAATTCTGTTTAAATTGCAGTTTAACACATTGATGAAAAACATTACAAATGTGTTGTGTTTTACACTCAGTCAGTAGCAGGTCCACAGGTTTTCTTTTCTTTCTTTCTTTTTTTTTTTTCTTTTTTAAATTTGAGAAGTCTGATTGTCGTTATGAGGTTTTGCATCTTGTAGTTGATCAGTTACCATTAATGAGGTCTATGCTGATAATTGAAAACAAATGTATTTAGTTAAGAAGAAGCCTGACAATCTGTACATTTAACAATGAGATTTAGTTTGAATGATTTATGAAACTTTCTAACATTAATATGCTGTTTTTCCAAAATGTTACAATGAAGCCATCACAGCAGGTTTTTGAGCATATTTATTTATTATTGTTGTATGATACAGCAATTAGACAGTCTTTATATTTAATTTCTTGAACTCATCACAGAAAAACATGACATACGTTTTGTTCATACTGTCTACAATGAAACACTAGTACATTCTTATTTGAGGTTCTCATATCATATGTCCAACCACAACTATTTTTAATATAGAAATGTTTTACAGTGTTTTACAGCAGTTTTAGATAAATTACTACTTCTCTAGTTCAAGACTTTAGTCTCAAACTCCTACACTTTCTACAAAGAAATTGTATAATTCTGTTTCTTATTTGTGTTAATATAAAACCATAGATGAGAGGATTGAAGATAGGAGGAATGACAAGAAATCCCATTGCCATGAAATTCTGAGCACCCTGGGATATTTTTGAGCCAAACCTGATATACAACACATCAAAAAGGAAAGAAAAAGCAAAAGTAATTAAACAGAATAAATGTGGCAGACATGTTTGCATGAATTTACTCCTGTTTTCTTTAGATGTTCTACATGTTTTAAGCAGATAGAAATAGGACCAAATGACAACAATAAAATGGCCAAAGTAAAAAGTGTAGTTAAACGCTGGAACAGCAACATGTGCAACAGAGAAAGAGCAGGCAAGTTGACCAACTAAATAATTAAAACAGTAGATTTTTGGTACGTGTGAACCACATAAGCTCAGTGTCAATGTACTTACTGTGCTTAACAATAACAGACAAAAAGGTATAAGCCAAGCAAAAAACAGAAGCACACCAATTCTGTGTTTAGTCATCACAGAGTGGTACACTAGAGGTCGACATATCGCCACATATCTGTCAAAGGCCATGAGGACAAGAATAGACAAATCAGCACAAACAGAAGAATGAATGACGAACCCCTGCAGAAGACATCCAGCATAAGAAATAACATGATTAGTCGACAGGAGATCAATGAGGAATTTGGGGTAAAATCCTGCTGTGCCATAAAGTCCATTAATGCACAGATTACACAGGAAAACATACATGGGTTCATGAAGACTCTTATCCACAATAATTGTCACAATAATGGTCACATTTACCAGCCAGATCACACAGTAACACAATAATGTTAGAACAAACAGAATGATCCTGTACTTTTCTGTACCACTCAGCCCTGACAGAGTAAACAAAGTTATAACTGAAACATTATTAGTCATATTCACATTGATAAAAGTACCGTCATCCCTGTTAGAAATCTAAGGGAAGAAAGAAGAAAGTGTTAATGAAGCTCAGTAGGAAATCTGCCTTCACCGAACCTACAACCACAACATGTATCTAACTCATTTTACACAGAGTCTGAGGTCTTTTTCTGACATGTGCTTTTATATCCTCTTTTTGTTGCATTACGTCATACAACAGACCTTCAGGACCTGATGTACTGGGGGAGTAACAACACTGAGGTCTGAAATCATCATGTAATATGTGAGTCCCTATAGAGCGCTGTTTGACTGTTAAGTATAGTGAGGGTATCTTAAATTAAAAAAAAACATATATGAATATAACACTGGTCTTCGAGTAAAAGGCTTCCAGAATAAAAGTAGTGAAATTTTAGTGAGACACTGATGAAGAAAAATCAAGTCAAAAAATGGCTGGTTGGCGGAAGTTTCCAAGATACAGTCTTGGGTCAAAATGTGAAATTTGAGAATATATGAGAGAATATGTTTTACTCCAAAGAAATAGTTGTCTCAGATCTACTTGAAAACATTGTCTGCACATAACAATACATTCACTTCACAGGTTCTATCCAGTGGAAGATTTATAAAGTGTATAAATGTACATAAACCAACATATATGTGTAATAACACTTCATCATATACCTTGAAAACATCAGCAACCAGCACTTTTGTCATTTGTTTTCCAACTAATCTTACTAAAATACATAACATTTAACGCATTTAATCTCTGAAGCAGATAATTTAAAAAATAAAAATTGTAGATCAGTGTTATCATACTTGTATGGATCAACATAAAAATCAGTTAAATATCCCTAGTTAGCTGAAATCAAATGATTAGTTTATCAAACAACCAGTAAATGATTGAAGGGCATACGAGAATCACTGTGTAACATGTGAATACAAACAGAATACAATCAGTGGACATTCTCAGAAACCCACATTTTATTCACATTAGAATGTAGAAATCATTGAAAAAAAATGTAATCTGAAAAAATGCACCATTTTACAAAAAAAGGCAATTTTGAGTTTGATGATTTGATTGGAATTTTAAGAATTATGCAACACATGAGAAACCTTGTCTTACACAAAATAATTAAGTCAGCTTCATGATCAGAGTATGTGGGATGGACTGTGATCTGGTTAAACAAATAACAGCCACCGGGACAATGGCTAATCTGTGCTGAACAAAGATGTGTACATGTTGACATATGCCGTTCACCAGTGTAAAGTCACCCTCTCACCACATTTAAGTCAACGGGTTCCTCTACTCAGGTGCTTATTCAGAGTCTGAGGACCCCGTCCCTGGTCGGCTGAACACTACTGTTGCTCTGTTAGGTAATACTAATACTAATACAAATATTAATACTAATACTAATACTAATCAGTCCCTCCAGGAATTCACGAAGTTGCGATCGCAACTCTTAACGCAAATTCAACCAATCACCGAAAATTCTGCACAGCACTGCAATTTCATCCAATCACTGTGAATTTTTCGCAAATTTGACTAATCACCTTAGCCCCCTTTCGCCCACCCCTGTCTACATGACATGTACATCATCACATTCACTTCCTTGTTGATGGTTGAGAAGATGAAGACATGTGCGATTCAAAACACACATTTTTACCAAAAAATATCACTGCCAAAGTTCGTGCAAGTCAGTTTCCAGATGTGTTACACAGAAGCAGAAGTATACTGTTCTGCACTGCCTGCAATATTGTGGTGGAACACAAACAAAAGTGGCTGCTCCACAGACACTTTTCAACCACAAAACATGCAGGAGAACGGCTGAAACTGGAAGAGGAAAGACGAGACAAGTCCCAATGACAGAGGCTGTTGGATCCAGAACAACAGCAGGAGCTGAAAGGGTCAAGGTTACTCTAGGTCTACTCTATAAGGCAATAGAAGAGAAGAAGAAAGAACCTGTGGAGGCATGCTTTCCTTTTGTGTATTTTGTGTGTGTGTGTGTGTGTGTGTATACGTAAGGGAGTGTGAGCGCAAGTCTGTGTGTGGAATTAAAAAACAAGCTCACAAACGAAAATAGTAATTAAACTTGGTGTTAATATTAATGTTTACTTTTATGTGTTAGAAAGCAACCCAAGTTTGGTTGACCTGTGTGCCTGTGTGTGTGTGTGTGTGTGTGTGTGTGTGTGTGTGTGTGTGTGTGTGTGTGTGCGTGTGTGTGTGTAAAACCCATCTAACCCTAACCCTAAATATTCTACTATATCATTAAGGAAGCAAAAGTCATGTGTTGTGTTGTATAAATGTCAGATGGGGGTGGGATTTAATCAGTTTTCTTCTTCCCACTCCTTTTTCAGCAGTACATATTGAATTTACTTTGTTATTACTAGTGTACATGTCAACTGTTATTTTGACTTGATCATCTTCATTAATGTATTTGCTCTGATATTAGTTCCTTGTACACAAAAAATGTTTAAATTTTTCTTCTACTCAAAACAAATAAATGAATGAATGAAAAGAAGCCTGTTTTGTTTAAAATCATTGCTTCCTGGTGCTTTTTAAGGCTAAAAACTCAAAAAAGTCTGTTCTAGGTAGTTTGCAAATGCCCATGTTCCTGTGACTTTAATAAAAGAAACCTCAAATCATCGCAACTTTCACCGCAATTTTCTGGAAAAGCTGCCGCAAAATCAGGCATTTTAGGCCACAATAATAAAAATAAATAAATCCTGCGAAATCCTGGAGGGACTGATTAATAACGTACTGCATGTATTTGGATGAAAGGGATGTTGTTCTACAATGCATTTGTATATATAAGTTATTTATTACAAAAAACGTTTGTTATAACTGTGTAACAGCACAACAGGAAAGAGAAAAACTAAGGATCAGGCTCTCAGGTTGTGTGGCCCTATGCTCTGATTGGCTGGTGTTCTGTGACGCTGCACTCTCATTGGCTGACGTTGTGTGACGCTCCGTTCTGATTGGATGATGTTCTGTGATCCTGCGCTCTCATTGGCTGGCGTTCTGTGATGCAGCGCTCTCATTGGCTGACGTTCTGTGACGCTCTGCTCTGATTGGCTGGCGTTCTGTGACGCTGCGCTCTCATTGGCTGGCGTTCTGTGACGACGCGCTCTGATTGGCTGACGTTCTGTGATGCTACGCTCTCATTGACTGGCGTTCTGTGACACTGCGCTCTGATTGGCTGACGTTCTGTGACGCTACGCTCTCATTGGCTGGCGTTCCGTGACGCTGCGCTCTCATTGGCTGACGTTCTGTGATGCTGCGCTCTCATTGGCTGACATTCTGTGATGCTGCGCTCTCATTGGCTAACGTTGTGTGACGCTCCGCTCTGATTGGCTGATTTTCTGTGACGCTGCGCTCTCATTGGCTGACATTCTGTGATGCTACGCTCTCATTGGCTGATTTTCTGTGATGCTTCGCTCTGATTGGCTGGTGTTCTGTGACGCTGCGCTCTCATTGGCTGACGTTCCGTGATGTTTCGCTCTGATTGGCTGGCGTTCTGTGACGCTGCGCTCTCATTGGCTGACATTCTGTGATGCTACGCTCTCATTGGCTGACGTTCTGTGATGCTGCGCTCTCATTGGCTGATGTTTTGTGATGCTGCGCTCTCATTGGTGATGTTCTGTGACGCTACGCTCTCATTGGCTGGTTTTCTGTGACGCTACACTCTCATTGGCTCACTTTCTGTGACACTGTGCTCTCATTGGCTGACATCCTTTGATGTTCTGCTCTTATTGGCTGGCGTTCTGTGACGCTGCGCTGTCATTGGCTGACTTTCTGTGACGCTCCACTCTGATTGGCTGGCGTTCTGTGACATTGCGCTCTCACTGGCTGGTGTTCCTTGACGCTGCGTTCTCATTGGCTGGTGTTCCATGATGGTGCGCTCTGATTGGTTGATGTTCTGTGACGCTGCGCTCTCATTGGCTTACGTTCTGTGACGCTTCACTCTCATTGGCTGGCGTTCTGTGACATTCCGCTCTGATTGGCTGGCATTCTGTGACGCTACACTCTCATTGGCTGGTGTTCTGTGACGTTCCACTGTGATTGGCTGTCATTCTGTGAGGCTCCGCTCTCAGTGGTTGCTCAAAACAAATATATGAATGAATGAATAAAAGCCTGTTTTGTTTAAAATCATGGCTTCCTGGTGCTTTTTAAGGCTAAAAACTAAAAAAAGACTATTCTAGATAATTTGTAAATGCCCATGTTCCTGTGACTAATAAAAGTAACCTCAAATCATCGCAACTTTCACCGCCATTTTTGGAAAAGCTCCCGCAAAATCAGGCATTTTAGGCCACAATAATAATTTTTTAAAAATTAAACAAATAACAGCCACCAGGACAATGGCTAATCTGTGCTGAACAAAGATGTGTACATGTTGACATATGCCGTTCACCAGTGTAAAGTCACCCTCTCACCACATTTAAGTCAACGGGTTCCTCCACTCAGGTGCTTATTCAGAGTCTGAGGACCCCGTCCCTGGTCGGCTGAACACTACTGTTGCTCTGTTAGGTAATACTAATACTAATACTAATACTAATATTAATACTACTACTACTAATAATAATGTTTATTTACACAGCACTTTTTGCAGAAAGATTTCACAAAGTGCTTTACAATAAAATCAGAAGTAAAATAGATAGGCAACAAAAACACAGTTACGTACACAGGTATAAAACATACAGCTACAAACACAGACACAAAAACATAAAAGAAAATGGTGATAAACCCCCCACCTCCCAACTAAAAACCTGTCTAAACAAGATCATGTTTATAATTGTCCAGCTGAAATATGCAAGACCTTCCCCTAAAAAGACTTTGTCTGGATGGGAGCATGTTTTCCTCTAAAACCAGTATAAACCTTCCAGCACTGATGGTGCCGTCCCAGGTGTTAAAGCGGATCATTCTACAGGCACTAATGTAACCCCATACCATCACAGATACAGGCTGTTGAACTACGCACTGATAAAAAGCCTGATGGTCCCTCTGCTTTTAAAGATGCAGTGTCCATGGTTTCCAAGAAGGATTTCAAACTTTGATTCATCTGACCTTAGAACAGTTTTGGACTTTGCCTCAGTTCATTTTAAATGAGTGTTGGTCCAGAGAAGACAGTAGCATTTATGGATCATGTTGACGTATGGTTTGTCTTTACATGATCAAGCTTTAACCTGCATTTGCAGATGGCACAGTGAACTGTGTTCACAGACAATGGTTTATGGAAGTGATATTAGCATGTGACCCATGGGGAACCACAGGTGTAGATGTGTGTGTGTGTGTGTGTGTGTGTGTGTGTGTGTGTGTGGGGGGGGGGGGGGGGTAGCGGTCTGTGATTGTTGGAGTGGTGCAAACTGAAAAGGCTTTACTATTCCTGTAACTCTCCAGGCCCACTCCACTGCTGTATGAGCCCCTCGGGAATGCTGAGCCCCATGAATTGGTCATGTTTACCCCCTTAACAGAGGCTCAGGCTGCAGGCTTTCATTAAGTTTAAATGATTTATGAATCTTTCAAAGATTAATATGTAGTGTTTTTCCAAAATGTGGCAACATATGAGGTTTTGTGCATATTCTTTATTGTCTTATTAAACAGCAATTTTACAAGTTTTATACTTAATTGTTTTAACTCCACAGACCCAATACCATCATTTCTTGAATATGTTGTAGGTGTGAACATTAAAAATATGCACAAATTAAATTAAACTGACCGCACAAACCCTGACATATGTTCCGCTCATACTGTAAAACATGAGTACATTTCTGATATCACTGCTGTCTTCTTTAACTTGAATTTTCTATTCCATATTTTAATTTATAAATGTTATATATGTTTTTCTGAATAATGGCAGTTTTGACATGTTCAGTTCATGATTTTACTCCACTTTCCACAAAGGAATTGTATGATTCTATTTCTTATTTTTGTTCATTTAAAACCATAGATGAGCAGATTGAGGATTGGAGGAACAGACAAATTCTAATGCCATAAAACTGTGAGCACTCTGTGATATGTTTGAGCCAAATCTAATGCACAACTGATCAAAAAGTAAGGAAAACCCAAAAGTAGTTAAACTAAATAAATGCGGCAGACATGTCTGTCTTTAGATGTTCTGCATGTTTTCATCCCATAGATATAAGACCAAATGACACGTACATTCTTTTTTGGGGTTCTCATATCATATGTTCAACCACAACAACTTTTTCATATATAAATGTTTTACAGCAGTTTTGGAAAAATTACAACTTCTCTAGTTCATGACTTTAGTCTAAAACTCTCATGTTTTCCACAAAGAAGCTGTATAATTCTGTTTCTTATTTGTGTTAATACAAAACCATAGATGAGAGGATTGAAGATAGGAGGAATGACAAGAAACTCCATTGCCATGAAATTCTGAGCACCCTGTGATATTTTTGAGCCAAACCTGACATACAACCCATCAAAAAGGAAAGAAAAAACAAAAATAATTAAACAGAATAAATGTGGCAGACATGTTTGCATGAATTTACTCATGTTTTCTTTAGATGTTCTACATGTTTTAAGCAGATAGAAATAGGACCAAATGACAAAAATAAAATGGCCAAAGTAAAAAGTGTAGTTAAACGCTGGAACAGCAACATGTGCAACAGAGAAAGAGCAGGCAAGTTGACTAACTAAATGATTAACACAGTATATTTTTGGTATGTGTGAACCACATAAGCTCAGTGTCAATGTAGTTACTGTGCTTACCATTAACAGGCAACAAGGTATAAGCCAAGCAAAAAACAGAAGCACACCAACTCTGTGTTTAGTCATCACAGAGTGGTACACTAGAGGTCGACATATCGCCACATATCTGTCAAAGGCCATGAGGACAAGTATAGATAAATCAGCACCAGTAGAACAATGAATCACAAACCCCTGCAGAAGACATCCAGCATAAGAAATAACATGATTAGTCGACAGGAGATCAATGAGGAATTTGGGGTAAAATCCTGCTGTGCCATAAAGTGAGTTGATGCACAGATTACACAGGAAAATATACATGGGTTCATGAAGACTCTTATCCACAATAACTGTCACAATAATGGTCACATTTACCAGCCAGATCACACAGTAACACAATAATGTTAGAACAAACAGAATGATTCTGTACTTTTCTGTACCACTCAGCCCTGACAGAGTAAACAAAGTTATAACTGAAACATTATTAGTCATATTCACATTGATAAAAGTACCGTCATCCCTGTTAGAAATCTAAGGGAAGAAAGAAGAAAGTGTTAATGAAGCTCAGTAGGAAATCTGCCTTCACCGAACCTACAACCACAACATGCATCTAACTCATTTTACACAGAGTCTGAGGTCTTTTTCTGACATGTGCTTTTATATCCTCTTTTTGTTGCATTACGTCATACAACAGACCTTCAGGACCTGATGTACTGGGGGAGTAACAACACTGAGGTCTGAAATCATCATGTAATATGTGAGTCCCTATAGAGCGTGAATTATAGTGAGGCCATCTTAATTCAAATAAAATACATGACTATAGTCAAACTTTTGTGGATCAACATCAAAATCAGTGGAATATCCTTGCTTAGCCGAAACGACCAAAATACTTACACCCATGACAGACATCAAATGAGTAGTTTGTCAAAAAACCAGTAAATGATTGAAGGACATATGAGAATCACTGTGTAAAATGTAAATACAAACTGAATACAATCATTGGAAAATCTCAGAAACTCACATTTTATTCACAGCAGAACATAAAAATCATAATTAGGTTTAAAATGGGTGACATGGCGGTGCACTGGGTAGCACTGTCGCCTCACAGCAAGAAGGTCCTGGGTTCGATTCCAACCAGGGACCTTTCTGTGTGGAGTTTACATGTTCTCCCCATGTTTGCATGGGTACTCCACCTTCCTCCCACCATCCAAAAATATGCAACAACTTCCCCAAAAAAGACTTTGTGTGGATGGGAGGATAAGTTGATCTAAACCTTGCATAAACCTTTCAACACTGATGGTGCCTTCCCAGATGTTCAACATGCCTTTTCTATAGTCACTAAAGCACCCCCATACCATCACAGATACAGGCTTTTGAGCTGAGCACTGATAACACGTCAGATGGTCCCTCTCCTATTTTGGACACAGTGTCCATGGCTTCCAAAAAGAATTGGCCTGACCACAGAACCACAGAACAGTTTTCTATGTTGCCACAGTCCATTTTTAATTTGCTCCAGAGAACACAGGGGCAGTTATGGATCATGTTCACATATGACCTGTAATTTACATGACAGAGCTTCAGCCTGCATTTGTGGATGGCTGAGTTGTGTTTTTAGAGGTCATCATGTGTCCTAAAAGAATCGTGTCTAGTTTTAATGCAGTGCCTCCTGAGGACCTGAAGATCATGGGCATCTAATATTAATTTTCTACCTTGTCCTTTCAGATTTTTCCAGATTCCCTGAATATTTCTTTTTATTATATTATGTTCTGTACATGATGAGATATTCAAAGTTCTCACAATTGTGAGATGAGGAACATTATTATGAAATTGTTCCACGATATGGATATGGCAACACGGTGGTGCAGTGGATAGCACTCGACAGCAAGAAGGTCCTGGGTTCGATTCCAACACCAGTCGATGGGGGTGGGACCTTTCTGTGTGGAGTTTGCATATTCTCCCTGTGTCTGCGTGGGTTCTCTGGGTACTCTGGCTTCCTCCCACCATCCAAAGACATGCACTGATAGGTTAATCTAAATTGCCCATAGGTGTGAATGTGAGAGTGATCGTTTATCTCTATATGTCAGCCCTGCAACTGGCAACATGTCCAGAGTGTACCCCGCCTTTGCCCATAAGTAGCTGGGATAGGCTCCAGCGACCCCTGTGACCCTAGTGAGGATAAAGGAGGTTCAGAAATAATGAATCAATAAATGTTCCACAATTTGTAGACTCAAGTTTTCACACATTTACTTACACCTTTACTTCACAGACACTCTACTTCTTGAAGGTACTTAAAATCATTTCTTTAATAGTGTCCCCATTTTTTGGAATTGGAGTGGTATTCCATAGTAAAATTTGATTTTTAAAACACAAAAGTTCAAAACAAACTACATTCTGTTTTATCTGCTCATAATATCCTCATTACCAGTCAGGAAACTGACAGATATCTGCAGTACATTTTGTAGCAGCATTAGATGGTCATGTAAGGCCATGTCCACATGAAACCGCATCTTTTCCTGTCCAGTCTTTTGTTCTGTTGTTTTCAAAAAAGTGCTCCGTAAACATGGAGTCACTTGAGTTAATATCGGCATCCACACAAACCCACTGAAAAAAACTGAAAATGATGTAGTACAAATGCCAGGCCTGTATGTGGTGTTGTAAGGCTCTTGCAAAAAAAATGGATGTGCATAAAGCTTGCTTGGTTCTACCGGGTCTGATCCAATATTACCTCCTGGTTGCTCAAGGGCAGTTTCTCATATGGGTGAAGTGGGTGATCGCCCAGGGCGGCATTTCATGAGGGGCGCCGCACAGCGAGCTCTTAAAAAACATTGAGTCAATCTATCAGGGTTCCCCGCAGGGGACTGTGCTCTCTCCTGTCCTGTTCACCCTATACACGTCGGACTTTAAATATAACTCAGAGTCCTGCCATGTACAAAAGTTCGCGGATGACACTGCAATCGTGGGCTGTATTAGGAAGGGACAGGAAGAGGAGTACAGGAAACTGATCCTGGACTTCGTCGCATGGTGCGACTCAAACCACCTGCACCTAAACACTGCCAAGACCAAGGAGATGGTGGTGGACTTTAGGTGGCCAAAGCCTCAACCGGAGCCTGTGACCATCAAAGGTGTCTGTGTGGAGATGGTGCAATCGTACAGATACCTGGGGGTGCAGTTGGATGACAGATTGGACTGGACTGCTAACACTGACGCTTTGTGCAGGACAGGACAGAGCCGTCTGTACTTTCTCAGGAGGCTGGCGTCCTTCAACGTCTGCAAAAAACTGATGCAGATGTTCTACCAGACTGTGGTGGCGAGTGCCCTCTTCTATGGGGCAGTGTGCTGGGGAAGCAGCATCAAGAAGAGGGATGCCTCACGTCTGGACAAACTGGTGAGAAAGGCAGGGTCGGTTGTGGGCTCAGAGCTGGACAGCCTAACATCTGTGGCAGAGCGACGGGCGCTGAGCAGGCTCCTGTCAGTAATGGACAACACACAGCATCCACTGCACAGCACCATCTCCAGGCAGAGGAGCAGTTTCAGTGAGCGGCTGCTGTCACTGTCCTGCTCCACTGGCAGACTGACGAGGTCTTTCCTCCACCATGCCATCCAGCTCTTGAACTCTACTTGGGGGGGGTTAAGTAGCAGTAATAGTTAATACGAACACTACTCAGGCCCCTGGACTGTAGGATTTACACACTTTACATTGCATTGTTTACATTGCACTTTATCCTTGGCACAGACTCATTCATTGCACTGACTCTGAGCACAACAGTCTCCTTTTGCGCTGACTCCTTGTGGAAAGTTAAAGTTTTTTCTTTTTACGATTGTGTTCTTACTATTGTGTTTTACTACTGTTGTTTTGAAGTTTGTGGATACTTCTGGAACCTGTAAATTTCCCTATGGGATGAATAAATTATCTATCTATCTATCTATCTATCTATCTATCTATCTATCTATCTATCTATCTATCTATCTATCTATCTATCTATCTATCTATCTATCTATCTATCTATCTATCTATCTATCTATCTATCTATCTATCTATCTATCTATCTATCTATCTATCTATCTATCACTGTGTGCCATGGAATTGGTATAATAGCGCCCCCTGTGTTGTGAAGGCGCCTCTGCATGCTATGATGGTGCCGTGCGGCGCGCGCAGAGGCGGTAAGAGAGTAAGAAGGAGAAGGGGGAGGGGAGGGTGGGACAGTTCAGCTGTGGGTCTGTCAGGTGTCCAATTTACAAAAAGAAGAAGAGTAGAAACGGGCCATAGATAAAGGTATGCAGATGTTCTGTCCATATTATTGTGCATGTCATGACAACAGGGCAAAGGTGAATCAGGCAGCTTCTAACTAACGTTTGTTAGCTTTTGCTCTGATGCTTACTCTGTTCTACTACAACTATATTTTGGTTGAATTGAACTAACAAACATGATATATAATTTCACCATAATGTGTGGTGCAACAAGACTGTTAGTGTTACAAGTTCAGTCATTATGTCTATCGATCATTTGGGTTAACCTTGTTGGGTCCTGTCCTGTAATAAGCTAACGGAATTTACAATGCTGTAAAGTAGTTTCAAAGACGAACATTTGTTAATTGCTAAAGCTCTACTTGGTGATAAAGGTAGTCTATATCTGAACAAGTCATCACTGTAAGCGTGTCCTGTTCCTCCCTGAAAATTAGATTATTAGTGTGTAAGGACAGACATTAATAACATGCAAGGACATCTTTATTTAAATGTACAATTCATGGATGTTTTGTATCAGATTCATCAGCATATTTACTGCCTTTTGATGCAGTTTCAGGGGCACTTCTAAAATACTTTGGATCATTCAGCCCATGCCACTGGTCAGGATGAGCTGCCATCTACCCCCTCAGCTTCTGGAATGTTCTTAGTGCCTCAGGATGAGGAGCTGCCATCTACCTCCTCAGATACACAGGCTTCTGGAATGATGTGGACACTTCAGGGACAGCCACCATCTATGTTCACAGAGACAGTGTCTCCACTAATGTCTGATACTGAGGATGAAGACTGGTTTGATTCTACTTCTCCCCAGCAGGAGGATCCTTCAGGTGGGTTTTTGCAAATGTGTGTGTGCGTGTGTGTGTGCACGTGTGTGTGTCTGTGATTGTTTTCCTTCAAACCTTTTGACCAGACAATAGTTAATTTATGTCATTTTAATATTTCTGATCATGTGTGAGTAGGCTTATATGTTATGTTCTGCTGTTATGTGCTTTGAGTAATGTGCTGATATGCTGTCCAATAGAAATGCCTGCAGCTGAACCCCCACTGAGTCCCACTGCTGAGCAGGAGCCTCTGTCAGCTGACCCTGACAAGTGGCCCTCACCTCTAACTGACAGGATTCGGAGAGAGTTGGTTCACAGAGGACCAAGTAAGGTACCACCTGACTTTGTTTTTCCGTAGGAATGAGAGTGATGGGAGAAGTTGCCACCACCAATATTTCAAGAAGACATTATTTAGTGGTGAAAAAATAGTTAGAAGTTCACAGATATATTTAGAGAAGAAGAACAGCCTTTTTTGCCTCTGTTGCAAATTGTTTTTAAAGAGGATCATTCATTTATCGAGTTCAGGAATGGCAAATTGGAAACACTGGAGCCCTTTTCTCACATCACATGACAGTATGCTCTTGTCAGGGTATTGTCTATTTAATTTAAATTATATTATTTGTTCCACACAGACCCTGTTACTTTTTATATATTTTTAAATGTCCTTGTGGACATATAATAAAACTGAGTTTGCTCAACCCTGCGTTTTTTTTGCTTTTTTTTGGGGGGGGTGGGGGGGGTGGGGGGGGGTGGAGGGGGGTCTTGCCCAGGGTGTCATTCAAGCTAGAACCACCACAGTGGTTGCCCCTCTCTGCGGTAGATCCAAGAGCATACAGTGAACATTGTTAGCTATGGTTGGTTGTTGTAATGAAAGAGTAGCCGAAGATTTTGATTCAACATTTCCAATAAGCTCAATAGCTGTTGTAGCCTAAGCACTACACTGTAGTCCGCCATTGTTGTTGTTGTTGTTGTGAAATGGCGTCTAGCTTCCGGGATAAAAGGTTAGAGAGGTTGGGTTATGACATCATTGTTTTAGAAAAGTTGCAGTTTGGTCGTACAGACAAAGATGCAAAACTGGTGCTTTCAATTTTATCCACTCTGGACCCGGTTTCAAAAAGTTGCATTTTCAGTGACTGAAAACACCAGTTCTGTGTGGACGAAAGGCCTATCCAATACAAAACTTTTGGGGATACGACCAAAACTGTCTTTGTCTGGACAGGGCCTGAGTTGAGCATCCTCTTTTACTCCCAAGAGTAAAAAAACAAATTAAATTATTTTTTTTGGATTTGGTTCTTCAGTCTACACCGGAGTCATTTACATAAAGACGAGTTTAGGAGTATCCATAAAAGTTTTTTTTTTTTCTATTGTATGGGTGAGTCATACACACTGAATCAGTGTTTTGGGAGCCTTAATACACTCATTTTTTGAACCAGGTTCCGCAGTGAGCAAGTCTTGAAAATCCACCTTTGCATTTCTGTATTTGCTAACCATACACACTTTTTTTTTTAAGTGATGATGCCATAGCCCGACCTCTCCCTCAACCTGCATGGAAGTTCACATCCATGGCCTTCTTCTTCTGACTTTGTTTATGTTGCACAAATTTTATGTGCATGTGCCATGTCTTCCTCTGTGTTTCAGTGTATTTCTGTCATTACAGTGCCACTTACAGGCCTAACATATTGTATATACTACAGCATTTTCAGTGGTTTTGTGTAGAAACAGGTGAGAAGTGAACACAGTGGTGAATAATACAGAGTAGTTCACATTTTGAACAACAACGAGCTTTTCTCTGTAGCATCATTGTTACCAGCCGAAACTGATTTGACTTGTAGACTCTTTTATAACTTTGTTGATTCGAAACATTAACCTTAGCAGTAGGGACAATTGTATTAATTATATTTGTGAGACTGAAGGCTATTTTTACTGTTTGTACAGTTGTGCTCATAAGTTTACATATCCTGACAGAATGTGCATGGGATGGTCTTGGATGTTCCAACAGGACAATGAGTCAAAACACAAGGCCAAGTCGACCTGTCATTGGCTAGAGCAGAAAAAAGTGAAGGTGAAGGAGTGACCATCTCAGTCTCCTGACCGCAATATCATTGAGCCACTTTGGGGAGGTCTCAAACAGGCAGTTCATGTAAGAAAACCCAAAATCTTAAAGGAACTGAAGGTGTTTTGCCAAGAAGAATGGGCAGCTTTACCATCTGAGAAAATAAAGTACCTCATCCACAACTACCACAAAAGACTTCAAACTGCCATTGATGTTAAAGGGGCCAATACAGAGGATTAAGAACTAGGATATGTCAACTTTAGATCAGGGTCATTTGATAGTTTCTGCCGTCAGCATGATTTAAAAAGAGCAAGCCCATTAGTTTGATAATAAATGGCTTCACACAAACACTAGCCATGAGTGAAAGAAAAGTTTTTGTATTATCAATTATATTCTTTGAAAAATGGCCAAAGAATTATCAAATCTGCTAGGGTATGTAAACTTATGAGCACAACTGTATCTGTGTCTGTAAAAGGCCAACCGAGGCCAACAACATCAAATCAACAACAGCTCTAAACTCTCTATGCAGCAGATAATTTTTAGAGTGTACACTGAAAATCTGTGTATTCAAATACTAATCATTCCTAATGAATACTAATTCACAGTACTACAAGATGAGTGTATTCAAGTCTATATTAAAGTCAGTGTTTTGCTCTTCTTTCATCTAAACTCCAGCCTCATAAAGTCCCATATCAAAGTGACCCCTTAAGTGTAGCATTGTGATGCACTCATGAACAAAACAACCTTAATAATGCCAGTTAAACTCAAGGCTGCATTGAAGAAGTAGACAAACATCAGTATTTAATATTTGGACAAAAATGAATTTACACTTTAAGATATTTCCACCATACCCTGTGGTTTAACTGTATGAAAAAACTACAAAAAATATAAGATGCATATTTCATAAAAGAGAGGTTTATTTTAAACCAAGAGCATTGCATAAACAAACTCAAAATTATTTTATTGCAGTGACTAGAGTGACCTACATGACATTCAGTAAAATACTGTACATGTTTTTTTCATTTCATTACATAGGAAGGAAGGAGGAGAAACATGCTGCAATAAGGAAAGTACAAATTCAAAAAGAGAGAAGTGATATTAAAATGTACTTTGACGCATATTTTAGTGTAGACAGCATGAACACAACATATTTCATGTCTGATCAGCTTCATTTCATCTGTAAATATTCATTCATTCATCTCATTTAGGCAGCAGTACATCTGTGAAAATATAAGTTAACCAAACAAAGCACATGTTCATACTGTCTACAATTAAGTACAAATCAAAGTATATCATTGATAGCACTGCTGATTCATTTTCCATACCATACAAATTTTTACATAAATGCTTTACAGTGTTTACAGACAAATTAGTATTTTGGTACATGTCCAGTTCAGGACTTTAGTCTAAAAATCTAACATTTACAACCAAAACATTTTGTGATTCTGTTTCTTATTTGTGACATTTTAAATCCATATATGAGTGGATTGATGATTGGAGGAAAAAAGATAAATTCTAGTGCTAAAAAGTTCTTTACACTTTGTGATATATATTTTGTGGTGAATCTAATGTACACAAGATCAAAAAACAGAGAGAAAGTAAAAATAACTAATGAGAATAGATGTGGCAGACACGTCTTAATAAATTTCTGCCTGTTCTCTTTAGATTTTATGGATGTTTTTAGAATATACATATAAGTCCAAATAACAAAAAGACAATGCCCGATATAAAAAGTGTAATTAAAGGCTGGGATAATGACATTTGATATAGAGGCCTGACATGCAAGTTTACCAACCAAAAAATTAATACAGTAAATCCTTGGTATGTGTGAGCCACATAACCTTGTTGTTGATGTTATTGTTGTTATTGTACTCATTAACAACACACACAAAGGTACAAGCCAAGCAAAAAACAGAAGCACACAAACCCTCTGTTTAGTCATCACAGAGTGGTACACCAGAGGTCGACATATCGCCACATATCTGTCAAAGGCCATGAGGACAAGAATAGAAAAATCAGCTGCAGCAGAGGAGTGAAGCACAAACCCCTGCAGAAGACATCCAGCATAAGAAATGACATAAGATGAAGACAGGAGGTCCATGAGGAATTTGGGGTAAAATCCTGCTGCACCATAAAGTGCGTTGATACACAGATTGCACAGGAAAATATACATGGGTTCATGAAGGCTCTTATCCACAATAATTGTCACGATAATCACCAAATTTACCAGCCAGATCACACAGTAACACAATAATGTTAGAAAAAACAGAGTGGCTCTGTACGTGTCTGTACCACTTATCCCTATCAGAGTAAACACACCTGAAACATTATCCATTGTATCGTTTCACAGTTTGTCAGTGTATAGAGGTCACTTTATCCGAATTTCATATGCACAAGCTATTTGTGAGCAGAACAACACAGCACCCAGTCCTACATCCCTATTCCACACTGAATGTAGTTCCACCTGCTTTTATCTTCCCAAGTCAACAAAACTCAGCAAAGTATTAACATGGGATTTGGAACTAACCAATCCAGGCATGTGCAGAGACGGTGATGAATGATCCACTGAAAATATTCCAAGTGCCATTTTATGTCGTGTCAAATGTTCTTTTTTAGATATCTGACATGGCGGCCCACTGCTCCTAGTCTGCAGTGTGTAGTGTTTCTGTAAGTTTCAGCTACAGTGGGATAAATGCAGAGGATGAATTTCATTGTGTATTGTATGTTCATAATGTAAAATATACTGACAAATAAAAATTCTTAATTCTGGGGTTTATACAGAGCGACATTTGGCTTCTCAGCAATCTTTGGCCTGACCTACAGTCAGCACCAAGCATGGCCCTAATTTTTACATCCTTCCTGTGTCGCTGGTGGACTATAACACAGTCTATCAGGTGTCATTCCTCGGACCGTGGGTGTATCCAGGTTGCCTTGTGTTTGTTTGCCAGCTAGAACATTGTGTTAGTGATGCAAGGTTATGTTGTCACCATTTACTCAGTAGTAGTAGGCCATTTAAATTTGTCTTCCCAATGCCACCATGTCCTAGTGTGTGTTGTCATGCATGACTGTCTCTTTCAACACTGGCATTAGAGTCACACATGAGTCAGCTTGTCCTTATGTGGGACCTTTGTGGAAAACCTTACCCAGCTCCTCATAGGATGCATCTTTTTCAGCATCGACGTACAACATGGTTGGCACATAGGCTCTGATCACGGTGACATGATGTTTGTTAGTCAGTGGTATATGAACTGTCATTAGTCTTTCACTGATGCCTTGTGCGAATGTGTCCAACCTGCAGGCAATAGCGGAGAGAATGGCTAGTCCTACACTACCTGTGCTATCCAACAGGAGGTATAGCATCCTCGAGAAAGATTATGGTTTCACCAAGAGCTGCTATGTTGATGTATAGTGGTGCAGTATTCTAGCAACTATGGCTGTTCTGCGTTCTGGCTTGTCTTTGCTGTCCCACAGTGTTCAGACATCCCATGAAGCAAGGTAGAAATTATGAGTCTTGTGTTTCATTTGTATTGTTTGGCCACATATTTGGGGTCAGTTAGATGTGGTCTCCTGACACACGCTGGTGAGGTGAGCAGTTTTCAGTATCTCTTCATTTTCAAGAAAGAACATTACTGTCCCTGAAGAAGGCTGCTATGACATCCGAACAGGATATGAGTGACACCGTCACCCATGTTAGTGGCAGACAACCATCATGCTTGGAATACCTATGTGCTGTATCATGACTAGAGACTTCCAGTAGCATCCTCCACCTGTCCACTTTGCCACCAGCCCATCACCCATCAGACTTTGAGGTTGGTTGTGTGCTTGGTGTGATGTTGCTGAGATACTTGCACCTGAGTGGATTATAGAAAGATTATAGATTATAATCTATACATTATAGACTGCATACGCCTCCCTAGTGAGGTTTTCTGGCGTGTCCAACCGGGAGGAGACCTCGTGGCTGACCCAGGACACACTGTAGGGATTATATCTCTCGGTTGGCCTGGGAACACCTCGGGATTCCCCCAGAAGAGCTGGTGGAAGTGGCTCAGGATAGGGTTGTCTGGGCTTCTCTGCTGAGGCTGCTTTGCCTGTGACCCGGACGCGGATAAGCAGAAGACAATAATTACAAGTACGAGTAGATTATAGAAAGGCTAGTGCACAGATTTAGTCTCACTCTCTCACCCACTGGGAGTCATAAGCTAGCTGGTGTATGAATGCCACAAGTTGACAACAGCCATGGGTACAGGTTTATAGGGTTAGGGTCCTTCTTATAGCTAAGTCACCAACCAAGGCTGAAGAGTCCTACCTATGCTTTGTTGTTTGACCCATAACTGGGGCATGGTTGCTGGATACAAGGGCATGTCCATGAGCCGGTGGGCCTGCACGTCATAGCTCTAGGGTCCATGGTACTCTAAGACCTCACCACAGCTTAGTCTGTGGCCGTAGGGTACCCAGCTGCCAACTGTTGCCATGGGGAGGCGCTGTGGGAGTCTTGACTGAGGCGAGGCTGAGGCTAGTCAGCGACAGATGATGGAAGCAGCAGTTAAGTACTAGCTCTACTACTACAATTCTGCAGTGGACCCATGACTACGCCCTGTGGTACACACCACCAATATGCAGTAGGGCATTAACTGAAAAGTCGGTTTGTCGACACGTCAACATCTGTGGCACAAGTAGACGTTACTTTGGAGGAGTCGACTAGTCGTGTGTTATTCTCTCTCTCCCTTCCATCACCTGACTGTGCGCTAGCCATCATTCAGCGCATGTCGATACTCTCATCTTTCTACATGAAAACATGGAGCACAGTGAGTGGTAGTGATGCATGGATCAGCAGACCCGGGTCGGGTTGGTGCAAAAACAAATGAAAGGTCCAAAAAATTTCACTTTATTTGCGGGGCGGGTCAAAAAATTCCATAAAGTGGCTTAAAAAAAAAAAAAAAATGACCCACGCATCACTAGCGCAAGGCCAAGACTGAAGGAAGAAGATGACTCAGTAGGATAACTAGATCTAGAAAAACTATGATCTAAGTTATGTTCTGTGAACCACGCAAGCACCACCAATACTGAATAATAATTTGGACAGCCAGTGTGTTTGGATTATTCTGTTCATTTATTTCATGAAGACAATGCGCTCTTTTCTCTAACATGCTGTGCATCTTTTCTGTCACTGTCTAAACTTTTTCCCACTTTATGTTGTTCAGTTAAATTTAAGAGAAAATTCAAGGTGTTAGCCTATGTTTTGTTTGGTTAAATGTCTGACGACTGCTGATGCTTGTGTCTTAGTTTTTTTATTCTGCTCTTTACTGCACATTGTTAATGTTGCAGTGAATGTTTGTACAAGTTGCTCATTGTTGAACGGCTGTGTGTCTGTGTTGTTCCTCTGCTGTCAATGTGACGACGTCATCATACGATAAGTCGACTCAACTTTGACTTTATTGACAAATAAGTCAATCTGAAAAAAATCTGAAGTCACTAATGCCCTAATATGCAGGTCTCTAATAATAGGCCTCTATTAATTGGTGGTGTCATCATGACATGATTAAAAAAGTGTGTTTATTTTTTCACATTGTATAGGAGTTTGGCCTGAAGCATCACTATTTACAACCAGACACTCACATCCTAACACAGAATGACACACTCTGGACTAACGCAATCCCAATAGTGTCAGCTGAAGATATGATTTATGTGAGAAGTTGACTGATGCCAAAAATGACCTTATATGTGAACAAAAAAGTCAGTGTGATCTCCAAAAAGTTATAGGTGGGCTAAATGCTAGCAGACTGACATGATTTTCCAAGGTCCTCTCAGTTTAGTAGAATTGAATGGGAAACAAAAGAATAACATGTGTATACAATATGTAATTAAAAGTGAGCTTTATTCAAAACCATAGACATTCTAAAATCGCACTCAAAATTATTTGATTAGTAATTGTTGAAAACATGTTTGTCTGATACAGAATGGCCTACTTATCATTCCATTAAATACTGTAACTGTCGTTTCCTTTTTTTCTGTCATTCTTTAAGTAAGTGGTGAAGAGGTACAATCTTAAAGTAAGAGAAAGTTTGGAGAGTATGGAAAATGGAAATTAGACATATATATGGAAGTCTTTTAACTTGTATTTCAGTGTAGACAATATGAACACAACTTATTTCATATAATGTCTGGTCAGCTTAATTCCATTTGTGAATATATGTCCATTTCTCACATTCAACCTGCAACACATTTAGGAAGAAGTCAGAAAAGCAAAGATTTTTAACAAAAATTAAAAGATGGTTGGGCACTAAAGGCATCCACCATGTGTTTCAGATATAATTTTTCTATTTCTTCCTGCAAACAAATCTCAAGTTGTACAACAGTATGTGGTCTTTGAGTCACATCTTGTCTTTCACAATGGCTTCACTCTTTCTCTATAAGGAAAAAGTGAGGACAGATTCAGGACAGTTCAACACCTGTGGCCTCCACCTGGATGGTCCTTTAGTCTTTGGTCTGGAGCACAAGTGGATATTATTTGTAAGAAACATCTGAAATAGTGAATGGTCTGAGCATAATCCCATAATGAGATCTGATCATGAAAACATTCATTTGTTTTATATCAAACTGTACTTTAACAATTTTAGCTCGTTTTCATTCTTATATTGACTCTATCCCAACATATTCATGAATGTGTTACAGATTGAAACAAACTGACCAAACAAAACTGCATGTGTTCTCACTGTCTATAACCACATATAAGTCAAAGCACATTTTTGATCATTTTCCATACCAGCCGATGTTTTTCTTATTTGAGGCTGTACTTTTGTTCTGTCCAGCTAGAAACGGTTGTAATATATAGATGTTTTACATTGTTCACAGTTGGTACATGTCCAGTTCATCACTTCAGTCTAGAAGTCTCATGTTTACAGCAAAGAAATTGTGTAATTTTGTTTCTTATTCGGGTCAGTTTATAGCCGTATATGAGCGGATTAATGATTGGAGGAAAAAAGATAAATTCTAGCGCCAAAAAGTTCTTTACACTCTGTGATATATGTTTTGTGCTGAATCTAATGTACACTAGATCAAAAAACAGAGAGAAAGTAAAAATAATTAAGCAGAAGAAATGTGGTACACATGTCGCCATAAATTTCTGCCTGTTTTCTTTAGATTTGATGCACGTTTTGATCATATATATGTACGTCCAAATAACAAAAAGAACAAGGGTAATGTAAAAAGTATAATTAAAAGCTGGAATGATAACATTTGTTATAGAGGCCTGACATGCAAGTTCACCAACCCAGTAGTTAATACAGTAGATTCTTGGTATGTGTGAGCCACATATCCTTGTAGTGGATGTTATTGTTGTAACTGTACTTGTTAACAATAAGTAAAAAGGTATAAGCCAAGCAAAAAACAGAAGTACACAAATTCTTTGTTTAGTCATCACAGAGTGGTACACCAGAGGTCGACATATCGCCACATATCTGTCATAAGCCATTAATGCTAGAGTAGTCGAATCAGCTGAGGATGAGGAGTGAAGCACAAACCCCTGCAGAAGACATCCAGCATAAGAAATGACATAAGACGAAGACAGGAGGTCCATGAGGAATTTGGGGTAAAATCCTGCGGTGCCATAAAGAGTGTTGATGCACATATTACACAGGAAAATATACATGGGTTCATGAAGGCTCTTATCGACAATAATTATCACAATAATCACCAAATTTACCAGCCAGATCACACAGTAGCACAATAATGTTAGAAAAAACAGAGTGGCTCTGTACCTCTGTGTACCACTTATCCCTATCAGAGTTAAGACAGTATCTATACTTGAAACATTATCCATTGTATCATTTCACAGTTTGCCAGTTTTAAGAATCCAGGTAATTACTTTAAGAATCTCATGTGCACAATGTACTTGTGAGCAGAACAATGTGGCACCCAGGTCTGTATACCTATCCCACACCGGATGTTCTGCCACTTGTTTTTATCTTCTCAAGTCAACAAAACTTAGTGAGGTGCTGACATGGGATTTGGAATGATCCAATCCATGCACATGCAGAGGGGTAATGGAGGATCTGCCTCAAACATACAAAGTGTTCTTTATTGTTATGTTTTATAAAAATCTGTTTTCTTATTTTTGTGGGAATATGCCAATATGCTACTTATCAAAGGAAATGTTTAAAAAACAACCATTGTGTTATACATAACATGACGTGGCTGTTGTTAGTTCAGTCCGATTTCAGTCACTGCAGGTGTGTGCCTTTTACAGCAAAACTGTCAGAAGTAGAAACCGGCAAGTGTGACAAAAATACATTTACACAATAAAAGCTCTGTTAAAGGTAGGGTAGGAGATCCTGGAAAAAAGGTTTGAGCAGACTACATTTTGTTCTCGAGGGTTCATGAGCAGGATTTGAACTGTCAACCCTTTGGTTATTGGATGACCCACTCCACCTCCTGAGCCATGGCCGCCCTGGGTGGGTGTATGCTAAATGCTAACTGACATGATTTTTCAAAGTCCTTTCAATTTAGTAGAATTAAATGGCAAAACAAAATAATAAAGTGTACATATGTTTATGTTTACTTATTTGTTTTATTATACAGCAGAGGACTGGGGGGGTTTGGGGATGTACCCTTGCTGTTGGCCCCCGACAGCACAGGCCTTGTTTTGAGGCTAAAAAGAGACTTGTTGCTACCACCTTTATGTCTGTGTTGGATTATGGGGACATTATTAATATGAATGCGTCATCTCAGTGTTTACATGCCCTTCATACTGTTTATCACAATGTCTGAGGTTTATTATAGGCCTCAGAGCTCGGACTCATCATTATCTTTTATGCGCTCGAGTTGCATGAACAGACTGAAACACTGGTATTCTTTTATTTATAAATGTATTTTAGGTCTGCTTCCATCGTATTTGCTGGTCTACATCTGTTGGTATGACATTAATAATTACAGTCTCCAGTCCCAGCATCTGTTATCCCTATATATGTTCCAAAAGTCACAACAGAACTGGGAAATAAGGCTTTAAAATGTTCTGCTCCCACTGCCTGGAACAACCTACAGAAGGAGATAAAACTGAAGGAACTTGTGTCTTTAAATATATTCAAAGTGATTTTAAATGAACTGGAAACAGATAAATCTAGATGTAGATGTTGTTGTAACTGATTGAATCCAGTTCTGCTTTTAGGGAACATTGTTGTATACTTTTAGTACTTTTTAAAGTATTAATGGTCTTTTGTATGTATGTTTTTAGTTTAGTGTTTTAGGTATGGTTTTAAAACTGAGTTTTATCATGTGTTTTATGTACATGAAAATTTCAGGAAATGTTGATACTGGCACAAGGAACAAATGATTACATTTTGGTGGTGATTTTGGGGGGGGGGGGGGGTCAACAGGGGGTCCCACTAATCTGCCTTGGCGGACGTCTGTGCTCTCCGAGTGCTTTTCTACTTGTGAGAAGTGAATTGTTCAAAAACAAAAGTACTTCCTGCACTCAGCTTTTACCTTTGACCATTCATTACATCTGTTCATGCATTGATGCCAGATTAGAGCAGTTGACTGTTCATTTCAGGGATTTAAATCTTGCTTTCCAAGAAAATAATTCAAGTTGAGATTATTGTTGGTAATACAAATATTTTTGCTAAAAATGTATTTACACAGAAAGAAGGGTTGTCACAGCTTTGTAAGATTTTCGAGCGGCAATTTTGTTTCATTTTATTTAATTTTATGTTTATATGTTATTTATATTTTATATTTCTTGTGGTTATTACTTTGTGGTTTTGGCGAATATGAATAAAGTTGAATAACAATGTCCTTAATTTTGTTTTAGTTCTTGTATATCAAAACAACGAACATTTGGTGTCATTTTAAATCGTCATAACTTAACATTTGGAATATAATGCATACATAAATACTGTTTCAGCTCCTGCTTCGTTTACTGCAGTGTTCATCTGTGTATTGACATACATCGCAATTTTATTCACCTTCCCCTTACCTGGACAAAAGAGATAAAGGACTGACAAATGAAATACGATAATAAGTGAAGATGTGAAACAACCTTAATTCTTATTCTATTCTTACTGGAAGATCTGGTTTGGCAGGTGCAGTGGGAACTAAAATTTCTTACTAACACTAGCTAGCGCCCAACTTACATTGCTTCTCCTTTGATTAAGACTTGTAACTTTACTTATCAACTTCATCCACTTCTGGTACAATTTATCATCATACATAAAGATATACAGTGGTGTGAAAAAGTGTTTGCCCCCTTCCTGATTTCTTTTTTTTTTGCATGTTTATTATATTTAAATGTTTCAGATCATCAAACAAATGTAAATATTAGACAAAGATAACACAAGTAAACACAAAATGCGTTTTTTAAATGAAGGTGTTTATTATTAAAACAAAAAATATTCCAAATCTACATGGCCCTGTGTGAAAAAGTGATTGCCCCCAAAACCTAATAACTGAGTCTTTTTCAGCGCTGTGGAGGAATTTTGGCCCAGTCATCTTTGCTGAATTGTAATTTGGTTGCATTGGAGGGTTTTCGAGCATGAACCGCCTTCATACGATCATGTCAATAAGAAATCAGGAAGGGGGCAAACACTTCTTCAAACCACTGTACAGTGTCAACTGAATATATTTTATGGACTCGGGGACACATTACTGTGGCATTTTAAAAATGGTGGAATGAAAAGGTTTGGATCCGGAAGTAGAGAGTAGTCGCTTTTCCATTGGATATCAGAGGTTGCGGTAGACATTTTTATTGTCCGTCAAAATGACGGACAGGGTCATAAAAATTCCGTCATAACACATTATTATCCGCCATTTCAGATTTTATTTTTAATGATAACATATTTAGTAGTGTTTAATGTTCAAAAACGTCTCGATGATGATAACAGTTACACACAGAACGAACTTACATATTGTGCGTTTTTTTTTTTTTTTTTCCCCAACAGTGACAGAGGCCATTGTGCTAAAATGGGAAAATATTGTAATATGAACAATGCCATTTTAAAGAACTGGGTGAATACATTTAACAAATAAACTATTTTCAAGAAATTAACAAAACTGAGCTCAGTTGATCCGCTGTACAGTCTACCATGAACTCAAACCTTCCTACTGGTCCGTGCGTAATCAAATGCATCAAGGGAGATTGCTGCAGAGGCGATTGTCATTAGGTTTTTCACTTTTGCCTCAGACAGACGACTTCTCATGGCTGTTTTTATTTGGTTCTGAAGGCTGAAACCCCTCTCAGGTGAACTCCTGCTCCCACTGAATGCGGTACTCCATCTTGACCACCTTGCTGTCACTTGCTTGTCCTGTAACTGTAGTTGATTCTGGTTGATAAATGTTATCAGTACTTGCGTGTCCTTCATCCTCCACCGCATCAGTCCCTCTTTTTTCACCGCGTTCAATGCCATCACATTTACTCGTCTTTTCAAAATAATTCAGGAGATTCGGCTGTTTTGACATTTTGCACTAGCAAAGTAGCATCTAATTTTGGCTAGTCAGCTAAACAACGACACAAGATGTGACAATGACTGATTAATATGCACACTGACACCAACTGGACAGGGGGTGTACTTTGAGTCATTTGAAATAAGTACCGGTGTTGTATTCAGCGTAGTTGTCATTGCGAACGGTGCTGCTGTACTGGATGCTGTTATGGACTGTTTGATGCCTTTTAGACAGAAACAGACTAGCGATCTTGCGCGCAGGTTCTTTTCAGTGTTGTGTTAAAACTTTCCTAGATTGCCCTCAGTATTTTAATCTGTCAAAATGACAGACGGCCTTCAGAATTGTCCGTCATTTTTTAAAAAAAATCCGTCAATGACGGAAAATTTTTGGTTAACGCGATCTTTGTTGGACATATGCGCAAAACTTTACAGATATTTACGAAATGTCAAAAAAACAGAAGTGCGTAATGTCGGTATCTCCATTAAATCACAAATGTGATGATTTGTTTATTTATCGTTGTGAGATGACATGAGAAGTCATTCCATAAACATGGCAATGAACGTAAATATCATGTTGATTTACAGATATATTCATTATTATTATATATTACTCCTCTATCTCATACTAAATTAAAAAATGATTCAGTTTCCTGGTGTGTCCACACATACCGCGCCATGTTTCTTTCAAAACTCTTCTTCTTCACTTGTTGTAATGTCCATTAATATCCGTTTTTTTTTAATTTGCGTGACTAGTTGCAGAAAAAGGTCTCTCCATTGCAGTTTTGTGTGATATAGATACCATTTGTGCTACGCCTGAAAAACCACTTCTTGCCAGCGCAAAAACTTTTAATCGAAAAACGAGAGTTTGGGTGAAATTGACGTTTTTCCATTAGGTAAATTTTTATGCACAAGTTATATTTGCGCAATTTGAGGGTCAATAGAAAAGTGACTAGTGATGCCCTACCCTGATGCTTGAACACAATCTTTGTCATTTATGAAAAATGATTAGCATAGAAATCCAAAGAACAAAACACTATTTCGTGGAGATGAACAGCTCCCTTTGTAGAAAAAAAAAAAAAAAAAAAAAACTCATTCAAAGGTACCACCAATTCAACTAACCTTTTTAAAGTAGTCAGTTAAGATGCACACTTCCTACTTAACTCCTGTGTTAAGATTAAGGATGGTTTCATAATATTAGAAAGTGATATTTTTATGTGGCAAAATAAGATTTTTTTCCTCTGTGAATTGTTTATAGTAACTGTTACATCACGTTTCACTGTGGCAACATCAGCCAACCTGTAAAGCCTGAAGTCATTAGCAGCATTACATATAAAGTCAGCTTCTGTCATGAACTGAGAGTTAATGACTATTTGTAGATTGTGTAGATGTGTATGGACCTTTCTTCTAGTTGTTATGTTTAAATATGTATTTAACATAAGAGGGATATGATGATTTACAGAATTATGGTTTGTTTCCTTCATTTCTAACAAACTCAAATGACTGTTGTGACAAAGTTACATGCAAAGTAACTGACAGTAATGTATCATTATATGTATGTCTGATTTCTTTCATATCGGTTAAATGAATTTAATGGAAAATTACACCATTACATTCCACTTTAACCTGACTATGTTTGTGAATATAGGGTCATACCGTTATCCAGCCTTTGTACTGTGCTTACTGATGTTTGCTTTCATTGTCTCCGCTAATATAATCATATTACTGGTCATATCACAGGAGAGAACACTGCATGAGCCCATGTACATGTTCATTGCACTGTTGTCTGTCAATGCTCTTTATGGTTTGACTGGTTTCATCCCCAGATTTTTAATGGACCTTCTGTCTGACACTCATCTCACGTCCAGCTTGTTTCACTCAGATCTATATTATTTACACTTATGGATCTTATGAAATGACCATCCTCGGTATAATGGCTTTTGACAGGTATGTTGCTGTATGTGAACCTTTACATTATCACAATAAGATGACCCGTAAGAAAGTTTGCATATTATCAGCCTTTGCCTGGATAATGCCAGCCTTTTCTGTTGCAACATGTCTTTATTTGGCTATAAGGCTTCCTCTGTGTGGCAATAAGATCTTAAAAGTATACTGTGCCGTCTGGAATGTTGCTAAACTGTCATGTGTGTCCACTTTAATCAGCAACATTGTAGGGTTATTAGTAGCTGTAGTTACAGTGTTTCTTCCTCTGATCTATGTCCTGTATACCTACTGTCGAATTATAATTGTGTGCAGCAAAATGTCATCTGAATTCAAGAGCAAAGTGTTCCAAACATGTTTACCACACACTATTTCATTTGTAACCTTTTCTTTTGCAGGGTTTTGTGATGTTGCCCTTAGTCGTATTGATGTGGAAAAGTTAAACCCATATTTAGCTGTAATTTTGTCACTGGAGTTTGTGTTGATTCCTCCGGTTGTCAACCCTCTTGTATATGGCTTGACTTTACCAGAAATCAGAAAGCACATGCTCAGGAAGTTGCCATGGTTTTGTAAAAAAAACATAAACTTATAAAAAGTTACATATTGTACATAATAAATGTATTGTTTTCATTCATAGAACTCATGCCTGCCTTAGGATCTCACATGTCTCAGTAAATTTACAATTCATATATACTTCCAGCTCAACCATTTTTTTTCTCTTGGCTTCATTTTCATACTTCAAGGGGCTTGATTCCTGAAACACTGAGCCATTTAACTTATTAAATATTGTGTTGAACTCACTGCAGTATAACTTCATGACTGAATTTGTATTTTCATGTTATATATCACCTGTTTTATGAACTGAAGAGTTCAGATCAGTATTATACTTAAAGCTACAGGTGAAAGTTTCTGTACCATTTTGCATGGATTGTTGACACTTGACCTTTGATAAGTTGAACAGTTTGGGTGTAGATTAGAGTTAAGTATGGTAGAAATAGTAGGCATGACGAAAGGATAAAGGCAGGATTCAGGCTGAACACAGATCATTCATGTCACTGTAGCATTTTGTCAAACCAGTTCACTGATACAGACACTGATAGTGTTAAGGCCAGTGCTGTCCTTTTTTGTTTTTGTTTTTTGACATTACAAAACATCAGTGTGTTTGCAACTCTAATTCCAAAACTGTAAATGTTGTGGAAAATGTAAATAAAAATCAAATTCAATGATAAACAGATCTCATGAAATCATACTTTATTTAGGGTAGAACATAGAAAGCATAGCAAATGTGTAAACTGGGAAAATGTACCATTTATAACATGGCCCTAAAATCTTGAGAGGGGGCAAAAAACCCTCCAGAAAATGAGTGGCACTAAAAAGAAAAGGTTGAGCATCAGAAGCCCTTTTCAGGCCGACAGAGAACTGTGCTGGTGCCAGTTCCCACACCTAATCTTGAATTGGCTGAAGTGTTCACACTGAAAATCAGAGCATTTGGGAACTGAAAATTTAGTTCCCCGCAGGCTTGGTGTTTCTAAGTGAACTGTGACGACATGCGTAGACGTCACCAGGTTGATCCAGGTCAGAAACAGAAAAATAAACAAACCAAGACAACGTGAGTGTGGAAAATGACCGAGAAACCGAGTTGTAATGTTCTGCATTGCATTAAATAAAAACCATCTTTTGAGAGTTCTGCATCATCTTTACTGCTGCTTGTACATTCACTTGCATACATGTGGTTTTTCTCCTACAACCAATTCCATCATGCATCAGTCCTACTACATCTATGGTAAGTGTGGAGGGACAAAACAGTAGTAAAACATCTCCCTTGTTTTTGTGTGGCAAAGCAACGCTCTATGTCTATGGCGCATCATGGGCTTGCATAATGGAATGAACGCGGGCCAATTCCATCATGCATCAGTCCTACTACATCTATGGTAAGTGTGGAGGGACAAAACAGTAGTAAAACATCTCCCTTGTTTTTGTGTGGCAAAGCAACGCTCTATGTCTATGGCGCATCATGGGCTTGCATAATGGAATGAATGCGGGCCCTTCACGGGCAAACACTTTGGTTCCCAGTGTAACTGGTGCAGGAACCAGCTCCGCCACCGGGCTGGCTGGTCTGAAAACAGCTTAAGAGAGGAAAGGAGAGGTCAAGATGGGCAGAAGCTCACCATTCTGTGAAAAACTATGTCTATAAATTGGTGAACAATTTCCGAGTAACATTTCTCAATGTAAAATGGCAGAGACTTCTTATCTGTTACTGTCCACAATACATGATATAATCATAAGATTCTGAAAATCTGGAAAAAGGACATGTTCTGGTATCTTATCTGTTTTGCCCACTTTGGATTCATTTTAAAGGAGTGATATTTTGCTTTAAAAAAAAAAATGGAATTATGCATTTTAAAACATTTCCCTGTGGTCTACATAAACTGTAAATGCTCTGCTTGGGTCTGAATTCTTCATTACTTTAACTCCACAGGTCCATCTTCAACTCTATATCTGAGTAATGACACCAGAAAGGTCGTTTTGAGCGCTGGCCCTTTGAATGCAAATGAGACACTTCACGCCCCACCCCCTCCAGGTTGTTGGCTGTGCTTTCTGTCCCGTTCAGCACCTTGAGTTCGTTAATACAACCAACAACTGAACATTTTAGGAGAAGTATGGATGTATTTTCAGTATGGACTAAAACCACTGCTGCTGACAAACTCTTATGTTGTACTCTGACAAGTGTTCATTGGAAGTCTTGACCTTATATGTGCAAATGTCGTCACGTAACTAGTTATACACGTACCAAATTAAGCAGAATTAAAACGGGTTGTAGAAATCCACTCAATTTTTGCCAAAATGAATATAAAAATAGCTTTGCAGCACCTGGAGGGTTCAAATTCAAACTTTCTGAACTATTAGGGTCCAAATATACAAATGAATGAAGCAAAGACTAATAAAAGTGGGTTTAGAGAAATATGACCCATTTAAAGGGCCAGCACTCCAAATGACCTTTCTGGTGTCATTACTCAGAAACAGGGTTGAAGATGGACCTGTGGAGTTGAATTAATGAAGAATTCAGACCCAAGCAGAGCATTTACAGTTTATGTAAACCACAGGGAAATGTTTGAAAATGCATAATTCCATTTAAAAAAGTAAAATTTCACTCCTTTAAAGGCACTATTTAAGCATTACATGCATGAACTAAGGATGAGAAGATTATCTGATACGCATCAATATGCCAACATGCGTGTGCACAATCTGAGTGCACCGGTAGAGAAGCTGCGAGTGAATGATAAAAGTTTGGAATGATATCGCGATGCATTGGTTATTGAATGTTCGTTTCAATAAAATTCGATCCGTTCTATACAATATATTTTTACTTGCATTTAAAAGTGTTACTATTTATTTGGGTAAAGTTTTTCTTTCCTTCAGAGCCACGTTAATGTATGCTGCAGATTCACGGATGTGTACACTGCACACTAACAGTCTGAGCTCCGTGGATGGATTGTGGCACAAGCGCTGCGGATGAATACTGCAACGTCTGTATGTAAATCTGACAGACATAGAAGGAGGTGACGACATGGTGTATGAACGTGTACTTCTTACTATATCAACTGCATTGAATACTGCTGTACATACCACAGATACTTCCTTAAACAGTGTCATACAGATCCAACAGTGCATCCCAGAATACCTTGTGCAGGTGTCTGTTAAAGTGACAGAACCTGTTTCTGTTTTCCCTACATTACAAATACATTACATTAAAAATTGATTCAGCGAGGGAGCAAGAAGTTGAGTGTTAGAAACATGCAGAGAAATGACGTTGGAAACAAAGTCCTAACTTTTTCATCTGACTGAATGTGAGGCATGTGTTCTGAAACTGAACTAAAGCCACTTTGTAAAAAGTCATGGTCTTATTTGATAAATAAATAATCAAGCTCATTGAATTGCACTGCATATATTTTTTTTTTACCAGAATGAATGTGTTCAATCAGAATTTGCTTAATTGCTCTGTATCATGATTTGGGTGTGAATCGTATCGAATCGCATCATGAGATGCCAGACATGTATCTTTAACATATCGGATCGGAGATGCTGTATCGAGATGCATATCGTATTGGCCTTACAACTAAGATTCCCAACCCTAGCACGAACGATATGTAAGTTGATAAAATTGAATAAGAGCTTTGATGTGATTTTTAGGAAATATTGCTGATGTAAGGTGATGGCAAATGGGGGTGACTTCAGCCGCTGCTGTAGCAGCATCTGGAGGTTTAGATACTTGGAGAATATCAATATATGGCATCATAAGATGAGCCTTCTTGGAATCAAAAATTCATCTATTTCTGAGTAAGTCTATGAAAGTGGGACAGGTAGGTACAGAAGGGGACAAACCCTTTCTGTGCATATGGGACATTGCTGAAAATTATTAATGGATGGCCGTGATCTTCAGGGCCTCAGGAGGCACTGCATTAAAACCAGGTCTGACTCCATCATGGAAATCATTGCATGGACTCAGGAACACTTCCACAAATAATAGTCTGTCAACACAGTTCACCATACCATCCACAAATGCAGGTTAAAGCTGTTTCATATAAAGCTGAAACCATGTTTGAATATGATCCAGAAAAGCTGCAGTCTCCTCTGGGTCAAAGCTCATTTAATATTAACTGAGGCAGAGTGGAAACTGTTCAGTGGTCAGATGAGTCAACATTTTGAACTCTTTTTGTTAAGCAATGCAGGCCAAATCCTCCAGACTGAAGAGGAGAGGGATCATCTAGCCTGTTATCGGTGCTCAGTTCAGAAGTCTGTATCTGTGATGGTACTTAGTGTTCATGGAATACACAGCTTTCATATCTGGAAAGTCTCCATTAGTCAGTCCACCTCTATCCCAATGATTTCTCCAGCCTTATCTGTTAATTTGTTGAGTCTGTATAGTACAGGTCCAACTAAAACACCCCGTTTGTGGAAATGACCAGTGACTTATATAGAAAGAAATAACTTTAACCACTGCTTTGTGCTACATAACACTACAAAAGAATTGTGTATATTGACATGAACATTCTAAAATAAAACAAATGATGCTCTATGGAAGTCTGATAGTTTTACAAAGAGATCTGTGACAAAACAATACAGTATTTCCTCAGTGAATTGTTCCTAGTAACGGTTGCATCACTTTGGCCTTCTGTATCACTGTAGCAACATCAGTCAACCTGTAAAGCCTGATGTCATTACCAGCATGACATATAAAGTCAGTTTCTGTCATGAATTGAGAGCTTGACTAGTTGTAGATTGTGTAGATGTGTAGGGACCTTTCTTCTAGTTGTTATGTTTAAATATGTATTAAACCTGAGAGAGATATGATGATTTGCAGAATTTTGGTTTGTTTCCTTCATTTCTGACAAACTCAAATGAGAGTGTTGTGACAACTACATACAAACTAATTCTGTTGGGTTTCTGTAAATTGGCTTAGAGTCTGGTTTTGACCAACTCTACATATAAAGTGTCATGAGATAACTTTTTTGTGATCTGGCGCTATATAAATAAAATTTGATTGATTGAGTGATTTGATTGGTTTTCCCCTGTAAGTTGCTTTGGAAAAAAGCGTCTGCCAAATGCATAAACAAACATAAACATAAACAACATAATTGACAGTAATGTAACATCATTATATGTATGTCTGATTTCTTTCATATCGGTTAAATGAATTTAATGGAAAATTACACCAATACGTTCCACTTTAACCTGACTATGTTTGTGAATATAGGGTCATACCGTTATCCAGCCTTTGTACTGTGCTTACTGATGTTTGCTTTCATTGTCTCTGCTAATATAATCATATTACTGGTCATATCACAGGAGAGAACACTGCATGAGCCCATGTACATGTTCATTGCACTGTTGTCTGTCAATGCTCTTTATGGTTCGACTGGTTTCTTCCCCAGATTTTTAATGGACCTTCTGTCTGACACTCATCTCATCTCACGTCCAGCTTGTTTCACTCAGATCTATATTATTTACACTTATGCATCTTATGAAATGACCATCCTCGGTATAATGGCTTTTGACAGGTACGTTGCTGTATGTGAACCTTTACATTATCACAATAAGATGACCCATAAGAAAGTTTGCATATTATCAGCCTTTGCCTGGATAATGCCAGCCTTTTCTGTTGCAACATGTCTTTATTTGGCTATAAGGCTTCCTCTGTGTGGCAATAAGATCTTAAAAGTATACTGTGCCGTCTGGAATGTTGCTAAACTGTCATGTGTGTCCACTTTAATCAGCAACATTGTAGGGTTATTAGTAGCTGTAGTTACAGTGTTTCTTCCTCTGATCTATGTCCTGTATACCTACTGTCGAATTATAATTGTGTGCAGCAAAATGTCATCTGAATTCAAGAGCAAAGTGTTCCAAACATGTTTACCACATACTATTTCATTTGTAACCTTTTCTATTGCAGTATTTTGTGATGTTGCCCTTAGTCGTATTGATGTGGAAAAGTTAAACCCATATTTAGCTGTAATTTTGTCACTGGAGTTTGTGTTGATTCCTCCGGTTCTCAACCCTCTTGTATATGGCTTGACTTTACCAGAAATCAGAAAGCACATCCTCAGGATGTGGCCATGGTTTTGTAAACAAACATAGACTTTTAAAAAGTTACATAATGTACATAATAAATGTATTGTTTTCATTCATAGAACTCACGCCTGCCTTAGGATCTCACATGTCTCAGTAAATTTACAATTCATATATACTTCCAGCTCAAGTGCATTTTTTCTTTTGGCTTCATTTTCATACTTTAAGTGGCTTGATTCCAGAAACAATGAGCCATTTAACTTATTAAATACTGTGCTTAACTCACTGCAGTATAATTTCGTTATTGAATTTGCATTTTCATGTAATGAAAATGTTTTTTTGACATTTTTTATGAACTGAAGAGTTCAGATCAGTATTATATTTAAAGGAGCTGTATGTAAGAATTATGTTCCAAGTAATCATAAAATGGCTCTGAATGTCACCAGACACTAAGGAATCATGTTCATTTCAAATACTGGTATCACTGACAGTAGTAGTCCAGCCAGAATATTTGCCTTTTTTAAATTTAAGTGTCAGCCCCTAAATAATGTTTATATTGTCATTTTGTGTTTTGGTCTGATGCTCCACCCATCACCTATCTGCCAATCAACAAGTCTGTAGCGTTTGGTCATCCAGGTTGCCAGTTCCCACTGAGCTGCATCTGGAACATTTCTGATCATAAATGTCTGACGTTACTAAACCTAAAAGGCCTCTTATTATTCCCAAATACGTTGTGACAAACAAAACAGGGACATGTGTAGGAGATGCTTTTAAAACATGGAGACGGCTGAAAGCAGAGAACAATTTGAAGACTGACATCAGCTCTCTCAGTGGCTCTTGCCGGGTGGTGAGACTGCGGGCTCGGGCCACGATGTCTTCTTCCGGCCCGAGCCGTGGTGTTTTCTCCTGGGTGAAGAGACCGTGGTCCGGCCCCAGGAGAAAACAACGTGGCCTAGTTCCAGAAGAAGAGACTGGGCCCGGTATAAGTACCAGTGTAGGATTCGTGGCTTGCTATGATAGCTCCTTTTAGTAGACACTCATGCTGGACCTGGCAACCTCTAGTCTGGGGGGAGGGGGAGGAGATACCTCACTCTACAGTATTCTTGAATGTGACTGCAGTACCAGTTTTGGCCACAATCCTACATACGACTCCTTTAAAGCTACAGGTGAAAGTTTCTATACCATTTTGCATGGATTGTTGACACTTGACCTTTGAGAAATCAAACAGTTTGGGTGTAGATTAGGGTTAGGGAGTGTTGGGAATAACGGCGTTAAAATTGTTTTCCAATAACGGGTAATCGAGTAATTACTATTTGAAATGTTACAACGCCATTGCCGTTATCAGCAGTGAAATGTGGCACGTTGCTATGCACTGATATCTAACAGCTGTTACCCATCCTGGCTCACTGTATGTCCTCCTCTATGACACCACAGGGAGTGAATCCACCTCCATCCCAAGATGTTCTCCAACCTTATGTGTTAGTTTGTTCAGTCTGTTTGTGTCTATTACTTTCAACCTGCTGCCCCTGCTCACAACAGCAAAGACAATGCCAGCATCCACCACAGACACACAAAATATCTCCAGCATCTTCTAGCAAATGCTGAAAGATCCAGGCCTCCTCAGAAAATAGAGGCAGCTTCATGTTGAAGACGTTGGTGTTCCTGGGCTAGTCCTGTTTGTTATCTAGGTACACTCCAACATATTTATATCCGTCTACACACAGTATCTAGTATTAGCATTAGGGATCAGCATTAGCACTTAGTACATTAGAAGCAGTGAACAGTAAATTTGGAAAATAAAAACATTTGAGAGCCAGAAAATGTCAGCTATCACTCTGAGCCTGTTGATCGCTATGGTTACTATGTGTTCACTCTCAATCCAGTTATTGCTGATATACCCAACAAGAATCTCATCCAAACCATGAGACATACCACCCAGTGTTTGCTTTTTCATAAAATGTTTTCTTAGCACTCCAGATCCTCATTATATCACAGTGAGTTGAACATTCATTAGATTTCCCTTGGTTTTACAGCTCGGCCCAGTTAACACTTTCAGTGCCATGGGCCGATTAAATCGGCTTTACAAAAACAACCTGTAAAGTGCCACGGGCCGATCAGATCGGCTTTGGAGAACACGCCACATTTGTGTACAAACAAACCATCCACCCCCATTTCTTTCTCGCATTTCGATGACATTCTTTCTGTGTCCCCCTTTTGAGACCAAGCAGACGGGAATTTGAGGTCACGCGACCGAATAATATTTTTATGTCTTTTTAATGTTTCTTATTCTCCGGTGTTTCATCAGATGGAGCCCTCCATGCCGGGGGGCGGCTGTGGACTCCAGGGGCTGTGGCGGCGCCTTCTCTCACTGGGGTCCGCTCCGTTCTGGTGGGTGGGGGTCCCAGTTGGCCCTCTCCCACTAGTTGGGATGCGGGGCTGTGTTGCTGGTGCCTGGTCGCCGGGGTCGGCGGCTGCATCCTGGTGCGGATGGCTCCCTGAGACAGCGCCTCCTAAATTGATGTTTTACTTTTACTTGTACATTTTTGTTCTGGTCTACCCGTGCTCAGTCAGTCTTCTTAAGTATGTGTGAGCTTGTGGGTTTACATGTATATGTGGGTTTGCATGTATATGTGTGTGTGTGTGCGGGTGAGTGGGTGGGTGTGGGTGGGGGGCGGTACTGATTTTTAAACTGATATGTAAAGCACTTTGTGCTACAGTTTTTAATGTATGAAAAGTGCTATATAAATAAAGATTATTGTTATCATTATTATTATTATTATTATTATTATTATTATAAATTATGCAAATTACGATCAATAATGATTCGGCTGCGGCCGGTGCGTTTTGGATCTAATCAGCAATCGGTCGGATGTTACCGAGCGGTTTCCTGCAGGATTCTTCAAATATTATAAAAACGACGTGAAATACTGAAAAACGGCCAAATTCTGTGGCACTTTTAAGGCGTATTAGCCCCTTAACTGTCTGGCACTTAAAGGGTTAATATGAGAGTGAGGCCACCTAAGGTTCAGATCAACAGGGGAAATGCACATGTAAGGATAACCATGCAGTGAATCAACTCACCAGATTGGAACTGCTCCCAGGACAATACCGGCAGCATCTGGAGATGTTTGACAAACATTTTGGCACAGGTCTATCCATTGTCTTTGCCTCCTGATAGGCAGTTCACTGATCCTTCTGTTTCTGTAAAAGGAGAGACAACCCTCTCTCCAGGGGCAAGCATTCAGTGATTCCTCAGTGGCCTCAGGGCCTCCGATATGCATTCCTTCTGTTCAGTCTCCTTCATCTTCTCCTATAGATCGACCAGGTGGTGGAGGTGGTTGTCATCCTGGTGGTTCCCAGTTGGCCTCAGATTAGGTTGGCTGGTTCTCTGCATATGTGCCCAGACTTCAAATACACCCATGGGAGCTCCCAGTTCAACCGGCCCTTTTGTCCTGGACCCATGGGACTAAAAGCATGTGACAGCTCCATGTCCTGTAAGTACATGACATATGCTGCTGCTGAGTGCCAGGTGGGGATCACCATTGTTTTTCCCACGCCAGCCAGTCCGTTGAGCTGCATTCTTTCCACCTCCCTGAAGACAGTGGAACAAGTGGGTAGGCACTGTTGCATGTGGACAGTACAATAGTGCACATGGACAAGGGCCTACTGGAGAACATGTGCTAGAAGTGACAGTAAGGAGGTTTCCATGACACTTAAAAACACTAAGTATTACAGTCCAGGTTTGCTCTGACTAAAACTGGACTGTACTTAAAGTACATGTAAACATGTTAGTTTGTACTAACACACCCAGATAAAGTGTTTGAAAGTTCATCTACTGCATGTAAACAGACCAGTCGGACCAGAACTGGACAAGGTGTTGTGCACATGCACTAGAATTCTGCATCAAATCCTGACCAGGAAGTCCAACATCATACATCTCATCTGCACAAAAGTGTAATTTTTTTTTAATTTTTTTAAATTTTCAACTAAGTCCACCGATGTGCTGGTTTACCTCTGGGTTGTTACTTGCTGGCTTCCTATTAACTACTGTTGTGTTCTTCTATGACGTAGGTTATGAAACTGATAAATGAACTATAACATTTACATTTCTTGTTTCAATGACTCATTTTTACAGTGAATGATTAATGATGGAGTTAAATAAACATAAACCCAAGTCAATAACCTGTTATGTTGTAGTGCAATAGATTACCACAGGCACAAAGAAAATAAACCACAGTAATATTATTTATTGTTTCGGGCCTTTAAGCCCCTTCCACCGCACCAGCAACCACCTTTAGGCTCTGAAGCTGAAGTTATTCATTCATTACTCCCCAATACCTATGAGTAAAATATCTGCAAGGAGTGTTGATTCCAGAGCCTCGACACCAATAAAACCTTCAAATATGAGTTGTTGGACTGATTTTTAATTTTTTTTTACTTTTTACATAAAAATGTGACTGTATGTTCAATGTGTTCTGACCAATCAATAAAAGAATTAAGAGAACAAAACCCATCAGTCCAGTCAAATGCATCCACTATAACTGTACCATAATGTAAAATGTTTTGCTGCATCCTAGACCTTTGACCCACAGAGTTTCCTGTAATTGAAAAGAATACTAACAAGTGGTGCAGGACACAACAAACCCCGCCCCTCGCATGTAGCTTATTTTGGCATCGATCCAGCTAATGTCATCATGTCTATGCGTGTGCTGATGTCAGCACAGACAAATTTTGCCCATTACAAGTAAATGGGAAAAAAAAATGTAAAAAAATTCATAAAAAATTTTAACTTTGACCTACTTTTCCCAAAATGTAATCACATCTATTCTGGGTCACTGGCAATCTATCTAATTGCCAGTGTATCTAATCTAAAGTTTAGTATGAATTCAACCAATAGTTTTGCTGCTAAAGTGTTAACAAACAAAGAAACAAACCAAACCAAAAAACAATACCCCTTGCCTCCCCTTCGGTGGGGTGGGGTAATTAAGTCACAAGCAGATAATGTATCCCAAAATTCTGAGCATTACCCATTGAGATAAAGGAAAGAGATCTGTGAGAAACTCTGGGTAAAAGCCTGTTAAAGAACACGAAGACCAAAAAAGTTGTTATACATGGGCTCATGAAGTTTTCAGTACACAGTGATGGTAAAAAAAACTGTTTATTGCCCACATTACTGAGTAAGTAATGCAATAAGCACCTTTAGAGATACATGAAGTTCAGTTGATTTACAGAAATTATTTTCAAACTGACCACTGGACAAAATATATTTTTTACCCGAGGCTGTGACACCGTAAAGCAGAAGTCCTTCAGTTAGACATAATTACACATTACACTCAATATACAGAAGCATCTTAAAAGAGGGTGCAGAGAAAATCTGAAAATTGATGAGATTTTTAATTTAGCAATTTATGATATATCTCTTACAATCACACTTGTGTTAATATCTTATCTAGATGTGTTTACCAATCAGAAATTGTATGATTCTTTTTCTTATTTGTGTCATTTTAAAACCATAGATGAGTGGATTCAGAATAGGAGGTATGATGAGAAATTCGATTGCCATAAAGTTTTGAGCACTTTGTGATGATGATTTGGAACCAAATCGAATGTACAACAGATCAAAAAGCAAAGACACACCAAAAGTTACTAAGCAGAATAAATGAGGCAGACATGTCTGAATGAATTTACTCCTGTTCTCCCTAGATGTTCGACATGTTTTTACCAGATAGATATAAGACCATATAACAAAAATAAAATGACAAGAGAAAAAGCTGTAGTTAAACGCTGGAACAATAACATGTGCTACAGAGAAAGAGCAGGCAAGCTGACCAACTAAATAATTAATACAGTAGATCTTTGGTATGTGTGAACCACATAACCTCAATGTGAGTGTAGTCATCGAACCTACAAACACTAAATATATGGGTATGAACCAAGCAAAAAACAGAAACACACAAACTCTGGGTTTCGTCATCATGGAGTGGTACACCAGAGGTCGACATATCGCCACATATCTGTCAAAGGCCATGAGGACAAGAAGAGAAAAATCAGCAGAAACAGAAGAATGAATGACAAAGCCCTGCAGAAGACATCCAGCATAAGAAATAACATGAGTAGTAGACAGGAGATCCATGAGGAATTTGGGGTAAAATCCTGCTGTGCCATAAAGTCCATTAATGCACAGATTACACAGGAAAATATACATGGGTTCATGAAGGCTCTTATCCACAACAATTGTCACAATAACAGCTACATTTACCAGCCAGATCACACAGTAAAACAATAATGTTACAAAAAACAAAGAGATTTTGTACTTTTCTATCCCACTCAGCCCTGACAGAGTAAACACAGTGATAACCGAAAAATTATCCATCATATCATTTTACAGTTTGTGTTTATAACTATGAAGAACTAGAGGTGAGAGGGAAAATATGGGAACTACTCCTGCGTCCCTATTCCACACTGAATGATTTTCCATTTGTTTTTATCTTCTCAAATGAGGAAAACCTCAGTGAGATGTTAACATGGGATTTACAGATATCCAATCAGAGATTTGGTGCCCATGTTAGTTAAATTCAAGAAACTAATGCAAAAATAAAGCATTAACTTTTAATCTAAACAACAACAACAAAAAATCCATTTCATGCCTGTTTTAGTGTTTTTTTTTCTGACTTGGACCATTGTATCACTAATTTAATCTAAATTAAAATGAGGGGAGAAAAAAATAACAGTAGAAAGGTGGTGCTGTCACTGATTATATTTATGTGCAAGCCTATAATTCTGAATAAGACGATTCTGAACTTGGAAACTCATGTAAACTCCATATTCCATTTGCTTATTTTTTTAATATTAGTACAGACAGACAGACAGACAGACAGACAGACAGATAGATAAATATAGATAGATAGATAGATATTTCTTTTTTTCCAACAACTTTTTTTTATTATATTACTGTGTGCTTTACTGCAGGTTGTGTCATATGGGCCTTGTTTATGCTCAAATAGTGTACAGACAAAGGCCCTCTCTTGTAAAAATATATGCTTTGTAAGAGGTCTGCTTTTATATTGAAAAGCTGACCTTTTTCTTTCAAGGAATAAAACAGATGGCCTGAGTTCATCCATTGGAACATCTGCCACCAGTTGAATTTAATGAAAAATGATTAATTTAATGGGATACGCACATATGTATGCAAACCTGAATATTAAAGGGACATTCATTTTCATTTATCAAGCAAAATTCAATAGGAATACTGTCTTTTTCCGAATAAAAGAAAAAAAAAAAAACATAATATTTTATGCATATCAACATAATAGGAGGTTGTTGTGGTTAATATGCCTTCAAGTCAAATCAAGCCTTTATCCTTCAACCCAGTCAGTTCTCTCTGCTTTACCTAATCAAAATCTGATCTAAACTGGGGGAGATATTAACCCTTGTATTATCCTTGGGGTATATTTGATCCCATTCAATGTTTATCATTCAAAAAATAATTGTCAACTTTTTTTTTTTTTTTGCTTCATATTTCATGACTTTTCCTAATTTGATGGGGACAACTGATTAAGCACAAAAGTATCATGATGATATTTGTTTACAATGAGCTGAACACATATTGCATGCATTGGTGATCCTCTGGCATCAATTTGAGCCCAAGGTGTTTTAGCTGAGTAAAATTTGTCTGTGTGTGTGTGTGTGTGTGTGTGTGTGTGTGTGTGTGTGTGTGTGTGTGTGTGTGTGTGTGTGAGACCTCACATCTCCACACCTGCAGGTGCAGAGTTGATATTTTTGAGTATATACTTAACAGGGGGTTGGGAAAAACAACTATTCCCATGATACTTCTTATGGTGTGGGCATGTGGGAAACAATTTGACTTCCTCCTTCCTCCTCCTGCGTAAATGAGGACGCAAACGTGAGTCGATCACATCCAAGTCTTTCCAATTACACATGCCTCCCCTCTCAAACTATCATCAAGGGATTAATGTATTCAACAAATAAACAAAGTGCCTGACACAAAAAACTTGGTCAACACTTTTATGTCAATCATTTTCTGGAGGCAAATATCCCTAAGGTCAGATTGACCCCAAGGGTAAAATGTGTTAGTAATATTTGAGGATAATAGGAGGATTAATTTAATATAAGGTGAAAAACTGGCTGTTGTTCCCCCAGTGCCTCAGATGCTGTTTACACAGATACAATGTTAAACCTCCTGAGACCCAGGAAATGTCAGCAAAGTACAAGCTTTGTTAGTTTTTTATTAAATAAGTGCCTATATTGGAAACATCATGATGCAACAGTTTTTTCAGATGCAGTTTTTAAAATTGTTGGGGAAGGTCCTTTGTAGTGGACAGTTTTCTTTTCTTTCTTTTTTGTATAAAGTTGTAAAACTCTTGTCCACAAATGTGGACAGAAAACCCATCGCTGGGTCTTAGGAGGTTAATTAGCCTTTATTAATTATTGGATTGGATGAAAATAAAAAAAAAATAAGAAAAGAAGGACAGAACTAAACATCACATTTAATTTAAACAAGACATATGATACCTTCAGACAAAAGAAAAAAACAAACAAAAACAAAACAAATTTTTTCATCAGTGTCAAATTGTCACATTTCCTTCTAGTTTATGCTCCTTTAAGAAACATTTTAACCATGGCAACTTCTTGAGAGTGTGTTTTCTGATTTCTGGTAAACTCAAGCCATATACAGGAGGGTTAAGAACTGGAGGAATCATGACCACCTCAAGTGACAAAACAGCAGCACAATATGGGTTCAGCTTCTCTACATCAATACGATTAAGGGCAATGTCACAAAATCCTGAAAAACAATAGCTTACACATGAAATAGTATGTGGTAAACATGTTTGGGACACTTTGCTATTGAATTCAGATGACATCTTCCTGCACACAATCACAATTTGACAGTAGGTATACAGGACATAGATCAGAGGTGGAAATGCTGCAAGTACAACTACTGTTAAACCAACAATGTTATTGATTAAAGTTGAAACACATGACAGTTTAACAATATTCCAGATACCACAGTATACATTTAAGATCTTATTGCCACACAGAGGAAGCCTTTCAGCCAAATAAAGACATGTTGCAACAGAAAACGTTGGACAACAACTACTAATTTACAAACTTTCTTATGTGTCATCTTATTGTGATAATGTAAAGGTTCACATACAGCAACATACCTGTCAAAAGCCATTATACCAAGGATAGTCATTTCATAGCAACCATAAGTGTAAATAATATAGATCTGAGTGAAACAAGCTGGACGTGAGATGAGATGAGTGTCAGACAGAAGGTCCATTAAAAATCTGGGGAAGAAACCAGTCGAACCATAAGGAGCATTGACAGACAACTGTGCAATGAACATGTACATGGGCTCATGCAGTGTTCTCTCCTGTGATATGACCAGTAATATGATTATATTAGCAGAGACAATGAAAGCAAACATCAGTAAGCACAGTACAAAGGCTGGATAACGGAATGACCCTATATTCACAAACATAGTCAGGTTAAAGTGGAGCATAAAGGTGTAATTTTCTGTTACATTCATTTACTTTGGACAAGAGAAATAATGTACAAATATAGACATAAATGTAGTTTTGATCTTACATTTGTCTGAATAAATGAGATTATGTTTCTGCCACAAAAAAAAAAGAAACAGTGGTACTGGTAACAGACCTTACATCAGACCCTGGTGATTGTCTGATACAAAGGGGCAATGGTTAATTAGAAAAAAAATTGATGTGGCCTAACTTTAAGTTTATTACCACAGATGTTTAATGTCAGTTTAATCATGTGTTAATGTGACATAAGCCTTTGATTTCAATGTTTGACTGAGCTCTGCCTGTATTTTACTGTTTTAGTCAAAGTTGCTGTTGCTGAACAGAATTCAACCCCAGTTTCCCCACAACTGACCCACTGTTGTATCAGTTGTTTTAAAGGACCCTTGCATCACCCATGCATCCAAGAGGAGATTTCATTCAACTGTGTTAAATATGACAGTATTTGAGTAAATCTCAGGTGGAGGAGGATAAACAGAAGTGAAACAGGCTGAACAGGACTAAACTTTGTTATCTGTGACATTTGGAGCAGGTTAATCATATATTTTATGTTCAGTCTTGAGTCCAGAAAGGATTCCATGTTTTCTTTTCGGTCTGTTTTAGTCACATGATACACACAGGAGTTAGTACTTGATTGCATAACCGTTGTTTTTGATGACATTTGATGGTCTAATAAGTTTTTCCACGACTGTATATTACTTTTTTTTATTTAGTGCTAAACAAATATTGTAATCTGATCTAATTAGGTCAGAGGGTTGCTCTGAAGGGGCAGGAAGTGACCTTGTTGGACTAGCTGCCACCTCAGGGCTGTCGGCAGCTGAGCTCAACTCCTTGGCCTTACCCCTTCCAAAAAAACCCAAGTCAATTTATGTATATTTTACCAATCTAGAAAATTGGAGTGATGATAACAGTAATGATAATAAGAAAAAGAGGAGGAGAAAGAGAGGAGGAGGGAGGGGGGTGGGGGGAGGAGAGGAAGAAAAAAGAAAGAAAAGGCTGTCACTATTATTGTATTTGGGATTACTGATTTTGCTGTTTTTCTGTTTTTTTTTTTCTCTCCTTTTCCTTTTTCTTTTCTTTCTTTTTTCTTTCCCTTAAGCTTCTGTCTACACTACTATTTAAAACCTTTTACTGATTTCTTCCTTTTGTAAACTCACATCCTTTAACGGTTTTTCTTATTAGACTTTCAGTTCTGTTTTCATTCCCTCTTCTGTCTCCACCTGAATATGCCCAACCCACACAAAACAACCATAATCACACACACACAAACACGCAAGCACGCACGCACACACAAAAACACACACACACACACACACACACACACACACACACACACACACACACACACACACCTGTAAATAGCCCTCTGTTTGCACCAGTCTATAATGTCTTATGAACTTTTTTTTCCCCTGTCACAATATTTGACTGTATATTACATTTAAGTTTGACAAGACATATGACAGCCTTGGACAGATATGAGTGAAGTAAAAAAAAAAACAAACAAACACCAAATCCATTGTTGTCATGTGTGATATGTCATCTTTTGTTCCAGTTTATGCTTCTTTAACCACGGTAACATCCTGAAAATGTGTTTCCTGATTTCTGGTAAAGTCAAGCCATAAAGAAGAGGGTTAAGAACTGGAGGAATCAGAACGATCTCCAGTGACAAAATTACAGCTAAATATCGGTTTAACTTTTCCACATCAATACGATTAAGGGCAATATCACAAAACCCTGATAAAGAAAAGGTTACAAATGAAATAGTGTGTGGTAAACATGTTTGGAACACTTTGCTCTTGAATTCAGATGACATTTTGCTGCACACAATTATAATTCGACAGTAGGTATACAGGACATAGATCAGAGGAAGAAACACAGCAATTACAACGAATAATAAACCTACAATGTTGCTGATTAAAGTGGACACACAAGACAGTTTAGCTACATTCCAGCCGGCACAGAATACTTTTAAGATCTTATTACCACACAGAGGAAGCCTTACAGTCAAATAAAGACATGTTGCAACAGAAAAGGCTGGCATTATCCAGGCAAAGGCTGATAATATGCAAACTTTCTTATGGGTCATCTTATTGTGATAATGTAAAGGTTCACATACAGCAACATACCTGTCAAAAGCCATTATACTAAGGATGGTCAATTCACAAGATCCATAAGTGTAAATAATATAGATCTGAGTGTAACAAGCTGGACGTGAGATGAGATGAGTGTCAGACAGAAGGTCCATTAAAAATCTGGGGAAGAAACCAGTCGAACCATAAAGAGCATTAACAGACAACAGTGCAATGAACATGTACATGGGCTCATGCAGTGTTCTCTCCTGTGATATGACCAGTAATATGATTATATTAGCAGAGACAATGAAAGCAAACATCAGTAAGCACAGTACAAAGGCTGGATAACGGAATGACCCTATTTTCACAAACATAGTCAGGTTAAAGTGGAACATATTGGTGTAATTTTCTGTTACATTCATTTACTTTGTACAAGAGAAATAATGTATAAATATAGACATAAATGTAGTTTTGATCTTACATTTGTCTGAATAAATGAGATTATGTTCCTGTCACAAAAAAAAGAAACAGCATTATTTCCAAAAGCTTCTTCTATCTGCCTTAGTTTAAATCTAATCACCACAGGAAAACTGTCTACACATGACCTGAGCCTCCCAAACCCACTCATCAGACAAACTGAAAACATTTATATGTTTCAGTGGTACTGGTAACAGACCTTACATCAGACCCTAGTGATTGTCTGATACACAGGGGCCTAAGTGATGCAATGGTTGCTCAAATAAAATTGATGTGGCCTAACTCTAGGTTTATTACCACAGATGTTTAATGTCAGTTTAATCATGTGTGTTAATGTGACATAAGCCTTTGATTTCAATGTCTGACTGAGCTCTGCCTGTGTTTTACTGTTGTAGTCAAAGTTGCTGTTGATGAACAGAATTCAACCCCAGTTTCCCCACAACTGATCCACTGTTGCATCTGATGAGTTGTTTTAAAGGAGTGATATTTTACTTTTTACCTCCGCCAAGGAGGTTATGTTTTTGCCAGGGTTTGTTTGTTTGTTTGTTTGTTTGTTTGTCTGTCCGTTAGTGTGCAACATAACTCAAAAAGTTATGGACGGATTTGGATGAAATTTTCAGGGGTTTGTTGGAAATGGGATGAGGAAGAAATGATTAAATTTTGGTGATCGGGGGTGGGGGGGCCCACGAGGGGGGGCCACTGATTGTTAGTGTGCAACATAACTCAAAAAGTTATGGACAGATTTGGATGAAATTTTCAGGGTTTGTTGGAAATGGGATAAGGAAGAAATGATTGCATTTTGGTGGTGATTGGGGGTGGGGGGGCCCACGGGGGGGGCCACTGATCAGCCTTGGCGGAGGTCTGCGCTCTCCGAGTGCTTCTAGTTGTTAAATATGACAGTATTTGACTAAATCTCAGGTGGAGGAGGATGAACAGAAGTGAAACAGGCTGAACAGGACTAAACTTTGTTATCTGTGACATTTGGAGCAGGCTAATCTTATATTTTATATTCAGTCTTGAGTCCAGAAAGTATCTGTATCTCATTCAAAGCAACTTGTGAACCCAGACTATCATGTAATATTTGTCATGGACTTGGGCCACAACCCGATGCATCCTGAACTGATTCTTCAGTTCTCCAATGAGAGCACAGCCTCTGGTTCTCCAAAAGTTTTAGGAGCTATTTACTTCTTCTGTTGGTGTCTCACATCTGAGAAGTGAACATATGTATGTAGAAATGAGACAAATAATGTAATTAACCCATAAAGACCCAAACAGCCACTGGTGACCAAAATCATCTGCTGATAGAAACTGTTTAATACCTGTTGACTCATTAATCCTATTAAAACATGTAAATAACTGGTGTAAAATGAAGTTTTTAATCTTTTCATGGTAATCAGATATGACCCATTTGGACGTTCAGAGGCTCCGTAGTGAACGTGGAAACACTGTCATCTTCTACAACATTGATTCACCAGTAAAACCCATGGAGTTGGATCAATGACAGTGGATGGACACACTTGTTTTTACATTCAGTTGTTGATGTCTTTGCTGAAAAAGTCATTTTTTTTCTTCATTTCCTTCTGTTTTTGATATAATAAACCTAAAATTTAATTTAAACTTTTATGACCATCTACTTGATCAGAAAATTAAATAAGGTAAAATACCTGATTTTCACTGAAATAAATGCAAAATACAGAAAAAAATATGACAAATGGTGATAAATCACTCAAAAAAGGTTAAATAAAGAGCAAAATTAATTTGGGAGCTGCCACAGAAGTAGCACTGGGTCTTTATGGGTTAATATATTTAATATCATGTTAAAGAGCCCCCTCTTCTCCAAGCAGTTTGAAGCGCCCCAGCACCCCCACCCCCACCCCATGGTCTGGCCACGACTTATAATCATTGGTCATTTTAACACAGAAACATTAAAATTATCCATAACTATAATCTACAATATGGGGATTCAATAATGTTTTGCCTTATCTGTTGAACACAATATTTGTTCCTCACAAAAGCTGCAGGAAATGGGGGTAGAGGTATATCAAATCTAATCCAATCCAACTTAATTTGTAACACACTTTAAAAGAACCGCAGTGGACCAAAGTGCTGTACAGAAGTATAAATAAAAAAACAAAATAAAAGAATGAAATACAAGAATAGACTAAAAAACATAAAAAGCTGTACAAACAATAAAAATAAGAACAATACACCAATACCAAATAAAACAACAGAATAAAAATAATACATTCAAATATCTCACATGGTTTCAAAAGCCAAGGAGAAAAGATGAGTTTTAAGAAGGGATTTAAAAACAGACAGAGGAGGACTGTCTGATATGGAGAGGCAGATGGTTCCATAGTTTAGGAGCTGCTGTATAAAAGAGAAACCCTTATAAAAGGTTATTTTTACTGCCCCTGTACAGGGTCCAGATGAAACCCTTGGATGGTTCTTGATGGAACTCCAGGGTTAGTTAGCTCGTCTCATTGAATGAACTGCCTCCATGTGCGAAAATAAAACCACAAGAAAAGTAAGTCTGTCAGAATGGTACAGTTGTGGAAAAAATTATTAGACCACCCCTTGTTTTCTTCAGTTTCTTGTTCATTTTAATACCTTGTATAGCTAAAGGTACATCTGTTTGGACAAATATAATGATAACAACAAAAATACCTCATACGAGTTTAATTTCAGAGCTGATATCTAGACATTTTCAATGGTTTTCTTGATAATAATCAAAATCACTTCACTTCTTACATCAATATCTATGGCATTGTACTGACCACAACAGTGCTTTTAGGCATTCCATGTTTTCTTTTCTGCCTGTTTTAGTCACATGATACACACAGGAGTTAGTACTTGATTACACAGCTGTTGTTTTTGATGACGTTTGATGGTCTAATAAGTTTGTCCACGACTGTATATTACTTTTTTGTTTTTAATTTAGTGTTAAACAAATTTTGTAATCTGATCTAATTAGGTCAGAGGGTTGTTCTGAAGGGGCAGGAAGTGAGCTTGTTGGACTAGCTGCCACCTCAGGGCTGTCGGCAGCTGAGCTCAAGTCCTTTTGCCTTACCACCTCCATAAAAAACCTAGTCAATTTATGTATATTATAGAAATTTAGAAAACTGGAGTGATGATAACAGTAATGATAATAAGAAAAAGAGGAGAAAGAGGGGAGGAGGGAGGGGGGAGGAGAGGAAGAAAAAAGAAAGAAAAGGCTGTCACTATTATTGTTTTTGGGATTACTGATTTTGCTGTTTTTTGTTGTTTTTTCTCTCCTTTGCTTTCTTCCTTTCTTTCTTTTTTCCCTTAAGCTTCTCTCTATACTATCATTTAAAACCTTTTACTGATTTCATCCTTTTCTAAACTCACATCCTTTGACCCTTTTCCTTACTAGACTGTCAATTCTGTTTTTATTCCCTCTTCTGTCTCCACCTGAACATGCCCAACCCGCACAAAACAACCATAATCACACACACACACACACACACACACACACATACACACACACTCACACTCACACACATACATACACACACACACACACACCTGTAAATAGCCCTCTCTTTGCACCAGTCTATAATGTCTTATGAACGTTTTTTGGTCTGTTTGTTTTTTTTCCCCTGTCACAATATTTGACTGTATATTACATTTAAGTTTCACAAGACATATGACAGCCTTGGACAGATATGAGTGAAGTAAAAAAAAACAAAAAACAAAAAACCACCAAATGCATTGTTGTCATGTGTGATATGTCATCTTTTGTTCCAGTTTATGCTTCTTTAACCACGGTAACATCCTGAAAATGTGTTTTCTGATTTCTGGTAAAGTCAAGCCATAAAGAAGAGGGTTAAGAACTGGAGGAATCAGAACGATCTCCAGTGACAAAATTACAGCAAAATATCGGTTTAACTTTTCCACATCAATACGATTAAGGGCAATATCACAAAACCCTGCTAAAGAAAAGGTTACAAATGAAACAGTGTGTGGTAAACATGTTTGGAACACTTTGCTCTTGAATTCAGATGACTTTTTGCTGCACACAATTATAATTCGACAGTAGGTATAGAGGACATAGATCAGAGGAAGAAATACTACAATGACAACGTATAATAAACCTACAATGTTGCTGATTAAAGTGGACACACAAGACAGTTTAGCTACATTCCAGCCAGCACAGAATACTTTTAAGATCTTATTACCACACAGAGGAAGCCTTACAGTCAAATAAAGACATGTTGCAACAGAAAAGGCTGGCATTATCCAGGCAAAGGCTGATAATATGCAAACTTTCTTACGGGTCATCTTATTATGATAATGTAAAGGTTCACATACAGCAACATACCTGTCAAAAGCCATTATACTAAGGATGGTCATTTCATAAGATCCATAAGTGTAAATAATATAGATCTGAGTGAAACAAGCTGGACGTGAGATGAGATGAGTGTCAGACAGAAGGTCCATTAAAAATCTGGGGAAGAAACCAGTCGAACCATAAAGAGCATTAACAGACAACAGTGCAATGAACATGTACATGGGCTCATGCAGTGTTCTCTCCTGTGATATGACCAGTAATATGATTATATTAGCAGAGACAATGAAAGCAAACATCAGTAAGCACAGTACAAAGGCTGGATAACGGAATGACCCTATTTTCACAAACATAGTCAGGTTAAAGTGGAACATATTGGTGTAATTTTCTGTTACATTCATTTACTTTGTACAAGAGAAATAATGTATAAATATAGATATAAATGTAGTTTTGATCTTACATTTGTCTGACCAAATGAGATTATGTTCCTGTCAAAAAAAAGGAAATACAGCATTATTTCCAAAAGCTTCTTCTATCTGCCTTAGTTTAAATCTAATCACCACAGGAAAACTGTCTACACATGACCTGAGCCTCCCAAACCCACTCATCAGACAAACTGAAAACATTTATATGTTTCAGTGGTACTGGTAACAGACCTTACATCAGACCCTAGTGATTGTCTGATACACAGGGGCCTAAGTGATGCAATGGTTGCACTGAAAATTTTGATGTGGCCTAACTCTAGGTTTATTACCACAGATGTTTAATGTCAGTTTAATCATGTGTGTTAATGTGACATAAGCCTTTGATTTCAATGTCTGACTGAGCTCTGCCTGTGTTTTACTGTTGTAGTCAAAGTTCCTCTTGATGAACAGAATTCAACCCCAGTTTCCCCACAACCGATCCACTGTTGCATCTGATGAATCATTTTAAAGGAGTGACATTTTGTTTTTTTAAAAATGGAATTACGCATTTTCAAACATTTCCCTGTGGTCTCCATAAACTGTAAATGCTCTGCTTGGGTCTGAATTCTTCATTACTTAAACTCCACAGGTCCATCTGCAACCCTGTTTCTGAGTAATGACACCAGAAAGGTCATTCTGAGCGCTGGCCCTTTAAATGCACATGACTCTACCCCCTCCAGGTTGTTGGCTTTCTGTCCTGTTTAGCTACTTGAGTTCATTAATACAACCAAAACTGAACATTTTAGGTAATCGGCTCAAAATGTTGACACATTTGTTAAATATGACAGTATTTGAGTAAATCTCAGGTGGAGGAGGATGAACAGAAGTGAAACAGGCTGAACAGGACTAAACTTTGTTATCTGTGACATTTGGAGCAGGCTAATCTTATATTTTATTTTCAGTCTTGAGTCCAGAAAGTATCTGTATCTCATTCAAAGCAACTTGTGAATCCAGACTATCATGTAATATTTGTCATGGACTTGGGCCACAACCCGATGCATCCTGAACTGATTCTTCAGTTCTCCAATGAGAGCACAGCCTCTGGTTCTCCAAAAGTTTTAGGAGCTATTTACTTCTTCTGTTGGTGTCTCACATCTGAGAAGTGAACATATGTATGTAGAAATGAGACAAATACTGTAATTAACCCATAAAGACCCAAACAGCCACTGGTGACCAAAATCATCTGCTGATAGAAACTGTTTAATACCTGTTGACTCATTAATCCTATTAATCCATGTAAATAATTGGTGTAAAATGCAGTTTTAAATCTTTTCATGGTAATCAGATATGACCCATTTGGACGTTCAGAGGCTCCGTAGTGAACGTGGAAACACTGTCATCTTCTACAACATTGATTCACCAGTAAAACCCATGGAGTTGGATCAATGACAGTGGATGGACACACTTGTTTTTACATTCAGTTGTTGACGTCTTTGCTGAAAAAGTCATTTTTTTTCTTCATTTCCTTCTGTTTTTGATATAATAAACCTAAAATTTAATTTAAACTTTTATGACCATCTACTTGATCAGAAAATTAAATATGGTAAAATACCTGATTTTCACTGAAATAAATGCAAAATACAGAAAAAACTAGAAGCACTCGGAGAGCGCAGACCTCCGCCAAGGCTGATCAGTGGCCCCCCCCGTGGGCCCCCCCACCCCCGATCACCACCAAAATTTAATCATTTCTTCCTTATTCCATTTCCAACAAACCCTGAAAATTTCATCAAAATCTGTCCATAACTTTTTGAGTTATGTTGCACACTAACGGACAGACAAACAAACAAACAAACCCTGGCAAAAACATAACCTCCTTGGCGGAGGTAAATATGACAAATGGTGATAAATCACTCAAAAAAGGTTAAATAAAGAGCAAAATTAATTTGGGAGCTGCCACAGAAGTAGCACTGGGTCTTTATGGGTTAATATGTTTAATATCATGTTAAGAGCCCCCTCTTCTCCAAGCAGTTTTAAGTGCCCCAGCACCCCCACTCCATGGTCTGGCCACGACTTATAATCATTGGTCATTTTAACACAGAAACATTAAAATTATCCATAACTATAATCTACAATATGGGGATTCAATAATGTTTTGCCTTATCTGTTGAATACAATATTTGTTCCTCACAAAAGCTGCAGGAAATGGGGTAGAGGTATATCAAATCCAATCCGACTTAATTTGTAACACACTTTAAAAGAACCACAGTGGACCAAAGTGCTGTACAGAAGTATAAATAAAAAAACAAAATAAAAGAATAAAATATAAGAATAGACTAAAAAAACATAAAAAGCTGTACAAACAATAAAAATAAGAACAATACACCAATACCAAATAAAACAACAGAATAAAAACTAGAAGCACTTGGAGAGTGCAGACCTCCGCCAAGGCTGATCAGTGGCCCCCCCCTGTGGGCCCCCCCACGCCAAGGAGGTTATGTTTTTGCCAGGGTTTGTTTGTTTGTCTGTCTGTTTGTTTGTCTGTCCGTTAGTGTGCAACATAACTCAAAAAGTTATGGACAGATTTTGATGAAATTTTCAGGGTTTGTTGGAAATGGGCCCCCCCGTGGGCCCCCCCACCCCCGATCACCACCAAAATTTAATCATTTCTTCCTTATCCCATTTCCAACAAACCCTGAAAATTTCATCAAAATCTGTCCATAACTTTTTGAGTTATGTTGCACACTAACGGACAGACAAACAGACAAACAAACAAACAAACCCTGGCAAAAACATAACCTCCTTGGCGGAGGTAATAGTACATTCAAACATCACACATGGTTTCAAAAGCCAAGGAGAAAAGATGAGTTTTAAGAAGTGATTTAAAAACAGACAGAGGAGGACTGTCTGATATGGAGAGGCAGATGGTTCCATAGTTTAGGAGCTGCTGTATAAAAGAGAAACCCTTATAAAAGGTTATTTTTACTGCCCCTGTACAGGGTCCAGATGAAACCCTTGAATGGTTCTTGTTGGAACTCCAGGGTTAGTTAGCTCGTCTCATTGGATGAACTGCCTCCATGTGTGAAAATAAAACCACAAGAAAAGTAAGTCTGTTAGAATGGTACAGTTGTGGAAAAAATTATTAGACCACCCCTTGTTTTCTTCAGTTTCTTGTTCATTTTAATGCCTGGTACAAATAAAGGTACATCTGTTTGGACAAATATAATGATAACAATAAAAATACCTCATACGAGTTTAATTTCAGAGCTGATATCTAGACATTTTCCATGGTTTTCTTGATAATAACCAAAATCCCTTCAGTTCTTACATCAATATCTACGGCATTGTACTGACAAAAACAGTGCTTTTAAGGCATTCCATGTTTTCTTTTCTGTCTGTTTTAGTCACACGATACACACAGGAGTTCGTACTTGATTGCATAACCGTTGTTTTTGATGACGTTTGATGGTCTAATAAGTTTTTCCGCAACTGTATATTACTTTTTTTTTTTAATTTAGTGCTAAACAAATATTGTAATCTGATCTAATTAGGTCAGAGGTTGTTCTGAAGGGGCAGGAAGTGAGCTTGTTGGACTAGCTGCCACCTCAGGGCTGTCGGCAGCTGAGCTCAAGTCCTTGGCCTTACCCCCTCCAACAAAAAAAACAAAAAAAAACAAGCCAATTCATGTATATTATAGAAATCTAGAAAATTGGAGTGATGATAACAGTAATGATAATAAGAAAAAGAGGAGAAAGAGCGGAGGAGGGAGGGGGGAGGAGAGGAAGAAAAAAGAAAGAAAAGGCTGTCACTATTATTGCATTTGGGATTATTGATTTTGCTGTTTTTCTGTTTTTTTCTCCTTTTCCTTTTTGTTTTCTTTCTTTTTTCTTTCCCTTAAGCTTCTCTCTATACTATCATTTAAAACGTTTTACTGATTTCTTCCTTTTGTAAACTCACATCCTTTGACCCCTTGTTTTATGAGACTGGCAATTCTGTTTTCATTCCCTCTTCTGTCTCCACCTGAACATACCCAACCTGCACAAAACAACCATAATCACACACACACACACACACACACACACACACACACACACACACTGTAAATAGCCCTTTGTTTGCACCAGTCTATAATGTCTTATGAACTTTTTTTAGTCTGTTTTGTTTTTTTTTTGTTTCCCCTGTCACAATATTTGACTGTATATTACATTTAAGTTTGACAAGACATATGACAGCCTTGGACAGATATGAGTGAAGAAAAAAACAAAAAACACCAAATGCATTGTTGTCATGTGTGATATGTCATCTTTTGTTCAAGTTTATGCCTCTTTAACCACGGTAACATCCTGAAAATGTGTTTTCTGATTTCTGGTAAAGTCAAGCCATAAAGAAGAGGGTTAAGAACTGGAGGAATCAGAACGATCTCCAGTGACAAAATTACCGCAAAATATGGGTTTAACTTTTTCACATCAATACGATTAAGCATAACATCACAAAACACTGCAAAACAATAGCTTAATAGTGAAATAGTATGTGGTAAACATGTTTGGAACACTTTGCTCTTGAATTCAGATGACATCTTCCTGCACACAATCACGATTTGACAGTAGGTATACAGGACATAGATCAGAGGAAGAAACACTGTAACGACAGCTACTAATAAAGTTGCAATGTGTAGGATTAAAGTGGATGCACATGACAGTTTAGCAACACTCCAGGCAGCACAGTATACTTTTAAGATCTTATTACCACACAGAGGAAGCCTTATGGACAAATAAAGACATGTTGCAATAGAAAAGGCTGGCATTATCCAGGCAAAGGCTGATAATATGCAAACGCTCATACGGGTCATCTTATTGTGATAATGTAAAGGTTCACATACAGCAACATACCTGTCAAAAGCCATTATACTAAGGATGGTCATTTCATAAGATGCATAAGTGTAAATAATATAGATCTGAGTAAAACAAGCTGGACGTGAGATGAGATGAGTGTCAGACAGAAGGTCCATTAAAAATCTGGGGAAGAAACCAGTCGAACCATAAAGAGCATTAACAGACAACAGTGCAATGAACATGTACATGGGCTCATGCAGTGTTCTCTCCTGTGATATGACCAGTAATATGATTATATTAGCAGAGACAATGAAAGCAAACATCAGTAAGCACAGTACAAAGGCTGGATAACGGAATGACCCTATTTTCACAAACAAAGTCAGGTTAAAGTGGAACATACTGGTGTAATTTTCTGTTACATTCATTTACTCTGTGCAAGAGAAATAATGTATAAATATAGACATAAATGTAGTTTTGATCTTACATCTGTCTGAATAAATGAGATTATGTTCCTGTCACAAAAAAAAGAAACAGCATTATTTTCAAAAGCTTCTGCTATCTGCCTTAGTTTAAATCTAATCACCACAGGAAAACTGTCTACACATGACCTGAGCCTCCCAAACCCACTCATCAGACAAACTGAAAACATTTATATGTTTCAGTGGTACTGGTAACAGACCTTACATCAGACCCTAGTGATTGTCTGATACACAGGGGCCTAAGTGATGCAATGGTTGCTCAGATAAAATTGATGTGGCCTAACTCTAGGTTTATTACCACAGATGTTTAATGTCAGTTTAATCATGTGTGTTAATGTGACATAAGCCTTTGATTTCAATGTTTGACTGAGCTCTGCCATTATTTTACTGTTTTAGTCAGTCCTATTGATGAACAGAATTCAACCCCAGTTTCCCCACAACCGATCCACTGCTGCATCTGTTGCACCGAGCTGTGGTTACAGAAGTGAGCCACCGGCGGTGTCGGTGCCTCAATATGCACTCGCTGTCTCTCCAGTTTTGACGCAATGAAAAAAAAAGTTCCACTCGGTCCCATAGACTCCCATAGAAGCCAGGCTTCAACGGGGAAATGCACTGACCATAGATCGTATGAGGAAACAGCGCAACAGGAATGTATGAGAAGTGAACAACATCGAGTCTGATGATTTGTGATAAAGCTGATTCTGAACGAACTCATCTGTGAGATGAACGTGTCTTAACACATAGGTAGTCAATGAAATGTCAACACAACCGACCATATTTAACCATTAAATTTTCACAATGATAGGGGAAGCTGGGCTTCTCTTGCAGTCTATGAGATATCACCACTGGTGGACACCCGCGGCTTATAAACCGGCGCGGCTTATACGTGTACAAAATTGATTTTCTTTCTAAAATTAGGGTCTGCGGCTTATATTCAGGTGCGGTCTATAGTCCGGAATTTACGGTATATATTTTTTTCTTTTCTGGGTATCTGGCCCACAGAAGTGATACCAATGTAAGTCAGTGACAGGCATCAGTCGTGCGTGCGTGGACCACGGAATATGAGTGATCCCCATGTGATTCTATTTAAATTAGGGAATCCATGCGTGGAAGAGACTGACCCAGGACACGCTGGAGGGATTCTATCTGTGGAGCTAGTGGATGTGTGTGGGCAGAGGGCTGTCTGGGCTCCTCTGCTGAGGCTGCTGACCCCGTGACCTGGACCCGGATTGGAAGAAGAAAGTACGGTACGGATCCGGGACAACGGAAGATAAATGATCCCCATACAGTTATATTTCAATTGCGGGATCCGTGCGTGAAACATCGGCTCACATTAGTATCGCTACTGCAGGTTCATTAACAGACTTAAAGTCCGGTCATTACACGGACTTTTGTGACAGACCGCTTTCACTGATAGGAGGAAGAGCCTACGGTAGCCCGCAGGCGCGGGGCCCGGAGGCACGAGAAGGATGAAATCCATTTCACGATTTCCCTTTTTAAAAAATCGTCCTATTTAAAAAATCCAATTTCAATTTAAAATCGATTAATCATACAGCCCTAGAAGAAGGAATATATTTTTTCAAATTCAAATCTCGTTATTACGCTGGACGATCACACACACACACACACACACACAAAAAAACACCACTACGCTGGTTGAAAGACAGCGTAGTGGGTCGGGGTCACCCGGAACAGCGTCGGGGGCCCAGACGTTCAACGAACGTAGCGAGAACCCTGGGTCTGGCCACTACTTATAATCATTGGTCATTTTAACATAGAAACATTAAAATTATGCATAACTATAATCGACAATATGGGGATTCAGTAATGTTTTGCCTTATCTGTTGAATACAATATTTGTTCCTCACAAAAGCTGCAGGAAATGGGGTAGAGGTATATCAAATCTAATCCAATCCAGTCCAATTTTATTTGTAAAGCACTTTAAAAGAACCACAGTGGACCAAAGTGCTGTACAGAAGAATAAATAAAAAAACTAAATAAAAGAATAAAATACAAGAATATGTTGAACTGCAAGAGGACATGAAGTCTCTAGAAATTAGACACATGGAACAAAAAGATCCTCAGATACTAACTAGAATAAACAAAATCAAACAAGACATAAATGGCATTTATGATGAGGAAATTGAAAAACAACTTAAATTTACCAAACAAAGGTGTTATGACAGGTGTGAGGGCAATCAAACTATTTTCTTGGAGGATACAAGGAAAATAATACAATTTATAAGATTAGAAACCCTAAGACAAAACAGATTTGCTGTGAATTAGAGGATATTCAAAAGGCTTTTGAACTTTATTATAAAGATTTATATACCCAACCAACCATGGCAGATACTACGATAATAGAGGCCTTTCTAAGTTCACTAGACTTACCATCTGTCGGAGAACAACAATATAAATTAATTATGGCTGAGGTAACAGCAGAAGAATTGAATAAAGCCATTTCAAGATTGAAAGCTCATAAGGCTCCGGGTTCAGACAGATATCCGTCTGAATGGTATAAAACATTTAATCTTCAAATAACACCTGTGCTGCTTAACTGTTTTAACCATACATTGAGAACAGGAGAAGCCCCCCAATCATGGAAGGAAGCGGTTATCTCTGTCATCCCAAAAGAAGGTAAAGATAATAAAGACTGCAGCTCATATAGACCAATATCTGTCTTGAATGTAGGCTATAAATTATTTGCTTCAGTTATATCTAAGAGACTGGAATCCGTTGTCCCGGAGCTGGTAGACTTAGATCAAACAGGCTTTGTATTAAATAGACAGACACAGGATAATTTAAGGACAACGCTACAAATGATAAGTCATATTACATCAGAAAACATCAGTGCAATGTTGATCAGCCTGGACGCCAAAAAGGCCTTCGACTCGGTGGGTTGGGAATATTTATACAGGGTACTTGCAAGACTGGGTTTTAAAGATGGTTTTATTAAATGTATTAGAGGGTTATACTATTCTCCAACAGCCAGGATCAGGGTTAACGGTCACCTGTTGCAAACGATTTATTTGGAAAGAGGGACACGCCAAGGCTGTCCCGAGTCCTACTCTATTTGCATTATTTATCGAACCCTTAGCTCAAGCAATTAGAGAGGACTCTGATATAAAGGGGATTACGATCAGAGGAGAAGAGCACAAGATCTGTATGTTGGCAGATGATGTTCTACTTTTTATTTCAAACCCCGACTCAAGCATCCCTAAATTGATGACCTTGCTGAAAAATTATAATTTATATTCTGGATATAAGTTAAATATTCAAAAGACACAAACTCTCTCATTTAATTATACTCCCCACCCAGTCACAAAAGGGAAATATAATTTTAAATGGGACTCACCCAAAATAAAATATTTAGGAATAAACTTAACTAAAGACATGTCAAAACTTTTTGAAAACAACTACGACCCTATTAATAAAGAAATAAAGTCGGACATTTCCAGATGGACCCTCCTCCCATTAGATATGAGTAATAGAATAGAAATAATTAAAATGAACATATTGCCACAACTTCTTTATCTCTTCCAGTCACTGCCTCTGGACATACCTCAAAAACAATTTGATGAATGGAATGCCTGGATCTCAAGGTTCGTTTGAAATAGTAGAAGACCTAGGGTTCAATTCAAGACTCCGCAGCTGAAAAAAGAGAAGGAGGGAAGAGCTTTACCATGCCTACAGGACTATTATTTTGTGGCGCAGTTGAAACCCTTAGTTTACTGGTGCAATCCAAATTATGATTCTAAATGGAAAACTTCAGAAATCACACAGCTAAAAATTCATATGCAGTCAATAATAGGAAATAAAAGCCAAGCCAAAAGATACTACAACAGCCTGAATCAATGGACTCTATTCACTCTGAAACTATGGTTTAAGGTTTTGAGGAAATTACAAATAGAGAAACAGGAAAGGGTCTTGAATTGGGTAGCATATGATCCAGTATTTGAACCTGCTAGACAAGACGGGGGTTTAAAACAGTGGGTTATGAGAGGTATCACATCTTTCTGTTCCCTCACCTCAAATGGTAGTTATGAGTCAATTTCAGACACTTTTGAACTGGAAAAGCAGGACTTCCACAGACATCTGCAAGTCAGAGACTATTACAGTAAAAAATTACAAATCAAAGAGGAGAAGGATTACAATTTGATTTCTATAGTTCAGGATGCATATAAAAAAAAAAGGACAATAAAAAGTTGGTCTCAAGGATGTATAGACGTATACAGGGTGGGGAAGCAAAATTTACAATATTTTGAGTCAGGGATTGAAAGACAGTGTATGACCAATTAGTTTATTGAAAATCATGAGCATTTATTTGCCACAAGAAAACTGACATAATAGAAAATGTTTTTATTCTACGTGTCCTGCTTCTTTCTCAATAACTGCCTTCACACGCTTCCTGCAACTTGCGCAAGTGTTCCTCAAATATTGGGGTGACAACTTCTCCCATTCTTCTTTAATAGTATCTTCCAGACTTTCTCGTAATAGTTTTGCTCATGGTCATTCTCTTCTTTGCATTATAAACAGTCTTCATGGACACTCCACCTGTTTTTGAAATCACCTTTGGTGTGACAAGTGCATTCAGCAAATCACACACTCTTTGACGTTTGCTTTCCTGATTACTCATATGGGCAAAAGTTTCTGAAAAGGTATGGATAATAGTGTTAGGTATGATTATGACATCAATATATGTTTGGTTTCAAAACAATTGACGTAGTGCCTGCTGAGAAAAAACAACTAAATGTTCATTGTAAATTTTGCTTCCCCACCCTGTACAATCTTCTAAAAATCATTCTGCGATATCCATTAAAGAAAAATGGGAGAGGGAGTCAGAAACACAAATATCAGACGAGACCTGGATGGAAATATGTGAGACACAAGCGACCACCGCAAACTCTAGATCCTTAAGAGAGTTTGGCTGGAAGAATGTAGTGAGATTATTTAGAACTCCTAAAATAACAGCACTCCAAACAGGCACACAGAGCCAAGGCTTTTGTTGGCAAACATGTGGAAACACTATGGCCAATCACTTCCATGTTTTTTGGGCCTGTCCGAAAATCCAGTCATATTGGAGGGAGGTGGCAACCGAGATAAATAAAATAATAGGGAGGGATTTAGATTATTCTTTTGTTACCTTATATCTTGGTAAAATACCGGAAACAGTCCTTCAGAAGCATAAATACTTATTGAAGATACTTTTGGCAAGTAGTAGGAAAGCTATAACCCGAAAATGGTTGCAACCCGACCCTCCAACTTTGGACCTCTGGCGTGGGATTATTAAAGAAATTTACTGTATGGAGAGACTTACTTTTACTTTAAGACTTGGGTTGGAGAAATGTACTGAATGTTGGGAAAAATGGATTGTGTACGCACCTTGATTAATACAACCATAATTGTACAATGATGTATGTGTGCATGATGTAAAAGAACATTTTAAGTTTAATTGTAACACCCATGATGATCTCATGTTCATTGTTTGTTCTTTTGAAAATTAATAAATAAAAAGTTAAAAAAAAATAAAAAATACAAGAATACATTAAAAAACATAAAAAGTTGTACAAACAATAAAAATAAGAACAATAAACCAATACCAAATAAAACAATAGAATGTAAATAATACATTCAAATATCTCACATGGTTTCAAAAGCCAAGGAGAAAAGATAAGTTTTAAGAAGTGATTTAAAAACAGACAGAGGACTGTCTGATATGGAGAGGTAGATGGTTCCATAGTTTAGGAGCTGCTGTATAAAAGAGAAACCCTTATAAAAGGTTATTTTTACTGCCCCTGTACAGGGTCCAGATGAAACCCTTGAATGGTTCGTGATGGAACTCCAGGGTTAGTTAGCTCGTCTCATTGGATGAACTGCCTCCATGTGTGAAAATAAAACCACAAGAAAAGTAAGTCTGTTAGAATGGTACAGTCGTGGAAAAAATTATTAGACCACCCCTTGTTTTCTTCAGTTTCTTGTTCATTTTAATGCCTGGTACAAATAAAGGTACATCTGTTTGGACAAATATAATGATAACAACAAAAATACCTAATACGAGTTTAATTTCAGAGCTGATATCTAGACATTTTCCATGGTTTTCTTGATAATAACTGAAATCACTTAAGTTCTTACATCAATATCTACGGCATTGTACTAACTAAAACAGTTTTTTTTAGGCATTCCATGTTTTCTTTTCTGTCTGTTTTAGTCACACGATACACACAGGAGTTCGTACTTGATTGCGCAGCCGTTGTTTTTGATGACGTTTGATGGGCTAATAAGTTTTTCCGCAACTGTATATTACTTTTTTTGAATTTAGTGCTAAACAAATATTGTAATCTGATCTAATTAGGTCAGAGGGTCGTTCTGAAGGGGCAGGAAGTGAGTTTGTTGGACTAGCTGCCACCTCAGGGCTGTCGGCAGCTGAGCTCAACTCCTTGGCCTTACCACCACAAAAAAATCCCAAGTCAATTTATGTATATTTTACAAATCTAGAAAATTGGAGTGATGATAACAGTAATGATAATAAGAAAAAGAGGAAGAGAAAGAGAGGAGGAGGGAGGGGGTAGGAGAGGAAGAAAAAGAAAGAAAAGGCTGTCACTATTATTGTATTTGGGATTACTGATTTTGCGTTTTTTTGTTTTTTTTCTCTCCTTTTCCTTTTTCCTTTCTTTCTTTTTTCCCTTAAGCTTCTCTCTATACTATCATTTAAAACCTTTTACTGATTTCATCCTTTTGTAAACTCACATCGTTTGACCCTTTTTCTTATTAGACTGTCAATTCTGTTTTCATTCCCTCTTCTGTCTCCACCTGAACATGCCCAACCCGCACAAAACAACCATAATCACACACACACACACACACACACACACACACACACACACACACACACACACCTGTAAATAGCCCTCTGTTTGCACCAGTCTATAATGTCTATGTCTTATGAACTTTTTTTAGTTTGTTTGTTTGGTTTTTTTCCCCTGTCACAATATTTGACTGTATATTACATTTAAGTTTGACAAGACATATGACAGCCTTGGACAGATATGAGTGAAGTAAAAAAAAAACAAAAAAAAAACCCAAACACAAAAAACACCAAATCCATTGTTGTCATGTGTGATATGTCATCTTTTGTTCCAGTGTATGCTTCTTTAACCACGGTATCATCCTGAAAATGTGTTTCCTGATTTCTGGTAAAGTCAAGCCATAAAGAAGAGGGTTAAGAACTGGAGGAATCAGAACCATCTCCAGTGACAAAATTACAGCTAAATATGGGTTTAACTTTTTCACATCAATACGATTAAGCATAAAATCACAAAACGCTGCTAAACAATAGCTTACTAGTGAAATAATATGTGGTAAACATGTTTGGAACACTTTGCTCTTGAATTCAGAAGACATTTTGCTGCACACAATTATAATTCGACAGTAGGTATACAGGACATAGATCAGAGGAAGAAACACTGTAACGACACCTACGAATAAAGTTGCAATGTGTAGGATTAAAGTGGATGCACATGACAGTTTAGCAACACTCCAGGCAGCACAGAATACTTTTAAGATCTTATTACCACACAGAGGAAGCCTTATGGCCAAATAAAGACATGCTGCAACAGAAAAGGCTGGCATTATCCAGGCAAAGGCTGATAATATGCAAACTTTCTTACGGGTCATCTTATTGTGATAATGTAAAGGTTGACAAACAGCAACATACCTGTCAAAAGCCATTATACTAAGGATGGTCATTTCATAAGATGCATAAGTGTAAATAATATAGATCTGAGTGAAACAAGCTGGACGTGAGATGAGATGAGTGTCAGACAGAAGATCCATTAAAAATCTGGGGAAGAAACCAGTCGAACCATAAAGAGCATTAACAGACAACAGTGCAATGAACATGTACATGGGCTCATGCAGTGTTCTCTCCTGTGATATGACCAGTAATATGATTATATTAGCAGAGACAATGAAAGCAAACATCAGTAAGCACAGTACAAAGGCTGGATAACGGAATGACCCTATTTTCACAAACAAAGTCAGGTTAAAGTGGAACGTAAAGGTGTAATTTTCTGTTACATTCATTTACTTTGTACAAGAGAAATAATGTATAAATATAGACATAAATGTAGTTTTGATCTTACATTTGTCTGAACAAATGAGATTATGTTTCTGTCACAAAAAAAAGAAACAGCATTATTTCCACAAGCTTCTTCTATCTGCCTTAGTTTAAATCTAATCACCACAGGAAAACTGTCTACACATGACCTGAGCCTCCCAAACCCACTCATCAGACAAACTGAAAACATTTATATGTTTCAGTGGTACTGGTAACAGACCTTACATCAGACCCTAGTGATTGTCTGATACACAGGGGCCTAAGTGATGCAATGGTTGCACTGAAAATTTTGATGTGGCCTAACTCTAGGTTTATTACCACAGATGTTTAATGTCAATTTAATCATGTGTGTTAATGTGACATAAGCCTTTGATTTCAATGTTTGACTGAGCTCTTCCTGTATCTTACTGTTTTAGTCAAAGTTCCTATTGATGAACAGAATTCAACCCCAGTTTCCCCACAACTGATCCACTGTTGCATCTGATGAGTTGTTTGAAATGAGTTATATTTTGCTTTTTTAAAAATGGAATTATGCATTTTCAAACATTTCCCTGTGGTCTCCATAAATTGTAAATGCTCTGCTTGGGTCTGAATTCTTCATTAATTCAACTCCACAGGTCCATCTTCAACCCTATTTCTGAGTAATGACACCAGAAAGGTCATTCTGAGCCCTGGCCCTTTAAATGCACATGACCCTACCCCCTCCAGGTTGTTGGCTGTTCTTTCTGTCCTGTTTAGCTACTTGAGTAGCTGGACCAGATATGATAGAGCCTTACTTTTTGAAAATGGCGGCTGACTTTGTGGCAGAGCCTCTTACAACTCTTTTTAATCTTTCAATTGAAAACAAAGAAGTTCCTTCAACCTGGAAATCAGCTTTTTTTCTCCTTCTATTAAAAGGAGGGGACCCTGCAGTCCTAACAAACTATAGGCCAATTTCAAATTTATGCATCTTGGCCAAAATTCTTGAGTCTTTAGTGTGTGATCAGTTAAAAGACTTTTTGCGCTCAAATGACATCCTCTCTAAATATCAGTCAGGCTTTAGAAAGAAGCACAGCACCATCACAGCAGCTATGAAGGTTGTAAATGACATTACTGTTGCACTTGATAAAAAACAATGTTGTGCTTCACTCTTTATTGACCTGTCAAAAGCATTTGACACCGTCGATCACGCAGTTTTAAAGAGTAAACTTCATTGTTTCGGATTGTCAGGGCATGCAGTTGCTTGGTTCACCAATTACCTCAGTGACAGGACTCAACGCATTAAATATGATGGACTGTGTTCAGAATATGTCACTGTCCACAAGGGGGTGCCACAAGGTTCTTTACTAGGACCCCTCCTTTTTATTATTTATATAAATGACTCGGGGCACAATGTCTCTAATGCTGATATGCATTTTTATGCTGATGACACAATTATTTATTGCAGTGGATCAACTCTGGCTCAAGCCATAGAACACTTGCAGAAAGCTTTTGATACTGTCCAGCACTCACTTCTTCAGTTGAAACTTATCCTCAATACTGAAAAGACGAAGATGATGCTATTCTCAAACTCTAAGAAGTGGCCTAAAACTGTCCCAGTAGTGTCTACTTTAGAGGGAAATGTCATAGAGATAGTTCATGTGTATACAGGGTGGGGAAGCAAAATTTACAACATTTTGAGGCAGGGATTGAAAGACAGTGTATGACCAATTAGTTTATTGAAAGTCATGAGCATTTATTTGCCACAAGAAAACTGACATAATAGAAAATGTTTTTTATTCTATGTGTCCTCCTTCTTTCTCAATAACTGCCTTCACACGCTTCCTGAAACTTGCGCAAGTGTTCCTCAAATATTCGGGTGACAACTTTTCCCATTCTTTTTTAATAGTATCTTCCAGACTTTCTCGTAATAGTTTTACTCATAGTCATTCTCTTCTTTACATTATAAACAGTCTTTATGGACACTCCAACTATTTTTGAAATCTCCTTTGGTGTGACAAGTGCATTCGGCAAATCACACACTCTTTGACGTTTGCTTTCCTGATTACTCATATGGGCAAAAGTTTCTGAAAAGGTATGGATAATAGTGTTAGGTATGATTATGACATCAATATATGTTTGGTTTCAAAACAATTGACGTAGTGCCTGCTGAGAAAAAACAACTAAATGTTCATTGTAAATTTTGCTTCCCCACCCTGTATTACAATAAAAAATTACAAATCAAATCGGAGAAGGATTACAATTTGATTTCTATAGTTCAGGATGCATATAAAAAAAAAAGACAATAAAAAGTTGGTCTCAAGGATATATGGAAGTATACAATCTTCTAAAAATCATTCTGCGATATCCATTAAAGAAAAATGGGAGAGGGAGTCAGAAACACAAATATCAGACGAGACCTGGATGGAAATATGTGAGACACAAGCGACCACCGCAAACTCTAGATCCTTAAGAGAGTTTGGCTGGAAGAATGTAGTGAGATTATTTAGAACTCCTAAAATAACAGCACTCCAAACAGGCACACAGAGCCAAGGCTTTTGTTGGCAAACATGTGGAAACACTATGGCCAATCACTTCCATGTTTTTTGGGCCTGTCCGAAAATCCAGTCATATTGGAGGGAGGTGGCAACCGAGATAAATAAAATAATAGGGAGGGATTTAGATTATTCTTTTGTTACCTTATATCTTGGTAAAATACCGGAAACAGTCCTTCAGAAGCATAAATACTTATTGAAGATACTTTTGGCAAGTAGTAGGAAAGCTATAACCCGAAAATGGTTGCAACCCGACCCTCCAACTTTGGACCTCTGGCGTGGGATTATTAAAGAAATTTACTGTATGGAGAGACTTACTTTTACTTTAAGACTTGGGTTGGAGAAATGTACTGAATGTTGGGAAAAATGGATTGTGTACGCACCTTGATCAATACAACCATAATTGTACAATGATGTATGTGTGCATGATGTAAAAGAACATTTTAAGTTTAATTGTAACACCCATGATGATCTCATGTTCATTGTTTGTTCTTTTAAAAATTAATAAATAAAAGGTTAAAAAAAAAAAATTACAAGAATACATTAAAAAACATAAAAAGCTGTACAAACAATAAAAATAAGAACAATAAACCAATACCAAATAAAACAAGAGAATGTAAATAGTACATTCAGATATCTCACATGGTTTCAAAAGCCAAGGAGAAAAGATGAGTTTTAAGAAGGGATTTAAAAACAGGCAGAGGAGGACTGTCTGATATGGAGAGGCAGATGGTTCCATAGTTTAGGAGCTGCTGTATAAAAGAGAAACCCTTATAAAAGGTTATTTTTACTGCCCCTGTACAGGGTCCAGATGAAACCCTTGAATGGTTCTTGATGGAACTCCAGGGTTAGTTAGCTCGTCTCATTGAATGAACTGCCTCCATGTGTGAAAATAAAACCACAAGAAAAGTAAGTCTGTTAGAATGGTACAGTCGTGGAAAAAATTATTAGACCACCCCTTGTTTTCTTCAGTTTCTTGTTCATTTTAATGCCTGGTACAAATAAAGGTACATCTGTTTGGACAAATATAATGATAACAATAAAAATACCTCAAACGAGTTTAATTTCAGAGCTGATATCTAGACATTTTCCATGGTTTTCTTGACAATAATCAAAATCACTTCAGTTCTTACATCAATATCTATGACATTGTACTGACAAAAACAGTGCTTTTAGGCATTCCATGTTTTCTTTTCTGTCTGTTTTAGTCACATGATACACACAGGAGTTCGTACTTGATTGCATAACTGTTGTTTTTGATGACGTTTGATGGTCTAATAAGTTTGTCTGCGACTGTATATTACTTTGTTTTTAATTTAGTGCTAAACAAATATTGTAATCTGATCTAATTAGGTCAGAGGGTTGTTCTGAAGGGGCAGGAAGTGAGCTTGTTGGACTAGCTGCCACCTCAGGGCTGTCGGCAGCTGAGCTCAAGTCCTTTTGCCTTACCACCTCCATAAAAAACTAAGTCAGTTTATGTATATTATAGAAATCTACAAAATTGGAGTGATGATAACAGTAATAATAATAAGAAAAAGAGGAGAAAGAGGGGAGGAGGGAGGGGGGAGGAGAGGAAGAAAAAAGAAAGAAAAGGCTGTCACTATTATTGTATTTGGGATTACTGATTTTGCTGTTTTTTGTTGTTTTTTCTCTCCTTTGCTTTTTCCTTTCTTTCTTTTTTCCCTTAAGCTTCTCTCTATACTATCATTTAAAACCTTTTACTGATTTCCTTTGACCCTTTTTCTTATTAGACTGTCAATTCTGTTTTCATTCCCTCTTCTGTCTCCACCTGAACATGCCCAACCCGCACAAAACAACCACAATCACACACACACACACACACACACACACACACACATACACACACACACACACACACACCTGTAAATAGCCCTCTGTTTGCACCAGTCTATAATGTCTATGTCTTATGAACTTTTCTTAGTTTTTTTTTTTTTTTTCCCCTGTCACAATATTTGACTGTATATTACATTTAAGTTTGACAAGACATATGACAGCCTTGGACAGATATGAGTGAAGTTAAAAAAACAAAAAACACCAAATCCATTGTTGTCATGTGTGATATGGCATCTTTTGTTCCAGTTTATGCCTCTTTAACCACGGTAACATCCTGAAAATGTGTTTTCTGATTTCTGGTAAAGTCAAGCCATAAAGAAGAGGGTTAAGAACTGGAGGAATCAGAACGATCTCCAGTGACAAAATTACAGCAAAATATGGGTTTAACTTTTTCACATCAATACGATTAAGGGCAATATCACAAAACCCTGAAAAAGAATAGCTTACTAGTGAAATAGTGTGTGGTAAACATGTTTGGAACACTTTGCTCTTGAATTCAGATGACATTTTGCTGCACACAATTATAATTCGACAGTAGGTATACAGGACATAGATCAGAGGAAGAAACACTGTAACGACACCTACGAATAAAGTTGCAATGTGTAGGATTAAAGTGGATGCACATGACAGTTTAGCAACACTCCAGGCAGCACAGTATACTTTTAAGATCTTATTACCACACAGAGGAAGCCTTACAGTCAAATAAATACATGTTGCAACAGAAAAGGCTGGCATTATCCAGGCAAAGGCTGATAATATGCAAACTTTCTTACGGGTCATCTTATTATGATAATGTAAAGGTTGACAAACAGCAACATACCTGTCAAAAGCCATTATGCTAAGGATGGTCATTTCATTAGATGCATAAGTGTAAATAATATAGATCTGAGTGAAACAAGCTGGACGTGAGATGAAATGAGTGTCAGACAGAAGGTCCATTAAAAATCTGGGGAAGAAACCAGTTGAACCATAAAGAGCATTAACAGACAACAGTGCAATGAACACGTACATGGGCTCATGCAGTGTTCTCTCCTGTGATATGACCAGTAATATGATTATATTAGCAGAGACAATGAAAGCAAACATCAGTAAGCACAGTACAAAGGCTGGATAACGGAATGACCCTATTTTCACAAACAAAGTCAGGTTAAAGTGGAACATATTGGTGTAATTTTCTGTTACATTCATTTACTTTGTACAAGAGAAATAATGTATAAATATAGACATAAATGTAGTTTTGACCTTACATTTGTCTGAACAAATGAGATTATGTTTCTGTCACAAAAAAAAGAAACAGCATTATTTCCACAAGCTTCTTCTATCTGCCTTAGTTTAAATCTAATCACCACAGGAAAACTGTCTACACATGACCTGAGCCTCCCAAACCCACTCATCAGACAAACTGAAAACATTTATATGTTTCAGTGGTACTGGTAACAGACCTTACATCAGACCCTAGTGATTGTCTGATACACAGGGGCCTAAGTGATGCAATGGTTGCACTGAAAATTTTGATGTGGCCTATCTCTAGGTTTATTACCACAGATGTTTAATGTCAGTTTAATCATGTGTGTTAATGTGACATAAGCCTTTGATTTCAATGTTTGACTGAGCTCTTCCTGTATTTTACTGTTTTTAGTCAAAGTTCCTCTTGATGAACAGAATTCAATCCCAGTTTCCCCACAACCGATCCACTGTTGCATCTGATGAGTTGTTTTAGAGGAGTGATATTTTTCTTTTTTAAATGGAATTATGCATTTTCAAACATTTCCCTGTGGTCTATATAAACTGTAAATGCTATGTTTGGGTCTGAATTCTTCATTACTTAAACTCCACAGGTCCATCTTCAACCCTATTTCTGAGTAATGACACCAGAAAGGTCATTCTGAGCGCTGGCCCTTTAAATGCAAATGACTCTACCCCCTCCAGGTTGTTGGCTGTACTTTCTGTCCTGTTTAGCTACTTGAGTTCATTAATACAACCAAAACTGAACATATTAGGTAATTAGCTCAAAATGTTGACACATTTGTTAAATATGACAGTATTTGAGTAAATCTCAGGTGGAGGAGGATGAACAGAAGTGAAACAGGCTGAACAGGACTAAACTTTGTTATCTGTGACATTTGGAGCAGGCTAATCTTATATTTTATTTTCAGTCTTGAGTCCAGAAAGTATCTGTATCTCATTCAAAGCAACTTGTGAACCCAGACTATCATGTAATATTTGTCATGGACTTGGGCCACAACCCGATGCATCCTGAACTGATTCTTCAGTTCTCCAATGAGAGCACAGCCTCTGGTTCTCCAAAAGTTTTAGGAGCTATTTACTTCTTCTGTTGGTGTCTCATATTGGAGAAGTGAACATATGTATGTAGAAATGAGACAAATACTGTAATTAACCCATAAAGACCCAAACAGCTACTGGCGACCAAAATCATCTGCTGATAGAAACTGTTTAATACCTGTTGACTCATTAATCCTATTAATCCATGTAAATAACTGGTGTAAAATGCAGTTTTAAATCTTTTCATGGTAATCTGATATGACCCATTTGGACGTTCAGAGGCTCCGTAGTGAACGTGGAAACACTGTCATCTTCTACAACATTGATTCACCAGTAAAACCCATGGAGTTGGATCAATGACAGTGGATGGACACACTTGTTTTTACATTCAGTTGTTGATGTCTCTGCTGAAAGTCATTTTTTTCTTCATTTCTTTCTGTTTTTGACATAATATCCCTCAACTTTAATTTGAGCTTTTATGACCATCCACTTGATCAGAAAATTAAATATGATAAAATACCTGATTTTCACCGAAAAGAATGCAAAATACAGAAAAAAAATATCATGATGAATGGTGATAAATCACTCAAAAAAGGTTAAATAAAGAGTAAAATTAATTTGGGAGCTGCCACAGAAGTAGCACTGGGTCTTTATGGGTTAATATGTTTAATATCATGTTAAAGAGCCCCCTCTTCTCCAAGCAGTTTGAAGCGCCCCAGCACCCCCACCCCCACCCCATGGTCTGGCCACGACTTATAATCATTGGTCATTTTAACACAGAAACATTAAAATTATCCATAACTATAATCTACAATATGGGGATTCAATAATGTTTTGCCTTATCTGTTGAACACAATATTTGTTCCTCACAAAAGCTGCAGGAAATGGGGTAGAGGTATATCAAATCCAGTCCAATCCAACTTAATTTGTAACACACTTTAAAAGAACCACAGTGGACCAAAGTGCTGTACAGAAGTATAAATAAAAAAACAAAATAAAAGAATAAAATACAAGAATAGACTAAAAAACATAAAAAGCTGTACAAACAATAAAAATAATACATTCAAATATCTCACATGGTTTCAAAAGCCAAGGAGAAAAGATGAGTTTTAAGAAGGGATTTAAAAACAGACAGAGGAGGACTGTCTGATATTGAGAGGCAGATGGTTCCATAGTTTAGGAGCTGCTGTATATAAGAGAAACCCTTACAAAAGGTTATTTTTACTGCCCCTGTACAGGGTCCAGATGAAACACTTGAATGGTTATTGATGGAACTCCAGGGTTAGTTAGCTCGTCTCATTGGATGAACTGCCTCCATGTGCGAAAATAAAACAACAAGAAAAGTAAGTCTGTTAGAATGGTACAGTTGTGGAAAAAATTATTAGACCACTCCTTGTTTTCTTCAGTTTCTTGTTCATTTTAATGCCTGGTACAAATAAAGGTACATCTGTTTGGACAAATATAATGATAACAATAAAAATACCTCATACGAGTTTAATTTAAGAGCTGATATCTAGACATTTTCCATGGTTTGCTTGATAATAATCAAAATCACTTCAGTTCTTACATCAATATCTACAGCACTGTACTGACCACAACAGTGCTTTTAAGGCATTCCATGTTTTCTTTTCTGTCTGTTTTAGTCACATGATACACACAGGAGTTCGTACTTGATTGCATAACTGTTGTTTTTGATGACATTTGATGGTCTAATAAGTTTGTCCGCGACTGTGTATTACTTTTTTTTTAAATTTCGTGCTAAACAAATATTGTAATCTGATCTAATTAGGTCAGAGGTTGTTCTGAAGGGGCAGGAAGTGAGCTTGTTGGACTAGCTGCCACCTCAGGGCTGTCGGCAGCTGAGCTCAAGTCCTTGGCCTTACCCCCTCCAAAAAAAAAAACAAAAAAACAGGTCAATTCATGTATATTATAGAAATCTAGAAAATTGGAGTGATGATAACAGTAATGATAATAAGAAAAAGAGGAGAAAGAGGGGAGGAGGGAGGGGGGAGGAGAGGAAGAAAAAAGAAAGAAAAGGCTTTCACTATTATTGTATTTGGGATTACTGATTTTGCTGTTTTTTCTCTCTTTTGCTTTTTTCCTTTCTTTTTTCCATTAAGCTTCTCTCTATACTATCATTTAAAACCTTTTACTGATTTCTTCCTTTTGTAAACTCACATCCTTTGACCCTTTTTCTTATTAGACTGTCAATTCTGTTTTCATTCCCTCTTCTGTCTCCACCTGAACATGCCCAACCCGCACAAAACAACCATAATCACACACACACACACACACACACACACACACACACACACACACACACACACACACACACCTGTAAATAGCCCCCTCTTTGCACCAGTCCATAATGTCTATGTCTTATGAACTTTTTTAGTTTTTTGTTTTGTTTTGTTTCCCCTGTCACAATATTTGACTGTATATTACATTTAAGTTTGACAAGACATATGACAGCCTTGGACAGATATGAGTGAAGTAAAAAAAACAAAACAAAACAAAAAACACCAAATGCATTGTTGTCATGTGTGATATGTCATCTTTTGTTCCAGTTTATGCTTCTTTAACCACGGTATCATCCTGAAAATGTGTTTTCTGATTTCTGGTAAAGTCAAGCCATAAAGAAGAGGGTTAAGAACTGGAGGAATCAGAACCATCTCCAGTGACAAAATTACAGCAAAATATGGGTTTAACTTTTTCACATCAATACGATTAAGCACAACATCACAAAACACTGCAAAACAATAGCTTAATAGTGAAATAATATGTGGTAAACATGTTTGGAACACTTTGCTCTTGAATTCAGATGACATCTTCCTGCACACAATCACAATTTGACAGTAGGTATACAGGACATAGATCAGAGGAAGAAACACTGTAACGACAGCTGCTAACAAAGATGCAATGTGTAGGATTAAAGTGGATGCACATGACAGTTTACCAACACTCCAGCCGGCACAATATACTTTTAAGATCTTATTGCCACACAGAGGAAGCCTTATAGTCAAATAAAGACATGTTGCAACAGAAAAGACTGGCATTATCCAGGCAAAGGCTGATAATATGCAAACTTTCTCATGGGTCATCTTATTGTGATAATGTAAAGGTTCACATACAGCAACGTACCTGTCAAAAGCCATTACACTAAGGATGGTCATTTCATAAGATGCATAAGTGTAAATAATATAGATCTGAGTGAAACAAGCTGGACGTGAGATGAGATGAGTGTCAGACAGAAGGTCCATTAAAAATCTGGGGAAGAAACCAGTCGAACCATAAAGAGCATTGACAGACAACAGTGCAATGAACATGTACATGGGCTCATGCAGTGTTCTCTCCTGTGATATGACCAGTAATATGATTATATTAGCAGAGACAATGAAAGCAAACATCAGTAAGCACAGTACAAAGGCTGGATAACGGAATGACCCTATTTTCACAAACAAAGTCAGGTTAAAGTGGAACATATTGGTATAATTTTCTGTTACATTCATTTACTTTGTACAAGAGAAATAATGTATAAATATAGACATAAATGTAGTTTTGACCTTACATTTGTCTGAATAAATGAGATTATGTTTCTGTCACAAAAAAAAAGAGACACAGCATTATTTCCACAAGCTTCTTCTATCTGCCTTAGTTTAAATATAATCACCACAGGAAAACTGTCTACACATGACCTGAGCCTCCCAAACCCACTCATCAGACAAACTGAAAACATTTATATGTTTCAGTGGTACTGGTAACAGACCTTACATCAGACCCTAGTGATTGTCTGATACACAGGGGCCTAAGTGATGCAATGGTTGCACTGAAAATTTTGATGTGGCCTAACTCTAGGTTTATTACCACAGATGTTTAATGTCAGTTTAATCATGTGTGTTAATGTGCCATAAGCCTTCGATTTCAATGTTTGACTGAGCTCTTCCTGTATTTTACTGTTTTTAGTCAAAGTTCCTCTTGATGAACAGAATTCAACCCCAGTTTCCCCACAACCGATCCACTGTTGCATCTGATGAGTTGTTTTAAAGGAGTGATATTTTGCTTTTTTTAAATGGAATTATGCATTTTCAAACATTTCCCTGTGGTCTACATAAACTGTAAATGCTCTGCTTGGGTCTGAATTCTTCATTAATTCAACTCCACAGGTCCATCTTCAACCCTATTTCTGAGTAATGACACCAGAAAGGTCATTCTGAGCGCTGGCCCTTTAAATGCAAATGACTCTACCCCCTCCAGGTTGTTGGCTGTACTTTCTGTCCTGTTTAGCTACTTGAGTTCATTAATACAACCAAAACTGAACACTGTAGGTAATCAGCTCAAAATTTTGACATATTTGTTAAATATGACAGTATTTGAGTAAATCTCAGGTGGAGGAGGATGAACAGAAGTGAAACAGGCTGAACAGGACTAAACTTTGTTATCTGTGACATTTGGAGCAGGCTAATCTTATATTTTATTTTCAGTCTTGAGTCCAGAAAGTATCTGTGTCTCATTCAAAGCAACTTGTGAACCCAGACTATCATGTAATATTTGTCATGGACTTGGGCCACAACCCGATGCATCCTGAACTGATTCTTCAGTTCTCCAATGAGAGCACAGCCTCTGGTTCTCCAAAAGTTTTAGGAGCTATTTACTTCTTCTGTTGGTGTCTCATATCGGAGAAGTGAACATATGTATGTAGAAATGAGACAAATACTGTAATTAACCCATAAAGACCCAAACAGCTACTGGCGACCAAAATCATCTGCTGATAGAAACTGTTTAATACCTGTTGACTCATTAATCCTATTAATCCATGTAAATAACTGGTGTAAAATGCAGTTTTAAATCTTTTCATGGTAATCTGATATGACCCATTTGGACGTTCAGAGGCTCCGTAGTGAACGTGGAAACACTGTCATCTTCTACAACATTGATTCACCAGTAAAACCCATGGAGTTGGATCAATGACAGTGGATGGACACACTTGTTTTTACATTCAGTTGTTGATGTCTTTGCTGAAAAAGTCATTTTTTTCTTCATTTCTTTCTGTTTTTGACATAATATCCCTCAACTTTAATTTGAGCTTTTATGACCATCCACTTGATCAGAAAATTAAATATGATAAAATACCTGATTTTCACCGAAAAGAATGCAAAATACAGAAAAAAAATATCATGATGAATGGTGATAAATCACTCAAAAAAGGTTAAATAAAGAGTAAAATTAACTTGGGAGCTGCTACAGAAGTAGCACTGGGTCTTTATGGGTTAATATGTTTAATATCATGTTAAAGAGCCCCCTCTTCTCCAAGCAGTTTGAAGCGCTCCAGCACCCCCACCCCCACCCCATGGTCTGGCCACAACTTATAATCATTGGTCATTTTAACACAAAAACATTAAAATTATCCATAACTATAATCTACAATATGGGGATTCAATAATGTTTTGCCTTATCTGTTGAACACAATATTTGTTCCTCACAAAAGCTGCAGGATATGGGGTAGAGGTATATCAAATCCAGTCCAATCCAACTTAATTTGTAACACACTTTAAAAGAACCACAGTGGACCAAAGTGCTGTACAGAAGTATAAATAAAAAAACAAAATAAAAGAATAAAATACAAGAATAGACTAAAAAACATAAAAAGCTGTACAAACAATAAAAATAAGAACAATACACCAATACCAAATAAAACAATAGAATAAAAATAATACATTCAAATATCTCACATGGTTTCAAAAGCCAAGGAGAAAAGATGAGTTTTAAGAAGGGATTAAAAAACAGACAGAGGAGGACTGTCTGATATGGAGAGGCAGATGGTTCCATAGTTTAGGAGCTGCTGTATATAAGAGAAACCCTTATAAAAGGTTATTTTTACTGCCCCTGTACAGGGTCCAGATGAAACACTTGAATGGTTATTGATGGAACTCCAGGGTTAGTTAGCTCGTCTCATTGGATGAACTGCCTCCATGTGTGAAAATAAAACCACAAGAAAAGTAAGTCTGTTAAAATGGTACAGTTGTGGAAAAAATTATTAGACCACCCCTTGTTTTCTTCAGTTTCTTGTTCATTTTAATACCTTGTATAGCTAAAGGTACATCTGTTTGGACAAATATAATGATAACAATAAAAATACCTCATACGAGTTTAATTAAAGAGCTGATATCTAGACATTTTCCATGGTTTTCTTGATAATAACCAAAATCACTTCACTTCTTACATCAATATCTACAGCATTGTACTGACAAAAACAGTGCTTTTAGGCATTCCATGTTTTCTTTTCCGTCTGTTTTAGTCACATGATAAACACAGGAGTTCGTACTTGATTGCATAACTGTTGTTTTTGATGATGTTTGATGGTCTAATAAGTTTTTCCGCAACTGTATATTACTTTTTTTTTTTTAATTTAGTGCTAAACAAATATTGTAATCTGATCTAATTAGGTCAGAGGGTCGTTCTGAAGGGGCAGGAAGTGAGTTTGTTGGACTAGCTGCCACCTCAGGGCTGTCGGCAGCTGAGCTCAAGTCCTTGGCCTTACCCCCTCCATAAAAAAAAATCCCAAGTCAATTTATGTATATTTTACAAATCTAGAAAATTGGAGTGATGATAACAGTAATGATAATAAGAAAAAGAGGAGGAGAAAGAGAGGAGGAGGGAGGGGGGAGGAGAGGAAGAAAAAAGAAAGAAAAGGCTGTCACTATTACTGTATTTGGGATTACTGATTTTGCTGTTTTTTGTTGTTTTTTCTCTTTTGCTTTTTTCCTTTCTTTCTTTTTTCCCTTAAGCTTCTCTCTATACTATTATTTTAGACCTTTTTACTGATTTCTTCCTTTTGTAAACTCACATCCTTTGACCCTTTTCCTTATTAGACTGTCAATTCTGTTTTCATTCCCTCTTCTGTCTCCACCTGAACATGCCCAACCCGCACAAAACAACCATAATTACACACCAGTCTATAATGTCTTATGAACTTTTTTTGGGTTTGTTTTTGGGTTTTTTTCCCCTGTCACAATATTTGACTGTATATTACATTTAAGTTTGACAAGACATATGACAGCGTTAAACAAATATGGGTGAAGTAAAAAAAAAAACAAAAAAAAAAACCCAAACACAAAAAACACCAAATCCATTGTTGTCATGTGTGATATGTCATCTTTTGTTCCAGTTTATGCTTCTTTAACCACGGTATCATCCTGAAAATGTGTTTTCTGATTTCTGGTAAAGTCAAGCCATAAAGAAGAGGGTTAAGAACTGGAGGAATCAGAACCATCTCCAGTGACAAAATTACAGCAAAATATGGGTTTAACTTTTTCACATCAATACGATTAAGCATAAGATCACAAAACACTGCAAAACAATAGCTTACTAGTGAAATAGTATGTGGTAAACATGTTTGGAACACTTTGCTCTTGAATTCAGATGACATCTTCCTGCACACAATCACAATTTGACAGTAGGTATACAGGACATAGATCAGAGGAAGAAACATTGTAACGACAGCTACTAATAAAGATGCAATGTGTAGGATTAAAGTGGATGCACATGACAGTTTAGCAACACTCAAGGCAGCACAGTATACTTTTAAGATCTTACTGCCACACAGAGGAAGCCTTATAGTCAAATAAAGACATGTTGCAATAGAAAAGGCTGGCATTATCCAGGCAAAGGCTGATAATATGCAAACTTTCTTATGGGTCATCTTATTATGATAATGTAAAGGTTCACATACAGCAACATACCTGTCAAAAGCCATTATACTAAGGATGGTCATTTCATAAGATGCATAAGTGTAAATAATATACATCTGAGTGAAACAAGCTGGACGTGAGATGAGATGAGTGTCAGACAGAAGGTCCATTAAAAATCTGGGGATGAAACCAGTCGAACCATAAAGAGCATTGACAGACAACAGTGCAATGAACATGTACATGGGCTCATGCAGTGTTCTCTCCTGTGATATGACCAGTAATATGATTATATTAGCAGAGACAATGAAAGCAAACATCAGTAAGCACAGTACAAAGGCTGGATAACGGAATGACCCTATTTTCACAAACAAAGTCAGGTTAAAGTGGAACATATTGGTGTAATTTTCTGTTACATTCATTTACTTTGTACAAGAGAAATAATGTATAAATATAGACATAAATGTAGTTTTGACCTTACATTTGTCTGAATAAATGAGATTATGTTTCTGTCACAAAAAAACAGAGACACAGCATTATTTCCACAAGCTTCTTCTATCTGCCTTAGTTTAAATCTAATCACCACAGGAAAACTGTCTACACATGACCTGAGCCTCCCAAACCCACTCATCAGACAAACTGAAAACATTTATATGTTTCAGTGGTACTGGTAACAGACCTTACATCAGACCCTAGTGATTGTCTGATACACAGGGGCCTAAGTGATGCAATGGTTGCACTGAAAAATTTGATGTGGCTGAACAATGTAAATATATAAATAATATTTCATTTTATTTTTAATTCTATATCTATATAAATAACAAATTTGATGCCTGCTGACAGACTGATCTCATGAAATCGTGTTGTATGTGATGCCAGTTTATTGTATTTGGTGTGCTATACGTACGCATTTTCATCCTTTTGCGTGTTAATTAATGTAATTTGATGGTGTGTCAATGTGCTAGCCGCTAACCCTAACCGCAAATCGCGCTGGCCACTAATCGCTAACCCCTAACCCTAAACCTAACTGCTGCTGCTGACGTGAGCTCTCGCATTTGTAGTGTTCCCAAAGTGTTTAATCTGCATTTTGCAAACCTTACACACTGTGAAGCTCATGTCAAACTCGGTCTTCGCGGGCAATTGGTAATAACTAAAATGAGTCCAAATATTTGCCTTCAACAAGGACGGGGCCGGTTGAATTTCTCTTACCCCCTCCATTAGCTTCCTCTTTGCTTTAGTGCTTACCGCGCATGCCTATGTTCCAGAACCAGCTGTATGATGATATCAGGACATCCTGCGTACAAAATGGAGGCAGACAGCTGGTGGATTTGTTTTGTTTTTTTCAATTGATTTTGGTACATTTTAAATCGATTCTGAATCATAGTAAATGAGAATCGTAATTTTTATATGAATCGATTTTTTGGCACACCTCTAATTTCTACACATCAGTAATCACCTTTGACCTGGTACAATGATTACATACTGAGTCCCAGTTACATTTTATCAAGAATACACCACTTTTTCAGTCATTTCATGAGTCGAGATAAAAACATTTTGTTCTAACTTCATGAGCAACAGTGTAGATAAATACAATGTGTCAAGGTCAAGTTTATTTCCATAGCATATTTACAACAACACAAAGTGCTCAATGTGCTGTAGAAAGATATAGGTAAAAATACAAGAAATGATAAAACTAGTAAAAAATATATAGATATACAATATAAGATGTACTAAAACTGATAAAAACATACAATAATAGGATAAATAGTATCTAAAAAAACAAACAGAAAATAAAACAAATAAATGTCACACACTTCTATTAAAGCCAGTGCAAATAGGTGCATCTTTAAAAGAGATTTTAAAATGCTCAGTGGACTGTGCACATGTGATTTGTTGGGGCAGAGTGTTCTAGAGTCTTGGACCTGCCACAGAAAAGGTTCTGTCACCTTTGGTCTTTAGCAGAGGTGGGAAGTAACAAAGTATAAGTACTTTGTTACTGTACTTTAGTAGATTTTTTTAGGCATCTGTACTTTACTTGAGAATTTATTTTTCTGGCAACTTTTTACTCTCTACATTTTGGCATAAATATCTGTACTTTATACTCCTTACATTCTCAGAATAGGCTCGTTACTTTTTCAAACTAAACGGATGTGACAGTACCAGTGTCCTGCAAAGGGTCAGTACCAGTGTCCTGTATAGGTTCAGTACCAGAGTCCTACAGGGGTCCACTTTTTCCAAACTCTTCCACCCATGCCCACAAAGCTGAGTACTGCGATCCGACCCGTGATTAAACACATTGTCTGCAAATAACTCTTTTTTAAGGGCTTTATTTTTGGATAAAACACATGCCATCAATAAATCTCTAATATGTGCTGCTCAAAGCCATCTGTGGCTGGATGTAAACAGAGGTGAAGCTCACTTCAAAATAAAACACACCAGCTGTGGCTCAACCACGGATCATCATTAAATATCTTACAAATTATTTTCATCCATGAATCTTCTTTTATTCTTTCACTTCCTTTCCCACTACCCACCTGCATTTAATTTAATTTTACCTGTGCCCATACCCATGAAAATTCTTTATGTTTTTCGTTTTTTTATTATCTGCCCCGTCATGTTTTTGTGGGTTACCTGTCGGGTGCTAGACCTGGTGCAGGACTCTGGTTAGAACCATTCACTGTGGAATTAGAAAACGTACTGTTTTATGACTTAGCCTGCTTAACCCTTTCATGCATGAATTATGAGAACCTTAAATCAAAATTTTTTTCCTGAGTGTTTTTATTCCTCTTTAGGCATGAAAAAAACAATGTGTGAGAAAATTTTCTTCTGAAAAATAAATAAAAAAATAAAATAAAAATAATAATAATAAAAAAAAAATAAAATAAAAAAATAAAAATTAATACTTTAAAAAAAGTAATAATGACAAAAAAATTCTTATGAACCTATTTTTCATGGAGTTGCAAAAATATCCGCTCAGCTGGACACCACACGTTTAATTTTTGACACAGAAACATGTATTTACTAATAAATTGTGTGAAAACTGTGGGGAAGGCTTGTGATTCTGGGGGTTTATCCTCAGGAGAGATCTACATAATGTTACCAATTCATGTCAGAAAAGGCATGTAGTGTCTTAAAAATTTAATAAAGATATGTGTAAAAACAAACAAACAAACAAACAAACAAAAACAATGATAAGAACAACAAAATCCATGAATATAGAATACAACAGCTGCAGAATAGCTGTCCACTGTAGTGACCACTGTGCATGAAAGGGTTAAATAAGTACTGTTTCATTTGTGGCAAAAAGGCAGTTTTACTTTTTACTTTTCTACTTTATTGCAAATGAGAAGTCTTACTTTTTACTTTTACTTAAGTACAGGAGTTGAGTCAGTGAGTCTACTTTTACAAGAGTATTTTTTCACAAAAGTAGCGGTACTTCTACTTAAGTACAGAATGCGAGTAGTTTTGCCACCTGTGGTCTTTAGACAGGTTTTTGGTATGTCTAAAATCACGTGATTTCAGGATTGTGTTTCTCTGACCGGAATGTGCACAGTTAAAAGCTCTGAAAGGTGAGGGGGTGTTAAACCCTTCAGGCACTTAAAAACATACAAGAAAATCTTAAACTGGATCCTGTAAGTGAAGGAAAGCCAGTACAGGGGTGATGTGGAAAGAAGACGGGCCTCTGCATTTTGGACCAACTGCAGCTGGCGCACAGAGGACTGGTCCATCCCATAATATAGTCAATTACAATAGTCCAGTCGAGATGTGATAATGTGAACAACGTGCTCAAACTGGCTGATAGGGAAGTATGGCTTCACCTCGGCTAAAAGACGCAGCTGAAAAGTTAGTCTCAAACACCAAAGAAATCTGTTAATCTAATTTAAAAGCACTGTCAAAGAAAACACCAAGGCTTTTAACACAAGTGCAAGAAAAAGAATCAAGGGAGCCCACAGCGCTGTCAGCAGCTGAAATAGAAGGATAACCAAATAAAACTATCTCTATCCTATCATCATTTAGAACAGTTTAGGAAATTTAAGTCAATCCAGGCAGTCACAAACGAGGCTTACAGTCAGCATATTATATTATTGGAAAACCTTTAAAAAATTAACAGTCTGTAGACATTATCATTATAGCACACAGAAAACAGAATCAATCATTTTCCTGTTAAATAAACTATGCCCAAAATTCTATTTCTGATTTTTGCCAGTTTCAGTCCGTATATTAAAGGATTCATAAGTGGAGGAATGAGGAGAAATTCTATAGCAATGAAGTTCTGAAGGTTTTGAGGTAAGTCTTTAGAGCCGAATCGCATGTGCATCAAGTCGAAAAGTATCGCTGAGAGGAACGTGGTCAAAGATGTTAAATGCGGCACACACGTCTGCATAAACTTCACCCTGTCGTCTTTAGATTTCACACAGGTTCGAACCATGTGCATGTAAGTCCAGATGATAAAAAATCCATGACACACATAAATAATAATGGTTGCATAAGACATTACATTATTTGAAATGGTGTCACTGTCAGGACAAGCAAGTTTCACAATGATCCAGTTCACACAAAAGAGTTTTTGGATTTTTGAATCACACAGTTTCAGTCTGGATGTCAGCAGAACATTGATGGAGAAGATGCAAAAAGGTGTGAGCCAGGAGAAACAAACCAGCTGAGAAAGTCTGGTCTTATTCATAACTGAGTGATAGTGCAGAGGTCGACATATAGCCAGATATCTGTCATAGGCCATAACTGCTAAAATAGACAAATCACAGCAAGCAAATGAATACATAACAAAAGCTTGAAGAAGACATCCAGCATATGAGATTTCTGGAGAAGATGACAAAAGATCTAAGAGGAATTTAGGGTAAAAACCTGAGGTCCCATAAAGTCCATTAATGCAAAAAATGCACAATAATATGTACATGGGCTGATGGAGATTTTCATCCGAGATAATAATCACAATGACAGAGATGTTAACAAATAAAATCACACAGAAGTAAAGTAAAGTGAATGAAAATATGGTAACTTTGTAATTCATGGTTTCATTCAGTCCTGAAAGAGTAAAAATTCTTACAACAGTAATATTATCCATGATCAGACTATCTTCCTGCTCTTACAACATCAGATGGTTAATATACAAGAGGGTACACTTCACTGTTTGTTCTCCCTCTGCGTCTTCATGCCAACTATAAATAAATAGCTTTGCAACAGAAACAACTGGGAATTAATATCACTGAATTGTCACTGAACCAATAGTAACTGTTGGTAAAGTAGAAGAGGAAATGACGAAAACAAATCTATGGCATATACTGTAAAGCCTTTTTTTTTTTCAATTCTTGTAACATGAGTTTCTTCTGTTGCTTAAACTGAGCTTTTTGAGTGACTATTACTGTTAAAAATGAATGCTTTACCTTTTAAATGATTAATTTACTGTACGTATTTCTATTGCTTCAATGTAAGGAAAACATCCTACTACTTTATGTGAGCACTATTTTGCAGAAATTAGATTCTAATGAAGAAAAACAAAATATTAAGGGTCCAAGATGGGAGTACAGTCCCAGAAAAAATTATTAGACCAATCCTTGTTTTCTTCAATTTTGTGTTCATTTTAATGCCTAGTACAACTAAAGGTACATTTGTTTGGACAAATATAATGATAACAACAAAAATAGCTCATAACAGTTTAATTTCAGAGCTGATAACTATCCATTTTCCATGGTTTGCTTGGTAATAACCTAAATCACTTCAGTTCTTACATTGATATCTATGACATTTTACTGACAAAAAACAGTGCTTTTAGGCATTCCATGTTTTCTTTTGTGTGTGTTTTAGTCACATGATCAGGGCTCAAAATTAACTTTTTGACCTAGGAGCACTGTGCTCCTAACCCTAAAAAGTTAGGAGCACAGGCTAAAATCTAGGCGCACCACTATTATATAAAAAATCTGGAGAACAAGCAAAACTCTTGGCCATACGAAGTAATATTCCTATATGTATTTAAGCAATGTTAACAACCTAGAATAAAGTATTTGAATAGAGTATGAAAGAAAAAGCTTACACTGACACAGGTGCAAAACAATTGTCAATGTGTGGTATATACTTTAGTTGGTTCTTGGAGAAGAAAGACGAATCACACCATTATTTGCAACAACCAACTTTTGAGGAAGAAACTTTTGACGAATCATGTACACGTCTGGATACTGCTTGTTGTTTATTCATTAGCCCCTCGATTCGCTGGTTACGGTCAGCTGATCGTGTAGCAAGTTGATTCGCGCAACATGATCATCTGACTTGCAGGATACATTACGTCATGGGAAAATACTTGGAACAACGCCAGCGCTACTAACCGGGTTTGGCGGGAGATTGTTTCAAACGTTGGTGGAGTTATTTGATCCCTTTGTTTATGCCGCCTGCGCACGCGAGGGGGCGGGGACTAGATTTTCCGCTTCAGTCAGCGGGGCGTGGAGCTTGTTTATTTTCAGCTGACGAGTTACTTCTGCAGCCATTATTCTAGGCGCACGTATTAATTTTCACTCATTTTTTTATTGGCGCACCGTGCGATCGTAATCTCAAAAACAGTCGCACTACCGAAATTCTCAGGCGCATGCGACCGTAATTCAGTCGCAGTCACGAGCCCTGATGATACACACAGGAGTTTGTACTTGATTGCATAACTATTGTTTTTGATGACTTCTGATGGTCTAATATTTTTTTCCGCAACTGTATCTTATGAAATACTCCTAAAGCTGTGCTGGGTGCATTTAAGTAAAGAAAAAAATTAACTACATTTCATCTGATCAAATCATACAGTTGTGCCCCTTCTGAACAACCCAAAATTGTTTTTTTAAATATGAACTTCCATGTATGAGTAACAATTTTGTATCATACTGAATACATCAGGTCTCAGTGCTCAAATTTTATTTTTGAACAAACAAAAACATAATATAACACAAATGTGTCAAACAAATTGGTAATTCCTTTTCAAAACTGGCAAAGCTCTGCCTCCTTCCTCATTAATGACAGTCTTGTAGTGTCACTGGAAAGGCCTCTGGTGAATGAATTCCTCTCCCCTGGTGGATTATCTGTGTATTGCATGTATCTAATTGTAAACATCAGGTTTAAAAAACAAAACAAAACAAAAAAAAACATTGATCATGTAGAGGGCTTCAAAACTCATGTATCAAATATGATACATTTGGCGTTACAGGGTCAGCAACTCAGTGTCACTTCCTACTTCTGGGTCCACTTCTGTTCAGTCCTCTGTATTCAACACATCCAGTTGTAAGTTTTTACCACTTTACATATGATGATAAAGAGCAGAGGAAGATGATAAGTTTCAATTCTTAATCCACTGAGAAAAACAAGTTGGCTACCTAATGCCATTGTATCGGCAAAACAGGATCTTAAAGGATTTCTGTGATGTATGATATAGATTATAGTTTTATTAAAGTGCTGCACATTTTCACCCTTTGCGTTCAATTTGTTTTTATATGAATTCTAGATAAAACTGGTGAAATATAAGAGGGTCCACCCCATTGGTGGCTCATGGCAAATATGATGACACAAGGTTCTGCAGGCTTTGAGATAAGTATCTTAAAGTAAAGTAAATTTTATTTATAGAGCACTTTTCACAGACAGAGTCACAAAGTGCTTTATCAATTCAAATCAGAATCAAATTAAGTTTACAGAGACCCAACAGAATCCTTCAGGAGCAAACACTTGTGATTGGTGAAAGTGGCGAGGAAAAACTTCCCTTTAACGGGCAGAAACCTCGAGCAGACCCAGACTCCTGAAGGATGGCTGTCTGCCTTGACCAGTTGGGGTTAAAGAGAGAGAGAGAGAGTAAAGGAGGAGAAAAGAGAGAGCGATAGAGATATAGAGAGACTGGGGGGGGGGGGGATGACACATGGAGTACGTTATGATGAATACATAGAGTGTAATCAGTCTGTGGTGGTCCTGGGTCAGGTGGGAGACTAAAAAGCCTTTTTGAACAGGAGGGTTTTGAGGTGTTTCTTAAAGCTCTCTACAGAGTCCATGGACCGTAGGTGTAGAGGCAGGTCATTCCATAGACGTGGTGCCACAGCTTTAAAAGACCTGTCACCGCGTGTGCTAAAACAGGTCCGTGGAACCATCAGCAGGTGCTGTCCTGAAGACCTCAAGCTACGAGTCGAGCTGTAGGGCTGGATCAGGGAAGCAATGTATGCAGGGGCCTGGCCATGTAGAGCCCGGAAAGTTAGCACAAGAATTTTGAAATGAAGACGATATAGAACAGGGAGCCAGTGGAGAGATTTAAGGATGGGAGTGATGTGGGTTCTCCTGTTTGTGCGGGTCAGGAGCCTGGCAGCAGAGTTCTGGACAAACTGTAGACGGGCCAGCTCCTTCTTGTTTAAGCATGTAAACAGGCTGTTGCAGTAGTCTAAGCGAGAAGATACGAAAGCGTGAACGATCATCTCGAGCTCATTTGTGGACACCATAGATCTGAGTTTGGAGATGTTGCGTAGGTGGAAGAAACAGTTTTTGACTAGGTGTTTGGAGTAGAATTCTAAAGACATGTCCTGGTCAAAGATGACACCCAGATTCCTCAGTTTTGTCTTTACCGAGGAACTCAGGTCTCCAAGGTGATGTTTGATCCCTGGGATTGCACTATCCGGGGCAATGATGAGGGTCTCAGTTTTGCTGGAGTTCAGCTGGAGGCTGTTATCATTTAGCCACTGCTTCAGCTCTGACAAGCAGTTGATTAAGGAACTCAGTTTGTGGGGCTCAGAGGAGTTAAAGGAGCAGTATAGCTGGATGTCATCCGCGAATAGATGATAGGAGACATCACTGTACTGTCGGATAATGTGGCCAAGTGGGAGGACATAGAGTAAGAATAGGACTGGTCCCAGGACAGAGCCTTGGGGCACACCACACAGTAGATCCGCTGAGTCAGATTGGAAGTTGTTTATTGACACAGTGAAGCTTCTGCCGGTCAGGTAAGAGGAGAACCAGTCTAGCACAGGACCTGACATCCCTACCAGGTCCCTCAGTCTCTCAATCATTATGGTATGGTCCACTGTGTCAAAGGCCGAGGAGAGATCTAGCAGGACCAAGACCGTGGATTTCCCGGAGTCAGCCGCCATCAGGATGTCACTAGACACTTTTAATAGTGCGGTTTCTGTTGAGTGGCATTGTCTAAACCCAGACTGAAAAGTGTCATAGATCTGGTGTGTCTCCAGAAAAGCTGTAAGTTGTTTAGACACTGCTTTCTCAAGGATTTTGGCCAATAGGGGGAGCTTTGAAATGGGCCTGTAGCTTTTGAAGTCTGTGGGGTCCAGTGTGGTTTTCTTTAGTTTAGGTTCTATGATGGCCTGTTTGAAGGAGCTGGGAAACAAACCAGTTGAGAGCGACAGGTTAAAAAACTTTGTGACCCATGGTCCAATAGTGTCAAAGACACCGACAAGGAGCTTATGGGGGAGGATGTCTGCAGAGTTGGAGGAGGGTTTCGTTTTGGATAAAAGTGCTGAGATGTCCTCCAGTGTCACAGGGTCGAAAGAGGACCAGGTTTGCAGAGGGGGATCAGATAGGGTCAGACGGCCAGAGGGTGGTGAGATATTGTGTTTAATATCCCTGATCTTGTCTGTGAAGAAGTTTAGGAAGTCATTGCTGTCAGCTTTACAGAGCACAGGGGCAGCAGGGACAGCAGGGGACACAATGGACTGGATTGTGTCAAAGATTACTTTGGGGTTTTTCTTGTTTGTGGCTATAAGTTTGTGGAAGTAGCTGGATCTTGCCTCCTTAATCATTTTATTTAATGAGGTTATGAGATCTTTAAGATGTAACCTGTGTACTTCCAACTGGGTTGATTTCCAAAGACGCTCAGTTTTGCGACAAGTTCTCCTTAGGTTTAAGATGTTTTCATTTATCCAGGGACAAGACCACTTACGAGTGACATTAGTTTTCACGGGAGCCACCTGGTCAAGAATAGAGCTGCAGTGTGTGGCAAAGCACTGGATAAACTCATCAACATCGGGACACTCATTAAGAAGACTAGGGTTAAACAGGGCACGGAAATCCTGGGCTGTGGACTCTGTAATGATCCTCCTCTTGGCCCTTCTAGGTGCAGGCTTGGGCTCAAGAGGCACACATAAGTCAAAAAACACACCACAATGATCACTCAAGTGGACATCCTCAACACACACATTTGTGACGTGTAAGCCCAATGAGAAAACCAGGTCCAGGGTATGTCCTTTCTTGTGGGTGGGGCCAGATACATGTTGTTTGAGGTTAAAAGTGTCAGTCATGGCTAAAAGTTCCATTGCTGGGCTGGATGAATTGTTATCGATGTGCAGATTGAAATCCCCAAGAATTAAAACCTTCTCCAGTTTTATTATTGATGTAAGGAAATCACTGAAATTGCTTAAGAAGGCACCAGCAGGGCCAGGGAGACGGTAGATTAAGAAACAGTAAAACACACTGGACGAGCCAATCTTGATCATTTGTGACTCAAATGAGGGAAAGTCATCGGTGCTCATCCCTCTGCATATGTATTTGTCTTGGTGCACTACAGCAAGGCCACCGCCCCGGCGACAGGGGCGGGGCTGACCAACAGCAGAGCAGCCAGGAGGGCACAGTTCATTTAAATGAATGAACTCCCCATCCCTTTGCCATGTCTCCGTCAGGAATAATGCATCCAAGTTCCTGTTGGTAAAAAGCTCATTTAGGGAGAAGGATTTATTGGCAATGGAACGTGCATTTAGTAATCCAAACCGGCTAGGTGGTGGTGACATCATGGTGTTCGTGTCCGCTGTGTGTAATGGGATTTGTGTCAACCACCTACGATGCCTTTTAGCAGAGTGAAACCCCATACGAGACCTGGATATGACAGGAATGGGGAAGAGCAAGGCAGAGGTCTAGGCTGCTGGAGATGGGGAAGGAGAAGAGGAATTCACTGAGGAGGTTAGTTGACAGGTGGACAGTGAGGGCCTGGGAGAGGAGGAGAGATCAGTTGGGGTGTTGTTTATTCTCACTACAGATTTTATAGGAGACTCTGAACGTGGTGATATTAGATGTGACCAGCAGGGGGAGCAGGTGACTGCAGCAGAAGAGGGAGGGCATAGTCACATAGGTGTGGGTGTGGTTTTGGTCAGGACAGCGTGTTGGATGTTTTGAGCCAAGACCCTGCTGCCTAGTCTAGAGGGGTGGACACCATCAGACTTGTAGAAGGAGGGGCGGTTCCAGAACAGATTAAAGTTATCAATAAAACTGAAGCCGTTCAGAGCAGAGGCGGACTGGAGCCAGGTGTTCAGGCTGAGGAGGCGGCTGAAACGGCCCACACCACGGGCAAAGGAGGGGAGGGGCCCGGAAATGAAAACAGCCTTCCCGGATCCTTTCAGTTTATCAAAGAGGTTTTTAAAATGAACCTTTGTCACTTCGGACTGTTGAAGAGAAGTGTCATTGAAGCCCACGTGAACTATGATCCGGGTAACGGTGGACGGCAGTGAGAGCAGCAGCTGAGGGAGTTCATGGAGGATGGAGGTGACGGTGGAACCAGGAAAACACCTGGTTATGGCGTTAAAGAAAAGGACGTGACGGATGATGGAGTCCCCGAGGATAGCGGTGGTCGGAGGGAAAAGTGGTCGAGGAGACGGTGTTGAAGGTGAAGGGTTCCTGGTCTCTCTAGGTAGACATTCCACGGGAGGACCGTCGGAGTGACGGCGGACGGCCTCTCGGAGGAGGCGGCGCCGGGCAGAGGAGCGGACCGAGGAGCGGGGACCCTTGTTCGACGGCTTCACAGGAGGACCGGCTTTAGGACCGTCGCCGGTAATCAGCTCGGTGGCAGCCACGGTGGCAGCAGGAGCCGGTTCCGGGACAGAGCCAGGTGGGATGGGGGGCACATCAGCCCTGGCGGGGGGAGCCGGAGCGTTCTCCACGGACAGGACGGCGAAGCGGTTTGATGTGCTGATGGTCGGCGGTGGTGAGTCTTTGCTCGTGTTCTTTTTGCGGCCACGAATCACCACTTCAGACCAGGGTGTAGAACACGGGGGGCGAGAACAGGCAGAGGAAGGATCCCATAACACCGTATCATCACAGGAGGCTTTGGGCTTCTCTGCGCTTTTCAGGAACAGACTGGACAGTGTGGGAAGGCGGCTGGAGAAACCACAGAGCTGGGCATTTTTCTCCTCGAGTTCTGCGGAGAGGCGCAGTATTTCCTCTTTGAGATCCGCGATAGTTTGGTAAGCCTTTACCAGGGTTTTCTTTGCTTGGAGGAGAGGACTATCTCCAGCTGATGAGGATGACGCCATGGTGGAAACAGCGAGATACCGGGCAGAGCGCGGGAAGCGGTGGGTGACAGCCAGAGGTAAGGATCCACTGACAATACTGACCTGTCCTGATGAAGGTTTGGGTTGATAGCGTCAAGTTAAAAAGACACGGTTAAGAGGTTGGGTTCAAGTGAGTAAGCGTTGAAAGGCAAGAAATAAGTAGTTAAAAGGCTGGATTTCTGAGAGTAGATCCGCCGGCGGTTTGACAGGAGGGGTCATTAAAGGGGTCATATTTTGCTAAACCCATTTTTATTAATCTTTAGTACATTTATCTGTGTATCTGGGGAAGGGGTGCTGCTACCAACTGTGGTCCCCATGAAAGGTTAACGTTGTGGACCCTTTCATAAAATTCAGTATCTTGTCAATCTGTTGGAGCAGAGTGTGTGAGTGTATGTGTGTGTGTGTGTGTGTGTGTGGGGGGGGGTCCCATACATAATGTCACTTTTGCTAGCGTGAAAATGAAACTGAAACTTAACATACTTTCAGCGTCTGACTCCCAGCTTCTATGCCTCTATTATAAAGGAGACCTTACACGAAATTTTCACAACTTCTAGCCCATATCCACAAGACCCCCTCTATGGGCTCCCCAGAAATGCCAAAGGCTGGGCCTCATTTATTTGTCATGCCCCCCCCCCCTATCCGCCTTTATTGGTGCCCCAGATTTGGGGATGCTAACAGTTCAAAATGTTTGAATTTGAACCCTCCAGGTGCTGCAAGCTATCTTTATATTCATTCTGGCAAAAATCGAGTGGATTTCTACAACCCATTTCAATTCCAGCTTAATTTTGTTTTATAGCTAGTTACATCATGACATTTGCACATATAAGGTCAAAACTTCCAATGAACATTTCTCCAAGTACGACATAATTGTTTATCAGCAGCAGTGGTTTCAGTAAAAACCGAAAATATGTCCAAACTTCGAGCTGATTACCCAAAATGTTCAGTTGTTGGTTGTATTAACAAACACAAGTGGCTGTATGGGACAGAGCAGCACAGCCAACAACCTGGAGGGGGTGGGGTGGGATGTGGCTCATTTGCATTTAATGGGGCCAGCACTCAAAACGACCTTTCTGGTGTCATTAGTCACAAATAGAGTTGAAGATGGACCTGTGGAGTTGAATTAATGAAGAATTAAGACCCAAGCATAGCATTTACAGTTTATATAGACCAGATGGAAATGTTTGAAAATGCATAATTCCTTTTAAAAAAGCTAAATATCACTCCTTTATGTCAAGTAAATTCTGTATACTAATAAAAAAAAAATTCACATACCCAAGATTCAATAAAATCTTTTAATATGATTTGGATGTTGGATGCGTTCTGTGTGAACAAAAGAATAAAGATGAGTTTTCCCAGAAAGGCTGTTGATACACAGACCACAGAGGACGTTTTACATACTGTAGATTAATGAACCTCTCAGTCCATAATAACTGTTTCAAACAGAATATTGTCATACGTATTGAGTTAAATGATGAAGTAAGAGCAATGGACACAATTCTTTATTGCACACTGCAAATGAATACTGACAGTATAAAACTATACAGAAAGCACTGACCATTAAACTTGATGTCAAGTGGCACAGTTTTAGGCACTTGACAAATACAATTACAGAAAAAATTATTAGACCATCAAAAATCATCAAAAACAATGGTTATGCAATCAAGTATTAACTCCTGGGCGTATAATGTAACTAAAACACACAGAAAAGAAAACATGGAATGCCTAAAAGCACTGTTTTTGTCAGTATAATGCCATAGATAATAATGTACAAACTGAAGTGATACTGGTTATTATAAAGAAAACATGGAAAATGTCAGCTCTGAAATTAAACTACTACGAACTATTTTTGTTGTTATCATATATTTGTCCAAACAAATGGACCTTTAGTTGTACCAGGCATTAAAATGAACAACAAATTGAAGAAATCAAGGGTGGTCTAATAATTTTTTCCATGACTGTATGTACTAGGCAGTTACAAATATGTTAAGTAAATATCCCATTCTGCTTTTCTCTAAAGAGTACTTTGACTTTTACTAAATCACTATCATAATTCTCTGGTGATGAAGAACAAACTACAAATTTACACAGTCCATTAGAGTCCAAAGAATTCTGAGGATTCTGAAACATAAGCATGAGTTCTCTGTCACAGTCTCATAATTCATCATGTTTTAGACATGATTCACAGTTCAGCTTTGTACAATAGCTTGTAGGATGTATCGTATTATATCATGATTATATATATAAACATACAGTACACTCAGGGATGATCATTTCTTACGAAAGTGTTTCCTGTTTGCTCTAATAATTACACCTTTTCTCCATTAAAAAACTGTATAATTCTCTTTCTTATTTGTGTCATTTTAAACCTATAGATGAGAGGATTGAGGATTGGAGGAACAACGAGAAATTCCATCGCCATAAAATTCTGAGCACCCTGTGATATTTTTGAGCCAAATCGAATGTACAACAGATCAAAAACCAAAGAGGCAGTAAAAGTGATTAAACAGAATAAATGTGGCAGACATGTCTGCATGAATTTACTCCTGTTGTCTTTAGATGTTCGACAGGTTTTGACTAGACAGATATAAGACCAAAAGACTACAATAAAATGGCCACAGTAAAAAGTGTAGTTAAACGCTGGAACAGCAACATGCGCTACAGAGAAAGAGCAGGCAAGCTGACCAACTAAATAATTAATACAGTAGATCTTTGGTATGTGTGAACCACATAACCTCGATGTGAATGTAGTCATCAAACCGACAAACACTAAATATATGGGTATGACCCAAGCAAAAAACAGAAACACACAAACTCTAGGTTTAGTCATCACAGAGTGGTACACCAGAGGTTGACATATCGCCACATATCTGTCAAAGGCCATGAGGACAAGTATAGAAAATTCAGCTGCAACAGAAGAATGAATGACAAACCCCTGCAGTAGACATCCTGCATAAGAAATAACATGAGTAGTAGACAGGAGATCCATGAGGAATTTGGGGTAAAATCCTGCTGTGCCATAAAGTCCATTAATGCACAGATTACACAGGAAAATATACATGGGTTCATGAAGGCTCTTTTCCATAATAATTGTTGTAATAACAGTCACATTTACCAGCCAGATCACACAATAACATGATAATGTTAGAAAAAACAAAATGGCTCTGTACTTTTCTATTCCACTCAACCCTGACAGAGTAAACACAGTGGTAACTTAGACATTATCCATCATATTCAGATTGATGTACAGTACATAATGTTATCCCTATTGGAAATCTGAAAAAAATCCCAAGTAGAGAAGTACCTCAGTCCAACTGACCACTAATGTTATCCTGTTCTGTTTTCTCCCTTTACTAACAGCGTGATCTGTTATTCTGACATCAGTTTTATAGTCTCTCAATGTGATATCTCACTACACAACAGACTTTTAGGACCTAATGTATTGGGAGAGTTTCAACTTTGGTTTCCATGACAGTAGAAGCAACCAGGTACAAAATTATCAGGTCTTTTTTTCTTTTTCCTCTTTAACGTGCTACATATACTTGTGTACTCTCTAATAATATTAATAACACTACATGTCCATATCTTGCGTGTAAGATGCAATCGTGAATTTTTTTTCTTTGCTTTTATCATTTTATTTTTTTCTTTTATTCTTTTTTTATTCTACCTTTTTTTCTATGAGTACTTTGCTATTTTTTATTACTACCATCAAGTATGACATGTAGAACCAGGGGTGGGAGGGTGAGGGGATGGGAAGAATGGGACATGCTTAATGTCTCTGAAACTGAATATTCAGATGTTCAATGTAACTTAAACCTGCACCAAAAAATGATAAATAAATATGTTGGGCTTTTTTAAATTATCAAGTCAATGGAGGTTATTTACAGGTTATTTCTTATTTACAGCTTCACTGTATTAAATAAAGGACAGTCAGCAAATTACTTGTGTAAATGTTAAAGGTTAAGGTCAACTCATTTTATTATCCTTGTGGGAAAATTCCGTCTCTGTATTGTACCCATCCTAATACAAACACACAAACACACACACAGTACCTAGTATTAACATTAGCATTAGCACACAGCACACATTAGAGCAGGGGTCTCAAACTCATTTTCATTCAGGGGCCACATTCAGCCTGATTTGATCTCCAGTGGGCCGGACCAGTAAAATAACAGCATAATAACCTATAAATAATGACAACTCCAAATTTTTGTCTCTGTTTTAGTGCAAAAAACCCTTATTAAATTATGAAAATACTTATTTTTATAAACTATCCAAACAAAAAAAAAGGTAAATAACCTGAAAAAACTGAAATTTCTAAGGAAAAATAAGTGCAATTTTAACAATATTCTGCCTCAACTTATCATTTCTACATGTGCATTAAGGATTGGCTCTACAAAGACACTAAACACTGAGTAACAGGCAGAAAATTGTTAAAATTGTGCTTAATTTTCTTCAGACATTTCAGGTTGTTCATATTTGTTCAGGTTATTCACATTTTATTGTTACAGGATAGTTTGTAAATGTAAATATTTTCATAGTTTATTTTTTGCACTAAAACAAAAAAAAAAATTGAAGTTGTCATTATTTATAGGCATAGTGTAATATAATTTTTTTCTCATCAAACCGAGAAGAAAATATAGTCATTATTTTTCATACCTTATTATGCTATTATTTGACTGTAGATCATATTGGTCTGTACGTGGAACCTGAACTAAAATGAGTTCGACAGCCTTGACTGTGGAATTTTTGCACTTTGTAAATTTATCCCACGGGCCGCATTGGAACCTTTCGTGGGCCTGATTTGGTCCCTGGGCCGCATGTTTGAGACCCCTGCATTAGAGCCAGTGAAAAGCCATTGAAGGCACTCAGGGACCAACTCCAGATCCTCATCAGGGGCACTGACAGGATAACTGACTCACACTACTGCCAAAAGCATTGGAACACCTATCCAAATCATTGAATAAAGGTGTTCTGATCACTTCCATGGCCACAGGTCTATGAAATGAAGCATCGTCATTTTTCTATTTCTTTCTTTAATGAAAGCTTTTATTACTGTGTATCTGTAATATCTGATGCTGTGTGAATTTACATATAAAATAGCATCATTTCACAAACTACAAAAAGATCTTATCACTGTACTTTTAGTCTAAATGTGTATTTATGGGAAATATTTCCACATATTACTGGACAGTCCCCAAATCTCCCCAGAAAGAGAGAGAAAAAAAGCCTATTAGAGTTACTACAATGTGGAAAAATGTAATGTGAAAAAAAGATCTGGCAGCTTTTGCTTTATAGAAAAGTGTCCCAGTTACTCTTTATTCAGCTCTTAATGCTTATATTTTATGGAAACAACTGTGAGAATAATTAGCTCATATTTTTGCATTAATTGAAGTATATTTGCATAACAGTGTCTCTCACAAAACTACATGTCTCATGTTTTTCATAGAAATATTTCAGTGAATGCACGTATAAAGGATATGAAAAAAGGATAAAAGCAACACAAAGACATCTATATTTAAAACATATGATCCATATTAGGAAATGCATTTTATTAGATCACAATCATCACATTAAATAACATTAAATTCATATACAACATACTTCATACACATAATTTGCTGTTGCTTCATTCACTTATTCAATTCCATGTTAACATTCTTGAAATATGTCTCCTAATCTCTGGTAACTTTAAACCGTACACAAGTGGATTCAGAACAGGAGGAATGACAACAAACTCCAGAGATAAAATAACAGCCATTATGGGATTGATCTTTTCAAGATCATAGCGACTCAGAGCAATATCACAAAATGCCGTAATGGAATAAATGGCAAATGAAATGACGTGAGGTAAACAGCTGTGTAATACTTTGCCTTTAAATTCTGATGAGCTTTTCCAGCAGATGATTACGATTCTTAAATATGTGTACAGGACAAAAGAAAGAGGGAGGAAAACTGTAGTTATTGTCACAAACATTCCTACCACATTATTGATGTCAGTGTTAACACATGACAGTTTCACCACATTCCAGTTGCCACAAAACACTTTTTGCACCTCATTACCACATAAGGGAAGTCTAATAGATAAACCTGTACATACTGAAATGGAAAAAGCTGGACAAATCCAAGCCAACATTGTCAGCGTCACAACAGTTTTAAAGATCATCTTCTCATGATAGTGTAAAGGATGACACACGGCTATGTATCTATCATATGCCATAATCCCCAGAATGGTCAGTTCATAGGAAGCATAGGTGTAAATAATATAGATCTGAGTGAAACAAGCAGGACGAGAGATGAGATGAGTGTCTGAAAGAAGGTCTATTAGAAATCTGGGGAAGAAACCAGCAGATCCATAGATGGAATTGACAGATAAATAAGCGATAAATATATACATGGGCTCATGTAGGGCTCGCTCTCGTGATATAACAAATATTATGACAAGATTAGCAACGTTGATGAAGACATACACAAGGAGGCAAAAGACGAAGGCTGGGTAGCGGAAATGTCCGACGTTCAAAAACATGGTGAGGTTGAAATAAAAGGAAACTGTGCCGTTTTCCATAACATACAGATGTCAGCAAGAAAAATACAGAAATGTGAAAAAGTCAAGATATCATCCGAGTAAATATGCGTATTGGAGAAATGTCATTAATATTAGACATACAGTGGCTATGGGCTTTGACTGTGTATAAGACACTTTAACTTGGATGATGACATGATAAGTCACAATACACAGTTCCTCAATTTACAGATACATCATGTATATTTCACAACAGTCATGCAAATAACAAAGATCTTGTTAAATAGGATGAAGCGTCTCAGCTCTCAGGTGTGAGTCTTACATACTTACCAAACTACAAGTTGGTAAAAGTCAAGGCTCAGATATGATCTACATGTTGCTCTTAGAGATACTGATAACCAGAGCAGGTACTGGGAGGAGATATGACTCTTATATGTTGTTATAATGTATGTGTGTGTGTGTGTGTGTGTGTGTGTGTGTGTGTGTGTGTGTGTGTGTGTGTGACGTTTGCTTCTCTGGAGGATTAACCACGAACAGCAGTTTCAGGGTCACAAGTGCACACAACAGCACCTGTAAACATCTGTGTCTATACACAAACATATCATGCTGTGCACTTTTAATCCCCCTCAGCAAAACATAGTGTAAGATTCTGTTGAAAGTTACTGCACTATAATTGAGATTAGATTGTCTTTGTGTAAAATTTATTACATACATATTTATATTTGAAAGTGCACAGAACTTATGATTGCACAAGACCATTTGACCTTGAAAAAATAGGTCAAGGTCACCTATTTTCAATAGGCTTCTGCTCCATGCCAAGATGCATCCACAGTATAAATTTGGTGCAGATATGTCAATGCATTCTTCAGATAATGCGATTATGTTGTTGAATGGACGAACAGACGGACGACAAAACGATTACAATACCTCTTTGGTCTGAAGTTGGCCGAGGGGTAAAGCTGCACATGGATGTTACGTAACGTGTATTTGGCCATTTTGTGTGACAGTGTAAAGTAGAGGTGTCAAACATACGGGCCACAGGTCACAACCGACCCGCCAAAGGTTCACTGCGGCCCACAGGATGAATTTGCAAAGTACAAAAATTACACAGAACACAATGACAGCCAAGTGTCAGTGAGTCTTGATCATATAGTTAAATACTGTATTTTTCAGTTCCAGATGGCTGTTACTAAATGTTTTGTGCCTTTGTAGATCTACTGTGATCTGTATGTTGTAATGCACTTGTGTAAATAATAAAAATAAGATGAGGTATAATATTGTTAAATTTTATTTATTTTTCTAAAGAGATTTCTGGTTGTTCATGTTGTTTTGTTAAGGATAAACTGTAAATGCACACTTTTTCATACAGTAATTTTGCTTCCTTTTTTTTGCACTAAAATAGAGAAAAATTTGGAGTTGTCATTTGTAAATTATTTTGGTATTATTTCACTGGTCCGGCCCACTTGAGGTCAATTTGGGCTGTACATGGCCCCTGAACTAAAATGAGTTTGACATCCCTATACAGGAACATGCATATGTCATAATCACCAGAATGGTAATTTCATAGGAGGAATAATCCAATCCAATTCAACTTTATTTATAAAGCACTCTAAAACAACCACAAAAGTGCTGTACAGAAGTCTAAAAGCGCAATAAAACATTAATAAAAGCATTAAGAAACAATAAAATCAAATAAATAAAAAAGCTAAAATATACCAACTTAAGCAAAATATCAACACTGCAAGAGTTTCAAAAAGCCAAAGAGAACAGGTGGACTTTAAGAAGAGATTTAAAAACAGGCAACGAGGAGGCCTGTCTGATATACAGAGGTAGGTCATTCCACAATCGGGGACCAGCAGCAGCAAAGGCCCCCTCCCCTCGGAGCTTACACTTTGTTGTGGTTTTAAACTGGATCCTAAAATGAAGAGGCAGCCAGTGGAGCGACACTAAAACCGGAGAAATGCGCTCACGTTTTCAAGTGCCAATTAAGACGCGCAGCAGCATTTTGTACTATTTGAAGACAAGTGATGGAGGACCCACTAACCCCCAAATACCATGCATTACAGTAGTCCAGCTGAGTAGTGATAAAGGTGTGGATTACAGTCTCAAAGTGCCGCTTTGAAATGATTGGCTTGACTTTGGCTAACTGCCTTAAGTGAAAAAAGCTTGACTTCACGACTGCCTTTACTTGACTGTCAAGCTTAAAGTCAGAGTCCATTTTAACCACCCAGGTTTTTGATGACTGGTTTTGGGGATGGGAATCAAGAACTGTTTCTTTTTGAGAACCAATTCCCAGTAGCTCAATTCCTTTGAATCGTTTGTCGGCCTACTTAATGATTCTGCTTATTGATTCTGCCTTTGTTGCGCGTGCATGTATTGCAACTTATTTTGGCATCGATCCAGCTGATGTCATCATGTCGATGCATGTGGTGATGTCAGCATATCAACTTCCTCTATATATGTGCCAAGTTTGAAGTAAATTGAAATAAAATTAATGTTTTTATAGACATTTGAAATCTCACCCATTGTAAGTAAATGGGAGAAAAAAAGATGTAAAAAATTATTTAAAAATTTGAACTTTGACCTACTTTTCCCAAAATGTAATGACATCTATTCTGGGTCACTGGCAATCTATAAACCAAATTTGGTATGAATTCAAGCAATAGTTTTGCTGCTACAGATACTGGAAATTTCACCTATTATAAGTAAATGGAGAAAAAGATTTTAAAAATTCATAAAAAATGTGACCTTTGACCTACTGTTCCCAAAATGTAATCAGATTAGGGATGTAAACAATTAATCGACTAACAATTAATTGTCGATAAGAATTTGCTTGAATAAATTATTAACTGTCGGTTAATTGCCCTTGTCCACCTGTCCACACCTGTCCAAAGGTTGCCGGTTTGTCCGCGCTGCAACACTGCAGCTGGGAAAGCTGGCCATCGAACCGGACCATGGCGTTGATGAGTTAGAATGTCTTTATGGACATGGTGGAGCCAAACACAGACCGGTCGGTCTGTTTGTGGGAATGGTGCACCCCGCATAAATACACGCACAAATGTGGGGTCGGTATCGGATCAGAGCATTTTCCCTGAAGGTTGGTCTAGTCCATGGTCAGTGAGACAGAAGTTAAAACATCCTCCAGGCTCCTGATCCAGACCATAGGTATGTTGAACATTTGCAAAGCCACGACGGCATATTAGGGCCACATAAGAAAAAAAAACACTTGTCGCTACGAGAATAAAGTCGTTATTTAACGAGAATAGTCATTATTTAACGAGAATAGTCGTAGTTTTAAAAAAGTCATTATTTAACGAGAATAAAGTCGTTATTTAATGAGAATAAAGTCGTAGTTTTAAAAAACTCTATTTAACAAGAATAAAGTCATTATTTAATGAGAATAAAGTCGTTATTTAACGAGAATAAAGTCATAATATAATGAGAAGTTGTACCTCCTCATCGCCTAATGTAAAACTTGGAACATTTTGTGAAGTTCTCCTTTCATTTGGGGGTTAGGCACAAAGGTAAAATACTGAGTCTATCCCCCCATCAACACATTAGTATAAGGACTTTGAAGAGAGTTTGCACACATTTGGGTTTGTTGTAAGAATCGAACTGATTTGTAGCAAATTGCCTCTTTTGTGGAGGAGAAACTGATGAAGTGGTCAGTTGTAGGGCTATCAGTGGTTACACCAGAGAACTAAACAGAGAGGGTTTGTTGTTTCTGAAGAAACTGTGAGGATGCTACTCCAAGTTTTTGAGTCCAACAGAAGGGAAAGTTGCTGCTTCGCTTGTTGCCTTCGCTGTAAAACCAGAAACTTTGTCGAATTTCCAAAATATTACGAGTTTAATCTCATAACAGTACAACTTTATTCTCGTTAAATAATGACTTTATTCTTGTTAATCAATGACTTTAGTCTCGTTAATTAACAACTTTATTCTCGTTAAATAATGAGTTTTTTAAAACTACGACTTTATTCTCGTCAATTAACGACTTTATTCTCATTAAATAACGACTTTATTCTCGTTAATGACTTTTTTAAAACTACAACTTTCTTCTCATTCAATAACGACTTTCTTCTCATTAAATAACGACTTTATTCTCGTTAAATAACGACTTTATTCTCATAGTGACAAGTGTTTTTATTTTCTAATGTGGCCCTAATATGCCGTCGTACGAACCTTCAGGAGGTAGGGAAAAGGTGTGTGTGTGTGTGTGTGTGTGTGTGTGTGGGGGGGGGGGGGGCACAGACTGCACCGACCTGTTGCCCTATTGTATTATAAGTAGGACGGAAAGTAACGCACATGCGCGCGCACAGTTACCAACCAACACGCACGCATCCCCCGGTCAAACTGCGCACATGCGGCCAAGTACCCCCCCACACACACCGACGAAACGCACGCACATGCACCCCCCACCACCACCACTGGCGAAACGCACGCGCGTGCAACCCCCTCTTACACACCACCACACCAACAGATGAATTCCACAGGAAACACTGACTGTATCCAATGGTTCAATAAATCAATCATTAAGGAATATGACATGCTTTTTTTCATGAAGTATATGAACAATATTTAGCTTTTATTCTTATAGACCGTATTGAAAAAGATATTCAAGTTCTCAGGAAAATTGCTGCTTATCAATTAATCATTAGTCGATCGATAAGATCAACCAACTAATGATTAATGGATTAATCGATAATTTGCATCCCTAAATCAGATCTATTTTGGCTCACTGGCATTATATAAACCAAATTTGGTATGAATTCAACTGATAGTTTTGCTGCTAGAGTGCTAAACAAACAAAGAAACAAACCAAACCAAAAACAATACCCCTTGCCTCCCCTTCGGGGGGTGGGGTAAAAATTCAAACTCATTCCTGTGCATACTGTTTCTTACAAAAACTACATAACACTTATTTTTTGCATGGTATTATTCCAGTGTATTCCTGCTAACTGGAAAAAATATAACATGCAAAATGATGAAATACTTAGTTCAGGTGTGAGTGGTAACATATATATTTGCACCTCATAGTCAGCTTTGGAGAATGAATTTTATTAGATTATTTTATGCCATGTTAGCATCTTTGAAATATGTCTCTTAATTTCTGGTAACTTTAAACCGTACACAAGTGGATTCAGAATGGGAGGAATAACAACAAACTCTAGTGATAAAATAACAGCGAAAATAGGATTTATCTGTTCAGGATCATAGCGACTCAGAGCGATGTCACAAAACGCTGTAATGGAATAAACTGTAAATGAAACAATGTGCGGTATGCAGCTGTGTAATACTTTGCTTTTAAAATCTGATGAGCTTTTCCAGCAGATGATTACGATTCTTACATATGTGTACAGGACATAGAAGAGGTTAAGGAAAACTGTAGTTACTGTCATGAGCATTCCTGCAGCACCACTGTAAAGGTTGGGAATGCATGACAGTTTCACCACATTCCAGCTGGCACAGAACACTTTTTGTATCTCATTACCACATAAAGAAATCCTGGAAGAAGAAGAAATGGCTGCTGTGACTATGCCAGATGAATAAATCCAAGCCAGCGCAGCCAATACAATAACAGTTTTGAAGGTCATTTTTTTATGACAGTGTAAAGGGTGACATATAGCAACGTATCTATCATATGCCATAATCCCCAGAATGGTCAGTTCATTAGCAGCATATGTGTAAATAACATAGATCTGAGTGAAACAAGCCGGATGTGAGATGAGATGAGTGTCTGACAGAAGGTCCATGAGAAATCTGGGGAAAAAACCAGCAGATCCATAGAGAGCATTGACAGATAAACAAGCAATCAACATGTACATGGGCTCATGTAGCGCTCTCTCTCTTGTTATGACCAATATTATGACAAGATTAGCAGAGACAATAAAAGCATAAAGCAGGAGGCAAAACACAAAGGCTGCATAGTAGTAATGTCCAAAATCACCAAACATAGTGAGGTTAAAGTGGAAGGAAACAGTATTATTTAACATAACACACAATCAGAATCACAAACAAACAACGCAGATGATTAGTATTCGATGTGTACAAAGCCTTTTTCCTGTGTTGAGAAATAAGGCAGGATTTGGCATCATCTTTTTAAAAAACATAAGAATAATGTGATAACATGTAAACCAAGTTTGGATATATACTTACAAACTAATTATTTAGTGATCGGCAGGAGTCAGAGACAGTCAGTTGTTGCTCTACACCAACTGACAACCAGACTAGGAAATGAGAGGAGGAGACGGTCCTATATATACTCATTTGCATTTGTCCATCTTATCGCAGCTTTTCTTCTCCAGAGACATACAATGATGATGGTATGATTATGGAATTTTTATAATGGGTTTATTAAAAAAAAAAAAAAAAAAAAATCCACAATTCCAAGCTTATCTAATCTTTAATTTTTCCTCAAAAAAAAAAAAAATCTAAACAATTCAAGGAAGGGAATCCCCTTTAGGCTCCCACACACCATCTCAGACAAAAGATAGCGATCATGAGAGAATCGTGGCAATATCTTTGGTCTTGGCTCTAAATCAGTGGTCCAATGTCTCACTGTGAGACAGGTTCAAGGACGGCTGTTGTCCTGCGACCAAAGACAGCCTGTGATAAAATTCTGACACTGTCAGAAATTTGGGGCAATCATCTCACAGTGTGACCGCTGCTATGACCTACGTCCGCTAACTGACCAATAGACATGCAGAAATGATGTACTGATTAACGCAACACTGAAAGTGACAGACCATTACAGTAAATGCTAACATTAAATACTAGCAGATGCTAACAAATACTTACTTCAAGCTCTCTTTGCAAAATTGGCATCCCAAGTTGGTCTCTCTTTTGCATTTGCATCCATATTTTCCTCTTCCTCCTTTTTTTTATTTCTTGTCTACACATATAAATTCCAAAAGGGCAAGTGTTCCGTTACTTCTTCACATTTTTGTTTTTAATGGGTGGATTTGCGCACACTAATAATGATTAATTCTTGTACATTCTCGTTGACTTACATACATCGTAGGCTGCGATTCAGGTTGTGTTTTCATCGGACAATCTACACACAGCAAACTTCTTGTCACACCCAAACTCATATCGTACAGAGTGGCTTGCTGTGAACTTATAAAGTTGTTAAACTCGTACAGTGTGTGGGAGCCTTTACTCTTCCCTGGATGTTTTCCATCATTCATTAATGCTGTAAACTACATACTTTGTGTGTAGAACTGTAGCCAGATAACAATAAAATAAATAGTCACGGATGCCCCCCCTCGGTCTGACAATGACAGCTGGACCCCCCCCCCCCCCCCATTATTTTCTGCCCCCCAAGACAAACAAAATGCCCACCCACACTAGTCAGATGTTTGTGCTGTTTCTTGTCATGGCATCAGGGGTCACACTAAATAGGGACTTTAACATTTTCAACCCATTTAGTTCAGTTTTTTATGTCTTTAAAGGTTGTACACATATTTATTGTATTATCTTGTTGTATCTGAATAAAAGAGAATGATGAATAAATATGGATGATCATTTCAGCCCTGAAAAAACAAGATCTGGTTCCAACTAGTTATTATAGAACTGATCAGCACTTCATACCCTGTAACGGTACACAAAATTTTCGGTTCGGTACATTTTCGGTTTTCAAAGCCACGGTTCTTTTTTTCGGTTCAGTACGGGAAGAAAGAAAACCCCTCAAAATGTCTATAAATGCATTTATGAATTTTTTAACATTTTCCCCCTAATTTTTAGAGACAATAGAATATAGAAAAACAGGAATAATATAATTCTGCTGCTACAAATCAAATAGAAAATAAAACAAATTATTAATATTACTAAATGTATTTTAAACATTAATACTGCACTTTTCCCTGAAAGGTAGTTTCGAACAAACAACAAAAATCTAATCACAGTTCTGTCAGTTTACATTCTGCACAAAAATAACAAAAAAATTCCATATGAAGTGCAACATTAACAAGAGGGTAAACTAGTATTCTGTTTAAACAAACTGAAGAGAAAAATTGACAACACAATGAACCAAATTATTTATTTTAGGACAGATAACAAACTGTTTAGGACACTGTGTGTATTTGTGTGTGCCTGTGTGCACGGGGGATTTTTTTTTTTTTTTTTTTTTTTTTTGGAGCCGGGGGGGGGGGGGGGGGGGCGCAGTTCTATACCTGGGGGTGCGGTCCATAACTAACGTAACGAATGCTGTTGTGAAACGAAAGTGAAACTTTACATACTTTCAATGTTCTATTTATTCCTCTATTATACAGCATGTGTGATAGACAGACAGACAGACAGACAGACAGAGCTAGTGTCAGTGTTTTAGAACTACTGTAGTTCCTAGGGGCAAAACAACGTCCGTCTTATTAACGTCTCTTTCCTCATTAGTGTCTTTCACTGGGACCTGAACTGATCTAAACTGGACTGTACTGATGGTGGAGGGTCTTCAGTCTCTTCCTTCCAGGTTCACATCATATTTGTTGTTTTTTTTTAACCTTATATCAACTGCTATTTCATATTTCGGGTCAATGTGTGCTCCTTCAATATATCCGTGTGAAACTTGCACGGATTTGAAGTTCCACATCGAACGATGCCTTTCGTTCCTTTTTCTTTTTCTCATCATACTGTGCCGTTTCGGTACAGCTGTGTACTGAACCGAACAGGTGTGTACCGAAACGGTTCGGTACGTGTACCGTTACAGGCCTAATACTTATGTACTATATCACCGAATTCCCCTCATGACCTAAAGCCATTCTAATCCATAAGCAAAAATCAAAATAGTACACCTTGATACACCAGTTCTTTGTCACAATGAGAGGCTGAATTTTCTTCAAAATGTTTGCAATATTTCCATGTATTCAGCTTATTTATAATAAAATAAAATAAAAACATGACAGTAGGTGAAAGCATGTAAACCTTTATTATAGAGACAATAGAAAATGACAGAAAAGGTGAATGAGGTGATGACCTGTTGTAGTTTAGAGTACCCTGATAAGGCCTCAACCTATGTGGTTCATAATCTATCACAGTTTCATAATATGACACAAGTTTTATTTCTTCATATTATAGGACATTTTATCATGGATGCAGCACAGGGAAAAAATGACCCACATTTCAACATGTAAGAAACCTATGGGGAAGCAGAAATATATAAACTAACATAATAAACATACACTGATGTGTAATAATTCATCAAAAAAAAGGACTGAAATGTGATGAAAATAAAGACTCATCACTAAAATATTAGAGCTCTGTTTTTTTTTTAGTTTATTTCTGATTTATTGCTCTTCAGTGTTTAGAATTGAGTTTTACTATGTGTTTTATGTACATTTTTAGTGTGGATGGATTTATGGATGAAATCTCTATTTTCTGTAACGTCTGCTACTGCAGGCTTGTAATAAACCTATGGTGAACAAGAAATATATCTCCTGATGAAATAAACACAGCATCAGCAAAAAAGGCAGAGGAAAACATACACTGTGTAATAATTCATCAAAAAAGGACTGAAAAGTGATTAAAATAAATAAATAAATAATGACTCAATCACTAAAAGATTAGAGCTCTGTTGTTTTTGTTTATTTAGCCTACTGTTTAGTATTTAGAGCTGAGTTTTGCTACTGCTGTTTTGTAATGAACCTATGGGGAACAAGAAATATACCTCTTAATATAATAAACACAGCATGCAATGAAAAAGGCAGAGAAAAACATATATTGATGTGAAAAAATTCATTATAAAGGACTGAAAAGTGATAAAAAAAAAAAAAGATAAACTAAAGATTAGAGCTCTGTTTTTGTTTATTTACTATTTAGCATTTAGAACTAATATGTACATTTTTAGTGTGGATGTATAACACTTATGACACTCATTCTTTTCTCCTGCTTTAATAAAGTTTAATAATAAATATTTACTTTCATCTGCATTTATAAGTTATATACGGTGCTGAATTGAAATGAGGAGAAATCTCAAGATCTCAACTCTGGACATGTTTTACTAGAATTCTTTTTCCTGTTGGATTTTATGCTCAGCATCTTAAAGATGTGCCTCCTAATCTCTGGTAACTTGAGGCCGTAAACAAGAGGATTCAGAAGCGGAGGAATAACGATAAACTCCAGCGCTAAAACAACAGCAACGACAGGGTTTACCTCCTCCAGATTCTGTCGACTCAGTGCCGTATCACTGAACGACGTGACAGAATAAATGACAAACGTAATAACATGTGGAAGACAGCTCTGTATTACTTTCCCCCTGATCCTGGATGGGTTTTTCCAACAAGCAACCAGGATTCTCAGATAAGTGTAGAAAATGAAAGCGAAGGGGACAAATGCAATGACTACAGCTCCCAACATCGCAGCAATATTATTAACAGCAGCAGTTATACATGAGAGTTTTACAATATTCCAGCTGGCACAGTATATCTTGCGAATCTTGTTACCACATAATGGAAGCCGGACCGTCATGTTAATGGTTACTGTGAGGTTCAAGGCCGGACAAACCCAAGCCAACGTTACCAAAGTAATAACAGCTTTAACCGTCATCTTTCTGTGATAGGATAAAGGATGACACACGGCTATGTATCTATCATATGCCATAATTGCCAGAATGGTCAGCTCATAGGACGCGTAGGTGTAAATAATATAGACCTGAGTGAAACAAGCAGGACGTGAGATCAGATGAGTGTCCGATAGAAGGTCTATTAAAAACCTGGGGAAGAAACCTGCAGAACCATAGATGGAATTGACAGATAAACAGGCGATAAATACATGCATAGGCTCATGTAGCGCTCGCTCTCGTAATATGACAAGTATTATGACGAGATTAGCGGAGATGATGACGGCATACAGCAGGAGGCAAAAGACGAAGGCTGGGTAACGGAAATGTCCAATGTTCAGAAACATGGTGAGGTTAAAGTAAAAGGAAGCAGTGTCGTTTTCCATAACACACACACAGTAATCTAACTAGTTCCGGTGATAAAGAGGGTCCTGTTGTTCATTCAGTCATCCTAATCTTCAGTAATGTACAACACTGTGGTTATAGTCAGATCTATGCACAGATAAACCACTACTCTGAGCGGACACAGTACTGTTAAGTCCTTTATCTTGTTCCAACTGGAAGATGTCACCATATCATTTCTCTCCTGGGTCATACAGAAACATATCCTCAATACCATGATGAAAGATGATGAAACTAATGGACCGGGTCAGTAAACCTAATGTGTCACAAACTAAGTCTTACCCCTGTAAGTCAAAAGCAACAACACATTTTGCCTTAAAAATTTTACTCAAGTTGATAAAAGGTTGATATCTATAATAATAGAAATGATCCAGATAAGGATGCAGGTTCAGCTTGTACAGTTCTGTGAAGGATTCCTCATCAATGGGAGCGTTTTGGCTGTATATATATTGGCTGTATTTGGCTGTCTGATAATATCTATGAGTGAGATCAGTTTCTTGCTGATCTAGAACAGAAACCAGACCGTAAGGCAGGGGTCACCAATCCTGGTCCTCGAGGGCCGGTATCCTGCATGTTTTAGATATTTCCCTCTTCCCGCACGCCTGACAGTCGTTATCAGGCTTCTGCAGAGCTTGATGATAGGCTGATGGTTTAAATCAGGTGTGTTGGAAGAGGGATACATCTACAACAAGCAGGATAACGGCCCTCGAGGACTAGGATTGGTGACCCCTGCCTTAAGGCATATTTTTATTTCATTCTTAAATCTACTGAATCTGATGGATGTTCCTGATTTTAAACATAACGTAATGGAATCAACAGAATTGACTGTAATACTGGTCCGAATTAAAAGAATGGAGTTTAATGCTAAAATCTGTGTTTTCTCTATATGGGTGAGTTTGATTATGGGGTTTAAGATTTCTGTCTGAAAACAGTTTACATCAGTGATTCTAAGCTGGTGGGTCATGAACCTGTTTCCATTGGGTCTTGGGCCTGTGCCTGGAAAACCAATAATGTTAAGAAATCAATCCTGGGCTTTATTTTTTATGGAGCTGAGTGCCGTTCATTCATATTCCCCAACAGTAGGTGGCAGTAATGTACTGTAATGCTAATTAACACCCGACATTTCACAGCACAAAAGAAGTTTTTAGGCCCGAGCCGAGTGAAGCCGGCGCAGGGCCTATTGAGTCTGCAGTGGGCGCATGGGGACAAAATCACCAGTGACGCAGTCGCCTTTCGCCACTGTCGCTACTCTCACACATAGTCACATTCACGGCAGTCAGACCTTTCCGAAGATGTACATGACATGTGCGTAAATCGCATATTTACACCTGCTCAGAATGAATGGGAGTCAATGGGACACGCCCAGTCGGGGTCAGTCACGTATGTGTAAGTGCACAACACTTGACATCTGACCCCACAGACATGTGGGGGACCTCGAAAGCTTCCAAATAAGGCCAAATATGTGGTTGCCATGGAAACAGCTATATTGTTCTTGCTCAGATTATTATTATTATTATTATTATTATTATTATTATTATTATTATTATTATTATTATTATTATTATTTTATTTATGTATTTATTTATTTATTCCTTCTCCTGCGCTTTGAGCTCAAATTTGACCGCTTGAACATTTATGAAAACTCACCAAATTTTGCCCAAAATTCAGAAGTGCGAGAAATTGAATTTACATATAGGTTTCGTAGATGTCCGTAAAGAAATGTTGCGGCAGCGCCCCCTTGAAAAGTGGGACCACATCCAATGTAAAGTTTGTCGTAGAGCCACGAAAATCGGTACACAGATTCATCATCAGGGGACAAACAAAAATTACTATTATGGCCACGCCCCCACCATTATTTTTCTGCCCTCCTCCCAAGACAAGCAAAATGCCCACCCCCACGAGTCAGATGTTAGTGCTGCTTCTTGTCATGGGGTCAGGGGTCACACTAAATAGTGACTTAAACATTTTCAACCCATTGAGTTCAGTTTTTTGTGTGCCTTTAAAGGTTGCACACATATTTAATGTATTTTCTTGTTGTGTTTGAAGAAACGAGAATGATGAATAAATATGTATGATAATTTCAGCCCTGAAAAAACAAGATCTTGTTCCAACTACTTATTATAGATCTTATCAGCAATTCATACTCTGTCTTAAAACTATTAGGGGTGTAAGAAAATATTGGTTCTGCAATATATTGCAATATTTCATTTCACAATACTGTATCGATACTAAAAAGTACTGTATCAATATTTTAGGTATGTATTCAAATGCAGATATTGTGGAGGTTTATTTTTGTTTTTCTTTTTTGTTTATATTTTGTTTAACACTTATTAAAAAATGTTAGTTCCTTTCTTGGGATCACACAAAAATAATGTTATGATGTTAGTTATGAACTAATAGAATATGAACATTTGAGCAGGATCTTAAACCGTACTGTCTGTAAAACCTAATTTAAGTTTTAACACAGGAAAATGTTGCGATATAGCATTAGATCCTGTTGTAATCAAATAAAAATGTGTTTAGTATTTGAGCATATTTCTGGTATAATTCAATTCTTCAAGGAAACAATCATTAAAAAAAGAAACAAAAAATTGCCTTTTTAACAGTGTCATGATATATCGTGATATATCGTATTGTGATTTGTATCGTATCACCAGATTCTTGTCAATACACACCCCTAAAAACTATACTTACTGTAAATACTATATGACTGAATTTCCCTTATGACCTAAAGACTTTCTAATCCGTAAGCAAAAATCAAAATAATACACCTTGATACACCAGTTCTTTGTCACATTGAGAGGCTGAATTTTCTTCAAAATGTTTGCAATATTTCCTTGTATTCAGCTTATTTATAATAAAATAAAATAAAAACATGACAGTAGGTGAAAGCATGTGAATCTTTATTATAGAGACAATAGAAAATGACAGAAAAGGTGAATGAGGTGATGACCTGTAGTAGTTTAGAGTACCCTGATAAGGCCTCAACCTATGTGGTTCATAATCTATCACAGTCTCATAATGTGGGGAAATAATGCAAGCTTATTTCTCCTGGACATTTTATCATAGATGCAGCATAACGAAAAATGACCCACAATTCAACATGTAAGAAACCTATGGGGAACAAGAAATATATAAACTAATATAATAAACATACATTGATGTGTAATAATTTATAAAAAAAAAAAGGACTGAAATGTGAAAAAAATAGATAAAGACTCAATCACTACAAGATTAGAGCTCTGTTGTTTATTTCCTATTTATTGTGCTTTAGTATTTAGAACTGAGTTTTACTATGTGTTTTATGTACATTTGTAGTGTGGATGTATGGATGAAATCTCTATTTTCTGTAACTTCTGCTGCTGCTGTCTTGTAATAAACCTATAGGGAACAAGAAATATATCTCCTAATAAAATGAACACAGCATCAGCAAAAAAGGCAGAGGAAAACATACATTGATGTGTAATAATTCATCAAAAAAGGATTGAAAAGTGATTTAAAAAATGACTCAATCACTAAAAGATTAGAGCTCTGTTGTTTTTATTTAGCCTACTATTTAGTATTTAGAACTGAGTTTTGCTGCTGCTGTTTTGTAATGAACCTATGGGGAACAAGAAATATATCTCTTAATATAATAAACACAGCATGCAATGAAAAAGGCAGAGAAAAACATCTATTAATGTGAAAAAATTCATTATAAAGGACTGAAAAGTGATTAAAAAAAAAGATAACTAAAGATTAGAGCTCTGTTTTTGTTTATTTACTATTTAGCATTTAAAAGTAATACGTACATTTTAAGTGTGGATGTATGACACTTATGACACTCATTCTTTTCTCCTGCTTTAATAAAGTTTAACAATAAATATTTACTTTCATCTGCATTTACAAGTTATAATTGGTGCTGAATTGAAATGAGGAGAAATCTCAAGATCTCGACTCTGGACATGTTTTACTAGAATTCTTTTTCCTGTTGGATTTTATGCTCAGCATCTTAAAGATGTGCCTCCTAATCTCTGGTAACTTGAGGCTGTACACAAGAGGATTCAGAAGCGGAGGAATAACGATAAACTCCAGCGCTAAAACAACAGCAACGACAGGGTTTACCTCCTCCAGATTCTGTCGACTCAGTGCCGTATCACTGAACGACGTGACAGAATAAATGACAAACGTAATAACATGTGGAAGACAGCTCTGTATTACTTTCCCCCTGATCCTGGATGGGTTTTTCCAACAAGCAATCAGGACTCTCAGATAAGTGTAGAAAATGAAAGCGAAGGGGACAAATGCAATGACTACAGCTCCCAACATCGCAGCAATATTATTAACAGCAGCGGTTACACATGAGAGTTTTACAATATTCCAGCTGGCACAGTATATCTTACGGATCTTGTTACCACATAATGGAAGCCGGGCCGTCATGTTAATGGTTACTGTGAGGTTCAAGGCCGGACAAACCCAAGCCAACGTTACCAAAGTAATAACAGCTTTAACTGTCATCTTTCTGTGATAGGATAAAGGATGACACACGGCTACGCATCTATCATATGCCATAATCCCCAGAATGGTCACGTCACAGGAAGCGTAGGTGTAAATAATATAGACCTGAGTGAAACAAGCAGGACGTGAGATCAGATGAGTGTCCGATAGAAGGTCTATTAAAAACCTGGGGAAGAAACCTGCAGAACCATAGATGGAATTGACAGATAAACAGGCGATAAATACATACATAGGCTCATGTAGTGCTCGCTCTCGTAATATGACAAGTATTATGACGAGATTAGCGGAGATGATGACGGCATACAGCAGGAGGCAAAAGACGAAGGCTGGGTAACGGAAATGTCCAATGTTCAGAAACATGGTGAGGTTAAAATAAAAGGAAGCAGTGTCGTTTTCCATAACACACACACAGTAATCTAACTAGTTCCGGTGATAAAGAGGGTCCTGTTGTTCATTCACTGTCATCCTAATCTTCAATAATGTACA